>NC_040905.2:49368505-50568505 GCF_004126475.2 Phyllostomus discolor
AGGAGATAAGAAATAAAGGAGAGAGAGGAAAGTATTTGAAAGAAAAAGAGTGAGGTGAAAGCTGAGGTCTCTACGGAGGAAATAAATCACTAATTACCTTAGGAGGCCCTCAGAGGTACTGAGTAGGAGGCTACTAGGGGTTGGTAGGCTGAGTTCAGGGAGTTTGGGCCCAGGCTATGTGATAGAATTTCTTGTGTAATTGAAATTTTTGAAATACTGATGCCTGGGCCCCAACCCCAGAGCTTCTGACTTTACTGAAATCAGGGGTCCAAGCATTAGTAATTTTTTAAATACTAAATTTATTTGGGTTATATTGGGTAACATTATATGACATTATATAAGTTCCAGGTGTACAATTCTATAATACTATCATCTGCCTCTTGCATTGTATGCTCATGTCAGTAATTTTATTTTTTATTTTTAAGAAAGATTTTATTTATTTATGTTTAGAGAGAGGGGAAGAGGAGGGAGAAAAACATTGATCCGGGGACCTGGCCCAAAACTTGAGCATGTGCCCTGACCAAGATTCAAACTGGTGATCTTTCGATTTTTGGCACAATGCCCAACCCACTGAACCACACCAGTCAGGGTTCACGTCAGTAGTTTTAAAAGATTATTCCAGTACACGGCCAGGGTTAACAACCACTGGTTTAGCTGACTGGAAGCTGAAGTGATGCTCTATGATGATTTGGTTGGTAAGAAGATGTTCAAGAGAAGCCAGGCAAAGTGAAACAGAGAATTTAAACCTGTTTTCACATATGGGAAAACAATGACAATTACATGTATACTAATCCACAATTAGTTGTAGTTGGTTAGTACTGGTATTTGATGTCTATGAAATGCAAGACATTTCTGCATCAGTCTGAAATTACTCAATCAGATGGCTTCTTCAGCAAGGGTTTTTGGTCCCACATATTCTAGAGCACTATCTTTTCATGAGGTCATCACCTTTAGGACATGTCTTCTGATGCCCAAGATTGCCAGTCACTTCAGAAAGCAGAATGTTGCTATAAAACAATCAACTAAAGCAGCAGCAGGCGATCAGCAACTTGAAAGCTTTTTCATGGAAAAAAAAAGTTTAGAGCCACACTAAAATACTTAATCAAAGGTATATAAGTTCAAAAGCAATTAAAAATAGTATTTCACCTTTTTATAGTGGGAGGATTATAAACTGACACCTCTCTGCTTTTTAAGCCTACTCAATGAAACAAATAAACAAACAAGCAAGCTAGAACCAGAGACATGGAAATAAGGAACAAACTGACAGTGACCAGAGGGGAGGACAGAGGGGGATAACAAGGGAAAGAAGGGGAAGGGACAAGTTAAGGAACACATATGTAGGGCCCATGGGTGGGGGTTGGCTGTGGGAGTTGGGGGGGGCAGGGCGGGGGAAAGCAACAGGGGAAAAAGTGGGATAACTGTAATTGAACAACAAAAACATTTTAAAAAGAATAGAAAATGTGAAACAACTTCAAAAGACTCAGACTATCTGACCACCTTACTTAGTATTGCAAGCCCCTATCTGCTTGCCTTCCTTATTTTTCCCCACATCATTTCACCTGTTCCACACTACGCCGTTGTTCATTGCTTTGCTTATGGTCTCCCTCGCATCCACTAGAATGTAAACACCATGAGGACAAGGACGGTGGCCTGTTTTATTCAGCTGCAGCCAGCCTTAGTAGGGACTTACTCTGTACATGGCTTTGAAAAATCAAATGAATGGTTTAAAAACTCTTGTTATTTCAACATGTTTAAAAATGAGAAGAGAGGGAATCCTGATATCACTTTAAGAGTGAGTTTCTTTAAGAAGCAAATTTAAAAAAAAGATGGAATTCCACTAAAGCTATTTGAAATGAGTTTATAATACATAGGTAACAAATATAGGTATAAAGTCAATTATGAGGCTGAGAGAAATTGGATGAAGTTAGTACATTGTTGTCGACTTGCCTGTTGACTGAAATGGAATCGATTTAGGATTTTCATTCAGTTCTGAGTTATGTTGAAATATGGCACTTTTTTTTCTGAGGCCAAAATGATGAGACTATAAATGGGGAAAGTTAGAAAAGGTGACTAAATGCTTTTTTTCATAAGTTATAGGCAAACAGTTATAGAACCTCTTAAGGTTTATAAGCAAAGTGGAAACTGCCTATAAGAATGTCCATATGAGAAGTTGCTCTAAGGTCCCACAGTTCTGGAGCCAGGTGTTCCTGGAAACTTCTGATTCTAACAGAATATTTATGGCAAATTTAATCTGCACAAGACAAAATAAACCTGAGTTAGTTTAAGCAGAGGATTACAGAGTAGGGTTCTTAGCTGTAGTTATGTTAAAGGCGAATGGGCAAGGTTCTTAACTGTAGACGGATATTAGATTTTCTTGCATCGTTACACAAAGTGATCGCTTTCTAATAGAAACTACACATTCATTATTAATACAAAGTTTGCATAATGCATTATGTATTTCAGTGAGTGAGAAGGCGTCACTCAGTGGCAGTTATTCATTCCTGCAAGAAGCCCTCCAATCTGGGCCCAGGGGTTGAGTCATTTCTTCTCAACTGTTGACAGCTAACTGCGTTTTAGGCCTGCTACCAAATGGTAATCTGGTCCAGCAGAGTACAGGCACCACAGTAATAAAACACTGATGTCAGTTTTATATCCTAGTTAGTTAAGGGAGACAGACTCCAGGGGCTGCGGGAAGGGGAGGGGGAACGAGATGGAGAGGCAGGAGAAAGCAAAGATCGGCAGCAAAGGAACAGAGATGGGGTTACCCAGGGACAACCAGAGCAATATGCCACGCAGACTTCTGTGCACATGCACACGGTGACGCCAAAAAGACAGGTAGAATCACACAGAAAGATGGATTTTAACAGAGTTGAAGGTTTGTTACTAAATGCTTCCAAAGCATTCCTTTCCCCCAACTATAGATATGCATGGGAATAATTAGATCTAGTACTTGGCAAAGTGAACTGCTATGCTTAAATTAAGAATTATCCTTCCTGCTTTGGGATACACTCTTTACTCATTAAAAATCATTATGAACTCTACATTTTCTTGGAGGTAAAATCCTTCCAAATTATTTTGAAGATTACACACATTCAAATATCAGGGCGGCCCTGAATGGATCAAAGAAGATAAGATTAAAGGGATGTTGGCTTTACAAGAACAAATGGTACCTACCCTTTTGGAGGAAATTTTAAGCTACACACTACAGTCAAACCACTGGCACCAGAAACCCTCTATCCTCTGAGATTCCCCTAAACGCAGGCCCTGGCGCGTGAAGGTGTAGGGTGTTTGCCACCATCTCAGATGCCGCTCACTGATGTCCGGAGCAACCTGTGCCCACCTCTGCAACAAACAGGGTCCGTCTCGAAACACGGCCAAGCGTTCTCCGAGGCACAAAACACTCCCAACTGAAAATCATTCTCTCTGGCCAACATTTCTAAAATTTGCTTCCTAAAAATTCTTGGGGAAAAAAGATGAAAAGAATGCTTTTTAAACCATATGTGAGATACAGGGGTGGACAAAAGTAGGTTTACAGTTGCTCACTTGAAAAAATATATGCTGTAAGAATACATGCCATGTTTCGCGTACTCACAACTGTAAACCTACTTTTACCCACCACTGTATGTAGAAAGTGAATGAGAATAAGGTAAGGGAATATGAGTAATAAAAAGAAGACAAAGTGAAATTGCACTAAATTTACTCCATGCCTGCCCACACTTCCTTTGGGGGAATTTTCCCTGCTCACTATTGCGGACCAGGAGTTGTCCGCAACTCCTGGTCCACAGGAGTTGGCCGGAGTTGTACACCGCATGACCCTGCCTCTCGACCGCCAGCCATGCGTAGTGGTGCTGAAAGGTTGTGTCTGGTCTGGGGATCACCAGTTTAGTGACTTGTCTGTGGCTAATATAATGTAAAGTCTGTGATAACAGACATTTTTATTTGTCTCTTCCATTGCTTTTACCCCAGCATCTAGGAGGGTGTCTGGCACATATTACATGTTCCACAAATATTTCATAAATGAATGAATGAATGTGGCTTAGCCCAAGTAGATGAGCCGTGTCTGTTAGAGTTCTCTCCTGCGGATCTGAAATTTGAGAAAAGAGAGGAAGTAGTGGGAGCAAAGGGTGAAAGGATATTGGGAGACTTGAATTATCGCCAAAGTTCATGGACAAGTTCTTAGGAAATTGCAAACAGATGGCGCGGGGAGAGGTGGAGTAGAGCACATGTGCGGAAGGATATGAAGGCATGGCAGGAGACCAAGAAGCTGCTAGTAGCAGCTTCATTGCCCATGAGGCTTCCTGTGCTTGGATCCCCCTCATACTATCTCAGTATTTTAAAACCAACCCCTGTACCTATCCCTTCCCGTGAGTTAGCTTGAGTAATTCTGTTCCTTCTAATTTTAACATCCCTAACTTAAGCAACAATGTTGTATTTGATACTTAGAATAATGATTTCCCTCCACAAGGTTGTTATGACTAGTTACATGAAACTAAAAGGATGCTCAACTGGTATTCGGAAATTATTAAAACTTACAAAAATGGATAAATAAGACTTATAAAATGAAAATATTCATTTATGCAACAAAAATTGTGAAGTGTTTCCTAGGTGCAGACATTGTGCTAGCCACCGCGGGGGTCGATGTGAAAAGACACAGCTCATCCTCCTCAGGGATGGACTGTCTAGAAGAGGAGCAGCAAGCACCATGAAAACAAAGAAGGTTCAAAGTGGAAAGGGAGCATTGTGAAAGGAAGACATTTTGAACTAAGACATAAGGAGTAAGTAGAATTCTGCCAGCAATAAATGAGAAGATTCTGAAGGAAAAAATATGTGCTGGAGTTACAGAGTGGGAGGAGAAGGACATTTTAGGCAGGAGGAATAAGTGTGCAACCACATGGAGGCAGGAAAAAGCAAAGCCATGGAGTTATGCGTCTGTGAAGTGCAAGAAAGGCCCAGCAGAAGGTGACACTGCCAGGTGGGCAGGGCTGGATGGTGAAGGAATTGAGATGCTATTTGATAGGGGTAAATCGGATCCGTAAGGAAGCACTAGAAGGACTAGACTACATTTGCAGATGAGAAATTTCACCCTCGTGGTGGAGTGGTTTGATTGGAGCTGGACCGTAGTGTCGTCAGGGGTGGGGTTTAGGTGAGGGATAAGGTGGTGAATGGAAATGGTCCTTGTGGAATCTAGGGCAGCAGAGGTGAGAATATAGAGGAAGAACTGGATGTGACAGTTTGGGGTTAAAATCAACAAGGCTTGGTTATTGGTGAAGATGAAACCAGTAGGTTTCTATAGAGCAAAAGGAAAAAAAGATATGAAAGACAATCATTAACAATTGCATTTGGAAGTAACTGTGCAGTCTCTAAAGAGAATTTATACACTTCTACTTACTCATCAGAACAACACTGTAGGAGAGATACTGCTTTTATCACCCCCCCCCCCCCATTTTATAGAAAAGAATAAATCTCCGAGAGCTGAGTAGCTTGCCCAAGGACACTTCTACTTTACACGCTCTTACTTCCTCATCAGAACGACACTGTAGGAGAGCTACTCCTATTATCCAAACCCCCGTTTCATAGAAAAGAGTAAGTCTCAGAGAGCTAAGTGGTTTGCCCAAGGCCACTTACACTTTCACAGGCAGAGGCAGAGCCAGAGTTAAATTGTCATTTCTCTGACTTAAAGCCCATTTCCCCCCTCCGCTGGGCCATCTCTCTGAAAATCAGGTGACCTGGCAAAAGAGCATACTAAAGAGTTCCTCAAGGTAGCTCTACTGTTTGAAAGACAATGAAAGGATAACAATGTTATTCCTTTATCAAGGTATTTTTACATAATGAAACTTATTTTTAATTTATTCAATAAATCCTCAGTGAACTAAAGCATTCAATACTCAGAACTTGATTCTTTTATATATTGATTTTGTATTTAAATTCAAAGGTGGGAGTCTTCGTTTTTCTTATTTCCCTCTCTTTGAAGAAAATTGACATTTTATAGTTTGGCAAACAGGGTTATTTTTCTTATCGTGATTTTAGACTCTATTTCAAAAAGGGCATGTAATGAATTTCACAGTGCCCTTGTAGCCAGTTTCTGATGATACCGAGCTGAGTCTTTTCAAAACACTGCTCTTCTAAGGAACATGATATTCTTTACCAACATGGAACCCACTAATCTTTACAATGTCCCTGCCATGTCAACAAGCATCAGGAATTTTATTCCCTCTTTGCAGACAGAGGAACTCTGTATTAAAGTGGTTAAGTCTGTTTCTAAGTTACAACAAAGTAGATCCACACCATTCTCTGAGTTGTCCACTAGACAACTCAGGCCCAACTGAATAAAAAATCGTATTGCTGGATTTTGGGGGTTTTTTTAGAGTCAGATGCACACTTATTTAACCTGTACTGAATGCCTACCATGGGCTGGGTACTATGTAAGTTATTTTGTTTAATACTCAGTCTTTTTGTTTAATTGGGTAATGATTAATGGCATTAATTTAGAAGAGAGATACATTAATTTTTTTCCTATCTTGGGGGAAGGAAACAGAACTCTTTGCTTTTCACTTTTTATTTAAAGGCAGTTGCATTGACAAAAAATGTAAAAATTAAACATGCATGGCTCAAAAACATGACTGTTGAAATCAAATACTAATTTTTGTCAATGAGAAAAGTAAATTTTTATTTAAATATGTGTTTTTAAAAATTTAAGTAACTTCACAAAGATCTCCCTTTAATTTTCATAAGTTTTAATTATAACACCTAAAATATATTGTGTAGGGGAATTTTTTTTAGAGGCAATAACCTCCATTTTAAGCTGGTTCCTCCTATTGCAAGGCCAAAGGAGTCCACTAGGGGGCGAACAAAGCTGTCATTTCCAACATTATTTTGAAATCACTGACTCCGAATTTTAAAGCAGGAAGTGACCCAAAGGTCATTGAATCCACATTTCATATTTTGTGAATATGAAAACTGACACCCAGTGAGATTACCTGATTTGTCAAAGACCACACAGCCTTCTATAAGTAGACGCAGGCTAGGAGTCGAGCTTTCCTACTCCTCTGCAGTCCATATCCTTCCTGATGGTAATCAGCCTTCCCTTCTTCTTCCTGTGTCACCAGGAAGACATTCACCATCACTTGGTAAAACACTTCATTTAATCTTCCGTCCCCTTAGCTCTTGCCTCCTATCTGGGGAAACCTGGAGACTCGTGTTAGGTTTCTTGGAATCTCTTCCTGTGAGCTTGGTAATACATGTTTTGCAGCCAGAACTAGTGAGCCAAGCAAGAGCTCTCCCTGTTGTGTCATTGTTCAGCAAGGAAATCATCATCGTCTTTGCCATCAAATATACGCTCTATAGGTTGGCACTGCTTCGATTACTTAATCTATTTTGATAACTATGAAAACTCCTCACTTTTAGGTTTATGTTCTACAGAAAGTTGTGCACATGTGCATCAGGAGATGTGACTACAAATGTGGAATATTTGTTCACACGAGCATCATTGTTCATAAAGGCACAAAAAACAGGAAGCAGCCCAAATGGGATGGATATCAGTAGCAGAATGGATAACTAAGCTGTGGTCTGCACACACAATGGAATATTACAGAGTAGCAACACTGAATAAATTACAGCTTTGTGTATCAATGGATGATAAATCCCAAAGACGTGTTGAATAAAAAAGCAAATCACACAAGCCAGTTATGTATAATTTTATTTACATAAATTATACAGGCAGGTAAAATTAGACAATATATTGCTTAAGTGCATACACATGTATGTGATAAAGCAATTAATAGAAGTAAGAAACAATTTCTCACAAAGTTG
This sequence comes from Phyllostomus discolor, assembly GCF_004126475.2. NCBI lineage: Eukaryota > Metazoa > Chordata > Mammalia > Chiroptera > Phyllostomidae > Phyllostomus > Phyllostomus discolor. Next base: position 49,376,315 of record NC_040905.2, read on the forward strand.
CAGCATATGATTACCTAAGGGGTGAGTGGTCAGGGTGGGGGACATCATCAGGGAGAGGTTACAAAGCAAACTTCTAAGGTACTGGTATTATTTTATTTTGAAGACAAGTGATAGGTACATAGCTATTCTTTTATTATTCTTTTTTAAACAACACATATACATATATATACTCTTGTGGAAGTATGATATACTTCACAATAAGAAAGTTTAAACAACAAAAAGCTAATATTTTCTGAATTAATTTGAAAATCTATATTACAGTTACACAGACACATTTTTGAAGTTGTTTTCATTTAGAATTAAAGCTTGTTTTAACTTGTATCTTAGAACCATTGAGAACTAAACATAGTACAAAATATTGTGATAAGGACCATTTTTAAGAAATACACTTTATAATAAGGAGGGTAGACTAAGCATGGCTACGTTTGATGTTGTTGGGTATATCTATATTTACATTGGGACAATGCATTTGACAAACCAAACGCCCTCTTTCCATTGATATTTCAGGAAACATGACATCATGGCTGGTGAGCCTTACTTTGAAAACCAAATCAACTTGGTAATTTTTTCCTTTTGTTCTGGGTATGATATTATAAAAGCTGAGGTTGTCAAAAAGAGCCACAGATATAGTCTATCACCCAACTTAATACATCCTCAGCTATGTGGATAACTGAGATTTGTTTTTGCTGAAATTAACATGGCCTTAAAATTGACAACAACTACATGTGTGTATTTGAGAAATTTTATAAGGAGTTCTTATTACCATGTGTGTATTTTTATTGTTGTAATTTATTGTGTTATTTGAATATCTAGTTGTATTGTTAAGTTCTGCAAAAGTAAAGTCAAGACCTTTTGGGTGAAATGCAGAGCAATTCTTTATGTCAATTCCTAGGGAAAGAGTAGGATCTGTGAGTTTGGAAAGGCACATACAGGGGAAGAGTTCAGATTTTTATAATAGGTAATAATAGCTAACACTTATTAACCACTAATTATGAGCTGTGTTAATTTTTTTACATGCTTATATATTTTAATCTTTGCAATATCATATAAAGTGGGTCTACTAACATAAGAAATTGAGGCTTAGTACATTTAAATAAGTTTCCCCAAAATATACAGAAAGTATCTGGTGGTGGCTCACTCAAATGTAGGTCTGTCTGCCTGATTATAGAGCCCTAATTTACCACTCTGCAATCTAGAGTAGGTCTTAATGATCTAATCCTTTCACAAATGGGCTGAGTCTTCTTATAGATTTACATGGAACCAATACAACTTCATCTTCAGGGCCTCTCACTTGCACCCATCCCTTCCAAGGCCCCGGGAAGGGACTTAGCAATGTGCTCACATGGTGTCATGATATCATAGGATGTTAAGGCTTACTTTTTGTATTTCTTTTCTTAAGGTAGGCTCCCTAATTGTGCAAGTTTATGGCTTCACAAAACCTGACCAATCCAGTCACAGGAAAAAGCAGTCTGTCAGTGAGGCCCATCCTAACCGATCCAGCTGTTCCTTATTCCAGGGTTTTGGCAGAGTATTCCTGGCCGTTTGGAACTTACGTCCATGCCCTATTGCACATTTGTTGTGTGATCACTTGTGCAGACCATCAGAACATGACTCCTTGGAGATAGACAGCATAGTATGTTGTTAACCTGTATTTCTTCAGCCATGAACACATTCAACTCTTACTAAATATTTGTCAAATGCCTTGGATCTCTCAACTAGAAAATAAACATAACACTAGTCCCTACCTCAGAGAATTTTAGGCAGATTTAATGAACTAACATATATAAACCATTTAGAACAGTACCTGAAACATACTAATGCCACATAACTGGTAGGAGATTTATTAACTGCAGAGTTCATCATACCTTTAGTATACTTACGTTCACTGTGAATCTCTACAAGCCTAGCCGTTAAGGAACAGATCAGTATCCTACATATTCACACTGTACTAGAGTTCCTAACACTGTAAGACAATAAAAAGAAAAAATAATTGTCAAATGAATAAATGCATGTGAGATTCATAAAGAACAAAAATCCATTCCTTCTCATAGTGTTCATGACTAAACATCCACGTGCGAAAAGTTAGATTTTCTTCAGAGCAGTGATTCTCTAGCCAGAGCAATGAGTTCAGATTTCAACTTAAGGGGGTCTATTCCTGATGGTAGGATTAAAAGTGAGGAACAGAGTAGGACAGGTTCTGGGGGAACCCCAGGTCATACCTGGACCTAGAGCCATTGAAGAGGTTGGGTTCACTACAGGCTCTACCAGGCATTCTGGTTACTCTACCATGAATTGGGCGTTCACATCAGTCTGGGGTAGTGCTAAGATAAGTTCTCCTTGGAAACCTCTTATAGCTGCTCCCTCTAAGGTGGGATGGCTGGCCGTGGGGGGCGGGTGTGGGATGTTTTGTGCAGCATCCTCCACCTCCGGATGGGCCATTTCACACCCACATCTAAGGATATATGAAGGAGGCTCCCAAGAACACTTGGAGAGCCTGGAATGGGAGGGGGGGAGAAATCAAGAATTAGTACCTGTCCCACATCTGAAATCAGCTCAGTGGGAAGAGGCTTGGTGAAGAGAACTATGGTGGCAGGGTGGATAGAGATGGTGTGATGGGTAATTATGTGTGTCAACTTTACTGGCCACAGGATGCCGACACATTTGGTTGAATGTTATTCTGGGTGTGTCTGTGACAGTGTTTCTGAATGAGATTAACACTCAAATAGGGAGACTGCAGATTGCCCTCCCTAATGTGGCTGGGTCCCATCCAATCAGCTGAAGGCCTGAAAAAGAACAAAAAAGGACTGCCTTTGAGCTAGGGTTGTTTTTCTCCTGCCTTCAGACTGAATTGAAACATTGATTCTTTCTGTGTTTCCAGCTTGCTGACTGCAGATCTTGGGATTTGTCATCCTCCATAATTGCATGAGCCAATTCCTTATAATGCATTTTTATTTTTATGTACACTTATATCTATAACTATATATCCATATCGATATACAAGGTCTGTCTGGAAAAAGTGCAGCTATTGTTAATATAACAAGAATGGTTTGCACATCATCGATGTAACCTGGCAGCCAAGGAGAGTGGACTGGAATGTGCATGTGTGAACAATGACACCTTCACTGTACTAGTCATTGGGGGTGGTAGACACCATTGAGTGAGCATGTGTACCTTGCAGCTGTTACATTCAAAACAACTGAGCAAGTACAGCAACAAATATGCATCAAATTTTGCATTAAGCTTGAACATTCCTATGCAGAAACTATTGGGATGATTCAGAAGGCTTTCAGGGATGGTGCAATGTGTGTAGCACAAATAAAAGTGTGGCACAAATGCTTCAAAGATGGTTGAGAATCTGTTGAAAGTGATCCACATTCTGGAAGGCCTATAACAAGCAGAACACCTGAGAATGTTGAACGTGTACAGGGTGCAATCAATTAAGATAGGCGACTGACTGTGTGAGAACTGGAAGCTGATCTGGGGATTCCCAAAACTACTGTGTTTGAGATTTTGATGCAGGATCTTGGCATGAAATGTGCTGTGGCAAAATTTGTTCTGCAGCTTCCGCTACCAGAGCAGAAGGAACATCATGTGCAGTTGCTAATGACGTGATGCAAACCACTACCAATGAACTGGATTTGGTGCCCTGCAAATTCTGGCTTTTCCCCAAACTAAAATCACCTTTGAAGGGAAGAGATTTCAGGTTGTCAATGAGTTTCAGGAAAATACAACAGGGCAGCTGATGGCTGTTGGGAGATTTGTGTGATGTCCCAAGGTGCCTACTTTGAAGGGGACTGAGACATCATTGTCCTATGTACAATGTTTCTTGTAACTTGTATCTCCTTCAATAAACGTCTCTTTTTCATAGTACACAGATGGATACTTTCTGGACAGACTATCTCCTATTGGTTCTCTTTCTCTGAAGAACCTGATTAGTACAGTTGGAAATAAGAATCTGAGGATGCAAACATACAGGTGTCAAGAGGGCTGCATGTGGATTACATTAAAAAGAGCTGGGTTTTGGTCATCTTTAAAGGCATTCCACCAAAATGGGTGATGATGGCCATATAAAGCTTCAAGCTGAAATACAGGAGTTGGAGTGGAAAGTGGTGGAGAAAGCAATAGTCAGCCTGAAATCATTTTCTTTTTATTTTTTATTTATTTTATTTTAATTTTTTAAAAAAATTTTATTTTAATTGTTGTTCAAGTACAATTTTCTATCTTTTACTCCCATCCCAGGCCACCCACCCAGCCCTTCCCACCTCCCTCCCATTTCCACCAGGCCCTAGTTTTTGTCCATGTGTCCTTCATACTTTTTCCTGTATGAAATCATTTTCTATGAATGGAAACGGGAGGTAGGAAGTCCTCAGGAGTGGGAACCCAGAAAGTGTACTGTACCAGCCAGAGAACACTGCTGTTGTCTTCTACTCCACCCCCTCCAGGGGTCAGACTGGAGAACAGCCATGAAGAGCAGCTAGACACTGTAGGAGGAGGTGGATCCACACAAAACCACTTCGCCTTTCCCGTCTGGGGCTTGCAAGCTTGATTCAGGCCTGAGGATGGAGGGAAGGTTTGGGGGCAAGACAGAAACTTTGGATTAAACGAAAGCATAACATTTCAATATTAGATGATACTGGGTTTTTAGATGCACAAGCATGACCAGAAAATCTAGGATCTCTGCCTAAGGTTTCATCCAATGATGGAGAAGAATAAGTTGATGGAGGAGGTTTGAAACAGCGGTGGAGAAAAAGAGTGAAGTTGCTTTCTCTGCCCCTGACTGACTCGAGCTCATTCAATGCACCAGTTACGGCAGCTAGCCAAAAAAAAAACAAACAAACACTGGGCATGCCAATTTGTACAACTTCTTTGTGACTACCATTATGATTTTCTTCCTAATAGTGGAGAGCTGAGAGTTCCCTTGAGATTTAAGCCCCAGGGGGCTCACTCTTTCCCCCTCTTCTCTCCAACGACTGGAAAAGGTCACTGAACTCACTTCCGGAATCAATTGGATGATTCAATGTTTCTCATCTCCAAAATATGGCCTTAAAATCCTTTAAGCAGAGTGTGAATGTTGTAGCATTGTATGTATCATTGTAATAATATATGCATCAAAATGACACCAAGGCTTAATGAGCCAACAAAGGCTGTGATTCATTCAGGGTGGTAGGAGTCTGTTGAGGAGGAGGGGGTGGTTCTTGGCAGGAATCTAAATGCCTTTTTTCGTGGCAAGGTACCTCCTCCTGAGCTGCAGATTATGACAGTTGTAGGGCTCGGGCTTTCAAACACTGCCCCTATTTCCAGGAAACGATCCTTTGTTCTTAAGTATTCATAACAATCTTTTAGTGTTTAGCAACTCACTGCTTTTTGCCAGTCAGCAAAATTCTCTGTTCAAATGTTGTCAGATCATCAGCCCACAATGTATAAATCGCCTACCCATTAACTCTGTTCTTCAACATGAATTTTCTTCTAATGCCTGTTTGTTTGCCTGGGAGATGGGAGAGCAGGGAGCTGTTTTGATGATTTATAGCATTTGCTTGATCTCCAAGATTTGCTTTGCTTACATATGGAGTCTAGTATTCACACAGCACTTGAAAAGTTCTGGAAATAAATGAATAATTTTTTAAAATTGAACTTGGTTTCTTCTTGTTTGCCTGAAAAGGGAGAATCAGAAAGCATCAAAATGGAAGGCACCTGCTATGCTAGCCTTGATTTAAACACTCAGACGGAAGATCAGCTATCCTCGACTCATAATCCAGTTTTGGTTTTCCAAGGAAGCCTCAGTGTTCTCTGGACCTAACAAATGGGCAGGTTTTAGGACCACCAGTGTCATCCTGAATCTTCCACGTGATGTGCTACTTTCAGATTTCTGCATCTTAAATATCTGTGCTTTAAAGGCTTCTTTCTTCTGCTTCCATTCTTACTTTCTAGGTCTCAGGGAAATTTGCCTCTTATAGCTTCTAAGTGCTGCGAAAATGCTAGCGTCTCTGGTTACAGATTCTTTGTTTCTCTTTTTTCCCCCCTCTAAAATGGAAACAGGAGAAGTTGAGTCTTATCAGTCATGATTGAGAACCTCACGAAGAGCTTAGTGGGCAGCTTTCCTCTGCATGTGAGAAGCTGAAAGCCTGGCTGGAGTATATGACTTCATCTCTCTGGGTCACATATTGTACTGCAACATCACTATACCTGCTGCAGTTCTAGCCCAGGAATTAAAAGACGCTTTTCTCTCTGTCTGCTTTCACTTCAGCTTAGACAGTGGATAACCTTGTTTGGCCTGATAGGCAACAATAAAGCTGTCAATAGCTTAAGAGGTAGACAGAGAGAAAAATGGAAAAATAGAAAGTAACAGAATTACATGGTAGCATGGGGAAAAGGAGCAAATCGAGAGGAAGAGAAGACAGAGAAGGAAGAGAGACACAGAGATGGGAGAGGCGTTTGCGTGGAAGACGGGCATATCAGGAGCATCACGCATACAGAGATGACCCGTGGCCTAATGTTAACTAAAAAATGCATAAAAATGGTACAAGGCATTTGTACTTTCTTGTAATGTGGAAATCACCAGAACATCTCATTTTCCTTGGTGTGCTTGATATTTTGAGCTTCGGTCATTTTATTTTTGAGAGGGGAGGTGATTCATACTCTGCTTTTTGAAGAGAATTACAAATTCTCTTCAAAATAGGATAAAATAAATAAAGCATTTAGCCTAATGCCTGGCACAGTTTAAGTGCTCCATGAAATGTTAGATTTCCTTCTCTTTGAAATAAAAGTTTTCTCATGAAAGAAAATGAACATAAGAAACAAAACAAAACAAAAATACCTCAACAGGATGAAGTCTAGAAATAATTACATAACCCCCTCCACAATTTCTTTTCCCAAGGCTCTCAGCTGATATTGGCTGAGCTTTTCCTCTTCTGTTTCCTCTGTTAGAAGATGTGGCATTTAACTTGCTTTGGGGGGAAGGGATGGTTGTTTTTACAGAACAGTTTTGTGCTCTGCTAGGGAGAGTGGACTTAACTCCACAGGCTGAAGAACCAAGAGCATTTTTAAGGTGGGGAGGGGTGAGGCAGGCTTTTCATTTCAAAAAATCCACCTGGTGTAGGAGTGAAGAGTAGAAGAGTGAAGCCGTAGGTTGGAAATCATTCATTTATTCAACCGATATGCAGAGTGCCTCTTTTCTCTTAGGTGTTGGGGAGACAAGATCTCTTAAAGATGATTGCACAGTAGGGGAGGCAGACCCACAAATAAGTACATAAATACATATTTTGATAAATGCTAGGAAGGAAAAAGATGGGCCCTCCGCATGCAAATGCAAGGAAATGGCCTTCTGAGGGAGTGGTGTTTGAGGATAAAGAAGTCAGAGAGGAACAAGGACTGAGGAGAAGACTTTACAGAGGAAAGGGAGGCTTGAGCATGCTGAAGGAAGGATGAGGTGGGAGGAGGAGTTACAGAGAGAGGAAAACCCAGCGTTGAGTTATGCAGCAAGAGCCCTCAGGGCATGGGAGGGGATGGACTTCAGCGCTGGAGTAGAAGAACTAGCCTTGGCCTGGAGGAAGGTTACCACTAGCTCTGGGATATGGTGAAGGGAGAGGAGAGAAGCAGATGTTGGTAAGTTTATAAATGAAGGATAGGATTGGGCTGAGCTCATTCTCTGTGCAGTAAGTGGTTGCTGGATACCAGGGAGGACTTACAGACTAGAGGGCTGGGGGAAAGTGGTAAATGGGTTGGAGGTGCCTCCTTGGAAAACCTGAGGGAGTCGTGGCTGGTGGGTCTAGCTCTGTTCCAGAGGCTCCTGTGATTTCTCCGAGGATGCTGTACAATGCTCCTTTCTCCCTTTATTTTCTTACTCCCTTTCATAATCACATTTTCCAAGGGACTCAGCAATGACAGATAGCATCCATGAGGAGAAGCATAAGAGAATTCTTCCATTGCAGCTGTGCCTCCCAAACGAAAGAAAATACTTTCATGCAGATCTGATTTCATCCAACCCTTAGATGAGGCCCAATAATGAGAATGGCAAAAAGGAAAAGCGGACAATATTGAGTGTGGGTGTTAGTGGGGGCAAAAAGAAACTCTCATGCACTGCGGGGGGAGTGCAAATTGGTGCAACTGCTATGAAGACTAAATTTGCAATATCTTGTAAAGTCTAAACTGGCATAAACTGAATAAACCCTAACAGTTAGATATAGACCTAGGAGTTCGTTTTTCAAGCTGAGGATGGAGCCCCAAGAGTAGGTCCAGAAATCAGTTTAGTGGTATTCAGCTAGCAATGTAAAAGGCCATAGGTTTAAAACAAGTAACATCAGGCCATTATTCAGAGAAAGGATAGTACTGTTTTTCACGAAACTTTGGTTTTAGTTACACATATATAACCAGACACAATGACACATAGTCTGGTCACAGTAAGAAATTTCTCATTGTGGCAGGGAGTCAAAATCTGTGGAAACAGTGCTCTAGAGAGACTCTTGCATACATGCACAAGGAAACAGGAAAAGACTATTTCTTGCAGCATTGAGTATAATAGCGATTATAACTTAGGAAATAATCTCCATCAATAGATGAATTAAAAGTGGTCTGTAATATTAAACTAGGTCTCAATTATATCAGCATACACACATCTCAGAAACAACACGGACTGAAAATAACAAGTTGAAGAATATGTAAATATGATACCATCTGTGAAAATTTAAAATCTCACGAAAAATGCTAGACATTGTTTTCACTATATTTAAATGTATATAAAAGTATAACAAAGACTGGAAAGATGAGCTATACAATCTGATTGTAGTTGCTTCTGGATAGCAGGAAAGGGGTGTGAACAAAGATTTTATTTCTATTTTTTTTTCATTAAAAATGGTCTTGAGAAAAATATGATAAGGTAATCATTGCCAATTTAGGACAATGAGCATACCACTCTTTGCTACATTTTTCTTTGTGCTTATTGTGGTTTTAAAGATATGTTCATATATTTTCTTTGCATTTTTCCCTTTGAGGGATGGAGCTTAACTTCCCTCCTCTTGAGTATGGGCTAGACTTGGTGACTTTCGGTGACTAGCTTCTAGCAAACAGAATAAGCAGAAGTGATAGAATGTCTCCTCTGAGATTGGGAGAATAGCTAAGTAGAAGCCTTCAGCTTCTATCTTGGGATGTCTCTCTCTTTCTTTCTCTTTTTTTCTTTTTTCCTCTTTCTTTTTGTCTTTCTGTCTCTCTCACGTCTCACTCTGGGGGACCAGCTGCCAAATTATATAAACAGCATTGTGGAGAAGCCCACATGCTGAGGAACTGAAATCTCGGTCCAGCAGCCATGTGACTGAACTCAGAAGTGGAATCTCTGCCTCGTCTGGTGACTCCAGCCCTGGCCAGCAATCTGACGGGATTTCAAGAGAGCTCTGACTTAGAACCACACAGCTAAGCCACTCTCAGACTTCTGACCCACAGAAATCTGAGATATAATAAATGTTTACTGTTTAAAACTAAGTTCTGGGATAATTTGCTACTGGCCAGTAGATAACTAGTATAAATTTCTCTTCGTATTTAAATTTTTTTCTCAAAAAAGGAAAAAGCTCCTCTAAATGAATGTATGTCAATAAACATTTAAAATAAAACAAAGTGAGAACTATTAGAAATTTCCAACAAATAGCAACATAAAGCAAAACACTCAGGAACTGCGGACATCAGAGAGCACAGAATGAAAATTAAGAGCATGAACTCTGGAATCAGATGACTGAGGCCCAAAGCCCTCACTAGCTTTGTGATCTTGGGCAAGTTTTCTAATCTCTCTGTCCCTCAGTTTCCTCATCTGTAAAATGGGAATGATAATAGTAGTACCTGCCTCATGGTTTTGCTGTGAAGATTAAATGAATCAGTACATGTAAGGCAACTAGAAAAGTGAGTACTTCATACATGTAACTGTTATAATGTTTATTATTGTTCGAAGGAAAGGGACCTTAAAGATAATCTAATTCAATCTCTTCATTTTGCACATGAGTAAAATAGTGGTTCTTGGTTCAGGGGCTCAGAGCTCTTGCTTGCTTGAAATGTCATTTCCATGAAAATTTTCTTTTTTTTTTCCCCTTTACAAGAATTACAGCTACTGACTGTTCTAATTTGCAAGGATCTCTGCTGGGCTTCTTCACATAAAGTACTTCATATCATCTTTAAAATATTGTAGGAGTTTTTGTTATCTCCATTTTGCAAAAACAAAACAAAACAAAAATCTCTGAGAGCTTACCACTTGCTAACAGACCAGTAGGTGGTGAAGCCAAAGTTCAAGCTCGGGTCTTTTTATAACAAATTAGTAGCACTTTCTCCACCAGTTACAGGTATTTTGTATTTGACTGACTTTGTTATAAAGGTCTCATAGACCTCTCTGCCAATGACCTTACAGAATTCTAGAGTAAATGTCTTTGTACTCTTTTCTGGAGGTTATTATGGGACACTTGAATGTTTTTCTAGGGATGACCATGTCTGGGACCCTGAATTCATCTTTCCAAAGTGCAAGACCTATTTCCACAGCATGCATTGATTGGTCTATTTATTTTTCATTATATTCTTGTACTTGGTTCCCTATTCTACTTTCAAAAGAGGAACATTTTGGCCAACTCCTAAAAATAGGCAAGTCATCTAATGAAATTCAGCAGACTTTATAGAGAGGCTCAGGAAATACCCCTATTCTACTAAAACTAAACTGAAACCTAATATCAATCAACCATGATGCTTTATCATGTGATTTTCACAACAGTTCTAGGAAACATTCTGAAAACATCTCTTCTCTTTACAGATTAAATAGAACCTCAGGGAGCTGAAGTGATGTGCTCAGAGTAGCACAGAGCAGAAGTGGCAGAGTCCAGCCTGGAATTCAGGCCTTCCTGACTGAGTGTCCTCTGCAAAACATTACTGTGGCTTTTCCCAGTAATTCCATGTCTGGGTAAGTAGCCCAAAGAAATATTCCCAAAGTGTGTAAGAATGTATCAATATACCCAGGGATATTCATTGTAGCAGTATTTATAATAGTGATAAATTGCAGACTACATAAATATTCAGCCTTAGAAGGTTATTTAGAAAAATTATAACATATTCATACTACTGGAGGGGAACTAAGCAGTCCTCTAAAACAATGAGGCACACCCACACATGCACAGTGACATGACCAATAGACAAAAAGTTTATTTAAAAAGAAGGTTGCCAAACAACATATGATTCCAGTTTTAATAAGGGGAAAAAAACCTTACATTAACACATCTGTGCATACTGAAAGGTCTGAGAAACCCAGAACAAACTTAACAAAGACAGTCCTTGGGTAGAAATAGTTGAAAATAGGGGAGAAAAAAAGCACATGTACTCCAACTTACACTGTTTACATTTTTAATTGTTATATGTTACTTTATACTTCAATGTTTGAGATTGAATTATTAACAATTTTTTTAAAAAGTTATTCAGTCTCTGAAATGTTTACTGAATTCTTATGTGTGTGTTCAGCACTCTGCCAGGGATTACAGAACTCACAAGGAAGTTCTCTTGAAGAAGTTAGCATCTGGTTGGAGAAAAAAGAAGAACTTGGAAAATCATATGAGATAGTGATACTTATCTGTGGGGGAAATGGCCAAGCGGTGTTCTAGTCAGTTACTTTTAAGGAAGAGTCACCCATATTTCCTTCTCTGTTGGAGGTTTTGTATGGGGGAAGTCGCCTCGGGTCCCAAATTTCCTTTTGAGACCTAGTGCAACTTTGAGCATTACTAAAAATCTTAAATTGCTCAGTATCACTTGGACTAATTATACTGAAGTAATCCGTCCTTTGTTTATCTATCATTTATAGTTCTCAAAGAGAGAATTTGATTGGCTTGCAGTATATTCATACAATGTAATTCCACGCAATGATGAAAATTAATTATGTATAACTCACTAATTTGTGAATAATAGATACCATGCTGGAGCTATGGCAGCCATCTTGACACCATAAGGGGAAGTCTTTAGATCAGGAAATTACTAAACCAATACTAGCAGCTGCCTGTCAAATTTCAATTACTTTAAGTTAGTGATAGTCAGGTTTTCTTGTTATTTTTATAGTAAGCACTCCTAATACATAATAGTTAATTTAGAGAAATATTTAATTTTGTTGTCTTAGAAGATTATTAAGGTTGATAAATCAGAGGGGACTTCTCCATTTTTATCATTGAAATTTTTTACACTAAGAATATGATCATGTGTTACTTGGGTAATTTAAATTTTAAAGTGTAGGTGCAAGAAAGCCAAGAAATAAAATGATAAACAATGGATCACATGGGCCAGCTTCTCAATCTTTCTCAACCAGAGTTTCATAACATTTACTTAACTTGCCTTCCATCAAGTTTCCCCCAGCTATCCACACTTTCTTTACTTTTTTTCCTTTTTTTAAGGATAAAGGTCAAACTGCTTTATGTGACCCATAATGCTCTGCTTTCTCTGATTCCCAGCTCTATTTCACAAACCATTCTTTTTCCTGCTAGCAAAGCTCCTGTTATTCTGGCCTTATTTTAGTTACACAACTGTTCCAGGTTTCCAGTTTTGGGGCCTTCAATATGCTGTTTCCATTTCCTGAAATGCTCTCTTTTTTTTTCCTTCTCCTTTCTGGATGTGACTCACATCTCCAGCTACCACTCCACTCTTTCCTCATCTTCCCTGTGCTCTCAGCACTCCTCCCCTCTCCCCCTGTTCTTCCCCCTTCTCACACAAGGTTAGAAAGTCTTTTAGCAAATAATGTACCCAAGTTGTACTATGAAAGGAAAGCAATGTTTGCAGAAAATAAAGTCCTGTTTCTAAAATGTATTTGTTTCATAGGTCCTTCACTCTAAAGATCCTGAAGGGTATGAGTCAAGTAATCGAAGGATTGGGATGTCTCACAATCACCCTCCTAGGATTGTGCTGGGACAGGAGTCTCCATGGACTTGACCACATGAGGCACTGACTGGATGATGAGGATCCTGGGGATAGGGTAGAGGGAAAGAAAAGGAAGGACAGAAGCAAAAGGGAGCAAAGAAAAGATCCTGGAACCCATTTGATGCTGTCTCTGTATGGAGATATTCTCGTGGGAAAAGTACAGAGATGTTTTGCCCCATCCTTTGGGCACTGCTCATGATTGGTTATTCGGACGACTATTTTCTTCTGGGGATAGACTGTATATAACTACTCTTCTAGATACCTGGGTACAAAAGCAGGGTCACAGGGTCAGACTTTCTTATGGCCTGAAGAAATGAGGGGAAGAAGCAATTACTGGAACCCAGAAACTGAGATGGTCCTAGGGCTATCTGAGACATGGGCATAGCAAGCCTGCAATGACACCACAGAGGGAAGCCTGGGAAATAAATAGCACAATCGCTCTTTTTCTCTCTCCCTCTGACCCTCTCCTGAGTCTCTGTCTTGGTCCAACTCAAAAGGAAACCCAAGGGGCAAGAGAGGCAGCTGATAGACTCCATATTAGTCAGCCTTTGGGGTGGAAAGCAGGAAGGGTGGGTAGAATGGATATGTAGGGCAAATGGCAAATGTCCGCCTGAGTGCTGCTAGGTCTGTCTATCCTCCTTGTAGGAAAGCAGTATGGAAAGTTGAATTATAATTACAAGATTGCTCAGGGAGGATGGAATCACAGCAAGGAAAATTAGTTGGCTAATATTATTAAGTCTGATGTCCTAATATATACATTTCTGAGTTAGGTTTCTTGCCTATATATTGAAAGTATGAGTGGTATGTCAAATGAATGACCATTTCTTAGCATAATAACCTCCTCTTTATAATTCCTTCACTCTTCATTCCTGGAGTACATATCTTGGCACCTTCAGAAATCTTTATAATGCAAATTTCACAATATAATTTTTTTGGATAACACTTCTATTAGGAACCACTTTTTAATTAGGCTGTTTCACTTTTTCTACAGTTCCAACACTAGCACTAAAGGTTGGCTTTCTTGTGGAGACCATTTACACAAAGAAATAATTATTTAAAAAAATAAATTCACAAGTATCCCCATGTATATAAAGATAAGAAGGGAACAATAACATAAACATTTTAGGTGTATTCCAAGCAGTCAGGTAGGCTCACTCCATAGCCTAAAATTCTGTAAAACTAGAATTTATGTGTAAATAGTTCAAGTTCTTACCACAGAAGAATTGCAAATCATTTCAAGACCAAGGGCTACTGAACAATTTATCATATTCATAATATTTCAATCCTATAAAACCCACTGAGATTATCTTAAATTTTTTGACTGGATTTTGGATGTCTGTAAAACATTTATATCTTTCATTAATTGTAAATCTCCTATGAGATATAATTTCTAATTTAAAAAAATGTTATTTTCTAGTTATGCATAACATATACATGAACTATAAACAAAAACAGCAATAATAACAATAAGTAAACAACCAGGCACCCATCACACTGTTTAAGAAATTAGACCACTACCCCTTTAGGCCCCACTGTCTGTCTCTCCACTACATCATCCCTCTGCTTTCCTTCCTAAATAATGAATTGTTCAGTTTTGCATGTTTTGGAACTTTATATAAATGGAATCATGCAGTTATTTTCTCCTGCAACTTGCTTTTTAAAAATTTTTCCTTAACATACAGGTTTATAAAGTTCATCCATGTTGATATATGAAGCTTTAACTTACTTTCACTGCTGTATTGTATTACATTTATAAATAAACCATAATTTAATCATTCAGTTGCCCATCCATAAATATTCGAGTTATCTGTTTTTTTGCTGTATGAAATAATACTGGTATTAACATAATTGTACATGTTTGTTGGGGAAGAATTTCCTTAGAGCATATACTTAAGAATGGAATTGCTGGATGTATTCAATTTTATTTGAAGTTTAACCATTCTTAATACATACTAAGAATTTAATTTTCACAACAAAGAAATAGTTGATATTAAAATATCCCATGCAGGTAAGGAAACTGAAATGCAGAGATGTTAAGTAACTTGGCCAATGATCTCATATGACTGGAAAGATGCAGTTAATATAGAGACAAAATATATAGGCAAATACACTTTTTGTAATAGGAGGATGCCAAGTCTTTGAAGTTATTCTTCTTTTCTTATTTTATTCTAATTACATTTCTATTTTCTGTAAACCAGAAGCCTCTCTGCAAAGCCTTATTCTTAGATTTCTGGCAGCTTGGACATTTACCCAGATGACTGGAATTTCAGTGATTTTTTTCAAAGTACTTACTTGTAGGTGGCAGTGTTACTTTCAAACCCTACTTTGCATTTTTTTCTGGGGAAGATTAGAAAAAGCCATCTGGTTAACATTACCCTGAAAACTTCTTTTCTGGGTAGAACTTCCTAAGAAGAAATTTTTAAAAGAAGAAAGTGTGGTATAAAGCTGGACAGAATACAAATAGAAAAATTTAGAAACTAAAGCATTGGCTTCTGATACTTAAAAGAATTACCTTTCTGTACAATAAGTTTACTTTTTTCCCAGACCCCTTCTTCACTTTTCTTTTAGAGAAAGATTCTTTTGAATGAAACCCTTGTTCCTGAAAACACTTTTCCATCCCAATTTTGAGGTTTCATCTTGTTTACATACTGCTTGCTTGGTTTTGACCTTTGGGCTTCTTCTCTAATAGCTGTCTCTTGTACTCAGGTACTCATTGCTACCACCCTCCACCTCCCAAATAGTGGCATTCAAGTTGTCACTACTGCATAGAAAATAACCTGGAAAATAATGGGCACTCAGTAAATATTTGTTGACTGACTGAATGGCTGATTAAATACATGAATAAAAAAATGAATTAGTGAGTGAAAACCTTCCCAGAAAGAAAAAAAAGATCAAGGAGTGTAAATGTGAAACAAATTCTTACAGATGAACTTTGTAAAGAAGTGTTTGTGGTACTGATTTTATTCTTTTACATTTCTCTAGAATTTGTTAACCTTTTCAAAACCTTGAAAAACCTGCACAGCTATATGATTTCAGAACTCAGCTTAGAAAAATCAAATACTATTTCTTTTTTTAATATTAAGTTAATTTAATTTTTTGGCAAAATCTATGTTTTTTTAATTTTAGTTGTTGCTCAAGTACAGTTTTCTGTCTTTTACTACCATCCCAGCCCCTGCCCCCGCCCAGTCCTCCCCACCTCCCTCCCATTTCCACTCCCCCTAGTTTTTATCCATGTGTCCTTTATACTTGTTCCTGTAAACCCTTCCCCTTTTTCCCTGAAATTCCCTCCCCTCTCCCCTCTGGAGAAAAATCAAATACTATTTCAAAAGTGACTATTGGGTCAATAAAAAAATAGTTTTTTATGTGGGGGAGGTATAATTGACTCAATTGTAGTTATTCTTCTAGCTATTTGGAATCTACCACTAAGAAAGATTTTTTATTCATGGAACTTATCTTTTACTTTGAATCTGTTAGAATTCATAGAACTTATCTTTTACTTTGAGTCTGTTAGACTATCATCTTACATTGTACATTTTCTAGTTTTCAAAGTAATAAAAGTTAGAGGCTGTGATCTTAATCCAGCCCATATTGAATCACACCTGTTAAACAAACATTCATTAAGACAAAAATTGATATGTTGGATGGCACCTATTTTAATTTTAATTTTTATCTTCATAAAATTAACCTTTTAAAAAGCAACTTCCAGATTCACAGACTTTAGTTATATTGTATCCTATAAATTTAATTTTTATTTATTTCTTAACAGATTTCTGTAGTTTTCAAAATTTCTCCAATAAGCTTTCATTACTTTTATAATCATAGAAAGCAATAAATTCTATGAGGCCCCACCCCACCAAATCTGTCATTTATCGCTGTGAGCAAATTCCTACCAAAATTTATATTTTTTTTATAGTAGTTTTTGAAAGCATGAGAAACTTTGGCAGTTATTTCAGCTTGAAGTTTCTACAGGCTCCATCCAGGTGAATAACTAGAGCACTATATTCACAGCGTATTTATGCAGAATTTGCAGCTGCCCCCGTCGATTGTGCTGTCCATTCTCAGACCATATCTAAGTTGAAATCACATGTCCACCTACTTCAAATGACTTAGTACATACTAACTTATTTTTTTTTGTAAACTTATTTTTTTTTGTATCTTTAACACACCATTGTTTTCTTAAATGTAAAATGAAGAACAGGGATAATTGCTACACTTTGTTTTTAGTTATACTACTGCACACTCATTCGCTGAGATTGTTCTACAACAAGCTCATTAGAGGTAAAGTTATAGAGTAGTGTATTTGAGTTCCCAGGAACATGGTTTAACTTGACAGTCAGTATATGTTCTCAAACTGCATACAGAAGAATGAGAGTGTACCCATGACATGGAAAGGATCACACTGGAGAGTGAGAAGTTGACAAGTTTAAAGAGTTTTAATACTATAATAATCACTTAACCTTTATCTTATACCTCTGGTGTCAGCCACTCCCTCCTAATTAGAAAAACATTTATGTATCTCCACATGGTGTAACTTAAAGAAGAGGAACTTCCTAAAATTCTTTTCAGACTTCTGTTGGTCTAACTATAGAACCCTCCTTATAGCACAGACCCTGTTAATGACACCTTTTCCAGGTGTCTCATGACTTTAAACGTCCCTAGAATGATTTTGAATGTCTCTGCCCTGTTTTTGGAAGAGGCAGTGACCTTTGGATGTATTATGGAGTAAAAATAATTACATTAAAGGTATTTTCTTTTCAAAGCTTATTTTCAATTTCTCTGAAGGGAGCCAGTATAACTTGGTAGTTAAGCAATTAAAAACAACAGGCTTGGAAACAAGCAAGTCTACATTTGTACCCTAGTTGTTACTTTTCACCTACTTGCTGACCTTGGACAAGGTCCTCTACAGCTCTGATTCTCAGTTTTGTCATTTGTAAAATAGGGATAATAACGTAACTCCTTTTTGTAAACTTGTTCATGAGGGATAGTTACATGCCATACATAAAGCACTTTTCATTCCATTTAGTCAAGCAATATTTATTGAGCAATACCCATGTGCCAGGCACTGTGCTAATCTCTTGTCTAACTCAGGACTGTTCTTTTTCTTCTCTCAAATTTTCATCTAACTTTTTACTTCTTTAGGTCTCAGCTTAAATGGCAATTTCTCAGGGAAAGCTGCTGTGTTAGTTCACATCCTCCAAGAAGTGAATGCTAAAATAGGGTTAGATAAGCAAGAGATTTATTGGAAGAGAGTCCTGTGGAAGATAAAGGGTGAGGAAATGAGAGTAACAAGGAAAAGCCTCAGGCTCCAGTGGAAGTCTGAGAGAGAGGTAGAAGGAAGGAGAATCGGGTAGAAAAAGACTGCAGCACTATGCTAAGAGAGTTTTGTCCAGGCCAATGAGGAGTTCCAAAGTCAAATGTGCCCCTTAGAGGAGTCCTGTGCTTTGCAAGAATGGGCTGACACTAGTTTACTCTTGTGCTCAGTCATTGGGCCTTTGCAGCTCAGGAGAAGTATGGCTTCTGCTCCAAATGTGACAGTAGATCCGGAGAGGAAGCAGCTGGGGTTTCAGTCAACTGTGCTCCCCAAACAGGAGATTTGAGTGGCACAGGTCTATAGCCATCACATCCTCCGTAATATGTTGGATCCCCAGGATATTTGCTTTTATAGAAACACGTATTTATCTTTATCAGTTATCACCATTTTTAAAAATTGATTTTAGAGTAAGTGGAAAGGAGAGAAATAGAGAGACACAGAGAAACAGAGAGATAGAAAGGCACCGGTTTGTTGGTCCACTTATTTATGCATTCATTGGTTGGTTCCTGTATGTAGCCTGACCCTGGGATTGAGTCTGCAACTTTGGGGTATCAGGATGCTGCTCCAACCAACTGCGCTACCCAGCCAGTGCTCAGTTATTACCACTAAAATTAAATTTTTGTTTCTAAGTTTGTAAAGGTGATTCTCTCTGAAATGTAAGCTACATGAAGGTGGGGACTTGGTCAGTCTAGTTTGCCACTGCATCCCCAAGATACACGGCTGCACAGATGAGATGGCATATAACAGGTACAAAGTGCAATTATTGCATTGTTTTCATATACTCTCTTTGTTCCATTCCACACATTACCACCTCCAAATGCACCACTGCAGTCCCACACTGCAATATAAATTTCAGATTTCAGCTTGGTGTTTTCTCCAGAGCATGTTTATATCATTTTATTTGTCTTAGGGAGAGGTTGCATCTTTACTTTTAATGTATATCAAAGCTTAAACAAAAGTGGTGAAACCCTGAAGATGGTTTTTGAATGTACTGATGTACACTTATGCCCAAAGTAAAGAGTGCTCCCACCATCTCACCACCTCACTGTAAATTCTTTCCAGTTTCTTCAGTAGGTAGATTCTGAAAACTGTCTTGTCTGTGCCAAGAGGGCTGTGTGGACTGGTGACTATCAGCTTCTCTCTGAATGATCTGTCTTCCTGCTCCATCTCCTTTCCAGAAAGCAAAAATTTCATCAGTGACAGCAGAAAGTGTTAGAGAGGAATATTGAGATGTTAAGTTAATGAAGCATGAATGAAGGAACCTTGAATGTGTAGATGATTTCACATCACAGAAGAACCTTAAAACCAATCACATGCCAAATATAAAAGTAATAATCACTAGAACAACTTTATCAAAAAACCCCAGGTCCCTCACTGCTGCCTTTCTTCCCTGACTCTGCCCCTAAGCTGGAGTTCTAGTGCAGGAAGGGCCTATAGTATGCTAGGAGAGGGGGCAGAGTGCTGGATTCAGGCTCTCTAGGTTCGAAGCTTGTTTTTGGAATTGTGGGCCACTGAGCAAGTTGCTTGACATCACTGAGACTCAGTTTTCTCGCCTGTGCAGTGAGGATAACAAAAGTAGCAATCTTAGAGAAAGTTATTCGGATTATAAGAAATCATTTACGTAAAGTGCCTGGCAGACAATAAGCTCCCAATAAGTCTGTCTACTAGCAATTCTTGGTAGGTATTCTGCCATACCCTGCTCTAGCTATTTCCAAGTGTGATCCACAGGCATTTTCAGGAGTCATGAGGTCAAAATTATTTTCATAATAACACTAAGAATTTATTTACATTTTTCATGGTTTCAACATCTGCTTTGATGGTTACAAAGCAAATCACTGCAGACCACGAGATCCTACTTCACATCCATTAAGATGTCTATAATCTAATAACAAGTGCTGACAAGTATGTGGAGAAATTGGAACACTTATACACTGCCAGTGAAAATGTAAATAGTGCAGCCACTTTGGAAAAGAGTTGGCAGTTCCTCAAAAAATTAAGCATAGGTTACCATATGATCTAGATATTTCACTCCTAGGTATACAACCCAGATAATTGAAGACATGTGTTAATACAGAAACTTATACATGAATGTTCATAGCAGCATTATTCATAATAACCAAAAAGAGGAAACAGTCCACATGTCCATCACCCGATGAATAAATGAAATATGCTATATTCACACAATAGACTATTGGGCTTGATAATACTTTCTGTGGGTGCTGCCTTGTGCATTGTTAGGATGTTTAGCAGCATCCCTGGCTTCTACTCATTAGATACCAGAAGCAACCATGCTCACTGTCAGGTTATGACAACCCAAAAAGGCTCCAAATGTTGCTAAATATACCCTCAGGGAAAAATTACCTCTAGTTGAAGACCACTAGCACAAATCAACAGTTCTGTATTCTTCATTGCCATTCTCTTGCAGTTAAAAAAAAAGCAATTTTATTTAAGAATGTTCTTAATGAAACAGTAAAATTATTAACTCAATTAAATATTAGCCCTTAAACTCACATCTTTGAAAATATTTTGTATAAAAAAATAGGAGGTATTCACGAGGCATTTCTGTTGCCCACCAAAGAACTGTTTTGCCTCAAGAAAAAGTGCCTTTGGGATCATTTGAGTTGCAAGCTAAACTAGCTGTTTTTATCATTTTTATTAAAATATCTGCTAACAACAAACTGGTTATTTAGATTTGGGTAGTTGGCAAGTATTTTCTCAAACATAAATGAAGATGAACTATCAATTTAGAGGAAAACAAATGTATTTGTTGTCACTGATATAACTGAGCTTTCAAAACAATAAGAATTTTGTAAAAATTGCACCAACACTAATCTTGACAGCTTCTACATACACACTTTTGATTACATTAACAAATGTGATTTTTAAGTATATTTTATTGATTATATTATTATAGTTGTCCTATTTTTTTCTCCCTTTTATTCCCCTCCACCCTGCATCCCCCTCCCTCCAGTATTCCCCTGGTAGTTCATGTCCATGGGTCATACCTATCAGTTCTTTGGCTTCTTCATTTCCCATACTATTCTTAACCTCCCCCTGTCTATTTTGTACCTACCATTTATGCTTCTTATTCCCTGTACCTTTTCCCCATTCTCCCCCTCTCCTCCTCCCCACTGATACCCCTCCATGTGATCTCCATTTCTGGGATTCTGTTCCTGTTCTAGTTGTTTTGCTTAGTCGTTTTTTTTTTAGGTTCAGTTACTGATAGTTGTGAGTTTGTTGTCATTTGATTTTCATAGTTTGATCTTCTTTTTCCTGGATAAGTCCCTTCAACATTTCATATAATAAGAGCTTAGTGATGATGAACTCCTTGAACTTGACCTTATCTGGGAAGCACTTTATCTGCCCTTCCATTCTCAATGATAGCTTTGCTAGGTAGAGTATTCTTACATGGAGGCCCTTGCCTTTCATTACTTGGAATACTTATTTCCAGCCCCTTCTTACCTATAAGATTTCTTTTGAGAAATCAGCTGACAGTCTAATGGGAACTCCTTTGTAGGTTACTGTCTCCTTTCCTCTTGCTGCTTTTAAGATTCTCTCCTTATCTTTTGTCTTGGCTAATGTAATTCTGACATGCCTTGGTGTGTGCTTCCTTGGGTCCAACTTCTTTGGGACTCTGAGCTTCTTGGACTTCCTGGAAGTCTATTTCCTTTGCTGGATTGGAGAAGTTCTCCTTCATTATGTTTTCAAATAAGTTTTCCATTTGTTGCTGTTCTTCTTCTTCTGGCACCCCTATGATGCTCATGTTGGAACATTTAAAGATGTCCTGGAGGTTCCTAAGCCTCTCCTCATTTTCTGAATTCTGGTTTCTTCATTCTGTTCCAGTTGAATATTTATCTCTTTCTTCTGCTGCACAGCATTGATTTGAGTCCCAGTTTCCTTCCCTTCAATGTTGGTTCCCTGTATATTTTCCTTTATTTCACTTTTCATAGTCTTCACTTTTCCTCTGTCTTGTGACCATACTCAACCATTTCTGTGAGTATCTTGATTACCAGTGTTTTGAACTCTGATAGGTTGGCTATCTCTTCATTGCTTGGTTGTATTTTTTTCTGGAGCCTTGATCTGTTCTTTCATTTGGGCCATATTTTTTTTGTCTTGGCACTCCTGTTATGTAGTAGGGGGCAGAGCCTTAGGTATTCTGTGTATAAGTCTTTATGTGGACATATGCTTTAATTTCTTTTGGATAAATACCTAGTAGTGGAATGCCTAGGTCACATGTAAATCTATGTTTAACTTTTAAAGAAACAGCCAAAGCATTTTCCAAAGCATTTTCCAAAGCATTTACAATTCCAAAGAAATTGTATCGTTACATTCTCATTAGAGATGTATGAGAGTTAGTCACTCCACATTCTCTTGAGCACTTGGTATGGCTAGTCTTTCCAATTTTATCATTAATGGGTAGGTAGTGGTATTTCATTGCAGTTTTAATTTATATTTCCCTAATGACTTATCAGTTGAGTATCTTCTCATTGCTTATTTGCCATTCATATGGCTTCTTTGTATCTATTCATACTTTATACCCATTTGCTTATTGAGTTGCTTATTTTCTTATCATCGAGGATGAGAGTTTCTAAAATTAACATTCTGAAGACAAGTTCTTTATCAAAGATGGCATTAGCAAATATCTTTTCTAATTCTTGGCTAGTCTTTTTATTTTTTATTTTATTTTTATTATTTTTATGTTTTTTAAAATTTATTTTATTGATTATGCTATTACAGTTGACCCAATTTTTCCCTCTTTACTCCCAGCCCAGTACCTCCATTCCCCCCAGCAATCCCCTCTCTGCTTAGTTCATGTCCATGGGTCATGCATATGTTCTTTGCCTGCTCCATTTCCTGTACTGTTCTTAACATTCCCCTTGTCTATTTCATGCCTACCAATTTATGCTTTTTAATTTCTGCACATTTTCATCCATTTTCTCTCCTCCCCCTCTCAGCTGATAACCCTCCAAATGATCTCCATATCTATGATTCTGTTTCTGTTCTGCCTGTGTAGTTTGTTTTTTAGACTCACATGGTGATAGTGGTGAATTTATTGCAATTTTACTGTTCTTATTTTTCTTAAATAAGTCCCTTTAACATTTCATGTGATAATGGCTTGGTGATGATGAACTTCTTTAGCTTTACCTTGTCTGGGAAGCACTTTATCTGCCCGTCCATTCTAAATGATAGCTTTGCTGGATAGAGAACGCAGGGCCTTGCTTTTCATCGCTTTGAATACTTCTTGTTAATCCCTTTTAGCCTGCAAATTTCCTTTTGAGAAATCAGCTGATAGTCTTTTGGGATCTCCCATCCAGGCAACTCTCTGCTTCTAAGATTCTTTCTTTATCTTTAATGTTTAGAATTTTAATTATGATGTGTCTTGGTGTGTTCATTTTTGTGTCCAACTTGTTGGTGATTCTCTGTGCTTCCAGGATTTGTATATCTATTTCTTTTGCCAAATTAGGGAAGTTTTCATTCATTATTTTTTCAAATAAGTTTTCAATCTTTTTCTCTTCCTCTTCTCCTTCTGGCACCACTATGACTCAGATGTTGGTACATTTAG
This sequence comes from Phyllostomus discolor, assembly GCF_004126475.2. Lineage (NCBI taxonomy): Eukaryota > Metazoa > Chordata > Mammalia > Chiroptera > Phyllostomidae > Phyllostomus > Phyllostomus discolor. Next base: position 49,400,098 of record NC_040905.2, read on the forward strand.
ATATGTCCCAGAAGCTCCTTATACTATTCTCATTTTTTCTTGAATTCTTTTTTCTTCTTGCTGTTCTGATTGAATGCTTTTTTTCATCTTATGTTCTAATTTGTTGATTTGAATCTTGATTCATCCCCTCCACTGTTGGTTCCCTGTAGATTTTTCTTTATTTCACTTAATGTAACCTTCATTTCTGCCTAGGTCATTTTTTTATGCTGTTGCTGTACTTAATGAGTTCTTTGAGCATCCTGATAGCCAGTGTTTTGGACTCTGCATCTAATAGGTTGGTTATTTCCATTTCATTTAGTTCTTTTTCTGAGACTTTGTTATGTTCTTTCATTTGGGCCATATTTCTTTGTCTCCTCAATTTGTCATTCTCCCTGTTTGTTTCTGTGTATTAGGTAGAGATGCTTTGACTCCCTGTCTTAGTAGTGTGGCCTATTGTAGAAAAGGCACCTATAAATTGTGTGGCAGAGCCTTAGGTAATTGCCAGGGTGGGGCAACTCACTTCACCACTTTGTGGCTCTGTGTGGGGTAGGCTCTGAGAGGGGACAATGCCGCATGCTGCCTGGCTTCTGGAGGTTTTCCTGGCACTCGCCCTATTTCCAGTCACTTCGCTTTCTTCCTGTATGTGACTGGTGCCCTCCCAGCTGTTGCCCTGGTGCTGATTCCCAGAGGGGTGGGTCTGCATAAGTTCTAAGTCTGTTCAGGTCCTTTAACAAGAGTCTCTTGAAAATCTGGCAGTTCCTTCTGCCACCCCAACTCTCACTGTTTTCTACAGCCAGAAGTTATGGGGATTTATCTTCCTGGCGTTGGAACCTTGAGCTGTGTGGTCTGGCCTGGGTCTGGGAATCCCTCGCTCTCGAGGTATCCCTCCTGATTTTTATTTACTACCTGTGAATGTGGGACCACTCATTCTGCTACTTCTCTGCACCACATGGTGTCTCCACTCTTCCTACCTGTCTGTATGAATGTGGCTTCTTTAAATCATTGGTCATTGGTCTTCCATACAGCTTGATTTTCTGAGGGTTTTGGATATTGTTTTGAGGTGTAGTTGTAATTTTTTATGTAATTGTGCAAGGAATCAAAGTGTGTTTACTTATGACTCTATCTTGACTGGAGGTCCCAGTCTTTTCATTTTTTAATAATGTCATTTGAAAAGAAGTACTTAATTTTGACCAAGTTCAATTTATCATTTTTTTTTCTTTTACGGATAGTTTTTTTAGGTATCATACCTAAGAAATCTTTGCCTAGCCTATGGTCACAAATATTTTTCTTATTTTTTTCCAGAAGTTTGAAGTTTTATATTTATATCTAGGATCCATTTTGTGTTTTCACATGAAGTATGAAATTTTGTTTATTTTTGTCTAGGATACCCTAATGTTCCAGTATTATTAGCTGAAAAATCTTTTTCCACTTAATTGTGTTTGTCCTTTGCTAAAGATCGGTTCATGATATACGGGACTTTTTTGTAACTCTCTATTCAGTTACATCTGTTTGTTTCTTTCCTTTATATCAATTATATACTACCAGAGTTAATGTAACTTTATAGTAAATATGAAGATCAGGCAGTATAGTGTAAGTTCTCCAGCCTTGTTTTACTTTTTAAAAATTGTTTTGGTTATTCTAGGACCTTTGTTTTTCCATATAAATTTTATTTTTATTTAAAAAAATATTGATTTATTTTTAGAGAGAGGGGAAGGGAAGAAAGAGAGAGGAACAGAAACATTGATCAGTTGGTTGCTTTTTGCATGCCCTTAACTGGGGATCTAGCCTGCAATCCAGGGATATGCCCTGACCAGGAATCCAAGTGATGACTTTTCAGTTTGCAGAATGATGCCCAACCCACTGAACCATACCAGTCAGGGCCATTTCCATGCAAAATTTGTAATCACTTTATAAATTACTAAAGAAAATCTACTTAAATTTTACTGGAATGGTGTTGAATCTATTGATTGTTGTGGGGAATAATTGATGTTTTACAATATTGCGTCTTCTGACCCATGACATGGCCTGTCAGTTTGTGTCTTAAATTTCTGTCAGCACATTTTAAATTTTCTGTGTAGAACTTGTATATCTTTTATCAAATTTATTTTTAAGTATTTCATATTTTTGTTGCTATTTTCAATGTAAAATTCAGATTGTTTGTTGTTAGTATACAGAAATAAAATCAACCATTGTATTGTACATTTATTTTTATATCCTGTTGTCTTGCTAATCTCATTTATTAGTTCCAGTAGCCTTTTCTAGATTATATAGGATTTTCACCATAGGTCATGTCATCTGCAAACTAAGCCAGTTTTACTTCTTTCAAATTTGGATGACTTTTAGTTCCTTTTCTTGCCTTATTGTACAGGCTAGAACCCCTGTTACAATGTTGCAGAAGTGGCTAGTGCAGATGTCCTTGCCTTGTTCCTGATCCTACGGCCAAACATTCATTTCTTTACCATTACGTATGTTGTTTATTATAGATGCTTTTTATTAAGTCAAGGAAGTTTTTCTGTTTTACTAGGATATTAGATTTTGTTCAATGCTTTTGCCACATCTATGGAAACAATCATACAATTTGACTTTCTCAGTCTTAGTTAATATGGTGAATTATATTGTTTGACTTTCCAGTGTTAATTCAAACTAGCATTCTGGGATAAGCCCCTATTTGTTCATGATGTATTACCTTTTTTATATATTGTAAAATAAAAATAGCTAGAATTTTGTTAAGATTCTTGCATCTATGTTTTTGCAGAAATTAGTCTGTAGTTTTCTTTTCTTGAAACATCTTGGGTTTGGGTATCAGAGTAATGGTGACCTTATAGAATGAACTGGAAAGTATTTCCTTTTTCCATTTTCTAGAGGACTTTTGTAGAACTGGAATTATCTTTTCTTTTAAAAATATACCATGTTAACACTATAAAAAAGAAAGCTAGAGTGGCTTTTTTACCACCAGATAAAGTACACTTTAGAGCAAAGACTATTACTAGAAAAAAGTGGGTTATTTATAAAGTGGATCATTTCATAATGATAAAATAATTTTTATAAATCACTTTTGTCACAGATAAATTCATCGAAATAACAGAACAATTCTAAAAGTTTGTACAACTAACTTTAGGAGCTTCAACATAAATGAAGCAAAAACTGATAAGAAGAAGGAGAACTAGGATAATCTATAATTACAGTCAGATATTTTAATACTTTTCTGTTAATAACTAATAGAAGAAGTAGACAGAAAATTAGCATGTTCTAAATTCCCTAGGATTTCAAAGATTTGAACAATAGTATCAACCAACTTGATGTGATTGACATCTGTAGAACAATTAACCGAGCAACTGCAGAATATGCATTCATTTTAAATGCACACTGAACATTTGCCAAGACAGACCATATTCTGGGCCACAGAACAAGTCTCAATAAATTTAAAATGATTCAAATTATACAAAGTATATTATCTGATCCTAATGGAATTAGAAATCAATAACAAAAGTATATCTAGAAAATACCTCAATATTTGGAGACTACATAACAAAGAAGTAACCTATGGGGCAAAGAAAAATCTTCAGGGAGATTAGAGTGTATTTTGAAATGAAGGAAAACAGAATATATGGGATCCAGCACAAAAAATGGCCCCCTTTTAATTATAAAATCTTTTATTACAAAATCATAAGCATGTAATTCTGTAACATAACAATATCACACTCAAGCACACCATATGATATTTTAGGTAAAATGTTCAAATTAGAACAATAAATTATTACACCTATATCATTACTACTAACCACACTCAAGCAGGTGTTACTTTGGCTCTACCTTGTATCAGAATGTATGGGATGCAGCTAAAGCAGTACTTTAAGGAATACATCCCACCAAATGCTTATACTACAAAATGAGAAATTTCTCTAGTCAACGACCTCGGTTTTCAAATGAAGAACCTATAAAGTTAGTATTATAGAACTGTACCCCTGAAATCTATATAATTTTATTAACCAATGTCATCCCCATAAATTCAAGAAAAAGGAAACTATAGAACTTTAAAACTTTAAACAAATTTAAATGCAAAAGTAAGGAAATATAACAGCACAAATAAATGAAATAGAAAACAAAAACAATAGAGAAATTCTGTGACAACAAAAGCTGGCTTTAAGATTTGAGATCAGTAAAGTTGATAAGCCTCTCCCCAGATTGACCAGGAAAAAAGAAAGATGACACAAACTACCAATTTCATGAATGAGTAGAGGGGAGATTTTATAGATATGGAAGGACAATAAAGAATATTGTTAACAGAATTACACCGATAAATTCAGTAACTTAGATATCTTCACAACTATTAAACCTCATTCAAGAAGAAATATAAAATATTTGTTGATATTAAGGAATGTCAGCTATTATTACTGACAAGGTGCTGAGTGTCAGCTTAAGCGATAAATAAGGGATTTCACACTCAAGTAGCTCACAGCTCACTGGTAGGAAATAAAAAAGCCTAATACAATCCTGGCTGGTGTGGCTCAGTGGATTGAGTGCCAGCATGTGAACCAAAGGGTTCATGGTTCAACTCCCAGTCAGGGCACTTGCCTGGGTTGCAAGTCAGGTCCCTGGTAGGGTGCACATGAGAAACAATCACACATTGATATTTTTCTCCCTTTCTCTAAAAATAAATTTTTTTTTTAAGATTTTATTTATTTATTTTTAGAGAGGGAAGGGAGGGAGATAGAGAAACATCAATGTGCGGTTGCTGGGGGTCATGACCTCAAACCCAGGCATGTACCCTGACTGGGAATCGAATCTATGACACTTTGCTTCACAGCCCGTGCTCAATCCACTGAGCTATCTACGCCAGCCAGGAAAAATAAAATCATTTTTTTTTTAAAAAGCTTAATACAGATTGGTGTAGATGAGTGAGTGAAAACTGGATTTGGAAACGCTAGGAGAAGTCACCCGCCTGAGACACCAAAACCAGTACAAAACGTTTTTTAGAGGAAAAAACCACTAAAGACCATCTCTAAACAAGCTCGGACTCCAGGCAAGCATGCGCCTGCGCGTTTAGCAAAGAGCGCGCAGGAGGCTGGAGGCAGGAAGCGCGGATGTTGCCGGAAGTGTGGCTTCTCTTCCAACTGTTCCCATCCGGGGTTAAGTCGGTCTTCCGGGTGTTTCTGACACTGCTGTCTATGCCGCTTTTTGAGCTACTTTTTGGTCTTCCACGTCTTACCACCTTGGTCTTCAACCTCTTACACTTTGCTGGCTCTGCCTCTTCTCCTGTCTCTCTTCCCCGGCCGCAGAGTCCGGTGTTCAGAAAGTAATCCGGTTCCGGAACCGGGCCTAGCTATTCCGCGGGCTACTACCTCTTTGGCTCAGGCGAAAGCTGCGAACGAGCGCGCGGGTCCGTCGTCGCTCCGGCCTTGGAGCTCCTGGGCGGGCAGTGCCGATAGGCCCTGCCCCTAGGACACCTGTGAGTCAGGGGGTTTCGGCGCGGGGCTCATCCTGTAGATCCAGGTGGAGGGCGGGGCGCGGGAAACTTTTTTGAAACTGTATTGTTTTGTTTCGCATGGAAGGTTCTAGCAATATCTCTTCCCAGGTTTATGGGCAACCCCTATGCTGTTCTACTTTTTCAAGACTGTTAGTACCGTTTACTTTTTTCACTCTTTTCCTCGTGCCCCGTCCTCGGTCTTGGACGAAAAGAGGAAGATTGTCATGGGATCCTGCATGATGTTTCGAAGGACGGTTTAAATGGGCATGACTTTGCGTCTTGCCTCAGTTCTTCACGGAAAGTGCACAGATTAGGACAGTCAGATTACTGCATACTCTGCCACCATCCCCCACCCCGTCCAGCCTTTGTAGATGGGCTCTTCCTCTGTTGTTTCTAGTCCATAATACGAGGGATTTTGTGTCTCACAACTTCCGTATTATCCAAGTATCCTGTCTTGTTTTAGATCTCTTTTAGCTCTGTGTTTAAAATAGGAGTTGTTTATTTAGTTTGCGTATACCAATTGGGTGAACAAAAAAGAAACAGAAACGGTAAAACTCAAGCTAACTTGGCAACTCGCTAACAGATGTTTAGTAAAAGCGACCCTAACTGAACAATAAGTTTGCATGTTTGTATTATAGGTAACATACTATTTTTTGTAAGTGCCGACATATTGTATGGTTTATTATCACAAGGGATTAACATGTACTGCCTAACAGCCCAAAAGGCTCTTACTATGTACTGATAGCTAGTAATAGTAACATTGTTGGTGTGATATCCCCAATTAAGTCTGATGTGGAAATGATGTGTAACAGATAGACTCCATGTGGCACAGTTCATTTAAGAAACGTCCATTTCAAACCATGTGACTATATTATTTTTTTAACACTTGGATGGAATCTAATTAATAAAAAGGAGTGTCCTTTTCAAAATCTGCAGGTGGTTTTGACAGTGAGTGAGCAGGATTTACAAATTGGACTGTTTGCACTGTGGAAAAAAGAAGTGTGTTTGGGGGATGGATCAAAGGCATTTGGATAAAGTGAAGCGATAACTGGATGTAGCCACTACAGTTTTGAGTCTTATATTAGGTAGATTATGCTTTCTAGGGAATCCTGATGAAGGAATTATGTAACCTTGGGTGTTCTTTAATTCCTTGGAGGAGAGGACAAGTTTAGGACAAATTCCAAGACGTAAACTCCAGGATCAAATACTATAGCACTAGGAATTTGTAAACTAATCTGTTACAGTTTGTCTCATGTATGATTATTTACAAATAAACCTGTATATTTTCTTATTGGGTCAATCTTAATCAGAAGCAATGCTTAAGATTCCTTAAAGCCAGAACCAATGCAATGGTTTTAAAACAGTTCGCAAGTTATCTAGATTACTCTATTTTATAGTTAAGTACAGATCGAGTTACATAACTTTCAAGCTAAGAAAAATAGGATGCCACCAGTATCTGGATTTTATTTGTTTAGTATAAAATTTCTTGTACTTGCTACCACAGTTAATGTGAAGTAGTGTTTTATATATATAAAATACTTAGTAAAGCCTTTCATTCAGAATATGAAGAGGACAATTTGAAATACTGTGGAGGACCCCTTAATTCTGATGTCATAGTAGTTTTGCCAAAACTGTATTCTGTTTTTAAAAAAGGATCCTTTATTATTTTTATGATAGATTGTTATTTTGCTGATCTTTTTGTCATAAAAACCAGAGTTGAAATGTATTAGGGAAAAGGTTAGAAAGAGGAATTGAAACTCATGGGCTTTTGGTTTACTTCCTTATCCCTACATGGTCATACAGGATACCTGCAGTGTGGAGCATTGAAAGCCATTGGTTACATTTCCTAGGAATGTTTCTTTTTACCTTGGGGACTGATCTGGTACGAGCCAGACTTGAAGGTCAAGATTCATACTGAGGAGAACCTGACCAGTATTTTGTTTGGAGGGACTCCAAAAATTTTAGTGCTTATCTGGAAATTTGGGACAGGTTGAACTCATATTTACCCTAAAGTAAACTTTTGGCTATGGAATCATTCTAAGTTTCCAAGCCTTGCATAATTGGTTCATTAATTTTGTAGAGTACTGCTGGGGCACAGGACATGTTTTGACTTATTCTTAGTTTGGATCTGACCAAGTAATGGGATAGGAATTGGTGAGGTCTGAGCCAGTAAGTCATTTTCAGTCTTCAAATCTGAATGCATGTGTATAGGACTTTATTTGGATGTTGAAAAAAAACATACATAAAGGGTTTACGGTTGTATGAGAAACAATTTATTACATTATTACTTATTGTATTATTTTCCATAGGAACAGCTGTAATTCTACTTTTGTCCTACTCTGTATTATTTATAGGTATACACAGTGTCATAGAATTTTAACTGTGAACTGATTTAAATAAATCTGAAGCAACATTTTAATTCTCATTTTTCTGAGTACAAATTCCATCCCTTGTTTATTATACCTATACTTGTAGTGTCTATATTCCAACAAAATGAAATACTAATCAGAATTTATTACTATAATGACTTGTATTTAATGTCATTTTCTGAGGAATTATGTGTAATAGGAATTATGTTTTATATGTATTGGAGTCAGGGAAGCAGAGTAAAGAAGGCCAAGAAAGTATGAACCCAGGCAAAGGGTAAAACAAGGCATTAGCTGTCACTCTTGAATTGGCCATTCTATGATTATTGAGTATACTTTTAATACGGATTCTGTGGAATACTGCTTAGTTCCAGATATTTTCATTTCCTCTGAGCAGTTAAAATCAGTGTAGTAGATTTGATAGGATTACGTAAAAAAAAAAAAAAGCTGACAAGACATAAAGGCCTGCTGAGGAAAGTTGACAAACTTGTTTTCTGGAGGTAACATTTGTCTTTGATTCAAATTAGAGAGTAAGGCACTTGGGACGAGATCTGATGGTGGTCAGAGACTTGTCCAAATCTTTTTAAACCCAGGACTGGTGTACCTCACTGTCGGTGGCCAGCCTGCGGAATTTTACTCTTACAGAATTGACAAAAAAAAAAAAAAGGGACAAATTTTGTATGATTGATTGATTGATTGATTGATTTCAGGTCCTTCTCTTTTGTTGTCTGCTGCTCCAATTTTTCCAACCGTCTTGTGTCAATCCCCAGAAGCAACTGCTTTTTTTTTTTTTAGCTGCTTAAATGTTCTTTTTCTCTGTTTTTTAAAAAAAAAATTACAGCTATTCTTTGGGTTGACATCTGCTGAAAATGAAGATTTAGCACCTTTATGTACTCTCTCATCATAAATTGTGATGTATATAAATGTGAATATGAATGGGGACCCCAAAAACCCCAGAATTTATTTATAAATATTTGTATGTATATATTCTTACATGTTTAAACCTAAGTCATCTTCAAAGTGCTCTCCATTTGATGCAACATACCTAGTGAGACATTTTTTCCACTGCTCAAAACAGTTTTTGAACTCACCCATTTTGATGCCTTTTAGTGCTTTGGCTGTTTTTTAATTAATCTGTTCCATATTAGTGAAATGTTTCCCTTTGAGGACTTTTTTCATCCAGGGAAACAAAAAAAGGTCCCTTGGGACAAGATTGGGTGAACAGGGAGGAAGTGGCACAGAGGTCATGCAGTTTTGGTCAAAAACTGCTGAACACTCAGCACAATGTGGGCAGGTATGCTCGTAAGTCAGCGATCATTAAATGGGCAAATGTGTTGAAAGAGTATTAAAAAAAAATTGCTGAAACTGAATGCAGCGTCTCACAATAATGCCATCTGTAACACTGATACAGATGGCTTCCTAGAACACTCAGCTAACAAGGGAAGCCTGTACTACAAGGGGCCCGCCCTCCAGAAGATAATTCCATTCTTTTTGTGTCTCCTCTCATATATAACTTATAGTGTAATATATGAATATATGTAATTTTAAATATAAGATGTAGTTAATGATGTGAATATAATCTTTTGAAATATTGATTATGCTATTACAGTTGTCCCATTTTTTTTCTCTCCTTTATTCCCCTCTGCCCTGCATCCCTCCTTCCACCAGCATTCCTCCACCTTAGTTCATGTCCATGGGTCATACCTATCAGTTCTTTGGCTTCTCCATTTCCCATACTATTCTTAACCTCCCCCTGTCTATTTTGTACCTACCATTTATGCTTCTTATTCCCTGTACCTTTTTCCCCATTCTACCCCCTCCTCCTCCCTACTGATAACCCTTGCATGTCATCTTCATTTCTGTGATTCTGTTCCTGTTGTAGTTGTTTGCTCAGTTGGGTTTTTTTTTTTTATAAGTTCAGTTACTGATAGTTGTGAGTTTGCTGTCATTTTACTGTTCATAGTTTTGATCTTTTTCCTAGATAAGTCCCTTCAACATTTCATGTAATAAGGGCTTAGTGATTATGAACTCCTTGAACTTGACCTTATCTGGAAAGCACTTTATCTGCCCTTCCATTCTAAATGATAGCTTTGCTGGGTAGAGTCATCTTGGATGTAGGCCCTTGCCTTTCATTACTTGGAATACTTCTTTCCAGCCCCATCTTACCTACAAGATTTCTTTTGAGAAATCAGCTGACAGTCTAATGGGAACTCCTTTGTAGGTAACTGTCTCCTTTCCTCTTGCTGCTTTTAAGATTCTCTCCTTATCTTTTGTCTTGGCTAATGTAATTCTGATGTGCCTTGGTGTGTGCTTCCTTGGGTCCAACTTCTTTGGGACTCTCTGAGCTTCCTAGACTTCCTGGAAGTCTATTTCCTTTGCTGGATTGGGGAAGTTCTCCTTCATTATGTTTTCAAATAAGTTTTCCATTTCTTGCTGTTCCTCTTCTCCATCTGTCACCCCTATGATGCTCATGTTGGAACATTTAAAGTTGTCCTGGAGGTTCCTAAGCCTCTCCCCATTTTTTGGATTCTTGTTTCTTCATTCTGTTCCATTTGAATGTTTCTTTCTTCCTTCTGCTCCAGATTGTTGATTCGAGTCCCAGTTTCCTGTCACTGTTGGTTCCCTGTACATTTTCCTTTATTTCACTTTTCGTAGTCTTCACTTTTCCTCTCTCTTGTGACCATACTCAACCATTTCTGTGAGCATCCTGATTACTAGTGGTTTGAACTCTGTACCTAGTAGGTTGGCTATCTCTTCACTGCTTCATTTTATTTTTGGAGCTTTGATCTGTTCTTTTATTTGGGCCATATTTTTTTTGTCTCAGTATGCCTGTTACATAGTAAGGTGTGGGGCATTAGGTACTTGCCAGGCCTGGGCTGCTCACATGGCTGCCTTGTGTCACTGTGTGTGTGGGAGGGGTTCTAGAGGGAACAATACCACTTGCTCTGCTGTTGGCTGACTTTCAGTCACTTCCCCTGCTACCCACAAGCAAATTGGGCCCTTATAGTCCTGATTCCCAGATGGGTGGGTTTGTGTACGTTCTAGGACCTGTGGGTCTCTTCAGCATTTCTCTTGTGAGGCTGTTTCCTCCTGCTGCCGCAACCCCCACAGATTTTTATAGTCAGAGGTTTTGAGGCTCTATTTCCTCACATTGGAACCCTGGATTGCGTGGTCTGTCTTGCTGCCCAGTTGCTCCTCCCAGGTTATCCTCACGCAAATGTGGGACTGCCTGGTCTGCCAGGTGCTGCCTTGCCACAAGTCCTCTCTGCCTCCACTACCCGTCTCCACCCCTCTTGCCAGTCTGGATGAATGTTACTTTAACTCCTTGTTTGTCAGACTTCCATGCAGATCGATTTTCTGGCAGTTCTGTTTGTTTTTGTTTGTTTGTTTTTGTTTCTGTTTTTTAATTCGTTGTTGTCTTTCTGATTGTGTGAGGAGGCAAAGTGTATCTACCTATGCCTACATCTTGGCCAGAATCTCAATTTTCTAAATACAATTTCTGTATTCAATGTTTGTGTTGTAGGAACCAAGTAGGTAACTGATTATATTTACTTTTTTATATGACCCTTTGAGTATGCTTTTTCTGTTGTTTAGTAATTTATTTTATGCTTGACTTGCTGTTTTTCCGTTCCTATAATTATTTCTGCTCTGTCAGCAGAACTGCTCTCTTTGGTAAAGTTCATCAGGTAATCTACCAATTAACCTTCTTTTTTCTCTTTGGATATCTCCCTAAAGCCTTCTTTCCTGCTCTATTCAAGCTGTTAGCTTCCCTTCACCATAATCCTGGTTTTCTTTTTCTTTTTTGGTAACTTACATGTCTAACAAGGTTTTTGTCTCCCTTGCATTGATAGTATTGTTAGGCATTGGATTACAGCTTGGGAGCGATTCTTTCAGGGACTTGAAGGCATTGACTCCATTGTCTTATGGTTTCTACTGTTGCTTTAAAGCATTTTGATTACCAACCCTTTGTTTATAACGTTTTCCTCTAATATTTTATATGCTTTTTTAATATTCTGAAATTCTAAAATTTTACTCTAATATGCTTTGATATTAATATTTTAAAAAAATGCTTTGTATTCATTGGGTTCTTTAAATGTAAGGATTGGTGTTCTTCAGTCTTGGAAATTTAAAAAAATGTATTTGGTAATTCTTTTTTTGTATTTTATCTGGAGCTTCTATTATGTTGGATGTTGGACCGGGTAGTTTGATGTTCTTCTGTTTTCTCTCTTATTGTCCTGCTTCCTTTCTGCCCTCATCATTTTTTCCTTTTTGTTCCTTCTAAGGGATTTTCTCAATGTTATCTTTTCACTTTCTGCTGGATATTTCCGCTTTCAGTATTGTAATTTGCAAAAGTCTCTCTACTTTTTAAACAACTAATGTTTTTTTCATTAGGGAGTTTTTTGAGGGGCTTTATTTTTGAGTTTCATTTGTTCTTGGCATTGTTTTTGTTTATTTTCAGATTTTTTTTTCTTTCTGGCATCCACGACATCTATTTTAAGTAAGAGGTATTAGAAATCTAGTTGGAGAAAGCTCTGTGTACATGGGTGGGCAGTTCAGCAGTAGGCCTTATCGTAGTTGCTAGCAGCCTTGACTTTTCTTTGGTGGAACCTGTTGACTATGTTATATAAACTCTCTGGTTACTATATTATATGGTTTCTTAGTTATTCTGAAAATGAGTTTTCTAATTTCCTCCTTTATGAAGGTGTGCTGGGGATTATTTTAATACTTGTTTTCAGTTTGTTACCTTACCCTACTCTTTTTTAAGTTTGTAACCTTTGGAATCAACTGCAAAGGAATAGATATCTAGATTCCTGCTTGGGTCAGTGAGTGGTTCTGATTGCTTTATATACAAGGTTTTCCCTATTCTTGTGAACTAAGCCCTTTTACTGAAAGTCCTTTATGTAGTTATTTAGACTTTGAAGGGAATCTTACAATTTTAGAAGTAGTTATTAGGCAATACAAATTCCTTCCTTTGCTTGATCAGATCTGTAAGATCTCAATCATAGGAACCAGATTTCATGAGATGGTTCTGTCTTTACATAAGTTATATTGGGAATAATCTGTAGGGTTTCATTAAATGTTTCCCTGTTTTTTAGTGTTCCTTTTTTATGACCAGAGTATGTGGTGTTAACTTGATTTCTAAAAGATATATTGATACTAGGCTAAATTTATTAGGGACATTCATCAGAAATTTTGAAACTTACATAGATTGTGCTGGCATTTGAATAATGCTATGATTAATCTAGATTTAAAATTCTTTGTTGGTAAGTTTTCTGTTACCTATAGTATGACTTAAGACATCTATTTCAGCTTTTAAAAATAACTGCAAGTAAAATTCATAACTTTGTAACCAGTTGTTTTAAATAGAGGATACTAGTTACCAAAGAGCTCAGTATCTTTAAGCTATAATTAATTTGTCTTTTAAAACTATTCTAGGCGGAAGAATACATGTTCACTTTTAGTGAACAAGAGTATGTTCCCAAACTCAATTTTGGGTCGCCCACCTTTCACGCCAAACCATCAACAATATAATAACTTCTTTGCTCTGTCACCAACTCTTTATTCACATCAGCAGCTTATCGATGCCCAGTTCAACTTTCAGAATGTAGAGTAAGTATGGAAATATTTTTGCCTGTATCATAATGTAAATTTTGTTTTCTACTTGATGGAAACACTTTTTATATGAAACATTTGAAGGTAGAGAAAAATGCCATTTTGACTTGTTTTCTTTTGATCATTGAAATACTTATTTTTTTCTGAAAAAATTTTAAGAATGTTTATTGCTATTGTTCTTTGTTTTTGGTAGCTTGTCTAGAGCTGTGTCATTACAGCCGTTGACATATGGAAATGTCAGTCCAATACAGACTTCAGCTTCCCCATTATTTCGAGGAAGGAAGTAAGTACTTCTTATGGATTTTAAAATAAAATTTTTGCATATCTTTTACTAAAATTGTATGGACACTGTGCCCTAAATTTTTTCCTGGTATCTGTGCGATCAGTCTTGTCACAGACTTTTAAAACTTCTACATAATATTTAAAGAATTTTAGAGATACTTTATTTACACTTGCTATTGTAAGTTTTATATTGGAATGATGCTATATTTCTTCAGAAAACTACTTTTAATTGAGATTTTTAACTAAATCAGATGGCTTCCTGTATTTATATACCAGTGCTGCCATAACAAAGTACAACAGACTGATTGGCTTAAACAGCAGAAATTTGTTTTCTCAAAATACTGGAGGCTAGAATTCCAAGATCAAGGTGTTGGCAGGTTTGGCTTATTCTGAAACTTTCCTCCTTGGCTGTTAAAGATGGCTGCCCTCTTTATGTGTTCTCATGTGGTTATCCCTGTTTCTGTGTTTTCTGTGTTTTCCCTCTCCCTCCTATTAGTGATATTGATTAGGACCCACCCTAATGACCTCATTTAAACTTCTTTTCAAGGCCGTACCTCCAAATACCGGGGGTTAAAGCTTAAATATATGATTTCTGAACAAGATACAATTCAGCTCCTATAACACCTTCTTTTTAGTATAGTTTACTATTATTTGGTCTATCTAAATCTTATACAGGTAACAGTCCATGATAAACATTATAATGAAAATTTCTGCATGACATAAAGCTTTCTATAGAGAAGTCAAGAGCCAATTAATTTTAACTAGTTTGATGAAAGAAATTAATGTATCATAAAGTAATTATAATAGGGCTTTAGAGGTGATTATTAAAGTATGATTTGGCAATACTTGGTAGATGTTGCTATTTAAAGCTTATATAAACATTTCATAATTTTTGTGTCCAATTAAAAATAATACTACTTGAGATTGATCATAACTATATAGTAGGCCTTGTTCTAAGGACTTTACAAATAATAATTTGATTAAGCTTCACAGCACTTTATGATGTAGGTACTATTAACCCTCTCCTGTTGAGAAAGCTGAAGCACACAGAGGTTAAGCAATTAGTTACGCAAGTAAAATAGGTGTAACTATGATATGAGCCCAGGGGGTCTGGCTTTAGATACTATGTTTAGAAGCACTGTGAGTTGTTCTTTAGTTGTCATGGTGAAATCTGTGTAGCGATGCTAAAAGTACTGACTTTGTTTAGATTTTCAGTTTTTGGAAATTGCCCTGATAGCCAATTGGTGAATCATGAGTAAAATAAATTCCACTGGTTTATAGTTATACATATTTTAAAAACTAAAATTGACATTCTCAAAAGATATTCAAAATATAAAGCTCTAAATTACTTTGAATGTTTAAAAAATATTAAGTATGCTTATGTTTTTAGCACTGTTCACTTTAGTGAACAGATACAGGAGTTCCAGTTATTTGTGGGTCTGTCAAGGAGAGAGAAATTGGCAGAATCCAAAAGGAATATTTTAATAAAAACCTTCAGGTTTCTATGACCAGTAGAATTTTAGAGCTTAAAAGGAATTGGATTCCTATGGCATTACCTACAAAAAAGTATTACCTACATGAACAACTTGATATATCAGTGAAGTAAATTTCTCTTTTCAACAAATACTACTTTTTAAATGATTTTTATCCTTGCCTTTTGTTTTGCAAGATTTTAAGCCTCCAGAAAAAATTTAAAGAATAAATGAACACCTGTATTTCATTAACCTAATATCAATTAAAGTTTTGCTACATTGTTTTTTTCTGCCTCTTTCTCTTCTATCCTCACATTCCCCCCCCCAACCTATGAAAGCAAGTTGTTTACTTCATTTGACTTTACCCCAGTATATACTAGTGCATTGCTCCTAAAAACAAGGATATTTTCCTGAATAACCAAAAGTACATTGATGATGTCCAAGAAATTTAACATCATTAATATAATCTGAAATGTAGTTCATTTTAATTTTTTTAACTTGTCTTATATCTTTAATAGCTTTTTTAAAAAGTAAATATCTTCTTTTTAAAAAAATTTTTACTTATTTATTTTTAGAGAGGGAAGGGAGGGAGATAGAGAGAAACATCAATGTACGGTTGCTGGGGGTCATGGCCTGCAACCCAGGTATGTACCCTGACTGGGAATCGAACCTGCGACACTTTGGTTCGCAGTCCGCGCTCAATCCACTGAGCTCCGCCAGCCAGGGCAAAAAGTAAATATCTTCTAATTTGATCTTGCCTACTGATGAGCCAGAACATAGGTGGATTCAAAGAGCCTTTTTAAAATATATGGCACTTGATTAACTTAATTTTATCCTCTTCTGTTAGTTTGGATCTTTCATTATTAGTGATTTTATAAATAGAAAACTTCCTGTAAACTTTTCACTGCTGAGATAAAACATTGGGGTAGTTCAAAAGTAGTAGACTAACCTTAATGTATATATGTAGTTGTGTTTTTCTTCTGCATTATTCTCATTTTTCCTGAGGTTTTTTAAAGGTATCTCTTGTGCTAAAAATGGATATTTTAAGATTCATAATAGAGCTAATATGGGGCCATGATGAGAGAGTCATTATTGTCATATTTATATATTAATTGTTTTGTTTGTTATCAGAAAGTTATACCTTTAATTACTAAGGTATATTGCTTGTTTTCAGGAGATTAAGCGATGAAAAAAACCTTCCTCTGGACGGTAAACGGCAACGTTTCCATTCACCCCACCAAGAGCCAACTGTAGTTAACCAAATAGTGCCTTTGTCAGGTGAAAGAAGATACTCAATGCCACCATTGTTTCACACAAACTACGTACCAGATATAGTCAGATGTGTACCACCTTTTCGAGAAATATCAATTTTAGAACCTAGAGAAATCACATTGCCTGAGGCCAAAGATAAGGTAATAATAATGAAATTTTAGTTTTATCTTTTGGGAAGTTACTGTATTTTGCTGTGTATAATGTGTACTTTTTTGCCCAAATTTTTGAGGGTAAAATAAGGATGCATATTATACATGGGTACTACTGAAATACCTTGTATCTGTTCTTGTGTCTTGTACGTATTTATTACATAACAAATATGTTTATAATATATGCTATAATATGTTCAAAAAGAAATGCCAAAATTCCTTTTTATACAAAAAGCAAGTACCTAGATATAAATGAAGAAAAAATTGAATTAAAAAATTAAAACGAAAGATTTTTTTCCTTTAAAGCTTGGGCCATAAACGTGGGAATGCATTATACACAGGAGCACACTATACACAGTAAAGTACAGTAATATAAATATCATGTTAAAAGTATCAAAAATATCTAATGTCTTGGATCGAGTAGAACTTGCCTTTTTTGCACTATTTAAAGTACTGTTTAACATAGTTTTCTGTCAAATTTTGAGTTTTTGATTTTAGCTGTTTTTTTTTAATGGAAATGCAACTTTCATATTAGGATATGAGATAGTCACTGTTTGTTAAAAATCTGTGATTAGAGCCCAAAACATCTGTTTTTTCAGTTTAGAGAACTGTCTTGTTACTTATTACAGAAAAACAGTTTTCACATGGATATTGTAATAAAGTGTTAAAAATCATTTTCTTTTGGGATATTTTTGTTTGTCATACAGTTTTTGCATGTCAAAAATAGAGAAGAATCTGGGAGTCACTGAGGAAATAATACATTCAAAATAAGAAAGATTTTTCAAAAACATTATTTGTTTTAAAAAAACATTTCAAATAAATGAAATGAAGCTATTTAAATAATTGTTTTTGGAAAATGACATTATCAGCATTGGGAAGCAGTGAGTTACTTCATACCAGTATTAGAAGCATATTTCTTCCCTTTCTCCTATATATATATTTTAGATTTCATTTATTTGCTTTTAGAGAGTGGGAGGGAGGGAGGATGAGAGAGAGAGAAACATTGATCATTTGCATCCCCTACTGGCACCAAACTGGCATGTGCCCTGACTGGGAAGAGGACCAACAACCTTTTGCTTTGCAGGACAGTGCCCAACCGACTGAGCACACAGGTCAGGGCCCCTTCTCCCGTATTTAGTGAAACACGACAACAAAAATTCCAAGGTGATTTAGAAGAGTTTATAATGTAAATACCTGCATTCCCTTGTATTGTCTATGGCTTATATTTGCTGTTTTTGCATTTTCAGAGCTGGTTCCCTCTTGAGAAAGACATTTGTTTGCTAAGGAGAATAAGCCTGAAGGGTGTATAGTGACTTTGTATTGTTCATCTTGGGTTCCTAGCAACCAGCATAGGTCTAGAACATAGTAAGTGTACAGAAAATGGTCAAAAGAACACTTTTCTTCATTCCTTTGTTGTGCTGCTTTTAATTCTTTTTTAAACTGAGATAAAGTTGTAAATAAAATTTACTTTTTTAAAGTGTATGATTCCATGGTTTTTAGTATAGTCACAAAGTTGTAAAACCATCATCACTATCTAATTCCAGTATATTTTCATCATCCCACAAAGAAATCATGTACCCAGTAGCAGTCCCTTCCTCATCCCTCCCCCTCCCCTTAGCTCCTGGCAACTACTAGTGAATTGTTTATTTCTGGATTTGCCTGTTCTGAACATTCCATATAAATGGAGTTATACAATGTATGATCTTCTTGCTTCTTTCACTTGGCATGTTTTCAAGGTTCATCTTGCTCATTAGCAATGTATCATTTTTTAATTCTTTTTTTATAGCTGAATAAAAGTCATTGTATAGATATGTCATATTTTGTTTATACATTCCTCAGTTGATAGACTTTTGGACTGTTTCCATTTTTTAGCTGTTCTGAATAATGTTGCTATGAAAATCTTTACAGGTTTTTGTGTGCACATATTTTCATTTCTCTCAGGTAGATATCTAGGAGTGAAATTGCTAGGTTATGTGGAATGTCTATGTACAACTTTTTGAGGAACTGACAGTTTTCTAAAGTGGTTATACCATTTTACATTCCTCCTAGCAGTGTATGAACATTCCAATTTCTCCACTTTCTTGTTACACTTGCTATTGTCTTTTTGAGTATAGCCTTTCAAGTGAGTGTGAAATGATACCTCATTTCCTAATGACTAATGATGTTGATCATATTTTCATTTGCCTGTTGGCCATTTGTGTATCTTCTTTGGAGAACTGCCTATTCAGATGTTTTGTCTACTTGTGGGTGGTGGTTATTATTTTTATTTTTGAGTTTTAAGAGTTCTTTATATATTCTGAGTACTCTACCACTATCAGATTATTGATGTATATGTATATTCTCTCATTCTCTGGTTTGTCTTTTTACTGTCTTGATGGTGACCTTTGAAGCACAAAAGCTTTCATTTTGATGAAGCCCAAGTTATCTGTTTTTCTTTGATCGCTTAAGCTTTTGAGGTTGTGTCTAATAATATTAAGGTGTTATTCTGAGAGTTTTATAGTTTCAGCTCTTAGATTTTTGGTACATTTTGAGGTAATTTTTATGTGATATAAAGTATGGGTCTAACTTTAATGTTTTTGCTATTGTTGAGTTGTTCCAGTACTATTTATTAAAAAGACTGTCATTCTTTTTTTTGAAATTTAATCTTTATCATATTTTTGTCTGTTACCATGTAGTCCCCTTATACCTCCCTCCCTGTCATTCTTTTCTTACTATGAAGTAGGAAAGACAATTAGGCAAAACCCATGGGAGGCAGGGAAAAGCAAGGTACAATGAGAAAAGACTAACTTTGGATATTTTGGTACCATTTTCTCTTTTTCCCCTTTCTCCTTTCTTTGCTTCCTCATTTTGTTATTTTTTAAAAATTGATTTTAGATAGAGGAAGGGAGAGAGAGAGCAAGAGAGAAACATCGATTTGTTACTTACTTACTTATGCATTCGTTAGTTGCCTCTTCTATGTGCCCTGACTGGGGATCAAATCTGCAACCTTGGTTTATCAGGATGATGCTCTAACCACTGAGCAACTGGCCATGGCCGCTTTCTCATTTTAAAGAAACTCTTGTCATGCTGTACTGTGAAAGCCTGTGATATAAATGGAATCAGACCAATTTTTTGAATGACTATATAAGAATCTTACATATGGAATTTTAATATATGTATGCAGTTAGATTCATTTTTATGGAATTTATAAGTATTGTAGCACTGCATTTTTGCATGTATTTATATATTTAAAACTTTTATTAACTATTAAAACTCACTAAATAACTACTAGTTCTACATATGAACTAGGTGTATGTTGAGTCTCAATAACTTCAGTAACATAATTCACATTAGTTAATATCCTGTAAAATATGGTTCCATATTAATAACCTTTTCTTTGCCTAGTAGCATAGAGAAAGATTCTCTTAAATCTTATGTTCTTGGAACAAGCATTTATATCAAAGGGATAAAGATACATTTTACTGTTAAACCAATTTCTTTGACTGCTACTCCCTACCTGCCTATTTGTGAGAGAAACAAGGCAAGCAATTAGTTCTGTGCTTATTCTTTAAATGAACACTTTTTAAGAAAACGAATATAAACTGATTTCTCTTCTTTTGCAGGCATTCTACCTATGCTATGTCATTTAGTTTTTTCAACTCCCCCGTGGCATGGATATTATCCTAATTTTACTGAGGCTCAAAAAGCTAAATAATTTGTTCAAGGTCACAGCAAGTTAGATGACAAAACCAAGATTTGACCTTTGTCTCAAATAATTCAAAAACAAGGAACTTAAGGTGCTTAAAGTCAAGGGTAGGGAGATGACATTCTTAGAACTGACTGTAATACCAGGTAATTTGTAATAGTAATAGCTAATATTTATTGACTTTCTTTGCCAGCAGTGTGTGCAATGGTTTGTATGATTTATCTCTGCCACAGTGTGAAGTGAGTGGGATGGTCACTATGTCATGAAAATGGAGCAGTGGTTTGGAGCCTTGAATTCACAGTGCGGTGCCATCGAAGGTTTTAGAATAGAGGAGGAATAGCACAATCAGACTTATATTTCTGGGAAGACAGTTCCCACGGTCTAGTGGAGTTTGGTTTGGAATAAGGAAGGCCTGGAAGATGGATGACTACCTTGAATGCTATTAAATTTGCTCAGATGAGAGGTGTTGAAGCTTTCAGTTGTGTCAGGTGGGCAGGTGGGAAAGATGTGAGAGACCATGCATAAGGAAAATTGATAGGATGTGTGGAATGATTGAATGTAGAGGAGACGGGGAGAGAGAGACAGAGACAGACATCATTGACTCTAATTGATATGATTCTGGACTCCTACCAGATAATGAAACTAGATCCTAGATTTGGGGAATATAAGCTAATCGAGGAACTATCAAGAGCTATTTGAAACTGGGAACATCTGCTACAACATCTGTGCTCTTGAGAAACCTCATGTTCTGCAAATTGTACACTAAGCATATAGGACTATGGGAAAATAGGGCTGGAACAGACCAAATAATTTTGTAACCAGAACACTAGCGAGAATAATAATTGCTGCCTTGGGAAATAAATTGGACAGACCAGTAGGTGGCTTAGCATGGCCGGATGCTGCTAGAGGCAGAATATACAGAATATACAGAATACAGTTGAGATTGGCTTGGGGTTGGCACTGAACCAAGGCATTTAAAAAAGTAGAGCTCTGAGTCAGTGAGGCTGCTTGCTGTTAAGGTAGACACAGAAGGAAACACACCAGCAGAGAGCTGTGTGAGTCTGGGGGTATGTTTTATTGATTGGGAACCCTGAGTGCAGATGTTTCTTTTGGCTGTTTTAGATGTGTAAGGACTCCTGCCCATGCAGCAGCCAAGCTGAGGGCTTTTTTTCTTTCTTATGGTTTGAATTCCAAGGTTTTAGTTCTGTAGTACAAATCAACCCAACTGACAGGTTAAATTGATACTATTCTCCTACTTACCAGTCATCTATAAGCTAATTGGTATTGTGGGAAAATGTATTATTGCTGAACTGGAGGTATGTATTTCAGAAGCAAGGCCGGGGACCAAGATTTGAATCCTGAAATCACCTGCAATAAAAGTGACAATTGAAACTCCTAGAGTAGATTACATTCTGTATTTATTTAGTATTGAACAAATATTTCTGAGTGCTAGTTATGTAGCACAATTTTGTGCTAAATATACATGGTCTCTTTACCATGTACATACAGTATAGTGAGAGGTAGATCCACTAAAAAACAACCATGCATCTCTGGCTGGTGTGGCTCAGTGAATTGAGTGCTGGCCTGTGAACTGAAAGGTTGCTGGTTCCATTCCCAGTCAGGGCACATGCCTGGGTTCTGGGGCAGGTCCCAAGTTGGGGGCATGCCAGAGGCAATCGATGTTTCTCTTATGCAAGAGAAACAGCGTTTCTTGGTGTTTCTTTCTGTTTCTTTTTCCCTCCCTTCCTTCCCCTCTCTCTAAAAATAAATAAATAAAATCTTAAAAAAAAACCCAGCCATACGAATCACAGTTATTTTTTATACATGTATAAGTGCTGTGAAGGAAAATTACAGAGTGCTGAGGGATGACTTAGAGGAGGTAATATTTGAGCTGGGATTTGAAGAATAGTAGGAGTTAACTAGTGAAAGAGTGGTGGGGTGTAGAGAGTGCTTTAGAGAGAAGGAACAGCATGGTTGAAGGTCCTAACGTAGAAAGGAGAATGGTATGTGCAAAGAAGTGAAAAGAGCCCAAGGTGGTGGCTACAGTTGGTTGATTAGGGGGAAAATGGCTGAAGTGTGGTAGAAGTGGGAAGAGGGAGCAGATCATGCAAACACTTGTATGTCCTTTTGGTCTTCAGCATAAGAACAGTGGTGATTTTTTCAGGAAGAGAGGAATGAGTTAGAATTATTCTGACTTCATTGTATGAAGTTGAACAAGTGTGGATGTAGGACAGTTATTGTGTTGACTATTATAGATGAAAGGTAATGGTGCCTTGAATCAGGAAGTGCTGGTAGTTAAGAGGAAGAGAAAATGATGGAGTTAAGCTATGTTTGGGAAGTGGAATTGATAAAATTTAATACTAGGTTAATTAGCTCATCTAAGCTTCTGAAATATTGACATTTTGGACCAACTTTCTTTGGTGTGGACAGGCTGCCCTGCGTATCCTAAGGATGTCTAGCTGCATTCCTGGCTTCAACTCACTAGATGCCACTAATGCCCAGTCATGACAACCAAAAATGTCTGCAAATATTGCCAGATATCCCTTGGGGGACAAAATTGCCCCTGGTTGAGAACCACCGGATTATATAGAAAAGAAGACATTGAGGGTCACTTCCAAGTTTGTAGCTTTTACAACTGGATCATGATAGTATCACTCACTGAAATAAAATAAAATCTAAGAGGAATAAGATTTGTGTGTGTGTATTATCTCATAGGTATTAAGAGGGTGAGCAGTAGTCTCAAGAGTTCTGTGGACATGTTGCCTTTAATGTGCATTTGAAACATCAAATTAGGTATTTGAAGATAGTTTAATATATTACAGATCTGTAATTCAGGGGCAAGGTATTGACTAGAAATGTACATTTATTTGGTAAGTATCAGTATATAGATGGTAATTGAAGCTGAGAATATGGATATGATTGTACAGGGAGAGAAAAGAGCCAGATCCAGGAATGATTGAAATACTGATAAATTGAGAAAGAAATGTAAACTAAGAAGTGTAAACTTAGGAGTATATACAACTGTTTTGGGAAGTTTGGCTGTGAAGGCGAGGAGCAAAAGGTGGGAAGATGAACAGATTTATTTATGTATTTAGTTATTTATATAGTGGGAGAAACTTTAGTTACATATAAAAGGAATGGGTTACCATAAAATTTTGTCTCTTTCATTGCCAAGTTGCCCAGACTGCCTCTGCCTTCTTAAAATGAATATTCTAAACATGATAAAAGAAAGTGTTTTAAATGATGGGTGAGATGTGTGCCTTGTCATGGGCTCTGGGGCAGGCCTAAAGAGAGAAGTTGGAAGTGAGAGAGAGATTGGAAAGCTGAGGTACAATATTTGTGACCTGGAGGTGGACTTAAGGCTTGAATACAAATCTATTGGGATTGAAAACGGTGGGGAGAGGACAATTTGTCTGACAGTATCTGATAGGAGAGGTAAAGAGATGACATTTTATTCAGATACATCATTAGTTTGCTGAATACGTAAGAAGCTGAGGAATATCTGGTATCCTCAATTTTCTTAGTATACTTTAATATGAAGTTAATGGCTAAATTTAAAAGATGCCAATTTTGTGATTTTTTATTTTTTAAAAGATTTTATTTATTTTTTATTATTATTATTTTAAAAATGTTTTATTTATTTAGTTTTAGAGAGATGGGAAGGGAGGGAGAGAAACATCATTGTGTGGTTGCCCCTCACATGCCCCCACTGAGGACCTGGCCTGCAACCCAAGCAATGTGCCCTGACTGGGAATGGAACCGGTGACCTTTCAGTTTGTAGGCCAGGACTCAATCCACTGAGCTACACCAGCCAGGGCCAATTTTGTGATTTTTAAATTTTTGTTCAGTTTCATCTCTTAGCAACTCAGATATAAGAGCAGAGAAGGTGATCGTATTGACTTAAAATTAAGATTTTGTAGGATAATGTTGTTAAGGCATGATAAAAGAGTGGCTCAAGGGATGTGTTCTGGGGTGTAGAGTGGATAGGGACAGAAGTAGTGCTATCCAGGTGCTGATGGGTTGGGAAGAAAGGGAGGATTTGAGGGAACCCAGGTTTGTGTGGTTCTAGGGCAGAACTGAACAAGATTGAAGCCAAGATAGTAATATTGGAATTTAAAATTTCAGAGCCAGAGAAGTTCTGTTTTAGTGCAAAGACCACATAAGACTGTGGGAGTGTAACACTGATGAAAACTATTGGAATAAAAGAAGTTCAGAAATGGTAGAAGTATGTTGTGGAATGTAGCTCATTATAGATATGGAAATCCCCTATAGTGATGGCCAAGGTTAGGTTGAAGGGGAAAGTGTAAACCAGATAGGTAGGTAAACAGGGAGATCTGTCTATGGATGGCAACAGTATGTCAGAGTTCCAGGCATTACTGTAAGGATGGGGCAAGGGTGGTTTGCAATGCACATAGAGGACCAGGGACTTTTCTTATAAGCTCTGTTTATTTCTGGTACAAATACCAAGGCTTGGGCACATGTTTTATTTAAAGGGACAGATGGTGTATATTTTAGATTCCCCCACTTACATATGGTTTCTGTCACATCTGTTTATTTGTTTGTTTTTTCTAACCCTTTAAAAATATAAGAACCATTCTTAGCTCGTCCAAAACCAGTCAGCAATTGAAGGTTGGAGTCTGTGCTGTCCCATAGACTATACTTATCATGAATTATCTGTGACTAGTGCATTATACTTTACTTTGTAGAAGTTAGTAGCTATTTCAGTTACTAAGTAACTATTGTTACTTAAGTAACAGTTTTGATTGGAAAGGGTTAAGGAGAAATTATGTATTTATTTTTAAAATACTCTTGGTAGTATTGTTTTACACTTGTCACTATGCTAAGGACTTTTACACTTTTAAACAAAATTTTTATTTTTTTTGTGGTGGATTCAAGTTGAGTCAGCAGATACTGGAGTTATTTGAAGCATGTCAGCAGCAAGTAAGTGATTTAAAGAAGAAAGAACTCTGTCGAACTCAGCTGCAGAGAGAAATTCAACTGTTATTTCCACGTATGTCTCCCTATTTTTCATGCCCATTATGTATATGAATTTCTGTTTAAAATTATAAATAATACCTTATAATTCTTTTCTGTTTCTCTAGAAAGCAGGCTTTTTTTGGTTGGGTCCTCTTTAAATGGCTTTGGTACCCGGACAAGTGATGGTGATTTATGTCTAGTTGTGAAAGAGGAACCAGTAAGTAATGAAACATTTTTTTTCTCGTGTTAAGTCATTTAGGACATTTTATATAAAAGTCATTGAGGAAAATAACTTGTTTTGCTTTAAATAGCTCTTTGGATTCTTTGTTTATAGTATACCTTCAAGGAAAGCCAGGAAATACTTCTTTTTCTTTTAAGGTATTTGTACAATAAGCATAACAGGAATTTTAGCATTAATTTATTTTTACGTTGTTAAAGTGAGATGGCTTCACTGTGCATTTAAAGAGCTCTGTCTCTGTTTTGAACTGTCACTGGGTTATATATGTTACCAGGATGCAGCAGAGGGGAAGAACATGTGTCAGTATTACCTTCTTGATATATTTCCTTTATATTTGAATTTTCAGTGATTCTTTTTTTAGTCTTCATTTTTTTTTACCCCCTTGAAAATACTATGGGATTTAGAGTTCTTATTTTGGGAATACAAAAGGAGACATTTCACCGAAATTTAAAATAAAGCTATTGTGATATGTCTCTCCTGATATTTTGGCTTTGTTCTTTTTATTTTTATTAAATTTTGTTATTTAGTATTGTGTTTATTTGAATTTCCTGTTAACTGGTACCCTTGTGTATCCTTCATACCACAGTAATTGCTGACATGAAGCAGCCTCTTAAATATGCTAAGGTCTCTTCTGAATTACCAAAGGTTAAATTATTTCAATATAATTTTAAAAGGCGTTATTATAGTTCAGCTCTTTAAAAATACAAGAAAAATCTATTGAGTGGTAATATATGCTTTTACTATTCCTATTATTTTACTAACAAAATTGGCTTCTAGTTACTGTAAATCAGAAAGATTTATTTCAGGAAAGAAACTTTTTCTAGGCTTTGGGATCCTACAAAGGAAAGTTTAAAAAACTCAGAAATAATAAATACAGTAGAGAATACTGGTGTTTTTTTTTATTTAAAGATTTTATTTATTTATCTCTAGAGAGAGAAGGGAGGGAGATAGAGAAACATCAATGTGCGGTTGCTGGGGGTTATGGCCTGCAACCCAGGTATGTGCCCTGACTGGGAATCGAACCTGCAACACTTTGGTTCACAGCCCGCGCTCAATCCACTGAGCTACGCCAGCCAGGGCAATACTGGTGTTTTAATTAAAACTTTCTGTCATGTAATTATAGTATACTCAGGCACATTTCACTAACCTTTCAGTCTTATTCACATGCCTGAATCACGTTGCCACAACTTATACTGAGATGCCATAGATTTGAACCTTATCCTTAAGCAGTTCATAATGTGGATTGGGAAATAAAACATGTTACAGAAAGTTAAAATTTTGTTTATTTTTTTTGAGAACATTGCTTTTTGTACATTTATACTAAAGGAAAACATGATGTCTATGGCTCTTTCAATTTTTCAATTAAAATTGTGCTTTAGGTTTAAAATCAGGAATTGGTTTAGAAATGCTGATGTGAAAGACAATATAAAGATTGGCTTTTCCTATAATGTAATTCAGTGTATATTGAAAAGTAACTCCAAAGAAAAGCATACTTTATATGTTTTATCTTTGTTGAGATACATTAAGAAAATGAAACACTAAGGTTAGTCATATAATGAAAAAACACCTTATTTTTAACTTTTCAGTGTTTTTTTCAGGTAAATCAGAAGACTGAAGCACGGCATATACTCACCTTAGTCCATAAACACTTCTGTACTAGACTTTGTAAGTCTGATATGCCTCAAGTTCATATGTCGTCTGACATAACTATTTATTTAAAATGTTTGTCTCACTTATTTTCTGGTAAGAATTGTTTATTTTCTGATCAGGAAAGGTATTATGTGGATCTTTTTTTCCAAATGAATTCCTTTAAGTTTGATTGGAAAGAGTGACTATTCAACAGTTCTTTATTGAGTTTACTTGCAAGATATCACACTGAATGCAATGGAGAGCTCATGTAAGCTTCAGTTCTTTTTCTCAAAAGGTTATAGACTGTAATGTCAAGTATCTGTCAAAAGCCAAAAGAGTGATACAGAGAAAGTCTTATTCAGGTGAGGGAGAGAGAATTTCATCTTGTCTTGAAATGAGATGGAATTTAGGACATCAAATTTTAAAAATAGATCCCTGAATTTGAAGCCCAAGTGAATTACTCCAAAAGAAAGCAAAATTATTAACTTAGGCAATTTTATTGTAAGATATTATTTGAATAAACTAAGCAGATTTTAGTTCAAATGTTAAGCTATCTCAAATAATTTATTTTAAACATCCACAGAACATTGTGGACAGTTGAAGTCACACTGTGTGATATTGGAAAGACATTTTTGCATTTATTTAACAGATATTTTTGTTTGTCAGACTTTGAGGTGGAAAATTCAAAATCAAGTAAAAAGTTAGTGCCTTTGAACAGCCTACATCTATTAAAGAAGAGAAGTTGATTATTTATTTTAGTGGAGTGAAGTTTTTAGATCTGTGAAATAAAGGAGTAATTCATTCCTTAAGGGGGTTTTTAACAGCTAGTATTATAATTATAAAATATTAAATGTGAAAGGGACCTTAGAGATCATCTAATTCAAATGAAAGGGGTTTTTTTGTTGTTATTTTTAGTATGTGAGAAGACTCATGACCCAGGGGTTCAATAACTTGCAGAAGTGTAGTTTGTTTTTGTTTTGGTATTAGAACTTGTACTTGGAACTTGAACTTTTTTTTTTTTTTTAAGATTTTATTTATTTATTTCTAGAGAGGGAAGGGAGGGAGATAGAGAGAGAGAGAGAGAGAAACAGTATGTGGTTGCTGGGGGTTATGGCCTGCAACCCAGGCATGTACCCTGGCTGGGAATCGAACCTGCGACACTTTGGTTCGCAGCCTGTGCTCAAACCACTGAGCTACGCCAGCCAGGGCCGAACTTGAACTTTTAATTCCTTATTTTTCACTAAACCTCACTGAATTCTTACACATCAATTCTATTTGAAACTTGGTATGGGAGTATTTTATGATTTTGGTGGTAAAGCATAATAACAGAAATTTATAGTTTTTATATCTAGTATTCTTTAGTTAAAACCTTAGGAAATTTCTCATTTGGTAAAGTTTGTAGTTTGTTTTTTGTACATTTTTGTATTTTCCCAAATTTCTACACTGAACAATATATTACTTTCAACTCAGAAAAAAAATATTTTAAAACTATGATGGAATAAGAAGTATGTAGATATGTGTTCTTTCCCTTAGAGGTCGTACTTATTTTGAGGTATCACGATCCATGTATCATGTTGTAAGCATTTATACATTTAAAATTCTTCATATGATTTTTATGCTGCCAGGGTATTTTGCTATGCCCTGAACCAGAATTTAGCTGTCCCACTGCTGCTAGCCTAGATATTTTTCATGCTTACATTGTTCTGAGGAACTTCTTTATAAATGTTTATAGATGTTAGACCACATTTCTGAAAATAACTTTATTATAAAGTCCTTTAAACGGTATTGGAAATTCCATTCTTAGAATTCAATAATGCCCTTTCTTTGCTTTCTTTTGCAAAGACTATATTTTCTTAAATTATTTTAGCTTAGTAAAATTCTATTTTTAAAGACTGTACATTGGTACAGTATGAGTTTGAGATGTATTCACATTATCTTTTATCCTTCAGCCGGCTACATTGAGAGACCTCAGCTGATTCGAGCAAAAGTGCCAATTGTTAAATTCAGGGATAAAGTCAGGTAAATAATTATTGAGTTCCCTATTTTCTCTGGCTTTAGGTAATTTTTAGATATTCTTTTGATATAGATAATTAAGAAGTGTATGCTGTAACATAATAGCTTATCTTCATTAGTTTTTAGAATTCACTTGATTTGGTCTTTGAAATAATTTTTAAAAATAGCCCAAACAATTTTTCATAACTATGTAGTTATTCAGCTTGAAATTTTCAGTATTTGAGACTACGCAATTTAAAGAGTATACACATTTATATTTCAGATTTTTTAAATGATTACTTGTTTTTTAGAAATCTAATGACTGTATTAAGAACATATCTTAATGAAATTTCACGTATCAAAGAGCTTGTTATAAATCTAACTATATATTCTAACAGTCTGGGTTCTGAATTTATTATAGGTATTGGAATTAGAATTTTTTAGATTATATCTGAATATGAAGTAAAAATGTTAGATATTGACTCTTTGTTAAAAAAACTGTTATTTTCTAAAAAAACAGGTTTCTGATAAATCAGGCTTTTTATTCCAGTTTTATGAAAGTAATACTGAAATATAGGTGTAAGTATATACGTAGCTAATCCTCATTATTCATGGATTCCATATTTGCAAATTCATTACCTGGTGAAATTTATTTTGTAATCCCATTTCCCCCTAAATTAATTCTTTTACCACTCTCATGGTCATTCATAGACATGTCCAAGTTTGGGAAATTTTGAGTCACCCATCGTGTGTATTCCAGTTGAGGTTAAATAATGTGACGCTCTGCCTTCTTGTTTCAGCTCTCATACTGTTATTTTCACAGTCTAGTACCATTTTTTTTTTACATTTTTGCTTTTGTGGGTAGTTTTGCTGTTTAAAATAGCCACAAGCCTAGTGCTGAGGTACTGTCTTGTGTTTCTGTGTACAAAGCTGTGTTCTGCTTTATAGGAAAATAATGTGTGTTAGATATGCTTTGTTCAGGCATGCGTTACAGTGCTCTTGGCTGTGAGTTCACTGTTGATGATTCAATAATGTATTAAGTAAGGTGTCTTTAAACAGAAATGCACATAAACAGTTACATGTTAATCCGTTGATGAAAATGTGACTGAAGACCTGTAGAGAGACATAACTATTTCCTGTAGGGGCAATGGTTTAGTAGTCACTAATTCAGCATTTACAGTGACTTTATAGAACATAGCTACTGTTAATCAGAATTGACTGAATATATATGTATTTTGAGTGAAACTCCAGATATATTCCTGGCTTAAACCTTTCCTATCAAAACATCCACTCTATAAATAATTTATTGAACTTTTATAAAGTAAATAAAGTCTAAAGCACAAAGATATAGAGAGATAAAACAAACTAAACATAAATAAACTATTAGCAAATTATAATTGTTTTAACATATATGGTTATAGAAACAGTTGTATTCTTATTCAAGATTATTATACAAACTTTATTTTTAACTATTCTTTATAAACTTCATTTTATAATTTTCTCTACAAACCATTAAAAAAATTCCATTTTGACAACTAAAAATAACTGATGTTATCATTTTGATGTAAACCTTTCAGTCTCTTTTTTGTGCAAATGAGTGCAAGAGTTTTTAAAATGAATGTTGAGATCATATTTTTTATGCAGTCATATATCATAAACACTGTTTATATCATTGAATATTTTCTGACTTCATTTTTAATGGCTTTCAGTATTTCATTGAGTGAATATTGTCATTAACTTACCCATTCCCCTGTTAAAATAAGCATTTTGTGTATAAAATTTTTTCTATATAAATAATTACTTTAGTGTTTCCAGAAGTAGAAGTTGAAGCAAGTGCTATGGATATTTTTAAAGCTCTAAATTCATATTTTTGAAAAGTTTTTAAATATGTGTTTTTAGAGAGGGAAGAAAGGGAGAAAGAGAAGGAAAGAAACATTGCTTGAGAGAGAAACATCAGTTGACTGCCTCCTACACATGCCCCTGACCAGTGACCAAACCCACTGACCTGGAATGGAACCAGTGACTTTTTGTTTTGCGGCATGATGCCCAACCAACTAAGCCATACCAGCCAGGGCAAAAGTTGTTTTTGTGTGTTTGTTTTCTGTTTCGTTTTAAATTTTATTTATTTATTTTTAGAGAGGGGGGAAGGAAGGAAAAATAGAGAGAATCATCATTGTGTGAGAGAAACATTGATCAGTTGCCTCCTTCTTGCATACCCCCAACTAGGGATGTGGCCCTCAGCCCAAGCACTGCCCTGACCAAGAATCAAACCAGTGACCTTTTGGTTTACAGGCTGGTGCTCCATCCACTGAGCCACATCAGCCAGAGCAGGACAGAAGTATTTTTTATTGCAGACTAGTTTTAACCTAAGTGTTTTGTTCTCTGTTGAGTTACATAGAGGAAATGAAAACTGTTTTCACTGTTAGGTTTGCACAAACACAATTAAAGAATATAGCTCCATTGTTACCATATGTTTCCCAAAGCCAAATATATATATATCTCTGAAGTGTTAATACCACTATCCATTTTTATCAACATGCATGGATAATCAAAAAACTACAGAATTTTTTTCTCTAAAAACAAGAAAATATGAAATAGTAAATTTGAAAATTTTATGATTAAAAGCTGTGGAAAGTAAATTTAATAAGTTTTTATTTTTAAGTAAAATTTAGTTAAACTAGTAAGTTTTTATTTTTAGGCAGTGTTTTCTTAGAAAAACTTTTTTTTAGAGGCTTGGAACTTTTTTTCCAATTACAGTTGACATACATTATTATATCAGTTTCAGGTGTACACTGCAGTGATTTGACATTACAGAACGTTCTAAGTGATCATCCCAATAAATCTTGCACCCATCTGACACCATACATAGTTATTAGAATATTATTGACTACTCTCTATGCTGTACTTTACATCCCCATGACTGTTCTGTTACAGGCAATTTGTACTTCTTAATCCTTTTACCTGTTTCACCC
Source organism: Phyllostomus discolor (assembly GCF_004126475.2). Taxonomy (NCBI): domain Eukaryota; kingdom Metazoa; phylum Chordata; class Mammalia; order Chiroptera; family Phyllostomidae; genus Phyllostomus; species Phyllostomus discolor. The sequence continues at coordinate 49,432,191 of NC_040905.2, forward strand.
ATCCCTCCAACTCCTCATCCCATCTGGCAACTCAAAATATTCTCTGTATCTGTGAGTCTGTTTCTGTTCTGCGTGTTCATTTTATATTTTAGAATCAGTTGTTGATAAATATGTATGTATTGCCTTTTTGTTGTCCATACTTTTGTTTTTTTTTCTTCTTAAAGAAGACCCTTTAACATTTCATATAATACTGGTTTGATGATGAACTCCTTTATCTTTTTCTTTCTTTTTTTGGCCTTGAATGGTCTTCGTTTTATTTTTTAATAATATTTTTATTGATTATGCTGTTACAGTTGTCCCAATTTTTTCTTCTTTACCTTGCTGCACCCAGTATTGTCCACTCCCTCAGGCAATCTACACATCTTTGTTCATGTCCATGGTCCTGTGCATAAATTCTTTGGCTACTCTATTTCCTGTACTGTACTTTTACATCCTCATGGCTATTCTGTAACTACTAATTTGTACTTCCTCGTCCCCTCACCTCTTCATCCATTCCCGCACACCCTCCTCCCATCTGGCAACCATAAAAATGCTCTCTGTATCCATGATTCTGTCTCTGTTCTTGTTTGCTTAGTTTGTTTTTTTAGATTCAATTGTGATTGATATGTATTTATTGCCGTTTTATTGTTCATAGTTTTGATCTTTTCCTTTTACTTCAATAAGCCCCTTTAACATTTCATGTAATAATAGTTTGGTGATGATGAACTCCTTTAGCTTTTTCTTGTTGGGAAGCTCTTTATCTGCCCTTCGATTCTAAAAGGTAGCCTTCCTGGGTAGAGCAATCTTGGCTGTAGGTCCCTGCTTTTCATAACTTTGAATATTTATTGCCAGTCCCTTCTAGCCTGCAAAGTTTCTTTTGAGAAATCAACTGACAGTCTTATGGGAACTCCCCTGTAGGTAATTAACTTCTTTTCTCTTGTTGCTTTTAAGATTCTCTTTTTATCTTTAAACTTAGACATTTTAATTACGATGTGTCTTGGAGTGGGCCTCTTTGTATTCATCTTGTTTGGGATTTTCTGTGCTTCTTGGACTTACATGTCTATTTTCTTCAAGTTAGGGAAGTTTTCTGTCATTTTCTCCCAAATGTTTTCGGTTTCTTGCTTTCTTCTCCGTCCAGCACACTTATGTTGTGAATGTTGGTGTACTTGAAGTTGTCCTGGAGGCTCCTTACACTGTTCACTTTTTTTGGATTCTTTTTTTTCTACTGCTGTTCTGATTGGGTGTTTTTTGCTTCCTTACTTTCCCGATGTCTGATTTGATTTTCTACTTTATCTACTTCACCTTTGATACTCTATAATGTATTCTTCATTTCAGTTAATACAGTCTTTTGTGGCTGTTTTTTTATGTTTTCTAGTTCTGCTTTTATGTTTCCTATCTCTTTTTTGAAGTTCACACTAAGTTCATTTACTCTTCCCCTAAATTCATTGAGTATCCTTATAACCAGTGTTATGACTTTGCTGCATCTAGTAGATTGCTTGTCTCCATTTTGTTTAGTTTTTTTCTTGGAGTTTTGTTCTCTTCTTTCATTTGGGGCATATTGATTTGTGTCCTCATTTTGGCAGCCTCCTTGTTTTTGTTTTTATGTATTAGATATTCTGCTCTATATCCCAGGCTTTGTAGAATGGCCTTATGTAGTATGTATTCTGTAGGATGCAAAGACAGGCAGCAACCACTGACCTCTTATCATCATGGATGGTTAGCTGCGCAGGGGCCAACTCCACAGAGCTGGTCTGTCTTCATTGGGTCTCTGGTGCTGACTGAGTCTGCTCCTTGAGTGTATTGATTATGGAGGTGGTCAGGTGGTGGTTCTTTAATGTAGTTGGAAGCTGTCCACTGGGTACACTGGCTGTGGGACCTCTTGGGAGGTATAGGTCAAGGTTTTCCCTGGCTGCGTTCAGCCTGGGCCACACAGCATGAGATACAAAGCAATCTGCAGATGGCTGCTTTATTTGTGCTGGGTTTAGAGGTGCCCAGGGAAGGCCAGGCTGTGAACCAAGGCTGGCTGATGACAGTGGCAGGCCTGAGGCCACTTAATGAGAGGTACAGGGCATGGTGAGGCCTCATGCTGCCTGTGTGAGAGATTTTAGGAAAACCTGAAGATGAGCCATGGCAGGCCATATGTATGCAAAAGCCACTGGAAATAGCTTGGGTGGATCTGAAAGCTGGGTGGGGAGGTATTTCAGGGAAGCATCAGGTTGAGCCACGTTGATAGAGTCTAGGATACAACATCTGCCTGCCAGCTCTGTGGGGGGAGGGCTCAGACAAGGAACAATGTAGCATCAGCCTCTGCCAGCACTTCCGTCTGGGAGAGAGCTGCCCCTCCAGCTGTTTTCCTGATGCCAGACACTTTCCTCCTCTATGTCTCTGGTACCTTTAAAGCTGCTGCCCCAACTCTGGAACTCAGAGGGATTAAGTCCAAGTAAATCTGAGTGAGGGCCCTTTAAGAGGAACTGTCTGGGACTCTAGCAATCCTCTGTCTCCCTTAGTTTCAGTTCCCGCTGTTTTTCAGCCAGAAGTTACAGGGACTTGTCTTCCTGGCACTGAAACCCTGAGCCGGCTGGCCTGGTGTGGGGCTGGAACCCCTCTCTGCTCAGTGGGGACCTATACAACCCAGATCTCCTGATTTTTATCAGCCACACAGGGTTGTGGGACCAGCCTAGTCAACATCTACCCTTCCTTCAACTGTGGGTGTGGCGGCTTCTTTAATTCCACAGTCGTGGGACTTTCTTTAAGCCCGATTTCAAGTGTTTCTGAGTGATGGTTGTTCTGTAGTTTAGTTGTAATTTTGATGTGGTTGTGGAAGGAGGTGAGCACTACACTTATCTGCTCTGCCATCTTGACTGGAAGTCTCATAGCAAAGCTCTTATACGCTGAGTAATCTTTCTTTTATTTTGAGTTTAGCCATTCGTCATAGATCTATTGTTATTGCCCCTTTTCCTAATTTGTTAACTGCATATCTTTTCTTTTAAAGAAGTGTCTCTCTTTTGTGTGTGACTGTTACAATTTTTCCCAGACATCAGTAGCTAAATTTGGCATGATGTTATAATTTATGAATTTTTTGGAGGGAATATAATGTATAGACAGAGCTTTCATTTTTTTTTTGTCTGTGCTGTTTGGCTTTTTATTCCTGTTTTGTGTTTTTTTTCAAGCAGATGTTATAATTCTAAATTAGTTGAGAATATATAACTTAATGGAATAACTTACCTAGAAATGTTTGGTCACATAATTTTGTTTATCTGGAAAGGACTGCAAAACTTTTACATTATTTTTGTTAAGGATAATTGAAGCCTTGCCAGTATATTACAGATCTTTCAATAGTAATCCTATTTTGTAGTTTTAAAACGCACTAGATCCTATTAAAATGATATACTGAGTATGTATTCACTCTTAATTTCTTTAGTGTTTTAGGTCTTTGGCCTTTGGGGCCATGCTATATTTACATCATTGGATGGATGGATATTAATTTATTTATGAGGAAGGTAGTTTAATTTCTACTGGCTAAAGTTTTTTTCTATTTCTTTTTTAATAGTTGTGTCGACTTCGACTTGAATGTAAACAATATTGTTGGAATAAGAAACACATTTCTTCTCAGAACTTATGCATACCGTAAGTTTTATTTCCAAATAATTATCAGCTTTTCTGTTTATTCGTCATTCTTTCTTCCTTTTTAAAGATATTTGTATTCAATGCTGACATCTCTTTGATTGTTTATGTATAGTATCTTATTTTTTATATGTAAAATGTGTTGCTTCACTAAAATATATACTACCAGAGTTATAGGTCAATAAAATGAATTTTAATAATTAGCAATTTTTAAAAAGGTGGCTAAGATGTGCTTTAGAAATAAGACATTTATGGTAAACACTGTTTAATATACAGGCGGTGCTTTTTATTGGCATGTAGTTGATAAATAATGTAAACTTTAAAAGAAGCTACACTGTCTTCTTACCATTTTTAAGTTTTAATTTTACTTTCAGTTGAAAATCGAGTTCGTCCGTTAGTACTGGTGATTAAGAAGTGGGCAAGTCACCATGAGATAAATGATGCCAGTCGTGGTACTTTAAGCAGCTATAGTCTTGTATTGATGGTTTTGCACTATTTACAAAGTAAGTATTATGAGTTTTCCCCAATTTTTAAAATGGAAATGCAGTTAAACTTTATTATGTTGTCTTCCCTATTGACCCTAACTTCAAATAGCATTGTTCTAAAAATTTCATTTTAAGGCCCATTAGACCTTATTTTCTACTTTGTAGCTTTAACAAATGTTTTAGAAATGTTATTTCCTGGAAAGCATTTAAAAGAAGTTCTACTGTGTTTTTATTTTTTGACAGTTTTCTATATTCACTTTTATATTCCAAGAACTTACACCACTGTATTGTGGAACCATTTTCTTGAGGCAGATGAACGTACAGAAGACCTATAAAAATAAGCTCACATACTATTCATCATGTTTTTATTTTTTACTTGGAACAGGATTTAAATGATTTTCTTATTGGTCAAAGAAGCTTTTATTTTTTTTGAGCCGACATGGAGAAAGGGTGAAAATCTTGATGTTAATGTAATAGGAGACCATTTACCAGGATGTCTAGGATCTGGGCTGTTCTGGATTAATGATGTTGCCACATTTTAGAAAGTGATGTTGTAATATATTCATATCCTTTGACTCAGTAGCTCCATTTAGAAGAATTTATCATAAGGTAGTAATCAGGGATGCTTAATTGGATGTTTATGAGGCTGTTTTTCATGGTGTTTGTTGAGATAGTAAAAGATTAGAAATAATCCTAAATTTTTAGGGATGAGGGATGATTAAAATAATTAGAGGATACCACAATGTGAAATTTACACAGCCACTAAAAATCATGTTTTTCAGGTGTTTAATGATATATAAAAATATTCAAGCTATTTGAGTTTGTGTATATATTTATATGTGTGACAAATAATGTACCAGAAATTTATTGGGTTATTTATGGACAGTAGGATTTTTTTTTATTTGAATGATGAAATCAGATGATTACTTTTGAGTTGTTAAGAGACACTTAACATAGGTAAATGAGTCCGAGTTTTATGAATCCGTCATCAGAAAGTTTAATCTTTTTGTGGTCACAAAATTTCAAGCTAAGTATAAGATACATTTTTTTCATTGATGACCAGTTTTAGATATGTATTAGATGTTTGGCTCTTCTAAAAGGATTTGAAACATATGATATTGGCTGTTTTAGATACTACTCTCTCTCTCTATATATATCACTAATCATTTTTGTTCAGTTTTGCAGTTCAGTCTGAAAAATGGATTATTTTTGATGCTTTTTTAGTGAACTCTGTCCAGTTCACATTTATTAAAAATTGAACAGATTAGAAATATTTCTTATAAAATATAAAGAATAAAATGATCAACTTTATGTACCACCACCTACTATCTATTCATAATTTTTTAGTTTTAATTGTGATTTAAAAATTAAATTTGACTAAAACATTAAACATACATGAGCATCCATATGTACCCTATTTCTCCATTCTTAATTCATTACACTAGAAATTTTAATATGATTGCCTTTCTTTAGAAAAATGTACTTTAATCTCAGATACCCCAAGGTCTGGTTTTCACAAGAAATAGGGGAAAGGACCATCAAGGAACATGTATAAAGGACACATGGGCAAAGCCAAAGTGGGTAGGTTTGAGGGTGGGAGGCGGGGATGGGTGGGGTCGGGGTGCATGGTAGGGCAAAAATAGAGACAAATGTACTCAAACAATAAAAAAAGAAAAATTCAAACATTAGTATTTTACTGGTTTAATGAAATTTGTTAGCATTTGGTTTAGGTTTTTGTTAAACACATTTTATTTTTGATAGAGTGGTCCCATTTACTGAGTCAGTTTGTAATTATTGGTACTATCATCAACCATTTCTACATTCTAGGTCTTTGTTAAAGGATATCACCAACTCTGTACTCTGGCAAATTTAAGCCACTCCTCCCTAGGAGAAAATAGAGAGATTGAAATAAGTAGTTGCTTTTTTGTCATACGGGAGTCTACAGGGTGTGTCAAACAGACTCAGGTTTACCATAATGAACTGGTGTTTCCGATTTTGGCCAAGTTGTTCTCTCTCTCTGGCCCTAATATTGTCATCGATAATAGGAATAGTGGGATTAGATGACCTTTAAGTTTTGTTTAACTTCATAAATACTTTAATATTTTTTCTGCCATGAAAAGAAAGGAAACAGGTTACCTGTATGTAGAAAGGTTAAAAAGATTAAAATATTTCCTAGAGTGAATTTCAGTAGTCAGTAGTAGACTACTTATACATAGGAGTAAGACAAACACTTGAAAAACTACTGACTGCTTTAAGGTTGCTATCAGGATAGTGTTAGTAAGCAGCTGCCACAGTACACTCATTGCTTCTGTAATGACTAGTGTTTTTAAATCGTTAACATTTGTCAGGTAGGGATTTACCGAATGATAATACCTGTCCCCAAAGTTTCTAGATTGCTTAGTTCTAAAGGCTCTTTGTCTATTAAAAGATGTTAAACCTGTGGTTAGTATTTGTATTACTTTCCTAGAATTCTGATTATAATTCTAGAATCTAGAATGAGACAGACTTTCAAAAAAATTCTCTGTAACCTTTTCTTCATTCTCTTTTAAATTATGTTAATTTATTAGGAGTATTCAGTAAGAAAGGAACTCACGTTTTTAAGTAAACTAATTTCTAATAAAATTTTCCAATTTAATTTCTATATTATAACAATTATTAGAAAGCCATTAAAATGATATACAAATATAGAGACTTTTAGAATTAAAGTGAGTAGGGCTTGAGTTTATTTGTAGGGTTTTCTAGAATTTTGATCATTTGAATGCCTCTTGGGGAAGCAAATGTGTCATTATTGTCTAAGAGTTATTCTGGTAAGTAATGAGTGAATTTTTTCCTCTAATATTCTCAGTCATACACTGTGAAAATTCCCTATTATCATGGTATTTTATTTTATTCTGATTTGCAACTTGGAAATGAAGGATGATATAGAAGAGAAATTTAAATAGTATATAGTAGAAATTCATACATTTATAATCATAATTGGAGATCATGTAAGTTTGTCATAATGATTATATGTATGTTTATGTATTCCAGAAGTCATTTTAAAATGTTTTTGCTAACTAGCCAGTTAAAAGTAAATTAAAGATTATTATTGAGTTTATTTAATTATATACAATGTTTTTCTAATTCTTAAATTATCATAGTTTATTATATGGTACTACATTGGTCTTTAGTCTTAAATCTTGAAAATGCATTGTTTATATCTTAACATAACTATGATATTATATATTAGTTATTTATTATATTGTGGGTGTTGGATACTTGGCTTTTAATGTCATTTTCTGTATAATGGTGCGAAGTTACTGTTAATGCATTTACCGAGGTTGGATTTGGGTAAAGCTATTGAAGGAGGAAGAATGACAATTAAAAATAGAATAACATATGAAGATAATTATTCCTTTCTATGAAATTTTATTTTATAAAAGATTGGTTCAAATCTCGTGATTTAGATTTCTAAAATTTGCTGAGGCCTTCTTTTTAAAAATAAACAATTATATTAAAGATTTTTTCTTTCAGGTTTTTTTTTTTCCATCAGTAGGTCAGTTTCCAGAAACTACCTTAATTTTAGCATTGTTGTTTGTTAGAAAAAAATTAAATAATAAAGACACATTTGTGATGGAACCATTGTGGGCTGTATCTTTGGACTGACCTTAAAAAAATTTTTTTTGGTAATTACATTCATCTTAACAATGTTCATTCAATATCTGTAGAACAATCCTTGTCTTGTTATTTTGTGTGTGTGTCTGATGTTGGACCAAATGATGTGTGTCTACTTATTGACAGCCTGTTATTTTAAAACCATGTAAGGAACATTGGTTTACATAAAATACATAGACTATTAACAATCCTTAAGTTGTCAACTTAGATATATTCTGAATTAAAATTTTTTAGATATCAGAATTAACCTCACAAAATATATGGAAACTGTTGACTTTTAGGAGAAACCCTTGTAGTTTCATACTTGAGGGTCTTAGCTGACATATTATTGCTTTGCAAAATGAATTACATGAATCATGGAAGCTTTAAACTTTTTTTTTTATAGCCCTACCTGAACCCATCCTTCCATCCATCCAAAAAATTTACCCAGTAAGTGTTTCTTATAAATTATTATAATAACATATTATGACAAGTATATGTGAGACTATTTATTATATGTAGTATTAATGTGAATATGAAAGTAGTAATAGTTATACAACTTTCTAAGTAGATGTATTGGCGAGTAGGACATTAAAATGTTTCATATACTTTATCAGAAGACTCTGGTATTTTCTTTGGTTATTGGCAGACAATCTGGTCACTTTTGTTAATGGTGGAATTTTTTGCATGATACTCATGATTATCACCAAAGAGAATGAAATTAGTCCCATTTGGACTCATTTCAGTTTTCTTCATGCTATTTTAAAATACAGTTTTATAGCATTCCTTTAGTTAATGCAGAAGTTTTTCAGTCCAGTGTATGTATGATTTGAAAGCAGGAGAAAAAATTAAGACATTGAAACATTGGATAATTATGGTATCTTTTATTTGATTTTATTAAGTAATACAACAAAAGAGGTAACATTAGTACTCTCTCCTTATGCGCATAATATTAAGAATCCTGCTGAAGCTATTTGGAAATACTCAAGAAATGAAGTGTACCTACTAGTAAAAGTTTAGTATGGACTCAGTTTGAATTTAGAAAAACATAGGTAATGTACATATTCACAATACATATGAATACTTTTGTTTCTTCTTCAGTTTTTTGTGTTCTTTCCAGAATTCTGTTTTCTTCTTTTATAGTCCTATTGTTTTTGTTTTCCTCCATAGTCATCCTTGTTCCTGGTTTTAATTTGGAAATAATATTTAAGCTACTTATTTTGAATGTTTTACCAACCATCTTAAAACCACATAATTTTTGCCTGTAGTTTCATAAACTTACTAAATGGTCATATGACAAAGAAAAACAGTATCTAGCTTGAGTGATCAGTATTCAAGAACTTATTTTGTATGTATCACAAAATACAATAAATATACTTGACATGGAACTTAAATATAATTTAATCTTTGATAATTTAGAAGAACTGATGTTCTTGTTTTTTGAATATCAGTTATTGTAATACATACATGGAAAATGCCAGATAATTAAGGGTTTACTGTAATAGAGTTTTGCTGTAGTGAGGACCTCCCAATTTGTGGTGGGTCATTTAGTAGAAGACACCATTTATAATAATAACCTTTTGGGATTTGGATATCTAATATTTCTCCTTTTAAAGCTAATTTCTGCTATTATGAGGAATCATTACAATGATTTTCCAGTATTACTAGGGAACCAATATTTATGCTTTCAAACATGAAAAATGGAAGCATTAGAAAGTATAGAAAAAGTAAGTTGAATTTTTGAGTCTTATTCTTGAATGGTTTTCTCCCTCGATAAAGTATTGATTCTTTAGCTGATACTGAAAGGTCAAAGATAATGACTGGGTGTTTACTATTTTATTTTATTGTCCCAACTTGATTTTTCCTTTAAGTCCTAGGTTCAGTATAGAAAGAGCTGCATGTATTTTTCAGCATACGAAGGATCTAATAAACTTATTTTTTAATGAATCTATTATTATATGTTGAATAAAATACTTCTGTAGAAATCTCACTTAAAGCTGTGTGCTATGTGAAACACTTTTAGTAATACAAAATACAGATGAATTCTCAGTTTAATGCACTATGATTAGGGACAGAGATAATGCTTTCTAAAATACCCAGGCTCCTGCTACTGTATTCTAGTTTGAAGAGCCTTATTTTTACTTGTGGTTTTTTTTCCTAATTATTTGGTTTCTCCCCATGAGTCCTGACTTCTGTTAGCATACATTGCCTCTTACCCCACATTTTCCAACACTGTCTTGGTAATCTTATTTCTTACCTGAAGCAGACTTTAAAACTAGCCCAGCCCCAAGGCCTTAAAATACGCTAATAGCAAGACCAGCTAGATTTAAGGGTGTCTTAATTTATTTTCATTTGTGGTTACATTGCCATAAATACTTAAAGCACAGTATCTTTAATACATGATTGATGCTTACCTGGACAAAGAATTACTACCCCCTCTTAACAAGATTTTTTGTTTTGTCTGATACCTGTCACTAGAGTGCTTTTCTCAGTGGTCTCTCTGATGGAACAAGGCAATGAGCTTGTTTCTTACTACTAATAACTGTTATTTAGTATCTGTTTTTTTGTGGGCACACTGTAAATGTTATACACAGTATCTTTAATTCTAAGCAAATAAGCTTGTAAGGTAGGATCCTTGTTTCACAGATGAAACTTAAAAACGTTACATGATTGATCCAAGCTATTTAGTCACAAATTACAGATTCAGGAACTAGTATTTTTTCCATTATACTGTATTGTCTGAGGAAAGGCAAAATGATAGTAGCATTCACTAAAATATTTTTTAATCTAATTTCTATTGCTCATTACATTTTATTTGTGTATATCTGATTATTCCTATGTAGAAAAGCAGATATGACAGAATTTCAGCTTGTGCAAATGTTTGAGAATGACTTAAAACTTTAACAAGAAAAACTTTGTTACTTTACAAGAGAAAAAGATCCTTATATTTTGAACTCTAAGATAGATAACATAAATTTTTAAAAAAACGATAAAATTTTGGAATAGAATAAAATTTGTTAAATATATTATGCCCTTTTTAGTACTTGTATATATTTTCTCAAAATTAATAATAAAATATTTTAAAAATTAGTATAGTATTTCAATTTAATTATAATACTAAATTATGAAAGAAAAGATAAATATGTACCTTTATCTGCAAAAGCTATATAGTATAACATTATTGATCATTACTACTTAATTCTTAAAACAACACAAATGATAGAAGAGTTAAGGCAATGAAATTGAGTTAGTTGCCTTACTGTGGAGTTAAGGCAGTGAAGTTGAGATAGTTTAAATACATAAACTCAGATTAAGTTTAAGAAGAGGTCATTTGAATGCAAATGTATTATTAAGAGGATTTACCTAGATTTATTCTGGGTAGATTTATCAAGACAACTTATTTTTGTTTCTTTTCCTAATAGTATCTTCATATTTCAGGAAGGTGTTTATGTTAACAGAATAGAGATGTAAGAAAATAACCCTTCTTTTATAGTTGTAAAATAAAGAATTTTGAGAATGTGGAGTTCCTCTGTGCAGTTATGTATTGAAAATGCATTAAATTTTACATGCATACATTTATATACATACATATAGCAACTTTTTTCAGTTTTTAAAAAATTATTTTATTTATTATTATTTAAGACTCACCTGAAGATATGTTTATTAGTTTTAGAGAGGAGGGGAGAGGAGAGAGGGAGAAACACATTGATGTGAGAAATATCATTTGGTTGCCTCTCATACAAGCCCCTACTGGAAATTGAACCCACAATCTTGTGGCGTATGGGACAACAGTCCACCCAACTGAGCCACCTAGCCAGGGCAACTTATTTCGGTTTTGAAATGAGTGTAATACAGGGGAAATAATTACTTATATAAAATAAGCTTAAACTGAATTCCTTTGAAAAGACAAAAAATTTGGTGGTTTATTTTTAAAAATGACAATAAAATCATTGTTTTAAAGTTGACATTACTTAAATTTTAGAAGTCATAAGGAAGCTAATTTTGAAATAATACATTAAAAATTTCAAGCCCTGGCTGGCGTAGCTCAGTGGATTGAGCACGGGCTGGGAACCAAAGTGTCCCAGGTTCGATTCCCAGCCAGGGTACATTCCTGGGTTGCAGGCCATAACCCCCAGCAACTGCACATTGATGTTTCTCTCTCTATCTCCCTCCCTTCCCTCTCTAAAAATAAATAAATAAAATATAAAAAAAAAATTTCGGCACACAAACATACTGTATTATTGTATAAATGTATAGTTACAATAATACCCATCGTATACCAAATAATGAATATTTAAGTAATAACTGTTGCTGCTATGCTTTACATACATTATATCATTTAATCCTATAACAACCCTATGAGTACTACTATTTTCTTTATATTATGGATGAAGAAGCTGAACATTTGCAAAGCTAGGTAATTTCATATCACTAATAGAAGAGCAAAGTTTCAAACCTAGGTCATCTGACTTCAAAGTTTACACTCTTTAACCACCTTATTATAGCACTTACACTTTATGTGAAATCCTTACATTGATTTCCAAACTAAAAATTTCACTAAAATCTGATATAATTTAAAGGAAATTTAGTGAGCAGTCTTCAGCGCACATCACCAGATTGGTGGCAATCTGCATACAATTAAGAAAGCTTGGTAGAATTTCAGTATATTATTTTGTTCAAGTAAAAGTTTAGCCAGTCTCAATTTATTTCATGAAGTGCTTAATTATCCAGATTTCAAACTTGGAAGGTGAACATATGGCACAACCTCAGAAAAATGGTGGAATATGGCAAAAGATGTTTTTGCCATTTTTGGTAGGCAGTTGTGTTGACAAAACAGTGAAACTTTTCATATGTTTTTCAAGGGATTGTCTTTAAAATTTTTTCTTACCTTTGCATTGGTTGAAGAGAAATGGAAAATACCTTAGAAATATCAGCATTTAAGTATCAGTTGGAATTGAGTCAATATGCATTTGGTTATTAAAAGCCCAAAATAATATATAACCTTAAAAACTAATAAAAGTGTCTTTCCAATTAAAAAAGAACAAAAGAATAAAAAACAAAAATGTCGTTACATTAAAAAAATGAAACAGTGGTAAATATCAGTAATCTAAAAAAGAAGGCTTTTAAAAATAGATATTACATTGTATCAGTTAGATTGTTTTTCCATGATATTAGGTTGTAATTTTAAGGCTGCTCCCCCCCCCCCCCCCCCCCCCCCCGCCCCTTTGGCTCTTTATGTGCTTCCAAATATGTTAGCTTAAGTTCTACCCACCCCCCATCCTTTCCAAAGTAGCATATATTGTTCTTAAATACGTAAGTGCTATGCAAGAGATCCCTTTTGAAAAAAAATCTTTGATGAAATTTTTCTTAAAGCAGAGAATCTTTCTGTAATGTGAACCAAAGTTAAATGAATTTTTAAAGGTTAAGTGGAATTCCGATTTACTTGTAGCAGCTTTTGGCATTTATTTATTTATTTGTTTATTTGCTTATTTGTTTGTTTATTTATATTCCTCCTTCAGTTCTACCTCAGTATGTAAACATGGCCCTCTCTGTATGTGACTGTGAAAAAAAACAGTGACGCTAAGAGGATGCTGGCCAAATTGGTCCAGGGTCATTCTAGTAGAATAGGTTTCATCTTCAGTTTTAATTTAACAATTGCTGATTTTTTCCTTTAACTTATTGAACAAAATAAAAATTTTAAAGGTGGTTCAAACAGTTTTAAGCTTCAGGTAAGAAGAAAAACTTCTGTTTCAACATCAGTTCATAAATTGTATGCTTACTATACTAGGTGCTAGAAATAAAACTAGTAAGAAGCTTTCAGAGCAAAAGCTATTAAATAGTGACCCACTTTTCTTTTCCCATACCATTTGAACTTGTTCTATCTTTTTCTTTAATTTGCCAGAAAATAGTATTTAAATTTTAGAATTTTAAATAATCTCATAAGTCCAATTTTACACGTAACAAGTAAGAGACAAAAGGTAGTAGAGGCAGTATACCTGCTCTACCTTCTGCTTTTACTCTTTTTTATAAATTGAAGCCTCTTTCCTACTCTTCCTAGTCTAAGAAACAAATAAGATATTTGTTTGTAACATTAAGTCTGTTAGAAGTGGAAGGAGAAATTTCAAGTTTAGGAGTGCCAGCTTTAAGAATTATAGCTGGAGTAGAATTTTTCTTCTGAGGGAAATCACTCCCTGGTAGTTAAAAATTATTGATAGCATTATAGATAACGGAGCAGAGAAGTTTTTTGTTTTTGTTTTTTCCTTACTCCTTTGTTTTTTACTGATGATTTTTGAGTAGGTGCTATACCCTATTTCTCTGTATTAAAACATAGTCACAATATTCAGACATTGCTAATTGAACTGATGTAAGTAAACCCAAGATTGATTTGTTCGAGTTGGGAACCATAAGTGTAGTTGTCATTCTGTTGCCTTAACCAGTTGCTTTAAAATTTTTTTTCGTCTCTGATGGCAAATACAGAAAACTCTTCTTTTTAATTTTAATTTTTAAAAATCTTCATTGTATTTCTTTTCTATTATCATTTAGTCCTCTTATATCCCACCTCCCCCCAGCAATCACCGCACTGTTGTCCATGTCCATGAGTCCTTTTTTCTTTTTGCTTAAGCCCTCCACCCCCTATCCTCTCCTCTCACTTAGCTGTCATCCTGCTCTCCATCTATGAGTCTGTCTCCATTTTCCTTGTTAGTGCAATTTGTTCATTAGATTCTACACATGAATAAAATCATATGGTATTTGACTTTCTCTGACTGGCTTATTTCACTTAGTATAACGTTCTCCAGGTCCATCCATACTGTTTCAAAGGAGAAAATTTTCTTCTTTTTTTATGACCCAGCAGTATTTATTCCACTGTGTAAATGCAGATTGGTGCAGCCACTGTGGAAAACAGTATGGAGAGATCTCAAAAAATTAAAAATGGATCTGCCTTTTGACCCAGCTGTCCCACTTCTGGGAATATATCCAACGGAACCCAAAACATGAATTCAAAAGAACATAGGCTCATTGTTCTTTTGAATGTTCATTGCAGCGTTATTTACAATCGCCAAGATATGGAAGCAGCCATCAATAGATGAGTGAATAAAACAAGTATGGGACATTTAGAAAACCCTTCTTGAGGTCACTGTACAAGTTACCTTAAAAAGATTATTTTCTAACATACAGATATGTATTACTTGAAGCTCTATAGTTCATTTAGTGGATTTTAGATCCAGAACTTGGTACTATTAGAGGAAAGATTAACTATGAAAATTAATGGCATACCATAGGCAAGAAGAATAAGCAGCCATTAGTATTCTATCTTAAAAGTTTGGTCCTGGATTGCAAGCAAATGACAACTTCTTTTATGAATGTAATGGTAAAGAGTTGCTGAATATTGCTTACTGATAGATTTCCTATCCTTCTCTTTCCCTGCCCTCTTTGTCGTTTCAAGTTCAGTTCATGTTGGACATCTATCTTCTCTTCCCTCCTAGATACAAAAACAAAATAAAACAAAAATAATTTAAAATTAATATGAGTATTACTCATTAACATTTTTACGGCTTTTGAGAGAAATTTTAACTGGCAGTTAGAACTCTTACATTGTGCTTAATATAGCTTTCATAAAATACAACTGCTCCTTATAAAAATAATTTAAGAATGAGATACATTTGTAAAGAAACCTATCTGGTATTGGATGGAATTTTGGTATGTACAGTAAGGTTTTATTTATAAGTTAGAAAATCTTTTGCTACCATATGGATCCATTGGTTGCTATATCTCAGCCAAGGATTAGAATATCTTAGTTTTTCAACTTTCTGGCCTACTCCAAACACTGGTGAAATCTGTAAGTGTAAGAAAGCCTTCAAATTTCCAAATTGCAGACATGTAAAAAAATGTCTTTTCTTCAGAGAGCTTTAGATCAGGATTTATAAAGTTGTTAATGTGTGTTTTAAATGGCTTTACATTCCTCCCCCACTTTTTTTTCTGACAGGAATCTTTTAGTCCTACTATACAGCTGCACCTTGTACATCAGGTTCCAAGTGATGTCCCTCCTTACCTCTCAAAGAATGAATCAACTCTTGGGGACCTCTTACTGGGCTTTCTTAAATATTATGCTACAGAATTTGAGTAAGTGAAACCATGAATCAGTTATTTATTTATATATAAGTAAATGCTACAAATTTGGTCACAAAGTTAATATTTGTCAATTTCAGTGCTGTAAACTTGTCCAGAAATGTGTAGTTTATAAAATTTAATACCTAAAGATTAATAAGCTAAGTAGATATCATATTCCTAGCTAATAAAAAATTATAGTTTAGGAAATCCAGTTTTGTTGATTTTAATAGTGATCCCATTTTATGTTTAGCTGCCTCTTTTCATAGTAGGGCCTGAATAAATGTGTCAGTGCTATGTAGATACTATATAGTTTGGAACATCTATTTTTTAGATACTTAAACTTTGTAAAAAAAAAAAAAAACATACAGCCAAGACACACTTGGAAAAAGATTTACTTAGTACCTGATACCTGAATTAAATAGTTGTATTATATAATGTATAAATCAAAGAATACTTTTCCTTTTTTTGAGGGTGATGTGTAAATATGAAAGGTTAAAGTATATCATCAGACTGGACCTAACTGAAAGTTCTTATGGGAGTTCTTAGTTCATAGAGTGGGCAGCACTTCTGATCAATTTAGAAAAGCTTAAAGGAGGAAGGAGAAAGGACTTAGGAATTGTCCAAATTTAGAGGAGTAGGGTACAGGAACCACAGGGTCCTACTTTGAAGAGGTTTGGAGAGAGGATAATAATAGTAATAGTAATAAATTGCTATTACTAGGTGGGAAAAAGTATTCTAAAAAGATTGTATGTATTTCATTCAGTTTACATAATAACCACATAAGACGGTTATGCCCATTTTACCAGTGAGGCATATAGAGAGGTTAAGAAACTTGCCCTAAGGGGAGTATTTCAGATAGTTTTGACTGCAAAATTCACATTCTTTAAATATGATACTTTATTGCAGTGTTGATATTACAGTAAATGTCTGCTATGATGCAGTAGCACTAAAGAAAACTGACTTATATAAGATGATTTGAAACATAGGGCATGAAAGATGACATGTTATTTAAATTTCTCAAAGCTTATAGCAGACTGTGCCTATTTAGTTTACAGTTGTGTCTCCAGTACCTAGCTAACCCAGTACCAAATAATGGGTACTTGACAAATACTTGTTATAAATAAATAGTTTTAAAGCAGAAAGTCTGATTATGGACTTGTTTCAGAGATTCTTAAGGTGACTGAAATTAGATTAAGAAATTAGCTTAAGAAAAGGAGTAGGAAAAGAGCTGTAGAAAAGTAGTTCTGTAAGAATGAAGTCCAGGTTAAAAATGACCTAAATATAAGTTCAAGCAACAAGGATAAAAAGGCATGAGCCTTTATTTATATAGAGATGAGGAAAGAGCTAAGACTATATCAAACATGGAACATAAGAAATTGTAAAGGTTATTCTCAAGTTCAGATATTGTAATAACAAAAGCTAATTTTTAGTATTTCTTTATCTAGTGTTCTTAGAGTAGGCTAAATGATTTCCATGTATTATATTATGTCATTTAACCCTCAAAGTAACAACACTATCAAGCTTAGGGAATTTGTGTACTTGAAACTTGCCCATGGCAATACAGCAGATACTGAGAGAACTGGGATGCAAGTTCAGGTCTGGCTACAAAACTACAATTTAAATTGTCAGGCCATATTAACATCATCTATTGTGTCATATGAATTAGGGATTGGGAGAAATTTGTGTAGAGAGAAAAGGATTCATAGGAGAAAGTTACAGTTTTGCCATGTAGAGTTTAAGATTAAAGTACCTACATATAAACACCATGAAAACCACTGCTTTGTTGGACTGAAATGAGATGGTAGAGGTGCAGGCTTGTGTGTTGTAGCATTAGCAGAAACTAGCTTGCTGTGCCATATGATACTGGCTAGGTTGCTGACCCTTGAAAGAGGTTTTGAACTTTTGTATACGCTTGTTATCTCTCTGGTACATGATTTAGGAGCCATCTTCTCTTCTTTCGTCTTCCAGTGCATTTGTCAAGTGCATTATTGTTTCATACCAGATATTTTCAGAAATTTGACTGTAGGAAGCGGAGCCAAGAATGTAGTCATGGTAATGAACTAAGTGCCATGCAAAATTCTGACAGCTGTTAGAAATGTTTGAAAGGATTTCTTCTGAACTTTGAAATATTCAGTTAAAAAATTCTCTATACTTGAAGACATGATTAAGTATCTTTTAAGCAATGCTTGTATATACAGTATAAATGTTGCAGAAATTTTATATGGCCATTTAAAAATTACTAGGAATTTCTTACCTACTTCACTCACAGCCTTCTAATTCTTGCTGTTGAAAATTCTCACAATGAAGTGAGGCTTCTAAAACTGTACTTGGGAACAGGAAACTGAAAAAATGGAGGGGAGAAGGGTGGGGAGAATCAGGTAACTCAGGGAATCTCGGGGAAAAAACATACAGTCAGAATATAATAATTTTGTATTTTAGCAAAACAAAAAATTTAAGTTCTAAATATTACAGACTCATAGATACTAGAGAGTCTGTGAACCTTACAAGATACCTGTTTTATAATCCTCTGTATTTCCTGGATGCTTAATCACATGTCATTATTGCTAGTCTATCTGTTGAATTAAAAATACACACCTACATACTTAAACACTTGCAACCTTTTTAGAGACTTTTAAAAAAACTTTTTATTTATTTTTTAGAGAGAGGAAGGGAGGGAGAATGGAAGGGAGAGAAACATTGATGTGAGAAACATTGATCAAGTTGCCTCTTGTACCTGCCTCAACTGGGGACTGAACCCTCAACCTAGGCATGTGCCCCAAATCGAACTGGCAACCTTTTGCTTTGCAGGATGATGTCCAATCACACTGGTCAGGGCAACACATGCATTTTTTAATAAGGAGTATTACAAAGGCCCAGGTTTTGAATCCCTTTTTTTGTTGTCCTCCTTTTTTTCTTTCATTTAATCAGTAAGTCATTGACTGCCTACTGTATACCAAGCTATTTTTTATATACTGGGGATTTATTATAACAATTAACAAAACAGGCATGAATTCTTGTCTTTATGGAGCTGACACTGGAGTGTGGAGAGGCATTTGAATTACTGTTAATTTCTAGATGCTATTGTTATTATAAAGGAGAAAATGGTCTTATTCTTAAGAGATAAATGCCAAAGGACAAACACATGAAGTTTTGTGATATCTACAGCTTAATAGATGGTTCAGTTTAAAACATACATATACACAAACAAGTAAATGTGGCAAAATGTTAACTGTTGGATCATTTTTGAATTTTATGCTTTTCAGTTTTTCTCTGAAAATTTCATAATACAAAGATGAAGTACAAATGAGATTAGAGATGAGAAGGAACTAATATATAATCTAAAAAGGAAGAATCATTGAGGTAGGAGGTAAGCCAATAGAATGTAGTGTCCTGAAATCCAAGGGAAAAAATGTTTCAAGAAGGGATTGATTATATCACATTTTTTTGATAGATCAAGTACAAAATGATAAGTAAAAGCTGATCATTGGACATTGGTTCACATGGAGCCCACTCACTGGGCCTTTGGCAGGAGCAGTTTCTGTGGAATAATGGAGATAAAAAGCATCATTGGTGTGGGCTTTAGAAAGAACAGAAGGAGAATTATATACAGATAGATTAGTATATATAAACTCTAGAGGAATTTACATACTTGTAAAGGGGAGCAGAAAAATGGAATAGAAGTTGAACAATTAAGTGGAGTTGAGTTTCTGGTTTTGTTTTTAGAAATAAGAAATAACCCATCTTGATGGCAGAATTGGTGATACCAGGAAAAACCTAGTAAATTGTTAAACAGTAATCTTGTGTGAGTTCATTGGAGTTGGAATCACCCTGATTGGGTTGCTCAGTTAGATGGAGTGTCCTCCAGTACACCAAAAGGTTACAGATTTGATTCACAGTCAGGACACATCCCTAGGTTGCAGGGTTGCAGGTTTGATCCCAGTCGGGGCGAATACGGGAGGCAACGAATCCACATTTTTCTCAGTCTCATCAATTTTGCATTGATGTGTGTGTCTCTCTCTCTCCTCCCCTCCCCCACCCCCTCTAAAATCAGTAAAACATGTCTTTTGGTGAAGAATTAAAAAAAAAAGACTTGAAATCTAGAACACAAGTGGAATAGGCTCACAGATAATAATGAGAAAAGGCAGAACATGTATATGGATACAGATGAATCTATGTGGTGGGGGCTAGTGAAAATCGTCTTTTGATTGCTTTAGGTTTCTTTAGTGAAATGAAACATGAACATTAGCTGGGAATGATTAAGAGGGAGGACATTTGAGAAGTGAGGAGAAGATAGGAATTGTTGTGTAGGAGAATAAAGAAACTATGGGAATAAAGCATTTACGGTCCTTTGATCTAAGACATCATGAATTTAAAGGTTAGCAGGATTGCGTGTTTTCCTTCAGCCATGTTTAACTGCATGGAAGGGATTAGAGGTAGACAAGATTTAATGGTTGTGTTTCAGCCAAGTAAGTTCAATGCAGCAAAAGCAAGTAGGAGAGTTGAGGAAATATATAAGGGAGTGTTTTTAATAATTGACCATGGACAGAATATATTAGACTTAGTCTTGGAAATGTGGGCACAGGGATGCCTATAGGACATCCAGTTGGCAGTTTCCAGTAGTTAGTGGTAAATACTGGCCTGCGACCTAGTAGAAAGCTTAGAGTTGGAGAAAAGGATTATGTAAAGTTAAATAGTATATTGAAGCCTAGAATGAATGTTCTAGCATTAGAAGACTGAAAGAGGCAAGGCCCTGATGGACACCAGCATTTAACGGGTCAGTACTAAGAAGAGCCAGTTAAAACAAAACTCTGGGATTAGAGTAACATTTTCTCTATGCTTAAGAGGTTTCAGATCCCTAACAAAGTATTCTTTTTGCTTTCTTCCCAGCTCATAATAATAAAACAAAACTATATACATTTGTTCACTTAATTTGACGAGTCATATATATGCAGCCATGTGGTATCAGACCCATAATTTTGACTTTGTTGGACTTAAATTTTTCTCTGTAATGTTGCTGAAGACTACATTTCCAACTTAATCAATCATCTCAGAATACTTTGACACAGAGAGAATAGCTAAATGAGAGTTAATGAGTACCAGTTCATTGTTACTACTGAAGAAAAGAAGCACGCATCTTACCAATACAGAGTCAGTATCTCAGTTTTTTATTCAAAAGATTATTATATGCTTTAACGTATCTTTAATACATATTAATATATTTAATACACAAATAGATTTAATACAGATTTAAATATATTTAATATATAATTTAATATTTAATGCATGCGGTATATAAAATATATTAAGTAGATCTGGCTGTGTATTTGGTAATACACATAGAGATATACACTATATATACTATGTGTATAGTGCAATAAGTCTCATATTATGTGTATAGATTAAATATTAATTTAGATTAAATTAAACCCCATATCTGTTCTTTTATTCTTTTGCAAAACATCCCTCTTCTATAGACTGTATCTTATTTTATGCTTTAATTAATGATTGATAATAACATTTTCACATTGCAAGCAAATTATAGTAGAGAAATATGATATAAAAAAGGCTTAGTTTAGGACCTGTTCATATTAGAGAATGAAATATTTAGGGAAAATATTTCTAAATTATGATTTCAATTCTACATTTAAATTTGCCTCTAAGAGTAAAAATAATGTGTTATATACCATGCTTTTTCATTTGAAATATTTAATAATTTAGAAGTATTTAAAAGTTTTTTGAAAAATACAGTATATTGAATCAGTATAAATGGTAGTGATTCAAAATATTCTTTTTTTTTCTCTCTGAAGTTCTCAGTATTTCTGATGATGTAGTCATTTAAATAACTGCATTATTGGAGTTGGTTATAGGTTGAAGCTTAAATGATACATGGTTAGGGATGATAAAGTGAATATAGGTATGTTACATGTTTCTGTGACTCAGTTCAGAACCAAGTACTGGCATCTAATATGAAATCAGGACTGGATTTAATAGAAATGTAGTGGTGAAGGGAGTTCCTTTGATTTAAGGAAATAAAAGTTGTAATTTAGCAGTAAGACACAGTAGTTTATTTTGAGCTTGTCTGAAAGAAATAATCAGTCTATCTCTTTTTAACATACCGTTTCCAATTTTAATTATATTGCAGATTCAACTGTCCTATAAGTTGACATTAGAAGCAAGTAGTCTCAGGGAAAAGTTTATTTCATTAGTGAAATTTGTCTTAAGTGGTATAAAGTAGCACAAGGTTTAATTCTACTATAATCTTATTTGGTTCAGGCATATGGTTATATAACTCTCCCCTTTACATTGTTATTTTTAAGAAAATTTTAGAAATGTACTCGAAACAATAGAGCTGTATATTTTTCTGTTTTGAATCCTTGGTGCTATACATGAAGGATCTAAAACATATTCCACTAACCAATACTATTTTCTTTAACAATCCACTTATTTTTTAAAAGCATAAATTCTGATATTTATTTATTTATTTATTTAAAGGCTTTATTTATTTATTTTAGAGAAGGGAAAGGAGGGAGAAAGAGAAGGAGAGAAACATCAATGTGTGGTTACCTCTTAAGTGTCCCCCACCGAGAATCCAGCTGGCAACCCAGGCATGAGCCCTGACTGGGAATTGAACCAGCGACCCCTTGGTTTGCAAGCCAGCACTCAGTCCGCTAAGCCACACCAGCCAGGGCTGATACATATATTTTTAAATAACTTCATGCTATCTTTGCAAAGTATAGAGTGGGGTGAAAGTAGGTTTATAGTTGTGAGTATGTGAAACAGAGTTTATTCTTATATTATTATTTATTAATTATTATATTATTTTCCATGCAAACAATTGTAAACTTACTTTTGTCACATTCTGTATTTCTAAAGTGTACTCTTTTTTTTTTTAACCCTCACCCAAGGATATGTTTATTGATTTTAGAGAGAGGAAAGGAGAGGAGAGGAAAGGAAAAGGAAGAAGGGAGGGGAGGTGAGAGAAACATTGGCGTGAGAAAGCAGATCAGTTGCCTTCCATATGCACCCTAACTGGGTGTTGAACCTGCAAGCTTTTTGTGTATGGGACGACACTTCAACCAACTGAGCTAGCTGGCCAGGACTCTAAGCTCTACTCTTGATAAGAAAATGTAGAAAACCATACTTTGGGGATTCTTTTCTATGATCAAACTTCACAAGATGCAATATTTTCTTGAATATTTAACATATAAACTAATCAATTTTCCAGAAACAAATGCCATACTGTACCCACAATTACATTCTTATGGATTCTCTATCTAATAAATACAGGAAGAGTAGGGTGAGTATTGGACCTGGGAAGTCCCACAACTGTGGTCTTGCTCTTACTGAAATGGTGGAGAAAGCTAGGGCTGATAAAAAGATGTCAGCTATTCTTCAAACTGCTTTTTTCTTGTATACAGGTTGAGCAGCCATACATGTTAGATCTTCAAACTAACTTTGGTCTTGTATACAGGTTGAGCAGTCATACATGTTAGAATGATCCTTGAAAAAAAGAAAATAGTACTTGTACAAAACTATTATAATTGTAAAGAAATCTTTAAAAAAATGTAATGTTAGTACATACTAAAGACAAAACAATTTGCCTTCAGACATACAGATAAAAATTATTTTACTTGAATAAAACCTCACTATTAACTGCTATATTTATATGTAATAATACATGTTTTCAGAGTGTATTAATGTTTTCATAGAGTATTAATTTTATTTTCTTAAACCAGCCTCTACTTCTGTTGGAAAATATGAAAAATTTTTTCCAAATCATATAAATAGATATGTACCTGAACAAAAATCAAGGATGTCAGAAAACAACACAAGAAAATTACCTCTCAAATAAAAAAACTCTTAATGGGGTATTAACAATGACTATAGTTTTTATATTTTTTGCTTCCTTACACGTTCTTATTTTTTATTACTTTATTTAATAAGTAATTATTGAGCACCTAGTTTCACAGTTCAACAACTAGTTGAACTGTGAAAAATACAAAAATAATTCAGTGTCTTGGAGACAATCATAAACAACAATAACTAAGCAAATTGTTCAACTTATAAGTGCTATAAGGAAAAAAGAAATAGAAAGGGGGAAATAGGGATTGTGTTGATTGAGGGTTGAAGCAAATTTCGTTATTCTGTGAGAAAATCAGGTTAGGCCTTACTACTGATATAATAAAAATAATAAAGGGGAAGTTAAAATAGTTAACATGATTAATGTTTTTCTTCTTATAGCTGGAACAGTCAAATGATTTCAGTTCGTGAAGCCAAAGCCATTCCGAGGCCTGATGGTATTGAATGGAGACATAAATACATCTGTGTAGAAGGTAGCTTTTCCACAATTACTCTCTATCATTCAGTTATCATCATGGCTCTGAGAGAATTACTTGAATATTTTAATCTTTTATTATTATAAAGTAAAAAAATGTATGTTCTGGTTTTATAAGTCTTTTAGTTTTAAGATTTTAATTTAATTTTTTATTTTTAAGTATTTTTTATTGTTTTCACTATTATAGATGGCCCTATTTCCCCACTCCTTTGCCCACCTCCAAAATAATTTTAAATTCTTTATTTGTAGGAAATACCAACATGAATTTACGTGTCTAGTGTTTCTAGTTGATAAGGTTTGAGCAGTCTATATGCATCCCTCTTGCTTATAGCTGACTGAAACTTAATTTCATAACTTATAGGTGGAAGAAAATATTATCTTCATGCGAGGATTCTTTTTTTTTTTTAAGATTTTACTTATTTTTAGAGAGAGGGAAAGGGAAGGAGAAAGAAAGGGAGAGAAACGTGTGAGAGAAATATGGATCTGTTGCTGTGCACACCCCCCCAACTGAGAACCTGGCCCACAACCCAGGCATGTACCCTGACCAGGAATTGAGCCTGTGACCTTTCAGTTTGCAGGCTGGTACTCAGTGCAATGAGCCACACTGGCCAGGGTGTGATGATTCTTATATTGAAATAAAATCAGTTATTTACTTAAAATACTGATACTTAATGCAAGCTAGATTTTTATGAATAGAAATTGATTTTACTTTAAAAATTAAATGCTCTGAGGTATTCTTTTATCTAAAATTAATTTACATATAGTTGAATATTGACATAGTTTTTAATTTTCCTCTCATTTGAATTCTTTCTACCTTATTAGACAGTCCATAGCTATATAAAACTATTTTTAATATGTATAAATCTAATAAGATATTTGGCTGAACCATATGTAATTGCTATTTTCTAGGTCAAAAACTGTCAAATATTGACAATTTCATATAGTTAAACTAAATTTAAAAATTGAAGCTCCCATTTTAATAATTTTTTTGTTTATATGTGCATTTAACATTGCAGAACCTTTTGATGGAACAAATACAGCCAGAGCTGTACATGAAAAGCAGAAATTTGACATGATAAAGGATCAATTTTTAAAGGTAAATAGTGCATCAGATTAAGACAGAATAGCTCTGGTTTTTGTGTTGTGAAGCCGTGAATGCGGCACAACAGGGAATTTGTTACTTGAATTTAGGTATACTTTCCCTTCAGAGAGATCTGGCTCTGTTTTCCTTCACATGGCTTTCACTTTACTGGAAATAAGCATTTCCATAGATACTTACTAAACTCTCAAAATGAGTGACTAAAGCCTGATGGACTTCCTTGCCTCCTAAAATATTGGGGGACTTATTGTAGCTTTAAAAGAAAGCTGATGTTAGTGATATATACATACACACACACGTGTGTGTCTTTATATACATACACACAGGTACATATATACTGTAGTTTACTTCTTAGCTCTTTAGTCTGCATTAGTCCACATAATGAATTTATTCATCAGTAATATTGTTAGATGTGGTTTCTTCAAGAAACTCCACATTGCAGTGTAGAAATACTGTGGGACATGCAGGAGAAATGCTTCATAGAAGAAAAAGATCAGTGAACTGTGAAAATCATTTTAGAACAGGGATGTCAAACTCCTTTTCCCCAGGGGGCTACATCAGCCTTGTGGTTGCCTGTAAAGGGCCGAATGTAATTTTAGGCCTGTATAAATGTAACTTCTTCACAGTTAAGCGAGAGCTCAGGCACTGCCACCGCAGAGAACCAAGGTGGAGGGCCAGATTCGGCCCACAGGCCTTATGTTTGCCACCTGTGTTTTAGAGGCATACTTTTTCATTATCAAGACATACAAGTGGATTTTATTTGATGATAATTAAAAATGCAGGTATATCATATTACAAGATGTTCTTCAAATTAGGCCCCCTCAAATAGGAAATTTTAAATGATTAGAATTCTGCCGGACAAAACAAATATTCATGAGGGAATATTTTTGTCTGTCAGCTTAAACTGAGAACTCAAGAATAGCATTCCTTACATTGCTGTTCTTATTTATGGGTGAGCTTCCTTCAGTTCCTTCCTTTCTTTTTTATTCTTAACCAATTCTACTTGCTTGTCTTTTCTAGAGGCATACAAAAAGTTTTATTATAGATTTACTGTCTCCTTTATAAATACTATTCTTAATTGAAAAAGCATATTGGATGCCATATAGTAAGATAATTGAGATAAACTTCCCTTGTTTTCTCAAACCCCAGAGGTTTTGTTTTAATTACCTTGTACCTTGCTGTTTTAGATGAAATTACTTAAATTTGTGAATAAATGTTAATATTGTCAATTGGGTTTTTTTGTACCACCTATGTGTCCATTTCTTTATTAATGAATTGAAGTCATCCATACAGGTGTAGAATTTTTAAATATTTTCTGATGACAGAAACAATACTCATGTTGTGTTAAAAACTTGGGAGATAAAAACACAAAGAAGAAAAAAATCATCCCAAATTTTACAACCTATAGAGAGCTATTAACATTTTAGTAACTTTCCTTTCAGTCTTTGTTCTGTATATATTTTAGGTTTTAAGAATAATTTTCATTTCTCTCACAGTCATGGCACAGATTGAAAAACAAAAAAGATTTGAACAGTATACTACCTTTAAGAGCTGCTGTCCTGAAAAGATGACTGGCCTCTATTTCTTAATAAATTCTTCTGAGAAATGAAGAACAGTAGTAACACCATAAAGCATTTTGTTTACCTCGACCATACTTTCTTTTCATTGGTCTTGTCTTCATGTTTTATTTTTAAGAGGACATACTTATATAAAGACTGCATATTTTATTATGACATTTCCTAATAAAACCCTTCGATTTAAAGATGTATTTTTAAAAATGTTTACATTGATGATTAGTAATATTATGGCATGGATTTTCAGGCAATCAAATAAAATATTTTTGGGGGAATTATCTGAACAAATAAAAGGTTTTGATATAACTTCAATTCATTGTACTACATGCTAATACTGAAGAGATTTGTGGGATTTGGGGAAGTGTAATCTACAGTAGATAGTTTGTTGCCTGTCTGTTCTAGTAAAGTGAAGATTCAAGTCAGTTATTCAGTTACTTGAAGCAAAACGAAATCTTAGATTTCAGTGAAATCACTGCAGAAGCATGAAATACTGGACAATTGCCTTAAGTCTTCACTTGACTCACCAGAATAGAGGCTTTGGGTATGTCTGTATTAGCATTTCATTAGTACCTCACATGCTTTTGATGTACTTTTGAGATTGCTTTAAATTTTTTGTGACAAAAGTACCTTTTGCACTGTAGTAATATGATTGCTAACTCTGTATTATACAGCAGTTAGTTAATTGTTTTAAAAAATTAGTTCAGTGTAGACATTTTGAAGAGATTAAGTCTCCTGTGCTTTATGGTAGCTTAGTGCAATAAGCGCTTTAGCTTTACTTCCCACTTTTGTGCTTTTATTTTCCCTGTGACATAAGCAACAGAAACTTAAAGATCAAAGTTGAGATTATATCCTGTTGAGTGTATCAGATTTTTTTTCTGTGTACAATTATAGGATTGTAATCTAAACTGGAAGTTTTAGGCAGTAAGCCTCTATAAAATGGTTTAGGGTAAGACATAAAATTATTATAAATAAAAGCTTAATGTTTGTAAAGATATCTTTTTTAGTGTTTCTTTTCCACATGAAGAAGAGTGGTGGCTGCTGAAAAAAGCTACAGTGTTTATTAAGGTTGTTTGTGGGTTATGTAAATATTTGTAAATTGGTCAGGGACTGTACATTTAAATAAGAAAAGTAATCTTGGAAACAGTTTTAACTTTTCAAAAGAACTCTATACAACTTCTTTTAGACCTACTGTAACACAGTTTGTACCTCTAAAGTCCTTGAGGGTTTTTTTTGCAGACCAAATGCTAAGACTTGCTTTTCTTTGACTTGTAAAAGGTGCATATTTTTATTTTCTTCCTTAAGTTTAAAGTTTTGTATTATGTCAAATGGAATAAAGTTTATATATGGAAATTGTTTATGTGGTTTTGTGTGTGTGTGTGTGTGTGTGTGTGTGTGTGTCAAAGTCTTCTTTTGAGGTTATTTTCCTTGATTATTTAGATTATACAAAGGAAGGGTCTTGGAATCAGGTCTGTTCATTGTTAAGCCAGCTAACCACATCAACACCCTATTTCTCTGGCATTATTGGGAATGAAGCTTTCTAGATAGCTGAATGTTTTTAGGTTACTGATGGTTAAGACTTTTGAAACAATTAAGCTTTATATATTCCTTTTCTTGGAAATTTTTCTGAAGTGTATTATACACTGTGCCACTCTTCTTTATCAGAATGTTCTGAGTATAATTAATATACTTGTAATGACTCTGGGTAATCATTAGAAACAATAAACACTAGTCACAGTATTCCGTAGTGATTCTGTGAAGCTCTCGGGGACGGGTGAGTGTGTAGGGCGCTCCACCTCTACTGTATTACATTTCCAGAGACCCTCCCCCACCTCCACCGAGTTTACCATGGCGTGGACTCCTTCACTGCCTCTCTTCTCTCATCTCTCAGAGGACCTGTACTCCCACCCCCACACAGCTCATTTCACTGCTGCTGCTTTTTAACTATTTTGCTGAAAAATAGATCAAAGTTAATAAACTTACACCCAATTCGAAATCAGTAAACTTAAGCCTTAGATTACATGCCTTGTGACAGCCAAATATGTCAAATAAATGGGCTGTTAATATGAGTTTTTTAGCCTTTAAATTATTTTCAGTATGAATTACTTATTCAATCATGTGAATAATACATACGTTTTCTGTTTATATTGATCTGCCCATATCTGTATATTTTCATGTTACTCAAGAGTAATATTAGAAAGTTAAAAACATGCAGTCTGTATCGCATTACTAAATTTTGTATTGAACTAGGATCTTTGCGAGTAAATTTTGGTGACTTTAGTGTTCCCAAGAAATTTTGAGTTAAATGAAAGGAATGTACAATGGAAAGCTATAGTTTTGGTGAGTGTTTTAACATTCCCTTAGCTGCTATTTAATTCTTTTTTTTGTCCTAGGTGAACAGGCATTTGGGATTACTAATGGAAAAGGCTCACTTATGTTATGAGAATGAAAGTTGCTGCTGTTCAGTGTGGTTTAGTGAACCCAGGGCTCTGCTCTGCTCTCCTCTTCTCATGCACACCTGCTGATGCTTCCGTATTGTGTCTGCACTCTGCAGTTCTTTGCCTACAGGCTTGCTGCATGTGTACAAGCCAGTGTAACTGGTAAATACTACCTAGCTTACGTTCATCATATGTAACAATTCTGTGACTAGAGTTTGCTGTAATTAAAAATAGAAGCTGTTCTAGCCACACAATCATCCTCATGAAAAGAATATCTTTATGTGTTGTAAAGCTATCTCTACCTGTTACACATACTCAACAGGTTTGGTCCTGTTCTCTTAGTTCACAGAACATTTATTAGTGCCTACTCTGTGCTATGTACTTTGTTGGCTTCTAGGCTTGTAAGAGATGGGGATGATGGGACAAAAGTAAGTAGCAAATTTACAAAGTCTACTAAGGCAAAAAGAAAAAACTTGAACACAGGATTGTAGGAACCCAGAAGATGGGTATTGAACTTAACCTGGGAATTTCAGGGATCTTGAATGATGAGTATAACCCTGTAAATAGAGGAGAGAGACACTCAGGAGGAACTGTGTGAGTAAAGGCACAGTGGCCTAACGTGATAAATGTCGAAACTCATGACTTCTATAGAAGAGACAAGACCGGTATGGACTGTCGTGCAATGTGTATTTTCCTCAGGTTAGGCATTTTAAGCATGAACACGACTTGGTCCCACCAATGGCCTGGGGATCTTTGTGTTGAGTTTCAGACAAAACAGCCTTTGGCAGATGTGGCAAAATTACTTCTCGGTGTTTGAAACTGGTGGCAATAAAAGTGTCCTGTCTGAGCAGTCCAGGGGCCACTGAGGAAGCATATACACAATTTACTGGTTTGCAAACAGAGACGGCCAATGCTGCGCAACAGTTCAAAGCTGGACCTTTGAATGGGACAACTTTGCTGTTTCCTATTGGGTCACTTTACCAGCCCCCAGACAATGAGCAAGTTAGCTAGCTACCCAAGCTCTTTTGAGCCTCCGTTTTCTCTAGAACACCAGCATTGTAATTATACCTCTGCCACAGCAGAATTGTGAGGGGATTGGGGAAGTGAGACCATAGGTGAGTGCCTGAACTAGTAAGTCCTGTGCTCAGTAAGAGTAGTTAGTTGGGATAAAGGGTGCACCAAGCAGCTTGGCTGGAAACAAAGCCTACCAAACCCACTCTAGAAGAAAGAGGTGGGGCCGGGCGCCTACCCTCCCATTTCCTGGCGCTGCGGGCCAGAGCCGGCGCCCCTTGCATGGAGCCGTGGGTGATCTTAAACTGTCCCAAGGGTCCGCCAGGGATCCGCCTGAACTGCGGCGGGGAGGGCTCCGGGGAAGTTGGCAGACGCGCGGGAAAAGGAGAAGCTGAGTCGGGCCCTAGAAGTTCCCTAGCGAAACTTTTTTGACGCCTTCTATTTAAAGTCGCGGGGCTCGCCCGCCCCCGGGCCGGGAACCCGAGCCGCCGCGCGGGCCAGAGGCGCAGTCAGAGGGAGAACACCAGGCGCGGCGCGGGCGGCTCCGGCTCCGGTCTGGCCCGGGAAAGACGCGATGGCGACTAGCGACAGCAACCACGCCGCCGAGAGCTCTCTGGGCTCCGACAGGGACGAGGAGGCGACTCGAGCTCTGGAGACCGAGGAGGAGTCTGAGGGCGAGGAGGGCGAGGAGGACGAGTCGGCTGCGGAGTCGGAGTCGGAGCCTGACGCCAGGTAGCGAGCGCACCTCTCAGGCTCGCAGCCCGGGGTGGCCCGGGGCCTGGCAGGCGGCCCTGGCCAGGGCAGGTGCTTTGCGGGGCAACTCCACAGTCTTGGTTTTTCTGTTCTTGAGTTCATCCCCTCTAGCTAAGTACTTTCTCTCTGGGGGCGCCGCCTTAAGAACTTAAAGGTGAAGGTGCCTGCTGTCAACTGGAGTGACAGGCCCGCCTGCAGCAGCAGCAGCAAAGTTCATCCCTCCCGCCCCCGCTCCTCCTCCATTACCCCCTCCCATCCAGGCCCAGCTCCTTGAGTCTTGCTGCTCTTGTTTGTTTATTCCTGGGAATTTGCGTGGGGTCCTGTTTAACTACAGAATGTGCAGAAACTCTGACTTTTGGCCCAAGGTATAGGAACACTCTTGAAAGTCTGAGCTAGAGAGGGGGTATGGGTGGGGGGTGAAGGTGGCAGAGGCTGCTCCGGAATCTTCAAATGACGAGGTCTCTTGGTTGGCTGGTTCTTGGCTAGGTTGCTACAAGGGGACTTTATTTTGGTACAAAGGCCCATAAACTCTTTGGAGAAAAGAACCGTGAGTTTCAGTAACCCTTGTTCTAAAACTCCTGCCTTTTTTTCTTTTTTTTTTTCATGGTCCCAAATATCAACACATCAGTGAATGTAAATGCAGTTAGGTAATACTTACAAATTTGGTTTTCCCTCTATTTGAATCTTCCTCTTACCTCCTTTCATGGAGACCCTAAAGTGAGAATAGGAGGAATCGTCTCCTCTCTATTTAGATTGGTTTCTACTTTTCCTGTTCTCTTTGGGTATGGGTTTTGTTTTGTTGTTGTTGTTTTTTGAGTATGGGCATTTTTTTTGTTTTGTCTATGAGTTATGTCCCTTCCCATTTCTGGTAATATCAGCAGAAAGGCCTACTTCGTAGGTGACAGATGTGTGTGCAGTATTTCAGAATGTACATCTTACACCAAGTTAAAAGTGCTGCCCAAACAAAGCCAGCAGAGTTGAAGATCAAATAGTCCTAGAGTGGCATTGATTAGGGTGAACGGTCAGTCAGATAAGTCTGAAATTGGTCACATATTTACCAATCAACTACCAAGTGGGAAACAGGCACAGTTCCTGTCCTCAAGGACTTTATGGCAGAAGTTTGAGAACAATATGGGGAGCATGATACTTTGTACTAACTGAGAGGGTGGGGGAGCACAGGAGGCCCTGTGGAAGGTCAGAAGAGAGTGTGTGCATTTGTGACTGCCTCGAGAAGGGGGCATGTCCTGGGCGCCTTACAGAATGGGC
Source organism: Phyllostomus discolor (assembly GCF_004126475.2). NCBI lineage: Eukaryota > Metazoa > Chordata > Mammalia > Chiroptera > Phyllostomidae > Phyllostomus > Phyllostomus discolor. The sequence continues at coordinate 49,464,494 of NC_040905.2, forward strand.
AGCAGATGCAGAAAGGAAAAGCAGAAGAGAAAGCATCTGTGGGAAATGGAACAAAGAAGAGCAATATTGATTGAAAAGGGGAAATCAGTCAATCCCAGGCTTTATAATCTTTTTCTCTTAATGGTGTCTGGGATCCTCCCGTCCTTGCCTAACCTTAATTTACCACCATTCCCTTCTCCCTTCTCCCTTCTCCCTTCCTCAAGAATCTGAAAACTCTTAACTCTAAAATTTGAGCAGCTGGCAGTGATTTAAAGCCCCACTTTGGAGTTGCATTACCCTTCGACAAAGGTCAAAATCTTTAGGTGTGAAAGGTGTGATCTATATGCATGTAAACGACTTGGTGGTAAGGTGGACACCAGGGCAAAGGCCAGAATGAGTAGAGTGAAGGGAATCATGAGGACATAGGCAAGTGGTAGTGGAGGCCTTGAAAATCACATTTTTAAAAAAATTTGGATTCGATGACATTGGTAACAAGAAATCAGTAAACTGAATAGATTTTGAAGATCAGACTGGTGTCGTTGGAAAATGAGACTGGGGCATGTTGGAAAGCTGGGCCTGGGAGGGCTCAGATCAGGGAGTCAGTGGGAGGGAAAGGCAGGAGATGTATGGGGATCAAGCCGCCATGGGGCACGGGGAACAGGGGTGGGAGCTGTAGCTAGAGGTAGGGAGCGGTCAGTGGGGAGGGACTTCTAGGAGAACCAGGAGACCCCGAATTTCTCCTACCTCAAAGTGTTGTCAGAAATCAAACCTTGTTGTTGTGTGTGAGTTTCACACACACACACACACACACACACACGCACGTTCCTTTTTCTTCTGAGACTAGAGAGGAGAACTTGGTATGTTCTCTCATCTGTGGGAGATGAGAATGATGTCCTCTCGGCTGTCCCACCAAAGTTTTACAGAGTTTTACAAAGTTTTCCTGAGACTGTGCCAGTCTCAGTACTGTGCTTACAAATGTTTTCTCATTTTTAACACTTGCAGCACACTGTGAGCTGACTGTCTGGTTACGGACGGGGAAAATGAGGTTTTATGTAACTTTCTGAGGGTATAAGGCAAGTAAATGTAAGAACCAAGGTGTGAGCCTGAGTCTGTTTACTCCAAGCCACTCCGAGACTTTTCACTGCCTCCGTCCTTACTGGAGGGAAACTACAATGACTCTGGCTGATTTCTACGTTGAAAGATTATTAGAGGAAGAGGAAAGACTCTATCTCTTTGAAGACTAGTGGGAGTTTTTTCCCCTTCTTGAAAGGAAAAGCTGTCTCTGCATTTTCTCAGAGGTCAGAACGATTCTCAGAACTTGAATTACAAATTTATTTTTTTTAAACTGAGAGACTCATAAAATTAAATAAATGAAAATAGCCTACTAATAATCACAGAAAGATTGATTATTGCATCTGTTTAATGTAATATTATTAAGCCACTATTAAAATTCTGTTTGTGAAGATTTCCAACAATGTAGAAAATGCATATATTGCATTGGAAAAAAATTGTATAAATTAGAATGACCTCACTATAAAATAAATTATGTATTGGAAAAAGGCATTAAAGATTAATAAAGGTTAACATAATAACATAATAAAGGTTATGGTAAACTCTATTAACCTTAAGATTTAAAAGGTTAATAGTGGTTGTCTCTGAGTCATATGATAATAGTTGACTAAAGTTTTTTCTCTATATCTCACTGTATTTTTTAGTTTTTCTATAATGAATAGATAACACACGTTATTATCAGAAAGCTAAATTTTATGTTTAAAAGTTCAAAAGGCACAGAGTGTAATCTGCTTGTAAAGACTCTTTTACCTTCTCAGGAATAATGTATACTAACTTATCTATAGCCACCTTTCTGAATCAAGGGAAAAATACCCCTTTAATTGTAAAAATGCTTTTCTAGTGTAGGAGAGCTCACCATTACACATGCCAGTGCTTACATTAAATCAGAGAAATAGCTTTCTGATGTATCATTCAATGACATGAATACGTTGCATGTCATGAAAAACTCTGAATGTGAATTCTATTAGCCATTCATTCTCTCATGGGCAAAATCCCTATCCTCTATGAGCTTCAATTTTCCCATCTGTAAAATGGTAGTAATACTTCGGATTTCTAAGACTGTCATAGGATTAAATAAACTCTGAACGTGTATAAGTGTGCTTGGCCTTTAGTAGAATCCCAGTAAATGTTAGTTTCTTATATCCCTTCAGATGAATCATTGGCAGCAAAGTTCTTTTCTGCCCACCATCCATCAGTGAAGGGAGAGGGATGGTCTCAGTTTTCAATATGCGTAATGTTCCCAACTCCACTTTGGCTCCCTGTGTTCAGTCGTTCACTAAACATTCAGAGAATGCCTGCTAATTGCAAAGGACCATGCAAGGTGCCAGGGATACAAAGATTACCAAGAATCAATTACTGTCCTCAAAGTGCCCACATTCTGGGGGAAGAAACAGAAAAATATGATTATTAACTTTTACAAGATTCGAGGAAGAAAAGGCCTTACAGGAAGCACCTCTGAGTCGGGAGGAAGTGCGGGTCCCGCCCTGTCTGGAAGGGCTGGGGAGGCTCCCCCGGCAGGGGCCTCGGGAGCAGCGTCTTCCCTCGTCATGAACCGCCCAGAGGGCTCCCAGTCCTTGGAGATCAGAACACATTTTTCATATAAAAGTTGTACATAAAAAGCAGCTCTGTTAAAACTCAGTGATTTTAGAGCTGGGTGAGGCTTTAGAAATATTTTTTCCCAACTAATTCTTTCATAGACTCAGAAACTGAGTGCCAGGGACATTTGTTCAAAGTCACACAACTAACTGATCAGTGGTAGAATTAGGAACAGATCCAGGTGTCTGGATTCTAGTCGAATGCATGTTAGTTTATTCATTCAACAACTCTTCATTGAACTCCTTCTGTGTGCCTGGCACTTTGTAGGCACAAAGAGAACTGCAGTGGACAAAACGAACAAAGTCTCTGCCCTCCTTGAAGTGACTTCCCCGTTTAGGGAGACAGACAAACAAAGATGTAACATGCCAGGTGGCAATTAAGTGCAAGGAGGACAAATACAGGAGGATAAGGGTTGCGCTGTTTCGGATAAGGTGGTGAGGAAAGCCTCCCAGGTGAGATGACAGTTGAGTAGAGACTGAAGGAATGAATGTTCTAGGCAGAGGAAGAGCTGGGGCAAGGGCCCTGAGGCAAGAATGTACGTGGCTTGTTTGAGGAACACCAGGAAGGCAGGTTGCGGGAGCAGAGTAAACACAGGGGAGAGTCGTGGGAGATGAGTCTGGGAAGTAGTTGGGTTGCAGATCATGTAGGACTTTGTAGGCCTGGTGAGGGCTTCAAAGTTTATTCTGAGTAAATAGGGCACTGTGTTCCATCGACCACACCACGCAGGGTTTAAAACACGAAACCTGGTGACTGCAGTATTCCCTCAAATAGTGAGTGCTGTGCAGCCATATATTCAACTAACATTTATTAAATACCTACTGTGTACCAAACACTGTGCTACATGTTTCAAACTCATGATCTTTATGGAAGGATATGTAAATAGCCAGTCACTCGGGTTTTTGTTTTTGTTTTTTCTGATTGTGGACCAGTAAAGCCTGACTCTTTGAGTATTCCCCATAGATCACTTAGAAATTTTTCTGTATTTTTGTTTTGGATCATTTTCTGTTGGTCAATTTTAATTTCTCTATTTAAGCACAGAGGATTTTTGCCATAGCAATACTCAAAACCTAAAAATTACTTTCAATTGCAGCTTTGTCAGTACTTGTAAAAATAAGTCTGTCTAAGCCGATAGAACTAAAATTATTAGGAGCATTTACATTTAACTAATCATTGTAGGAAACCTTTTGGAAGGGGAAGAGAGTTGTAAAAGGTTTTCATTATCAGTACAGAGCACTCTGTTTCCATGTATCTATTTATATGTCTCCCCGGCTGTGCTTACCTAGGTGTTTTGACAAGTGTGTTATTTGAGCCAGCCCTCTTTTAAGGTCAGTAGAGAGAGCTGAGATGGGAGGGGCGACTGCTCAGGATGCCAGAGACTGAGGGAGGAGAGGATAGAGCAGAGGCACTTGTAGCCAGAAATTGAAGAGCTATTTAAGTGTTGGCTGCATGGGTATTACATGCCCTTGGTAAGACATTGACTCAAGATAAGGGAATACAGTAAGAGTTGGAGTTATTTTTTTCTTTAAAACAGCAGATCTGCTAAAGTGTAGAAGATATTGACTGATAAACATTTTGCCAAAAAAAAAAAGTGCCTTATATTCCTTGGATATTCTGAATGTAAGATTAATGAATGCCTTGACTCAATTCAGACAAGATAACCAAATTCCTCTTTCTTCCAAAACTTAGAGAATCAGGTACAAGAGACTGGATGTGGGTTGTACCTGATATAGTAAATCTTTGGTTTCATCCAGCATTATTTAATAGAAATAGGATGTCACCACATAAAAAAATGAAAGATAAGAACCACGTTTTCATATCAATAGATGCAGAAAAAAACATTTGATGAAACCTAGCACCCATTTATTTAAAAAACATAGCAAAGTGGAAATAGAAGAAACTTACCTAAATATAATAAAGGCCATATATGACAAATCCATTGCTGGCATCATACTCAATGAGCAAAAGATACAAGACCACTTAAGATAGGGAACAAGATCTCTCTTATTCAACATAGTACTGGAAGTCCCAGCCATAGCAATCAGACAAGAAGAAGTAGAAGCATCCAAATTGGAAAGGAAAAGGTAAAACTGTCATGATTTACAGTATTATGTTTAATAGTGTACATAGAGAACCCTAAAGATTCCACCAAAAAACTACTAGAACTGATAAATGAATTCAGTAAAGTAGTAGGATACAAAATTAATATCCAAAAATCAGTTGCATTTTTATATGCCAATAATGAGCTATCCAAAAGAGAAAACTAAGAAAGTAATCCCATTTATAATTGCTTCAAAAGGAATAAAATGCCTAGGGATAAATTTAACTAAGAATGTACTCAGGAAATTATGTGGCAAAAAATTAAAGAAGATATAAGTAAGTGGAATCACATACTGTGTTCATGGACAGGAAGAATTAACATCAGTAAAATGTCCATACTACCCAAAGCAACCTAGAGATTCAGTGCAATTCCTATCAAGATACCAATGACGTATTTCACAGAACTGGAACAAATTATTCCAAAAATGTATATGGAACTACAAAAGACTGAATAGCAACAGCGATCTTGAGAAAGAAGAACAAAATTGGAGGCATCATGCTACCTAATATCAAACTATATCAAACTATAAGGCCATAGTAATCAAAACAGCATAGTACTGGCATCAAAACAGACACATAGATCAGTGGGACCGAACAGAGACCCCACAAGTAAACCCATGCCTGTATAGTCAACTTCATATTTGACAGAGGAGGAAAGCACATACAGGAAAGGGCTAAAGATAGTTTATTCAATAAATGGTGTTGGGAAAATTAGACAGATGCATGCGGAAAAATGACACTAGACTACCTTCTCGTTCCACACACAAGAATAAGTTCAAATTGGATTAATGACTTAAATGTTAGACTTGAAACCATAAAAATCCTAAAAGAAAACATAGGCAGTAAAATCTCAGACATTACTCATAACAGTATTTTTTTGATGCATCTCTTCACAAAAGGAAACAAAAGGAAAAATAAATAACTGGGACTATATCAAATGAAAAACTTCTTGCACAGCAAAGGAAACCATCAACAACTAAAAAGAGAACCCACAGAATGGGAGAATATATTCGCTAATACATCTAATAAGGGGTTAATATCCAAAATTTATAAAGAACTTTTAAAACTCATCACCAAAAAAATCCAATTAAAAAATGGGCAAAGGACCTGAATAGACACTTCTCCAGAGAGGACATACAGACGGCCAATAGACATATGAAAAGATGCTCAATGTCACCAATCATCAGAGAAAGGCAAATTAAAACCACAATGAGATACCACTTCACACCTGTCAGAAGGGCTATCATCAAATCAACAAATAACAAGTGCTGGCGAGGATGTAGAGAATGGGGAATGCTTTTGCACTGTTGGTGGGAATGCAGACTGGTGCAGCCACTGTGGAAAGCAGTGTGGAGCTACTTCAAAAAAGTAAAAATGCAACTGCCTTATGACCCAGTGATTCCACTTCTGGGAATTATCTGAAGAAACCTAAAACACTAATTTGAAAGAATATATGCACTTCTATGTTCATTGCAGCATTATTTACAATAGCCAAGATTTCGAAGTAGCCCAAGTGTCCATAGGTAGAGGAGTGTATAAAACAACTATGATACATTTACCCAGTGGACTACTACTCAGCCGTTAAAAAGGAAAATTTTACTGTTTGCAACAGCATGAATGAACATGGAGAACATTACAATGCTAAGTGAAATAAGGCAGTCAGAGAAAGACAAATACCGTATGATTTCACTCATATGTGAAATGTACTAATGAACTAAATGTACAAAATTAACCAATAAGCAAAATAGGGACAGACTGATAGATAAAGAGCAGGCTGACAGCTCTAGGGTGAGGGCTTGAGGGATGGAGGGATTGAGCAAAAAAGGGAAAGAACTTGTGGACATGGACATCAGTGTGGTGACTGCGGGAGGAGAGCTGTGGGTGGAGGCGGAAGAGGGTATGAGAGGGGTAAATCATCATAGAAAAATACAATTAAAAAGTATTAAAAAATAATATGTGAACCATATTTGTAATGTTAGGTTTTTTAATAGCCACAAAAAAAAAGTAAAAGAGGTAAAGTTGATCTTAGTATTTTGTTTAACCCAATATCCAAAGTATTATCATTTCAACATGTAATCAATATAAAAACTATTCATGGGTTATTTTATATTTTTGTGCTAAGTCTTTGAAGTTAGATGCGTGTTTTACATTTATAGCATATCTCAATTTCCCCCATCTACCTACATTTCAAGTACTCAGTAGCCACATGTGGCTAGTGGCTACTGTATTGGACAGTGCAGTCCTGATAATTACTAGAAATTCATTAGCTTCATGAGAACCCAAGGAACCACTCCATTGATGATGAGTTCTATGTGCTAGGTCTGGTGCTGGGCACCAGGGACATAAAGGTGATTGGATGACACAATTGCTTCTCTCAATGAGGGCACAGCCAGGAGAGGAGAAGCAGCTAACTCCTAAGATAATGTCCTAAGCACTATGCTAATGATATTAACAAAAGAATGAGGAAAGGACATGTATTTTTACAATTGGGTTTTGTAGAGGTGGTACTATAACTGGGCACAGTATAACGCTTAAATTTTTTTAATTACTGGTTCCAGCTCTTGTGCTATTTATTGTTGCACTAAAATTTCTTTCTTTTTTTTAAAGGTTTTATGTATTTATTTTTAGACAGAGGGGAAGGGTGGAAGAAAGAGCGGAGAGAAACATCAATGCATGGTTGCCTCTTACACACCCCCTACTGGGGACCCAGCCCGCAACTCAGGCATGTGCCCTGACTGGGAATCAAACCAGTGACTCTTTGGTTTGTAGGCAAGCACTCAGTCCACTGAGCCACACCAGCCAGGGCCTGCACTAAGCTTTCTTTTTCTCATCTGGAATTATTTAGTATTTCCCGGACTGAGAGTATTTGTAGGATGAATTAATGAATGGATAAATAAGTGAGCAAGTAGATGTTAAGTCATCTCTAGTCTTGCAAGAAGCAAATTTAGTTGGGCTGGTGAACCTGTTAGATTAGGTAGAATTTTGTTGTTTGTTGACCACTTGTTTACCAGAGATTGACAATGTCTCAGGGACTCTGGAAACGCAGTAGCTTGGAGGGGACAGTGATAGGAACTGAGGGATTGTTCAATTAGGGTGTCTGCAGTCATCACTCCCACCTTCTGTGAGTTGTCAGAAAGGCTCCCCTGGACCGTCGCTGGACCGTCGCTCGAGCCAGATCACAGATAGGAGGATAAGGACAGGCTTTGCTTTTTGCCCAGAGAAAAGTCCTCTGTTAGGCAGCTGGGGTGTATTTAGCTCCAAAATTTCACATCCTGATCTGATAAAGTCCAAGATATGTGGGAAGATTAGCGGATGCTACTGTACAGTCTAACAAACTCTGAATGCTCAAAGCCTTCTCTTAGAGCTATTATGTCTTCTTAGTTTGGGTATCTTTTTAAATGAACATTTACATGCTAACCAGGAATCTACATTCACTACATATTTCCTTTTAAGGGCTGATTTCACCAGGGCACTTGAAATTGTTGATTTGTAAATAAAATTAATTTTCTCCTGTTATGACTTTGTTAAATTAACATTTGTTAAATGGAGCGTAGGGTACCTGATGGTGACCCTCTGTTTGTCAAGAGACCACAAGAGAAATCCAAATAGAGCAGTTTATCACCCAAAAGTCGTGGAGTGAGTATAGAGCATAGCGTGGGCAGGCGCACCGGAAGGCCAAGCAGAGTGCAGGCAGACAGACTTACAGGACCTGGGACATGTGCCTTTATTAGGGTTCATGCGTGGAATGCTTTGGGGTTTCCAGGCTAAGTCTGGGTAGGTCAGTCCAACCAAAATGAGCAGGGTTTCAGTAAGCTTCACAGGGGTTGTGTACCTGAGGGACGCACCAGTGGAAGGAACTGGAAGGTGGTGTGGGGCGACTGTTGATCGCAGGGGCTGTGAGAGAAGTCACATCGGGAACTTACATTCGCCCAGTTTATTTACATGTACTGTGGCTCTGCCTGTTATCTCAGGCATGCACTTGCATGAGGGGTCTAGTGTCAGCTCAGGACCCCTACAGGCCACTTGGCCAAACACAATGGAGGCCAAGCCAGCTTAGGTCAGCTCATGACACCTCCAATTTCAAAAACAAAGCCACAGTAAGAAAAGACATTCATTTGTTCAACAGATATTTATCGAGGGCTTACTGTGTGTGAAGCAATGCAAATGGGGAGTGAGTAAACAGAACAGAATTTCTAATCTTTACAGAGTTTGGCATGACATTAAACAAATATCACAGTAATTAGTAGGTGAAACAAATGCACTGGTGAAATAATTGGGCCTGGGAAGCTGAGGCAGGGGTCTATGAGACCCTGGCTTTTCACGCCCCAGTCCCTGAAGTCTCCTTGTTCACCCCCTGAGAGTTTCCTGTCGGTCTCCAGGTCTGCCCTGTTAGCACTTCTCTGTTTGCCTACAGCCAAAGGTTGCACTGTCCTGTGACCCAGGTCTGGCAGGAAAGCCTGGGTGCTGACGACACGTATCCTAGAAGGAATGTTAGCATCGTATCCCTGACCCGCTTGTGTTTCTGAGGGGCAAACAGAGACACAGAAAAGGGAAGAGAAACAGACACTCATTCAAGGAATAGCTACTTTCTTTCTAGCACTGTCACTTGTTATTTTGAGTAATTTCCACAATGGCTCTACGTTATAGCCATGGTTTTCATCTCCGCTTTTTGGGAGACAAAACGGGGGCTTAGCAAGGCTGAGTGCATTCCCTAACGTGGGACAGCCAGCAAGGACGCCGGGCTAACGGCAGGTGTGCGCATGTGCTGTGTGCACACATGTCTGGTCTTCATTAGCCAGTTTCTTTGTTTTTTATTTCAGTATAAATTTACTTTAAAAAGTAACTTCTTCTATTCTAATTTTAAAAGCAAAGTGTAGAAGACCCAGAAAATCTGCATAGCAGCTAATCCTGACCAGCACTTAGCTGTATTAAGTTTCTGAACATGTAGTAGGGAGAGCAGACCTTATATTTAAAAATAGGTATTAGGCAATCCAGTGTGATTAATTTTCATAAGATCAAACATAGCAACACCAAAATAACTCCTCCAAATGCTCTTTGGGATGATATGATAACTTCAATAGGTATTTACCATGATATTTTAAAAATTCAGTTTCTGTGTTTAATAGACACAAATTGTATTGAATTAAGCATGGTGCCCTTTGAAATTTTCCTATCTAGTTTTTTTTTTTTTTTTTCCCAAGAGAGAATGAAGAGCAGAGAGAGAGATAATGAATGGTCTTTGTCTCTTCTTAAGAGTTTTGGGATCACCAAGAAGGGCTTCAGTCAGTCACCTCTTCATCCAGCACCATGTTGGGCATAAACTAGGCTCCAGTGCAAAACACCTGATAAGACTGAAAAGACCTAGATTACACTCTGGCTCCACCACTTACTGACTGTGTATCTCGGGGCAAAATACTTGACCTCTGCGTCACTCCCATAGCTCTGAAGGCTCTACCTGACCTACTTATCTCTTAGCTCGGCTCAGACCATTTTGCTGTGTTCATTACATTCCAGCCATTCTTGGTTCTTTCTGAGCCTCCTACACGCTAAGCCCATTCCTGTATTCAGGTCTTTGCATTTATTGTTTTCTCTCCCTGAAGCTTTTCTTCCCCAAATCCCCTGTTCAGGTTTCAGAGTAAAAGTTGTTGCAAGTCCAAAGTCTGGGAGCCCAACACTTCAAAAGGCCAAAACTCAAAATGGTCAGTGTTTGGAGTAAGGAAAGGTTTATGGATTGGGAAGGTGCCAAAGATGAGAGGCCTAGTAGTTCCTCAAATCTGTCTTAAGGAAATACAGAGTTCAGGCTTCTTCTTAGTCAAAGGAAAGGAAAATGGGAGGGAGAATGGGTTCCCTTTCAAAAACATTGTTTTTGTAAAGCCTCAGGCCCCAGGCAGAATTCCTCTGGTGAGGAACAGGTCTAAAGGAGCTTTCAGCCTGAAGGCCTTGGGCACGAGGCGGACTTGAACAGGGTGGAGTCAGAGATGCTGAGCATTTCATTCTGTGGCAAGTCGCTTTCTTAAAGCAGCTTTCCTCAGCCACCCTGCCTAAAGGGCTCTCTCCACAGCTATCACTATCATGTTATTTCCTATTTCACATTGCTCGTCAAAGTACCTATCACTCTCTGAAATAGTATCTTCTTAAAATTTATTCTTGTCACCGCTAGAGAGGAAGCTCCATGAGAGCAGGGGCCTTGCTTCTCTTCTCTGCTGCCTATCCAGCAGCTAGAACACAGTGTCTGGCACACAGTAGGTGCTTAAGAAATGGTTGTTGGATGAATTAGTGGGTCTTAGGAGTGGTCGCAGGGGAGGACTGAATAGAATATTAATCAGCTTTTCAGGTGTGTCCTTTTGAGGTCGGGGTCTCTACTGTTTGGTCGGCACCAGGGCAGGAGGTCATGAGTCATCACAGCTGGTCCTGATGTCAGCCATAGCATGGATCCACCTGGATTTGCTGCTTTTCTGGGCCTGGAGCTGAAACACAGTTGAGGTCTCGATGTTATCTCTAATTTGACCAAAACTCCGTCTCTGTGGTCAACAGATACGAGGCTATGTCCCTCAGATTATTTGATGCAGTTTAGAACCTACTATGGGAGTCATATGAAGCTATTCTCTGGCCTTCTTGTTCCTCGTCTAAGGGGAACTAGCAACATGCCAGGGGAGGAAAGGTGGGGGCAGAGTCCCAACTGCAGGACTAGTGGTGTGTGAGGAGAGGAAAGGTCACTGGGGGGCGAGTTCCCACCTTACAATTCTTTGTTCCCCGGGCCCCTGGGGCTTTCAGCCCTGGAGACATTCCAGTCCTGACCTATTGTTTTCATTCTGCTCCTGCCTGTCTGACTACTACAGTTTAAACCTATCAGCACCTGTTTTAGATTGGATTCCCTTTCAAACAAATCTCTTTAAGTACATGATCTAAGATACTCTCGTGGAAGAAGAGGGTAACAGAAAGGGGAAAGTAGGAGCTTAGAAGAGGAGGGAGGGGAAACCAGAGGCAGACAGTCATACTTTGTGCTCAGTCTGTGCTCAGAGGGGTAAGCCAAGGGTGTTATCCCAGAAGCTACAGAAAACTGTGTTCTCCATACCTTTGGCCTCAGATCACTGATAACTCTGGGAGGGAGTGATAGTCTTATTTTCCTGACTCAAAGTTAGCACTGTTGATATATGAACTAAACTTGCATGATAATCAAATGTGTAGTTAAATCAGCTGACAGAATTAGGGTTCCTAATTCATTTACATGCTTGACCCTTTGGAAGAAAACCCTAGTGGAGGCCCTGGATACCAACCTCGGCTGACAGGGAGATGCAGAGTTATGCAACCTCTGTGGCTACAGGACCGAGGCAGAGAGAGGGCTGCCAGCATCAGAGACTCGGGGCCTTATCATCTGAATGACTTACAGGAATCAGTGGCCTACTTTAATCTTAAAGGAAAATAACAAGAAATGGCAACCATTTCCCAGTTTTCTTTCTGTTTCTCTCTGCTCCAGTTCCTACCTGCTGATGTTTCTACTTGTGAATCCCATAAGTTCTCTGGGATTGAATTTGCATGGTTTAAGAGTTTGGAATCATGAATTCAGAAACCCAGCACTGCCGCTGAACAGGTTTCCGTTTGTCAGGAAAGCCTCCTGTGAGCGGTTTTCTGTAGGTGAGGGGTGCTGCCTTGCATTCCAGACTCCTTGTCACTCAGGGTTTGGAGTTGCAATAGAAGCTAACTGTGACTGATTTAACCAGAAAACGACTTTATTCAAGGGTATTGGTAGCTCACAAAATCATGCAAAGTGTGAAAAAGTAAGCTTTTGTAGCCAGGAAAAACCCTTAAAACCATGCCTCAAAAGTGGTCTAGTGAACTATGCAACTCAATTATAAAAAAGGCAAATAATCCAATTTACAAATGGGCAAATAGTCTGAATAGGTCTCCAAGGAAGATATACAAATGTCCATTGAGCACAGGAAAAGATACTCAACATCATTAACCATCAGGAAAATGTAAATCAAAACCACAACAAGCTACCACTTCGCACCTAGTAGGGTGACTAAAGTCAAAAAGGCAGTTACTATGTGCTGGTCAGGATGTAGAAAACTCAGAATACACTGCTGGTGAGAATGGAAAATTGTACAACTGCTTTGGAAAATAGTCTGATGGGACCTGAAACAGTTAAACTTAGAGTTACCATGTGACTCAGCAGTTCCACTCCTCAGTACGAGCACATACCCGTGAAGATGATGACATGTGTCTACATACAGACTTGTACACAAGTGTTCATGAGAGCATTATTCATGACCAAAAAGTGTAAACAATGGAAGTGTCCACCAACTAATGAATGGGTAAAGAAAATACGGTATATTCACACAATAGAATAATATCATTTGGCCATAAAAAATGAGTATGATTTATGCGACAACATAGATGAACCTTGAAAACAGTATGCTAAGGGAAAGAAGACAGACATGAAGGAGAACATTTGTATATTTCCATTGGTATGAAATGTCCAGAACAGGCAAAACTGTGGAGACAAACAGCAGATGAGTGGTTGCCTAGAGCTGAGACAGTGATGGGGAGTAGACTGGGGGATGATGCTTAAGAGGTGTGGGTTTATTTGGGGGATGATGAAAATGCTCTGAAATTTATTGTGGTGATGGTTGCACACCTCTGTGAATAGACTAAAAGCCAATAAATTGTACACATTATATGGGTGAATTGTATGGCATGCAAATTATATCTCAATAAAGCTGGTTTGTTTGCTTGTTTGTTTGTTTGCACTAGTTTTCTGGTGAGGAGAGGGTTGTCATTACTATTGAGCCCTAGGTGTCACAATTAGTACTGTTGTCACTTCCACACGCAGCTCACTATTGCAACAACTGCAACCTCTACCACAGCCAGAGAGAATGAGGAGCTCCGCATCTATTTCTCTCATCAGTAGCTCTCAGGTCAGTCGGGAAAGGGTGTGAAGATCATCGCTGGGACAGTATGTGACATCGTCAGCTCTGCCTCCTGAAGGACCCACCAGGTGGGGAATTCTCCAAGTGGGAAGAGAAGTCAGATGCTGGGCTGTCAACTAGAACACACGCATGGGACACCAGACTAGCTTGTCTCAGGTTTCATTACCTGATCCTCAGAACATTTAACACATGATGCAGAGTTTGCTTTTCTGTGGATATACAACCCTTTAATTCAACAGTGGAACTAATCAAGTAGTTAGTATTTCCATAAAGAATTTAATTGAAAAATATATCGCAGAGCAATGACCAAATACAACCATATGAAATTGAAATACCTTTTCCCATTGAATGTCAGCTAAATCTAATTATCACTGTTTATTATAGCTTTGACTTTTCATTTTATGATAAAAATGAAGTCTTTAATTTAGGCCTCAACTTGACCTGTCTTACATACGTTGGTAGCTCTGCTGTGGGGTTTCAAAGCCCTATTAAAATCTCTTAACTGTCTGTTTCCTATTATCAGAAAGTCAATTGCCTTCTACTCCTTTTAGTCTGTATACCTCGGTCAGTGCTGCAACTCACAAGTGGGCGACCACGACACTAGTCAAGGGAGAAATAAGGCTCCAGGACTGTCAGCTTCTCTTTTCTGTTACCTTGGAAGTAGAGACATGGGTTCTATTCAGCTAGTTTTAGAAAAGAAGGGTTTGGGCACAGGTCTAAACATTGCAGAGACCCTTCAGCTTTATTTTGATCTTTGCAATATCTTGTGATAGAATATTGGTTTTTATATTTTTTGAAAATTATTAAATAGTTAATTTTTCTATTAGTCAAAAAATTAATTTATATCTGTAAACTGTTTAAGAAGAACATTAGCAAAAATTGCTGGGCCTGATCTGGACTCTGAGATAGTATCCAGAAAAAGAAATGGTAATAAATGCAGGGAGCCCAGAGTATAGAGGATGGGTGGGGAGGAGACCTGATTCTGAGAGAAAGGGAAGACTCTGAATACAGAATCACCCTACTGAGTTTCTAAAATCTTAAAACAGTTCACCCAAGAGCACCTGCCAGGAGCACCTTTGGCTTAGAACCTTGTGAGCGCACCTACTTGTCTCCCCACACGTGAGAGAGTGAATCCACACGTGAGAGAGTGAAAGCCGTTTGAATCCATCCAACTGCCCAGGAAGGCTCCATCCTTCCCTGACACAGGCCATGCCAACAGCCAGAGGGGAGGTTGTATTTGCTTTCCCACCCCTTTCTCTTTGTCTTTGGAAAAACAGAGATTGGGAGAGGGATAAGCAATAAAACACCTTTTCAGAAAGTCAGAAGGCTCTGCTTTTGGTTTTAGCTCCCTTATCTTTTAATCTCAGTGGTGAATAATTGTCAGTTTCAAAGAAAAATGAAGACCTCCAAGACATCCTGCAGACTTTGGGACTGAAGGTGTCACTTGGCAGCAGCCAAGAGACCTGATGGTTTTCCCGTTTCCTCTCCCCCAAGAGGCCTAGATACATCTCTTGCCTTTGGATTCCATGATGAGAAACCTGTTTCTTTAAGATCAATCCCCTCTATTGAAGCCTGCTTGAAAGTGGTTGTTCCGTAGCACCAAGAGTGCCTTAACCTCTCAACATTTATGATCGACTTTCCCCCTTCTACAGAGCTGGGCTACTTCTGTGCTCTTCCTCAAGGCTGGTCAAAAGAACCATCTAAAGGTAGAGTCAAGCCCCACACTTGCAGAAATACTTCCCCCACCCACAACTGGGAATCTTTTGGCCACTAATAGCTACAGTGCTGAAACCCCAAGCTGCCCTTAGTCTTTCATTACCACTACAATACTACCAGCACATTTTTAAAAACCTGCTTCACAGCTGAAGGAACTAAACCTGTAGAATATTGCAACTATTCCAAATCCTATGAAACATAGAGTTATAGACCTGAAGAGAGTTTTGTAATGACTTAACAACTTTAGTGTATACCATCCAGTAGTAGGAGCAAAAAGTCCTTGATCAGTCTCAGTTTGACCTCGAGTCAGAGTCCCAGACTTTCTTTGAATCTCTCCTGGAGCTGTTAAAGCCTTAGCACTCAGCCCTGCAGAATATACTGGTGAGAACCACTTGACCTCTTTGAACCTCAGCCTCTGAACAACGCAGGGGTGTGTGTGCGTGTGTGTTGGGAATGAGAATTGAACGAACAGGATATCATGTGTTCCTGGAACAGAGGAGAGCCTAAGTGTCAGTTCCCTTCCCCTCCCTTCAGTATAACCCGCCAGGACCGCTGACTGGAGCAGCTTCGCGGGTCTATACTGCCATCTCCAGCAGCGGCATTCCCTAGTGACCACCACTCACTCCCCATGCTTAGTTGGGGGCATACTCCCAGGAGCACAAATAACTCTCATTGATTTGCTCTTTGTTTTAATTCAGTTAAAACTGTGAGTGAACTTCAACCTGGACTACATCTATTTCACTAGTGTCTTTTCTCTAATTTCCCTGGCCGGGTTGTCAGAAAATGAAAGTTTGCTTGTTAGTAAGACATTTCAGGGTCACATATACTAATCTTAGGCCCACTGCAGTAACTGTCAGCTTTGAATCAGAACAGGGGCAGGGATGATGTGCCAGCCGTCACATAACGTTGTAAATGGCTTTTCTCTGAATTCAGGTTTCATCATGATCAAAGAAGTGGCATTCTGGTACTAAAAAAGGGTTTCGTTTTGCATTTCTGTTTTGTGTAGGGGCTGTGTGCAGTTTATCTCTGGAACACATGGGACTCAGTCATAGATATTGACTGACTGAGAGCAAGTGTAATGATGGCATGACAAGGGAACGGTATTTAGAAAACCCATCAGTTTTGCTTAGTTACACTTTCCAGAGGTAATCATTGTTAAAGAGGTGCCTTCTGTCTTGGTAAAGGGTAGCTTATTAGTAAATCATGGTGAATTTAAGATCCTCCAACTTTGGACTTCACTAGGTTAATCCAACATTGGAAAGGAAAAGGAACAGAGCAAACATTTGGAAGATTTATTCTTTGCCAAATATCGGACAAGGTATTTTATGCATATACTTTCAGAGTGGCTGCTTCATGAAGTACTTACTGTAGGCAGTAGTCTGCTTGTTAACTGATGGTGACCAGGCACAGCAAAGGAAGGGGAAGAAATTCACACAAGCTCACACAGCTAGTAAGCGGGGATGACATGGTTTAAATCTTTAAATCCAGGTCTGTCCGAGGTGGAAGATGCTGTTGCTGCCATTACCCCATGCTGACTCTACCCCATGGGCTCAGCACTGTAAGACAGACTAAGATAATGAGATGTGGTTTCTGTCTCAAGAAACTATTGCTGGGGATGTAAAATACAGCATAGGGGATATAGTCAATGCCATTGTAATAACTTCACATGGTGAGGGGGTGTATAAACTTACGGGTGAGGGGGATCACTTTGTAAGTTATATAAATGTGTAACCACGATGCTGTACACTTGAAACTAATTTAGTATTAAATGTCAACTGTAATTGACATTATGTAACAATTATAAAATAATTTATCAACAACAACAACAAAACCTTACTGCAAGTAGAAGACACCCAGTAAATACTAGTTGTAGTAATGCTAACTAGCAGTAAATAAACACTGTGGTAGAATTACCAGAGAAGCGCTCTGCAAGTGGGGAATTCCAGTAAATATTTCATACAAAAGTACTATATGACTTAGGGGAGGGCAGGCTCTCTCTCAGCCAGCTCAGTCACAGTATGATTTTCTGAAAGCAGCTCTTGAAACAGGCTCACGTGGTACCCAGGGCTGATAAGAGTGTGGGTACAAACAGAATGCTCTTGTACACATGACTGACAGGAATGTGAATTAACACACCTTTCTGGAGGGCAAATTGGCAATATGTATACACATCCTGAAAAAATAACTTTGTTTTTGACCCCAAATTCTACTTCCTAAGGTGTTATTCTAAGAAAACAAGTGTACAGAAAGAGATATCTATAAAGATGTTTGTCATAGCATTTTTTTCTAAAGCAAAACCTTGGAAACAATCTAAATATTTGACAGCAGGGCAGTGAGTGAAATGCTGTGTCCTGTGATAGAACACTGTTAACCATTAAATATGAGGTTGTAGAACAGTGGTTCGCAAAATGTGGGCCCCTTTCAGGGTGTCCTCAAGGTCAGAACTATTTTTATTGAAATACTAAGACATTTGCATTTTCCACTTTTAGTCTTTCGTGAGAGCATAGAGTGATTTTTTTTATTTTTTGGTTCATTGCTTTTTGTTGTTGTTTGTAGATTCCACATTACAAGTAATCTTTAAAACACTGCCACTTGTCATGTTTTGGTGTGGTATATTCACATTAATCTGAAAATTGCTCCTTCCTTTCCTGACTACAAATCTGTGTGAGGCTACATATTCTTTGTATGCTTCTACTGACAGAACACATCAACATTTTGAATGCAGAAGCAGAGATGACAATTCATCTGGATTTTTAAAGCCAAACATTATAAGTATTTGCAAATATGAAAAATAATGTCCCTTTTCTCACTAACTGTTTTTACTTGTTCTTTTATTTTGGAAAATAGAATTAGTTTTTGTAAAATGTTACTGGTGACATGTAATGAATTACTTTATTTTTAAATGAATTATTTAAAAACTTTTTAGTTTCTGTTTTAATTAATATTACAAATATTGATAAATATAACCCAAATAAACAAAGGCTTTTTTGAGATCCTCAATTTTTAAGAGTATAAAGTGGTTCTGAGACCAAAACATTTGAGAATAATTGTTGGGAAAAAATATTCATTATCATGGCAAAATGTTCAGAATATATTTTTAAATTAAAAAGCACATTGCAAAACATACCATTTGTGTAAAAAAAAAAAAGCACATCTCAGGGTAGAATGACAATGAAGGTAATACACCAAAATATTAAAAGTAGTCATCTTTGAGTGTTGGGATTACTGATTATTTTAACTTTCTTTTTTGTGCTGTTCTGTTTTCCTATACATTCTACAGTAGAATTTATATTTGGCAATTAAGAAAACAAACCTTTATTTTAAAGACCATTCTTAAAAATGAGTTTTTACCTAAATTGTACCGAGGAATGGGGAGAAATGTATTAGCCTATATTAATTATGCTTTTAAAAACATTTTATTAGATCACATACATATTTTTTGCTGTTTTTTTTGTGCAGGTAAAGAAAAGAGAATATTATGAGATATTTATCTTAATTTTTAGAACTTCTATAAAAGATCTAAATGCTTTAAAATGTGTAAAAACGATTTGGAGAATACAGAGTTTTACATGAATTCTATTTATTCTGACCTAGCCTCCCATAAAAATGAATTAAACAAGTGAATCTTTTGCTGGCTTCCAATTTTGAAAATTTTCAGCCAGAAACAAAAAGGCTGGAGCAAGTTACTGATAAATTACTTCCTAGTGTATCAACAGGAACTTTAATCTCTTGTTTGTTATTCCCTCTGGAATTTGATAGACTTCCTTGTATGATGTTGGTTTAGCATTATGTTGTAGGTAAAAGGTTTCAGGTTTTTTTCTAGTGGTGGTGTGGGGCGCCCAGCTAGGTCCTCTGGGTGTTTCTCACCGGTGACTCTGGTCCAGCCAGGCTGCCACTGATGTACTTTCAATTTTGCAGAGACCAGGCAAGCATGATGCCCCAGCCTAACATGACAGAATTTGGTTCAGGTGTAATAACCACTCACAGTGGTAGAACAAGGATACGAATGGAAAATACTAGACTATTGCTTGGAAAGTTGAAGAGAGGGGATGCAAAGTGTAGTTATCAATATTGATTGTATTCCCAGACTTTGTAAATTGTGTTCTTGAGAGATGAACCTTTCAGGTTGCAGTTCCTGTCCAGTTTTAAGGCCACATTGGAGAGGGAAATGACTACATTCAAAAAAGAAAAGGAAAAAAGTTTCCCACTCCAATCTTTACAGATCACTTGTTTGAAACTAAAAAAAATGGAGGTTGGAAAATTTTTTCTAAACACTTTACACATGCACAAAAGAATATGCTTTCAATATTGTACTTGCAGAAACCACAAAGTTAATAGTGTTAATGAGTTATCATCCAGAGCTGATCTAGCACGAAGGGTCTGAGGATTTGTGGGTAACTGGGACATCATGACTAATTTTCTTTGATGGATTATTGGCAGCCCTCATTTGGGGACTAGATGAAAAAGTCAGTGGAGTACTTGAGCACTTGGAAATTAAAGAGAAGGTGTGTGCTTATTGTTCAATAAGAATTTTCTGGTCTAACTCATCTCCCCTCTCCCATCTTGTACTCTTCTATATACAGGAAAGAAGATTCTCAGAGACGCTCTCTGCATAGTTGGAGGGCGTCCTCACTGGGCCTCCAGTGTTATCTCTGCGAGGCTGATCCATGTACACCCAGGAGAGCCAGCCCGCTGACCCCCGCTGTCTCCCTGCCTCTGCTGGCACAGGCAGAGAGGTCCTCCCTCCGGAAGCCCCAGGGTTGGGAGGTTTTGGTTTTTTTTTACTCATCCCAGCTCATCTCTGCACGTCTTGGTGTGTTTTATTATGATTATTTCCTTTAAAAAATGGTAGAGAAAAGAAAAATGCCATATATTATACTAGGCATATAGACAAACATTCTTCGTTCCACCTAATAGAGGAGGTGGGTTTATTTGAAAAAATTATTATTGTTATTGTTAAATTCTGCCACAGTTGAAGGGCTAGTTCTCTGTCGCAAACTTAAGAGAAATTGCTGAAGCGTCAGTCATTCAGAAAATGAGGACACCCAGTCAGGTTCCTTCTATTTTTTGGTCCAATTAGCCCTCGTCCTCAATGCTTTTCTGGAATTCTCATAGTTGTAGAAAGGAGGGAAAAAGTGGACCAGCAGGGGAGCAGTGTCTCCTGACTCCCTGATGTATTTTTAAAAGATCTCAGCTTGACACATTCTATTCAGATGAAGTACTCTGTCTCTTAGTAACCACCACTCAACCTTCACAGGAATTTGACAGCAGTGTCTGGTGGGGTGCAGTTTCTGTTCTGCGCTGATACTCGAGAGCTGTTGAAGAGTTCCCAGGCTACAGAGCTAAGCCTGTGTTTAACACCTCAGCTGGGAATCCCAGAACAAGAATGTTCTTATCCTTCATGGTTTTTCACTTCCACCCTCAGCCAGGGTGAACACTGCCTGTGGTTGATTCCTTTTTTTTTTCTCCACCCTTGGGCCTACCTATACCAGTGGCACTCAATTAGTATAATTCTAAAGACATTTTTGGTTGCTATAAGTGGGGGTGGGGTACTTATTAGAAGTCAGGTAGATTACTAAATATCCTCAGCTCACAGGACACCCCTCACAGACAACAAAAAATTTATGTAGCCCAAAGTGTCAGTAAGTGTTTGACATATTTATGTAACCCAAAGTGCCACCGTTGAGAAACTTGCCCAGGTTTTGGTCTGAAGTAGTTACTAAGCTATGAGCCAGCTCTGTCACACCGCAGTTGATTTATTTTGGTTCTCTTGACCTGACAGATTTTTGCCCTTGGTCTTCTGTGATAGTGGAGAACTTAGTAAGCTCAGAGTTCTGATGAGTACTGTACCATGTTTACCCAAATTAGGTAGACATTTTCTAGGTGAAGTAAATGGAAAAGTTTATGCAGGTGGTCCACATGTAATATTTTCTTTAGGGAGGGGAGGGAATAGGAAAGAAGGGAGATAATGATTATTTTGCAACCTTGTACTTTCAAATGGATCGCTTCTTTCTTTGTCTAGTCCTGGTTGTAAGGTCAAGCACCTGTCTTAAGCACTCAATAACTCAGGTTACCCTGGCTGTTAGTAACAAGTGTGTGTGTAAACCATCATTAGCTTATTACCAGGACTGTCTAAAGCCCTGGGAAATACAGGATGATGGGTATTTTCCAGTCTGCTTAGAGGTCAGAGTGGCATTTTGGAACCACCTGTATATTACTAACATACATGCCACTGGGTCTTCTGATTTTCAGGATTACTGTCGAGATCTCACCAGCAGTGACCTCAGAACACTGCGAATGGCTCGTCAACACACGAGAAAAACATACACAGAGACAACCAGGTCCTGTGGGGCAGTAGGAACGGAATGGCCACTCTATCTAGTGGGTAGCGTGCCCCGTTCCCCCGCCAGAGAGGCTTTTTATTGGTTTCGTTTGCATAAGAATTCAGGTAAAGCTCATTACTCATTGCTAGGAAGTAAGGATCAAACAATAGGTAACAAGGAAGTCTGAGGGCCTATTCTGAGTCAGGGTCAAGGAACTGTAAAAAACTTTAAGGAGCAAACTTACTTCTTCCCTGGACCCTCATCATTCAACTGAGAGCATTCTAAACAAAGCAGGTTTCACAGGAGTTTACATATTCTTTCTTAGACCTGATCACCCTGGGAACCCACCCTTTTCAGCACAGAGCTGCACCACCCTGTCATTGTTTCAGGCTCAGGTGGAGCAAGGGAACTAAGGTAACTAAGAGATAAGGAGAAGTTCTCCCAGACATGAGAACTCAGACTATGTCAAAGCCGAGGGGCAAGGGTCCATCACCCCCTTTTGCTGTAGTCCCCAAAGTCCTTCCTTTGGGGCCTCCCATGTGATCATGCCTGTCTTAGGTCATCCCCCCTTGGGGAATCTTACCCGTCATTGGCTAACCGACCAAGCATTGGGGGTCAGTTATGAATGAAGCAGCAGAAGCAGTGCTCTTGCCAGGGAGATAAGCTTTTGTCTCCTCGGTTTATGGTCCAAGGTCACTCCCTCAGCCTTAGCCTTGGCAGGGGTTACAGCTTCTGATACCAGGCAGGGCGGTTCCCAACAGATTACAGACTTTTCCAAAGGTGCCTCAAAGCACACTGAGAAACAGAACGTGGTTTCATACCTCCCTCATTTTGCACATATTGTTTCTTTTGACTGAATTGCCCCAAACACCTAGTCTTCCTGGAAAGTTGTTTGTATCTTACAAAAGCTTACATCAGCCTTGGGACTGTGACTGCATTCCAGATCCCTCTTCTCACCTGACCTTGTTCACCCAGTCTGCCCCAGTTCACTCCAAAGTTTAAAAATTTCCTTCTCCATAAATCTGCATATGGTGCCTCTTGCACATGTTTTGTTGTTGTTATTGCATGTGTTCTTAGGATTTTGAAACAGAATTTCTATTATTTCTTTTGCCAGGCTCAGTTTTTATTTTGTTTCTTCATTTGCAAATGTTTTCCATTAACTGTTATCTCTGGTTATGCTCATGGGACTGGAATAGGGATTGCAGTAGTTAAAGGAGACTTTGCTTATTGATGTTAGAATAATTTTTAACAACAAGAATGTTTTCTTTGACTTGTATAATCAAAATTAAAATTATATTTATATATAAAAACCAAAGACTTTACTGTGCCGGTGAGTACAGTTGTTTAACTTGGAGAGGGGGAGAGGGATACTAAATGATGACTGAGGGGTGCAGTTAGGGTTAGTATCAGATAATGATTGATGCTGTAACAAACCAAATCTCAGTGACTTAGAATAATCAAGGTTTCTTCTGAGCTTGCTTAAAGTCCAGTGCAGAGAGGGGAGTATAAGGAGAGTAAATGGTAATGGGAAAAAATGCAATACAGATTAAATCAAAAAATTAAAATATATGAAGTCCAGTGCAGGTATTTCTGTTTGGTGGCTCTCCTCCAAGTAGTGACTCAGGGACTGAGGTACCTTACCTGTGCAGCCTGTCTTCTTCAGTATGTGACATGAGAGGTTGCCATGATTCAAGCTTTGCTTGGAAAAAAACACAGGGAACCACATGAGGGAAATTTTAATCATTCAGGCCCAGAAATGGCATACATTACCAGTGTTCACTTTCCATTTGCTAGAACTCTGTCACTTGATGGCCACTCCTCACTCAAGGGAGGCTGAATGTGACCATGTTAAACCGAGAAAGAAGAGCAATAAGCTTGATGATAGCTAGCCATCTCTAACAGGGAGCAATGAAACAACTCTCTATACACCAGACAGAAAATGGAATCTATTAGAAGAATTTTAAAGAGCTTACGGAATGAATGTTAGGCTGGCAAACTGCACAGGACCCAGGGGACTGCTGGTGGGGCCCAGGGAACCAGAAAAACTGACTATCTGGCCTGAACGCCATGGATTTTCACCCTTCCAGTCATTTCTGCTGAAGATTCAAATTCCTGAATGAGGCAGGGCAGCGGGGGTAGATGCATCCCCATCACCTTGGCCTGACTAGCTGCCCATCTCTGAGCTTCTAAAAGATGGCAGGGTGACAGTCCAGTGGCTCCTCATCTCACTCAGAGAAAAATCCCAGCCCTTCCTATAAGCCGTAAACCCATGCGGACTGGCTCCCCGCTGTCCTGCTGACCTCGTCTCCTACGTCTCTCATCCTCGCTCCACTCCAGCACTCTCAACGTGCTGTTCATGTTTGCCAAGCAGTCTCATCTCTGATTTTAATATCATTTGCTCTGCTCTTTCTCCTAATGTTTGCATGCTCACTCCCTCACTCCTTTCAACGCTCTGCTCAAACGTCTCATTAATTGGAGAGATCTCCCTTGACCACCCTCTATGATGTAGCATCCCAACTCATAACCATCGACCTCTATCCCATTTACCCTCTTTTATTTTCGTCTTAGTACTTAATGCCACCTAACATTTGTTTGCTTGCTTTGTTTTTTCTCTCATCCCCTCTACTAGAATTTAAGACAGGAGAGACTGTTTTTTTTTTTAAAGGAATTTTTAATCTCTGAACAATCACAACTTTTTTTTTTAAGATTTTATTTACTTATTTTTTTTTTAGAGAGGGAAGGGAGGGAGAGAGAGAGAGAGAGAGAGAGAGAGAGAGAGAGAGAGAGAGAAAGAGAGAGAAACATCAATGTGCGGTTGCTGGGGGTTATGTCCTGCAACCCAGGTATGTACCCTGGCTGGGAATCGAACCTGGGACACTTTGGTTCCCAGCCCGCGCTCAATCCACTGAGCTAAGCCAGCCAAGGCTGAGACTGTTTTATTTCCATGCTGAAAACCAGACACTGGGTGAGGACAGAACAAGCATGAGAGTCCAGCTCTCCTTTCTCCTGTTAGCTGACAGCAGCAGAAGCAAGCTTAGACTAGCCTTGCCCTAGGCTAAAGGAAGCTGAGGCATTTATGAATATCAACTTTTACCTTTTTTGCACAATCTGACTCAAATTGTCAACACTTTTTCTTTCAGCTTATAGACATTTTTGCCATGGATATAATATTATCGCTGACCATGGGTAATGCACTTTTAAAATTGGTCAATGTTGCTTATAAAGCACCATGTCAACCACTGTGGCCCCGGAGTTCTGAAAGCTTGTGCAGATAAAGATGCGGGCATGCCTGTGTGCTTGCAAAGGAGGCTCCTATGTGATCAGGGCATTGCTGCATTCTGACCAGTGAATTTCTCTTGGTCTGATCGGTCCACACATCACTATATGGTGGATACTTGCAAGCATGTAGGTGAGCTATAATAACTGTTCTTGCTGTCAAGTGATGTCCTTTAGGCTTTACCAACTGCTGTGTTTGTGGTCATTTGTTTATATCCAGCTTTGGCAAGCAGGATTGCTGCACAGCACCCTCTTCTCCCTGCCTAAGTTCTGAAGCAATTGATAGACAAATCAAAGGAATATCAAATAGAGATCAAAATGTCAACTTTGTTACCGATAAAGCTGATTATATCAGAGAATGTAGCTTAGATGTAGGACAACAAAGTGCCTTCTGATACCAGATCTCAGAAGTAGCCAAATTTATATCTCGAGTCTGATTCAGAAGACCTCTCCACATGGAGCCCGGCCTTGTATGTTTACCAGTATAAGGAACAGAGTGAGATGAGGAAGAGGGATGGGGGGAAGCTAGGCCAGGAAGGGGTGCTATTCTTCCACATGGAAACAAACACTTGGAAGGAGAAATTAGTGTCCCAACTAATAATTTTAAACAAATTGCTATCATGCATTGAGATTTTATAAGTAAAAAGAACTCCTTTAAAAAAGTTAAAAAGATGTGCATCTTTCTATCGCATAGTTTATTCTCACGCGTGTATAAATGAAGCAGGAAAGTGTTCCCACACATCTGAGTGTTCTCAAGCTGGGCTGGGAGAATGTGGACTGTGTGTAGCAAAGCTCTCGTACAGGCGAGGGCTTAGGTAAGGACCGAATTCGCTTTGCTGTGGAGCTGCCCCTAGTGGCAACATGCAAACACATCCTAGATTTTCAAAGAATAAAATAAGAAAAAAATTGACTTGTAGTTCTACCACAAATCTATAGCTCAGACGAAATTGGTTAATCTGAAGTGAACTGTAAGATCTTTTAGAAAATTTGCCGCACATGGTTATCTTACTGTGAAAAAAAAAATCCTGCCTAACACAGTGCGTAGCACACAAAGTTCAATAAAACTTGTTCAGTCAATAAATCTTGACTTTAGGCTTCAATTTGAAATCAATTGAAAGTCAATGGTGATTGGAAAAAAGTCTGGCAGTTTTGAACATCTCCTGAAACAAAAATTCCATGGGTGTAAGTGCTAATGAATGGAAACTAGAAATGTACACAAAGAATGACATAACTTCTTTTAACTACTTTCCACTAAACCTAATTGACGGAATAGTCAAAACTCCCTATTTTCTCTGTAAAATGGACTGATGCCCAAGGCAAGATTATCACTCCCTATAGCAGGCTGCTGTCTAATAATACCCATTATTTTGAGTTGCATTTTTACTAAGGGTCAGTTGTGATTATTCCCAAACCTTTTATACTAGTTACACTAGTTATTGCTATTACATGATTTAATTAAATATTACCAAAGCTGGTGAAATATGTGTGCAAAATTGAAGAGTTATTCCCCTGAAAATCAAGGCAAATGTTTTAGAAAGACTTCATAAGAGGAGAGTCCTTAAAAGAACCACTAAACAACGTGATCCCTGCTCACAGGTAGTTTACAGCCTTGTGGTGTAGCAATGATATATGTAAAAATAACTCCCCCGTAGGGTGGTAAATGCCTTAGGGAAAGAATACATTAAGATTCCAGACATTCAGGGGAAGAAAATTACTTTTGGTTTACAGCATCAGTGATGGCTCCATGGAAGTTGATGTATGAGCTGGTCTCTGAGGAATATAAAGTTAGGATACACAGGGATGACTTATTCCCAGTGAAGTGAACGATGGAAGCGAAAACATGAGGGGTAAGGCTGATGTTTGGCCGAAGCACAGGGTTTATAAAGGGGAAGAGTGGAAGGTAAAGCTAGAAAGATAATTTGGTTTCAAATAGTAGAGAGCCCTCACTTCCAGGCTTATGAAGTGTCTGGTCATTGTGAAAACAAGATACTTATTCTCATTCACAATGAATGTCTATGGCCTTTAGTATATCTACAAAACAAGTACTTTATACTAGAGCATCATAATACTACATCATAATTTTTCATTTACAGTTACATGACTATTTTTCTTAATTCTCTAATGGTTTATAAACAAGCACCTTCTAACCTAAGCTACATTATATTACTTTTGTTCAGCAGTATATATGATTAACTTTCTGCTGAAGATATTAGGATTCAATTAATTCATGTTGAAATATTGTAGAATTAATGATTATGCTTTTAAGAACTCTTGGTTTTATTTAAAGGCCTATATAAAACAGTAATAATTTATATTATAAGATCACAAGTTTGCTTGGCATTTTATGTCTTAAAAACATGTTTGAAGTTTATAATATAAGCAGAATCATATGTTACTCTATTGCTATTTTATAGCAATTGGTATTTAGTGAACTTTTGGGAAGTTCTACCTATGATCTTGTTTTGTGTGATTCTCTGGTTTGTATACTGTGATTGTTGGCAAGTAGAATAAAGCAACATGCAAATCTAAGCTACTGTTCATAATTATAATCCCACAAGGGACTTTAATGTCACGTTCGCTATATATATTTACTTGATCTGTTTTTTTCTTTCACTTATAAAGTGACAAATATAAAATCAAGGCTCTCTCTATCCATGATTAATGATTTAATTTTCAATGAGCTATTAGTCTCTGTTTCAGCTAAGTTAAATAAAGAGAGAGGGTGTATCTGGGGAGGGTGATCATTACTTAAACAGGAAACAGGGATTTTTTTTTTTTGATCTAGTCATCATATTCTAGGATCTGATACTTCAGTTTGAAACTTCAGAAGTTAGATTTTTTCAGCACATGTAATGAAATTCATCTCTTGAGAACTGATTTATGCTAATACAACTCAACAAAAATATAATTTATGTATTCTATAATTTAGAATATTTAATGTCAATTTAACAGTAGGATATATTACCAGCAAGTATACCAAAACACCATTTAGACCTTATCACATTCTCTACCCACTAGTCATATCAGTGTGGACATACACATCACCGTGTCACACAATGCAAACATAAGTTAGAGTTTACTGGGAAAATTTAGAAATAGAGAAGTAGCGGAGCACACAGGTCCTTGGAGCTCTCATCTGGAGAGTCATGCTTATTGAGGGCAGAGCTGGACGGCTATGTAAAGGGAAGGGCTCTTGGAGGGGGTGGTGCTATGTAACGCATAACTTACATGGAGAGGGGATATGGAAATGAAAAACATGCTTGGGAATTTTCTCAGAGAACTGGAAACAATTCAAAGAACGGACATTCTAGCCCTGGTTGGTGTGGCTCAGTTGATTCAAGCCTCATCCTGTGAACTGAAAGTTCACCAGTTCAATTCCCAGGGCACATGCCTGGGTTGCAGGCTAGGTCCCTGGTTGGGGACAAGCAAGAAGCAACTGATCCGTGTATCTCTAGCACATTGATGTTTCTCTGCCTCTCTTTTTCCCTTCCTTCTCCTCTCTCTAAAAATAAATAAATAAAATCTGAAAAAAAAAGAATGGAAATTCTAGAACTGAAAAGTACAATGACAAAAAAATAACACATTTGATGATTTTGGTAGAGTTTACATATAGTCAAAGACAGAATTATTACTAGATGTAGACTTGAAGAAATCACTAGATAAAGCACTGATGGGACAAAGTGACAAGTTCTAATCTACACAAAGTTTGGATCTCAAAAGAAAAGATGGACAAGTGACAGAAGCAGTATTTGAACAGAGTATGCCTAAGTGATAATTTCTTAAAGATGATGAAAAACACCCACGTACAGACTCAAGAAGCCATGCACACTTTAAGCAGGTTAAGATTTCTAAGCCTATGATAGTAAAACTTCTGAAAGCTAAAGACAACAAGACCCTAAAAATAGCTGGGTAGTAGGGGGAACAGTCCAGACTAGCTTCAGAAAGGCAACATTACACCAACAGCTGATTTATTAACCTAACAGCAGGAGACAGAATACAGTGACATTTTTAAATGTTCAGAGGAATAACTGCTGACCTAGAACTTTGTATCCTAAGAAAGTATTCAACAATAGAGGTGGAAAAACACTTTTTAAGAAAAAAATAGAATTTGTCACCAGCAGATTCACACTAAAGGAAATACTAAAGGCAATGCTTCAGGGAGGAGGAAAGTGATTCCAGATTAAATACGGAAGGAATGAAACACAATAAAAAGATGAATCTTCTTTTTGGTAAATGTAAGTAAATATAAATTAATAATGACAGTTTAAAACAGTAAAATTACATTCATGGTATTTAGAACATTTATAGAAATAAAATACACAATTATAATAGCATGGAAGTTGACATTAAAGTGATTGAATGTTCTTGTGTTGTCCTGGAAGAGATAGACATACTAATTTATATTAGACACTCATGAATTAAGGATACTGGTAATCTCTAGGGTGGTCACTAAAAGAACAGTAAAATGTAACTGCCAAGCCAATAGAGGGGGGAGATGGAATAAAAATATTCAATCCAAAATAAGGCAAGAAAGGAGGGGGAAAGGAACAAGAATAGGTAGTATAAATGGAAAGCAAGTAAAAAGAAGATTTAAGTCCAAATATATGGTAATTACAGTAAGTTTAAATGAACTAAGTGCTCCATTTAAATTGCAAAGTTGAATTTAAACATCTTTATGCTGCTTGTAAGAGTTGCATCTGAAGTATAAGGATACAGAAAGGCCAAGAGTAAAAACGTGAAAAGATATACCAGGCAAACTGTCAAAACCAAGCTGGTTTAGCTCTATTAATAGCAAAGCAAAGCTTTATTAGTATCAAAGTAGAGTTAGGCAAAACATTTCATTTGCAGATAAACGGGTACTTCATAATGATTATGCTTATTAGCCACTCTATATTTCCTTTAGATAAATGTTTGTGGCCTTTACCTATTTTTTAATTGGATTCTTTCTCTTCACCTTGGTGAGTTATATGAGTTCTTTATGTATTCTGGATACTAGACTCTGATCAACTACATGATTTACAAATATTTTCTCTGTTTTATTGGTTATTTTTTTTTTACTTTCTTGGTTGTGTGACCACCTGCTTTATAAACTATATTTATATATGATTTTGATGATTATATTAAAAATAAAAATTAATAAAAAGATTAAAAAGTTAAACTTTTCAGAAAAATAGTACTATTCCAAATTTACTTATAGTTAATAATATAGCTTCAAAATATATAAATCAAGTATTAACAGAAATACAAAGAGAGACAAATTTAGAATTATAATATAAGTGTTACAAGTCTCTTTCAGTAACTGATAGAACAAGCAGACAAAAAAAATCACTAAAGATAAAAAAGATTTGAATAATGCAACTAAGAAATCTGTCACTTGACAAATACACAGCACTGCTGAAAAACTGCAGAGTACATAGTTCTCAAGAATACATAAATATTTTTTAAAACCACACAACTTGGACATATAGTTATAAAGCAAACCTCAACAGATTGCAAAGTATGACTTCATATAAAATTAATTCTCTGGCTGCAGTACAATTAAATTAGAAAGCACTAACAAAAAGATAAGTAGGAAGATTCCCAAGTATTTTGATATTAAGAAATACATTTTAAAGTAATCTCTGGGTCAGATAAAAAACACAATGGAAATTCAAAATATTTTGAAATGAATAATAATAAAAACACTATGTACCAACTTTTTATCTGAAACATTTAAACCTTCACTTGAAGAGAAGTACATGGCCTTAAATTCATTAATTAGAAAAAGAGAAAGGTGCAAATTCATGATGTAAGACTCTATCTCAAGAAGGTAGAAAAGTCACTGTAAATTCAGTCCAAAGAAAGTTTAAGAAAAGAAATAACAAATATTTATGATATAGGAAAAATCAATAAAGCCAAATTTTATTTGGAAAAAAAAGTCCAAATGATAAGCCCTGGCAATACTTTTTTCTCTTTTTTTAAATAGAAGACTCAACAACTATCGGAAACGAATTTTTTTCAAATGGATAAAATTTTAGATCTTACAAAAATGTTAAAAATTCTAAAAGGAGATTTTGAAAATATTTATTCTAATGTCTTTTTTAAAATTTTAGATTAAATAGGTCACTTGTTTAAAAAATACAACATACCAAAAAAGGAATAAAAATAGATAAAAATTCTAAGTTGTTGCATAACTATTAAATTAAATTGCTTCTTAAAAACCTTACCACAAAGAAGACTACAGGTCCAGATGACTTCACCAGTAAAGACAGTCTTTCATCCTCACTCGGCATAGATAAATCTACATGGGAAGCCAAGTAATAATCAAAAGGTGGCTCACTGAGAATAAGGGAAAATGAATGAGATCATATTCATAGCCAATATCCATTAATTATGAAAAGTTGATGCATTTTTGCATAGATGAGAACACTTGTGTTCCTGAATAAGAAATACATTTCTGAATTTGGGAACCATTTATCTTCTATTAAGGGAAATTGTTTCTTTAGACTGAGTGTAATGTGAATACATGGGCTATAGTTTTACACATGCTAATATAGTCATTCTCTGATTCTTGTTGGCTCTGTCATTCTTGCATGCCATTCCTTCTCTCCAATAATCCAGACATCCCAAAATACTTTGGTTTCTCAGTGAGCCAGACTGACATATTCTTATACATGTTTTGCATATTCTGTGACATTTTTCTGGAATGACCTCCCCATCCTCACACCACCTCCACACCTCATCCATTTGCAAACTTCTATTTCTTTTTCAGAATCCAAGTCAAGGATCTTTCCTCTGTGAAGTGTTCCCTTCTTTATATTCTCACTATATCTTGCCTATCTTCTGTAACAGTACTTAACACACCAGGTTAGTTGTTTAGTTCTGTCTCCCTGTTTGGATTTTGAGTTTCTTTAGAGAAGACCCTGTGTCTTTGTATTTGTGTTTCTAGTATATAAACTCAATAAAAGTTCACTAAATGAAGAGAGAAGTGAGTGAATGAATAAGCAAACGATTGATGAACGCACCTCAGTAGCTCTGTCTTCTTATGGGTATTGTCTGCCAAGCATTCATGAGCTCATTCCAGCTACTAATGAAAACTCCTCTGGTTGAGTACATTCAATCAATTATTAGCTCTAAATTGAATGTATAACTGCTTTTGTAATACTATTACAATCATAGGCATTCAAAATGCTGATTTTCCAGATATGTGTATTTTCCTAATAACCTTAATTTTTAATTTCAATGTGCTTCTGTTAAATTAAATAGATGAGAGAAGGAGTAGGAATTGAAAATTGTGAGGAATGACTTCAATTAGGTATGTAAAAGAGCCTGAAAACAAAAACCATTTTAAAATGAGATTCAGTCCAGAACCAGGTATTAATTCCTAATTAAGTTCGGTAGTTTAATACCAGAGCAAATAAGTAAGAGCAGAGTTGCCAGGGAAATGAAGAAACCAGTTCTTCCCACTGCTTTTCAGGCCTTTTCATTCATGGTATGCATAGAAAATGATGTTATTGATAGCACACTGGGGTGAATGGATGAGGCTGCTTGCTGGGGACGACTGGTGACCAGGGGTCTGGCTGCCCCAGGCTCTCCTTGGTGGTGGTGAGAGCTCAGGAAACCAGGAACTCAGTGGTCCCCAGCCCTTCACATTTGCCTGGCTGCAAATTCTGAAATTTAAGAAAGAGGAGTAGACTGTACTAATGAAAAAAATTAGGAAGGGTTCACAGTAAGTAAGAAAGTCAGTGCACTATTTAAGTTTTGTAGCTAGGATTGTTTAGACCTTGAAGAGTAGATAGACTCTACATAGACAGAAAATGTGGAGTAAGGTGGGGGATAAGCATTGTAAATGGAGGAACAGCATGTATGAGCACAGGGGGGAGGAGGTGTAAGGAAATTCCAGAGAAGAGTGCTGCAGAGCCTGAGATGGGGCCCCAATGGCGAGTGAAAGGACAGACAGAGCCTGTCTCTTAATAGGATATGGGAGCAGTCAAGTGAGACACCTTTTTAAATACCTCTAGCAGTTGAAAGTGACTATGTCCATTTGATCTCTAGGCCAAGGATTGTATGGAAAGTCTGATTACAGATAATGTTTATTGAGCACTAACTTCATGCCAGGCACATTTTCTAAGCATTTCATTAACTAGTTTAATTCTCACATTGACCTCACCAAGTAGGTTCTGTTACTAGCCCTGGTTTACACATGAGGAAAATGCAGTGCAGTAGGCTGACATTGTATGTGAGTGCCCTATATTCTGTGATGGGTTTTCACTTTATGGCCCTGACTCAGAGTTCCCACAATACATTTAATGGACACCAAATTTTAGAGTTAAAATGGAAAGGTATCATGTAGAGGTCGAGTGGAAGTGGGCATTGGAAATAAAGTCAGCTAGGAATCAAAGAACTAGAGATTTTGAACCTTTTCCCCCTACAGGTCTAAGGAATTTGTTGAGATTTTTGCAGGTGACATGATGAAAATTTTTAGTAAAGCTGGTCTGGAAGAAGGGCAGGGTGAGTTGAGTGTGGGAGAAGGTAAGAGGAAAACATGATACTAGCTGACCTGTTAGGAAGCTAATGTGATAATCTAGAGGTGATGTACTTTTAAAAAGGCTGGGTCAGGGTGGCGTAGAAACAGAGAGGGCACAGGTGCAAGAGCCATTACGAAGGTCCGGGTGACTAGAGAGAGCCTGAGTGACAGGGTGAGCCATGGGAGGTCAGGGTCAGGGGGTAATTTTGATACAGGAGGTGACGAATTTAACTAACTTTTTTGAGTTTGGGAATACTGAATCATTCCAGCCCAGGATGTGTTATTGTATTCAAGAATTTTAAAACTTTATTTTATATACTTCTCTATTTTTGATATGGATGGTGATATTTATCTCTATATTTTAATTTCACATTAATACTTTACCTCAAAAAGGTATGATATTGCCCTGGCTGGTGTGGCTCCATGGATTGAGCATGGGCCTGTGAACCAGTGGGTCACTGGTTCTACCCCCAGTCAGGGCACATGCCTGGGTAGTGGGCCAAGTCCCCAGTAGGGGGCACATGAGAGGCAACCACACATTGATGTTTCTCTCTCTCGCTTTCTCCTTCCCTTCCCCTCTAAATAAATAAATAAATAAATAAATTCTTTAAAAAAAGGTATGATATTTACTTATTACTATAATAAGTGATTACTGAATTTTTCAGACTGTAAAATGCACCAGACCATAAGACACACCTAGGTTTTAGAGGAAGAAAATAGGAAAAAAGTTTTGAAGCAAAAAATGTGGTAAAATATTTAATAACATGAATAACATAGACCGCTGCCCCCCCCCACCCCCCAGCGAGCTAGGTAAGCTACATTCCGACTATAAGACACACCCCCTAGCCCTGGCTGGCATAGCTCAGTGGATTGAGCGCTGGCTGGGAACCAAAGTGTCCCAGGCTCGATTCCCAGCCAGGGTACATTCCTGGGTTGCAGGCCATAACCCCCAGCAACCGCACATTGATGTCTCTCTCTCTCTCTCCCTCCCTCCCTCCCTCCTTCCCTCCCTCCTTTCCCTCTCTAAAAATAAATAAATAAAATCTTAAAAAAAAGCCTTTAAAAAAAAAAGACACACCCCCTTTCCTCCCAAATTTGGGGGGGATGCCTTTAGTCCAAAAATACGGTAATATAGTGTTATTTGTATTATAATATATGTAATCATTAATGTTATTATTGTTTACTGTAGGTTATCAGACCAGGATGAAGAGGGCAACACCAAGCAGAAGTGTATCATATCAGACCCCTCCTTTTCCATGGTGACAGTGCAACGGGAAGACAGTGGAATCACCTGGGAGACCAATTCAAGCAGGTCTTCTACTCCTTGGGCTTCGGGAGAAAGTCAGACATCCGGTGTGTGTAGTCCGGAGGGGTCGACTATGAATTCTTCTGCAGGGAATGTTTCCTTTATTGTGGATGAAGTTAAAAAGGTTCGGAAAAGAACGCCTAAGTCAAAGCGTG
Organism: Phyllostomus discolor; assembly: GCF_004126475.2. Taxonomy (NCBI): domain Eukaryota; kingdom Metazoa; phylum Chordata; class Mammalia; order Chiroptera; family Phyllostomidae; genus Phyllostomus; species Phyllostomus discolor. The sequence goes on from NC_040905.2 coordinate 49,499,449, forward strand.
GCTCACCATCATTGCGTCGGAAAAGCAGCAAAAAAAGAAATTCTTTTGAATCCCAAGATGCCCCAGCAAACAAAAAAGATAATTCCTTAACCTCAGAAAGCCAGATATTAACCACCCAGAAAGAGACATTCTCTAGTGGCAGTTACGATAAAATGAGAAAAAAGAAGAACACCTCAAACGTACCTCCTATTACGGGGGCAATATACAAAGAACACAAGCCACTCGTGTTAAGGCCAGTTTATATAGGAACAGTACAATATAAAATTAAGATGTTTAACTCAGTTAAAGAAGAATTAATTCCTTTACAGTTTTATGGAACATTGCCAAAGGGTTACGTGATTAAAGAGATACATTATAGGAAGGGGAAAGATGCATCCATTAGTCTAGAGCCAGATTTGGGCAACCGTGATTCTAATATGGTTTCCAAAACAGGCAAATTAGTAGCCCAAAGCATAGAAGATAATAAAGTTAAACAGCTTTCTTCACCCTGGGGAGGTGCACTCTCCAAAGGATCAAAGTCCCTTACCTCCTTATTTGGTCTTGAAGATCAAAGGAAAATTTACACTGATTCGCCTCTAAAGGCGGCTTCTGCCACCAAGCAGACGGTTTCCTCTCACACAAGTAATGACACAGCCGAACAAGAAACACAGCTCAGGCCTCCTCAGTCAGCGCTGCAAAAGCCAGGCGTTGAAGCCAAACCCCATGAAATGGAGCCTTCCTCCCTGCCCCCCAAGACATCTGAAACTGTGCTCCTGGAAACAGCAAAGGAAGAATTGGTGCCTGATTCACAAGAAAATGTAACTTCAGAGCCTGAATCTTCAGTCTCACCACCTTTGGTGAATGAGGTGAAGAAGGAAGATGTGTATTCTGCTGACCATTCCATTTTACAGGAGGCAGAGAAGGATTCTCTGGAAACAGGTACGCCAGGCCTAGCAGCATCCACCCAGGAAGATTTGGGCCCAGGGAAAGAACAGCTGGACCTGACTTCACCAGAAAGGCCAGAACCGGCCTCCCAACAACCGGCCCCACCTAGACTCGATGTCAAAGGAGAGAAGGAAGAAAATGTGTTTGAGCCATCCAGTTCTCTTTCTGAACCTTTAGTGTCAGAGAAGGAAGAAATAGAAACTTCTCTACCAATAGCTGCTACCCCTGAACCCGAAGATTCTAATTTAGTGGAAGAAGAGATCATTGAACTTGATTACCCAGAAAGTCCAGCTGTTTCTGAGGAGCTCTTCCCACCACGTTTGGCCCCTGAAGTGGAGCAGAAAGAAAAGGAGACCATTCTACCACTACCGACATCAACACCCGAACATGTTGCTTTGTCTGAGGAAGAAGGAGAGGAAAATGAGTCTGTTTCTACTGATTCTGCTTTTATATCAGAGCATTCAATCCCACAGGACATCAACCATGAACTAGAGAAGCAAGAAGTTGAGCCAGTTTCTCCATCCAATGTAAAAGCTACATCTGAACGTGCAGTTTTGTCAGAGGAAGAGAATGAGGAATTTGAGCCTTATTCCCCAGCTTCGGCCTCTGCATCTGAACACTCTCTCTCCCCATCTATAACAGAGAAGACTTCTGAATGCCAGTCCCCACTGTTTTCGACAGTTACATTGGAACACACAGTCCTGTCTGGAGAAGAGGCCTCAGAAAGTGAGCGTTACACACCAGATTCCACATCTGCTTTTGAATATTCAGTTCCATCACAGGCAACAAAAGAGTCACTGGAGACCTTTGACCGTAAGTCCCCATTAAAATCAAAAGGTGTTTCTGAGCACATGATTCTGTCAGAAGGAGAGAAGGAAGGCACCAGGGAAATACATTCCCCAGATATGGCCTCTATGGCTGAACTCTCTTTCCCCCCAGGCGCAACTGAGGTGACTTCTGAACACCGAACCCCACCACTGTCAGGCACCCCATCTGAACATGTGGTCCTATCAGAAGAGAATCTAGGAAGTGAACAATTCACACCAGATTCAACATTGACTTCCCAATATGCAGTTCCATCAAATGTAGCACAGGAATCTTCAAAGAAAACAATTGATGACGTGTCCCCCTTAAAATCAAAAGGTGTTTCTGAGCACATGATTCTGTCAGAAGAAGAGAAAGAAGACACTGAGCTGTATTTCCCAGATGTGGCATCTGTGGCTAAATCCTCTCTACCCCCAGGCACAACTGAGGTGATTTCTGAACACCGAACCCCACCACTTTCTCCCACTCCATCTAAACATGTGGTCCTATCAGAAGAGGACCTAGAAAGTGAGCCTTTCACACCAGATTCAACATTGACTTCCCAATATGCAGTTCCACCAAATGTAGCACAGGAATCCCCAAAGAAAACAATTGATGATGTGTCCCCCTTAAAATCAAAAGGTGTTTCTGAGCACATGATTCTGTCAGACGAAGAGAAGAAAGACACTGGGTCGTATTTCCCAGATGTGGCCTCTATCTCTGAACACTCTTTACCCCCAGGCACAACTGATGAGATGACTTCTGAGTGCCAGTCACCAATGCTTTCAGCCACCCCCTCTGAACATGTGGTCCTATCAGAAGAGGAGACAGTAGAAATGGAGCGGTACACACCATCTTCTACCTCTGCTTCTGAATTTTCAGTACCGCCTTATGCAACACCAGAATCACAGGAGGAAGAAATTGTACACAGCTCACCTTTAAATCTAAAAGGTGCTTCCTCACCCATGCATTTTTCAGAAGAAGAGCCAGAAGATGTTGGACCTTTTTCTCCAGACTCTGCATTTGTGTCAGAGTTCTCATTCCCACCTTATGCAGCTCAGGAAACACAGAAAAGGGAATTTGAGTGTGATTCTCCAATATGTTTAACATCACCATCGGAACACACTATTTTTTCAGATGAAGACACTGAAGAAACTGAACTTTTTTCTCCAGACTCAGCATCACAAGTTTCAGTCCCACCATACACTATTCCAGAAACAAAGAAAAATGAAATTGATCCTGATTCACTGCTAACTACGGTATCTGCTTCAGGATATTCCTGCTTTACAGAAGCAGGTGGGGAAGAAATTGGACCAACAACTGCTACACCAGTACCTGAGCACCTCAATTCATCACAGAAGCAACAAGCAGAACCTTCCCCTCTGATGTCTGCAACTGAAGACTCCAGTCTGCCACCTACAACAAATAAAGCAGATGCTCAAACAGTGTCAACGTCTGTAGCTGAATATCTCATTTCAGTACAGAAACAGGTAACTCAAGCATTTTTAGAATCTAAGTCTAAAGATCTGATTCCACCAAATTTAACCAGTGAACTGGAGAAGGAAGAAATTAAGATTATTTCATCAGTAGATACAACACCTGTTTCTTTACCTGTACAATCGTCCATGGTAAAGGAAGAAACCAAACCTGTTTCACCTTCACCTCAATATTCAGTTTCACCTGATTCAGTCCATGCACTTAAGAAAGAACAGGAACCCAAAGCATCACTCACTCCAAAAGCTTCAAAGGAACAGATGGCTTTGTTAAAAGTTAAGAGTAAGGAAGAAATTGTGCCTGATACTCAAGAAACTACAGCATGTGTATCATGGGATCAAGAAGTGGAGCCTCAGCCTCCAAATGTTCCAGGGTCTGGAATGACATATTCAGTTCTGTCTGACTTGGTAGATGAGCCAAAGGAGGATGTCAAACTCAGTTTAGCTCCAACTGTGACATCTAAACTAGAACAGAGGCTGTTGTCAGAGAATGAACCTGAAGTAATAAAACCATATTCATCTCTAAAGGAAACATCTTTATCTGGACCTGAGATTTTATCAGTAGTGGAAACAGAAGTGAAACATGACTCCAAAATAACTGGTACACCTAGAGTATTGTATTCAGCTTCATCAGGAGTGGAAAAGAAAGTTCAACATGAACCATCTGCACCAGAATTTTCAGCTTTGTCAGATGAAATAAAGAAAGAAATTGAACCCAGTTCTTCAGTAACCACAACCTCTGTAGCTAAGCATGATTCAAACTTAACCAAATTAGCAAAAGAAGAAATCCCAGCAGAGTTATCTATTACCAGCTCTGTAGAACATCCAGTCTTGAAAGTAGGAAAGAGTAGATTGGGAAGTGGTTCGCCACCACTGGTAACACCTATGGGTGAACATTTACTTCTTGAAGAAGAAGAAAAGGTATCAATCAAAGATAGCTCTTCTGCCACTGAAACTGCTGAATCTAAACATCCAGCTTGGTCACAAGCTGAGAAGGAAATTAAATTGGATTCATCTCCAAGCGTATCCTCTGTATTGGAGCATTCTATTTTGTCAAAGGTAGAAACTGAAGACGTTAAACCTGGGTTGCCAATAACCGAAATACTGTCTTCTCAGCATGCAGATGTATCTAAGGAAGCAAGGGTAGAAAACGAACAAGGTCTTTCATTTTCTACAGTCCTTGACTCTGAACATTCGGCTTTATCACAGAAAAAGAACTCTGTGTCTGCCTCAGAGGTGTCAGGGCCTGAACATGTGCTTCCGGTCAACATACGTGGTGAGATACAGAAAAAACAAAGTGAACTTCCTTTCTCACAAAATGTGTCACCTGCACCCAAACATGCAGTTCCAAAAGGCGAAACTGAGAAAATGGCATGTTTCTCTCCTGAGTTGGAAAATTTAGTGTCAGAAGGTTTAGCTCTAACATTATCAACCCTCAGTGATGACAAGAGCAAACGGGCAATGGAGACATCTTCTACACCTCAGGGCGATTTCCTGTCAGAAAAACAAGATCTTGCTCTGGCGGAACTCTCTTTGCAACCTGAGAAGAAAGACAAGCCACACCAAGTATCAGAATTACCAGATGTTGGGTTGCAAATCACTGGTGATTTAGATAGGCAAAGTGGATCTATAGACACAAAACAAATAAAATCTCTCATAACTAAAACGGGGGATTCTGTTTTAGAGAGGGGCCTTGCTGAGCTTAAGAGCAGTGGACAAGGAAAAAAAGAAAACAGGGAACTTCACGTGTCCCCCACAGTGCCTGAAATTTCAGAGGTTTCATCATGCCTTAAGGAGGAACCTCAGAACCAAGAAATCAAATCTATCTCTCCTAAGGCAGTCAGCTTAGAGTCAAAAGAGGCATTTACTTCTCTAGTTGAAAAAGACAACCTTGAAGAACATCAGCCATATACTTTTCCTTTAAAAGGATCAAAAGAGTTAAACCATTCAGCTGACTTTAAAAAGGAGGAAAAACAAGAAATAAGCTCATTACTGCCAACAAGAAATTTGAAGGCACAAGTTATAGGAGATACTGTAACTACACTAAAAGAAGAAATAGACCAAACAAATTCATTCCCTGTACCCCAGATTATAACTGAACCCTCAGAGGTTGCTTCCTCGGACCTCCTCATGGAGCAAAGGAAACTTGAAAACACGCTTCATTTAGATTATGCTGCTAAATTACCTGATGTAAGCACATCTTTTGTGGATAAACAAGATCTAGGTACTAAACAACATTCAACTATAAAAGAAAATTTGCCTTTGGAAGAATCAAAGCCATTTTTGACAACTGAGTTTGCAGATGTTAAAGAAACACAAATGAAAGAGGCACTTATTTCTCCAGAGGATGAAAACTGGATGCTGGAAAAGCCAGAAAGAGGTGTGGCAAGTCATCATGAAGAAGGAGTCTTGGGATCTGTGCCACTGGGCTCCTCCGGCAGCAGTGATCTGATGACAGGGCTGCCCAAGGCTGCTCTGTCGGAGAAAGACCATCCACACGAAATCGGAAAGCAGGTTCTGCCACATTCTGCTGAAGAACCCCATTTATCAGTACAAGAACCAGTATCTACTCATGATATCCCCATGGGTATTGTAGAGACCTTATCAACTAAAACACCTTCTGAAGAAATAAAGCTGGCCCCAGAACCAAAATCTTTAGTTCCAGCTGAAAATGTAGAGAGAAATGAAGCAGAGGGGAAGCAGGTCTTTTCTTTTGTGAGGAATGAGAGTTCAGTATTGGAAAAAGCAAACAGAGAATTTTCCCAGCCTTGCAAAGAAGACAGCCAGGAAGAAGTCAAACTACCTCCTGAAAGAATCCTCCACAAACCAGTGTCTGGCCCATCAACAGAACATGTCAAATCAGACGCTATTGTCTCTCATGCCAAAGCAGCTCCTTTCCTGGAAGAAGATGCAGAACCTGCAGTAGGCAATACACAAGCAGCACACAGGATTATATCTGCTTTACCTGGAGAGAAGCCATTAGAAGATTCAAAAATGGTTCAGTTGGAGGTTGTAGATAGTGCTAATGGGAGAGGGAAGCCAATATCTGAAATTAAAATACCCACACAAATGAAGCCCCTCCCCTTAAGCCAAGAAAATAAAGAACCCCAACCCCCAGAATCACTCGAGGTGACGCAAAAACTGCCTGAACAGCCAAAGGCAGTTAAACCAGGCCTTTCTGAGGAAAAGAAAAAGAAAGGAATTTCATCCTTCACATCATGGATGTCCAATTGGTTTTTTAGATCAAGCACTGTGGATGACAAGGTTGCTGAAAAAGAAGGCTTAGAAACTCAGCCAAGCCCATCTGTAGAAAAAGCAGTAACTGTAACAGAGCCTAAAGGTACAGCTCCAGCTGACTTCCATGCAACTGAGAAACCAGCTGATCGTCTGCTACCAGAGGCAAAACTCATAACTGCTGAGGAGTCCAGGGGCACTTTAGTTAAATCTGGTGAAGGTCAAGACTTTAAAGTAAACCATACACTTTTATCAAATGTAGAAGTTTTACAACAGCCAAAATCCAACTTTGAGGTGTCTAGTGAAGATCATGGAAAGAAAGAAAGCTTAGAGTATTCAGAGAAAATGGACCTAAACTCAGTAGTTGCTTCTGCTGATAAGGGGGAACATTTTGAAATTCAATCTTCTCCGGTGGGTGAGAAATCCATTATGGAAGAAGACAAAAAGTTTGTTCCTCTTCATGTCACTGATAGTAAAGAAGCCCAGAAGCCAGAAATCTCTCCTCCATCTAAATGGAATATTTCTATTTTTAGTGAAAAGCCAAGGGGTGATCAAAAAGAAAACTCACTCTTTTCACCTGATGCAGTAGATAAAGTGCCACAACAGCCAAAATCAGCTTCCCCTAGCTTCACAAGGAAAAGTGTCATGAGGGAATCAGAGAAGCCAGAGTCAATAATTTTGCCAGTAGAACAATCTAAAGGCAGTTTAATTGATCTTGGTGAAGACAGAGTAAAGAAAGAAATGCCAAAACCTACTTCTTTGAAAATTTCTGAAGAGGAAGTAAAACTCAGATCTGTTAGCCCAACTGAGGAGAAAGAGGACTTGGAAATCAGATCATATTTCCCAGCAGAGAAGGCGCTGGCAGAAAAACAAGAAATGGTAGCCCCGTTAGAGTTAAGAGATAGTGAGGTAGGAAGGGCACCAACTACACAGGGATCTCTCCCTATTAAATTGGAAGAATCAAAAGCTGCTCCTGTGTTGCCACAAGTCTATCAAAATGAAGACCACAAAGAAAGACTCAAAATTATTGAGGAGGAGAAACGAAAAGAAAAAGAAAAGCTGCTACATGTATTTTCAGAAGGAAAGGAGCAGCAGGAGATTCAGCCTTATCCTGTGAATGTAGCCAGGTCTATGCCTGAAAAATCAGATGTTTCTTTAACTCATTCTTTGGGTGAAACCCAACCATTTTTATTAGTTGAAACTACATCAACTACTGAAAAATCAGAAACCATGATCTCAGAGGCTCACCCAGAAATCAGGGAACCAAAGGCAGTAGAAATCCAGTCATCTCTATTAGAAGAAGGTAAAGTGTTGGTAGAGAAAACCAAGACTTTCATCCCAGTGGATCTTCCTTATCGTGATGAAATAGATGACCACTCTATTCCTAAGGAAGAAAACCTGGTATTGGAAAAATCAAGCAGGGATATGGCGAGTTATAATGAAGAAAAGGGACAGGTCACAGTGTTAGAGCTGTCAAAAGGTGGTTCAGTAGCTATCACAAAAGATAGTATAAAACAAGGATCTCCATCTAAAGAATCTGAAAGGATTGTAGACCGCCCTTTGGATGAATCAAAGAGCTTAGAAACACCACCATATTTGTTGTCATCTGTGAAACCACAAACACTTGCTTTAGGGGCTTCTCCAGAAATTAGTACAGTGAAGAAACAAGAATTGATTCCAGATAGGCATACAGTCCATACTATTCAAACATCTAAAGAGCAAACATCTGAAATGTCTAAACAATCTGTACTTGTTTCAAAGCACCACTTTGAGGTTGTAGGAGCTGCTGATACAAATGAACCACCCCCTTCATCAAGCAGCAACTATGCTCAATTTATAGCAAGTGCATCAATAACCAATGCTGATAAAATGGTTTCTACTAGAGAAATATCCAAGGAGCCTGAAGAATTTACAACGACTAGTAAGCCAGCTGGACTTTCAGAAGATCAAAAGGCTGCCTTCAGTATCATTTCTGAAGGCTGTGAAATATTGAATATTCATGCCCCTGCATTTATTTCTTCAGTTGATCAGGAAGAAAGTGAACAAATGCAAGACAAGTTAGAATATTTGGAAGAGAAGACATCACTTAAAACTCTACCCTTCCCTGACAATCATGAGGCAGTTGTTCTCCATGAAACATTAAAGAGTAAGTTAGAAGACTCTGATAAAAAAGTTATATCAGTGAAAGAAAATAAACAAGAGGAAACTTATAAAACAGAAGAGAAGATATCCACAGGTTCAGAAACTGGTGATTTATCCTTTAATCAGCACACAATTCCTGGTGAGGAGGATTATTTTGAAAAATATACATTGATTGATTATAACATCTCTCCAGACCCAGAAAAACAGAAAGCTCTAGGAAAATTAAATGTTGAGGCAAAACTCTCAAAGGAAGTTACAAAAGGAACTCTCTCTTTTCCAGAAAGTTCAGAGGAAAGTACCCTAGAACATGAGTATGACTTGGTGAAATTAGATGAAAGTTTTTATGGATTGGAAAAGGACTACAGCAAATTATCTCACCCAGAGACCCAGAAGTCTTTGGTTATCCAACAGTCAGCTGACAGAGATGCCTCAAAGAGCACAGATAGAGATGTGGACTCAAAGTCACCTGGGGTGCCTTTATTTGCTGCAGAGGAAGGAGTTTTGTCACGAAGCCAGATATTTCCTACCACTCCTAAAGCCATTAATCCTGAACTTCTTGAGGAACCACCTGCACTTGCATTTTTATATAAGGATCTATATGGAGAAGCAGTTGGAGAGAAAAAGAAGGAAGGGGAGACATCTTCTGACGGTGACAGTGTGAATTCTGAGGCATCATTTTCAGGCAGAAATTCTGACACTGATGATGGAACAGGAATATATTTTGAGAAGTACACACTCAAAGATGACATTCTCCATGACACATCTATAACTGAAGAAGACCAAGGCCAAGGTCTGGAAGAAAAAACAGTTGGTAAGGATGATTCATACCAACCAATAGAAGCAGAAAGGGAAAGTTGGGGGAGGTTTGGAACTATTTTGGGGGAAAAGAAACTGGAAGAGGAACAGAAAGCTGCTTACAGGGAAGGAGAATCGGTAGGACATGTGGAGACCCTTGACACTGTAGATACACAGAGGAAAGCTCCCATCACTGAGGAAGTCAAAGTGAGTGTCCAGAAAGTAAGCTATGCAGTTCCATTTGAAGACACTCCTCATGTTCTGCAGAGGGCAGATGAAACAAGCAGTCAGAGTAATGAAGCAGCAAATGCAAATCCAGAGGTCAATCTGAATGTCCCGGTACAAGTGTCCTTCCCAGAGGAAGAATTAGCATCTGGTGCAACTTGTGTCCAAGAAACACTGCAAGTAGAACCTACAGTAATGGTCCCACCTGAGCCAAGAGAAGATAGGCTCCGCAGTAGTCCTGTTCAGGATGAATATGAATTTGCCGAATCCCTGAACTATGAAGTAGTTGCTCAAGACACTTTGTCTGAAGAACTGTATTCAGAATCCACCACTGAAGATGTGTTGTCTCAGGGAAAGGAATCCTTTGAACACATCAGTGGAAATGAATTTGTGAGTGAGATGGAACCAAGTACGTCTGCTGAACAGAAAGAGTTGGGCAGAGAGAGGACAGAAGACCAATTATCATCAGAGTTAGTAACTGAGAAGGAGCAAAAGGAACCGAAAAAGTCCCAGATTGACACATATTGCTATACTTGCAAAAGTCCAATTTCTGCTGTTGACAAGATATTTGGCACCCACAAAGACCATGAGGTGGCAACGCTTGATACAGCTATAAGTGCTGTAAAGGTAAATAGAGTTTTTTTCAATTTTTTATTCAAAGGTATAACTAGATAAGTAGATTTGTTTACATCCATTCTTGTGAAATACTTTTTTTAAAAAATACAGCCAACTTCTTTGCAGCAGACGGTAAATAGATTTTACAACATATAAAGATATAATAATATGTACAGCAGTGGGCAAAAATAAGTTTACACTTGTGAGTAGGTGAAACAGAGTTTATTCTTGTATTATTATGTATTAGTTATTTGCATTACACCTGTAAACCTACTTTTGCCCATCCCTGTAGACATTTAATTTATTTTCTCAATTTAAAAAATGATCAATATTTAGTACATTCATCTTTAGGCATAACAGTTCATCTGAAAGAAAACCAAGAACATTTCCCCAGGCATTTAGTTAAGATCAGTTGACAAGAATTTATTATGTCTATACTTGTCTATGCGCCAAGTTTTTTCCAGATTCTGGGAATACCAAGATAAATAAACTGGGCTGCTGCCTTTAAGGGGTCTTATGGCAATGCCCCTTAACATTACCCCCAAACACCAAATAATTGTAAATTAAAACATACTTTTGAGCATAAAACAGTTTATTTTCTATTATCTACCATTTCATCTTTTAAAATACACATTTACATTACACTGAGAAATTTTTACTGCAAATTTTATAAAATAGAAAGTAAGACATTTTAAATTTTGGCTTTCTCCATATTTCCTCCTTATCAAATTGATGTTAGAAATGGAAAACCTTTGCATTCTTTCTGGCTATGTCTATAGATTGATTCCCAATGTTAAAAAGTTAGTCATAACACATATCCTTATGTATGTCATTATAAATATTCCATTTCCTCAGAGATACTACTGGAAATCAACTGTTTAGTCTTTGAGATTCCCATATACCTTTGCAATCATCACCCTTGTCTCTTCCATACAATAGCCAGAATGATGTAAAAGTGCAAATAACAATAAGAATTGAGCATTTATTCTCTGCTAGGCACAGTGTTCTTTATATATAAGATATCTTTTAATCCTCACAACACTGTCATTATCATCAATTTTCAGATCCTGAGTTAGGCTTAGTTTTTGAGTTGCCCAAGGTCATGGAAGACAGAACTAGAATTGATACCCAGGTCTTCCTGGTGCCAGAGTTCATGCTCTTGGCTGTATATCCCTTTTGCAGGGCTCAGTAACTTCCTAATGGTAGCAAGTTTCAATATTCAACTAGGTCACAGTTAAGTAATTGCTAGGCTCATTTTGATCTGATAGGATAACACAGTAGAACCTTGGCATTTTTCTTTTCACTAGAAAATTAATTCTTATGAACTTGTCTGATATTGGTTCTATTTCTCTAGGGTGAAATTTTGTTGAAACTTTACCTGGTAAAGTTTGAGGAAATGAAGCATTTCATTTATGAAATCTCAGGCATTGGACACATTAGCAGCATTGATGTTGCTCCATTCTGTGATGACACTTGGTTTTGTTAAGTAACCACTACTGGTTACTGTCACCAGAAAGAAGATTAGATTTTTCCATCTTCTTAATTATATTTTGTTTATCTCTATGAATTTTAGAAATTAAAAAAATAGTTCTCTAAATCTCAATTTAAAACAAATTTCAAAAGCAGGGAGATGTGATGTCTCCTGCTTTAAAACCATTCTAAAGTTTTCTTTTTCCCTCCGATCTTTTCCAAACAGTATGAGAAAGTAGAAAACCAGTTGGCTAAAGCCAAAGCGGCTTCCTGGTTTCATTACATCAACTGTGAAGAGGAAGAGTTGGTTGGCCACTTTCTAAAATTAAAAATCCACTTAAAAAGTTGTAACTTGCGAGTTCCCTGGCATCTGTGAGTAGGCCATTTGTGAATATTCAAGAACTGATAGCTGCATTTACAAATTATCTAGGTCCCTGCTTCTGCCCCCACTCCATCCCCATTGTGGTGGCTTACCATTTGTCTGTCACTTATTTTCTTTTTCCACTCTTTCCCTTCCTTCTTTGCATTATTTGTCGATTCTCCATTCCATGTCAGGAACTGTGTGAGTCATTGAGAATGAAAACAAAAATACAGGAAGGTGGATCTGTCACTCCCCCGTATCAGTAAAGCCTTATAGGAGCAATGTTCTGAGGAATGAACTTTCGGGAGTGAAATGATGGAGTAAGACTAAGAGGGTTAGGAGAGGTGTCTTAAAAAGGAGAAGCTTGGGTAAGCCTTAAGCAAACAAGGCCTTCAGCAAACAAGGACAGAGAGGTCATTCTAGAGAGAGGGAGTGCCATATGAAAAGGCGCATAGGTGAGAAAGAGTCCAAGGAAAGATGGGGCTCGTGTGATTAGAGCCTGGGTGCTAAAGAGGGAAGCAGAGGCCAGATCCCAAAGGGGCCTTCAGAGTGTAATTTCTCCATCATTCTATGGATGGTGAACCAGGCAGCTGATGCTCTGTTACGATGCTGTTACTGGTTAAGATTAAGCCGGATAGATTACAGCTAACTTTACAACTATAGTTAAAGTAGGTACCATCTTCCCCCATCCCTCACAGGTTTTCTAGTTGGCTGTCATGCCTTGAGTATTTTAACCCTTTGAGGATCATTAGAACTTTTACATCTCTTTAGCAGATAGTTTCCATCATTTGGTACGCTACACTGGCCTGGTGACACCTCTGAGCCTCAGGTGGTCCAGGCTCACTTGATGCCATTGGCACAAATGTGAGGAGACTACTCAGGTATATTGGGCTAATTTAGCAAAAAGCTTGCTGTTAAAGGAAAGACAATATATAAAAATTGAGGCCCTACCAAGGAGAAATAATCCAATCCATATTCCACTAAAACAAGTATTCTTTGAACTCACCAACTTACTGAGAGGTCCTTCCTCTTGTAGGAGAAACTAAATTGTCTTTGTATTGCTCTCATTTACAAAACTCCTAATTGCTTATTGTGCAGAATTATCTGTAGTCAATTTAAATATTTTATTTATTTATTTTTAGAGGGGAAAGAGGGAGAAAGAGAGGGAGAGTAATGTCAATGTGTAAGAACAACATTGACTGGTTGCCTCTTGCATGCCCCCGACTGGAGACCTGGCCTGCAACCCAGGCATGTGCCCCTACTGAGAATCAAACCAGCAACCTTTTAGTTTGTAGGCTGATGCTCAGTCCACTGAGCTACACCAGCCAGGGCTCTATATTCAATTTAGATGAAGCAGCAAATAAAATTTAAAGACTGATTTGTTAGTCAACATGGTATATAGTAAATCTCTACCAAACATACTAAATTTACAAGGGATCTGGTGCTCACTGCTTGAAGTTCTTTTCTCAAATGCCATATACTAAAGATATCTTAATTCTTTTCTTCAGGTTCAATTAGCAGAATTTTTAGAAAATTTACAAGAAAAGTCCTTGAGGATTGAAGCCTTTGTTAGTGAGATAGAATCTTTTTTTAACACCATCGAGGTAAGTTCCCACATCCCTTTCACATTTATCTGGTTTGTTATGGAACCACAAGTAAATGATTCTGATCTAAAAGAGTCTGAATTGGGGTCTGTGTGTGCATGTGTGGTTTGCCATTGTTAATGTTTTTCCATTAAAGTGAAGGCCTTAAAGTTTTCCATATGTGTGTCGTCAGTGAAGACTGCCTTCTGTCTAAAGATAAATGACTAACCCTTAAAAACACATGCACATTTATTGGGCACTTACTACAATAAGGCAAATGCTTTACAGGCTTATTCAATTTAATCCACATACTAACTGTATGAGATGGGTGCTTTATTATTCCCATTTGATAGCTAAAAAACTGAGACTTCTCCCTCTCTGGAGAGCATTTGTGAATGTAGCACCCTGTCCGGTATTGTGGCTGCCCCTCCCTCACACTGTGATTTTACTGGAGTAGTGAAAATGGCACAAACCCCTCCCTACTACCTGATGGCCATGAGTCTTCATTCACTGTGATGCCATTTTCAAGTTCGATCATGTGGAGATGCAGGTGGGAAGGATTTCCACACAAATATATTTTTTTGTGATTTCAGTAACTAAATCCTTCTTAGTGATGCTCTTACAGTGAATTCTATTGCAAAGCTAACTACGTCAAAGGAGGGTCATGGGTTGGAAATTTAGACTGAGCGTGTGATCTGTGTTTCTCTTGTCAGGATGCCAGAGATCAGCTCTTTAAAAGGCTGGTGTTTCTCTTAAAAAAAAAAAAGACATGCATTTCTCATTTCATTTAGAAGTTTTGTTGTTGTTGTTGTTTTGTTTTGTTTTAGGAAAATTGTAGTAAAAATGAGAAAAAGCTGGAAGAACAGAATGAGGAGATGATGAAGAAGGTTTTAGCACAGTATGATGAGAAAGCCCAGAGCTTTGAGGAAGTGAAGAAGAAGAAGATGGAGTTCCTGCATGACCAGATGGTCCACTTTCTGCAGAGCATGGATGCTGCCAAGGACACCCTGGAGACCATCGTGAGAGAAGCCGAGGAGCTTGACGAGACCGTTTTCCTGACCGTAAGCACCGATTCAAACAGGCCCCAACATCTTACACCCACTGTAGCCTGAGTCTACTTAAAACTTTTATTTTTCAATATTCCCTAAGATCATTTATATGCTTATGTGAGGGTTTTTTTAAATAATTTCAACACTTAAAAATTATTCGGGCACGCCTGATATTTATGGAAAAGGCCCAGCAAGTTCTTAGCAGCCAGATCCAGCTGAAGGATACAAGGAAGTCAGGGCACAGCACCATCTGTCCTGTCACAGTGGATTGCTCACCATCTAAGAGGGAGGAAGGAAAAGCAGCCTGAAAACCTTATTCGTGCCATGCTCCCTTTGGGGACAGCCTGACCTTCCAGTGCCTGGCACATCATGCCAGCCCCGGAGCCTGCCCTCCCCGCTCCTGCTCACTAATCTGAGGTGACCTCCCCTGGGGACCACTCCCTCTGAGCCTCACCAAGTGGCCAGGAGAAACATTTGATACACTTTCACCTTGCAAAAGGGTGACATAATGTTATACTTCTCTCAGGTAACATGTTGTTATTTTTGTAAGGGTCTTCCTAGGGACCACATTCCTTAATTCAAACAAGCACCTGGTGGTGCTCCTCAAGTTGCACCACAGAGGCTAATTCCCCAGAACATCCAGTAAGATACGGGATCTCCATGGAGCCAGGAATAACCAGGAGTAATGGAGGTATTTTTGTTGAGGGCAGTCCCAAACCTAACTATCAAACTAGGAAAAAGCACCATCTTACAATGAGTGGGGACCTTCCTTTCAAAACTCCCCAGGCCACCCAGGTCTCTAGTATAGTTTGGAGATAGAGCAAGGCAAAACGGGTCCACGTTAGGCTTTTCATTTGCCCTTAGGGCCACTCCAACCAGGGCACATGTAGGTGAGGTGAACATGGCATCCTCAAACAAAATGGAACTCATGCAGCTGCTTTATGCTTTATGTTTAGTTAAGGCAAAGCTTTAATATTTCAAAATTAGGCACCTTTTGCGAAGTATAATGTTAATAAAGCGCTTTGTGTTCCCTAAGAACCTTACTTTTCTTTGGTAAGAATATTTTCTTCTCCCTAGAAGAACAAATTGTAACTAAGAAAGCATGTTTTTTCCTGATTATAAAAGCAGCCTGTAGCCATTTGAGGAAATTTGGAAAAGACAGAAAAGCACAGAGCAGGTATCACCCAGACATAACTACTGATTACATTTTTGGTATATATCCTACATTGAACAAATTTAAGTCATTTTTATCACCTTGGAGAATTCTATTCTGGAAGCTATTGGTTAATGAATAGCAAAGCATAAGCAAGCCATTGCTGGCCTTGCTGATCATGGAGAGTTAGAGCAGCACCGGAAACTAAAGTCCCCTGCATCCCTGCTCTGACCTCCACCCTCCCCATCCTGTCTGAGCACTAATTTCCTTGGTGCCCAGCTGAAGCCTCCCAAGAGAAACAGCTTCAGGGGAGGGTGAGAAGTATTGATTTTCGAACATGCATGACCTTAATGCTCTAGGTTGGTTTTTGTTGTTGTTAACTTTCTCTCTCTCTCTCTCTCTCTCTCTCCCCCTCCTTTTTTCCCCTCTCCTCCCTACCCCCATTCTCTCTCCCCTTCTTCCCTATTCCCTCATAAGTCGTTTGAGGAAATCAATGAAAGGTATATAAAACATGGCACACCATAGTGGCACCTGAGAATAGCATGACCATGCTTTATGTTTAATATTTTGATGCTTTATAGAGAAATGAGCTGCCAATTAAAAAATACATACATTTAGTGAGCTACTGGATTTTTACTTTTAGACACAGTGCTTTTAAAAGCTAAATGACAGCTTTGAAAGAAAATTGCATGCGCTTTAGTTAAATAACAATTATTATAATGTAGATTTTTAACTGCTTTCTTGAGATGTAGTCTCTATTTTCAAATCAATCCAGACCATCTTTCCTGTCAGTGCATACAGAACATTTTGAAGATATTTAGACTTATTAGTCAAATACAAGTATTTGAAAGAATCATTCATATTTGCCTTGAGTAATTTTACAACTTAATATAAACTTAATGAAATGTTCTGTCATGTTCTCTTCAAAAGATAGGCATGCATTTGTCTTCTCTTCCTGCTTGGCTCACCTAAAGGAATCTTCCTCCTTTGATTTGTTTTATTTTTTGCTGTTGTTTTTAGCACTTGGTATAAAGAATAATTCTTTATTCTTTTAAAAGTCAAAGCATTAACATGAAATCAGGAAATGTCCTCTATAAAAACATTTGATCTATGTTTATCTTTTGGAACTTCTGATATTGAAATGCTTCTACTTGTCTGACACATTTTTCCCTTGGTCCCGTAGCAAGACTTGAGGTCTTTCCTACTGGTCGAACCTAATATTTTTATCTTTTCCCCCCTTAATGTAAATTTCTAAACTTGTGAATATTATCTTCAGTTTAGTTCAGTGCCAAATTGTGAACTATCATAAAGTAAAATCAGAAATTTGTATTTGTGATATATTAAAATATGTAAAGAATGGGTTTGGATTTTTTAGAGAATAAAAACAGTACAGGTGGACTTGCTCACCTTTAAAAATCTATTCAACAGAATATTGCCCATAAGTTTTAAGAAAATAATTTGTATATAGATATTGGCATTAATCAATAAAAGTTTCATTACAATAGCTCTGTTACAAGTAGAATTACCTATAGACCTTTTGAAAATACTGATGCCTCAATATTTTCTCCTGAGATTCTAGTCTGATTGGTCTGAGGTGTAACCCAGGCATTTTTAAAGCTTCCTGGATGATGTTAATGCACAGCCAGGGCTGAGAACCTCTGGTTTCTAACAGTCTGCCCTCTGGTTCAGTGGTTTCCCAAACTGGCTGTGCCTGAATTAGCCGTGCAGTTTGTTCAACAAGAGCCCCGCAGCCCCAGCCAGATCCACTGCCCGTGAACTCAAGGAGGGCCGTGGCACCTGTGCACTTCGCAGTTCTCACGCAGGAGTCGGAGGCTCAACGGGCATGTCTAGACACCGATATGCATGCCTTGTTCCCCATGTCCTTTGTTTTTAAAAGACTATACATTTCTTCTACATACTGTTGATACTTAGTTTGATCCAAAAAGTATATGGATTTACAGTGCCACTTCTTATACACTGGACATGTGTATAAGGAAATATATCATTACGTATTTGCTTATTTATAGTTCATGCACTCATGGAGGACACCAATTGGCAGGAAAATTTGACGAATGAAAATTTGCAAGTGCTTTTACCGTAAAAATGCTGCAGTACATTTTTATGTTTTTAAACATCAGAATATTAACTCGCTAATATGAATTGACATCCATTTAATTCTAAATACTATTTCTTTGGTTTTGTGCTTGAACTTGCTCATCTGTGTGTCATTTGAATTAATTTTGATTTCATCGACCAATGGAAAATGAATTAATCTTAGCTAAAACTGCATGTCACCTCAAGGAAGTTACTCTTGGGATTAGCATTATCTTCTGTAAAGAAAAAAAGACAGCAATAATTGAGATTGGTGAAGAAATATGATCAAAGAAAACGCTGTTAAACATTCAGACACGTGTGCATACACATGTGAGGAAGCTCAATTGTTTCACTGCGAAGAAGCCCTTCATGTCCTCAGGACGACTTCCACGTCAAGGTCTCAATGCCACCAATGCCCCTTTCTCTGAGAAGTGCTAGTTATCTAGTCTTTTTGTTAACCTTACTGCTTTTTCTCTCTTTGCATTATATCTCTAAAGGCATTGTTTGTATAGTAAATGATTTCTCTTAACACTGAAAGTGCTTCAATGAAGGAATGCTGTCAACCATATTTAGACTGAAAACCTGCATATTTTGAAAACCCTATTTATTTAGAAAATGCTGTTTGGTTGAAAGGATGCATTCTCTTCTTTCTGTTGTGCTCTTTTGTGTTACAACAATGAAAAAGCAAGTCATAACCATTGTGGGACCTGCTCATAAAAATTGTTCACTTGCCCTTTTATATATTTGATATTAAAATTGAACAGATCAGTGCATAAGGGAAAACTCAACCAGAGTTTTTGTGCTACAAAAAGTCCCCCATTTAGTCCGTGACGCGTGTTAATTCTGAGTCTGTCATTTCTCCCTCTGCATCCCCAAAGCCTTAAGTTAGGCTCCGTGGTTTCCCTTGCCTGGAGCCCCGTGGGGTCCGCTATGCCGACCCCACCACCTCTGGTCTGCTTGCTCTGGTCCTTCCTCAGACTCCTGCCGGGGCCTTCCGCACAAGTCCCCTTGTGTGAGCACTTCTGTGGCTCTCCCTGCCTTCAAGAAGAGAGTGGAAACTCCGGGTGGACACGAAAAGCTCATCGCAGTCAAACCACAAGCCACCTTTCTGTTTCATCTCTGTCTCCATTTCCTAATTCTCAAGGTAGTCCAAGGTCACCTTTGGCTCTTGAACGTGCCATCATACTCTGTTACAACGCCATGCCTTTGTCCACGCTGTTCTCTCTGCACCCTCCTTACTCCCAATTCTGCCTCGGAAACTCCTCCTCATTCTTTAAGACTCAGCCCAGATGTCACCTCCTCTTTGAAGCCCCTATCAGAACCATCTCCCCTAAATCAAATGATACTGATTTTTATTATCCCTCACACTAGTAAGCATAGTAGGCACTCTTTAAAATTTTCAGTTATATTTTATAATCTTTCTCCCTCAATTGATAAAAAAAGTTACCAGACCCTGAGATTCTGATATTCTCACCCAAATGAAACTTTACCCTCTTATACATTCAAAGTATATTTATTAAATGCCTACTGTGTACAGGGTATCACGTTACAATACACTAGGGAACAAAACAGAGTCCTTTCCTGCATGTAGGTTATATTCTGGTGCAGTGGACAGACGAAAACAAATAGGTCACAGCCAGCTCGGGGAAGTAAAAAGCAGCAGAGTAAGGGACAAAGGGCAGAGGCACCCCGGTTGGTGCACTCAGGGCTCCCCTTTTTGAGGAGCTGAAATTTGAACAGTGCCCTAAATTCAGAGAGAAATGAGCCATGCAAGCATGTAGGAGGAGACATTTCCCACAGCCAGTGCAAAGGCTGAGGCCCTGTGCTACCAAAACCCCAATTCCATGATGCTGAGACCAGTGGGGTTCCTCGAAGCTGTTCAGTTGCTGGAAGAAAGTTCCCGGCTTCTGTAAGGGAGGTGCCACAGAGGAGAGTGCCTAACCCGAGTTGAGGCCCCTTGAGCTGGAGATAAATGTTTTGCCATCTCTTTTTCCCTCCCTCTGCAGAATCAAGGTTTGGTTCTGTTTTGTTTTAAAAAAAAACACCTAGATTTCACCTAGGTACAAATGCTAAAAGTTTGTATTTGTTGGCATCTTTCCTTAGAAGGTTGATAAAGGCTGTTAATAAAAGCTATTATTTTATAAACTGTGGCTTGTTTAGTCTTCTAAGAATGGATAGACTTTATCCTCCATCAGTGCTGTATCCCTGCTACCCAGGACAGAGCCTGCCTGGCACATAGTAGGTGAATATTTTTTTTGAAAGTCTAAATGACTAAAAGCATAATAGTTAGGGCTGAGAACAGCAAAGCCATCATACAGTGTGTGAATTTTCAGATGGGTTCTGAACCTTTGTATCTTTAGGAAAGAAAGAAAAAGAATCATTAAAACATAGTAATTTGCAGGACTAATTTTATAGATGCAAAATGAAAAATCACATAATTTGATAGAATCTAATCAGACTTGAGGATATAGGAATGGAATTTCTAAGATTAGCAATTACACCAAAAAAAATTCTAAGAATAAATCGATTTTAAACATGTATTTCTAGATTTTGAAATAGTTGAGATCCTTTTCGGATACAATGGCTCACAAAAACTACAACAACAACAATTTCGTCTTTGGACAATTGTTTTCGCTTTCACTCTGTGTGCTAATAATGTCTTGACTTACATAGAACTATTTTCCCCCAATAGGCTGCTTTCTGCCATGGAGAGTACCGCTTCTTTAGAGAAAATGCCTGCTGCATTCTCACTTTTTGAACATTATGATGACAACTCAGCGAGAAGCGACCAGATATTAAAACAAGTGGCTGGTAGGAATTTTAATACATTAAATACCTGGGTGAAATTTGATGGTTTTTCCTTGATGTGTTCTATAAAGTTTTTGAATGTAAGGAAATATAACTGGAAAAAGGGAAATCTTCTTAATAAACATTTAAAGCTAGATTCTGCCATAAAGCATGAGACCAGCACACCATTTCAGTTATGAACTGCGTTTCCATTTGAAGCCCATACCTGCGCTGGGATGGCAGGGAGGCGGGAGGAGGCAACAAAGGAACCAAACAGTCTCTGTTTATTTTCCTTTGTCAAATAGGGTTTTGCTCCCCGTCTTCTAAAGATTATGTGCCACATGCCAGCAGCCAGCTATAGAAGGAAATATAAATCAAATATTTTCCCATGTATTGAATAGAATTTTCCTTATGAGTGGTTTTCCCCTCTCCAATTGAGTTCTTTTTCCTTGTTTAAAAACTAAACACACTAGTTCAGAAAATTAACAGCTCGGCACCGTGTTCTGTAGCCAGAGGCCTCCCACTCAACTGTCAGCAGCATTTTGCTGGCTCTTCAAAGTGTTTTTTTAATGTGCTATTTTAACAAACAAGACAATGAAAGTTATTTACATTTCTCAAAGCTGCCGTGTTTCCGTCAAGTTACCAAGTTTCACTTACTGTAAAGTGTACTCAGATGTTCTCTCTAAAAGATGCTATGTTCTTTCAAAACCACCTTAAAGATGGCTGTTGCTTTTTGATTGACAAGTAACTTTCATTCCTGTAAGAAGAGTATTAATTTAGTAACTGGTAAAAGGCTACTGGGTCTTTAAAAAGACAACAACCAACCAACCCTATATAAAATGAAAAATGAAGTCATTTATCCTAATGGATTTTCTATAGAAATGTCTCAAAACAAAAGGGTGTTTTCTTTTAATGCCTTTAAGAGGCATATGCATAGAGCTATGATTGCAAACTAAGGAATTCTGATTCACAGAGTAGATCTGCTTTTAAGGGATTCATTATATGCTATTGTTCTTTTAAGTGGATTTTTGTTTGGAATACCTGGTGGGCAATGAAAGGACATTTTATAGATGTAGAGGTCACAGAGTTACATAGTCATTGCGGCATAGCACCTGTGGCAGTCCCAGTAGTTTTAAGTTGTTTTGGAGAAACTGATCTCTGAGAGATAAATGCTGTGGTTTGTGCATCTGCTTCTAGAAATTGGAGCCCAGGGTGTTGACTTGTTGCTAAATAGTTTTTGTTCATTTTGTGATCAGTGACACCTCTCAGATATGAAGTCCTCACCTAGCACCTGAAAAGTTAATTAGATCACTCCCTAAACTAAACAGATACAAGTGAGGAAAGGATGTGATTTTCCACAAACATTTATTCCACGCTTAATATACTGCCCGGCACTGTGGCTGTTAAGCCTAACCTATCAATCTCAAAACAACCCTAGGAGTAGGTTTTATTGTTATTCCCACTTGCCAGGTGAGGAAATAGAAGGAACAGAAAAATGACCCTCACATCGCCCTAGATGCACAGCTATTGGGGGTGAGGGTGGCGGAGGTGTTTGGCGTCAGAGCCTGCGCTGGAACCACTGCTCTGTGCCCAAGAGGCCAAGTGCATTGCTATGAAAGGAGAGGTAGCTATAGATTAGTGACAACCAAAGCTTCCTTGACTCTGCCTCCTGGAGCCTTTTTAAAAAAAAATTGTGATAAAATAAGCATAATGTAAAAATTAGCATTTTAACCATTTTGGAGTATACAGTTCAGTGGTGTCAAGTATACTCACATTGTTGTACAACCATCGCCACCATCCAGAATTCTTTTCATTTTTGAGAACTGAAACTCTGTACCCATTAAATAATAACTCCCCACCCTCCGCCCAGTCCCTGGCAGCCACCATTCTGCTTTCAATCTCTATGAATGTAACTGCTCCAGGTAACTCACATAAGTAGAATAGTATTTGTCTTTCATGACTAGCTCATTTCACTTAGCATAATGTCCTCAAGGCTTATCCATGTTGTAGCATGTGTTAGAATTTTTTCCTTTTCAAGACTGAATAATATTCCATTGTACGTCTATACTGCATTTTGCTTATTCCTCCACCCATCAGTGTACCTTAGGTTCCTTCCACTTTTTGGCTGCTGTGAACAAGGCTGCTCTCCTGGGGACTTCTTTGGAAGCTGGGTTGAGTGGGAATCTGTGTCTGGCCACAGGCCCTGACATCCAAGTTGGTGTAATGCTCAGCTCCCTTAGTGTGACAGCCCTTTATGGGACACTCCATCAGGCAGAGGGAATCCATGCTGGTGATTCCTCTGCCCAATTTCTTAGTCTCTGGTAAAGATGCCTTAAAATTCCATTTTCTCATTTTGGGCATTACTCCAATTCAAGTTCATTACTTGTAAACAGAGTTGTTAACATATAAAATCTGGGTCTCTGGTGTTCATCTATCCCAGGAATTGTAAATCCAGCATTGTTATTAGATTACATCTATGAAATATTTTTATTCCCTTTTCAATTTTAGAATGCTTTGAAAAACAAGAGTATTTTCTGTTTTCGAAAAAAGATATCCTAACTGTAATGTTTTTTGGGGGGGAAGGAGGAGCACAGTAAGTACAAAATTATTTCTAGCCTACATGTTTTGCTTAATTCCCTACAACTGCTTCTTCCTCAAAATTTGGTGATGGGAGGAGGTCAATTATTAGTTTTTCAGTTAGTTAAGCTACCTAAGAGAGATTTTTGAAAAGATGTAACCATTTTTAAAAAGCAGATATCACTCAATGTATAATTCATTTAAAAAAAGCAGGAGAATGTTCATTGTCTCTGCCTCAAGGAGCTCTGATGCGCTGTCTGAGAGACAGCTGACAGCAGCTGAAGCATTCTGCTGGGCTCTTCAGTAAACCTGGGCAACATGAAAACTTATTGCACTGCATTTATCTGGATGGGCTCCTTTAGAATGTGATGCTGATTTCCTGCTGGGAAGACAAACAGTGAAGTCAAAGACAGCATAAGGATGTCTGAACCATGATCAGTCCTTGGGAAGGTGCTCTGACAGGCAGGCTTCCTGCCTTATCCTGCAGCCTGCTCAGTGTGCCCTGCCTCCAAAGTCCCTCTGTGATTTACTGATGGTGGATTCCGAGTACACCCCCATTTTAAGGGGCTTCTTGCCCCCTCCCCTCCATTTTCTGTGCTCCTGCCGAGGCTATTTACTTTCTGGATGTTAGTATTGGTTATGTGTCAGGCACTTTGCTAAACACTTAATATACATACATTATGTTGCTTCTTAGAACAACCCTGGGAGGAAATGGTATTGTATTCCCAATTTAAATATGGGAAAACTGAAGCTAAAATAACACAACTAATCAGAGGGAGTTCTGGCATTTTACCTTAGACCAGCCTCTGTGTTCCAAAGCCCGTGACTTTGACCACTCTCTTACCCTGCTTCTTATTTTTTATACCTGTGTATTTGTTCAGCTCTTTATCTCTATTGAATCTTTTCAACATCTTTTTGTTCCATTCTGTAGAGCCCTTTATTTTCCCTTGTTTTAAACCCCTTGTTGAGCTAACTTTGTTTTCTTTTCATCCAGTGTTGACTCTTAACAAAGTAATCTCATAAAATTTGGCTCACACTCTTTTAGTACGCTTATCTCTTAGGAAATTGTTGACTGTGAAAAATAACCACAAAAATAAATTTAAAAGCATGACATCTTTTCAACTATGAGAATAACCTTTTCGTTTAATTTGTATAATATGTTCAGTGCTTTTATATCTCAAAACTTTTGGAAAAGAATTACATAGGAGCTTAAGTTATAGTGTTGTATATACTGTTAATGTCCAATATGCAAAATTTAAACTCAAATCTCTAGTAAAACACTTGAAAATATTGCTGTCTTTAAAATTCAGAACAATAGCCCTGGCTGGTGTGGCTCAGTGGACTGAGTGCCAGCCTGTGAACCAAAGGGTTGCCAGTTTGATTCCCAATCTAGGGCACATGCCTGGGTTGCGGGCCAGGTCCCCAGTAGGGGGCACTCGAGAGGCAACCACACACTGGTGTTTCTCT
The DNA here is from genome assembly GCF_004126475.2 of Phyllostomus discolor. Lineage (NCBI taxonomy): Eukaryota > Metazoa > Chordata > Mammalia > Chiroptera > Phyllostomidae > Phyllostomus > Phyllostomus discolor. The sequence goes on from NC_040905.2 coordinate 49,524,222, forward strand.
CCTTTCTCTCTCTCCCTTATCCCCTCTCTAAAAAAATAAATAATTAAAATCTTTAAAAATTCAGAACATTTGAATTATACCAGATATCTAAACCTTATATTTGAATCAGTTAATAGGATACTTTTCCCCCTATGTAATTTTTACATTTGGTTTACATTTCCTTTTTTTTTTTTAAGATTTTATTTATTTACTTCCAGAGAGGGAAGGGAGGGAGAAAGAGAGGGAGAGAGAAACATCAATGTGTGGTTGCTGGGGGTCATGGCCTACAACCCAGGCATGTGACCTGACTGGGAATTGAACCTGCGATGCTTTGGTTCGCAGCCCGCGCTCAATCCACTGAGCTATGCCAGCCAGGGCTACATTTCTTTTTAATTTGTAGGTATGGTCATGCTGGAAAGAAACAATAGGATAGTGGTTTCAGAAAGTGTCCTTTGTTATTTTATTCACAGAATTCTTTTTCAGCCTTGATGATATAGCACCTATAGCCAAAAAGGGTTTCGTTTGTCTCTACTGTGAATATAGACTCTATATTGATGTACAAGGATAGAATATTGCTTATCTAGCAAAGCATACTCAAGTTTTGCTTCAAAGAAAAGCCAAGTCATCTGATGGGTCCTCTGCCTGTATAAGTTAATTCCTCTAAATATAAGGCTGTAGAAGAATATTCTCAAGTGATCCCACTTAGGGTTTCATTTTTATTGTTTGTGTGTGTGTTATATGTACATACATACATTTGCATAGAAAAACACTCAGCTATAACAGTAGAAAATCCTTGGGGTTGGGCGTAGGGATGTCTGGGAAACAAAGGAGACCTCCCAGTTTTATTCCACGTGTTTCTGTATTGTTAGAATTTTTCGTAAGTGACTTTTGAAAAAAGAAAAAACTCAATCAATAAAAATATTAGTTCTAATAAATTTTGCTTATATTCCAGTTCCACAGCCTCCTAGGTTAGAACCTCAGGAACCAAATTCTGCTACCAGCACAACAATCGCGGTTTACTGGAGCATAAATAAGGAAGATGTCATTGACTCATTCCAGGTTTACTGCATGGAGGAGCCACAAGATGACCAAGAAGTAAACGGTAGGCTTGCTAATACAAATACAGGTGCATGTGTGCATTTCTGCATCTTAATGTGATTATTTAAACATCTGCATATTATGACTCTTTCCATAAAGCACTCACGGCCACATATAAAAACAACAACAACAAACCAACAACTGTATAATGAACTAACATATAAGCAAAATTTGGAAATCAGGGTAAACAAAAATGCATAAATATCATCACAATGGTCAATGTGCATTATTGTAATTGAGACACAGATTTGACTTTGAGCTGTCAGGGTTACAGAAACAATGAACTGATTCTCATTGTCAGAAAGCAAAGTAATGTACAAGAGTTTCAGGGAGAACAAAGTATCAATCAGTACTGAGGTCAAAGCACCAGTGTATCGTGTGCCACTTTGTGGAGGACAGATGAGCTGCATGGGGCACCGACCTCTAATAATTTTAATGCAGATGCACCATTGGATGTCATGGTTGGCATTTTCTCAGGTCCATCTTGGATAAAAGCTGTAAACAAACTATAAAGGTTACTTCAGAGTTCACACTTCTAAGGCATGGGCCTAGGTGTGGTGTAGTCTTTCAGTGCCCCATATGAATGTGCAGACAGAGGTGAAAGAGCTTAGCAGGGTGAGCGGATGGCCTGTCTTATCGTCGAGCCTCTGTAAATATCTTCTGTCTAGTAGGACTTCTAACCAGACTAGAAACCAAGCAGTTTGAGGTTGTACTCACTGATGACTCAGAGCTGGAAGTGCTGGAGTTCTGTTGCTTGTTGAAGACAGATCCGTGTAACATGGTGGGGCAAAAGTAAACTTACAGTTGTGAGTATGTGAAACAGAGTTTATTCTTGTATTACTATTTATTAATTATTGTATTATCTTCTATACAAACAACCTTAAATCTACTTTTGCCCCACCCTGTATTTCAGAAACCAGACAATTATGTGGCAGGATTGACATGCCACAGGAGTCCAATTTGCAGTAAGAATTAATTATAATATATTTCACTGTTGCCAATATCTAAGTCTTCCGAGATATCATTTGATTCTTACTTAAATTAGAAAAAAGGTAAGAAAAGCACCCATTGGTATAGTGTAAAGTTGGCTTTGTCCATAAGAATTTCAATTTTATTGGGAACCTATTAGCGTATGGCTGTGATAACACAGCAAGATAAGTGCTATTATCCCTACTGGCAAATGAAAAAATGGACGTGATGTTAAATAATTCACCCAAGGCCATACAACTTATACTTAACGGGGCAGGACTCAAACATCTTTTGCAGGATAGAACATTGCTTATCTAGCAAAGCATACTCAAGCTTTGCTTCAAATAAGCAGGACACTGCAAAGCTTATATTATTGTTTACTTGGCTCTGTGTTTATTTTGCTATATAGTAGTCCCCTCATACTGGAGGTTGCGCTTTCTGAATTTTGAGTTACCCATAGTCAACCTCAGTCTGAAAACACTGAACAGAAAATTCCTGAAATAAACAATTCCTAAGTTTTAAATTGCATGCCATTCTGAGTAGTGTGATGAAATCCCATGCTGTTTTGCCCCATCCTGCCCAGGATGTGAATCATACATCTGTCCAGCATATCCATGCTATGTGTGCTGCCTGCCCCTTAGTCACACAGTGGCTGTCATCTTGGTTATCAGATTGCCTGTCCTAGTATTGCAGTGCTTGTGTTCAAGTAACTCTTATTTTACTTAATAAAAGCATAAGAGTAGTGATAGCAGTTTGAATATTAGAGAGATTCCTTTAGGTGAAAAGCTGAGTATAGTGCAATAAGATATTTTGAGAGAGAAACTACATTTACATTCATGTAACTTTTTTAAAATTATATTTTATTGATTTTGCTATTTCCATTGTCCCAATTTTCCCACTTTGCCCCCCTCTACCCAGCAGCCCCCACTACCTCAAGCAATCTCCCACCATTGTTCATGTCCATAAGTCATATGTATAAGTTCTTTGGCTACTCCATTCCCTATACTGCACTGTATATCACCATGGCTATTCTGTAATTATCTATTTGTACTTCTTAACCCCCTCATCTCTTCACCCATTCTCCTCCACCCACTTCCCATTTGGAAACCATCAGAATGTTCTCCATATCCCTGATTCTGTCTCTGTTCTTGCTTGCTTAGTTTTTCAGATTCAAATGTTGATATTATTATTATTATTATTATTTATTGCCATTTTATTTTTCATAATTTTGATATTCTTTTTCTTAAATAAGTCCCTTTAATATTTCATGTAATAATGGTTTGGTGATGATGAATTCCTTTAGTTTTTTCTTGTCTGGGAAGCTCTTTATCTGCCCTTCAATTCTAAGAGATAGCTTTTCTGGGTAGAGCAGTCTTAGGCTATAGGTCCCTGCTCTTCATGACTTTGACTATGTCTTGCCAGTCCCTTGCAACCTGCAATGTTTCTTTAGAGAAATCAGCTGACAGCTTTATGGGAACTTCCCTGTAGTTAACTCACTGCTTTTCTCTTGTTGCTGTTAAGATTCTCTCTTTATCTTTAACCTTTAGCTTTTTAATTATGATGTGTCTTGTAGTGGGCCTCTTCGCGTCCATCTGGTTTAGGACTCTCTCTGCTTTTTGTTTCTTTTTTCTTTTCTTTTCTTCTTCTCTGTGCTTTTTGGACTTTCATGTCTATTTCCTTCAGCAAATTAGGGAAGTTTCTTTCATTGTTTATTCAAATAGATTTCCAATTTCTTGCTCTTTCTCTTCTCCTTCTGGCACTCCTATAATGTGAATGTTGGACCTCTTGAGTTTGTCCCAGAGGCTGCTTATACTATCATCTTTTTTTGGATTCATTTTTCTTCTTGTTCTGATTGGTTGTTTTTTGCTTCCTTATGTTACAAATCATTGATTTGATTCTCAGCTTCATCCACTCTACTATTGATTCCCTGTAAACTGTTCTTTATTTCAATTAGTGTATCCTTTCTTTCTGACTGGATCTTTTTTATGCTGTTGATGTCTTCACTAAATTCCTTGAGCATCCTTATAACCAGTGTTTTGAACTCTGCATCTGATAGATTGCTTATCTCCATTTCATTTAGTTCTTTATTTGGAGTTTTGATGTTCTTCATTTGGGCCCTTTTTCTTTGTCTCTTCATTTTGGCAGCCTCCCTGTATTTGTTTCAATGTATACGTAGAGTTGCTATGACTCCCTGTCTTGATAGTATGGCCTAATGTGGTAGATGTCCTCTAGTGTCCAGTGGCACAACCTCCCCTGTCATTCAAGCTGGGTATGCGAGGTATACCCTTTTCATGGGCTGAGTACACCCACCTCTTGTAGTTGAGCCTTAGTTGCTCTTGGCAGATCAAAGGGAGGGATATACCCAGGCCAGTCAGCTGTAGAATTAGGTGTGACCACTGACCACCAACTTCCACCCCGTGTGGAGGATCGACTGTGCAGGGGCAGGGTGGTGGTGCTCCAACGTGGTCTGTTGCTGTCCACTGGGTGTGCAGGCCCTTGGGTGTCCCAGGTAGTGCAGGCCAAGGTCAGCCCTCACCTGTGTTTTGCCCTGGGCTACTCGGCCTGAGCTATAGAGCAATCTAAAAATGGCTGCTACTAGCTGGGCTTGGAGATTCCCAGGTGAAGCCAAGCTATGACTTTATGCTGGCTGCTGCTAGTTCTATGCCTGGGGCCATGTAGCAAGAGGTACAGGGGGCTGGAGGCACACTGGGGCCAGTTGTTGCCTGTTTGAAATGATTTAGGAAGTTGTGAAGCATGAGCCAAGACCAGCCATTCACATGAAAAAACTACTGTTAACAGTACAAATTGGATGGAACAGAGCCTCAGGGGATCTCCAGGGTGGGACAAGCAGTATTAGCCAAGTTGGTGGAATCTCAGATATGGCACCCACCGACGGGTTCTGTGTCTCTGCCCACCTTTCTGTCTGAAAGGAAGCTGTATCCTTTCACTTTCCTTGATGCTGGTTACTTCAGTTCTTCTCTGTATGCCACTGGTGCTTTTCAAGCTGTTACCCCAGTGCTGGAGCTCAGAGAAAGTGAGTCTGAGTAATTTTGTGTGTGGGTTATTTAAGAGGAACTGGTTGGGACTCCAGAAGTTTCTTCCACCAACTCAGTCCCTGCTGGTTTTTGCAGCCAGAAGTTATGGGGACTTATTTTCCTGGCACTGGTGCCCTGGACTGGGGGTCCTGGCATGGGGCTGGGACACCTTGCTCCTCAGATATCCCCCCCAAATTTTTATCCACCACACATGGATGTGGGACCAGCCTATTCCTCATCTCCATCCCTCTTACCAGTCTGCATGGATGGATTTCTTTAATTCTATAGTTGTCAGATTTCCATTCAACTCAATTTCTGCTGGCTCTGAGTGATGGTTGTTCTATAATTTAGTTGTAATTTTGATGGTTGTGTGAGGGAATGAGCCGTGTTTATCTATGCTGCCATCTTGACCAGAAGTCCTCACATAACTTTTATTATAGTATATGGTTACAATTGTTATATTTTACTATTAGTTATTATTATTAGTCTTTTACTGTGCCAAGTTTATAAACTAAACTTTATTACAGGTATGTATGTGTTGGGAAAACTTTAGTTTATTAGGAGTTGGTACTATCTACAGTTTGAGGCATCCCTTGGGGGTCTTAGAACACATTTATTTCAGAGAAGTGGTGGGCTACTGTACCACACTTCATCTCCCTGTATATTCAGTTATATCATGGGACTTCGTGGCTCTCCAAGATTCCTCTTACTAACTCTTTGTTGCCTGGAGTAGTTATTTTTAAGTGCTTCACCTGCCCCCACCATTTCCTGAACACTTACTCTGTCTTGTTCATTCAATGCCTTGAATTTTGCTAATGCCATTTAATTAATCTGATGATCTACACTGTGTTACCATGCTGTGTGAAATAGGTGTCCAGTAACATATGTTATATACGCTGTTGAAAGTACTGGGGTAATAGAACTTAGCCTGAAAGGGTGATTCCATTGAAAATCACAGTCACACTGTATAGACTATGGGGGAAATGTTTTCAGTGTATAAGTCATTTTAACATTTAAACCAAACATAATGTCCAGAATGTATAACTCGTTGGGAAAGAGAGGTGCAGTTAAAGAAACCTGCTGAGTTGAAGTGCTTTTAAATATCCTTTAAAATGAAATAGCCTGGGGTTCTTAACTGGAGGGGTTTTGAAGATGTGATATTCAAGAGTAATAAGAGAGGATAACTGAAATTACCATAACTAATTTTTTTAATTGTTCTTTTTAAGGAGAGAAAATTTCAGTAAAAAAATCTGTTTGGCCCAAAGGGACCAGTGTTAACAATGGTACTGAGTAATATTTACTACTAAAATATTGAAAGTAAAATAACATAAATTTTAGGAAATATTTTCATTGAACAAAGTTGCTTCTTAGAATAGTTTGTGGCCTATCAAAGATTTAAGTGTTTCTCTAAATTGTAGAAATCTCTAGTTGAAAGAATTCTGGAATTCATGAGAAGGAACCAGAATTTGAACCTTTTAAAATTATACTGAATACTAAAATGGTTTAATAATCTGTAAAGATACTTTATACCATCATAAGTTTGGAAAGTATGAAGTTGTCCTATTTTATTACATACTCTCCAAAAATATTGCCTTTGCTTCTCAGGGATTATCTTGAGAATGTATTATGGAGATTTAAGCTAACATAAACTCTGCAATTTTAGTATTTGCTATTGAAATGTTCAATTATAGTATTTATATGAAGCTCAGAATCTTATAAAAAGTATAATTAAAAATAATAAAAAAAGATAAAATAGAATCTCACAAAATACTGTTACTTTTTGATAAGTGTTCACAAGGAATATTATGTCATTCTAAATATCTGTTTTCGGAATGCTATTGCATTCTTATGTATTCTAAAATTATAGCTATCACATAATGATATCTGTAAGCTTATCAGTTTGGGTGTTCCACTGAAAAAAAGTCATAGAACAATTTTTTCCAATAACAGTAACTTTCCGTTAACTTTGAAAGACACCCTAGAATTTATTATTTTGTTTTATACTAGACTTGGTAGAAGAATACAGAGTCACAGTGAAAGAAAGCTACTGCATTTTTGAAGATTTGGAACCTGACCGATACTATCAAGTGTGGGTAATGGCTGTGAACTTCACTGGATGTAGCTTGCCCAGTGAAAGGGCAATTTTTAGAACAGGTAAGGACATATTAAGGGGTTAGGGGGCAATACTCAATTCTTCACAGACTGTTAATATCAGCCAACAAGCATTTACTGACACCTATTGCATGTTGGGTGTTCTGTATTTCTGGGTATACAACAGTGAATAAGGCTGGGTTCCTGTGCTCAAGAAGTTCATAATCCAGTGGGGGAGATACAAAATAGATGATTCTAAAAAATTGGTGGTAAGGCCCCTGGCCCAGTTATACACAGGTTATTGTGAGAACACTCCAGAGGGGTCCTGGAGACAGGCTGGGGTTGGGGCAGAATCAGAAATGGCTTAGAGGGACATCTGGCTAAGATGGAGGCATGAGTAGACACACTGACTCCTTTCACAACCAAAATTAAGGACAACAAAAATTTAGAAACAAAGAAACAACCAGATCTGACAGAAAATTGAACTGTATGAAAGTCCGACAACCATTCATCCAGACCAGTAAGAGGGGCAGAGTTGGCGGCCAGCGGAGAGGGGTCTCTGCAGGAAAAAGCTGTGGCTGGAGGTCCCAGGTGCGCAGGCAGCGACTGGCAAACCCTGGGCACAGGGTGGCAATGGGCAGAGCCAGTGAGGCACGTGAGGCTGCTGGCTGACCGTGGACACAGATTCAAGTGCAGATAAACCAGGTGAAAATGGGTAGCAAGACAGACCACAGAACCCAGGGCCCCAGCTCCGGGAAATAAAGCCTAAAAGCACCGATTGAAAACACCTGTGGAGATTGAGGTGCCAGGAGACACTCCTAGCCTCACAAGAGAGTTTGTTGGAGAGACCCACAGGGTCCTAGAACGTACACAAGCCCACCCACCCGGGAACCAGCACCAGAATGGCCCAATTTGCTTGTGGGAAGCAGCAGGAGGGACTGAAATACAAGGGTGGAGCATGCATTGTTGTTCCCTGTCTGACCCCGCCCCCACATACAGCGACTGGGTTGCCCCGCCCTGGTGAACACCTAAGGCTCCACCCCTCATATGTACCAGGCATGACCAGACCAAAAAAAAAAAAAATGGCTCAAACAGAAGAGTAGATCAAAGCTCCAGAGCCAATGCATCTAGGCAACCAAGAGATAGCCAACCTATCAGATGCATAGTTCAAAGCACTGGTGATCAGGATGCTCACAGAATTGGTTGATTTTGGTCACAAGTTAGATGAAAAAATGAAGGCTACACTAAATGGAATGAAGAAAAATGCACAGGGAACCAATAGTGATGGAAGAAAACTGGGACTCAAATCAATGGAGTAGACTAGAAGGAAAAAAGAAACAACCAAACAGAAAAGAATGAAGAAACAAGAATTCAACAAAATGAGAAGAGGCTTAGGAAACTCCAGGACATCTTTAAACGTTCCAACATCCGAATTATAGGGATACCAGAAGGGGAAGAGGAAGAGCAACAAGTAGAAAAGTTATCTGAACAAATAATAAAGGAGGACTTCCCCAATCTGGCAAAGGAAATAGACTTTCAGGAAGTCCAGGAAGCTCAGAGAGTCCCAAAGAAGTTGGACCCAAGGAGGAACACACCAAGGCACATCACAGTTACATTAGCCAAGGTAAAAATGAAGGAGAGAATTCTAGAAGCAGCAAGAGATAAGGGGACAGTCACCTACAAAGGAGTTCCCATCAGAATGTCAGCTGATTTCTCAAAAGAGATCTTGAAGGCAAGAAGGGGCTGGAAAGAAGTATTCCAAGTCATGAAAGGCAAGGACCTACATCCCAGATTGCTCTATCCAGCAAAGCTTTCATTTAGAATGGAAGGGCAGATAAAGTGCTTCTCAGATAAGGTCAAGTTAAAGGAGTTCATCATCACCAAGCCCTTATTATATGAAATGTTAAAGGGACTTATCTAAGGAAAAGAAGATAAAAAATATGAACAGTAAAAAGACAGCAAACTCACAGTTATTAACAACCACACCTAAAACAAAAACAAACTAAGCAAACAACTAGAATGGGAACAGAACCACAGAAATGGAGATCACATGGAGATTCATCGACAGGGGAGTGGGAGGAGGAGAGAGGGGGAAAAGGTACAGAGAATAAGTATCAAAGACGGTAGGTAGAAAATAGACAGGGGGAGGGCAAGAATAGTATGGGAAATGTAGAAGCTCACGAACTTATGACCCATGGACATGAACTAAAGGGGGGGATGTGGGTGGGAGGGGGTGTGCAGGGTGGAGGGGAATGAAGGAGGGGAGATGGGACAACTGTAATAGCATAATTAATAAAATATATTAAAAAAAAGAAATGGCTTAGAAGCTCAGGCTTTGTCATATGGGTGCTAGGAGCCTCAAAAAGGTTTTTCAACGATAGTATTAGCCGAGAAAGCATTCCCATGATGGAGTCTTTCCACCAGAGGCTGAAGCAAGCATTAGCATAAACCTAGTTCAAATTGCCTTTAAGGTAAGCGTACCCACCTCAGGGAAATAAATGACTTATTCCTACTGTTCTGTCTTTTCTTGTTGCCTTTAAAACATTTATCAAGCACTCACTGAAAGCAAGATTATGGCTACCTTTTGGGTACAGGGAAGGGGGCATTTGTCTTTATTTTTATTTGCTTATATAAGTCTAGAGAAACTCGGGTAACATTTATAGAAAGCTAATATTGGAATTGTTTGGGGGATGGATGAAAACTGGGCACTGTGGAGGGCAAAGTGGGAGGGAGATTTTTCACTATATATGTTTTTATACCTTTGGGGTTTTTAACCCAAAATGTATTTTTTCATCAAAAAATAAAATACAATCATACCAAAGCTTTCTTCCCAGCTTCCAGGGAAGCAGACTGGCATCGATTGCTCCGCAGTTGACTTGGTTCTCTATCTACAGCACCCTCCACCCCTGTGATCCGTGTTGAGGACTGTACTGTGTGTTGGAACACGGCCACCATCCGATGGCAGTCTGCCAACCCGGAGGCCACTGAGACCTATACTCTAGAGTACTGCAAACAGCACTCGCCGGAGGGTGAGGGCCTCAGGTAAGGATGCTTCTCCATGGAGAGATCCCACCTTTTCACAGAGAGGACCCCCCTGGGTTCCTGAGGGGCCAGGAACCCAGCTCAGGGCCCAAAGCTAACCTCTGAGCTTATGTTCACAGAGGGAGAAAAGCTTCCTGAAGTCCTGCTGAGCTAATTAAATTGACTTGATTTGCAGCTCTGTCAATGAACTCCAACTTTGTAATGATATACATGGTACAATGCAGAATAATAACTCCCTTGTAAGAAAAATGTATGTGAATTTTAATAAGAAAACATTCTTTCAGATATATTTAACTTGAGTTATGAGACAGGATTTATGTGTATTTTATGCTTGTTTTAGTATAATTATTTTAGCTATATCAGAATAGGTACCGCCTTACTCAGGAACCTAATGGTGAGCTTGTATACAATATAAATGTGTACTGGTAATGTATAAATGTAAATTTGAATGTCTCCATAATATATTGCTAATATTAAAGGAGCTAATTACATATATAATCACAGAGACATACCTGCCTCTCCAAGAGCATGAAGGATCTAGAGATTTTTGCAGGAAAAAAAAATGTAAAGATTTCTCACTAGAAATATAAAGCCAAAATTTGGTAAATGTTAATTCATTTACTGGAGCTGTGTTTTCTTAACCTCTATTCCATGGCAGTAAGACAACTTCATATTTAGATCATTATTTTTAATATTCATATTTTGATAGAGACATATTTAGCTTTTTTAGAAACCAAATTTACTGCGATAAACTATTGTGGTATGTTATGGAACTTAGAAATAATGATATGAAATTAGACAGCTTTTCAATGAAGTATATTATGAAGCTTTTATTTTCATGATCAATCAACAACTATTTATTTAGTGACGATATGAGGTTTCATACAACTGAGCAATAATTATAGTTTCTTTCAAGTGTGAAGACAGGCTTCACTAGATAATGATCAAAGGATGAATTAATGTTGAGTGGGGTGTGAATGGGTAGGATGTAGGCAGTTCAGCAGAAGTGAGAAAGGAGTAGATGCACATCTCTTAATGCGCCAGTTGCTGTGAGGCAAGCTTCAATGCTCAGCAAAGAGCTGAGGGGAGGCAGAGAAGGAGAGGGTGGAAAGAAAAGGAGGAGGAGAGTGGGGGAGACAGAGACACACACAGCGAGATTATAACTGAGTTTTATTAAGCATTTACTCTGTGCCAAGTCAATGTCCTAGATGCCTTATGTATGTTGCCTTATTTAATCCTCAGAAGAACTCTGACAGGAAACAGATGCTTCGAGAGGCTACTGAGCTAGTGAGTGGGCAATCGGGATTCAAATGCTGCTTTGTTAGATTTCAAAGTCCAAGCTGCTAACCTCTATTTAATGTGGCTTAGAGGAGTCTTAGACCTTTCCTACAAAAACCTTCTGATGCTATGAGAACATCGTGTCGGAGCCCCTGAATCCCAGGGCAGGCTCTCCCACCATCCTCCACCGTAAATGAGGAAACTCCCGTTCTCTCTGAGGAGTGTTCTGAGGTGACTCATCCTTGTTATGGCATCAGTCCCCAGCTGGCATTTGCATAAATAATATCAGCACAGTTGGATTCTTAAATCAGCAGAAATCTGGAAACTCTGAGACCTAGCAGCCGTGTCACTGAGGGAACTGTGATGTAATCTCATAAATGTGGCTACAGGGAGGAGGGAAAGGCGGGTGGGAGGGGAAGTGGCATACACTGAGGGCCTTCTGCATGCCAGGAACTGTGCTAAATCTTGTTTAACCCTCTCAGTAATCCTAGGAGGAAAGAAATGATCTCCATTAAATGAGACTCAGGAAGGATAAATAATTTGATCATGGTATTAAATGATAGAGTGAGAGTTTGGAGTCAGGATTCAAACTTAGACCTGTCTTATTCTTTCCACTAGTTGTAAAAGTTGTGTCCTCATGCAGGCTGAGCATACCTCAACAGCCAGACAACTGGGAGCCATCATGTATCCTTAGCTTCTTTTGTCACATGGAAAACATAGATGTAAACCCCTTTGATTAATGGTTTCCTTTCTCTGATCATTCTGGGATCCTCAAATCAAAAACAAAAGTCTATTTGATAGCAACAATGAACAATGCATTCCAAACAAACCCTTCTGTCAAAGCCAAAGAAACAAGTGACTGTTCCATTTGTAGGGGGAGAAGGGCCATCCACTAGTTTCATGAAGACAGAAATGGAGTTTATTAAAACATAGGGCTTGCCATTAGTTTATTGTATTTGAGATTTTGCCAGTGGTTTTTATTTTTCTCATTAAAGAAGAGCATCTGAGAGGCTGGATAAGCAGAAGTTTATAGTAGTTATGGAACAATACAAGCATCCTTTATTATTGAATGGATATCATCCAGAAAGTTTAGAAATTAAGGGATATTCCACATGCAGAGCCTTGTTGACAGTTTGGAGCTGTGTTGGAGATGGAGCTGTTTTCCAATTAGGTGTAAAAAGGCCTGTCTGTGCCAGGAGGTGAGATGGTATGTCCAATCCACAGCTCAGGGATGACTCTCCAGCCTCTGGATCTTTGCTGGCCTGACAATAGATACATTTCTGAAGCAAGCAAAATTTTGTTGGCCACAAATCACCACCTTGCTCATTTGCTAAGTCTTATTGCTCTTGGACCACATCAGGGTCATCCCTCACCAGTAAAGAAGCCGCAAGGCCTTATACCCCAGGTGGGCATCAACAGACTGTGAAATAATTCATCCTTAACCTCAGAGGCCCAGGGCTGCCAAACTCTGCGGTATTTCTTCTGGTTCTCCAACTTAAGAGTTCAGGAGGGAAGGAAAGTTCTGCTCTTTGGGAGCAGCCATGTGTCTTAGGTCTTTTGACCATCTGGTTCTAACAACTACTTTAAAACATTCCTTACAGTGTCTGATTGTTCAAAAACACTAAAAAAACATTAAGTATAATCTATATTGCTCAGCCTCTAAGACACCAGCTGTAGACAGTTAGTCAGATGATAGAACTGATAAATAAAGAACCTCAAAACTTGATCACCGCTAGTCAATAGAAGCAAACAATCCGTCCGTACTTTTCCCTTCTATTAGAACCACATTCTTTACTTTGGTTTTCTGCCCAGCAGTGCATAATTAAAGTTTTTTTTTTGTATGTTTGGAAAGAACAGCAAGCCAAGGGTTGTCTGATCCCACTCACTTGTCTTTGTGAAAGAATCATTATGTGAAGTTGCAACCTCCATGCCTGGGACAGTGTCTGGCATAGTGTAGCTACTCAATAAATATATGTTACCTAAATGGGTAAATATCAATTAGCATTGCATCCGTAATACTGGCACGAACAAAGAAAGTTAAACCAGCTTTGAAAATAGTCTCTTATTCAAAATGGGGGGTGGGGGTGGATGGAAACTGTGCCAACAGAGTGAAGAAGAATGGTGAATGAGCTAATTTTTGTGCTTGGCTACTTAACTAGGAGACAACTAATCTAATCTATAGGCTGGAAACCTTTCCAAGGGTCACTGATAGTGAAGGACACTTATACTCCTGTTTATCCATTGAGTGCATAGCCCTTACACAGGTTCTAGGTTCTAGGCAAAAACCCTGTGCTAAACCAGATCCAAAAATTAATCTGGAGGCCATTGCAGGGAAGTAAGAGGATCAAAGATGACTTCTTTTGGATGTGACTCAGTTTGAGTAGGTGAGGGCTGGGACCTTATCTGTGTAGATATTCAACAAACGTCTGTTTAATGAATGAACGGATGAATGATGAGCTTAGCTAATTTTTTGTGCTTGCCAACTCCAAGTCATTTAACTGGCTGGAATCTCTAGCAAAGAAGAGAGAGAGAGAGAGAGAACTAAATAGAACTCAGAACTAAATGACTTCACATCTCTTTCTCACACCCAGTCCCTGAAAAGACAGGCAGCCTTGAAAGCTCTGGTCTGGAGTAGGAAGAGAAGTTGAAAGGAAACGAAAAGGCTGAGTAATATGACAACATGCACATGTGCACACACACAGAGCAACACAGACCTGAGTTTGTTCTCTCAGTATGATGGCCTCTAGGATATTCTGATTTAAGGCCAAAAGTGCTGGTTCAATTCTTATGGTGGGTGTTCGAGTGAAATGAGCCTATTGCGCCCCCAAGTTCTATGACGCAGTGTCTGAAATATCAGAGCAATTGCCTGCATTCCATAATCCTCACAGAAGACACATTTGCATATTTCGTTGTGTGGGCACCAGTAGCTCATCGCAGCAGTCTGCCCCTGCAGGGATTGAGGGTGGGCGGGAGTGACAATCCCTGGCTTGTGTGCGGGGGCTGAGGGAGCTCCTACTCACCCTTTCCTGTTTTTCTTTGAATGCTCTCCTCAGGTTGGGTGGGCTCAAAACACTTTCAAAATTTTTCCACCACTCGGCTGTTTCCTCAGCTGTTCTGTCTCTCCTGTGTGGAGAGAAGTCAGCAGAACTGTGGGTGGAGGAGGGAAAACTGAGAGAAATATAGTACAGGGATTAGCTGTGTGGGCTGCACAGAGAGAAGCTGTGCACTGAATGACAAATCTGTGAGACTCAGTATGCCACAGAGTTGGTAGTGGACCTCCTGCTCCCCAGCCCTGACCAAGGCCATGGGCAGGGAAACCCTTAGGCTAAGGGGTGCTGAACTCTGGGTGCTGGGCCTGTGAGCTCACACTCCTCCTGCTTCCAGCTTTGGGAACCATGTGTGGTGGGGCTGGAACAGACTTGTTTGTCACTGTTGGGTGTTCCAGCTAGGGACACCTGCCGCTCCATCTATGTAATAAAGACAAATAAGGACGAGTTTCCTAATGAACTTAGTGCTTGAATGCGATGAAAAATCCCAGCATTTCTTTCTTAAAAAAAAAAACTTTTTACTAAGCTGATTAGGTGGTGACCAATGGTCAACCCCAAATGATTTGACCTTTCTTGCAACCTGTGGGTAAAGGAGGCAGTATTCCCACCCCATGCTTGCTTCACAGGGTGACAGGAGCGTCACTGACGTGATTGAGCCAAAATTCATTAAGTGACTATGAACTAAGAGCTCACCTTTATGTAGCACTGGTTTCCTGAACCAGGTTGTAACATCCCTCTGCAAGGAGCCCTTGGGAGAGTGACTAATAGGAAGATGAGTCCTCTCCACCCCCAGCATTCTTGGCATTCAGCTTTTCCTAAATCTTCCCAAACAAATCTGATTTAACTTTGATTACTTAAAATTCTATATAGCTCCTGGTTATATAGTAAAACCCCAGTCAATGGAAACCAACCTGTTCCTTTACTTCTAACTTGTGTTCTGTCAATTTCCAGAAGTATTCCAGTAAAAGACCCAGATGTACTAGAACCATTAAAAACAATCCTGTAAGAACAAGAGCCAGATAATGCAGGGGTGAGGAGATTGTATCAGAAAGCATGGGTTAAGAACAGTACCTCAATGGAACATAAAATTTAAATCTGTACTTCCTGGCAGCTAAGATGAAAACAGGAGAGAGGGGGAGAGAGCAAGAGGGGGAGAGAGCACAAGTGAGAAAGAAAGAGATTACATAACTTGTCTCTTTTTAAAAAGGAAGCACAACATTTCACTAAGAGAGACAATTATATTTCTTGACATTCAGCTCTAAGATGAATTTTTCATGCAGACATTTATATAAGGGCGATTGAACAAGATAATAGTAATTGTCTTTAAGAGCAGTTTCACAAAAAAAACTTCCCCTATATAACCATTTTTATAAGTGGGACCTGAAAGCATAATGTTAAATCACCATTCTGTACAGGCAAGTTCTATGGGACCTCAAGTAATTGTCCACATGGGTGGCCTTGAAGTGGTAAGGAGAGATTAGCGCTTCCAGAGAAATGAATGTTACTAGGCTTCTAGGATTCTCTGTCTGAAACATAAATGATCCATTGAGGCCGTGGAGGGTACTACAGAGAAAACAGAAATCCAGGATCCTTTTGCTGGAGACCTTGGCTCACTTTGGTTTTGCGAGAACTCTGATTACAGGAGAGCCCGAATCCTGTGTCAGCCGCATCCGGCCCTCACGCCAGGTTTCTGCACTATTATGAACTAATGGTGATGTTTAGTTAACAGTGAGTCTCATAACATCCTCATATATCAGAAGAAAAATAGTCCTGTTCAAATGTTTTTATTTGCCAAGTTTTTAAAAAAATGAGAACCAATATATAAAGAATGTTCTTCCTACTCCTAATTTAACCAAAAATTTTCATCTTAAACAAAAAGTTGCATATGTATAATTAGTTAAGGTTTTATAAATGGCCTCCAACAGCTAGAACTATTTAGTTAGTTGTTTTTGTATTTAATGTTGCTTTATGTTCTCATGGATTTTTCTTCTTTTTCCTGCTTCACCCTCCCACCCCTTTTCACCCCACACTTCTTATCATTATGTTTCTCAAACCTAACTGATCAATCTAATGAGGATGTGCTTGTTAACATTTAGATTCACAGGCCTCTCTTAAGAGATTTTGATTCAGAAGGTTTAATGTTCCCAGGCAGGTTTAGGAAATACTCCTTTACTAGCTGGTCCCCATAGGCCCCAGCAGTGTGCTCTGTTCACAATTCGTATTGAATGGGTTGATCAACTGGCTGAATGTTGGTGTTGTCAACAGGAGTGCCAGGAAGAGCCCACTGTGTTTTTTGAAAACAACTTTTACGTAGCCATCTGTTGTGTAATGCACTGACAGCTCCCTCCTAGGCTGCTTCCAGGAGTCACAGCACTGGGTTCCTCCATATCGTTTGTACACACGCTGCCCCCCTCCTCCAGGAGACAACATGCGTAGATCCAGGTGCAGAGAACAGCCATTCCCTGTGCTTATTAGCCCTCCAGATTACCTTGAGCACATGCACATGCCTTCCTTCCATTCCACATGAATTGTTTGGGCTTTTATTGTTAGTCTGTTACAGTTGTCCCAATATCCCCCCCTTTGCCCTCCTTCTGCCCAGCCCACCCCCACTCCCACAGTCAGTCCCACACCGTTGTCCATGGTCATGGGTCATTGATACATGTTCTTTGACTAGTCCCTTCCCCTTCTTTCCACCATCCCTCCCAACCCTTACAGCTGTCAGTCTGTTCCATGTTTCCATGTCTCTGGTTCTATTTTGCTTGTTAGTTTATTTTGTTCATTTGATTCCTCTTACAAGTGAGATCATATGGTATTTGTCTTCCACCAACTGGCTTATTTCACTTAACATAATATTTTCCAGTTCCATCCATGCTGTCACAAAATGTAGGAGTTCCTTCTTTCTTTCTGCTTTGTAGTACTCCATTGTATAAATGTACCACAGTTTTTGATCCACTCATCTACCTGATGGGCACTTAGGCTGTTTCTAGCACTTGACTATTGTAAATAACACTGCTATAAACATAGGGGTGCATAAGTTCTTTGAATTGGTGCTTTGGGATTCTTAGGGTATATACCCAGCAGTGTAATCTCTAGGTCAACAGACAGTTTCATTTTCAGTTTTTTGACGAAACTCCATACTGTTTTCCACAGCAGCTGCACCAGTCTGCATTCCCACCAACAGTGTACTAGGGTTCCCTTTTCTCCCACATCCTCACCAGCACTTGTTGTTTGTTGATTTGTTAATGATGGCCATTCTGACCAGTGTGAGGTGATATCTCATTGTGATTTTAATTTGCATCTCTCTGATGATTAGTGACACTGAGCATCTTTTCATGTGTCTATGGACCATCTGCATGTCCTCCTTGGGGAAGTGTCTATTCAGGTCCTTTGCCCATTTTTTCATTGGATTGTTTGTCTTCCTGGTGTTGAGTGGTATGAGTTCTTTACATATTTTGGAGATTAAACCTTTGTTCAAGGTATCATTAGCCAATGTGTTCTCCCATATAGTTAGTGCTCTTTTAATTTTGATGATGGTTAATTGTTAAGTTATCAAGTTTTTAAAGAAGCTACTTTACAAAGTTCAAATTAATGTGTATTCTGCAAACATAATCAGTCAATTCCTAAACTCATGAGCTTTGTAATATAGCTCTAAAAATGAATTACTTAATTAATTTTGAATAGATAATGCATATATATGTTACAAATTTAAAAGATACAAAAGGGAATGCAGTGAAAATTAAATCCTCATTCTACCTATTCTTTACCTACTCAATGCTCCTCTTCAAGGGCAGTTACTATGCCACCCATTTTCTTTGCCTCCCATTCTCTTGCTCTATATTTTTAGTTTCTTAAAAAGGTTTTATTTATTTATTTTTAGAGAGAGGGAAAGGGAGGAGGAAAGAGAGGAAGAGAAATATCAATGTATGGTTGCCTCTCACATACCCCTAACTGGGGACCTGGCCTGCAACCCAGGCATGTGCCTGACTGGGAATAGAACCTTTGGTTCACAGGCTAGCATTCAATCCACTGAGCCATACTAGCCAGGGCTGTATTTTCAACTTTCAATGACATCTGATTGTGATGCTTTTTTGAATACATTTTCTGTGACGAGCATACATCTTGGACAAGCTTTTGCCTACTGAAGCCTCTATTTTTCCATTCGCTGTGGAACTTAACACTTGAAAGTTATTATTATACTCTAGTGCATACGTGTCTGAGAGTTGTTCTTTGGACAAAAACTTTTCTGCCAAAGTTCTGTCATTTGATTTTGTAGTAGTTGGCTGAGATGAACCTTCATAAACAAATAGTAATGAACTTGCATAAAAGTTAAACTGCTTCTGGCTTTCAAACTGCTGCAGAACACCCTCAATCTTTTGAATACTGGAAGCAACAGCATCTTTTCTTAAGCAGAAACCATTATGAAAAAAACTGGAAACTCCACTCTTTAGAGTTTCTTTTTTTGTTAAGCTTCTACCATAGTGCTGGTTTTGTGTCTTATAGCGATCAGCATGAGCGTGATAAACCCTCATGCCAAGCACCAAGAACCTGATCTCTTCCATTAGTGGGCACTTGTTGACCTGTTGCTGAAACTTCTCAGATGAGGGAAAAGGATCATAGTGCTTTCACCCTATCTTCACATCCATTATATGGGGCTCATTAAATTTATGGGTCATGTCATCTAGTTTTATGTATATATCATTTAGTACACTGGGAGGTGACCAGATGCTGCAATATTTTGGCAAATATTTTCATAGTTATAAAAGAACACCATCAGTATAATCAGCCGCATAAACCATATTATAGAATTCTAGCTCTCTTGGGCCCTTTAGAGGTGGCTTTAGTTGTTTCAAAACTGTGCCATCTGGATGTTCCAAGATACCCATTTTGTCCTTCCCCTCATGTACCAGCCACCTGAGATGAGAGGGGCACACAGCCTGCCACCTACCAGTTTTGGGTGCTCTTGGAGACAGCCTTCCTCACAGGTGGGATCCGCGTTTCTGGGGTGGGGGCTGGATGCCTCAAGCCCGAGGTAGGATGGCAGCTCCACTGTTGAAGTAGCAGTGGCAATTAGGGAAGGAAAATAGGGTGGAGGGAGAGGGCATGGGAGAACCTGGGGATCGCTCAGGCTCAACTAGGAGGAGACATGGGGGTTCTGTGTCTGAGTGCTGAGGCCTAGGGAGGGGGCCTATCACACGACATAAGCTCAGTGCTTCCCTGTCCAGCTCCTGGTGGAATAGTGCTTTATGCTCCTGCTGCTCTTGCATGGTACCTGTCTGACACAGCCCTCCAGATGGAGCCATGAGGAGAGGCCTGCAGGTACCCTGTGCTCCCTGCCATAGTGTTTTGATTACTATAGCTTTGTGGTATAGTTAGAGATCAGGGTGTGTGATACCTTTAACTTTGTTCTGCTTTCTTAAGATTGCTTTGGCTATTAGGGGGTCTTTGTGGTACCACTATTTAAATAAGTTCTCTCTTTTGTTATATCTTTATTTAGTTGTTTGTAGATGAAGACTTTTTTTAAAAGATTTTATTTATTTATTTTTAGAGACAGGGGAAGGGAGGGAGAGAGGGAGAGAAACATTGATGTGAAAGAGATACACTGATTAGTTGCCTTCAGCACACACCCCGACTGCAGACTAAACCCCCAACCCAGGCACATGCCCTGACTGGGAATTGACCTTTTACTTTGCAGGAGGATATCCAAACAACTGAGCCACACCGGTCAGGGCTGTATGAAAGCCTTTCATTTCTTATGTATATTAGTTTCACACCTAGCCATCTTACTGAGTTTTCTTATCATGTAAGGGTTTTTCAGCTCTTTTTTTTCTTGTTTTATCTTTATTCGGTTATTTGTATATGAAAGCTTTTGATTTTTTATATTAGTTTCACACCTAGCCATCTTACTGAATTTTCTTATTATGTAAGAGTTTTTCAGCTAATTTTCTTATGTTTTCTAAATAAAGTCATATCATCTGCAACTAGTAACACTTTTACCTCCTATCTCCCAACTTTTTAACCTCATGTCTGTCCCTTTGACTTAATTAATGGGAATACTTTTCGTATTTTCTCATTAAGCATCAGGGCACTAACTTTATTTTACTTTATAGCATCTGGCAAACTTTTCCATCATTTCTTATGAAAACTAAAGAATGAAAGGGCTCAAACTAGAAGGGTATTCATTATATTGAACAGATATCAGCCTCCTAGTGGCTTCCACTCATTTGCCTTCTGAAAAACAAAACAAAAACAATGAAAACCAAACAAACAAAAACCCAGAGGTGATCAGTCTCATTCACACGGTTGCCCTTCAGACTTCTGAGGAAACGGTGGGTCTCCTTTAAGTTGCTTCTGTCTTCTCTACAACATTGGAGTTTAGCAAACATCCTTTGTGCTGCCAGTGGAGGGATGGGCAGGATGGGTGTCCCCTGAAGGCCTGCGGGGCTTAGGGCTCCGTGACTGTGCCACAGTGTGCTTACTCTCTGCCAGCGATCAGCTGATTTGCTGATGAGGCAGGGCTTCTGGACCCTTCCTTGCCCTCGAGTTCCTGGAAACTACATGCATAAAGCTCTCTTCCACTGCACTGTGGCACGTGTAGGCAAATCCCACACCTATGATGCCACGTGAGACCATTTGAGTCACATTTCTTGTTGTGTTTTGAATGTTACTATTGGCTCTAGGCTTCTAACAGTCAGATCACCATAAGGCTAACATCCCTTCTTACTAAGTACCAACAGTTCGCTGTGGTTTCATTAGCTGTCTAATCACTTACCTCAGTTTGAATATTCTGTGAATTTGAATTCTGTGAACTGCAGGCTCATTATAAGTCATGTGGATTCAGTTGCAATTTTGACAAATTTTTGTTTTTGAAATTTAAAAATATATATGTATATCATCTATGGGGTGGTGTCACTCTTCAGTTTTTAAATTTCAAAATTTTTTGATGTTTTCATTTGGATAAAAAGGAGGGACAGCTGACACGAAGGCTTTTGTGACATTTAAGTGAGATCACACAAAAAATAGTCATGGAAATGAACCATTTATAGCTAAGCATTTTTGCTTTGTTCTTGGTTCTTGATCATATGATGGCAACTTATAAACAATAAAACACTACCACATACTTTCACTTAAAGGCTGGGTGCTCCTGTTTCACAGGCTCAGTGAGGTCACTGTGTGTGTTTGTGAAGTCTGCATGACCTGTGCAGGCACCGAAAGAAGGATCTGACCCTGTATTTGGCTTATATGCCTTCATAAACATAGCATGCAGTTGACTCCATATGTGGAATTTCCTCCTTGACAAACTTCACAAAACTTAAGAGGAAATACCCCCTAAAACAGCATCCTTGGCATTTAACAACTGCATCATTTCAAAATGAAGTCAGTAAGTTCTATCTAGTTTCTAGAGATGAAATTTCCTTATTCACTTAACTTCCCCTCAGGAAGGCAGAGACAGGGCTGTGCACATGATAAGTAATCAATAAATATTTATTTAATGAGTGAATGAAGTCTGAAATTCAGTTCAGACCCCAGTGTGCTTATTGAGACAGTAATTTTACTGCTTACTATAAATAATATAGATTTAAAACTATCTTCAGCCATCAATTTAAATTAAATAAATCATACATTTACCCCAGAATGATATTCTAGATATTAGTTGGGAATTAAATTCTCAATTTCAGGACATATTTTTCTTCAATTAACTGAAGTGTAATTAGTTGTCAGTGGACATGTGGCTCAGTTGCACGGACCCATTCCCAGCACATCTAAAGATAGCACGCTCCCCCAGGTTCTGGTCAGATGGTATGTTCTAAAATAACAACCAATAACATTGGAGGGGTGTACACTCACTGACCTTTCCCAGGCATGGGCACTAAAGAGCAGATACATAAATAGACCCAGGCTGCTCCTCTCCCCTCCCCCTTCTTTCTGAGGAACACATTGTAGTTTTTGTGCTTTTAGAAATAGAGGGGAGAGGGTAGGAAGCTTGTTATTCTGTAAAGATTTCATGGTTTTAAAAACTTCTAAATTAATTCGTGTTCTGAGTCAATTACTTTTTTCCTTTTCCCGATTCTTCATGTTATTGTCTGGGGTAGGTAGTGATAAGTGAAATAAATCAACAGAAATAGAAATAACCTTGAAAAATATCTATGAATGAGTAGTGGCAACTCCTTGATTCTGAAGCTTTTGTGGTATGATCACAAACAATAAAACAAGCAGAAAGAAATGCAAAAACAACAAAGCAAACAGATGTTTACAAAACCCTCTCCTGAGAATGAACTTGAAAGCCACTGTGTTGCTGTTTTCATTGGCTGCCACCTTCTCCCAGGAACAGGACTGTTTTTACTTGGGCTAGGAATTCTTTTTTTTTTTTAAGATTTTATTTATTTATTTTGAGAGAGAGGGGAAGGGGGGAAGAAAGAGAAGGAAAGAAACATCAATGTGCAGTTGCCTCTCACATGGCCCCCACTGGGGACCTGGCCTGCAACCCAGGCATGTGCCCTGATGGGGGATCGAACCAGTGACCCTTTGGTTCGCAGCCCACACTCAATACACTGAGCTACACCAGCCAGGGTAAGAATTTTTTCATTAGTAAAAAACTAACTTGTAACTCCCTCCAAAGCCTCTCCAAATGGAGGCCAATGGAAGAGCACTTGTGTGCTTTATTTGTATAAATGCTCCAGGCCATGATATATAACAAAAACAAAATCAAAATACAGATTCTGATTCAGTAGGTCTGGGGTAAGGCCTGGGATTCTGCATTTCTCACTCACTTTTAGGTGATGTGTGCTTCTGGTATAAGGAGCACACCTTGCATTATGTTTAAAATTACTGTTCTCCCTCTGTATTTAGATCTTTCTCTGGAATTAAAGGACTCCAGCTGAAGGTTAACCTCCAGCCCAATGATAATTACTTCTTCTACGTGAGGGCCATCAATACATTTGGAACAAGCGAACAGAGTGAAGCTGCACTCATTTCCACCAGAGGTACTTTCTCCTTTCTACACAGCGAAGGCATCCTTGAAGGCAACCTCTTAAAGGCCCCAAACTGCTGGCTGGGCTAGCTTTCGGCATGAGGACCCCAGATTGGTCAAGGGTCAAGATGTTTCTTTTATTTTTCTGATTTGGAAGGCCTCAACCTTGGCTACCCACTAGCAGTCTGTCAGGGTGCTTAAAAAATACCAATGCCCGAGCCCCGCTCCTGGAGATCCTGATCTAATTGACTTGAGGGTGGGCTCTGATGTGTGTGTTTAATTTCCCCAGATGATTCTTGTTTGCCCCACAATGTGTTATGATTTGTATGTTTTGAGTGTGTGTGGGTTGGGGATACTCTTATTTTATTGCGTTGTGAGCTTCCATCTTATTTTTCTGTTTGTGCACACCACGTTGTTTGTGTCAACTAATGTTTATTGAATGGGTGAACAATAACTCAGGGAGGTGATAAAACTGTTCAGTGACATTTTGGAGAAAATGATCCAGTTTATGCCAACAAAAATGTTTGGCTGTTCTCAATTATTGTGGAAAGAACTGGGGACTGGAAAGGCAATCATTTCATTATTTTATCCTAAACCCAAGGATGGCACAAGATTGAGTTAGCACATTAAGTGATGTGCTTAACCAGCAAAAACTCATGCATGTGTCTCATTTGTGATGTATTTAGGGACTGCCCGATATTTATAAGGAGAAGACAGGTGGGCTGCCTGCCCAGAAATGTTTTCCCTTCAATCGCTACATGGTGCCTGTACCTTCCACCGTTGGAATCACGCCTTTAGGTCACCCCAGTGCATTTTTAAACTTTAACATGCACATGAATCTCCTGAGGTTCTTACAGAATACAGGTTCTGATTCAGTAGGTCTTGGATGGTGCCTGGGATTCTGCATTTCTAACTCAAGTAAGTCCAGGTGGTGTGTGTTCTGGTGTAAGGAGCACACCTTGCATAGCATAGCAAGTTCTAGTTCAGGAGGCACACACCAGTAGAGGTAACCAGCCACTGGCGCTCACTAGTGCCTTTGAAATTTTCACTGTGGATCTAAAAACAATGGGCTGTTTTGATGTCAGGAGAAGGGCAGATTAAGGTCTGAAATATGGGATAGCACTTGACACTGTGGTGATGTTATAATCATATTTTCTAAATGCAATAGGAACCAGATTTCGCTTGTTGAGAGAAACAGCTCATCCTGCTCTGCAAATTTCTTCAGACGGAACAGTGATCAGTTTCTCTGAGAGAAGACGGCTGACAGAGTGAGTAGAAGAAAGTCTGCAATAGAACATTCGGAGGGTGTGTCACTGCACTGTGGCTTCACTGTGCATAGTTTTGGTTTAATGAACATGCCTGGATGTGCGGTACTGAATATAAATGTGTGCTCACCTGTACAGTTTTGTTATGGTTCATTATGGGGAAGGGGAAAGTGACAGAGGTAGTGTCAATATTTTTATTGGAAATACAAGCACAGATGGTTTGTTTAAAACATAGGCTGTTTTAAGGTATTATCTCTGGTTTAATGAAAAAAAGAATCCGAGTTAATTATTCTATTGTTTTTCAATAGCAACCCAGATCTTGCATCCGTCCACTTGGAAAGAAATAGAAGAGAGTGGCATTTTGTGGAGTTTCTAGCTTGGCCCATGCAGGCTTTCCTGCCCATCCCCAACACCCCTAGCGCTCAAACCTGAGTACACAGTGGGGAGCCTGCTCTGCAATCTGCCTGTAATCGCTCATGGTTATTTTTAAGGGTCAAATGGAAGAAAGTACGTGAAAGGCTTTTGAAAACCTTAACCCGTATGAAACACAGGCCACTGCTGGCGCTGGTGCAGGCTGCTGGCAAACGCTCCCCGTGAAGCTCTGAGCTGAGCAACAGGGACTCATATGGCTCTACTCTCAGGGTGCCATTCACCCATGTCTGGCCCAGCTCAGATGTTACCTGCTCCTTCCTGGAAATGGCCAAGCCTTCTCTGGGCCCTGGAACCCTTTGATTTGATCTGTGAAGGATCTGAACATGTATAGAGTCATTTGTCAGCCCCTCAATTTTGAATAACCCTCAGGCAGCAGCCCTATAGTCTGCATCTTTGAATCCTCAGAATCTAACACGGGGCCCAGAACACTGCAGATGCAAAAGACACGCTAATGAGTGAATTCAGAAAAAAAAATATTTAAATAATAGATTGAATAGATTGGGCTTCTCTGTCTTTCTTAAAATTTCTCAAAAAATCAAAAAGAAAAGAAATACACTGGTTGGTAAGAGCTCATATATAATAACTGATGATAACTGTACTGTATTTTATAGAATTTTATTTATTGGTTAACCTAAAAATTATCTCCCAAATGTCAGGGAGGGAGGCTTTGCTCCAGAGAGCAAGGGCCTGGCGGTGGCCGCCTCTCTGACCTGTGGTTGGGGGAAGACACGGAAAGTGAAACACATTCCATTACCTTAATCATTTTCTCATCTATTAAAGGGGAGAGGGGTGCTGACTGAAAATTAACGTTGCTTACATTAAAAATGCTTCCTTGCTGTCTCAGCCATTTTAAAGCAACATCGAGCAGTTCATGCAAACAAGGTTACCCATCAGCAGTTGAAAGTGCTTCAGTTCCTTTCCCAGTGCCTCTTACAAAAATAGCTAAGGTGGAACAAAAAGAGACCTTTCAACAACCTTTCAGGTACACCTACTACAAATCCCAAAAGGCCAGAATCCCAAAGACTGGCGATCACAAGCCTTTAAAAAGCACACTCATCACCTCATCACACCTGGCCGATTTCCACACTCCGCTTTGTGCCGGCCTCGCCAGCCGTCTTGCTGTCCAAGAGCGGCACCTCATTGGCCTCTGTGCCCAGTTAAATCAGCAGGCACTGGAACTCGCTGTAAAAAGAGGGTTTGGAGAGTCTTTTTTGCAAGTTTTGTAAGAAGACTTTGCAAGCCATGTGTTCTTAGAACTCCCCACCTGCTTCCCTTGTATTCTCTCAACCTCTTGAAAGGCAGAGATTGTGCCATTTCTTTTTTGTCCTGCATTATTCCTGTTATTTTCTGGTTCCCAGCTTCTTCAAGAGAGGCAATGTGCAGTATATGCATTTTGTATATGGCAGTGGAAATATGTCAAATGAGTTTTGAGAGTTTAGGGAATTCTGTGTCAGTCAAGTCAAGGTTGGGGGCACAATGAACAACGGATGTCTTTAGTTAAAGCCAGCAGTGCCTGAGGATAGAGTCCTGCTTAAATTGTGTGTGAGTTTGTGAATGTTGATGTCTAAGACATAAAGGCTAGCAAGTCCTGATCCACCTTGCCTACAGAATCCCATCAGTGCTGGGTGAAGAGCTGCCTGCCTATGGCCAGCATTACTGGGAAACCACAGTCACAGAGTGCCCGGCGTATCGACTCGGCATCTGCTCCAGCTCGGCTGTGCAGGCCGGTGCAGTGGGACAAGGGGAGACCTCATGGTACATGCACTGCTCTGAGCCACAGAGGTAAGCTGGAGCCCTACTCCTCCCCTCTTCATCAAGGTGTCATGGGTTGATGTCTAAGCAGAGAACTCCAAGGGCCTAATAAATGGCATCCTACTTCCCTGCCCAAGTTCTGAGCCAACTAAGAAAGAAAACAAGAAAGGCAGGTATATAGAGATTAAGCTATTATTCTTATTACTGAGGAAGTCAATTTTAGAGAATGTGTGCTTGAGAGCAAGGGGTTTCCTGTTGTTTGGGTTTTTTTTTTTTTAAATATTGAACACTATTAATAGATAGAGGCAGAGTTGGTCCCTGGAGAAGCAGAGAAGGATGTGTATCTCCTTTGGATGCTCCTAATCAAGAGGTAGGGAATAGGAAGGAGCTGTCAGGCCATGCATCCCATGCATGGCCAGTTTTTCCTTCTAAACTCATCCGAGAGTGGGGACATTCCACAGGGGAATGCTAAATGGGCTCCCTCCCTGTGGAGGAGTCAACAGGAGTGAGGAAGAAGTGGATCCCCGTTACCCTCCCCACCCTGGTTTATATCAGGGATTAGCAAACTGCAGCTCACAGGCCAAATATGACCCACTGCCTGCTTATGTAAATAAACTCATTAGAACACAGTCATGCTCATTCATTTATATATTATCTATGGCTGCTTCTGTGCTACAATGGCAGAGTTGACTAGTTGCCACAGAGACTGAATGGCCTAAGATATTTTCTACCTGGCCCATTAGAGAAAAAGTTTACAAACCTCTGGTCTGTGTTATTAGTATTGTCTAGTTGGTTGAAGTGAAATAGCTATTAACCTGTGTCCATCTCTGAGGATTAAGGGCAGCCGTGTTATGGTCTGAATATGCTCACAGCATGGTCGAATGAAGGAGCAATGGGCTGAAAGCCAGAAGCCTGCTTTTAGTCCTGGTTCTGCCTTCCCATTAGCTACTTACCAGAAGCTGGGTAACCCTTGGAGCACAGGCCTCATCCGTCTTGTCAGGGGACAGTGATGCCTGGTCTACCTTTTGGGCTTATGAGGATCACTTGAAATCAGTACAGGGAAGAGCTTTGAAACTGCGAAGTATCATACAATGTGGGATGTTATTCAAATGTAATGCTTTAAAAAGAAAGTCGTTAGTGCTAGCATGTTCTCAGACAGAAGCCCACAAGTTGGGATTTTGCAGTCTCTGGCTGCGTATTTCTTCCTGTATCCTACTTGGCAGTTTGATTCTCTGACATGGTTCATAAGGACACCATCTCCAAGAGCTATTTAAAGTCGCATTTCAAGTCAGAGCAATTATGATTAGTTGATACTCAGCACTATGCAATGCTTAAGGACTGAGCTCCTGCCCAGAGTTAAAAATCACACAAACCTAGAGTTTATAATCAGATTTAGACGTGAAACTAACATTGATTTTATTTAAAAAAAGTCTTTAGACACTTGAACCCTTTAGAATGCAAACCAAAGACTAGCCTTGGACAACAAATTTCTAGACTCTAGAAAACAGAATTTTATGTCTTGTTCAACCATTTCAATGACTTTGGAATTGGGCTCTTTCAGGTCCAGGGCAGGTTCAGTAAATTCCGAGAGGAAGAGTATGCCCACCTGTGAGATTACAGCTCGGAGGGGTCAGGTCTCAAGTGCCTTCATGTTTCAAATAGAACATTCCTGGCCTTTAGGATGCTGAGGAAACAGCTGTAGCAGACGCTCCTACGTTTTTCACTTTTTCTGGCTTCCTGATTTTAAACCAAACACTGTTGCTCTTGATTCTACTTGCATAGAATCCAAGCGTTAAGATGTCACGCTGGAAAGGAGAAATTAAGAGAGTCGGAGGAAAAAGAGAATCAGCCCGTTCCTAAACTCACAGCCCTAGTTCACGGCTGCACACCTCCTTTACCAGCCTTGCCCACAGCCTCCATGCCTGGGCCCTTCTTCTAGTCCCCACCCACCCCAGGCTCTCCTATGTCACAACCAGCAACTATTTCTAAAACTTCATTTTCATCATGTCCCATCCTCTTCTGCCCCAAAATCTGCAAACATCCACAGTGGTATCAGAACCAGGGGGGATCACAGAGAAGAGGCGAAGTCAGAAGGAATGTGACCAGGCGAGCAACAATGAGCCGTGGGGGCTGAAGGGGGGCTGGGCTCAGTTTGGGCCAGCAGTGAGACCCCCGGGGTGCGTCCAGCTCACGGTGGGAGTCCTAGCACAGGCAGCTCTGGGGTCACACAAGTGTCTAGAGTCAGGCCTCTGGATGATCTCTGTTTGACTAGGAACCATCAGTCCCAAGGAGGAACAGGCAGAAGCTGGACAACGAATCAGGCCCCGGGCAGACAGCCTTAGTTTTAGGCCAGAGTTCAGGCTGGAGAAGAAACTGCTGAAGTCAGGAGGAAATGGAGGCAGGAGCAGGGCAGGGCCCATTCCAGGCCCTGTGGAACTGGTGGAGCCGAGTCTTCAAGGAAGGTCTTTGTCTCCTTGGCCTCCATGGTGGGGAGGGGCTGCCTGGGGCTGGGCCTGCGGGCACTGGGGGCCTTCTGTGTCAGGGTAGGAGTATGGCTCACTTGGGCATTCAGAACTCTAGACCAGTGCTGTGCAACAGAACATTCTGCAAAAATAGAAAAATGGTGTCACATGTGGCTACCAAACACTTGGCATATGATTAGTAGGACTGAACAACAGCACTTTGAATTTTATTTAATTTTAATTAATTTTAAGTGGCCACATGTGGCTAGTTCTTGGCTCCTGACTTTCCTATCCATGAAATATCCTTAACGTCATTCACATATCCCCTCCAAACCCGTCTGGTGGATAGTGATGTGCTCCATGATACACAGGCTTATTCTGCCACCTCGTCATTGTTTCTGTTGCCCCCGCTTCCTGGATCTCCTTTTCCTTCTTTTCCATCTGTGCAGCCTGACCATTCTTATGGCTGAGTATGAGCCCCTCCGCTTCCCAAGCCTCCTGTAAGAGCCCCAGCCTGCACTGCTGGTCACCATCCTTGCCACCTGCAACCTTTGTCTGCTCTACAGGTTCCTTTATCATCATTTAAGCCTTGCTTATCTTCCCATTCCCACAAACCTTTGCCTTTTCACACGAGCTTCATTCTGCAATGAAGTTGCCAACTGGCCATTTTCTAGATATACCAACACTTAAGCTTTTGGGCCTTTAAGAGGCATCACAAGGTCTTCAAAATTCTTCACCTTTTTTCCATACCAGAGTCACCAACGCAGATTCTAGGGACCCATCCCTCAGACCTACCACATCCACAGAACTTTCCCTCATCTCTCCTTTTCCTCTCCCTATCTCATTTCTTCCTTCCCCCTGCTTTCAGGGCCCCACCTTCCATTTCTAGGACAGGCAGGCAAAACCTCCAAATTTGTGCCACTTGTTTGCATAGAGCAATTTAGCTACTTCTGTTGAGCAACTTCTCCTTCCCAGTTTGGCCTGGGACCTGTCTTCTCACAGCCAAAACAGTCCCGTTAGATGTGTTTAGTGAACACTTTGCCAGTCTGTGCCCCGAGCTGGAGTCTCAGCTCTAGCCAGTGTTCAAGTCATCATCAACTTCTTCCTATTCAGCAGAGCAAGGCTTCCTGGGGGTTAAAAACAGTAGGCTTTGGTCCCTCATGCTCCCAGAGGACCCAGAAAAGTGCTGAACACACAGATATGCCCATGTGAATACTTGTCAAATTAAATTTATTTCAAGTGGAAAGCTAAATCAAAGGCAACCACATTAGCAGCAAGGCTGCAAAAACATGGAGAAGATGAAAAAGAAAGTTGGTTTGGAAGAAGGGGAGCTTATACAAAGACTGAAGCAGGGCAAAAATAACAAAATATGTCTTGAACTTCATAAAAGCCTTTATGCAAGTTATTATAAATCTTTAAACTATAAAATCAACATATTTTATGAAAGGCAAACCAGCAGTACTTTTAAAAATACATGGCAGCCTCAAAGGACTTTTATTCAAAAGAATGACACACTATGAATGTGGCAGTTAAAACATGTGGGCAGCTGGGAGAGAATTAGAATGTTGAGAAAAATCACAAGGGAGACATATGTTGGTTATTCTGGGACTACTTGCTAATGTAGAAGGAGCAAAATTATTAAAAATGCTCATCTGTTGGAATGAGCTATGCATTAGAGCATCTGGGAGGGATCTGGCTAAAGTACTTGGGGCAACGTTACTGCAGCTCGTTGTGGAAGGAAGTTAATAACTGAAACGATTCGTTATCTCCAAGTGATCTTCTTTATCATGGTCCTTCAAGATTTCTGAAGTTTTTAATTTTCCGTTCCATTTCATTCCAGATACACGTTTTTCTACAGTGGCATTGTGAGTGACGTTCACGTGACTGAGCATCCCGCCCGAGTGGGCATTCTGCTGGACCACACCAACCAGAGACTTCTGTTCATAAATGCAGAAAGTGGGCAGTTGCTCTTCATCATTAGGCACAGGTTTAATGAGGCTGTTCACCCTGCCTTCGCCCTGGAGAAACCTGGAAAATGTACTTTGCACCTGGGGATAGAGCCCCCAGATTCTGCGAGACACAAGTGATCATGAGCTTTCAGAGTTCGAAAGAGCAATGATTTGAATTTGGGGGGTCTGTTCTCTCCCTTGGATGCTATACATCATTCAAAACGTCTCCCACACACTCACGCTAATAATAGCTACATGCATGGTGATCCACACGTGAGCACAACCACCAAGAAACCATGTCTTCCTAGGGCAGCGTGTGAGTGAAGAGGATGGAAAAACAAGCTCTGCCCTGAGGTTTAGGCGTGTTTGAGTTTTTCCCTAAATGAAAAGGGTTTGGACCTGACTTGGGAACCAAAATAGAGAAATGGACTTCCACCTGCTTTGTTGGTAAAAGAAATCCGCAGAAGGACAGGTCTGAGCAGAGAGGGAGGATTGTGCTTGTAGTGCCTCTCCTCTGATAAGACACACAGACTTTTTCCAGAAGAAAAATGTCACCTCACTTCACTAAAGGATGATGAATCCTAATCACTAGAGAAAGTGTTTCCACCCTTCTAAGCTGATAATGAACTCTTTTGTAATAATACATGCTGTAGAACCCTGAAATTTTAAATGTAGAAAAGTGCTAGATATTAGAAATTTCCATTTTGTTTAATAAATGGATAGAGTCTATTAAACAAAACATGTTGTCCGAACTTGTTATCAGTGTCTTACCAGCTGGCACCTCTGGACTGGGACCAACCGCAGGGTACACAACCATCACGCTTCAGCGGGTTGGCTGCTGCTAGTATCCACATGAGAACTTTACACGTGTATGTTTTGAAATAGAAACACTTTCAGCTCAGACTTACAGTCAACTACCAGAAGCTGGGAATATCCTTTTTACTAAAGGAAAAGTGCTAGGTCATTTTTAGATTATATTGAAATCTTTCAAAATCTTCCTAAAATATGTGTGCAAAGTTGATAAATCTAGCATACATGTTGAGATGATTGCTCTTACTTTCTATACTACTTGGATCATATTTACAGGGTTTTTTTTTTAACATGAATTCAGTTGTTCTCTTGAATCAAGAAATAATATCTTACTTTGGGAATATATTTTAAAACCTGTTCAATAGCTAGAAAATCCAAACTGGACCTCTAACTTCATTAACGGAACCCTTCAAAGCCTGCTTTGAAATTAGAGCAGCTGATGGCAAGATGGAATCACTTGCTGCTTTGTCAGAAACAGTACCTTCACTTTTTTCAAGCCCTAAAAGTGTTATCAGCAACCTGTGGGTATTATTGCTTGGGGGGTAAGAATGTGGTGTAATTAAAGACAATAACTGCAGCAGCAACCATGTGAACTTTAGAATTTGTCTCAGTTTGGGCTCCTCCAAAAGTAGAACTAAAGATATAGTGCTGGTTCTTTACATAGGAGGTGAGTGCGGGAAGTCCACAGGAGGAAGTAGGGACGGTGACAGGGGAAGGGGGAGAGCCAGTGAAGGGCGTGTGTTATTAGTGGCTATTATCTCTCTGAGCACCTGGGGCTGACTTGTGTTGGGGTCACCTTTGGAAACAAGAGGCTGGCATTTAAGTGCCCCTGTCTATCACCTGTTAGTTGAGCACTGCCCCGGGGGTGGGAGCATGAATTCCCATCTCCCGCCTCTCCAGGTTGCATTCCTTGAAAGCTCCCATGGCCCCGGGAAAGCCGTCCAAGGAAATGAGAAATACAGGTGCCGGACACAGGAGCTGGGGTCTTGATCCAGCCCTTGCCCGGTCAGGACTTTGGGCAACTCAGATCCTGGATTCTGAGGGTAACCACCTTCTTCCCAGGGTAACCATAAACACCAGATTAAATTAGCATGTGAGACCTCACAACATTTTGTAGTTTATGAGACTTCCTGCTGAGGGACTCCAGAGATCCTGGGAGACCGGCCCTCCACCACGTCCCCAGTGAGTGGCCCTCCTGTCTCTGACTCCATGGAGAGCAGATGGTGAGAGGCAGGACTCTGGGGCCAGGAGAGCCACGTTTGACTGAGAGGACATCTCCTGGTTGGTTCCTAGGGAACTATTCTAGTGCTGGTGAGTAGAATGAAGTTAATGCTATTTCCCCACATCCTCAAGCACTTCGTTCCTTCTTGATCCTTCCCTGAGTCCATGTTCTTTCTTCTTGTCCTTTATCTTCACATAACTCGTACCCTCAGAGACAGGAGAGGATGTCAGCATGTTTTGATCAACATTGCTCTTCTGGAAATCTTTCAGCACCGTTTATTAGTTTAGTGACATGTGTAACACATGTATTATCTCTTTTAATCTTCATCAGAACCTTGTACAGTAAAGAATATTGCCATTTCATAGGTGAGGAAACCCATCTCAGAGCAGTTAAGTAACTTGTGCACTGTGACAGCGGCGGGTGGCAGGGTGTGGATTTAGATACAGCTGAGAATAAAATGATTCTATTTTGTTTCATTTCATATCACTGATCATGTTTCCCATGTAGACGTAGTGTGTGAAAATTGCATCTGTGTGGTGTACTCGCGCACATACACACTCTCCCACACACACACACACGTGCACATATTCACACACACACACACACACCCTTCCCTCTAGACCTGACTTCCTTCACAAGCCTCTGCTTTGTTGTCAATGCTGTTACGGGGTCACCTTTGATTCTTTCTTCAGTACCAGTGACCTTAATTCAGATTCAAAAGAGTCTATAACATTCCATTTGTGGAGAAAAGATTTTCATACAACAATTCTTCTAAGAGGTACAAAGGCAAATTAAAGGAGTTTGTAGGGCATAAAGAAAAAGAAATGAGGATTAACACTGTGGTCCTTCTCTCTGTCACGTACACACAGGGCCACACCGGATGGACACGTTGTTCTTTGTCAAAGGTAGAAATACTTTTCCATTGGAGCAAACCAGAACGTGTGCCTGTTGTTTTCCTGGAGGTGCTTCCATAACATCCAACAGAACTGAAGTACCGTACTTCATCGCACCCACTTATAACATGATGTGCTTAAAGCACCGAGTTCTAACACTCTCCCATCAGAAGCATCCTTCAGGCCTCAGAGTGGCCTGTAGCTAAAGTCCCATCTCATCCTTACTGTGTTTATCATCCATTAATCAGTTCAATTG
The DNA here is from genome assembly GCF_004126475.2 of Phyllostomus discolor. NCBI lineage: Eukaryota > Metazoa > Chordata > Mammalia > Chiroptera > Phyllostomidae > Phyllostomus > Phyllostomus discolor. The sequence goes on from NC_040905.2 coordinate 49,558,770, forward strand.
TTCAATTGCTGTGAGAACTCATAGGACTGAATCAGTTTATACTCACAGAAGAGCTTCATCACAGGCAAAGGGTGTAGTATGTATCCTGAGCCTCATAGAGGAAGGATAGGCTTTGGAAGGGACCCTGGTGTCACAAGTGCAGGCTCATTTGCCCTCACACTGTTGGGCTGCACAGTATGCACACGGTCTCCAGGCCTCAGACCACCAACCAGTGTGCATGTGAAGCTCCTTGGCACCAGGACGCCCAAATTTTGTTTCTGGTAGTGGGTGCTGTGGGGCTCTCATAGCAAGCTGCTCACACAGGCATTTTCCAGCTATGCAAACAGCCCTAACCTTTGAAACTAGCCTCCCTGGGCAAGGATCAGTAGTTCTGTGGATACACATGTAGTCAATTAAGACTTGCTGAAATGAACCCATGCTAGGCATTTAATGTCCTGCATTCCTGAGCTCAGCTGCTGCGAGGTGTGTCAAGAATAACAGCAGTAAGAGCTGAGTGTCTGTGCTGCTGATAGCCAAATTCGCATGTCCTGGATTTGGCGACTGCTGGTGTGGGAAGTTAGATTTGATTTCCAGCTCCCTCGCAGTGCTCAGGAGGCAACACATTTTCTGGGCTGGTTTTCAGCATGGGAGATCAGCCCCTCTCATTGTCCACCCCGTGGACCCTCAAAGTGTATGTGGCTGTGCCCCTCTTTCATGTAAACTTACTTTGGTCTTCAGTGAACTCACCATCTATAGCTGAGTTTGTCTTGATATCAGCAGTTTCAGATTCCTAAACAGCATATGAACTGTAAGAATAGCTTGAGAATAGTTGGAGGATTAAAAATGTTTAACGTGGAACAAAGACATCTTGGGGAAGGATAAAAGAGGTCTTCAAAAGTTTGAAGAGCTGTTATGTGGAAGGAGTTGGGCTAATTTTGATTTTCTGCTAGGACCAGTGGGTAGAAGTCCCAGGGTTGAAGAATTCGGTTCAAGAGAAGGAAGAACACCCCAATGGTGGCTGTTGGCTCAGGGACAGGCTGCTGAGCAGGTAATGAACCCTGGAAGTCAGACTCAATCATCGACTGTCTGCATTATTAAAGGGCAGCTTCTTAATTTGAGTTCTAGACCTGTGGTTTTCAAGTGGTGCTGCTGGGGTACTAGGATCCCACAAATGCCTATGGGCCAATGCGGGATCCAGCAGGAAAGCCTAGTGGGTCCAAATTCAGACCTGCATCCCATTTGGTCTGTTTTGCACATGGGGTTCCTTATAATAAGTCACTTGATGACAAGATTTCTGTGGTTAAATAAAGTTAGAAGACTAGATAACCACTGAGTTTCAGATCTGAATTCCATGATTTAGGGTGACCCATTCCCTAAATCTGCCATTATTTCAGAGTCTCTTTTCCTTTACTGCCCAAATGCTGATGTATTGATTGCAAGAAATTTTTTTATCCCCAATTTCCAAGAATTTCCATAGATGGCTACATTCTCCTGGCTGATGTCTCTGACTCCCTGCTTCTGGATTCTCCTCCATCACCTCCAGCCACCTCACCACGACCTACTTCTTCACGCTTCCCCAGGCCCTTTGATCTCTATCATCCCAAAGCGCAGACACAGCTCTCCTTCAATTCCTTAAGGCAGTGCTAACACGAGGCTGACCCTGGTAATGGGTAACACAGCTTTTGTTGAAAACTTGGGGTTAATGAGGAAAATTTCTTCATAGAACCTGAAACAAAACACAGCTGAATGTGCAGCACCCAGCGTTGCCAGGAGCCCCTTCTGATCTCTTCTTCAGCCCGGTCTCCCTGCCACATCGAATAGACTGACCCCTCCACCCTCCTTTCCTCCGTAAGTTCCCAGCATCTGCTCAGCTTTGTTTTTCAGCACCAGACAGGGGAGCTAGAAATGCCAACATACAAATACCTCTCCACCTAGACTTCTTTTCAAACAGAGTGAGAGCATGCTCTCTCAGCCTCTTCCAGCCCTCCCAGGTTTAGGCTTCTCTTCGTAGAACTAAGAGTAGATTTACATCTACTAAAAAGTAGAACTATTAAATCAATTCCCTAAAACAAAAAGCACTCTTCTCCCTTTATGATGGCTTTAGAATCCTGCCAAGTGTCTTTCTTGCCTTATAGTGTGTTTCTGGAGAACCAGCTGACTGAAAATCCTTTCTCAACCTAACTCGAGTTCCCAGACCTGGTGTTGGACTCGACTGTGTGCCAGGCACTTCAGGGAGAATGACATCCTACTAGAATCAACCTGTTATTTGAGGATTTTATGACTTCTGAAACAGGGGGTAAAATAATTAGGAAAAAGAAAAGTGAGGAAGAAGAAGCATAACTCATTTATTCAATGTATATTTATTGAGTACTGACCATGGCCTGGACACTGTTTTAGGCCCTAAATGGGAATGGGAATCATCACATCAGACAAAGTCTCTGCTTTCAAAGAGCTTGTATTCAGGTGGAGGAAGGCAGACAATAAATACATATATGGCATGTAAGTGGGAATAAGAACTAGGAAGAAAATAAAGCTGGGTAAGAGGATAAAGTATAATAGGAGGTAGGGGCTGCTAATGTATTTCAGGTATGGTGGTAAAGTAGCTCTGGCAAGGAGATATTTGTGTAAAGACCTAAATGAAGTGACGTAGCAAGCCGTGTGGATATCCTTGGGGAAAGGGTGTTCCATGCAGAAGAGACAGCAGTGTAGAGGTCCTGAGGCAGCAGCCCGGGGGTGCACTAGAGGACCTGGGGGTGAGCAGGGCTGGAGTGAAATCAGCAGGAGGGACAGTGTGTGATTGCAGCCAGAGAGTAGCTGGGACCAGTTCACAATGGCCTCAAAGGCCAAATAAGGACTTTAGATCATATTCTGACTTAATAAGAAGTAATAGGTATGAAGAGTAGATTCAATGGCAGTCTCAAAGAATGGGCTTTTCATGTGTTTGGGTATTATGTTTCATAAAGGCCCCCTGGGCTGACCTCTGCCAGCTCTTAGGTTCTGCAAGAAACAGCCTGGTGTAGGCGGAAGAGAAGAAAAGTCATTCTTTGTCTCCTCCTCAGCTCCACACAGGAACCCTGTGACCCTGCTCAATTCCTGCTTCAAGGGGAGCAGCCCCTGCTGACTGGCCATTAGGGCCAACCTAGCACAGAACTGTGGGGGGAAACTGCTATTGTACATGGACTGACTCTGTGCTGAACTGAGTCTCCTCAACGTTGATAAAAAGTTGGCAACCAGCAAAGATGGAGATATGCAAGCACGTTGGAAGGAAACATGTTACATCTCTTCAATGGTATGAGTTTTTTGCAGTTACAGGAAAAATGAGATAATAATGTCATCCAGGGAGGCTGCCTGGCCAGACAGGACCTCACAGATATGTATATGTGTGCGTGTGTGAGTATGTTTCTATGCGCATCTGTATATGGTTCACATTTCATATGTGTGACTGTATACATACGTGTGTGTGTGTGTGTATCTCCAGCAGTCAGGGGAAGTAGAACTATCATTAAAATGCAGAGCTGGCTTTCCCACTGAAGATCTAGCAACTGCATTCATCAGAGCTCCCAAAGGTTGTCAGGTCCACAGGGACTCAGCCACATTAATCAAGTCTACAAAATACTCATTAATAATTTAGAAGGACAATTGCTTAGTTTATAGTGAGAAACCAACTTACCAAAGGGGCTGGAGGACACATATCGGCTGGTCAGAGGACTCTCTCTCTAGGTCCCTGCACTCGAAGACCTGCAGGTACCCCCCATGGTTGGCCTTGGGCTGCACACCTGACCTGTGCCCGTTAACCTCTCAAACCCCACGTGCTCAGGTGAACTGACATATTGTCACACTGGACATCCCATGTCAGTCAAACACTAGTTTGGTGATCGAGGCAAGTTATGTGGGTGCTCTTATTGACCAGCATTATTAAACTGCCCTGGCTGGCCATGGGCCCAAATACTTGAGTTTACTGCTCCAAGCACTTTCTCTCTGCATCCGTGCTGGGCTTCCCTGAGAAATCCTTGTCCATTGCAGATTCTTATCTGCTCAGTTCAGCTTCTTGTATTCACAGTAAAAAAAAATAATAATAATAATAATAAACACCTGAAGACTATTTCTCCAGCTATAGTTTTCTTCTTCACAGAGTGAATACATGACTAGATTTCTAGGCCCCATTCCTCCTACTTTTGATCTGAAAAATATCATGCCTGCTGTGATGACTATTGCAGATGACAGAACACCACCTCTTATGTGACGATCTTACTAATATAGTAGAAGCAAACCGTACCTTATGCGACGTCTCACTCTCTTCCGTGGACTGACTACATGTGAAAGGAGGACACTCATTCCAGGATGCGCTGCGGTGGGTGAGAGAGAGTGATTCAGAGCACGAATATCCCTACAGATATTCGTGTCAAGTTTTCATTTCTATGAAAACACTTTGGTTTTAAAGGCATCAATTTGACTACTTGGCCTAAAATTTTTCTTGGATTTTTCATGGAAAAGTGTGTATTGTTTCCATATTTATATGAACTTGAATCAGTTTTTATAAACCCAGCCGGGAAGACTGAATACAAACTCCTTCATGGGCTGAGCTTGGTGCCCAGTTTTATTTAGGGTCAATTCCATGTCATTATATTTAACCACATTTAATTTCAATGTATTTTTATTTAATGTTCACCATGTCCTGAAACCATACCAATTCTTGCTGGGAAACAAGATGAGCAAGACCTAATGCCCACTTTCAAGGAGTCCAGGACAGGCGCACGGGCACAGCAGCACAGCATACAGGCCAGAAGAACCATGGGGTTTCAAAGTAGGGAGAGCACACATCTGTGTGGGGTGACCAAATAATAATACATGTTAGTTTTATGTCATTAGCATGCTGAATAAGTTAGACTCCTGAGATATAGTCATAAAAGTCATTTTATTTTTGTCTCCTTGTACCCTTTTAAGTTAAGTCAATGGAAGAAAGTTCTAAATGAAAATGTAGGCAGAGGAACTTGTGTGACTTAGGCAGTTTTCTTAGAAGAAATGTCTGAGCTAAGGCCTGATGGTCTCTTAGAAGTTGGCCACATTGAGGGGACTGGGGTGGGGAGCAGAAGGAGAGAGGAAAGTGTTCCTGATAGAGAAGGTGAGGAGGTGAGAAATAGCCTGATGCCTCTCTTAGGACTCAAGGATCACCGTAGCTGAGGGCAGTGGGGGACAGTGGCTGGGGGGTGACTTGGGGTGTGTCTGTGGAAGGTCTTTCGGTGGAAGAGATTGTCCCCGAATACCCCAGATTTTAGCTTAGGGCCTAGTACCAAGTAGGCAGTAAGTACTGTTGAAAGTGAAGTCTTAGAAGTCCTGTAAGTTTTTGGTTCTTCTTTAACACAACTTACCTCCTCATAATTCAGAACGACCATGTGTCAACTTCCCACTTTGCTTCACTGGAAAGTTTGAGGGTCGTCTCCAAATAGTTCCTGGAGTGTAGGTCAGAGGGAGAAAATTGTTCAGGGGGTTCCAGCAGAAGCAGCAGAAGCTCTCACCGAGTTCATTTTGGGTAACCAAGTTTTCTCTGGTAGTAATGACTGAAGGTAAGTGAAGAATTGAAGCCTCTGGTCAAAATTATCATTCAGATAGAGGGAATACATTTGAGTTCTTCAAAGCAGAAGCTATTTCAGAGGTCATTTTCTTAAGAAAAATGTTGATCAATCATGTCTTTCAGGAAATAGACTCTGCTGAAATATAATTTATACTGCTTTTTACTTTTGCCCTCCTTCAATGAATTAAACCATAACCCAGCTTATTTCTGGATTTGCATTTCTCCTTAATTATTCTAAGTTCTACCCTGCAGAGCTCCAGAAAGTGGATAAAATATGCATTTGAGCGTTGAACAGCAGCGGCTGACTCCTACACACCAAACCCCGGCTGTGTGGGACGCTGGCATTTTCCCTGAGTCACTCCAGGTCAGGAACACCTCTGCTCCCAAAGAACAGCATCTGGGGCCCCCACACAAGGTCTTTGTATGCACCATGTAATATGAGAGTTAGGGAGCAGTACATTGTTCTGCGCCCTCCCAAGGACAAGTTTAGAGCTATTTTTCTGCCTCTATAGGCATAGAAGGGATTCTGCAATTATTCAGCCCAACAGAAAACCCTGTGAATTACCCCCATAGGGCTTGAAGTTGAAAATCAGCACAAGATTTTGCTTATTTCCATCCAATTAGCAGAGTTTCTTTTTAAAAATCACATGAATACATATTCTTGTGAAACTTTTAGAAGCTACAGAAAATTATGATGACTAATATGAAAGCATCCACAATTCTGCAGACTTAGACTCAGTTGGTATGTCCTTTGGCTCTGAGCCTTTTGCTTCCTGCCTTCCCCTAAAGCCAGTGCAATACACAGAGGTGACACGGGCATCTTGCAACCTTGAGGATGAAAGTCACATGCTGAGCACGAAGGAGCATGAAGATAGGAGCCTGAATTCTCAAGGACACTGTTGGGACACCATTCTGGTTCTCTGCTGCCTACCTCTGAACTTTTTCATTGCTTTAGTTAAATAGACCTTTATTCTTTTAAGCTATTAAAATAGATTTCCTTTGAAGTATGACATACATTCAGAAAAATGCATACATGTTTACAGTATGATGAATTTTTTTAAAGCTGATGTGTGTGTAGTCATGTGTGATATTAATATACATGTAGACATGTAATCTGTGTATATGAAGAAAAAGAATGTCACAATAAAATAAGTGAATCCCAGTCACTCTTCCTTTCTTAAGTAACTCAGCAGTGTCTGAAAATATAGATTAGTTTTGCCTGTTTTTGAACTTTATATGAGGGGAATCACTCAGACTTTTTTGTTTGTTTGTTTATTTTGTTTTGGGCTTCTTCTGCTCAACGTATTTGTGAGATTTATCCATGCTATTGTGTGTAGCATTATTTGCTCATTCCCTTTGCTGTATAGTTGAATAATTTATGAAGATACTGCAATTTATTCATTCATTCTACCACTGGTGGACATTTGAGTTTGGGGGCTATTACAAACAGTACTGCTATGAACATTCTTGTGCATATCTTTCAGCAAATATGGTGGATCATGGCATGTATATACTGAGCTTCAGTAGATACTGCCAGAGTAAGTTCAGTTTTCACTACAGTCGGCACTGTACGAGTTTCAGTTGCTTCATATACTTGCCACCACTTGGTATTGTCTATTTCACTTGAACCATTCTGATGGCTATATAGTAGTACCACATTTTGATTTAAATTTGCATTTCTGTGATGCTATGGAAGTTGAACACCTTTGTATACATTTATCGGCCATTTGGATATATATTTTCTAAATTTCTGTTTAAATATTTTGCATATTTTTCTATTGTGTTTGTTCCCTTTCTCTCTCCTTTCCTTCCTCTGTCCCTCCCTCCCCCCCTCTCTTCCTCCCTCTTTCAGTAGGATTTCAGTGTATATTCTGAATGTTAGTCCTTTGTTGGGTATATATTTTGCAAACATCACCCCCTAATCTGTACTTTAATTTTTCACTCTCTTAATAATATTTTTTGGTAAACAGTTTTTTATTTATCTTTTTTATAGTTAGCTTTATTAAAATTTATAAATTTTTAAAGGTTTTTGATAGATACTGCCAAACCAGCATAGTGTTAACCACAACCTGGAAAAAAAAACACATTTAAAGTACCATAATTCTACAGTTGAGAAATAAATAATGCCACTTAAAATACAAATGTATTTAACTTTTTTAAAAATAAACTTCGCTGATTTTTTTCTCTAATATTTACCTTCCTAATGGCAATAGAACTCAGCAAATTGGAAATTATTTGACCTAAATGTGAATTGGCTATCTGAGGTTTCAATAAAAATTTCAACATAAAGCCTGCCTATTGATTTCCTGTACTTGAAGCCAGGAAGGAGTGCAAGCAGCAGGGGCGGGCAGTGCCCATGTTGAACACACTCTTCCTGCTCTCTCTTTTAGGCCAGGGGTTCCTTGTGGTCCTTTATTTTTGCTATTGCCATTTTCTTTTTTTGGAGGCTATAGAGGATTTAGGAATAAAATGAAGATAATAGGGTGTTTTGCAGGAATGTAGGACTCGATTGGTGGGGAAAGGGGGGAGATAGCAGTAGGAAACTGTTCCTAAAGGCTCTACCCCACAATTCTTGACATTTTGTTTTTGTAGCCAATGAAGGGAAGGAGAGAGAGCAAAAAAGAGAAGCAGAGTAGGGGGAGTGGAACTCCCACTGTAAAAAAGAGATTGTGAAGACTGAACTCAGAAAGGCCGTGATTGTAGTCACCTCCCCTAAGCCAGCCACAGGAGACTGAGCTGAAGGTGCTGTCAGGGCTAGTCTGCAGTTTCAGGAAATAGATGCTCCTAAGTTAGAGAAGGGGTCCTCTCAGTTGCTCTGGTGATACAGGGTTCAGTGGAGGGCTCTTCCTTACCTTCACAAAGGCAGGGATTTATTCTTCAAGGTCAAAACTACCATCTCTTAAGGTTCAGGAAAAGGGTCTTGGTGGGTAGATTTGAAGTGCTGGAAAGGGCAGACTGGAACCTGGACCGCAGCGACAGTACTTCAGCTCTCCAACCCTCACAGGCCTGCCACCCCATCCTGGGCCGGCCCAGAGGAATTTGTCTGGACCTAAAGGGAGGGCCCATGGATGGTGTGATGGTTTGTGCCAGATCTCAAACAATAAGTATTTGGGAGGAAACTGTTCTCTTACCTCTCTAAGGAAGGTGACAGGGCAACCTGAAAGCTCCTAAAGAAACCTGGGGGTGTGTACACCTCTCTGGAGTGGCTCCTCCCCAGCTACTGACCATCTGGGAAGGCACATAGGCCTGTTGGGCAGGAGCCTGGTTACAGAGGAGAAAGAAATGAATGCTTCGGGGAGGAGTCCCCCAGGGGATTTTCATGAGCTCTGACAGTGAAGTCCAACTATGGCTAGACTTCAGGAATCTTTGAATAAACATCTCCATTTTTATGCTTTTATACTTTCTGTCATGTTGTTATTCTTGCTGTTTCTATTGTTTGTTTGGTTTTACTTTCTTCATAATGTTCCTTCTGAAAATAAAATCTCTGACTTTTGTCTTGGCTGAGGGAATTTGAAAAAAAAAAGTTCCAGACAGCTGTGGGTTAGCTATATTAAAGTCCTAACACTTGTATCCATGAACATGACCTTATTTAGGAATAGGGCCTTTGCAGATATTATCAACTGCAATAGGGTTGGCCCTAAATCCAATGAGTGGTGTTCTTATAAGGATTTGGAGGCACAGACACACTCACAGGGCAGAAGCCATGTTAAGACGCAGGCAGTGGTTGAGGGGTACATGTACAAGTCAAGGAATGCCAAGGGCTGTTGGCAACCAGCACCCACCAGAAGATTAGAAGAGGCAAGGAACAATTCACCCCCAGACCCTCAAGAGGAACATGGCCTGCCGACACCTTGATTTTGGATTTGTAGTCTCCAGAATGGTGAGAGCATACATTTCTGCTGGTTTAAGTGCCCCCGAATTTGTGGTGGCAGCCCCAGGACATGCATGCGCAGGCCATGGGGCTGAGAGCACCCCTGGTGAGGGGTGGGTCCCACCTGGAGACCTGAGCTGAACATGTGGCTGGAGCGTAGGTAGAGCTGCACTTAGCTGTAGGATACTTCCAGCCTAGAGTGTTCCCTTACAGCATGGCCTGCCCACATCCCGAGTGGGGGTTTAGAGACACTGAACTTTACAAGGCGCATCATGTAGATCTAGCTGGCCTGGATATTTTTTAAATGGTGGTAAGAAACACATAACATCAATTTACCATCTTAACTGTTTTTAAGTGACTGGTTCAGTACTGTTAAGAGTATTCATGTTGTGCAGGAAGGCGGGGGGGGGGGGGCTATGTTGATTGTAGGATTGGAAGATGCTGTACTTTTAAAAAAATGATTGTCATATGATTACCCTTACTCTTCCCTCCCTACATACTTGGTCCAGGACTGAGTCCTAGTGATGATTCTCTCTTTTAAGGGTACAAAGTTTATATTCAGTCAAACAGATAAATAAGAGGTTCTGGATTTTGAAATTATAATGAGGTCATCTCTTAGCAACTAAACTTAAAGCTAATGTCATGCTTCCTTTGAAATTTTATGTTAAATTGGCTTTGCTCAATCAATGCTAGGTTTAAAAAATAAGAAAGAATGTGTGGGACGTTCTTGCTCAGTTATGATAAATGTTGTGATTACTCACGGACATTGCCGTAGCCCACGGGATGGAGAATGCCATCTGGCACAGTGCCTCTCACTTTCCAGAGTGAGGAGAACATTGGCCACCAGATGAAGAAAGGTTTTATGGAGGAAGCGTCCTCAGAGTCCACCTTCAGGAACAAGCTGAATGTTGACACAGGCAATCTTAGATTAGTTAATATGGAAAGATAAGTGGATCAGAAGTGGAAAGCACATGCGTGCACTCCTGAGACAGCTAACAAATAAGCTGCCCCCAAACCAGGAGAGTCTTCCAGCCTATCATGAGCTTAATCACAGTGTATAGAGTCTTATAAACCCAGACAGGGATGTGTGTAATGAGGGAGAGATTCCTCTCTGTCCTCTGGTATTAGTCTTCCTCAGAATTCTGAATCTGATCTTTCTGGGGTACACTGGTTCAGGTTCAAGAAGTAACACACACCAACTTCTTCCCAACTGCCTGAGCCACCTGAGCCAATTGCATGGAGCTCTTGAGGCTGAGACGCCTCAAGCAGGAGCCTATTGGATATAAGGAGCACAGACACAGTGCTCCCTTCTCTTACCCTTCCCTCTGATGGGATGTTTTCATAGATGGTGCCCCTCTCCTGGATGTGGCCCTGGTGGTAGGACAGTGATTTCCTGCCTAGATTGTGGCCTGGCTGTATGGAGGGCCTGTCGTGTCACTTGCCCCAGGGAGGGGCCAAGACTTAGTTAGGTCAAGCATCTTCTCATGATACAGAATGCACCCTCCCTACTGGCCCAGTTCTACTGCTTTTGATGTCAGAGATGCAGACTAGGGCTAGTTGGTTTCATTTAAAGTTGGTTGGGAAAAACATAATCTCTGTTTCTCTAGCCATGTTAGTGCATCAATAGTTCTGTAGCATACCAACCAAAAGTTTATTTTTTGCTTCAGGAGAAGCAAGAGTATGTGCATCATGGCTTGGCCGTGGCTCTGTCCCATCTTGCTTTTGCTCTGGGACCCTAGCCGATGCAACATTGCTATCTCCTGGAAAGGAGGGGCTCAGTGAGCCTCCCATTAATTCTTCAAACTTCTGTTTGGAAGTGATCCAAGCTCCTTCTGCTATATAACTGCAGTACAACCACCAAATCCAGAAATTAATAATGATACATTATCTGATTCTTAGGCCCCCACTCCAGTCTCATTAATTGTCCCAATAATGTGCTGAGAGCAAGAGCATATAGTTCTAAATAACACATTGTGTTTAGTTATGTCTCTTTAGTCTTCATCAATCTGGCAAAATCCCTCAGTCTTTTCTTGACTTTCATAATTTTGACCGCTTTGAAAATTGTAAGCAGGTTATTTTACAGAATATCCCTCAGAATTTGGGTTTCCTTGATGTTCCTTATTATTAGATTCAGGTTATTCCTTTTTTAAATTTTTAGTCTAAGAGCAATACTGCAGAAGTGATGCCATATTCTTCCTTATGCATAAGATGTTAGGCAAAAAAAAAGTCATGTAAGAATACATGCTGAAAGATTATTTCATTTACAAAATGTTTAAAAACCAAAAACCTAAATAGTGTATTTTTAGAGATATATACGTATCTAGTAATGTGATGAAGAAAAGCAAGGGAATGATAACACAAATTCAATGTAACGATAAACACAAACTCAGGATAACAACACAACCTGGAGAAGAGGGAGGGGAATGTGATCGGGAAGGAATTTATAAGGACTTCAACTGTCACTTTATTCTTTATACCTTATACATAAGTTGTAATTCTTCTTTGTTCGCATAAAACATTTCATAATATTTTTTAAAATAAAATTTATTGCAGATCCTCAGTTTTCTGACTTTGCAGTGGGCTAATGGAAGCTTCTTCTGATCTTTGAGCTAGCATTTGGAAACCAATATCCTAGCTCCCAGTGAGGGTACAGAACGATAGCCTTTGTGTGTCCCTGTGCCCCAGCCTATTTATTAATAGTGCTTTCAAAAGGGGTACAGTTTGGGGTATAAATTACAAGTTCTACCTATGAGTATATGGCACCACCATCTTCTAGAGTTCAGAGCACTGAAAAGGCCACTTCTTCCTCTCAGACCTCCTCCTTTTTACAGATGATGGGAAAGCATCAGTGGCTGAACTTGGTTCTGCGGTTGGCCAGTCCCAAAGCTGGGGCTGGCACTCGTGTCTCCTCACTCCCTCCAGGTGCTCTGTTCACGTGCTGCCTCTGCCTGAAGTGAGTTTCAGAGATGACCTGGAAATGCCGACCCCACAAACAAAAGTGACTGCATTAGCAATGGAGAAAAGTAGAAGCAAGACATCTATTTATTCTAGTTTTTGCCCCAGCAATTGAACCAGGTTAATTTTTTTAATAAACCTAAGTTTAATAAAAATGTTTATGATTCCTAGTCTCCAGAAACAGTGACTCCTAGGTTTCATATTGATTCCCATGTCTGGAACAAGAGTAGGAAAATGGCCTTTTGAGAGTAAATAGCAGATAGCTTAGAGATTGACAGCAATTTAACATGACAAGTGAGGTGTGGTTTTTTATTTTTAATACCCCTTGGTTGCAATACATAAAATGATAAGTCTTTGGCCTATGAACCTTATGCAAGAGATATTATCTGTCATAATAGGCTAAAAAATCCACAAAATTACGATAATACCTCTTATGTACAGATCATTGTCTATTTTACTCAGCATTCGGTCTTTGGCAATGGCCACTGTCTTAAAGGGTATCTTTTTGCTCATGTCATCAGTGGGGATGAAGGGTTGGAATGGAAGGAGTGACAGTACCAAGCTCCCCTGACTATGAAAGACCGCACTAATTCATGTCCCTGAAGTACCTACAGTTTTAACCTGATGTAAAGAATGTTCTTAGTTTACTAAGTTTATTAACTGTGTAAAGTGTGGTAATTCTTTTACTTATTCAAAGGACTAGCCAGTAGAATTTTCTAAAGGCTCCCATTTTTTTGCAGTGTTATTAAGGTACAGCTGATACACAATAAACTGCCCATACTTAAAGTGTGCAGAATAATGAGTTTTACCATACACTCACGTCCATGAAACCATAACCACCGCTAAGGTAGTAAATAGATTCATTACCCTAAAAGTTTCCTTGTGCCCCTTTGTAACCTATCCCCACTCCATACGTGACCCTGTTCCCAAGCAGCTGCTGATCTGCCTTCTATCACTTCAGATTAGTTTGCATTTTCTAGAATTTTAATTAAATGGAATTATACAATACATACTCTTTGTTTTAGTCTGGCTTCTTTCACTCAGGCTAAGTACCTTGAGATTCATCTGTGTGCATCTATCAGCAGGTCGTTCTCGTTTCTTGCTGAGCATAGTCCACGGCGTGGACACACTGCATTTGTCTGTTGGCCTGTGGGCGGGCACTGAGGTGGTTTCTGGCTAGGGACTATACAAATAAAGCTTCTGCGGACATTTGCGCGCTCTGTGTATAGACAGGTGCTTTTATTTTTCTTTGATAAAAACCTAGGAGTGGAATGTTTGGATCATGTGACATTTAAAGTCTTAAAAGAACTGCCAAAATTTCCAAAGTGGTCGAACTGTTTACATTGCCACTGGCAGTGTGTGAGAGTAATTTTTCCACATTCCAGCCTACATTTAGCTTGGTCAGTCTTTTTCATTTTAGCCATTCTAGTAAATATATAGAGGTACCTAATTGTGGCTTTAATTTCCATTTCCCTGATAATTAACAATGTTGATAATTTTTTCATGTGCTATCACTTTATATATATATATCATATATATCATATATATATATCATATATATATTTCGGGTGAAGTATCCATTTTTAAATTGGATTGTTTGACTTTTTATTATTAAGTTTTTGTAAGAGTTTTTATATACAGGGTGGGGCTAAAGTAGTTTTACCATTGTGAGTATGCAAAGCACAGTTTATTCTTGTGTTATTACTTATTAATGATTGCATTATTTTCCATATGAGCAATGGTAAACCTACTTTTGCCCCACCCTGTATTCTGGATACAAGTCTTTTGTCCAGTACATGTTTTTCAAATATTGTTTTCCCAATCTGTGGCTTGCCCTTTTCATTTTCATAACAGTATCTTTTGGAGAACAAACAATTTTATTTTGATGAAGTCCAGTTTATTGATTTTTTTCTTTAATAGTTGCTGTTTGTGTCACATTTTGAATCTAAAATTACTAAGATTTTCTCCTATGTTTTCTTTTAAAATGTTATAGTTTGAGTTCTTATATTTAAGTCTATAATCTGTTCTGAGTTAATTTTTGTATATTGTGTCAGGTAAGGATCAAGATTCATTTTTTTCATATAGAACTTACCGGGTGTTTCAGCACCATTTATTGAAAATGTTATCCTTCCCTCATTGAAATGTCCTGAAACCTTTGTTGAAAATCAATGGACCATATGAGTGAATTCTCTATTCTGTTCCATTGATCTATATGTCTGTCCTTATGTCAATACCACATTATTATAATTACTTTTTTACCTTATATGTATTTTTATTTTACTTAATTACTTTATAACATTTTAAAATAAGCTCCTCTATTTTTGATATGAAGCCCAGCAAATTTTTAAAAGTTTTACAAACATTAATCAAAACTCCAAATAAGCCTTTGTCTTCCTGAACTGAGGAGTTTTGATTTCTTTTCTCCTATCCAGAAACTTGATAATAATCATTTTAATGGGGTTTTCCCCCATTGCTTTCATTTCTAATGTGCTTTCTTTGGGTGTGGAGTATATTTGCTTGGCACATGGGAAGGCACAATAAAGAGCTACTTTTCTTCCCCTACGGTTATTATCATTGCCACTGCCAGTGTCACTGTCATTATTGAACACGCTTTGGTTTCCAACATTCCTTCTAAATATAGAAAACCATTTACTCTAGTTTGGGCCCCAGCAATTGAACCAGGTTTATTAAAGAGATATGTGTCTCCTAAGCTTCCATAAACAATGACCCCTGAGTTTCATGCTGGCCATTCTAGTGGATGTACAGAGGTATCTCATTGTGGTTTTAATCTGAGTTTCCCTATGATTAATGATGTCAATCATAATGCTGTTCCTGGGACATAATGGAAAACTCAGATATTATTTTATAAGTATAATTTAAATTCTTCCTCCCTAAATATATAACTACTTTTCCACCTGGATCTTCTTATAAAGATCTTGCCCTTGCACCTGTCTGTGAAAGACCATGCTGGGTTTGCCCTGATTGATTTGATATGACTCAAAGCCTGAAAAGACTGCTGAAACCTGGAGGTTTTGTATTTCTTACTTTACATTTAATTTTAAAAATTTAAATAAGAGTTGTCTCGCACTGGTCCCTAGAGACCCCGCTGCAGTCTCCTTTCCACTGAGAGATGAAAGTACTTGTCTCTGTCTTTTGTTTTCTGTCTTTAACCAGTGTTGTGTTCATGACACAATTTCCCAGTCCCCAAGCCAGTCCTTAAAAATGCTGTTTGTGTGTGTGTGATACTATGTCAAAGGTTTGGGAAAGTGAAGATTGTAAACTCACTCAGCAACAGCTTATATCCATACCTCTCTTGCCGGATCAATCCAGTCAAATTTTTGTTCAAGCTTCAGCAAAATTCTGCTCTCAGTGATGTTATGACTTTAAGTGGGGGGAACTCTTAGCTCTCTTACAGCATTTTGGAGGAAAAAGAAGGGAGGCTGACAGGCAAAGTTGTTAAATGTTAAATCAAAAGCTGGAAAGTCATTGACTGCAAAATAATTCAAACTCCAAATGAAAGAAAATCGGGAAGGACTTCTCAGAATGAAGGGGGGAAATGTCAAGCCAGCAGCAATTAGGGAAAAGTCAAATGGAGGATTGAAGTCTCCCTTCTTAGAATAAAGGGCTACTCTATCTTTATGGCCTCCCCCACTCTTCCTTTTTTAAGTGAGAATTGAGGAAAGTGACAAATCCTAGAGAAGACAGATGGAGGGAGAGCAGAAGAAACTGCTGGTTGAGCAAGAACTGAGTGTGAAAGGCCCCACCTTTTGCTTAAAGCTGCCAACAGCAGGAGGCATATGAATTGAGGAGACTAACCTTTCAGAAATAGAAAAATGACCCCTCTCTAAAATCTAAAGGGAAAAGATGCGGATGTTAACTAGTTAGGGGAAAACGACCTTTGCATCTTGGAGTACTGAAGAGATCTTAGATGTCATGGAAACCAACCCTCCAATTTTGTAGACAGGCCAACAGCTGAGGAGAATGAGCTATCAGAGTCCAAATTGGTTTGCCACGGTATAACATGTTTGCATTTGAACTTAAAAAAAGTAATGCCCCCAATCTTCAAAGAAATGGTGTACTCCTAGGAGACATACTCTTTCTATACAGTGCATTTTTGTAACACTTAGTACCATGGTATCCTTGTTTGAGAAGCACCAGATTAATCAATTTACTGAAGAGCCACAGATTATTTCATGAGATTTTTAAAATTTTCTTCAAGTATTTAGAAGTATCATCATCATATTTGGTGCTTATACAATAGTTCCACGCATTTTTGTTATTTTAATAAATAGCTGTGATATTTGAGCAGTGTTTATCATCAAGTTCAGCACTGATACCACAAGTTCGCCTGGGGGCCAAGTAGATCTGGGCCAGAAAAGACAAGGGTCTTCATTCCTGCCACATTTGTATGTGGCCTGAGCTGCTAGAACAGCCTCCAGTCAGTCCTTCTGCTTCCTGGCTTGTCCCATGCCAGTTCATCTTTTGCACCAGCCCTCAAAGTGGCCTTTCCAAACTGCAAAACTGATCATATCATTCTCTTGCTAAATACCCCTGGTACCAACTCACTGACCACAAGCTGGATGGGAAACTCCTTACCCTTCAAGTCCTTCCTTCCCTCACCCCTTCATTTGGGGTTCCCCTTCCAACACTGTACACTCAAGCTTTAGTGATCTTTCCTTTCTTTCAGCTCATCAGGCCAGCTTCAGAAGGCTGTGTCTTTGCTGGCAGTTCTCTCCTGCTTAAGGTGTCCTTCCCCACTTCCTCCTCTCCCTGGAGAACGTCTAGTCATTAATCTAGGCTCAAAGCAGCATTTTCCTTGCATTCCCAGTTAAAACTGACCACCCCTCCAATAGCACCTCACTCCTTGGACCTACATTTATCACCACACCTGTAATATCTTATTGCACTTATTTGTATACATATCTACATTAGAAAAAAAGTGTGGTTTTTGAACCTTAAAGGGCATAGTGTGCATAAGGATCACCCAAAGGAGAAATTTCTTCTGGCTGGACTCATCCCCAGAGACTCTGATTCTGATTCAGTAGATCTGGTATCAGCGGTTCGTCTCTGAGCCTAAGGACAGCCTACTACATGTCTTCACTTGCCCAATGCAGCCTTTCCCCCAGGGGAGAGGATGCTGCTGGTTTGTTCCACCCACTTCTCCCCAGTCATTGGCTCACAAGAGTGTCATTTTGAGGGATCCCAGCAGCCCCCTCCCACTCTCTTTGGAGTAAAATATGCAAAACTCATTTTGTTGTTCACACTAATACAGATGTCCCCATTTCTCCCCTCGTTTTGCCTACCTCCACCCAGCCCCTGCCCTGCCTTCCCTCTGGCCATCACCACACTGTTGCTTGTGTCTATGTGTTATGTATATATTATATGGTTTTTGCATAATCTCTTCACCTTCTCTTATCCGATCCCCCTGGAACCCCCACCCCGGACAGATGTCAGTCTGTTCCATGTGTCCATGCCTCTGTTTCTATGTTGTTCTTCAGTTTATTTTGTTCATTAGATTCCATGTAAAAGTGAGATCATATGGTATTTGTATTTCTCTAATTGGCTTATTTCACTTAGCATAATAATCTCCAGGTCCATCCATGCTGTTGCAAAAGGTAAGATTTCCTTCTTTTTTTTAATAGCCATGTAATATTCCATTGTGTGAATGTACCACAGCTTTTTTATCCACGCATCTACGGATGGGCACTTGGGCTGTTTCTGTGCTCGAAAGTAGGTGAGAATAACATTCTGGGCTATCACCATTCAATAATGGAAGCTTTGTGCAAAGTAGTGACAGGTGAGAGGAATGATTTCACTTTTCATTTTGACAATTGGGTGAAGCAGATTCTTGGCAGTTCTGCAAAGGTTTTATGCCCACATAGTTACCCGAGGACTCTGCTTAGCAACCAAGAGATGTTGCAAGGAGAGGAAAAGCAGGTTTTTCTCTCAGTGGCGTCTTGTAACTGAGATGCTGAAGCACAAAGAGGAGAGAGAGGAGAGCTCTGACCTAGAGTTCCCGCTTATTCCATGGTCTCCAGGGAGGTCCCCCCTGAATGTCCTGGTACCCCTCCCCTCCCCACAGCATCGCTCCCTGGGGGCTTGGGTATGCTGGACTAGGTTTTTTTGCGCAACTATTTTTTCTGACTATAAAATTCAACTTATGTGTCGGAGTTTTTGAGAAGATCCAATACAGCACTCTTTTTCTATGCCTGGGTTTTGAACTGAGAAAAAAAGTAGGCATTTGGCAAACCAAATATGGCCAGTTCATGCAAAGGTGATATTGGGGAATGGGGTTTATATCTGAAGGCAAGTGGTCTTCCTAATATTGAATCTCATAACTGAAGCAAACCCCATAAATGACAGACCCTCCGACCCTCCCACAAGCTCAGGCAATCCAGAGATGTGCCCTGAACTGGTAGGTGGGCTCCTTGGAAGAAGGGACTGGGCAAGTCCAGTGTCTCCTCTAAATCCCCCAGTCTGGGGACTCCTTCAGCTTCCCCCGGGTGGGAGGAGGTCAAGGGCAGGGGAAGCGCAGTGGTGCTCGCCCTGACACAGACGGAAACATTAGACACTGGTCCAGGCCTTCCACCAGCCTGATTGTGTTCACCACTAAAGGTTTGGAAAATTTTTAAAAAGTGTAAGAAATAAAACGGAAGTCAGTAGTAACCCCAGAGATCTACTGTGTGCTATTCCAAGGCATTTATTTCTCTTCTTCTAATGTGTCTTAATTGGGGATGTTATTTTATAATTGATATATGCTTAATGTGTTATTATTTCTTCCTAAAAAGACTTCTCTTTTAGGCTTCTGTGCCTCTCTCAGTTGTTAGCATCTTAGAAATGAGGACATGTAGTAAATTTCAATTGTTTTTCAAAGATAGGGATTATACTAGAGCATCTTCCCATGTTGGCAGTAGTGCAAACCTGATGCATAACAACTACAAAGTATTTCATCATCTCAATGCACTAGAATGTATTTAACTAATTCTACCCCTTGGCATTTAAGTTGTGGGCTTTTTAGTTTTTAGTATTATAGATAATGCTGTGGTAAACTTTCTTGTGCCTAAGTCTTTGCTCCAAATATGCCTTTCCCCTTAAGAACTGGTCCTCACGTTCAGTATGTTAACTTTTTAAAAGGTTGGTGACCATATGTGATCACATTGTCCCTCAGAAAAGTTACCCACCTCACCCCCCGTTAGCACTGCCTGAGAGTGCTATCCCACAGCACTGTCTGTGGCATTGAATATTTGGGTCATCGTTATAGACCTATAAGGTGGACAGCCTTCTCTGAACTTGGAGACTGTCAGTCCTTCATATCTGTCCCATCTCTCCTTGTCAACCCTCTCTCCCTCCCTGCTGGTTTAGTCCAGAGTCTCCTGGAAGAACGAGAGCAAGTAGAGAGGACAAGGCCAAGCACATTCAGGCCCCTTGTTGCTGTAAACCCTTGCTGCCAATCCCCCCTAGTACTCTGAAGGTTAGGCTCACTGATGGAGGAGAGAGGCACCCTGATGGCCTGGAGCCGAAGCAAGCAAAGAAGTGTCCACAGCTCCCTTCCCCTCTGTCCCTCTCATGGCTCTCAGGGGCAAGGTGTCACTGTGGCAAAGCACTTCCCAGGAAGTGGGCAGGCAGAGCATTTGTCTGCACATCTAAAGCACGCTGGCTGAGGTTCCTCCCTGCACCTTCTTCTCCCCTCTCTGGACCCCAGTGCTCAGCACTGGAGGACCCTTGAGCTTCCTGTGGAGGCCGCGCTGCATCTTGGTCTGCATCTCACGGTCTCAGAGGCAGCAAGGAAAGACTCAGCCTGGGTTTCATACCATATGAGATATTTTCATGAGCATCTGCCGTGGGTAGGCTAGTCTTAAGTGCTGTAGGAAAGACAAGGTTTTATTTCTGGTGAGAACTTTTTATGGCACCAGCTCCATGGATCTCCGCCTCACCGCGACCCATCTGCTCGCTCCTTGGGCAGAGAGAGGAGACGCTTCTGGGGAGGAGCAGCACACGTTTGCTCCTCAGAACCGCAGGCAGGAGCAGATTGGACTGTGGCACATGCGAACCTGGCGTGTTTTCCAGAAAAAAGTCTTTTTCAGTTCTCGGCTCCCCAGTGAACAATGTACCTAAACAAAGTGGATCCGACAGACAGACCTCAGTGGAATGATTTCTACTCAGGTTAAATATTCCAGGGCCTGAATACGCCTGAATCATACTGCATCCTTTACCTGCTTCTCCACCAGGGTACAGATTCCCTTATCTGACATTCTGAGACAGATAACAGGGGTTTCAGGTAAAGTCTTTAAGGTGGAATTTGGTTGGCTTCTCCCCATAAGATGTCTCACCAGATCTGGTGGGCCAAGATCCTCCAAGCTATCACAGTTTATATTTAAACAGTTTCTAGAATTAAGGGGGCTCAAAGGGTTTCTGGACCAGGTAATCTGCACCAGGAAGAGCTCACTGGTAACAGACTCAGAGTAACCTTCTTGAGGGACACTGCCAAAGACGTTGGACAAGAGAGAAGGGTAGTTTGAGTGGCTAGTCTCCTCGTCTCTTAGTCATGGTGTAAGGAAGATATCCTTTGCTGAAACAGGCGGGCGTACAGAGTACTGAATTACACAATGACGGGCAGACCCCATCTTGAGGAAGACTTGGGGGTTCTTCCAAAGGGACTCAATGGAGATTTGCAGGCATTTGGGTCACGTTGCCATCCCATCAGTCTAGGGGGGCTCTGAGAGTTGATCCAGACATCCTGGCACTCTGATCTCCTCCTGTATGTCCTTCCCGCCCCCTGCCACCCCTCCCAGGCAGAGCAGAGAAGAAAGGGAAAGCCTCAAGTCTAGCCAGGCTAGACTTCCCAAGGCTCCATCATTATAATGAGATGTGCTGCCTGGGGATGGGGTGGGATCAACTCCAGCCAGTTGAGGAGTGGGTCTCTCTCACACAGCCCTTGACTGGGTTGATATTTCTGTTAAGAGAATATGGAGAAGCCTGAGGCAGAAGCAGGAGGGAAGTTTTTTCAAAAGAGGCTACAGTTAGATGAGATTTTAAATAAGATAGATGGCTGAACTCCAATGAGGGATTAAAAATGAAGCTATACACGATCAAAATAAAACCGAAAAGCCATGAGGTGAGAAGTTAAAAATATATAAAGAAAGCTAATGATAACATGGGGTTTGTAAACATTATAGAATAAAGGGAAAAATTGACACGATAAAGTGAAAAGGAAATGTTTATCAATCAGTGCCTCCTGTAAGTGCTCCAACCAGGGATCGAAACTGCAACCCAGGTATGGGCCCTGACCAGGAATCGAACCTGCAGCCTTTTGGTATAGGGGATGACACTCCAATCAACTGAGCCACCTGGCCAGGGTGAAAAGGAAAAGTTTTTAAATTTAGACTTGGGTGAAAAACAAGCAGTTGAGGAGGGAACAGTACAGACATACATATTTCAGAACCTGATCCTGCCTTTCCTGGGGGACTAATCTCCGCTTTAAGGGGTGCCATTTATTTTGGGGGGCATGAAATGCCAGGTGGCAGAGTCGAGAGCTCCTTGTCCTCTTGCTGTCCTACGTGTCACCCCCAGAGGCTCTTGGCTTGGTCTGACCCTGACAGTATTTCTCCTTGCTCCTTAATTCACCATAGGTATGTGAGAGGTCCAGGAAGGAAAGGAATTTTCCAGAGACACGACAGCCACTGGTCAGGAGAAAGAGCCCTAGACCCTGCTTTGCTGGCCCTCACGCCCCTATTCTCTTAGGACATGGAGAAGACATGAAAATGGGCAAAGGAAAATCAAACATGGGCTGAGGGTAAAATGCCTAGTGCTGTGAACCGCTCGCTAACACCTCCTTTTGGTGTCTTCTGCATCGGAACATAAATACCAGTGGCAGGAAGTTCTTCTGTGCCGTTGCTAAAACCACCCCACATGTAATTATATATTCTAACTGTATTGGCTCAAAATTGTGCAGAATAAAGTATAACCCAAAGAGAAACCAAAAATAGTTACTTGGTTTCCTTTGCCAAACTTCCTTGAAAAATTTAAATGCATGAGAGTTTAAAATTAGGGAATCAGCTAGCAAGCATTTGTTGAGTATCTTTTGTTGGGAGGCCCTCGGCCTCCCTGGAAGCAGTAAGGACAGACTTGCTGGCCTCGCCGCGTACAGGAAGGGCACGAGGCCCAGTGTGGGCAAGTTTTCATTATTGTGCCCACTTTCCATCAGTCTGATAGCCAAAGATTGTAGTTCAGAAGGGCCTGCTCCTCCAGGGTCTCTTCTCGGCCCACTGCTAAGACACCCCAGTGTTTCCTCTTTTTTCTCCTCTTTGAGAAGATGCTATTTCTGCACATGGGCACCTCACAAAAGCCCTGCATTTTGTTTTCACTTCTTGAATGTGCTCTCTTCTGCCCCCACCTGGGCTGCAGGTCTGAGAAAGCAGCCTGAGCAGCAGCAGGTCAGATCCTCTGGTAAGAACTTGGATCACACTTAAAAATTAATTTCATACTTCCATGTTTCTGTTTATTGCTGTGTGACCTGGGCTCTGTAAGCCTCACTAGCTCATTGGTGACAGAGAAATCCTATGAACCATAAGGACCCAATAATAACCCAGTATACGGACCTCCAAGTCATCCGTATGTGGGAGAGAGCCTGTGGTACCTACACCATCCCACCTGTCCTTATGTCTCCTGCAGCCTTTTCTTTGCTATCTATTGCCTGTGAATACACTCGCAGCCTGTGTGTGACCATTACAGCTGGGTCCTATGTCAGTGGCCAGTGGGAATCAAAAAGCAGTCTACATCCCTCTCCCTAGCCCGCCAACAGACTTTTGGAGAAGGTGAGCAGAGGGGTGGCACCTTTTTGCTGCTCATGCCCCAGTGGTAGACCCCAGCTATGCTTCTCACCCTAAGCACATGGCTGCCGGTGCCGAGCAACGAAGCCTGGAGTTATAGAGTTTTCCTTTTTCCCCAGGAGGCCTCACCTGCCAGAGTGCAGAGCTACCTCCTTTTGCACTCTGGACCACGCTTCATTATCTCCTCTCAGAAACAGCCTGCTGAGCCCTTTCCCTAGTTTTTTCCCAGAGCCCTTTGCTCCATAAGACTTGGATAGTGAAACAGGCGGTTGGCTCCAGGGCAGAAATGTGACATAGGCTCCATGTGGTCCTCCCAGAGGATGTGTGACCTCTCCTCAGTCATCTCAACCAAAATGATCCTCGTGCAGGCCATCTCTCAGAAGGCCTTTCCATTATTGGATCAGACATGCTCTTGAATGCTGGGTCCCACCTTAACCTCTCTATGAGATCCCTGTTCTGAACAGAAAATTAACCTTGTGACCGTTAGCAAGGCATCTGTCCACCTGGGCCACTGTTTCTTCATCTGTAAAGTGTGCCTGCCCTTTCCACACCAGCTAGAGCATCAGGTGACAGCACTGGTGACTGAGCATTTCAAAAAAGCCCTGCACAATGCCGAGTGGAAGAAAAACAGGAGTCAACTGCTTTTTTTCCTTGCAGCCCTGAATGGCAGACTTGTGGGAAGAGTTGGTTTCCTTCCCTTAATTCAATCTGTCTGGCCTAGTTTGGTCTTTTGAAACAACAGATTAATTTCATATGAACTGCTTATATATTTGAATAGCATCTTGCCAAGAGACTTTACACTTATATGTGGCTAAACAAAATTGGCCTCGGGATATGTGATCCATAAGGAAGACACTGGGCAAGTGACCAATTCTAATTTCCACTTGATGCCACACTGCTGGGGAGGCTAAATTTACACAAGTGTACCATGTTCTGCCAAACCGGCATCAGAAGATCCTGATTCATATAAACCACATTTCCAACCCCATTTATTTGCTATGTACTCCTATGAGATATGGCTTATTTCAAAATTAATATATAAACACCTTTTTAGAAATATATTCATATCCTGTTACCAAGTCACCAATAAACCAACATTAAATTTCTGGGTGTATTTCTTAAATAAATAAATAAAATGTTGGTGATAGTGGGGCTGGGATACAATGGCAGATTGAGTAGGGAGGCAAGCATTAGTGGGGAAAGGGAGAGAAAGAAAACAAAAGTCTGGCTGTTGTAGATCACACCGCATAGGACTAACAGCGCCTGTGTTGAACATACGGAGAAGTGCAAGTTCGTTAGTGCACTGGCGACTCAAGCAAACTACAGTGAGGATGGACCATAGGGCTGACAAATAGGAAGCCGCTGCCAGCATTTTGACGGTGGCTGCAGCCACAACATACTTTTCTTTTCGACTTTTAATTGAATTTATTGGGATGACAGTGGTTAATAAAACTATATAGGTTTCAGATGTACAATCCTTCAACACATCATCTGTATATTGCGTTGTGTTCATCACCCCAAATCAAGTCTCCTTCCACCACCATTTATCCCCTCTAAACCTTCTTCTACCTCCCCCAATGCCCCTTTCTCCCTGGTAATCACCATACAGATGTCTGTCTATAAGGGTCTTTTTCTTTTCTTTTCTTTTCTTTTCTTTTCTTTTCTTTTTTTCTCTTTTCTCTTCTTTTCTTTTGCTTAGTCCTTCACCCTTTTCACCTAGCCCCCTCTGACAGCTGTCAGTCTGTTCTCTATATGCATGAGACTGTCTCCATTTTGTTAGTTCTGTTTGTTCATTAGGTCCACATACAAGTGAAATCATATGGTATTTGTCTTTCTCTGTCTGACTTATTTCACTTAGCATAATACCCTCTAGGTCCATCCATTCTGTCACAAAGGGTAAGATTTGTCTTTTTAGAGCTGAGTAGTATTTCATTGTGTAAATGTACCACAGCTTTGCCCTGGCCAGGAGGTTCAGTTGGTTGCAGCTTCATCCTGTACACCAAAAGACTGCGGGTTCCATTCCCAGTCAGGGCACATATCTAGGATGCAGGTTCAATCCCTGGTAAGGATGTGTGTGGGATGCAACCAATCATTTTTTTCTCTCTGACATCGATGTTTTCTTATTTCTCTCCCTCCATTTCTCTCTAAGATCAATAAGCACATCTTCAGGTGAGGATTAAAAAACTACAAAAAAATGTACCACAGCTTTTTTATCCATTCATTTACTGATGGGTGCTTGGGCTACTTCCAAATCTTGCCCATTGGCAATAACACCACAGAAGACATTTCTAATGGATTGTGGCACTCTTTCTACCTGGACTGAAACCTGACCTCACATTCCTCATTGAGAAAATGCTTCCTGGTTTGGACTGGAGTCAGCATCCTAGATGAAACTAATATTTTACCCTAGGAATCTTGAAGAATATAGTTAGACTAAGAGAGCTGACATAACAACAACAGTAGCTGGAAGCTACAATTAAAAAAATATCTGTGCCATATGTTGGAGGGAACTGCTTCATGAGATGTTCAGGGAATTGGTGGTGGTGTGTGGGAGGACCGTGGACAAGAGACGACCGAGAGAGGAGGGATGGGACCAGAGTCTGCTGGTGTAGAATCCTGTGCTGCTGAGCGCCCTGAAGCCTCCCCCAACACACACACACCACACCACACACACACCGCTAATCCCTTACACTGTCACAGACTTAAATATTCAAATTTAGATTTAAATGAAATACATCTAAAAATTCGGTTCCTCACTTGCATTAGCCACAATTCAAGAGCTCTTTGGCCACGTGTGTCCGGTGGCTACTCCACTGGGCAGTGCAGATAGAGAGCATTTCCATCATCACAGAAAGGTCTGTGAGCAACCTAAAGCAAATGCCGCTGCACATCTCACTCACGGCACTACTTACCAGCCTGGCATCACAGGGCTCATCCTTCCCTGGTGGGAGTTAGTCACACACGGTATTAATAGAAACTCACTTCTGACTCCCTCCCTCACCTTCACCAATGCAGAAAGAGGGAATCGGGCTAGGGGAAAGAAAGAGAGAAATACGCAATTTCAAGGATCGACATTATTTTTCTCCAACATAAAAGTTGGAGAAAGAACAGATGGCACTTTTTTAAAAAATGAAAATCTGGGATCAAAGAGAAGGGAAGAGCCCAGCCTGAGTCTCAGAGCTGTTGTTTTTTCTGGCCACCTAGCCAACTCAACATGATGGTTGTTTCTGCGCAATACACAAATGTTCTGAGTTTCAAGATCTGGGTTGCACAGGGAACTCTTACTTTTACATTCAATTGAAAAGAAGGTGCTTGCTTTTTAGCCTGACTTCTCATGATTCTGTGACTTCCCATCCTGCTGGCTGTTTTGTGTATGAGGCAGAGGAGATAAGCTTTAACCTTGGAGCTGCTCCCAGGGATTTTCTGCAGATGGTTCTCAATAATAAGGTGTTTGCTCATTTGTTTCTAGGTTCTTTTATTTCAAAATAAAAGTGCAGCCAAATTGACCCACAGGGAGAAAACAGATTAGGTAGCAAATAGCATCTCCTTAGATTTCTTACTCTAATGCACTCTGATTCCACCCGTGAAATTGTCCCACCAGGATGCTGTCAATAACAGAGCAGGGCAGGCCACAGGGGATGTCAAGCAGGGAGGGACCTTGGTTCTGGGCAGGCACATATGAGGGCTGGGAAAGTCAGCTGAGGCTGAAAGGACAGGCAAGAGCCATGGGTTTGGAGTGAGAGACCAGCATCCAGAGTCCAGGAGGTCACCGAGAGGGTGAGCCCCAGCTTCCAGCGGAGCTGGACAAAGGCTGTTTCCCTACTAGCCCAGTCTGGGCGGCCTCAGGCCCACAGAGGTTACCTGGGTGCAGGTGCTGGCCCTGACTGAGGCAGAGGAAGAGATGGAATCCTGAACTACAGAGCTGAAGGGACTTTCAGGACCCTCTTCTGGTGTTCCCCAGAGAGCCTAAGATAGAAGCACTTTGTGTGCTTCTGGGACTGGAACCGCAGCTCCAAAAGTTTGATGACCAAAGTATCTGACAAGCAGCTCAGGCGACCCTGATCTTGGCTAGTCTGGGAAACACTGACCTATCCAGTGGTTTTCAGGCTATGCCACACCGAGCCCTGAGGTCTCAAAGCTTCTTCAGCGTTGCAGGATGAGGAAAGAATGAGGGGGAAGGATCAGGTATATAAAACTTGAGCATTCCCACTCCACTACAGTCTGATAATGGTGAATAATAGTAGCAAGTGCTTATCAACCCCTTCTATATTAAGTGTTTGCTATACCTGCATTATCTCTATAAAGGAGGCATTGTTATCATCCTATTTTATGAATGAGAAGACTAAGGCTTAGGAGATAAGGAATTTGTCCAAGGTCACACAACCAGAAAGTGGCAGGGGTGGCATTCAAATGATAAAACTCCCTACCATCATGTTATACCAACCTTAAAGAAGTTCCATTGTATTTGTTTTATGTGCTAGTGGGTGTCTTGTAGTATTCCATCTATTAAATGGATCCCACTGCCAATAAAGATGTGAAAACTATATCTGGTCTGATCCCCACCTTTTCTATAAGGAGTATCAAAGGCCCCAAAAGGTGACCCTTTAGTCACAAAATCACCAAATGGAGACACAAAGTTTGGTGATTTGGCCTGAACAAAGCTGATTGTTTCCCCAAGAGGCTCACTCTCAACGAGGCTGTCCCGGAGCCAACAGCGCGGCCTGGGCCCACACGGTCTTCGACCTTTCTGCCTGTGGCCTGGAGGGTCGCTGCCAAGGCTGGCGAGCACCATGGCTGAGAGAGTGGTGGCCCCTGCTGAGGCTGGATCAAGCAGGAGGGACATTTAGCCAAAGAGGGAGACAAAGGTCAGGGAGCAGTGTGAGTAAATTTCTCATCTTGCTACTTGGGACCATGACTCCTTGGTTAGTCTGCCTCGAGTCCTTAGGCCTGCAACTGAACCCGATCCTCTTCCACTCCTGTTCTGATTAATGTCCCAGTGGCTTGGGGCTTCCTGAAAGGATGAAATATTTCCTCTAGAGGTGGCTGTATTTCAGGTGCTGGTGACATTTCTTCTCTGGGACTGGTTCATCAATCACTTGGAGATGTTTTGCAACAGGAGGGCAAATGTGTTTCTCAGAGCAGCGGCCTCCACCCTAGGCCCCAAAGCCAAAGCCAGGCCATCAGGAAAGGGCTTGGGAAGCGGCCAGCCCCTGTCGTCCAAAACCCAGCATCTGGGAAGCGAATGTGCGCCTTCTGCTCCCCTGGGGAATGGACACACCTCAAGAGGCCTGTGAGGGCTGCTTCTGAAACATCTGGGTGTCTATCCACCTACGTCCCTCCGAGGGGGAGGAGAGAGCTGTTAGAAGCTGCACACTTTTGGTTCGGGGAATCCAGCTGAGCCTCCAAGTTGATTTATTTGATTGATCGTCCAAGATCCAGTGTGTTTTCCAGGGCTGCTGTCAAAAACAGCTTTTCATGTTGAAAAATCCATTTTCTTCACTTGGCAGAAATGGCTTTGCAAAACATACATTTAAGAGGCCTTCATTCTGACCCTGGCCAGGTGGCTGAGTTGGTTGGAGCATTGTCCTATACACCAAAAGTTGTGGGTTCAATCCCCGGTCAGGGAGTGTATGGGAAGCAACTGATCGATGCTCTTCTCTCTCTCTCTTCCCTCCACCCTCCCCTCTCTGTCTCTCTCCCCACCCCCACTGTCCCTCCCTTCCTTTCTCTTTAAAATCAATAAACATATCTTTGAGTGAGGACTTAGAAAAACAGAGAGGCCTTTATTCTGTGGGATACTTCTTAAATGATGTGCCTCTTGACACATGCTGTCTCGAAGGGGGTTAGATTAAACAAGGTCTTGATTCTGTTTATGGCCCCTGTGTCCTTTCAGGTTTCTAAAGAAGGCGAATTCCACCGCACAGCTTGGAAGCAGCTCTGCTCATCACCTAGCAGGCGGATTGCAGACAACTTGCACTTACATTTTTCAAAGTGCTAATATCCCTGATATATCTTAGCAGAAATCCGCATGCTAAGCAAGTCTGACCAAGAAAATCTGACCTTTGGAGCAACGGGCAACAGTGCAATGCCAGCAATGCCACACATCTGAAGGGAATTCAGGGAAAACGGGCGAGTAGACAAAAGGAGGGCAGGAAAATAGAGTGAATTTGGGCCGGTGCAGGTGTAGGGAGAGGCGCACTTTTACCCACTAGGGTTTTTTTCTGCCCAGGCTTGAGAATTAAATTGAGATAAGACAGATCAATAGGAGAAAAGCATGCAATTTATTTAACACAAGTATTATGTGACACCGGAATCTTCATAAGGAAATAAAGACCCAAAGAAATGGGGAGACCTACTTGCTTTTATAGTTAGTTAAACAAAGAGAGGCAGATATGGAAAAGTGAGTAAACTATGTGGAGAGGTGAAAGGAAGACAAAAATTGTTTTAGCAAGGCCTGTTTGTGTAGAATTCTCTCAATCTCAACTTATCCTTGATGATAAAAATGTTGCTTTCCTGGTATAGGGAAGTCATCTTTCATGTGGGAACTTCATCTCCTGCTTTTAAGAAAAAGAAGGAAGCTCAGAGTGCTTTTTTATTAATATTTGCTGGTTTATAAGTGCCGTTACCTCAGAATAGTCCCTATGCAGACTAGCATCTTCTGGGGATGGCATCTTCTGAACTCCTCCTTCACAACGCAGTATAAAGAGAGGCAGCCTAAGGTGGAAGTTGAGGGCATTAGGCTTCTGAGTAACCTGGGTTTGAATCCTGGCTCTGCCACTTACCAGCTGTGTCTCTGTGAGCAAGTTCTTCGCTCCCTTCCTGGTGGCTTCATCTGAAAATAGAACTTACTTCATGGAGTTGTTAGAACTAAATGAGTTAATGGATATAAAACATTCAGCACTGTGCCTGGCGCATAGTATGTGCTCAATAAATGCTAGTGGTTCTTATTCATCTCTTTTTGGGAAATGACAGTGAATCCCCTATTTAGCATGAAGACCAACCTGGCCAATGAGGCTGTGGTTCATCCTTGATTGTGATTTCTCAACCATGTGGGCTGCCATGGTTTCCGGGAAAGTTGGCAAGTGGAGCGGACTACCCCAACCTGCCATAAGACTTGGGTTCAACTTCCCAAAAGCAAAAGGAGACTAGAGAGCAGGTAATACTCAGAGGGAGGGCACTCCTCAGTCTCCTGCCACTTCGTTCTGCCATCTCAGGAGGGACTTTTCAGTTAATCAAAGTGAGAAGAGACCATTACATTCAACTCTGCCTTATAGAGAGAAGACAGGCTGGTTGTGGCACTCGCTGCCTCACGCCAGCACCCTCTTCCAGCTCTCTCACCCCCTCCCCTCCCCCTGCAACCAAGGTAGAGCACGTGTCTTTTTTTCCTGTCTCCTCAAAAGGAGAACAAATGACTTTCAGATAAATACGCAAATGGCAAGGGTAATTAAATCCGGTGGTGTTTGTAGAAAGCCCTGGCCTGTTCTTGTCTTTCTACCCCCATGAGTCTCTCATTCCTGGCCTGTGCAGAGTCCTTGAGCAGAAAAAACAACAACAACAAAAAACAAAAAACAAGAGCTCCTGGCGCTAGGTGCCAAGGTTCAGTCAACCATGTTTATGAACTTCAGGGAAAGCTTCCCAACTAGAGCCTCAAGGGCCGTCCTATGGATTGGTGCCGCTGTCTAATAAAAGACCATTTTTGTAATCTGTGTTCAGTGAAAATGTACCATTTTCATTTATAGAAACAGTGAAGCCACCTGCTATATAAAGGCCCCCTCCTCCTCTTCTTCCTCATCCTAGGGCTGAATCCTCTAGCTCACCCCCTCAGCCAGCTGTGTCTTGTCAAAGTTCCAATCTCCTCCCCCAGAAACATAAATCTTTGTGTCCACCCCTTGTGCATTGCTTTTTATACTCTGTCTGGAGTCTGGGATTATGGCTTCACCCACAAAAATAGCTTCATCATTGAACGTGGTCAGCTGAGGAAGAACTAGGTGTCCCCTATCATGTGAAGAGAAAATAGACGTCGAGTCTTCTCCGTCAGAGCCCCAGCGCACTGATTCACTCCCTACCCATTCCCACACAGCTCCGGCTGAGTCAAGCACTGACAACTGAGAGGGTGGGAGGCGAGAGGCTGAGGAGAAAATGCTGCTGCAGAGACAGGAGCACAGGAACCCAGGGTAAAAGGAAGGGCCTCGGAGCAAACAGAGGAAGCCAGCCAAACAAAAAGACAGATGCAATAAAACCTCCATTAGCCAGTGGCTTGGGGAATGGGGCATTTTCGTTATTGAGAATTTCTAGTTCACAGTGAACAGAGCCAAAATCTTTTTGTTTTAACCCTTAATTTAGAAAAGTTTGCCACACAATGCTAGGTCCCTTTGTCGTTGCCATTACCGATGGGGAACAGGGGATGTTACAGGACCTCGAAGGACAGCGGTGTAGACAGAACACCAGTGGACAGTGGAGTCTGGGGAAGGAAGGGTCCATATACAAGGGAAACCTCTGCTTTCCCTGAGACATAAGTTTGCTTTTTTCTTTTTCGTGTTTTTGGCTTATCTTCATTAGGGATTGCTGAGAAAGTGTCTTAAATCTTAACCATGTAGTTCACCCTTTTCATTCTCGAGATCTCAACTTGCATATCACGTCCTCTGTAAAGCTTTTCTGATTACTTTCTCCCCAGTTATTTCCCTCTTTGCTTAACACACAGTGTTGAATAATTTGGTAACACAGGTTACAGTGACCAGGTGACTGACCCTGCTTGTGGAGGAGTGAAACTCCCAGTCTTTGCCTTGGGAGAGTAATAAGTCCAGTTACTTGTGCACTTCCAGAAGGCAGAAAACAAGTCCTGTTTTATTGTTGAACCCTAGCTCCTGGCCAGAAACAAGGGAGAAAAGGAGGGAGGAGAAAAAGAAGGGAAAATTCTATAAATAGATAAGACAGAGGAGAGAAACCATTTATAGACTAGTGGTTTAATCTTAATTCTGAGACAGAGATCCTGTGTCTTGTTTCCCTCCGATCTGCAAAACGAAGTGCCTCCTATCGTGTTTCTGAGTTCTGTTCACAGCTCAGGGAGATGATGTCTGTCTCTCCATAAATTAATCCGTTCTCTAAATGTGCCGCAGGAGGCAGGGGTGGGGTGGGGTGGGCGTTTGGGGAAGACATCAGTCAGCAGGTATCCAGAGCCAAATAGACACAGTGTCGTCACCCTAAGGAATGTCCAAACCTGCAGGGAATTTTTTAAAGAGCTTATTTGAGTCAAACTGATGGATGACGTGTGCTGGAGAGCAAGGTTCCAAATACTCTAGAGAACAGCTTTGCAGCTTCTTTCCTGCATTTGAAATGAAGGAGGGAAAGTAAGGAAGGGGACGTGAGGGTGGGGGAAAGCAAAGTGGGGATTGGATTACAGGATGGTTAAGGCTGACTTCCAGGGTGTGTTAACCTAAATGCACAGAAACAATAGACAGGCTTACTTAAGGCAAAGATAAACCTTTTACTAAGAAGTTACATGCCTGGGGCATAACTACTCTTCATTACCTGCCCAGTCAGGAATTTATGATCAGATCATCCTGTGAGGTTACTTTCCATAGAACCCCCTTTTTCACCCAGTGTCAGATGTATGGAAGTTGAACCTGAAGATAGATTGGAGACCAACCAAGAGATAGGTGGTCAACTCCATTCGACATTGGCCAAGTCTCTGTGGGCCATAATAAAAAAAAATCACCAAAGCAGTCCTCGTTGGGCCGTGACCTGTTACTGAGAATGGAAAACCAGGAGCACAGCAAAAAGAGGGCAGGACCCTGGCCTTGTATCCCATCACACAGCCCTGGTTGTGCCATGATTCTGGGCTAGGAGACAGCTGCCTGGCCTCTGGCCCCTGGACCATTCGCATGGAAGGGCCACGGAAGGTGCAGGCAGGGCTGGTATCTAGGGGATTAGCTCCATCTGCCCTGAGCTCAGCAGAAACTTCTCATCCTTCCCTTTCCTGAGCCTTCCCTTGGTGCCTGGCCCCGGTGGGCCCTGCAGCCTCATGCCTGCCTGGCCATGAAAACCAGTCTACTTTAAGTCAAGGGCCTGGTGGTCCTTTTAACAGCCCTCTGAGAAGACGTACATGTTGCTTAAAAAGAAACCAACCAACAGTCCTCCTACATTATGTGTTTTATAGACAAGGGAATGCATGGTGAACACTTATTGTAGAGGTTGTAACACTGTCTTTCCAGATTCTGTACTTGCCGACCTGGATGGCGGCCTGCCCAGTGCGTGTGCACCAACAGTGCGTACAGACCTTTACCCACACGATGCCACGGGAAGCACAGGACATTTCCTCAGCATGTCCTGCTGCCTGTGGACTCCTGGGGGGCAGGCCCGGTCCTTCTTTCTCTATTCTCAGTATCTAGCTCAGAGCCTGCCAAAGGATAGGTACTCAACAGATGCTCCCTGAATGAATATAGTAATTCTATTTTCAGAATTCAATTATGACTGGATCAACTCTGGCCCAATGTCTCCTTGCTCCTTTATAGGGATGAGCTCACTAAATGTCCCTGCAGCCCCAGCTCAGCTGTTACTCACCTCATGCCAGCAAGTCAAAGCACACAGAGTCCTGCCCCAGGCCCACCTGGACCGAATTTAACTCATTCCTTCTTCCTTTTGTCTTGTCTTCCTTCTTCCTCCCCTCCCTCCCTCTCTCCTGGCAGGGTGACCAGTCATCTCAGCTTACCCAAGTCTGAGGGGTTCTTCAGGACACAGAGCTTTCAATGCTAAAACCAGGAAAGTCCAGCAAACCTGGACAAGTTGGTCACTCTATTCCCCTTTTCCCTTCTAGCAACAGTTAATGAACCGAGATGTGGGCCCAGCCCTGAACTAGACCCTGGGGACATATCGGGAACAAGATAAAGCTTCTACCCTCAGCAAGCTCACAGTCTAATGGGATGGAGACACAATAGGCAAGATATTAAAGAACACCAAGGAGATGCGCCTCAAGGGGGGTGTGAGGGAGGGTAAGGTGACATTAGGGAAGGCTTCCTTCAGGGTGAGACGTAAAAGAGCATCAGAATCAGAAAGTCTGATTAGTCAAATATCCCCAGTCCTCGTCAGGGAGACTGAGACAGTATCTGTTTAAGTGGTGGGAGGTTACTCAACATCGGTACCCACTTACCCAGGTGCTTGCTCTGAAGCAGAGATTGACAGAGGCTGACAATGTCATACACAGTGTACCACTAGTACACAGGGAAAGCACAGACTAGGCCATGTGTTGACTGGTTTTACCTGGGGCAACAGGGCTAAGTGACTTTTTAGCCACTGCATCGGACCTGTTCCTCCTTCAGTGGAGGATGGTGCTCTCCCTACAGGAGCCTCCCTTTAACTTCTCGTTAGCTGAGTTCCTTTGCAGTTTATTGTAGAACTTCTTCCCGCCGAGTGTTTTCTCCTAGAGTCCACCTCAGTGTCAGCAGTCTGTTTTCGTGGATTCAGTAATTCATTCATTATTGATGATCATGGACTCAACAACTAATTACTGATCATTCCTTCACAGTAGGATGATTTGTGGTATCATCCCACTACGATAAGGGAGGGAAAGCCCTCTACCGAAAGGGACAACACACATAGCTTCTTTCTCTTTCTTAAATATCTTCAGTTATGTTTGAAGGTAGAGGGACAATAAAGGAAAAGTATGTTGAAATCATTTGTAAACAGGCTGAGCCACCAAGATAAAGCATAAAAGGACAGAAGGAAGGCCTCCTGAAACTCTAGTGCAGTACTACATCAAAATTAAAGTGACTTTTGATGAAAATAACTCAAATTAGCTTTATGATTTTGATGCAAATAGCTCAAATTAGCTTTTATGAACTTGTGTTCAAGGATGATATTGATGATGAAGATAAAAAAGAGGAAGGTGCTAACTGTAATGCTGAGATCTGAGTAGATCTGAGTGTTTGACCAAGTGCCATACATGAACTGATTTAGTTACTGAAAGCTTTATACTTAGGAATGCCCAACAATTTCATAGCAATTGGCACCCTGGATTGATTGGTAGCAGATGTTTAAACTGAGTCAAGATGGATTCTGGGGCTGCATCCAGGGGCATCTGCAGATGATGCAACGATCCATTAGTGATGTCAGATGCAGCCAAGAAGGCGTGGGGAGTGAGTACTTCAAACACCCACCATCCACACAGCTGCCACTATGGTTTGTTTGCGTCTCTCCTCATTCCACAGAAGTTGAGTCACCTTAGCCACTTTCTTTTGTGTTGCATTATTTATGAGAGTGCCATAACTGGTTGGCCACCGTTTATTGCTCTCCTGAACACCAGGCACACCACTATGCTTGTAGACTGCCTTTCCTGATACTTCGGGGAGAGCTAGGAGAGTGGTCTTTCTTAGAGTAATCTTGTGTCCCAGCACCCCACCCCCTTCTCCCTGCTTCCTGTGGGGGCACAGTCAGTTTTGCAGTAACAGGGCTGATGTCATGATGATTTCAAGTGATCTGGCCCAGAGACAACACCTACTCCCTGAGCAATATCCATGAAAACTTAACACAGTAACTCGAATGAGTCCCATTTTCCCCATGGATGTGATTTGCAGATGTCGGGATGAAGCCTCACCAGGGCTGCCTTCTGAAATGGAACTTGCAGAGAGCAGCAGACGCCTGCAGAAAAAAGAAAGCCTCCTATAGACCAGCAAGAGCTCTGGTTACCTGAATACAAGCAAGGTTTCCAAAGAAATTGAAATAATAGCTTAGGAAAGGAGCACGGAGAATTTATTTTACCAGAAGATTTAAACTCACAGTACACTTGATGGAAACGAATCATTTTTCCCTCTATATTCACAAATACTGGCACATTTGATTCTCCCAATAACCCATGGATATGAGCTAAGGATGTGGCCTTTGAGAATGTTATCCTCCGACTTGTAGCTGGGAGGGAGTGGCAGCAGCTTGCATCTCAGGTCACAGGACGGGGTGATTGCAGCAGGACTCAGGCCTCCTGGCCGCTCCTAGGACAGCTCTCGCTCCACCTCATCCTGCCCTTACAAACCGGAAGTAGGCCACCTAAATTAAGTAGCAATCCATTTTTTTCTTTTAGATAAATGTCTTTAAAAAACAAAAAAGAATGAGGCCCTGGCCAGTGGGGCTTAGTCATCCCATGACTGAAAGGTTACATGTTCGATTCCCAGTCAGGGCACATACCTCGGTTGTGGGTTCAGGCCCCAGTCAGGGTATGGGAGGCAACCAATCGATCAATGGTCCTCTCTCTCATCAATGTTTCTTCCCCTTCTTCTCTCCCTTCCTCTCTCTCTAAAAAGAAATGAGAGAATGCCCTTGGGTGAGGATAAAACAAAATGAGGATCAAACTTTGTGTTAAACATGGAAAAATTATTTTAGTTATATTTTATCATACATTTAAAGATTTTTTCAAGGTGTAAAGACTAAGGGGCAGAGGACACTAGAGACAAAAAAAAATGGAAAAGGACATACCCAGAGCTCCACACACGCCTACAACTTATTGGAGTAGTGGTCCCATAGTGTGGCCTTTCGGGATATAAAGGCGTGGTGATGTTTTCACAAATAGAAGCAGAAATATAGCAGTAAGTCTCCTGGGAACTGAGGCCAGGAACCAGAGGTCTCTTAGCCCTGGCCAAAAACTAGGGATATAAATTACTTTGACGCTGATTACCCTGGCTATTATCCTTGCTTCAGTTCTTTCTTTATAATAGTGAGCAAAAATGAAGGAAGACAACATAGATTACGACGAGTAAGAGAATCCACGTCGAAGAGTCTCGAAGTCACAGCCCTTTTAACAGCACATTGGCATCACCCAGGAAGCTCTAAGCCCACGAAGCCCAGGCTTCACCCCAAGCCAGTTGCATCAGAACCACTGGGGGTGGGGCCCAGGCATCAGCACATAGAGCCCCAGGAGTTTCTAACGTTTCTCAACACAGTTGAGAATGCTGGGTTACAGGGGTGGTCCAAAAATGCTGACTTAAGAAAGGAAAAAGCACCGAAAGGACTAAAGTGGGATTGGAGGATGGCCACATACAACCTTGTCCCAGAAAGGAGACTGAGAACAAAAGACGGAGGTGACTCAAGAGGACAGAATGCAGGATGTGCGCTGGGTAATGAGGTTCACATTGTGAACATCCTAGGGCGAAGATATG
Organism: Phyllostomus discolor; assembly: GCF_004126475.2. Taxonomy (NCBI): domain Eukaryota; kingdom Metazoa; phylum Chordata; class Mammalia; order Chiroptera; family Phyllostomidae; genus Phyllostomus; species Phyllostomus discolor. Next base: position 49,596,117 of record NC_040905.2, read on the forward strand.
GGGTGGAATCAAGGGACTTAGCTGGAAAGTTTGGTGTAAGAACATCCCCCACCCTTCTTTTGCCTTTTGTTAAATAATTTTATTTTTTATGTATATTGTATTGATTACGCTATTACAGTTGTCCCATCTTTTTCCTCCCCTTTATCTCCCCCCACCCTGCATCCTCCCTCCCACCAGCTTTCCCTCCCCTTAGTTCATGTCCATGGATCATACATATAAATTCTTTGGCTTTTCCATTTCCTATACTGTTCTTAACCTTTCCTTATCTATTTTGTACCTACCATTTATGCATCTTATTCCTTGTGCCTTTTCCTCCATTCTTCCCCCTGATGCTGATAACCCTCCATGTGTTCTCCATTTCTGTGATTCTGTCCCTGTTCTAGTTGTTTGCTTAGTTTGTTTTGGTTTTGTCTTTTAGGTTCAGTTTTTGATAGTTGTGAGTTTGTTGTCATTTTATTGTTCATAGTTTTGATCTTCTTTTCCTTAGATAAGTCCCTTTAACACTTCATATAATAAGGACTTGGTGATGATGAACTCCTTGAACTTGACCTTATCTAGGAAGCATTTTATCTGCCCTACCATTCTAAATGATAGTTTTGCTGGATAGAGTAATCTTGGATGTAGGTCTTTGCCTTTAGGACCTTGCCTTTAAGACTTTGAATACTTTTTTCCTGTACCTTCTTGCCTATAAGGTTTCTTTTGAGAAATGAGCTGTTAATCTTATGGGAACTCCTTTGTGGGTAACTATCTTCTTTTCTCTTGCTGCTTTTGAGATTCTCTCTTTATCTTTAATCTTCAGTAATGTAATTATGGTGTATCTTGATGTGTTCCTCCTTGGGTCTGATTTCTGTGGGACTCTCTGGGCTTCCTGGACTTCCAGGAAGTCTATTTCTTTTGCTAGATTGGGGAAGTTTTCCTTCATTATTTTTTTCAGATAAGTTTTCAGTTTCTTGCTCTTCCTCTTCTCCTTCTGGTGCCCCTATAATTCAGATGTTGGAATGTTTAAACTTGTCCCAGAGGTTCCTAAGCCTCTCCTCATTTTTTCAATTCTTATTTCTTCATTCTGTACTGGTTGAATGTTTATTTCTTCCTTCTGTTCCAAATCATTGATTTCTTTCCTGTCACTGTTGGTTCCCTGAATATTTTCCTTTATTTCACTTTGCACAGCCTTCACTTCTTCCTCTATTTTATATCTGTACTCAATCATTTCTGTGACCATCCTGATTATCAGTGTTTTGAACTCTGCATCTGATAGGTTGGCTATCGCCTCATCGCTTAGTTCTTTTTCTGGAGTTTTGATCTGTTCTTTCATTTGAGCCATATTTCATTGTCTTGGTGCATCTGTTAAGTTGTAAAGGGTGGAGCCTTAGGTGTTCTCCAGGGCGAAGCAACCCAGGTCGCTGCATTGTGGCACTGTATATGGGAGGGCGGTCAGAGAGGGAACATTGCCTCTTGCTCGGCTCCTGGCCAGCTTCCAGTCATTTCCTCCACCAGCCACAAGAAAATTAAGCCCTTTTGCTACTGATTCCTGGGCAGGTGGGCTCATGTACATTCTAGAACCCCATGAGTCCCTCCAATGGACTCTTCTGTGAAACTGAGAGTTTCTCCCACTCCCATAGCCCCCACGGTTTTTTTAGTCAGAGGTTTTGAGGCTTTAGTTCCCCACACTGGAACCCTGGGTTGTGTGATTTGTCTCACTCCCCAGCTGTTCCTCCTGGCTTATCCACACAGGAATGTGGGACCACCTGGTCCACCAGCCACTGCCTTGCCACATGTCCTCTCTGCCCCGGCTGCCAGTCTCCAAGCCTCCTACCGTTCTGAATGAATATTTCTTCTTTAACTTCTTAGTTGTCCAACTTCCATATAGTTCAATTTTCTGGCAGTTCTGGTTGTTTTTTGTTTTTAAATTTGTTGTTGTCCTTCTTTTGGTTGTGCAAGGAAGCGAAATATATCTACCTATGCCTCCATCTTAGCTGGAAATATCCTTTTGCCTTAATTAATATTTATTCCTAATAATTTTTAGGGTTGGAAAAAGGGTACTAAGCCCCCAGTTCATTTGGTTTGGGCCTTACTCTGCCTCACACAGCAGCAGTGCGGGAGGAATCCTCACCTAAGCGAGCACGCAACCCTCCAGCTGCCCACCTCTAAAGCAGTGAGAACATGGGGACAGTGGGTAGGATGGCCGCACAGAAAGCCACACCAACCACCCGCAGAGGCACAGGACAGGTCAGGAACACAGGCAGTTGGCAATGGCAAGTCAGTGAGGGGTTCTGAGACAACATGTGATGAGAATGGCAATGAAAAATCACCCTTCCAAAGTCCTTCTCAGACTGAGCCAGGATGAAGAATTTCCCCCTTTGTCCATGATCTGAAGGAAGCGGTGAGAATTCGTTTCAGAGCCATGTTGATGAACTGTCATGTCACCTGATACTGCTTCTCCACTCCTCGGCATCATTGTCCTGCCCGGTCTCTGTCAGAGTAGCAGCTCCCAGAGGCGCTACTTGCTACTCAGCTTTGCAGCCTGTACAATGTACAGCTTAGCATCCAAACAGCATGTAGTGGAAACTAAGTGAATGTTGGTGGAGTGAGCAACTAGAATGTGGCTGGTGTTGTCAGGGACCATCAGGGACTCTGTGGGCTAAATTGCCTGCCTCCCCCAGAAAAGCCAGTGGGAAGGCCTTCTGTGAATACAGGTCCCAGGGAGGCACATCCACTCTCCTTCCAAGCTCTTTCAAAATGGGAGCAGGGAAGAGGAGATGTGACTAGAGATCACCAGGAGGTGACATTGACATCATGTCCCTTGGAGACAGTGGGGCAGGAAGGCCAGGGGAAAAGGAGGTCAAATGGTCTTGTCTCTTCCCTCAGGGCAGGGCCCACACTTTGGGGTGAGGTGAGGGACCACAGCACCTGAGGTCACTGCTTCTCAGAAAACGAAGCTTGTAATCAGGTGAGATTCTATGATGTTGCAATCCTTTCTAGAAAGCCTGAGCCATTCTGAAATTGGATGTCCCACTGGGCCTGAGGACTGGATATTTCTCTTGGTGAGAAAGCTATTATTTCCTCCAAAGCAGTAGGTCCTGAGTAAGCATCTGGAGCTCCCGTGGAACTTGCCACTTTCTGAATAAAGCACCCTGCAATTAGGAAACAATGACCTGAAAGTTTACATCTCCATTGCTCAGTCTAGCTTTTTTTTTCCCCCATAACATACAAAAAGTTTCCGGTCTGTGTCTCCCATCCTTGATGTTCCGTATTAATCACATTGTGAAGTGGAGCTGGGGGCCTGGCTTGGTCTGAACTGTCAGAGAGAGGATGCAAATATATTGGTCAAGGCAATTACAGAGATAGGTCCGGGCGTTGGAGGCTCTGGCTGCTAGTGCTGGCAATTAGGTTAGAATCAGTTGGACAAAAGGATTAGGGCTGGCTGAATGGGCTCATTCGCTTAAAGGGAAATAAAAGACTATTTTAATCACAGCTAAGCCACATCGTCCTGCCAGGCAGCCCTCGTCAGTGCCTGAGAATGTCTGTTCTGGGACCCTAAGGCCCGGCTCTGTCAGACGGGTCTCCGCACCTGCACTGGAGAGGAATATGGTCAGGACGCCTAGGAAAAATCTAGGTCAGCCTCTGTTGCTTCCCAAAGATTGCAGTTGTGTGACATGAAATGTACTTCTCATTTAACCCAGACAACTGCTGGAGCCCAGTTTATGACTACAGGCAATTTCTAGCAAGTCCAAGAGTTGGACTATGTTTGAATTGACTGTGACTTCATAATTCTCTATTATCTCCTAGGCCTGGCTAATTGGCCCTTACCTTTCATTAAGACCAAGCAAAGAAATCTTCCAGATAAGAGCAGGGTCCGCAGTGTATGAGTCTCCTGCTGCGTTCTGCTAGCTTCAGTGCCTTCTGGAAAAGAGGGCTTGGTCTAAAATTTCCTGGGTGTTTCTGACAGAAGCACTCAGACCTTGAGAGTTGATCAATACTATTTATTCCTTCTAGCTGGGGAGATCTGGGAGGGCAAACTGATCTCTGTATTTAAGAGGAGGTAGGATTTAGACCCAAGTTCCTCAGATCTGATTGCACCTTAGACTTGAACTGGGGGTGGAGGTAAAGGCTGGATTTAACAATGTTAATGCCTAGATTCTATCCAGATTTCTAATTTAATTGTCTGGGGTGAGGTTCGGGCATGAATATCTAAATCTCATCTAGTGATGGTGCTGTGTGGCCAGGGTTCAGAACCCCTGATTTCACGTCCTCGGCTGAAAGGAAATGCGTAGGTGTGTTCATGCTTCCTATTTCTCTAATTAGATAATAGGCTCCTAGAGAGCAAGCCCAGGGGCCGGTGTTTTGGCATCTTTTCCCTCAGAGTTTAATAGAGTGCATGCAATGTACAGTGGGTTCTCAATACATATTCAAATATGAATTCTTGGATGCATGGCCAAGCAGTATAATTCCTTCGGAAATTTCATTTCCTTGAGGCAGCAACTACTATTTTAAACATGCTGCAATGCAGAGGTTATTTTAGGGATGTCCGAGCCAGCTGGACTTGCCACAATTACACTCAGCACCATTCTAACTGCTTAAGAAATGTCTAGATGGAAAAACCTTCCAGACAATTAAAGGTAGATGGTGTTTAAGGTGTTTTTTCTTTGCTTTGCCTTGCTTTGCTTTGCTTTGCTTTTCTCAAGTCTCTGATAAGAAAAGCAAAGCAGCCTTATTCTCAGACATATTATTTGTTTCTTTAATCTGTTGGGGAGGATTATCTCATTATCTAGTTTTCCTTAGAGAAGTTAGAGAAGACAATTGTGTCACTTGTCTGGAAGCATCCTCTGATACATCATTATGTTTTGAGTACCTGAAGGTCTGAGCACTTCATTCCAATCAAGAAGGAAACTAAGAAAAGTATGGAGAAATAGAGAGGTAAGGGAGAAGACTGTGGTAAGAGGGGTAGGTTGGAACCCGAGTTGGACTGAACCTTTCACTACAAGCCATCTTTGCTCCACAGGCACTGTTTTTCTATGGATTGAATCATAAAAATAAACCTAAAGAAAAGCATAGAGGAGCACTTCGGCTTTCAGAAAGTAGCAAACACAACATGGAAGGATTGTGAATCAATATTTAATTAAGAGACTGGATGGAGCTTCACAATTAAGTGCTTAAAATTACCATGAAAAGCAATGAATTTCTTGCCTCTTTCCTGTGCTCCTTTCTCTTCCCCCTTCCCTCCCTCCCTTCCTTCTCATAAACACTAAATGAGCTAAAAAGAAAAGCTCACCGTCTTCACATTCCCTCCCAAATGTCATGATTTAATAGGGAAGACAGAAAATGGCAGCAGCAGCAGCAGCTCTGACAAAGAGTGGATGTGAGGTGCCCAAAGGCAAGAAGCTTGGGAGGAAGGGCTCCACTCCCAGATGGAAGGAGAGGATGCGCAAATGAACCCAGAACTGGTCCTCAGAGCCTGAAAGGCCGTCTAAGTCCATCTCATCCAGAGTCCCTCATGGGATCCTTCACCAGTTGGGGATTGGATGACCTTTCTGAACAATCTGCTGTCACTCCGCTGCCAGACAACTCTGGCACCCTTAAGACAAAAGACAGACAAAGTCTGTGTCAGTCAGTATCAGTCAGACTCCCTTGGTTATAAGAGACTAAAAAATTGACAACTCAGCCAAAACAAAAGAAGTAATTTAATAGCTGATATAACTGAAATGTCCCAGGTATAGGTCTGGCTGGTGGCAAGGCTGGGCGGCGGGGCTCAAATGGCACCATCAGGAATCTCCCGCTCTCTCTCCTCTCTGCTTCCCCCAGGCTTGGCTTCCTCCCCAGGCGTCCACCTGCAGCTCAAAGGTTCTATCTGCTCTGCGGCCCAACAACGAGAGAGAATCTCTCCTGTGAGTCTTGAACAATGCTCACCAGCCCAGTTTGAGTCAGGGCTGATCCCCAAACTAAGAGAAAAAGAATAATTAACCCAAGATTTCAGACTAGGAAACACAAGGAAATGTCAATACCTTAATCAAATTAAGATAATCAGAAAGAGGACTGGATTTGGCAAAAAGAGAAACTGGAAAGGCAGAATTCGGTGTTAGATAAGTCAGCGGTGTTGGCGTGACGCCGATGAAGAACGATGACGGGTGGTTAGAGAAGTGAGGGGGGTGACGAAGTTGGAACTGGAGGTGAAAGTTTGGGTTGTTCCATAGAAATGGGAACTGGAGCAATGGAGTTGGTTGTGTTCAATGAAGAAGAGTGTGGAAAGTCTGGGGAGGGCGTTGGGGGGCGGGTTGTGAGCTAGAAAGAATTCTGCAAGTGGAAATTTCGATTATTAGCATCAGGATTACATGTATGAGATAGGAGGAAAGCAAGAAACCAGTGAAGGAGAAAGAGGATGTGGGAGGGAAACTGAGATACTACAGATCACAATAATTATAATTAGTCAATGTTTTTTTTTCAAATGATAGAAAACTCAATATTGGTTTGTTTGTTTATTTAATTTTTTAAGAAAGGAATATTTTGACTCATGTAACAGGTAAGTTCAAGGTGCTTCAGGTTCAGACGCATGCAGAGTCTCAAAAACTTTGGGATTTGTTCTTACTCTTTTCATCTTTTCTAATTCCCTGGGTTGGCTCAGGAACCTTCTTTGTGTGGTGACAAAACAGCTGCCAGGAGCTCCATCCCACCTTCTCCATCAGGGAGAGCGATTCCCCCCAAACGGTTCCAGCAAAGGGCTCTGAATTCGTCTGACCCTGGCATGGCTGCTGCTATATGCCCATGGCCAAGCTCACCTCCGGGGCCACCGGGTGGGTATGCTCTGATGTTTATGTAAGTCAACACCCCTCTCTGGAGTTAGGCATGGAGGCATTCAAACCACATGGAGAAGGTGGTTTCCTAGAGGAAAATTGGGGTGCCGTTCACAGAAGAATGTGAAATGAATACAGCAAAAACACTTGTAACTATGCACTACAGAAACCCAGGGGAGAATGTCAGGTAGGCCCGTCATCAACACTGTCACACGACCCAGAGGTTGATGAAGCTGGGATGTGCATGATTGGGCCCCATGTACTTTAGACCTATAGGTGAGTCATTTGTTTCTTTAAAAGATCAGACAGATGGGAGGAAAACAGATTTTAGTGGATGAAGGGGTGAATAGGAATAGAAACACCAAAAGGCAGGGATTTGATATTTAAAAGAAGTCTATCAGTAAGGGAAGCAGAGAGATGAACTCTAACCCAACTCCTACACCCAGCGAGCGAGGCACCATGCTGGGCACTGAGGGCACAGAGATGAATAATTCACAGGCTCTGTCCTCAAGAAACTCAAAGCCTGGAATGGAAGAGAGAATTGCCAATGAATCAAGTATGCAGGGAAGGGATACTTCATGATTCCCTTGCAGGGTGGGAAAGTACACCAGTGACAGCCTGACAGTAGATCAGAGCATCCTACAAGAGAGAAGGATGAATCCAAATGTTCCAGGGTATCAGGGAAGGCTTCACATGGGAGGTGGTGCCTGGGCTGGGTTTTGCGGCATGAATGAAGTTCGCTCTATGAAACAAAATGGGGAAAAGAGAGGCAGGCAAAGGCAAACATTCTGTAGGAGGCTCATGAGTGCACGTTGCTGGCGTGAGACACGCAGGAGCAGGGGAAGGGCAAGAGGAGCTGGGCCTGTGTGATGTGCCCAGGGGTTGGGCTTTGTCCAGTGGTGTTAGGCAGTAGGCAGTGAAAGGTTTTCAGTCAGGGCAAGACATGTCAGATTAACATGTTAGAAGACTCTCTCTGGAGTCAGTCTGGAGAGGGAGCCACGTGGAGACAGATGGACCAGGTGGAAGGATGTGTTAGTAGTCATGAGAAGGAGTGGCAGAGTTCAGCCCAAAAACAGGGGCAGAGAAGAGGGGATGGGGTGGAAAGATCATCTGGAGGAGGGAGAACTCATAAAACTCGTGATTGTTGGGTGGGGAGAAAAAGGGAAGCTCTGGGGACAGGAGCCCAGGCACTGGAAGGAGGGAATGGGCCCCTGACAGAGCCTGGCCGAGCATGCAGGTGGGGAACGGATCGCGGGAGGAGCGGTCCCCAGAGAGCCAGGAGGGCGGGCTGCACACACTGCTGAGGCAGACATAGGCTGAGCACTGCTGGGGAGGAAAGATGGAGAATATGGACAAAAACCCAGAGCATTAGTGAGGAGGGCAGGAGAACAGTGGGAGAGCTTTAATTTTCTCACTGAAGATTGCAGTGAGATCACCTGTTGGGAGTGAGTGGGCTTCAGATTTCCCTGTGGGGAAAAGGAGGTAGTAACAGAACCAGTCACTCTCTGAGTCATGCCAGCTCCACCCCCACCTGGCCCTTCTCTCCATCTCCTGCCATTTGCCTTGTCTACGTCTTCATTAACTCAGCAACGCTGCGCGGGGAGGATGTGGGAGTGCTTGTCAGACCTCCATCAACCCGGGAGCTTCTTCAAAGTTTCACCCACCCAGCATCTGATTCAGGAGGCCTGGGCGTGAAACCCGACACGTGTGTTTTCAGAACCCTTCATATAGGAAATTCTGAAGTGCATCCTTACCCCCTCTGCGCCCCACCCCCTCACAGCTGAGAATCACTGAGGTACACAGGGCTGAGTCCTGGGGTTTGCCATGGTGTGGGAGAAGATGCACTGAAATCATTTGCAGACACCAGGTGGGTGTCAAGTGACTCAGGAAAGGAGGACACAGAGCAGGCGGCTGTGCCAGCACATCCGGGAAAGCTCAGGGGCTGCTATTGTTATATCAAGGGGATATGCCTCTGCCAACCCTACAAGAGTGCCAGTGACCACACAAGAGACTCAAATCTATAGAAGCTGGGCACAACTGAAGATAAACACACTTTTCTGAAATATTATGCTCATTCTTCTAAAGGCAAGGAATGAAAATAGAGAGGAAGGAAAAAAACTGGATAGTGGAAAGGTACTGGGTTGTATCTCCAAAAGTTGCCGTAGTTGTGTGAAGCACTGCCCTCTGCTGGTTACAGTGGGACCTGCAGCTGTATGGCAACAGCATCCTTGACTACTTGATTGCACCCTGGAGAAAGGACAGGTGAGTGAAAGGGTTTTCTGAGCAACTGTAGGTCAAGGCACGGACAATTGTTAAATACACACATATGACTCTTCAGGTAAAAGCTGAGCCTGAAACTTTAGACCTGGATATTTGCCAGGTAACTATGTTCAAATTAACACACAAACTGTCTAGGAAAACCACTAAGATCCTGAAAAAGTTTCCTTGGAAAATATTTTGACGTGCATTTAATGGCCACAGTCACCTGGAGATAAGGTGCAGAGGTAGAGATTTTTCCCGGAATAAAGGAATAAACTTTCAAAAAATATTTGGTGATTCTGTGCTATTAAAAATAATGGCCAACATTTTGTTGGGCATTTATCATTATTGGCACCTTAGATGCATTACATCAATTAACTCTTACAATAACCCGATGAAGCAAGAACTATTGTCATCACTTTACCGATCAGGTAACAAGTATAGGTACCCAGGCCAAGGTCACAAAACCTTGGCAGAGCAAGGAATTAAACTTAGCATCATTATGCAGCCTCCTTGCCCACTGCCTTATCACCCAGACCCAACTGTTTATACCATACTCATGCAGTGGGTCCATGGTTCTTGTGACTGGGTGCTGCTCCTTCTCCCTGTGCCAGTTCAGGGACCCAGACTCTCCAGCCTGTGGCTCTCTATTTAAACTGGTGCTGGTCATTTTCATGCACATCTAGCCAGCCAGGAGAAAAGAGAAGGTACTTCTGCTTCTTAAAAGCTATTGCTCACATGCCAATGGCCGGATCTAGATCCTTGGCCACACTTAGATGCCAAGTAAGGAAGGAAATATTGTCTCTGGCCAGCCACTTTCCAATGCCAATGCTACACCATGGGAGGGGAAGCAAGGATTTCAGTGGTCAGCTGGCCTTCTCTGCCCTCCCTCTAGTAAGTACGATGGGGTGGTTTGCTAACTCTGGCATACTTCTTCAATGAGGATGAAGGCAACTGATCACTACCCTGGGTGAGCACCACCTCAAGATCCTAAGGCTGGAGTTTTGAACAAGAAATCATTGGCGTGGTGCTTTTGTTGCTGGCAAAGCATGTTCACACTTATCACCTCATTTAATCCACACAACTCCTGTGAGGTGGGCTAATTACCTTTATTTCCCAGATAGGAAAATCAAAGCTAAGCATCAGGTGACTTGCTTAAATTCCTACAGCTGGGACTCAATGTATTCTCATTGCCAGATCCTAGAAATAGTGGTGACTTCTAAGTTTAGGAGGAGTTTGATCAAAATATTTTGTGGTGAGGGGAGAGGAGTGGGAGGAGCTGTGAGCAGAAACAGGAGATGCAATCGAGGGCCTGAATAAACACCATTCATTGAACAGGGATCCTGGCAATTGAACAGGGACCCAGTCCAGTTACTGCCAGGAGAGCTGGAAAAGGTTGGTAGTGGGGAGCAGGGAGGCAACAAGGAGAGAGGAGTAACAAACAGAAGCTGTTGGAGAGACAATAAGGCTCTCAAATTTTCTCTTTATTTTCTTCCTTTACAACATGTCACAGAACAAATGAAACCATGGCTTACATTACACAATTTAATGATGTATATTGAGGGTTTTATTTACCCTTGACAATTTTATCATTTCTTGATTGTTATAGATTTTTCCTTCTGGGAGTTTGAATCTTCCCTTCCCTCCCATCCACCCCAGACCTCCTTTGAATTTTGTCAGAGTCTCTGATAACAACCTCGTAATATGGAGGAGTTATTGTCACTTAGATTCTTACCAAGCTTTCATTCTGAGCTGGTTTTAACATTTAAAGATTTTAAAATATTTTTACTATGAAATTTTTAAATACACAAAACAGAAAAGCCATATGCAAACATGGAGATATTCAAATAAATTTAAACGTTATTTCCAAATGTCTTTCTGTTATTGATTTCTAGATTGATTTCATTATGTTTAGAGAACAAGATTTGATTCCAATTATTTTACATTTGGTAAGGTTTGTTAAAGGCACAGATTATGGTTTATCTTGGTGAATGTTCCATGTACACTGGCAAAAAATGAGTATTCTGTCCTTGCCGGGTAAAGTGTTCTATATAAATACAGTCAGGTCAAGTTTGATCAGGTTTTCTATGCGCTTACTGATTCCTGTCCACTTGTTCTGTTACTACTTGTTACTGAGAGGACAGTGATGAAATCTCCAGCTACAGCTGTAGATTTGTCTATTTTTCCTGTACTTTCAGTTTTTGCTACATATTTTGACATTCTGTTGTTAGGGGCATACACATTTAAGATTGTTATATCTTCATGGTGAATTAAGCCTTTTGTTGTGAAGTGTCTCTCTTTATCTCTGAAATATTTCTTGATCTGAACTCTTTATCTGATAATAATATAGCCACTCAAGCATTGTATATTTTTCTCCATTCTTTTACTTGTTACCTGTCACTCATTCACATTAAAGTGGATTTCTTTCTTTGTTGTTGAATTTACTGGAGTGACATTGGTTAATAAAATTGTATTGTTTTCAGGTGTACGATTCTATAACCCATCATCTGTATCTTGCATTGTGTGTTCACTACCCCGAGTCAAGTCTCCTTCCATCTCCATGTATCCCCTATGTTCTCTTCTACCACCCTGCAACCCCCTTTTCCTCTGGTAATTACTATACTGTTTTTCTGTGTCTATGAGTTTTTATGTGTTTTTTTTTGCTAAATACCTTCACCTTTTTCACCTAGCCCCTCAATCCCCTCCCCTCTGACAGACATCAGTCTGTTCTCTACCTTTGAGTCTGTTTCTATTTTGTTAGTTTATTTTGTTCATTAGATTCCACATATGAGTGAAATCATATGGCACTTATCTTTCTCTGACTGGTTTATCTCACTTAGCATAATGTTCTCCAGGTTTATCCATGCTGTTATGAAGGTAAATTTTCCTTTTTTTTTTTTACAGCTGAGTAGTATTCCATTGTGTAACTGTACCACTGTTTTCCACAGTGACTGCACGAGTCTGCATTCCCACCAACAGTGCACTAGGGTTCCCCTTTCTCCACATCCTCTCCTACACCTGCTGTTTGTTGATTCAATAATAGCCATTCTGACAGGTGTGAGGTGATATCTCATGGTGGTTTTAATTTGCATTTCTCTAATGAATAGTGACTTGACCATTTTTTCACATGTCTATTGGCCATCTGTATCACCTCTTTGGAGAAATGTCTATTCAGGGCCTTTGCTCATTTTTTAAATTGGGTTGTTTGTTTTCTTGGTGTTGAGTTTTATAAATTCTTTATAAATTTTGAACATTAACCCCTTATTGGATATATTATTGGCAAGTGGGTTGTCTTTTCATTTTGTTGATGGTTTCCTTTACTGTGCAAAAACTTTGTAGTTTGATGTCCTATTTTTTTTCTTTTTCTTTTGTTTCCCTGGTCCAAGAAGACGTATGCATCCCACAAATTTTGATATGTTGTATGTTCATATTCTTTCAGCTCAAAATACAGCATGGGGCAAAAGTAGGTTTACAGCTGTGCATACATAAAACACTGAGTTTATTCTTGTATTGTTATGTATTAGTTACTGTATTATTTTGCATATGAACAACTGTAAACCTGCTTTTTGCTCCAATGATTTTCTAATTTTCTCAATGATTTCTTCTCTGACCGATGGGCTAATTAGAAATGCATTATTTAGTCCTGGCTGGTGTAGCTCAGTGGATTGAGCATGAGCTATGAGCCAAAATATCGCCAGTTCCATTCCTACTCAGGGTACATGCCTGGTTTTCAGGCCAAGTCCCCAGTAGGGGGCGTGCAAGAGGCAACCATGCATTGATATTTCTCTCCCTCTCTGTCTCCTTCGCTTCTACTCTCTCTAAAAATAAATAAATAAAATCTTTAAAAAAACTTAGAGTTAAAAAATGCATTATTTAATTTCTGAATATTTAGACTATCTCCATATATCTTTTTTGTTATTGGTTTCTAATTGAATTCTGATGTGGTTACAGAGCATATTAAATATAATTGTAATGCTATTACATACATCAAGATTTGTTTGATGGCTCAGTGTCATTATCTATAGATTGATTATGTATGTGCATTTGAGAAGAAGATACTTTTTTGCTGTTTTAGGTTGTGATGTTCTATAACCATTAAATAGAGGAATTGTGGTTCAGATCTTCTGTATCACTACTGATTTTCTATTTACTCATTCTATCAATTACTGAAAAAAAGCATTGAAATTTTGTATTTCTTCTTCCAGGTCTGTTAGTTTTTGCTCTATGTATTTTTCCCAACTGTTTTTTGAATGTATAAATATGTAGGTTTATGTCTTCTTAATGAATTAACCACTTTATTATTACAAAATGTCTTTTTTATTTTTGACAATAACCTTTGGCTTTGAATCCATTTAACCTGATATAAGTATAACCATTCCCATTTTCTTATGATTACTGTTTGTCTAGTATATCTTTTTCTATTCCAGCCTTTACTGTCTCTGAGTTTTTGTATTTAAAGTGGGCTTTCTTGTAGATAACACTTGTTGAGAATAGCAAGTTTGGCAACCTCAGCTTTTTATTTTTAATATTTGGCAATTTATATTTGATGTAATTATTGATACAGTTGGATTTAAATATAATAGTTTGCTATTCATTTTCTATTTGACCTAATTGATCTGTGTTCCTTCTTTGTATCTTTTTCTACCCACTTTTTCTATCCGCTTTTGGATTTGAGTATTTTTATATGCTATCATTTCTCCTCTGTTGTCTTATTGATGATAGCCTTTTTTTAATTAACTTATTTTCATACTGGTTGTTCTGGGGTTCACAATAACTATCTTTACTCATCACAATCTGTCTTCAAATATTATACCACTTTACACTTGTATATTTCCACTTCTCCCTTCCATCCTTTGTATCATTAACATTGTCGTGTATTCTTCCTCTGCATATGTTACAAATTCCACAATATGTTGTCATTATTTTTGCTTTAAACAATCAATTGTCTTTTAAAAGAAATTTAAAAATTAGAAATAAGTATTTTATATTTAATCACTTTATACTAAATATTTACCATTTTTAGTTTTCTTTATTCCTTTGTACAGATCCAAATTTCTATCTGGGATTATTTCTTTCAGCTTTAAAAATATCCTCTTTCACTTCTTTTACTGCAAGCCTGAAAATGTTTTTATTTTTGTCTTTACTTTTGGAAAACATGTTTGTTAGTTATAGATTCTAGATTAACAGTTTTTTTTTTCTTTCAGCACTTTAAAGATGTCACTTCATTTTCTTTTGGCTTCCATTGTTTCTCCTCCCCCCCACACCAAGTTTCAAATATTTATTAATCAGCATAAACCTGAATGCAGTGTATCCACACGATCTTGTGTCTTTGGAGGAGAACTATTTCCTGGTTCAGTGGAAAATTGTGCAGATGGCTCCTGGAAGACCTTCATTCTAAGCAGCTTCAGAGTTTCAGTTAGAAGTCTAGGCCTTCCTTCCTCGGTTTGCTGCCATCTGCATTCACTGAGTAGGACTTGTATTGATTACTGGGGCCCAGTCTGTTCCAGGCGTCTGGGTTATTTTATGTGTCCCAACAGATATCTGGATTGAATGATGGGCCAGGTACGAGATACCCAGTGTGACCCCGGTACCTGTGGGTCCGATAAATACAAAGAAGGGCAGCAAGCTTGGGTGCACCTTGGTCTGACCGAGGATGTGGCGGCACGCCGTTGAGGCCAAGGGCCAGGAAGCAGAGGAACATGAACTACACCGCCCAGGAGCAGGTAGTCCTGTGGTTTGTCTTTGTTTTGCTTAGGTTTTGCTGAACTTCCTGAATCTGTGGGTATATAGTTTTCATTAAATTTTGGGAAACCTTTGGCCATTATTTTTTCAATGTTTCTTTCTGAAAAATAAACAAACAAGAATAGGTGAACTTAGGACTAAACATTTTTTAATGTCATATCTTCCTATATGTATAAATAAAATTTGTCTTTACATTTTTTGTCTTCTTTTCATCTCTAAGTAGCTTTTAAAGTTTTCTTCATGTAGATGGTAAATATTTCTCATATTTATTTCTGGGTGTTTTATATTTTTGTTATTGTGGCGATTATGAATTAGGTCTCTGCTATTACATATGCTAAGCGGTTATCGCTCTTACCTGCACAGGAAGACCATTGGTTTCTCTGCATTAAGCTTGCCCCACCCTCTTTACTGTGCACCACCATCATTTCCCATTCACGGCTTATATTTTTCAGGTGTACCTATATAATGTCAGAAAGCTCTGCTTTCTTGAATTTGCATGTTTCTTTTTCATTATGTCCTGATAGTGCTTTGTGTCTTTTTATTTTCTTCTTTTTGAATATTTTAAGTGTACTTATTTAAAAACCTTTTCATGTTGTTCCACTTTATAGAGTTGATGCGATATTAACTTTCCCAACTACTTCATCTGCTCACCATATTTCAGGATGGCCCCTTTCTTCATGAAACTAGACATGTTTCCCACGAGCTCCTCTTCAGCAGGTAGTTTCCCGTGGAGCCTGGCGAGCCAGCAGTGGGCAGGCGTCTCTGTCCCTGGGTTCCCATTTGCCTTTGTGGGTCCATTCTTGGGTACTTTTTATGTTTTTTTTACTATAACTTTCTTCAGTTATGGTTTGGAGAAATTCTGACCAACACCCACACATGATACAACCTCAGAAATTTGGTTTCTGGAGGTCTATTCTTTCCCCACCCACGGTGCTGGGCAGATGGTCAACTTCCTGCTGCTCCTTAGACCGTGGGCAAGGTTTTCTACTCCTTGTTTCATGACAAGAAAAGCCCTTTCTGGCTTTCAGCTCTGTTCAAAGAGGCCAGTTTCTGTTTCTTGTTACCTGGGGCAGCTTGTAGACAAGTTCTCTCTTCTACGGGTCGTAAAACCCATCCTCTCCGCTGGCACCTGCTTCAGACATTCCTCTCAACCATTTGCCTTAGCGCCTGCTCGACTTTTTGGGTTTGAGTTTCTACTTCTTTCCTGGGACCTGGGAATTTTCCTCAGTTGGTTTGAGTTTTGCTATGAAATGATGATAACACTTCTAGAATTCTATTCTAACATATAATGGTTGCCCGAGAGAGGACTGCCTGCTCTTGGGACAGTTGCTGTTATTGTTTTTGGTACTAATACCATTATGTAATCTCACCACTTTTAGTTATTACTTTAGTTATTATGTTTTTTAGTTACTATGTTTCCTGAGAGAAAAGTGTCAGTAAACTTGATGACAAGCACTCGTTTTTCTACCACCCAGTGCTGTAATTTGGCTTCCCATAATTGGGTAATGATACTTGATGTAATAGCTGTGCCAACCTGATGACCTGCGCCTATATACTGTATGACAAATGAATGAGGCTAAGTTTTATGATTCGTGGGATCTGCCTTTCTCAGGGGTATGTGCGTGGGGGTGGGTACGCAAGTATGAAGAGTAATTGTTAGTGAACCCATTTGGAGGACAGCAGAAAGATGCTCAGAGGCCAAGGTTCCAAATGTTTCTCATTAATTATCTTCAAAACAACTTCTCATCCTTAAAAAAAATTCAATTAGTAAGTGACACATGGCGCTGGAAGCCATGGTGGTAAACTTCCTGATGTACTTGTTTTCATTTTGGGAATTAGTGTAGTGCAGTGGGAACAACGTGGACTTTGAAGCCAGCCAGACTGGGTTCACAATCTGCCTCTACCACTTACCAGCTTGATGGCATTGGATGAGTTACTTCACCATTTGTGCCTCAGTTTCCTCATCTAGAATGAGGAGATGATGATAATGGCACATACCTAACAAAGCTATTGTGCAAATTAATTAGTACATGAACAGCACTTAGAACAGTGCATGGATCAAGAAACCTTAGCTTTAATTGTTTGCTCCAACACAAAGATTGAATCCATAGGGACAAATGGCAAAGAAAATTGAGGCAGAGAGTGGGCTTATGGGGAAAACATCAGGGATGCAGGTTGGCTTTTACTGAGACTCTTACATGGCAACAATATCTGGTCCTTCCGCATGGAGAGCCAGGCTGCCTGGAGCGCAGACCCACTGCGGCGGGCCAGATTGACGAGGACCGGACCGAGGAGCCTGCAGATGGTCTCCGAGGCCTGACCACAGGACCCTGGGTCAGGCAGCCCCAGGCTCTCTTTCTCTCTGTGGGCTCTAACACCACTTTCTTTTCAGTTTATTCCTTATGACTTGTAGTCCTTGTCTCTACTGTTTTCTTTTCCTCCTCTCTCCCTTTCCTGTCTCCCCTAACCTGGCTTTCACCTCATCAGCCTCACCTACAGGCATGTCTCCGCCTAGAGATCACCTTTAGGGCTTGGGATAAGCAAGTCTGGCATGAGCTCCTGACCTGTTTCCTGGCCGCTTGCTCCATCCACATCCACCCAGAGTAGGGCCTTTGTGCCCAATTTATCTTCCTCCAAGGAGAAGGGAAGACTTAGCTGAGAATAAGCCCCTGGATCCCACACAGGAACGAGTCATCCTGCCTAAGCGGGGACAGTGGCTGGTTGTGTTTACTAATCCCCTGGCAGAGTTTTTTCTCACACACAAATTTTGCTCAGGGCCATTTTTGGTGAATAGACATGCAAGCCAGCCTCATCTGTCATTAACTGGGATTTCGGAGTCTAGTCCATTTTGGGTTTTAATTGAGAGAGCACAGGATTAGGGTGGACTGCATGGAAGAAAGAGACAGGAGCAAAGGAAAGAGATTAAATCCATTCTTTGTTCTCATTGCAACATTTGATGTTTTGCAAATACTGAGTTGTCGATGAGGCCTCAATATCTCTGAGGAGGAAGAGAGCAAAACGAACCCACTGAGGGAAAACTGACTAATCTATCTCCTTTCATGAATTCTTTTTAGCAACTGGATTCCATGAAGTTGAAAACCAGTGTTAGAGAGTCTATAGGGCATTGCACTCTCATTTTTCATTTTAATACATTATGTGGAATTCTGAAAATGCAGGCTTCTCTACTCTCCCAGACCTTTTCGTCAATGTACATATGGCTGCATGTAGAGCTATGTGGACCAGTGGCAAATGCTGGAGAAACCTGAAGCTGATGAGAAACTAGTGAGGCCATTGTATTTGTTTCCTAGTTTATTAGCTGCAGTAATTAAATACCACTAACTAGGTGGCTTAGAACAACAGAAACTTATTGCCTCACAATTCTAGAGGTTGTAAGTCCAAAATTCACATGTTGGCAGGGCCACACATCCTCCGAAGGTGCTGGGGAAGGATTTGTTCCAGCCCCGTCTCCCGGCTTCTGCAAGTTCCCAGGCTTGCAGCAGCATCACGCCAGTCTTCACGCGGCATGCTCTCTGTGTGCGTGCTTATGTCTAATTTCCCCTTAGTATAAGAATGCCAGTCACATTGGATTCGGGGTCCACCCTACTCCAGTATGAACTCTTCTTAACTAATGACATCTGCAGCGATTCTATTCCAAACAAAGTTGCATTCTGGGCTACTGGAGGTTAGGACTTCAACATACAAATTTGGGGGGTACACAATTCAACCCCTAGCAGCCACAGCTATGTCCTGCAAAGTTGATTCCACAAAACCGTGGGGACCTGTTTCGCACAGCCTGTTCCAGAGCTCCATACTTCAGTGCCCCATGAGCACACGTGGGGTAGAACTGCTCTGGCGCTAGTTCTCTGCGTGTTGCAAATGAGGCCAGAAATGTGGGCGGAGCTGAGCACGCAGGACCTTAGAGGCCATGTGAGGATTATGTGCTTTATTCTGGGAGCACTGGGGAGCCATGGAATGTTTATAAACAGAAGGATGACCAGACTCTAGAAAGATCCCTCCAACCGTGTTATTGGGAAATACAATGGGGGCAGAGGAAGGCTGTCTCAGTTTTTTTAGGCAAGAGACAGCACTGGCCTGATCCTCACAGGTGGCAAAGGGAAAGGAAAGAAAATTGCTTGGAGAGATATCTGTGGTTTATGCATCGGGGGCGTAGAGAACAAGTACTCACAGTAGGTATTATTTTAGTAAAAGCAATGCCATTTGGGGGTTGTTGTAAAAGAGAACTGCCATTTGGGTTTCTGGAGATGGGCACTGTAATTTTGGAACAGATTCTCTTGTTTTCACGGAAATCACCAGGATAAACTCTTTATTGACACCAAAGTAAAGCAAGTTGTTCTTGGAACAAATGGTGAAAGCATCATAAATCTGAGTGTGGCAGCTGCAGAGTTCTCTCTGAGAACTCTGAGTGGTGAAGATTTAGAGAAGAATTTCCTGAAGTTAGGATTCAGAATGAATTATTGATACACCCCATGGATCGGTTTCCTATTTGCAGCCATAACAAACCACCACAAGCTTATTGGCTTAAAACAACATAAATTTATAATGGTATAGTATTCTAGGTCAGAAGCTGACATGGCTCTCCCAAGGCTAAAATCTAGGCATTGATGGGTCTGTGTTCCTTTCTGGGGGGTGGTAAAGTCCATCTCCACTTCTAAGGTCACCCACATTGCTTGGCTCGTGGCCCCTTCCACCCTCTTCAAAGCTGGCACAGTGGCTACTCCAGGGTTATCTCCCCATCTCGAGGCCAGCTGATGAGCAAGCTTAATTTCATCATTTATTTTACATTTTAAAAAATAGTTGTTAAGGCCTTAGTTTCAGGCACCTAGTCTACAATTGTCCATAGAGTTACACATTCCTGAATCAGAGCATTTGCCCAAAGCACATTTCCTGGAAAAGACTCAACTGTTCTCGTTGCTACAGAGGAGGGACAGCTCATCGTCCAGTGGCACGCAGCTCCTCACTCCCATCATCCCAGCTGGTTCAGGGAACAGCAGCAGCTCATGCCAGTACTTGATACAGGTTCCAACGGAGACTTTGTTTTATCCATGACCTTTTCTTGCAGAATTGTCTAGTTTTGTCTTTGTCTATCACTCATTCACTCGTTGATTCATTCATTCAGCTATGTGCTGTGGGGATCCAAAGAAACCAAGCTATGACCAGTCTCTGCCTTTAAGAAACTGACTAGAGACCAGTACTGCTCTCAGGGGCGTAGTTACACTCTCTGGCGGTTAGTGAGCAGGTCCAGCCTTAGCAAGCCTGGAACTCGTATCCATCCTATATGAGACAATATAACAGATATGGTGTATACTTGTAGACTGTGCATCAGTGGGATATGGTGTATATATGGCTTTGCACATGTATAAGCACCTCATATTATACATGTGAATGGTGCAAAATTCAAAAGGTTAAAACGATGCACAAAGTCCCCCATCCCCTTGTTCTTCTGTTATTCAGTTCCCTCCCTAGGGGCAAAGTTTATATTTAAAAAATATTTAACAAATACACACACACACACCACATCCATGGATAGATGCCTGGGCCATCTTCTAGAGCAGAAATTTTAAAGATGCATGGGTGTATTATTTGCCCTGTAGCATTGGGTGGTTATTCTTTGCAACCACCTAATCCTGAGACAGGACACTGCACACAACATTTGAGGGCTATGTTCCTGCTACAAGATGCAGAAAACTTGAGAGACCAAGTGTAATTATATGTTAGCCACCTCAGCCCCCACAACGGAATCCACAGAAATCCCAGGAAGACTTTGGACACCCACGGGGCATGGGCTGTGGGTTTGAGCCAAGCATATCTAGCTCTAAGAGATTGGGAGGCCTTAGCTGATCTGTGGGTCACACCTAAGTGGAAAAGAGTTGGGACCATTTGGAGGCCAGTGCGGAGGCAGGACTATCCCTCTTTCCAAGCCAGAGTGTAAAGAGGAGCAGGGGGGACCCACAGAAGCAGCCCTCTGCGGGCACTGATGGGAGCAAGCTCATGCTGCCAGAGCTCCCCCACGGTGGGGAGGAAGCTGAGCACACGCAGGCCAGCGCCAGCTCTCCCCAGATGGGCTTCCAGACCAGAGGAGCGCCGCTGCCTCCAAAGGTTGTGTAGGAAGGATTCTGACTTTTCTTCCCCTGCTGTGGAATCAATTAAAAATAGGATGGATACGAAATTGTTCTATAACCTCCTCCAGCTCCTGGCTCCCTTCCTGCTTGGGGACGTGCCAGCCCAGACTGGGGAGAGACAGCAGTCTCATGGTCTGAAAATTCTGTGGCAGTTTAAATACTGGTGACCTATTGCTCTAGCTCTCCTCAGGGGACCTGAGGCTGGAGGAGAAAACGTCTCCTGGAAAATGAACAGATGAAGGAGCCCCCTCGTAGGAAAGGGGGAGGGGGGGAGGGACTGACCCCTCCAGGCCCTGGGCCAGTCCCCAGCCTCTGCTGCCCATGGGTTCAGAACTGGTTTAACCTAGAGAAATAAGACAGCCTGTTTTAAAGGATTATTTCCCACAGAACAATTCAAGTTGGCTTATTGTGATAACACATACTTGCTCTGTACAAACCAACATCAAGAATTTTCATTCCTACTTTGATCTACAGATACTTCCAACAGAAAACTTTTATTGAGTACTGCTATGTGCCAGGCACTGAATTAGCCACCTTTCTTAAATTAACTCTAATTCTTACAACACCAACAAATGTTTCCCAATTTACAAATAGGGCAAATAGTGAGGTTCAGAGAGGCTTAGTAACCTGCCCAAGATCAGACAGCTCAGAAGCGGTAAAACCAGGGCCCAAACCCAGGTCTGTTTCCACTCCCCACTGAGCTAAAAAATAATAATTGCTCTCATTTATTGGACACTCACTATGTGCCAGATAATTGACATACATTTTCTGAAATCCTCATACCAAACCTGTGAGGAAGGCCGCTATAGCTCCATTTTACAGATGCAAAAGCCATTTAAGGAAATAGCCCAGGGTCACAGTGCTGACTTGGTGGAGTCAAGGCTTGAAGCCAAATCTCTCTAGGTTCTCCAGTGCCAGTATTCATTCCAACCATGCTGTGCAACTTCAGGGACCCGGGAAGATGTTCTTGTCCCTAGGTGCTTCCAGTGGGTGCTCTGGGGGCAGAGAGGGGACCCTGTCGGCTGTCCCCGGGGGGCTGAGGGTGAGCTGGTCTGGGCACAGAGCAGGAGAGCTGCCTCTGCCAGCACACATGGTTCTCAGCAGCATGTAATGTTTCCTAGGGCCTTGGCCAACTTGGCTAAGGCAAGTTGGACATCTTGAGGGACACGGTTCTGAGCATCTTAAATGGATTGACAGACTTCTCTGACAGGAAGTGCTGCTTCAAACCACAGAACTGCCCACACTTTTCCCCAATGAAGAGTATAAGCTGGAACTAAATGATCATTTCAGAGTCTAGCAATCTCAGGGTCCTATATTTACACCCGATGCAGAGTCCTGGGAATGGGTGTCGGTGGTTTACACCTCTCCCCTTCCTCCTTGGGCAGTCCTCCTCCCCCTTTCAGGCAACTCCGTCTTCTCTGAACCCGGCGCTATTTTCCAAGGCCCCACCTGCCACAAAAACATCTTGGGGAGTCACGGTGTCCCTATCCACAACGTCCCTTCACTCACTTCACTTGCCCCTGTGTTCCCTTCACCCTGGAACTTGCAGTCCATAAACAATAGCAACAGCGATGCAGTCCAGGCTCCGGCTGGCATCAGAATGAGCCAACACATTCCCACATCCCGTCTTTTAGGGCACTCAACCCAAGGAGGAAATGCAATAGGAACACATTCAGAAAGGGTTTTCAGAAAGGAAACTTAAGATCCTGTTAGTGATCAAAGCAGGACGAGGACCTGAGTGAGCACTGGACCCCGTCCTCTCCATCGCCCTTGCTCCAGACTCTGTTTCGAGGCGGAGTCCGGAAAACAGCCACTGTAACTCAGGAACATGGCTCTGGCTTGAAATATTTTCTTGAAGGAGTTTCTTAAATTGTTCTGAAAACTCAGCCTGCACACTGAAAATATCCCATAAAAGTGAAGCTTATATCTAGATCAATTTCAGAAGAATATTCCCTGAAATCAAGATTGTCATACAATTTGAATATCTCAGCTGACCAGTGACTGGCCTTCATTATGTTTGAAAACACGTATTAAGTGTCTTCCAGGGGCTGGGTGCTATGGAGTCAGTGAGGAATAATATAGACACCACTCTGGCCCTTCTGGAGTTGGGTGCATCTGGAGAGTTGGATAACTGAACCCCAATTAGAATTATATGTTATGAGAGCAGAAAGCAAGGAAGCCTAGTCAATTCTAAAGTTTGGGGTGGCTTTCCTGAGGAAGTGATGTTTAAACTAAGACTTGAAGGAGAAGAGAAGTTGGCCAGGGAGGGCTGAAGCGAGAAGGCTCCGGATGTGGCGGCGGTGCGCACAGGCCTCATAGGCCTCCAAGTTCAGGGAACTGCTTGTGTGAGGCTCAGCTGCTGCACTCTGAAATCCATCCCGTGTGCAGAGGCCATGCTCTCCCCGGGCGCTGTTGCCCAGCCACCAGCACGGCAGCCTATTCCTCGGGGGCCAGACTCCTGGGATAGAAGCTGGTCTCTGGGACACCCCTGCAGCCTGTCAGACTCCCTTAGATTGCTGGTTGGTCTAGATGCTTCCACCTGCCCTTCCTCCACTCTCCCCTTCACTTGAGGTCAGACTTGCATCTGTGCTCTTTCTCCAGTCCCCATATGGCCTGCTGCAGGAGTGGGGGACATTGTCTAGGGAGAGCGGGAAGGCTGAGGGGAAGTGACCCAAGAAGCATGGAGACACCAAGGGGAAAGGGCCCAGGGCAGAACCACACAAGTTTTGATCTCTCAGCAGCAGGAGGAGACATCAAATACGAGGAGCTAGCGATGTACTCCAGGGATTGTTCAAGACTGGAATTCTGCTCTGCCTTTAAAAATTCCAGAACGGCTCTGGCCAATAGCATCCTGTTTCGGGACAGTCACGAAGGGTTCTGGGGCATGAGGGAAATTGTTCACGAAGCCATCTTTTATTCCACCCATAGGACTGTTTCCATCCTGTAACATGTTTATCCTTGCAGTATCAGAAGCAGGCGACTTTCCAGAATCTCACTTTGGCAGGGCCCCTCCCATGCCTGACTGGGGAGAGGCCCACGCAAGCCTCGGACTTGGCTAGTCTAGTCCAGGTGTCACATGTGTCCTTAGTGTGGAGATGGACACCCCAGGCTATCGGCACCTGGTGCCTCTCAGCATCTAGATTCTTCTACACAACGGTCCGGCTCATGTCCTTCCCAGCTACCCGGGTACAGTGTCCTGCTCTGGCTGCCCAGAGTCACTTAGAAGATCTAGTTCTCATATTAATAAATTGATTTTCTGACTTTATTTTAAAAACAAATAAAAGAATAACATTAACATCAAGGGAGATCATCAAAGAGGGAGTTACAGAAAAGCAGCATGCAGCCTGCGGGTGTGAGGTAGAAGGGTGGGGGGTGGATTTTGGCTTTTAGGTGGGCACAGTTGCGGCAGCAGGGGCTTCAGTAGGGCCTTTCAAATCCGCCCTTTATCTACCTGAAGCCTGGGGATTAGGCAGCAGCACCAAAATGCTGTAATTGTATAAAGAGGAAATGACCCTGCTGGTGATCATTTAAGGAAGTATTTTAGGACAGGTAGAAGGGAGTACAACTTAACACAGCCTGTAGCTTATACATGGAACTCATTACTCCTTTGAGGTGTGCAAGATGAAAATAAAAAAGGAGTCCAAAAAGAAGCCAGATAAATGCATGAATATTAGACATAATGGTCGTGAAGGTCATCCTTGTGAACTCACCAGGCTTTCACAGACGTGCTCCTGGTGCCCCTGGAGAGGCAGCTGTGTTCTAAGCACTTCGAGTTCCTAAGGGTTTCTGGAATGCAGAGTTCGCTTTCTCCATGCTATGCCTTTGTCACACTGTTGCCTTAAGGTTCTCCCCTCACTCTCTTCTTCTATTTTTTTTTTAAATTTTTAAAAGATTTTTTATTTCTGTTATTTTAGAGAGAGGAGAGAGGGGAAAGAGAGGGAGAGAAAAATTGATGTGCAAGAGGAACATTGACTGTTTGCCTCTTCTTGCCCGTCCTCAACTGGGGACCTGGTCTGCAACCCAGGCCCCAACTGGGAATCGAACCAGTGACTTTTCAGTTCACAGGCAGATGTTTAATCCACTGAGCCACACCAGCCAGGGCTCCACACTCTTCTAAGACTGGTGAACTGCCACTTATTCTTCAAGACCCAGTTGAAACAGAGCCTAATCTAGGAAGACACACTCTAGCTTCTGCAGGGCAAGGGTGGTTACTCCTTCCACCAGTGAATCACCTCCACCAGTGCACTTTGTTTGTCTGCCCGACTGGATATAGGTTGTGTCTGATTCATGTGGGCATAGCAGAATGTCTGGTCCACAGCCTCTATGCGGGAAATGTGTGTTGAATGAACGAATGAATGATAGGCTGTATCAGTCAATGGTCTGAGTACTTACAGCATTTGTGATGTTCTTAATGACATTCTCAGAAGCTCTGCTCCTAATAGCAATTGGTCAGTACTCTTCTCCCAGGACACGTGCCTGCCTGTCTCAGCTAATATATATGTTAGTCTCCAAGGCAGTCCTCTGTGTAGTTGAAGCAGAGGAGCCAAGAGGTTTGTTGAGATTTTAGTGACTTTAATTTTACTGTGTCTCATAGACAAGTGAGCCAGTTCCCCAGAAATCTGGTCTGGAAATTTTGCCAATGCACATTCCAGTGACTTTGAAATGTTAGAAAAACAGACATATCACCTTTCAGGCTGAAATTACTGGGAAGTGCATTTTAAAGTTGGGTTTCCTTCCAGATCCTTAGGTTGTGAATGACACACAGTCTGTGGAAAATTTATGAGATCACCAAGAAGCTGAGGTCTGAACTTTCGAGAAGTGTTTAACCACAGATCAACCAAATACAGCATTTGTATGTTAAAAAAAAAAAGCAAGCAAAGTGAAAAAGGCTACTCACATCAAACCAATACAAGGGGCCTCCTGAGGCACAGTAGGAAGATTCTGGAGATGGTGAGCTGTGGGTAGAGGGAGGAGAGCAGGGACCCTGGACAACAAAGGAAGATCTAACTTGAATGAGAAGTTCTGCATGATTGAACAACAGCCCACAGAGAAAGGCTTTGGGCAGTCAAGAACCTTAGGTTCCAAACCCAATATTAACCCCCTTAGAAAATCATTTGAATTTAACATTTTGCAAAATTTCAATAGTCAGTTTAAAAATGAACATCTATATTCTCTATTAACTTAAAGGCAAATGCAAAATACTTTCAGGGGCCATATGCAGGTATTCATCTATTCAACATGTAGCTGTTGGGTAGCTACTGCATTCAGGGCCACCTGCTAGACCCTGGAGGTGCAGCAGGGAGCAGGAAGGAGCTCGCCCTGCCCTCCTGGCACTCAGCAGGGCAGGCCAGGATAAGAGATCACAGTAATGTCTGATGAGGGTTTGCTGGGGGGAGTCTGGAGAGTTCTGCTAATGTGTAGTCAGGGACCTGATTTCAGAGGGCAGGGGAGGCCTCCCAGAAGAAGTGATTCCTAGCCTGTTGCTCAGAATTGAGGTTGTCAGGGAAAAATGTTCCAAGAAGTGGGGAGGACTCTGAGGCGCTGAAGCTTCTGGAATTGCTGGAGCACTGAGTGAAAGGACGGATTGTGAAGGAAGGCTTGAGAGAGGGGAAGGGCAGAGCCTTGCAGGAGTGAGATAACAGCATTCAATAACAGACTGAATACACATTAGTAAATAATTATGTAAACCCCCCAATTTAAGATGTATTCCACTTATTCTCTAAATGTGCTAAATTTATAGACATTATTCAATTTCTTTTTTACTTTGCTTACTAAGAGATTTAAGTAATAGTACCAGTTGTTCATTTACGTGATTTCTTTGAGGTACCTGCCATTGGATAAATGATGCCCCTGAGTTGTGACAAAACTTTTCCAAAGAGTTCCACATTAACTGTGGGACATAAAGTAACATATAGACTCACTAAGAGGAGAGTTCACTTAACTTCAGTGGTATTTTTCAAGATGCTGCATTTTCTGCCAGCATCTACTGAACTAATGGCAATTATGTTAACAAAATTTCTTAGCCTGTCTAATACTGTCTTAGATTTTTATCTACTCAATATCTCTGCATTGACTGAATCATGAAAATGATATGCTGGGACAGCACACTCCAGTCTGACCGACTCCTTCGGGCTGGATGAGAGGCTCCCGTTGGCAGTTAAGTACTGAGCTGCGAGTGTAGAACCTGGCTCAGCCATTTAGGTTGTCAATAACCTCTCTGTGCTTCAGTTTATTCATCTGTGAAATGAAAATTAAGGTATCTATTGTCCTCCACTGAATTAATTTGCATCTAGAGTAGAACAGAGCTGGCGCCCTATACCCATTAGCTCTCCCTTTCAGCAATAAAATTATTATTTAAATGCCTAAGACAGGTAGTTATGGGGTGGTATTTAACCATGCCCTTCCAATAAACAAAGGAGGAACTCCACAGGGATGAATTTCACACTGGTCCCCAAACCATCCCTACAGGTGCCCATCTGAGAAGTATCCAACATTCCTGAGGAAGCCTGGCACCTCACCAGGCCCTGTAGGGACCTTTCATCATCTCCCCATCTATTGTCCCTCTTTTAACCCCGTACCCTGGGAATCCAAGTCCAACAGAGGCTGAAGTTCCCACAAGTGGCCAGGTGAAGAGGATTCTGAGGGAGCACTGGCCGGTGGTAGTTGGTCATAGCCTTAGAGGGACCCGGGCCGTCAGCATGTCCATTGGGGCCAATGTTACCCCCTACCACAGAGCCTGGGAAGACTCTGGTAGGGGACTTCACCAGGCCAAGGCCTGGAGCTTGGGATGCAAATTCAGGTGGTATGCTAAAGAACACAAGGATGATCTCCAAGCAACACTTCCCTAGGGTTTCAAGGAGGGGTGCACCAAGACACAGGCATGAGCCAACCCTCTGACTATGGAAGCCAGTGCAGTACCCAGTCATGTATTTTCTGGAAAACTGACTGACATAAGCCTCAACCAATCAGAACAGATTCAGCATTAACTATTTGATGGATAGTGAGAAGTTGAGATAGTTCCAAAGTATGGGAGAATTTCAGTATGTGAACAACTAGCATGACTAGCTGTACAGGTAAACACAAGCTGAATATTAGCCTTGGGACATTAGCAGCCATATTAGTGGCTCTGGGTGTACAGAGTCACAAGGGCATTCAGAGATCTGATGTATGTTTTTGACAAAGCTTGCTGAATACAGTGTGGAGGAGAGGTAGAAGAAGATAAGACTGGAAATCCGTTGGAGTTCAAGCTGGAGAAAATAGTGGAAATGGGTGGGCATATGAGACATTTAATTTAATATGTTCAATTTTCAGAACTTGTGGATTAATTAGACATAGGAAGTAAGCATGGGAATCAGACAGTGGAGTCCAGGACGGCTCCTAGGTTTCTCGCTTAGGAAATGAGACAGATTATGTCACTATTTACTGAGATCAGGAAATCAGGAGACAGAGCTGGTTTGAGGAGAAGTGATCACCTTGGTTTGGATATATCCAGCTTGGGGTGCCTATGACATATCCAGGCAGAAATCCAGGAGGCAGTGGGAAATATTGGTACCATGTGTGAAAGAGACGTGGCTGGAGAGAGTGGTTTTGGAATCCTTACATAATAAGTGTCTGGAACTGCCCAGAAAGAGAATAGAGAGTGAGACAAGGATTGAGTCCTGAGCAACAACAACATGGAAGGAACAGGTAGAGATGAGGCCTCATAGGGTTAAAGGGGAAAGCAGAATATTGTGCAATAACAGAGGGCAAAGGAAAGGCATGTTGGGTGTGATTACTGGGCACTTAGCATCCATTCCTACCTTCTGTGCTGTTTTCTTGGGCACCTAAACAATACTTTTCTAGATTGTCTTGCAGCCAAAGGTTTGGATGCAAATTGGGTTACACCAATTACATGTACCACTCAAAACTGAGAAGGTGGAGATGTGGCTGAAAGGGGTGTGTATGAATATTAAGACATTCTATCTCTCCCATCACTTAGGAACTTCCAAGGGTTTCAGGGGACAAAGACCAAATATACATTTCTTATTATAAATCCCAATATCACAGGTCTCCACCTCTTTTCTATCCAGTTATGCCATTCTAAAGAGTTCCTATTTAATCTATGAGCAAAACAAAGCCCATAAATGCTTTTAAACAGAAGAATTGCAAGAGCACATCAGCACACTTAGGAAACATCATTCAGTCTGGGGAGTGGTTAGGAAGGTAGCAAGGCTGGAAAAGAGGCTCCCATTAGGGACTCTTGGTCAGTCCGCAAGGCAAATTATGATGGGGCCTAAATTCAGGCAATGACAGTGGAGATGGTGAGAAAGAGCATAGATAAGAGAGAATTCTAGGAACATGGAATGAAAAATTATGTCTCGAATATTGGCCAACCTCAGTTAAAATTGAAGACTTAAGTCATAATATTTTATGACAAGCCCTGTAAATGTGCTATATAGTTAGTATTTGTGCTCCCCACCCCCACCCAATTCATATGTTGAAACCTAATCCCCAAGTGATATTATTTGAAGGTGGAGCCTTTGGGAGGTGATTAGGTCATGAGGTTAGAGCCTTCTTTCATCCTAATGAATAAGATTAGTGCCCTTTTAAGAGACCCTCTTATCCCATCCACCACATAATGAAACAGTGAGAAGGTGGCCATCCATTTCTTGATGGCCACCTTCAAGAAATGGACCCTCCCAGACACTGAATCTGCCCATGACTTGCTCTTGGACTTCCCAAAACCACGTGAAATAAATGGTTATTGTTGAAGCCACCAAGTATGATATTCTGTTGTTGCAGCTCAGACAGGCTAAAACAAGACAAAATCATATTGTTCAAATACATATTTTAAGAAATTAAGTTTATTGCCCTTCTCAGCAAAGCAAGGAAGAAAAGGTTATAGAATATTCCATTTCACATTCTAGCAACAACAGGAGTATAATGACAAAATAATCCACATGAGGCAAAGATCTCAAATAAGATTAAAATGTAAATGTTCTACAGCTTGAACCATGGTGCCAGTTCATCTCTATGGTTAAGATTTTCAGTGAGAAAGAGAATGAGGTTTGCCAAGATATGCAACTATTCACAAAACTTTTATTTATTCTCTCAGAACTGTAACCTTTAAAGGGTTTATAATAACCTAAGAGGATAGAAAATGCATTCTTTTTCTAAATTGTTTACTTAAGTCATAAATGTGTTTGTTATGGGAAAGTGAATTTACTTGCTTAAGTTGGCAGTGAACTCCATCATTGTTTTTAAATAATCCACCACTATTTATTATATTAGACAGAATGCACTTGACTGCTTAGTCTAGTTTTCTCCCTGCGAAGTGTTTGAAATTAAAGCATGCCTTTGGCCAATTCTTTGTTCTTCTGTAAGTGGCAGAACAGTCAGAACTTGGTGACTGGTTTGAAAGATTTATTCAAGAAAGAATCTTCGAGAATGATGCCCAGGCTGCTGGCTTGGCTAATGAGGGAGGTGGCGAAGATGTTCACTGATACAGGGGACACAGGAGGAGGAGGAAGAAGTTTCCCAGGAGGACACCTGTGGAATTTGAGGTGCCTGTGGGCACCCAAATAGATCTGATTAAGCGGCAGACAGAGGTATGTGATGGCGCTCAAAGGAGAGATTTAGAAATTGAAATTTGGAGCAAACTACACATGACTCAAGTAGAGCTATTTTCAGCTAAGTTTAGGACCCTTTAATATAATTTAAGGCAGAAAGGGTCAAATGCTTCTTAGTGCCTTAATGATCTCCTCATTGAGAATAGAATAGGTTGACTTTGAAAGAAAAGCAATATTCACTATGGTAAATTTTGCCCTTGGGTAACTTAGGAGGAGAGCAGCCACAGCATTGATGTTGAAAGACCAAAAGAGCAGGAAGTATCCTCTATCCTGCTCCCAGCAGGATAGGCACCCAACAATTACTGAAGGGAAAATTGGTTTAATATGCTTGTTTCCCATAGCCTTCTCCAAAATATGTCCTCATCACCTAATGAAACTGAAAATGCAAAGGCTAGTAGTACTTTTTTCAAATGGTCATCCCCAGGTACTTCTGGGAGGAATAATACAGCAACCACCATCCGTCACACAGTTTCCCCAGTGATGTAATTTTGGGTAAAAGGGAAGAGGAGTGAGCGGGGGATTGGGGGTGGGGAGGTAGAAAATAGACAGGTAGCGACAGAGGTCAGGCTGTTTCCTGCACACCTTTTTCCTGAGGCCGATCGGTTCTAGAGGCCTGAGGTCCTCCACCCAAGGCACTCAAAGCTACCAGAAAATGTCCTCCCTATCTTTTACATTACTGGCTTTCAAAGGTGCTGCTGGGGACCCTCCCCCAACCCCCACCCCTGGGATATCAACAGTCTGAAGGCCCACCTACCACCTCTATTTTAAAAACAGTTTCCTCACAGTGTTGATCTTTGTGACTGAGCAGCAACTTGAAAATTCAAGGAATGGTGTATCTTCCCCAGAAGTAATTCTGAAACCTCTCAGGACTAATGAGATGCCCAGGGTCCCCAAGGGTTTACAAGAGGCGCCATGCTTCTGCAGGGTGGGCAGTGGAAATGGGAGAGTGGTGGGGAAAGAAAAGCCTTTGTGGCAGCTACAGAGATATCAGCAACGGCCCTCAGCCCAGCTGTCAGAGGAGATCCAAACCTGGGCTGGAGGACTGCCCCCACCCTCCACTCTGCTTTTGGCCATTGCTTGTTTGTATTCAGCTTCTTCTCCCCTTAAGTCACTATTGGCCTCTGTCTCAATGAGCAGCAGCTCAGAAAGCATAAACCTGTCCCTAGAACGTCAGCCTTTCGAGACTAAAATGGAATATTTCAAGAATAACCTTTTCCCCTTGTGTCTGCACACAGCTCCAGGAACAGCAATTCTGCAAGAGGGGGTGGAGTGTGAGGCCACTACCCCTATCACAGTGACCTCCAAATGCACTTCCCTGATACAAGTTGATAATTAAAAGAAACTCGCTTGGGAGGAAGGGGGCATTCTAAATGAACAGGTTCATAGCTTTAAGTAGAGGCCTCTCTTCTACTGGCTGCCCTCCTCGGGTAGCAGAAGTTCAACAAATATTTGCACGGTGTTCTGGGGGTTGAGTTAGGTTAACATGGTTGACGTGAAATACCAGCCAACCCATCTCCTGACTCTGCTTTGTTTCAGAAGTTCTAGGGTCCTGCCTTTAACAATAGCTAGGAAGGACTCTACCAGATTTTCTCTCCCCATTCTCCAAAATTCTAGTGAGTTCATCGCTTGAGTTCAAATTACTCTCTCGCAAATTAGACTCCAGAGAGCTGGGCCATCTAACTCCAGCTGTTCTTTGTAGCCAAAGCAGTTGGACTTCATTTAAAAAAGAGTGAGTGTTCATGGTGAAAACTGACCTCTCTAAGAATAATCAAAGGAGCATGCTCTAAAATTCCCTGAAGAATTGTCCTCCTCAGAAGATGTAGAGGTGTGGGGGAATGTTAGGTGCTCCCTGTCTGAGCAACACCTGATGTTTTGGGGAGCTGAAACTTGATTTGCTGAGGTATATCTGTGAAGTCTGATTTGGTTTTCCTATTTCCATTTTGGGCTCTGGTGTTTGATTTTGCTTTGCGAGGCTCTCCAGACTCAGGTGCAACCCATCTGCTGACATCCCGTTGGCTCTGAGGTGACACATTCCCATTAAGACGACTCCTATTTAAACATTGTGACCTCCACTGTTGCAGTCTCTGCTTCTCTCTCCTTTTCAGCTTTCTTTCTCTCCACTGGTCCCACAGACCCAATGGACTACTTGACATTCTCCTGCTTTCACTCCACCTGTATTCCATCAGTACAGAATATGGTAATTACTTGATTCCTCTGTCAATTCACTTGATTATAAACAGGAGCCATGGAAAGCCAACAACTCAATTTTCCATTGGAAAATGCCCAGGGACTGGTGAACAAGAAAAGTGTTCCCAGGAAAAAAAACACAACAGTTTGGTGAGATTTCAGAGCATGTGCTAGGGAGGATCAACCGACAGGAGGGCCCTTACCTGCAGCTGAGGCCATGAATCTATTCTGCACCCACACAGGATTTGAACTGCAGATCCACACCTGTTCCCCAGATTTCACCATGAGACTTTCTTCTGAGGCAATCTCTTAGAAGACAAGTGTTTAACGGGGTCAGGGCATTTTGTCTCTGAAGTGGGAGGAGAGAAGTACGCTAGAAATCATGCCATTGTTATCATCACCATTGTTGTAAAATAAAAAAGATGGCTGGCCTTTTCCCAAGTTCCCATGAGGTAACCGCTAAGTCCTTGGAATGTCCTGAGGGTTACGGGCATCTTTATTTTCCATGTTGCACCCCTCGGGTCATAACTGAACTTACACTAATAAGATGACCCAGGATGGAGGCTGGCTGTGCCGTAAAGAGGAGAGGGTAAGGCTTAGTGCGCAGGTAGAGAATAGAATTTTTTCAACTAGTTATAAAAGTTGTTCACCAAAAAA
Source organism: Phyllostomus discolor (assembly GCF_004126475.2). NCBI lineage: Eukaryota > Metazoa > Chordata > Mammalia > Chiroptera > Phyllostomidae > Phyllostomus > Phyllostomus discolor. The sequence goes on from NC_040905.2 coordinate 49,629,495, forward strand.
GTCTAAGTCCATAAATTCCTTCTCATCACTGAGCACCTCAGGATATAAGTAAACTTAAAGATATAGAGCACAATACTATACATAAAAAAATTTAGGGTAACAAACAATAGGTATTTTATAGAGCCTGAATTGAATGTCCCAGAACTGTGCAAATCTAGTGGGCAAAGAAAAATTAAAGTTATAGACTAATGTCATGCAAACTATATTTATTATTTTTTAAAAATATGAATTTTTTTAAAGATTTTATTTATTTATTTTTAGAGAGGGAAGGGAGGGAGAAAGAGAGAGAGAGAGACATCAATGTGCGGTTGCTGGGGGTCATGGCCTTCAACCCAGGCATGTACCCTGACTGGAAATCGAACCTGCGACACTTTGGTTCGCAGCCCGCACTCAATCCACTGATCTATGCCAGCCAGGGCTGCAAACTATATTTAAATGAGATCCTTGTGCATTATGCAGGACAGAGAATCAATATCCTAATACAAAAGGGTTCTGACTAAATCAGTAGGAAACTAACATCCCTATGGGAAAAAGGGCAGAGCACCCAGACAAGCAAATTTAAAAAATAGGTAACACAAGTGGCCAATATATACATGAAAATATGTCCAACATTTCTGGAAATAAAAAGTGCCAATTTAAAAAAATGAGGGTTGGTTTGTTTGTTTGGTTTTATTTTTTTTTGCCTAAGAGATTGGCAAAGATTAAAAAGATTGATAATATTTAGTGTTGGAGAAGTGAACACTCTTACTAACAGTATTGGCTGTGGCCCTGACCATGTGGCTCACGTGGTGGGGCATCGCTTCGCAAAGTGAAAGGTCACCAGTTCAATTCCCTGGTCAGGGCACATGGCTGGGTTGTGAGTTTGGTCCCCAGTTGGAGCACATACAACAGGCAAGTGACTGATGTTTCTTTCTCACATCAATGTTTCTCTCCCTCTCTTTCTCCCTCCCTTCCCCTCTCTTTAAAATATAAACAAGTATTTAAAAACAACAGTACTGAATGTGTAAATTGTTACAACCTTTCTAGTGGGAAATATGGCACTATGTATCAAAATGGTACATGGACATTCCCTTTCACCCATTAATGCCATTCCTAGAAATTTATAATATGGTGAGAATTGGGCACCTATAGACATATGCACACATACACGCACATAAACATACATGGATGTAGGATATCTATTAGTAGATAGTTAAAACAGATTATGGTGCATTCCCCACATACAGAATAATATCTAAATATTAAAAATTAAGATATAGATCCACAGTAACTGTTGAATAAAAAAAGCAAGTAGCAAAAAAGCACACATAGCATGTTCCCATTTTAATTGTGTATGTGTATGCACCCGCATGCACGTGGAGAGAGAGTTTGGGCAGATAGTTGGCAAGTGTTAACAATTGTTCTATTTGTGGAATTGCAGGTGATTTTCACTTTTGTGTTGTTTGAAGTTTCAAGACTTTTTTAAAATAGCAGTTTTTGGTTCACAGCAAAATTAAGAGGAAGGGATAAGATTTCCCACATATCCCCTGCCCCCGCACATGCATAGCATCCTCCATGACCTACATCCCTCGCCAAAGCAGAACATTTGCTACAATTGATGAACCTGTATTGACAAATCATAAATTTGCCTTAGGGTTTATTCTTTGTGTTATACATTCTCTGAATTTGGACAAATGTGTAATGACATGTGTCTACCATTGTAGTGTCACACAGAGTACTTTCACTGCCCTAAAAATCCCCTGTGGTCCTCACAGAGAAAAATAAAATTCTCTACTCATCCATCCCCATCATCTATCCCCACCCCACTCCCCACCCAACTTTTGGCAACCACTGCTTTTTCACTGTCTCCGTAGTTTTTTGCCTTTTCCAGAATGTCACGTGGTTGGAATTAGAGTATACAGCATTTTCAGAATGTCTTCTTTCACTTAGTAATGTGGGTATAAGTTTCTCACATGTCTTTTCATGTGTCAAGGGCTCATTTATTTCTAGTGCTGAATAGTACTCTATTTTCTGGATGTGTCACAGTTTGTTTATACATTCACCTAATGGAAGACATATTGGTTGCCTCCAAATGTTGGCAATTATTCATAAAGCTGCTATAAACATATTTGCAGATTTGTATGGGCATTCCTTGGTATTTATGCAAAGCTTTAACTCCTTTGCATAAATACTAAGGAGTATGATTACTGGATCATATGGGAAGAGTAGTTCAGTTTTGTAAGAAACCACCAAACTGTCCTCTAAAGTGACTGTACCATTTTATGTTCCCACCAACAATGAATGGAGGTACCTCATACTCCATATTTTCACCAGCATTTGGTTTCCAATGTCCCATATTTTGGCTATTCTAAGGTGTGGAGTGATTTCTCACTGTTGTCTTCATTTTTGTTTCCCAGATGACACATGATGGGGAGCATCTCTTTACGTGCTATTGGCCATCTATATATCTTCAGTGGTGAGGCACCTGTTCATGTCTTTGACCCATATTTTAATTGGATTGTTCATTTTCTAATTGTTGAGTTTTAATATTTTGGATATCGGTCTTTATCAAATGTGTCCTTTGCAAACATTTTCTCCCAGTCTGTGGTTTCTCTTCTCATTGTCTTGACATTGTTTTTCTCAGAGCAGAAATTTTTATTTTTATTGAAGTCAAGCTTATCAATTATTTCTTTTATAAATCACACTTTTGTTGTTGTACATAAAAAGTCATTTCCATATTCAAGGTCTTCATATAGGTTTTGTCCTGTGTCATCTTTTAGGAGTTTTTAGTTTTATAGTTTACATTTAGATCTATAGTAATTTTGAATTAATGGTATATGGTCATTTTGTGAAGAGTGTAAGGTCTATGTCTAGATTCTTTTTCTTTTCTTTTTTTTTTAAGATTTTATGTATTTATTTTTAGGGAGAGGGAAGGGAGGGAGAAAGAGAGGGAGAGAAACATCAATGTGTGGTTGCCTCTCACACACCCCTTACTGGGGACCTGTTCTGCAAGCCAGGCATGTGGCCTGACTGGGAATCAAAGCAGCAACCCTTTGCTTTGCAGGCCCGTGCTCAATCCACTGAGCCACACCAGCCAGGGCTAGATTCTTTTTTTTTTTTGCATGTGGATGTCCAGTTGTTCCAGCACTGTTTGTTGGAAAGACTGTCATTGCCTATTGTGTTGCTCCCTTGTCAAAGATAAGTTGACCTATTTACATGGGTCTATTTTTGGTTCTCTATTTCGTTCCATTCATCTATTTGTCTATTTGTTCTTTGATATAATGTAGGCTACTCTGAGTCTTTTGCCTTTCTGTATAAACCTTAGAGTCAGTTTATTGATATCCACAAAATAACTTGCTGGGATTTTCATTGAAATTGCATTGAAATTGTAGATAAAGTTGGAAAGAGCTAACATTTTGACAATATGCATTCTTTCTATCCATGGGTGTGGAATATCTCTCCATTTATTTAATTCTTCTTTGATGTCATTCATTAGAGTTTTGTAGTTTTTCTCATATAGATCTTGGATATATTTGTTAGATTTATACCTAAGTATTTTATTTTGGATGTGCTAATGTAAATGGTATGTAAGTGGCAAGCTGTATCTTTCAAGGAATTGATTTGTTTCATGTAAGCTATCAAATTTAGGGGCATAGAGTTGTCCATAATATTCCTTTTTTTATCCTTCTAATGTCTTTGGGATTTGTAGTAATGTTCCCTTTTTCATTTCTGATATTAGTAATGTGTGCCTTCTCTCTTTTTTCTTACTTAGCCTGGCTAGAGCTCATCAACTTCACTGATCTTTTCAGCAAACTAGCTTTTTGTTTTGTTGATTTTCTCCAATTTCCTGTTTTCAATGTCATTGATTTCTGGTCTAGTGTGTGTGTGTGTGTGTGTGTGTGTGTGCGCGCGTGTGTGTGATTTCCAAAGTTTTTTATTTCTAAATGATATTCAAAGTCCAAACCTCTGGAGAACTTGTCCATTAGAGCCATGGTGCACACTGAATTTTAAACTGTCCCTTGGTCAGAGATGACAAATGTAAGTGGACAGCCTCACACACAGGGTGCAGCAGCCTCAAACTCTCCTAGAAATCCAGACCCTGGTTTTCAAGGATAAAAAAACCCCAGCTCCATATCATGGGGAAATAATGCTAAATCCTCATAGATAAATTGCAAAATTTCCATAAAATTAACAGCCAGTTTTAACTGAACTTAGGCATATGTTGTCGAAAATAAGTTAGATAGTGCTTATCTGATTATAAAAGAAAAATTTGCTGTAAGTAGAAAGTTTGGAAAATAGAGAAAGTTTGATACAAGAGAAAAAATATAGTCTACAATTTTTTACTCATATATAAGTTTATGAAAATCAGGTTCATACTGTACATACAATATTTTAAGCCTTATTTTTATTTATTTCACATTATTAGACTGTGAGATTTCTAATGGCCTTAATTATTTTGGAACTTATTTGTAATATAATTTAAAAAATAATTTTGGGGTGGAACATTTACATGGTTCATGATCAAAAAAGTAAATTAAATAGTGAAAGTCTCATTTCTGACTGCCAAGCTTTCCTGCCTACAGCTGCTGCTGTTATATCTTTGTGTATAATTAGAACTACATATGCATATAAAAGCAATAACAAATATTGCTTTCCATTTTTTCATTTAGCAATGTGGGCCAGAGAGATTTTGGTATCAGAAACCCAGGCCTCCTCATTTTGCCTCACCACTGCATAATGTGCCACTGTGAATCTTTCATGATTTGCTTAAGTGATCCCTACTGTCTGACATTTGGCTGTTTCCAATGCTCTTTTCTTTCTTCAACATCATAAATGATGTTGAAAAGCGACATCTTGCATATTCACACTTACCTATCTGTAATTCTTCCCATCTTATAAATTCTTAGAATAGAACTGCTGGGCCAGAGCACGTTCATTGTCATTCTTGTGTCTATCATTAAATTTCCCAGCCCAAGTCCCTGCTCCAAAACATATGCAAAAATGGATGGCAGACATGTGAAATAATTGTTGATGGCGTTACTCATCATTTCACACCTAATGCGTGACTTGTATGTTCTGTCTCCTTCCACCTGGACTGCTGGCCGGGCGCCGAGACCCATGTTATCCACGGCCCTGTCAGCCCTCGTCGCCTCTGTCTCGCAGATGGTTTTCTTAGCCCAGCTTTCGTCTACTGGCAACAGATTCCCTCAGTCTTTGTTTGTCGGAATAAGTCTTCATTTACCCCTCATTTTGGAACATTGCTCATGTTTTTCTTTTTCCTCTCTCTCCCTAGAAGAGACAAAGGCTAGAGTAGGCTGGAGCTGAGTATTTCCCTTTGCCTGGGTCAGTTGGGCTCTGATAATATCTTAGCAGGCTAGGCTCTGGTTCATTAATTTCTTCTGAGGTCAGGCCTTGTTAAAAAGAACAGCGTGCTCTCACATATTTCAAAGTAGTTTATTTTCCTCTACAGCCAGAAGCCCAAGGGGATTTTTCTCCCATATATACTGAACGCCTGGGCAAGCACCTGTAGGTAAATCTCACAAAACTATGGAGTCTCCCCATGACTGGGTCCCGCTGGGGTTTGTCGGCACCGAGCTTCCAGCAATTTGTCAATTATCACTTAGGTTTTCCTACTTTGGCACCTAGTCCCGTGGTGGTTCCTGTCCACAAGACTCTGCTCCAATGAGCTGTGACTCACTGTGTTCATCTGTCTCTCCCAGTCTTGGGGGCAGCAGCTTGCCCTTTGTTCTCCTTCTCTTATGGATCCCAGAAGAGTTGTTGATTTGTCGATCTGTTCAGCTTTTTACTTGTTTGGTCAGAGTGGTGACTTACAACATCCATACAAGCAAAAGTACAAATTAAAAGTCCTTGAATTTTTTTTACAGTTAATAGACTTATTTCATAATCATAAAAATAGCTAATTTAATTTGAAATTTTAAAAAGAAAAACTTAAAAATTGTAGATAGTCAAGAGATAGTTTTCTGTAATTATCATTAAAAATCCTGATATTTAAAAATCTACCATTTTAATTCCACTTAACATGGCACAAAAGAAAAGAAAGACAACAAAAAGGATCTGTGAGCCCTGGTTGATGCAGCTCAGTGGACTGAGTGCCGGCCTGTGAACCAAAGGGTCACCGGTTCGACTACCAGTCAGGGCACATGCCTGGGTTGTAGGCCAGGTCCCCAATAGGGGGTGCGCAAGATACAACCACGCATTGATGTTTGTCTCCCTCTCCTTCTCCCTCCCTTCCCCTCTCTTTAAAATTAGATAAATAAAATCTTTCATAAAAGAACTTTAAAAAAGGATCTGTGAGTGATACAGAATGGCAAAAACCAAAATTAGAATAGCTCATATTTCCTTAACCATATGATTAAGGCTTTTACCACATCTTCATAAAAAGAGGTAATTGAGGTTAACCTAAAAATCATACTGTACTCTTAAAACTCAATCATAAACACACAAATAATCCAATTTAAATTGAGTAGACATTTCTCTAAGAGTATATATTAATGGCCATAAAACTCATGAAAAGATGCTCAACATCATTAGTTTTCAGAGAAGTGCAAATCAAAACCCAAAGAAATACTACTCCCCATCCACTAGAAAGGCTATAATAAAAAAGACAGACAATACCATGTGTTATCAAGAATACAGAACAGAGAAGTTGAAACTCTCAGACCTTGCTGGTGAGAATGTGAAATAGTATGCAGCTGCTTTGGAAAACAGTTTGGCAATTCCTTAAAAAGTTCAACATAGAGTTAGCATATGTCCCAGAAAATCTACAGCTAGTTATTTACTCAAGAGAATTGAAAAACATATGTTCATACAAAAACTTGTATACAAATGTTTATTGAGCATTATTTACAATAGCCAAAAGATGGAAACAACCCATATGCATCAACCGATGAATAAACAAAATATGGTATATCTATATCATGAAATATTATTCATTAAAAATATGAAGTACTTATACTAAATATGGATGAAATCTTGAAGAGAGTACGCTAAGTGAAAGAGGTCAGTCACAGAAAGCCATATGTTGTATAAATTCATTGATATGAAATATCCAGAATAGGAATATCTATAGAGACAGAAAGTAGATTAATGGTTTCTAGGCACTGTGGGGAGGAATGAGGAGTGGCCACTAATGAGTAAGGGTTTTGTTCTGGAGAGATAAATTAGATAGTCTTACAACTTTGTGAATAAACTAAAGCTTGCTGAATTCTACACTTAAAAATAAGTAAAAAGATTTGGAGATTTCAATGAGTTTTTAATTGCAGAAATACCTTATATTTTTAAAAATCTCCCCAACTACACCTAAGCAAAGAAGTCAGTGATCGAGTACCCTGCCACTCAGAGATATGTGCACTGTTAACATTTTGTTTTACATCCTTCCAATGTTTTTTAAAAAATCCTTTTTATTTCATGTAAATATAAAGTGAAAACTTGCATAGAGTTTTAAATGTCAAATATTCTTTTTAGGCCACTGCTCAGATGTCATCTTGAACTTCCCTCTGCTGTTATCCTGGAGATTCTCTTTGCCATTCTCATGATTATACTCCTGCTTCCTTGAGCTCATGTCTTCTTTCTTGCTTTAATCCCTTGTTTGGAGGATATGATGGAAAGACACAGGTGACGGTCTGAGCAACTTACCTCACTGCTGCTTTCAGACTGGTGACCCCCTGCCCCTGGTACACAGTTATCACACTCAGATTCCCTTTGCCACCATCCTGGAGATTCCCTTGTTTCTTTCTCTCTTGTGTCAGATCTCCAATTTCCTTTATACTAAGACTCCTCTTTCTGAGTTCAATCCCTTCTTTTGGTATATGACATCCTCTGGTAAGTTGTTGAAGGGGGGAAAAAGATATATGGAAGATAAATTTTTGAGACTTTGAATAGTTTTAAAATGCCTTTATTCTGAGTTCACACCTGAATGATGGTGTGAATACATTGAGAATTTTAGGTTCAGAATTTTCAAACTGTTGCTTATTACCTCTGCTTCTAGGGTTAACACATGGCAAGCCCTTCCACTCTAGAAAATTATGTACTGAAGTCCAGGAAATTTCTTGAATCATTTCATTGGCAGTCTCCTCCCTCCATTTTCTGTTTTCTCTTTCTGGAATTTCTGTTGTTTAGCTTTTGGACCTCCTTGACTAATCCTCTGCATTTTCTCCTATTTTCTTTGTATTTTTGCTTTACTTTTTAATGGCAAGAGTTGAACTTTATCTTCCATCCCTTCTTTGTTTTTAATTCCAGGAGCACTTGTGTTCTCTGAATATTTCTTTGTGGGTGGGTGCGCATATAATGTCCTGTTCTTATTTTATAAATACAGTGTCTTCTCTTAGCTCCCCCATATATTGCCCATAATTGGTTTCTTTTTTTAGAAAGTCTTCTGCCTACTTCCTCCCAGTTGCTTTTTTATTTGTTTGTTTGCATCTCTATCTTCCAAATTAGATACTTTCCATGAATGTCTGGTGTTCTTTGACTGGCTGCTCATGATTAAGAGTTGGGAACTAAAAAGCTGTTTGAAAGCTCTGAATATGTAGGTCGGGCTTGATATCCTTAAGCTTTCCTGGAGGCTGGTCTCAGTAAGCTATTTGTTAGGGGAAGACCCACCCTAGATCTTCACTCTGGACTGGTCAAATAAACCAGGGAGTGCTCTTCCTCTCTTCTTCCAAGAAGGCAGGAGACTGTGTGCCATCATTCTGGGATAGAGGGAAGGGATAGAAGTTTCTGCATTCTGCATTCAGAAAATGTAACTAATAACCCTGTTTTAGGTATTCATTATGCCCACCTAGCAGTCCCAGTTCCAGAAGACGCTGGTACTGCTTGTTCCTGAGACTTTGGCTTTGGTGCTTAGCTACCCCAGCACCAGTTTAAGATGATTCTTTTCTAGGTTTAGGCAGGAAAATTTTGGCAGGAAAGCTGAGAACAAGGATCAGATCTTAGCTTTGACATTTCTAAAGTCTAAACACCAAAGGACCCAGGATGTAAAATTTGTCATTATGCAAGAAAAACTATCTAAAACTTGGGAAAATGAAGCTGCATGACATTTCTAAAAGGTCTGTGAAGGATCATCTGAGTCACTCAAGGAATGTCCCTTTGGTTGTGGCCCAGACATTTTGTAACCCTGGTAAATTAGAGATTAACTTGTAGATTAGGGAGGACTGGTAGACAAAAAAACCGCAACACATGTCTATAGAACGTTAGCTTGTTCGGTATCTATTTAGCAATCTTACTTTAGTCTTTTTTTCCCCACTAACTATATAATCCCTGTTTCTCAAACTTTCTTCACACCAGCCCTTGTCTTGCTGATTGTTCCTTCATTAATGAGTTAACAAAACTTTAGCATGAGTTTGCCATCTGTATGTATGGGAATTATGTTTTGAGTTATGTTTGAGAACTGCACTTTTACACCATAAGTGAATGGTCTGGAAGAATAGTTCTCAGTAGTAATACCTAGCTTGTCCTGGCCTTCCTCTCCAGGTCAGATGAAGCTTTGCTGGGCTGGGAGAGAAGAGAAAAGTCAGATGGAAGCCAAAGAGCTTAAAAACTGGAAGAGGTCTGAACTACAAAATGTAAGTAATTTACTTTTTATAAAAGTGGATCATATTGTACTTCTAGTGCGTATTGTACTAATAGTATAGCATGAACATCTTTACAGGTCAATAACTCTTCTAAAAGAGGGTTCTTTATTGCTACATAGCATTCTACTATATGAGCAAGTTTAATGATTTAGAAAAATTCTGCACATTTCTCCTCCTATCTGGTAGGCACAATAAGTCTCCATTATTTTAATTATTAAGGTCTGAGGCAAAAGAACATCTTCAAGTTAAAAAAAAATAGTTGTTGTCAAGGGCCTAGTGATCAGAGTTGGCAAAACCAAATCATGTTCTTCAGAAACCCCTCAATGAAACTGCTTGTGTCTAATTCTGGCCTACCATGCTAGGGCAACTCTGGCATGATGCAGCTCCTTACAAGCAGAGCTCTAGGAGTGCAGGACGGCAGGTGTAGGGCGCCTCCCTAATGCATGTCTTTAGTAATAGCAAAATGCAACTGCCTGCCTACCCCTAGCTCTGGTTCATGTGGCCCAAGACCAAGAGGCAGGGATCTGCCTGCTGGTTGCAGGCTGGTATTGGGCTTCCCTCCGCCTATAAAAAGAAAGTAGTAAATGGGCCTGCTTGAAAAGGCATTGGGGAAGGCAGAAAGCCTACAGAAGGCAGTGGGCTTCTGTAGTTGAAGGAAGGACTCCTAACATGGATAGAAATACCAGTGTCTAAAGAACCCCAACCTCATTGTGGTACCTGTAATGCCCTCAGCAGCCCCCAAAGTCGCACTTGTGAATGGAGGTCTCAGAGTTGAACAACTACCTTTTCCTGGGATGCCAGGGTTAATCATATCCTATTTCTTTGGGGAGCCTTATATTTACTGTAAATCTAAGTTCCTCCAGTTGAGATCTATGTTGGGATTTTCTTGCATGTGTGTACGAGAGAGGGGGTGGGGAGGGAGGGAGAGGTGGGAAGCACAGTGCAGATTAAACAGCAGCACTTGGATCAATGTAATTTGGTCAAAACAAACTTCTATTTGTTCTTGCTACTTTGTACATTTTATTCTAAAAATCAAAGACACATAATCTATTCAACAAGGACACAAATAATTTTTCAAAAAATTGTTCCAGTGATAGAAACAAAAAACAAATTCTTAGTTTCTTTTTATAGGAGCATAAAATGCCATCCCCTTCCTAAGTGTTGAGATAATATTTACAATATAAATTCTGGTAATCAATTACAGGCAAAAAAAAATGTGACCATTACCGTTATTTTATTGTTTAGTAGTGTTGCATTGCATTCAGGTCATATTATCTTCATTAGTTATAAGAAAAAATTAGAACCATATTTGGACTTTCTTGGTTAATTCATTTACTTTCGTGTTTTCTATTGTGTGTGTGTTTGTGTGTGTGACCTCCGAAGGACTATTTTAAAAGTTTCCCCTTTGAATATGGCCCCGGGAACAAAGGAAGCTTCTATTGTGATGCTTTGTTGCGCTGGTGAGAGGAATCAGATGCAAGATGCATGAAACCTAACCACCGTTCCAAACGGAGGATGGAGTGGAGCTGAGCAAGAGAATGGCGAGGGGCAGAGTCCTGGGTTTGGGAGCAGAGTTAACTGCCCATCTGCTTCATTACAAAAGAGTGGCAATGCGTTTTCCATGTGTTCAAGACCCAAATATGTGATTGAAGTACATGTCTCTTAACTGGGTCAGAAAAATAACATCAACTTCAGAAACTAATGTGTAATCACACATAACTTATACGTATCAGAAAATAAAAATGATCCCACCATTAAGGGTTCTCAAAAGTAAGATAGCTCTTTTCCCTGCTGGTAAAGGAAGATGAGGACCAGCCAAAGGAACAGACTTCAACCCTCTGATCCTTCCCGTGTAGCCCCCCTGGAGGCTGGCACAGTTGGTGCTGGTCAGAGAGGCAGTGGAATGAATAAAATATCTTTATCCTGGATTCCTGGATACCTGTGCAATGCATTCCCAGAAGACCCCAGGCTTTCTGGGAGGGAGGGTCCAGCCCTCTTCTGTACTTTGCTCCAGGAGGAGGAAGGTGGAATCCAGGCCCTGCTGGGAACATGGTGTCTCCATTCACAAAGGAGAAGCCCTGGGAGAGGGCACTTCCATGGCCATGTTATTAACTATATCACACCTTGTGGGGGACAACGGTCTGGAGTCAAAGTGCAACCGTTGTTGATTCCAAGGGCACTACAGTCTTCACTAAGTATGGAACAAAGAGTTCCATACTCAATCCCTCATTCTCAATCCTCCTCACTTAAAACAGAACTGGAACACAATTAAAGGACACATGTCAGAAAATCTAATTTGGAGAATATGTGATTAAATTTTTTTCCTTTATGAAAATAAAATATTCTGGGGGGGGGGTGGTTTGTCCCATTATAAATGCTTTGGTCCCTGCCAAACCTCATCTTATCCCAAACGTCTTAGAATATCTTGGTATAACACAATGGGGCTAGAGCAGCACAAACACTGGGTTATAATTTAATTCAATAATATACTCATTGAGGACAATTATACTAAGAATACAACCCTGAAATCCCTTTCCCTGCCACCAATAAAATAGCTCTTGATGCTAGAGATCTTACTTTTAAATTCTCCCATTAAATAAGACAATAATATTTCCATTTGGAGTTTGCCATGGGCCTGCTGGGCTAGAAGTGGAAAGTGTGGTCAGTCTTTCTCATGATGGAGCAGATTCTTATGGCCTGTCCCAGTGTGGGCATCTGGTTAGCGTTCGGACCACCCAGAGGGCCAGCCTGGCTACGTTACTTCCCAAGGCCAGGTGGCCATAAAAGGCCTAGAGGGTGGGGTCTACCAGGGCCTGCCATGAAGTGGGTGGTCAATAAATGTTAAATGTTGAGATAAATACCTTGGGGTCTGAAATCTCAAGATCTGAATAATCAATATTCACTCTACTGGCTAAAAAATAGACCTATCCCTTCACATACAGGTTCAGAGAAGGGTGAGACCTTGAGTCTTCATGTAGCAGAAGAGGTCACTCTTTTTCAAACATGCCCATTTCAAACATACTGTTCTTTTTATTCAATGATTTCTATTTCTCCTTGCATTTTCTTAGTAACATGAATGGAAGGGCTCCTCTTTGAGCCTTCTGTAGAAGGCTCTGTCTAGCACCCCTGCTTTGCACACTCCCCAGGCCATGCCTCCTACCTCTGAATCTATGCCTGCGCCCCAGACTCCCTCGGGCTACCTCCACACCAGCTCATGTGCATGGCACTGGTTTTTCTTTCTCCACCTCTGGCACCCAAGGAGGGAATTACACTTTTTCCCTTCAAACTCATTTTTCTGAATGTTCATACTTGAGTGTTTCTATGCATGCATCAGGGGCGGGAGCATATCTAAACCGGCTCAGGTTCTCCTCGCTGCAGAAGTTCCTTCTGTCTCCTTCACACTGTGGCAAAACACTCTATTAAGTTCAGAGACCTTGGAAGAGTGATATCTGATCATTAAGGAATGAACTGCAAAAAATTAACATAGCTTAAATCGACTGAGTTTATACTGATCATATAAAATGCTTCTTCGTTCTAGAATTCAAAAGCTATTGCTCTCATCGCCCACTGGGGACTATTATTTACAGGAATAATTATATCCTTAGAATCATTGAATTTCTCACTGGGAGGGAAACTCAGCTGCCTTCAAGGTCAGGCAGGTAATACAGATGAGCGACTCTGGCCAGGTGTAAGACCAGAGGGAGTCGTGCAGGCTGTAGTGGTATGAAGACCTCAAGCCTCATCTAGATTTTGTTTTGAAGGACTACTGAGGTCCAAAACAAACCATACACAGGCTGAATTCAACCCAACGTACACCTGCTTACCAGTGCTACTTAGTCTAATGTTTCTCATTGTGTAGCAGGAAATGAAATTTGGACTAAACAAGTAATTTTGCTCAAGGTCACAAAACTACTTAGTCAACACTAACCTGGCCTTGGGTTTAGTGACTAAAGTCTTTTCCCTCTACCCCATGCTGGCTCTGGTACTTAAAACACCCCATTAAAATATAAAAGGGCCCACTTACATGTTGTTTTGATTAAATTGAACATGTCCAAACTCCTTGGCCCCAATTTCCTTTAATAACAAATTCTGAACAGCATCAGAATATGGATGAATTGGTCAAAAGCGGAGCAGACAGGCAGGCCCAGGCCTGTTTTAAGGAAAAGGCTAGAGGAGGGTTGCGTAAGTGTGCAGCTCAGGTTTCCTCACCTTGGCAGTGAACCTGAACCACCGCGGGAAGCCTTGCAAATCACTGAGCGAGTCAGAATCCCTCACCTGTCTCGCCTAGGGCTCCAGAAGCCCTGGCACCATCACCTTCTAGTCACAGGATGGCTGGGGGCAGATTTTTGCCTGCAAAGTGCCCTGGGAAATTCTTTTGACCTACCTAACAAAGCCTGGCTGGAATTGCTTCTGACACACAGGCCTCACCGGCTACAATGTGTGATCCCAGGCAGGGCCAAGGTTTGCTTTTGACCTGTCAGTGGCATTATGTCTGTCTTGAAGGAATTCAGTTATGCAGTGAAAGCACAGTGTGGTGTGGTGGCAAGAATGTGCTTTTGGAACTAAACAGACATATTTGAATGCCCTCTCTACTGTTTCATTCATTCAGTCAACAAACAATTCCCGAGTGCCAACCATGTGCCGGGCACTGCTCTAAGTCCCAAGGAGACTGTGGGGAGCAATGGTGAACAGAAAAGTCCCTGATTTCGTGAAGTTTACATTTGAGTGGGAGGAGATTGGCAACGAATAAATACAACTGACCCTTGAACAGCACAGGTTTGAACTGTGTGGGTCCACTTACATGCAGATCTTTTTCAATAAATCCTCTCATATCCCCAGGGTTTCTCATTCATGGATTCAACAAACCGTGCATTGAATACAGTATTTTCGATCTGTGGTTGGGAATCCACAGATGCAGAGGGCTGACTGTGTGTATGGTTCTACACCATTTCATACAGGGAACTTGACACTGGTAGATTTTGTAACCAGCGGGGGTCCTGGAACCAATCCCCCCTGGATACCAAGGGATAACTGTAGTTAAGTTTTGAAAGAGTCAAAAGTTGTATGTGGTTTTCGATTATGTGGGAGTTGGCAATCCTAGCCCCTATATTGTTCAAGGGACAACTTGAATTATAAAGTATGATTTAGTAGTAATTAAATTATATAGTTTGTTAGAAGGTGATGGGTACCAGAGATAAAATTCAGTAGGCACAGAAAGTGGAGAGAACAATTTAAATGGTATGTTCAGGGAAGCATCACTAAGCACGTGACATCTGAGCAAAGACCTGAAGTGGGTAAAGAGGTGAATTATAAAGATGTTTGGGGTTGAGGTTCTGTGCAAAGGCCCTGAGGTTGGAATATGCATGGAGGGTTTGAAGAACAACAAAGCCTGTCTGGATGGAAGGGGATGGGATGACAGTGGTAGAAGATAAGTTGATAGCAGCAATGAGGTGTGATCAGGTCATTGTAAGCGTTTACTTTGACTGAAATGGGGTGCTGCTACAGGATATATTTTGAAGCATTTCCTGGTATGTTGCATGAGGACTCAAAGAAGAAAAATAGCCAAGAGTGATCCCAAGGTTCTTGGCTTGAGCAACTGGATGGATGGAGGTGCCATTAATTAATGGAGATGGAAAGGCTGTGGGAGGAACTGGTTGCAGGGAGGGGCAGACTGCGGTTGTTTTTGGATATGCTAAGTGAAGATGATGAATGAAGAGTTGCCTACGAGTCTGAAGTACATGAGAGGAGCCTAAACTGAGCATATAAATTTGGGATCACATGAACAATATTTAGAACTGTGATAATCAATGGTATCGCCAAAGAGTGACAGTAGACAAGGAACAGAAGAGGAGTGAGCCCAGGGACATGTCAGCATTCAAAGTGCGAGGAGCTGTGAAGGAGCTGGGTGGCTGCAGGGCCAACTGGCTCAGGACTGGGTCACTTATTGTCCCAGTTGCCAACAGCTAACCACCTCCCCCGGCCTCTAGAGTCGCCCTCAGATGAAAGGGACTACTGCACCCAAGATGATCCCAGGGACAGCCTGGGTTTAGTGACTGGTCAATTTAGGGGTTCAAAGCCCAGTTCAGAATGATTGTGAGGGACCTTCCCAGCACCTGAGCACTCATGGCATCAACCGAGGCCACTGGGACACATGCTTCACTGCTCAGCTGCACCCTGCGCCTGGCCCCATTGCCTTTCCCCCCTCGCAGCTGGTGTTTCTAGGAGCAAACCTGCGTGCGAATCTCCACCTCAGTCAGTTTCCTGGGGAATCTGTCCTAAAACAGGGCCTTGGGACACAGCACTTGCTTTTAGAGCTCCCACATTTGTAATACGGTGATCATTGTCCCTACCTGGCAGGGTCGTTGTAGGCAAGAGAGACATTGCATGTTAAATACCTAGAAAGGTGCCTGGTTAATAGTAGGCACTCAGAGCACGGCAGTTACTCTTCTTGGAATCAGATTTTCACTATTTTCCCTTCTCAAACCCTCAAAAAGGTTAGGAAAGGTGCTCTGCTAATGCTTAGGAGGGCCATTTGTCCCCTCCCTGAACACCCCAGACTACATTCAGATGTTTCTTCTCTGTGTTTTAACAGCACCCTCCACTTCTCAGATCATAATTATAGACTTCACTGTTCTATATTATAACTGTATATTTAATTTCCTCCCACTGCTCTCAACTATACATTCTCTGTCTGTCTTGTTCATGACTACATCTCTGGGGACTAACATCTTAGGCACTCCATAGATATTTATTGAATTGAATTGAATCTAATTGAACTGAATTGAAGTGACACCTGCTTGAGCCTATGGACTAAGGTCTCACTTAATTTGGCTTTTGCTGGGAATGATATACCTGAGTGACCTTTATAAGGAATTTAGTCTTATCCTACGAAGCCCCGAGAAGGCTCTGCATCTCCCAATCCATTCATCTATCCATTACCTCAAAAATTATTTATAGAGCCCACTCTGGGCCAGGCGTTAGAGTAATGAACAAGATCTCTTGGTCAAGGCGATAAGACAACGAATAATAAATGAGCAAAATAATGAAACAACTATGACATCTCTTGTTTAAAAAAAGACAGGGAGAGAGAGGGCAGAGGGACTTCATTTAGACAGAGTGATCAGAGACTTCTCTGAGGAGAGGGCATTTAAGATGAGGCCTAAATAGATGAGTAGAAGCCAATTGTGGGAAAGGTAGGAATATTTCAAACCAAGAAGGTTCTGAAAAGGGGGAAAGAGGTTGATGTATTGAAGAAAGGTAAGGAAACCAGTGCAAAGGGAGCCGAGGGAGGGAGGGAGAGGGGTGCGGGCAGTTCGTGCAGAGCCTTAGGCATTTCATGCAGAGCAGCAGCATCCTTTACCCTGTCTAGGAGAAGGAATTGTAGGGGAGGAAGGTTGTTGCGAGAAATGGTGACAGTAGAGAGGGAGAAAATTAGTTCTCTTCCAGATGTACTTTGAAGGGAGCCATGCTAGGACTTACTGAAGTGGGGGGTGAAGGAAAAGAAAATTGAGAGTGGCTCTCAGGGTGGGGCTTGGTCCACTGAGTGGGCAGTGCTGCCAGTGACAGGAATGAAGAAGACTGAGGGAAGAGAGCAGGGTTTTAGGAGAGAACCCAGAGTTCCCTTTAGAAATGCTAATTTGGGAAACTCAAGAGCCTTCCACAGGACAGCCAGCAGTGGTCCTTGCCTGTACTCTGTTGGGATCACCTGAAGTTCTGGGGACCCCAGGAGAGCCTGGGGTGGAAGGGACCTGAAGTGCTGGGGGTGAGTAACCAGGGAGACAGAACAGAGCATAAAGCAGCACTTTGTCTCCAGCAAAGATCAACACTCAAATGTTCTTGGAAACCAAAGCACATGAGCTTGAATGTCTGCAGCGCATAACCAGAAGGAGAGGTGTTCCCCAATTAGGAAAACAGCTCTTGGTGAGCTTTCAGCATGCTACCCTTGATCCCATGAAGAAGAGCCCCTTCGTCCCAATGCCACTGGAATGGAAACCAGACCCGAAAGCAAGCACGGGCCTGCCAGCTGGGTGCTGTTCAGACATCTGCAGGCAATCAGGGGCCTCCTCATGCCTTTGGTCCTGCTCACAACTGGCTTCATGCTAAGAAAAGCAAATTTCATTTGTGACCACTGGTGTGTCAAATTCACAAAGTGTGCTTTGGGACTCCCTGGGCTTCTGGGGGTCTGGGACGGCTGGGGAAGGTGGCCAGGAGCCTTCTTTGATCCTTAGCCCCAGTCTAGGGGGAAATAAGAGCGCTGAGCCTACAGGCTACTTTTTGTCAGACAGGTCAGGAGCAACTCAAGTCCTGATGCGCTTACCATGAGGGCCCCAGAAATCCTGTCACTGGACAGCCTGGGTCACACAGCTCCTGCCCCTCAGCCCGGGGCCTCTCTTAGCTGCTGTGATTTGGCAGCTTCTCAGTTCAGCCCAACAGTGCACTGTATCCATCAGGGACATATGACATCTTCTATTTACTCTCACTGTTCAGTGCCAGTGAGATTGTTCAAAACACTACCCAATACCACCATCTCCCTCTGTGATAGTGCTGTTCTCATCAGCCATGGAGAGACTCAATGTACAAATGGACAACAACGGAACTCTGACCCACAACCTGCAGCCACCTGCCTGGGAAGCCGGCCTGCCATATGTTAGGCTTATAGGAAGCCAGATCTCCATCTCTGGTGACAATCCAGGGAGCTAAGTAACAACTTCTCTAACAATCAGCCCAGAATGGCCAGGATTGATTCATAACTTCCAGCTTCCCCAGTTTTTGACCCTGCTTTCTACTGAGGACCCACCAGAGGAAGCCAAATATGCACCCCAGGCCATCACATAGGAGTCCCGCTGCTTGTTAGCCCGCCTCCAGCTTCCCCTGCCGCCAGCCTCCAATCAGGGCACACCTGGAGCCATGCTCTTCTCCACTAGAAAATGTTCCCATCCCTCAGCCAACACACAAGCAGCAGTGGCTGACTCCCTTGCTATAGCTCCCTCCAAACAAATAGCCTTTGCTTTTGTCATTCAGTTGGTCTTTGTTACTTCCACAGCCATTTATTAACTTTTCCATTATGGATTTCCAAAAAATAATTTAATAGTGCCATTGGATAACCATATTGAGTCCCAGTGTAATTATTGGGGTACAAATTAAACTGCTGTAACAAAGAGAAAGGCAATATAACAGAAGTTTATTTCTCTCCCACACACCTGCCGACAGCAGGGGTTGGTCAAGGGTAGGTAGGCAACTCTGCTCCCCGAGGCCAGAGACCCAGATTCCCTCCTCCTTGCTGCTGTAGTCCCGTGGGGTGGGCAGGAACAAGCTGGCTCAGTCCCACCCTGCCTGTGTTTGGGTTACAGGAAGGCGGAAACCTTCCCTTTCAAGGATGTAGACAGGAAGTGGTGTGCATCACTGTCTCTTACAACTGGCCAGAACTTTGGCACCAGGCCATACCTAGCTGTCAAGGAGGCTGGGAAATGTAGTCTCTACAGGTGACTTACACCTGTAGGATGGGAGCAAGTGGATGGCGAAGGACAACTGATGTAACATACCCATGTTATGTTGGGTACTAAGGGATACAAAATATCAACATATATAGCTTTTGTCCTCCAAGGCAAACCAATAATGATTCACCTGTAGGGTGAAGACTTCATCTTCCACAGCCATGCATTCCAGACCTAACACACTCTGATTCTTGCATCTTTCTCGAAAAGATTCCTTTTCCTGGGCCTGCCACCTGACTGTAGGAATGGCTGCCAAAGTCAAATTACTTCCTTTAAACATTTATTCCATCAAATAGTTTAGAGTTTTGAAATCATGCCCCTGAGGGCTGGTGGGGATGAGGCCGGGGGAAGGGGGAGAGGGCGCGGCCCCCACTGCTGGCAGAGCATTTCCCCATCGTTGCACTTACCGCACTGCGCCGTCCTTAACTCTCTGTCTGCTCTGTTACCCAATTGTGAATTTAGTCAGGGACCAAGTCTGTCTTCTCCATCATCATATTCCCAGCTCCTAGCCAGGCCCAGGCATATAGAACTTCTGTTGGACAAGCAGCCTGGGTCATAGCCCTTCTGTCTGGGGTCTCTTCATCTGCGAAAAGTGCCACCCGCCCCCCTTCCCACCGTGGAATGTAGACTGCTTTTTCGTAGCCCTACCATTCACCTGGGGGCCACTCCTGCCAGTCCAGACAAGCACACTGGAGGAATACCAGACCTTTAAGCTCATATCATTATTGTGATGGTTAATGTTATATGCCAATTGGACTGGGCTAAGGGAGGCCAGATACTTGGTAAACTTTCCTGGGTGTGTCTGCAAGGGTGTTTCTGGGGGAGATTAGCATTTGAGTGGGTAGACTCAGTAGAGAAGACCTCCCTAAACAATGTAAGTGGACACCATACAATGCAGCAATTTTCAACCTTTTTCATCTCAGGGCACACATAAACTAATTACTGAAATTCTGTGGCACACCAAAAAATATATATTTTTGCCAATCTGGCAAAAAAAAGAAACAAAACTAGATATAATTTTGATTCATTCACACTGGAGAGCTACGGTTGTATTGGCTGTTGTCAGTTTTTTTAATTTACAATCTAAGGGAAAAGAGGTCAGTGCTATGGCTCACTGGTTGAAAATTGCTGGTCCAATGCATTGAGGGCCTGAGTAGAATGTAAAAATGGAGGGAAGGTGAACTTGCTCCCTACTTGAGCTGGGACATCTATCTCCTGCTGACCTCGGTCATCAGTACTCCCTGTTCTCAGGCTTTAGGACTCAGACTGAACTATACCACAGGCTTTCCTGGTTTCTCAGCTTGGTGACTGCAGATCATGGGACTTCTCAGCCTCCATAATTGTATGAACCAATTCCTATAATAAGTCTCTATCTATATCCCTATATCTCTTTCTTTATATCTATATCTAAATATATCTCCTGTTGGTTCTATTTCTCTGGAGAACTCTGATGATTACAATCATAATCTGCTTGAGCTAACACAAATAGCACAGCCTCAGAGAAGCTGCTGAGTACTCATACATAAGTTAAAGAACTGGGAAGACTTTCTCCTTGAAGAAATGGGGCAGTTTTAGGGCCCATGTGATCTGGCCACTGACCTGTGACTGATCTGCTAGTCTGTCCCCCGGAATAGCCAATTTATTTTGACCTTACACAGTAAAATCCTTCTCCACACACCCTGGCCACGGATTAGCAGCCATTCTGGGGGTAGAACAGGTTCTGCTTTCTCCCCACCACCACAGAGTCCCAGGCCAGGCCATCTCAGGCCTGTGGGTGCCCTGAGCAGTTTGAAATCTCTTCAAACAGCTGAGAGATTTATTCAGCATCTGTTTAAAGAAGAGGCTGAACTGAAGCTGCATGTGGTCTATGCAGGCTTCCTGATAGAAGCATTCTGCCTCGCTTCTATTGGTCTAAGCAATTCAGCTCTGACCCTAACTTGCATCCTCTGCTCATGCAGAAAAAACAAAACAAAACAAAAAACCCTGTATGACTTTTACTCAAACAAGCCCCATAGCAATCTCAACACATCCTCAAGCATCTCATGAATTGACTTCTTCCAATTCTCTTCCTGGAAAGAGTTCTGGTAAATACAATTTTTTCCATCTTGTTCCATTTAGCATTCCTTAAAATTGCTGCCCTTCCCCCTAACCCAGATTTCATCTTCCATAGCTCAGTATCCACTGCTGCTGCTGGCCTGCCCGGCAGCACTTACCCCTCCCACTAGCACTAGACCTGCTCAGGCTTCACCGCCTCACCCATTCCCAGCCCCTAAGGCTTGCATGTGCACGGACCTTGCCTCAGGTCTTATGCTACCTTGGAATACCAACAGGAAAACCACATCAACAAGTCCCCTGCGCTTCATGCCTCCTGGCCTCCAAAGCACATTGAGGTTTTAAAACAAAACAAACTAGGCTTGAGTGGAAGTGACTGCCAATTACAATCTGTTAATTCAACATTGCTAGTAAAAGACCTGAACTATTTTCATTTTCAAACAAAGTGAACATTTGATGTTAATTCTGACCTAAAAAACAGGAGGTGAGGTAGAAGGAGGGAGGGAGGGAGGAAGGGAGGGAAAGAGAGGAAGGCAGGAAGGCAGGAAGGAAGGAAGGAAGGGAGAAAAAGAGAAAAAGATGCTTTCTCCTGTGATTTCAACCCCAAGGGTTGTGTTAAACTGAGCCCTCAGAAGTGGAGGGGTGGGAGGATGTTTTCTGATTCAAGTTGGACTCCAAACTACTTACTCTCTGGTTGTCAAACCCCGGTGCACTCTTTGCTTTCCACATGCACACCAAATTCACCCATTTCCTCCAGCTAGACCTTTGAGCTGCTTTCCTCACTTAGTCTCAGTAATTTGGGGTGGAAATTATTTAGCAGTTTCTTTACATTTAAATAATTACAGTGTGTGCATTTAAACAGAGAGAGTTCCAATCTATTCCAATTATCTCGCCATTAGCATTTTCAGCTTCCCTCATCTGCTAATGAGAATGGAGCTGTGGGTTGCAGTAATCCCTTCAGAAGCTAAATTATTTTGCACATGTATGCAGTAACCATCCGGGATTAGGGCTACACTCCACTGACTTAGCAGAAGCATAAAGATGATGTATAGACATTGCATGCTTTGCAACTGCAGAAAATAATTTTGGTTTATCCTCTCCAAACAAGTTTTACATTCTTTTTAATATCTCAATTTTAAACGCAAAGACCAAGATGGTGGAGGATTTTTCTAAAATAACATATTTAGTATAAGTAACCACTTTGTGAATCATTGTGTCAGTAGGAGCAGGAAGAAGCAGGAGATGGATAAGACAAAACTAGGGAGTAGGTGGGAGAGAAAGGGGAATGTGTGGGCTATTTTTAGAGTTTCAGGGAAGCACCGGTGGGATG
Source organism: Phyllostomus discolor (assembly GCF_004126475.2). NCBI lineage: Eukaryota > Metazoa > Chordata > Mammalia > Chiroptera > Phyllostomidae > Phyllostomus > Phyllostomus discolor. The sequence goes on from NC_040905.2 coordinate 49,651,940, forward strand.
CATCTCAAAGCACCCTGCTTATTCATCATGGTGAGTGAAGTTTTCTGCATTTCTCCTTACCCATTCCCTTCACCTCACCCACCGCCAGAGTTCGGAATTCCTTTGGGTTGGAGGGTACTCTGTCTTCTGGCTCTTACAGGAGCCCATGAAATAATATACCTTTCAACACCAGGCCTGCAGGGATATGCACCTAGGAAAGAGAAAAGGCAGGAGTAGTGACTCATCATGATGACATTTTCGCAAGTGTAAGGTGAAGTGAGAAAAATAAGGATGATTATATACATATATATAATGATGTACATAATTATATACAAAATTATAATTATATGGTATAAAATTACTAACTCATTTGGGAGGGAATATTCATTATACTGAGATTGTTTTTATCACTTATTTGAGGGTCAAAAAGTCTTATTATGAAACGGTATGACAGAAGATGACAGGATTCAGGTTTGGTTTTTGGTTAATGTCATTTGGTAAATTTAAAAGTTGACTACCCTATGTAGGTCTTCTCCCTCCCCCTTACTTCTTTTTAAAAGTTTACTAATTTGGGCAATGAGAGTTCTGAGAAACCACTGGCCTGAAGTTCCATATCTCAGGGGGTGCCAGCACCCACAGTCCTTCTCAGCTTGCTTGGAGGTCGTGCCCCCCACTGCCTTCCAGCTCAGTCCATGGAGTTCAAGGCCATGTGTGTGGAATGGAGTCTTGACCTCTTTGCTTCTCTTGTTCCATGTGAACCTCTTCTTGTGGGTCTTCTCTGATTCTTCCCTCTCTTTGGGAGGGTCTCCTCCCAAACCGAGACAGCATTACAAAGTCAGGGAGGCCCCCTTGGCAAGTGCACATTCTAGGCTCCAGGCATCCCGCCTCAGGACTGATGTGATCTGTAGCCTGGGTTAGGAACCCTGACCCTGGGGCCTGGCAAAGTGAGCTTGTTGGGATAGCTGCTCTCTGCCCCTTCCTCGGTAGCCCCTCCCTCCCCATTGCTCCTGATAGCTGCCCTCCCCAGCCTGTGTCCACTCTGTACACAGCCAGACCTGGTGGGTTGGTCTGGCCTCCAGCAGGTCACTATGGGACAGCTGGGAGAGTAGCCATGGCTGCTCTGAGACTGAACAGGACTTTCTCAATCAATAATCATGCCCTTAAGAGATCCGTTATCAATCCAAAATGTATATTAAGTTTTCACCATATAACTCATTCATCAGAAGGCCATCTTTATCAAAGATGATAAAGATCATCTTTGTGATCTTTATCTTTCTTTTCTCAGTGGACAATCATTAGGCATTCTTTGAAACTGGAGTTTACAAAAAGACGAACTGAGCTCTTGGGAGGTGAGCAGACGTCAACCACAAAGCCACAGCTGACTGCTTCCGCTGCACACAGCATCGGAGAAAAGTGGGGATTTTGCGCTTCCTCTTTCTTGAGCAGTGATGGTGAGGTAAGGTGTATAAGGGGATTGCTTTTATATCTGATCCCCTTGGCAGGCCACCTAAACTGTTCTAAAAGTTAACCAGATAATTAATTGCCCAAGAAATATGTCATAGTTACCTATGCAGATATAAATTTTGTCCTATGAATCAGTTATCTATTGCCACAATAATATTGCATAAAAACAACCACAAAACCTCAGCAGGCATACCACAATACACTTTATGTAGCTCAGAGTCTGCAGGGAGGTGATTTAGGCTGTGCTCAGACAGGCAGCTCTGGACCCAACTGAGCTTACTCACATGGTTTTTCCACAGCTCAGCTGGCTGTTGGCTGATCCAGGATGGTTTTGACTGACCCCACTTACCTGTGCTACCCTAGGTCATCCTAGACTAGTTTAGGGCTGTTCTTGTAGCAACTGCAGCCGAGCAAAGGGGTAAGTGGAAAGGCACAAACACTTTTTCAAGCCTCAGCTGACCTGGCATTAGCCAACATTCCATTAGCTGAAGAGAGCCACATAACCTGGCCCAGAATCGAAGGGAGGGGTTCTGCAAAGTTACCTGGCAAAGGATGTGGGTGCAGGGAGGGGTGAAGGGTTGGGACTATTAAAGCAGTCAGTCTCCCATACTATGCTTTTTAGGTTTCAGATAAGGTAGAACCTGTTGGAGAAAGAAGAGAAGGGAAGGAGGATGTCATGAAAACAACACTCTCCTCCTTTTACTTCCCTACCATACACCTGATTCCCCAACAGGCAGACTGCATGAGAGGATGGGTGTATTTGCACATAATTAGTAATAAATATCAACAACACCTCTCAGGAATCCCTCAAGATAGGAAGGGGTGATGCAGCCTAGTGTTGCTGTTTGCATGCAAGGAAGGTGTACTTCCATACCTACACATTAAAATCTGTGAAGTGTGTACAGCCAAGTACATCCGACTCAAGCAGCACATCTGCTGCCAGTCTTCCACAGCTGTGTTGTGGTAGCAGCACGTCCACGCCATGCTCAGTAGCCGTCTGCCTTGAGTGCCTTGAGGCTTAGTGACAGCATTTGTGAATGAAGATGTCAGTTACTCCAGTGGTAGAGGGAAGAGTGCGGGGACACAGGGCCTAGTGGAGAGTGGGTGACTTATGCAGCGGGTGACTCTGGTTCTGTTGCTTCCTGGTTCAGGGTCTTGGGACTCCTTGATTTCGAGTAAGTGGAGCCAAGCTCGAGCAAGGGGAAGATATGGGGGTGTCTCGTGGGATCCCAGAGTAGGACTGCAGCTTTGCCTCAGGAAGGAAGCTTGTCAGGAGCAAACAGAAAAGAGCAGGCTCACTTTCGCTTTCCCTCATTGCCTGTCTCTGGACCCCATTCGTCAGTCAGCACCAGCAGGAGAGGCTGCCTCAGAGCTCACTCGAAGGTCCGAGCAAGCGTGTTGTGAGGGAGTAAGAAACTCTCCCCTTAGGTTCTTTCGGCTGGACTAATCATTAAATTGACAGGAAACAGATTAACAAGCGAAAATAATCAAATTTAACACGCGTACACATGGAGTCCCCGTGCCCCGTACATGAGAGAATTAGAGACCCCACATACATGAGAGTTTCAAGGACAGAAAGGGCAGGTGAGGTGCCGAATGCACTCTGAAGCCTGGGGCTTCGTGGGGGAGGAGGGTCGCTGCAGAATGATGAAAAGAGCAGATGTTCGTTAATCAGAAGTTTGCACTGCCTCACAGATAGGTCATAAAACTTCTTTCTGCTGACAACCCTTATTAAAGGCAAGGTTCCAAATTTAAATTCTTTAAGGGAGAGGTAAACGTTTCTCATGAACCTGCAGGGCATTGATTGCCTCTGGCTCAAAATAATTCACATGCCAAAGTGGCATATTTCTTTTAATCTTCACAGGAAGACATGTTTATTGATTTGAGAGAGAGGAAGGGAGAGGGAGAGAGGGAAGGAGGGAGGCAGGGAGCGGGGGGCGGGGGGGGGGGAGAGAAACACTGAAGTGAGAGAGGAACATCCATCAGTTGCCTCCCGTGTTTGACGCCCTGATGGAGGATCAAACACACGGCCTTTCGGTGCAACAGGACACCGCTCCCCCAACTGAGCTGCCCAGCCAGGGCCAAAGTGGCATAATTTGAGGATACCTGTTCTGAACCATTGTGACTATCAGTCCCAAATTCAGTTTCTTGGGAAAGAACATCTGATTGGCTTAACCTGGGCTGGGTTTCCAGTCCTACTCTGGGAGGCAGTGACATGGGGCAGAGAGGGCCGGGCCCAGACGAGTTTCTGTGGAAGGCGGGTTGACCATTAGCAGGGCAGAGGCCCCAGGGCTGCAGGACGCTGGGCAGGTCAGCCTCCTGGAGCCTGTTTCCTCATCCGACCCGCAAAACAGAGAAGCTAGACTGCACCTCTCTGGACTACTGTGTAAATTGCATAATTTCAATCTGTTCCTAAAAGGAAACACCTTTTCATGGACTGTAGAACACTCCAAAATATTAACTTAGTGTCTCTTATAATAATATAATAATGTCCTTTTATTCGTATCCTGTGAAACTAGGGGTAGTATAAGAGCACACAGGTCTGAGGCCGGGCAGGAGCACCCAAGGTGCCAGTTGCTGTTTCAAGAGTCTAGGCACTGCCCCCCAAAGCTGCAGAAAATATTTTTAAATTATTTCTTGTAATTTTAGAATAGCATATTCTAAATATAAAGCATTCAAATAATATAGAATGTGTTCAACCACAAGTAAAATATCACCCACATCCGTTCCTCAGCCACCCTGAGCAGCCCCCACAGCAAGGTTACTGCAGCGTGGCGTGTCGGGGAGTTCCGGGGGCGGCTTTCATGCATGTGTGCACATGCACGCACACACGCTGACTCAGGGTTGTTGTCCCATCCTACAAAGCAGAGTCCTGTAATTTGTATTCTTTGGAATGTGCTTTCCTGTGAACTCTTCCTGGGTGAGAACACATGGATCGAGTATCGGTAAGCACAGCTCAGTATTGCTTGGCATGACTGTCCCCCAAGTACCTGTCGTTAGATAGAGGCAGCGTCTGTCTAGACAGAACCGGGGAACACTGATGTCGGAAAAACAAAGCCTTTTCTGTTTCTAAACCTTTTTATCTCTTTTCTCAGATCATTCCAAAAACCTTTAGAAAAGAGCGAAGTGGTAGGAAAGCACAAAAAGTGGTAGAGGCAAAGGCAAAAATAAACATAGTCCTTTCCCTGGTAGGTATCCTAGCCACAACAAGATGTCTGGGCCACTGCAGTGCTGGTCACTCCGTGGGAGCCCAAGGCTCAGTGAGTTCACACTGAAGATATAAGTGGCTTCAATTTTGTCTTCAGACGTAAGAGCCCAGAATAGTGTATGAGGTCTGTCCAGATAGTATCTAGCCATGTGATAAGAAAAATAGAGGCATTTATTGAAGAAGATACAGGGTACAAAAAACAGTGTACACAGGACAATGATGCCTTGGTCTTCTTCAAAGTAGACACCTTGGAACTTCACTCAGTTCTGCCAGCGTCTCTTCCACTGTTCAAAGCTCTCTGCAAAATTTTTTATTGGAATCGCCATCAGCTGCCCTATCTTTTCCTGTATCTCATCGATGGTCTGAAATCTCTTCCCTTTCAAAGGTGGTTTTACTTTGGGGAAAAGCCTGAAGTTACAGGGCAGCAAATGTGGGCTGTAATGGGGGTCCTGAGTCGCCTGGGTATTTTGATGCTTTGCCAAAAAACTCTGTATGAGACATGATGCATGAGCGGGCACATTGTCATAATGAAGCTGCCAATCACCAGTTGTCCATAGCTGAAGCCATTTTCATCATATTGCATGTCTCAACCAATGAAGAACATTGAGGTAATACTCCTTATTAATTTGTTGGCCTGGAGGGGTGTACTCATGATGGACAACACCTTCTCAATCAAAAAACACTGTTAACATGGTGACTTTGAAGCGTTTTTGCCACACACTTATTTGTGCTACATTCATTGCATCATCCCTGAAAGCCTTCTGAATCATCCAAATAATTTCCATGAAGGAATGTTCAAGCTTAATGCAAAATTTTATGCAGATTTGTTGCTCTACACACTCAGTCGTTTTGAATGCCATGGCCACACAGTACATATGTTCACTCAACATCTACCGCCCCCACTGACTAGTACAGTAAAGTTGTCATTGTTTATGGATGCGTATTCCAGTCCACTCTCCTTGGCTGCCGGGTTACATCGATGTTGCGGAAATCATTCTCATTATATTAACAATGGCAGTACTTTTTCCAGACAGACCTCAGAAGATATTTTTTTTCAATATTTTTATTTATTTATTTTTAGGGAGGGAGGGAGGGGGAGAGAGAGAGAGAGAGAGAGAAACATCAATGTGCGGTTGCTGGGGGTTATGGCCTGCAACCCAGGAATGTACCCTGGCTGGGAATCCAACCTGGGACACTTTGGTTCCCAGCCCATGCTCAATCCACTAAGCTATGCCAGCCAGGGCTTCTCGGAAGATATTTAAGGACACAGTTCAAATGCCTAGCCTGGAGGTTTCCACACATGTGATATCTTTATTCTGATATCCACAGATCCACCCTAAATTCATACTCTGAATCATACAGGCTTTTAAAAAACACAGTTTTACATTTATGGCAGGATGGAGTTCCTCTGTCTCTGCCATCCCACCTGGAAGCAGAGCACTTTCTCGCTTTCCTTCTGGTGCCTTGTCCTTACCAAACCAAGATGAGAAAAGAGGTCTTCAGTAAGGCAGAGAAAAGTGATGTGAATCTGTTGACATGCCACCTACCAGAGTTATGCTAAGAGAAAAGACATACCCTCATCTGTCCATTCATTCAACCAATATTTATTGAGCGTCTGCCAGGGAGCAAACACTACTCTCGGCACTCAGGATTCCGTATCCCAACTCATGAGGTTACGTTCTGTAGAGGGCATACAGGCAAAAGCTAAATAAATAAGATAGAGTATTAGCAATGATGAATGGTATGAATAAAATAAATTAGGAAGGGCATAGGGAATACCGAGATTGGGGGTTTTCCTATTTTTAATAAAGTATCCATTTCCTAGGGCTACGGTAACGAAGTACATCACACAGGGTGGCTTGAAACAGACTGAAGGCAGAGAAGGTGGTAGCAGAGACCAGTAATAAAGAAAATGTTGTTTGCCTTTGGTCGTTTTGCTTGGAGATACCTGAAGAAACTAAAGCTTCCCTTAATATTCTGTCCCATTGAAGGAAAAAAACTACAAACAACTGGGATGACCCCTGACAGCTGGGATCCTGGGCAAAAGAGAAAATGGCCAATGGACTGCAAACGGAAGTAAGGTAAAAGTGACCAGAGATGGGGGTCCCAGGGGTCTCTCCAAGGGGGATTTAACACCAATTCACTGAGACAAGTAAGAGGGATGTGTGGCTAGAATGTCAGCTTCACAAGGGCGAGATATTTATTTTGCTCTGTCCCAAACTTATAGCCTAATATCTGACACATAAGAGGCATTTAAAAAAGTATGTATTGACTGACTGAAAAAAGGAATGAATAAACGCATGCATGAATGGAAAGTGAAGAGCTTTTTCTTTTTCCCTTCTATTTTTTTCTCTATTTCCAGTACTCCTTGTGTGCTTGGTCGACAAATAGTAAAATTTATTTTTCTGGAATGGACAGCTAAAGAAAGCTAAGATGTTACAAAGACAAATGTCTACAACCATAAATAATTCCAAACTCCAGCCAAAGGCCTACTTCTTTTCAACAAGAGTTGATTTTGCATAATTCCATAGCAAGGAAATTGGTGCCGATCACTGGAGTTGGTTTCAGTACATTTAAGGGACGTGTGCTCAGGGGCTGATGAGCCAGACAGTCCCCTCAAGTCTGCACTGCACATGCACACTGAGATTAGTAAGGTGGAGCAGGCATAAGAAAGTTGAAAAAGTAAAGACAAAATATATAATGCAAATCCACAAACATTATTGAACCAACAGAAACTAATACATAGAAAAAATGAATAAATTTGGCTCTATTTAAAAAATAACATATACAAAGACACCATTCACAAAGTTAAAAAACAAGACAAAGACTGAGGGAAGATTTTTTTCAATGCACATAGATAATAATCTAGAATATTCTAGATAATAATCCTTTGTGTAAAGAGCTCACATAAACTCATAAACTCTCCCCCCCCCAAAAAAAATGAAAAATGTGAATAGGCAATTTATATAAGACAAAATAAAAATAAGCTTAAGAAACAGCTCAATCTCACTACAACCAGGGGAAAATTTAAACAATAATGTACCATATACAGCCCTTACCAATGTGGCTCAGTTGGTTGGGTGTCCTTCTGCAAAGCAAAATCTCACCAGTTTGGTTCCCAGTCAGGGCACCTGCTAGGTTGTAGATCCAGTCCCTAGTCGGGGTATGTTCGAGAGGCAACCAATAGATGTTTCTCTCTCACATCAGTGTTTCTCTCCTTCTCTTCCTCCCTTCCTTCCTTCCCCTGTCTCTATAAATAAATAAATAAATAAATAAATAATTTAAACAATAACAATATGTGAGGTCTGTCCAGAAAGTATCCAGCCATGTGCTATGAAAAATAGAGACATTTATTGAAGAAAATACAAGATACAAGAAACATTGTACATAGGATAATGATGCCTCAGACTTCCTCAAAGTAGGCACCTTGGGACCTCACAGAGTTCTCCCAACAACCATCAGCTGCCCTGTCATTATTTTCCTGAATCTCAGTGATGGTCTGAAATCTCTTGCCTTTCAAAGATGATTTAAGTTTTACAAAAAGCCAGAAATTGCAGGGTGCCAAATCTGGGCTCTAGGAGGATTGAGTCACCTGGGTGATTTGATGTTTTGCCAAAAAACTCTGCACAAGGTGTGATACATGAACGGGTACATTGTTGTGATGAAGCTGCCAATCACCAGTTGCCCATAGCTGTGGCCTTCTGAATCACCTGAATAGTTTCTGCTGAAACATATTCAAGCTTAATGCATAAGCTGATGCACATTTCTTTCTCTACTCAGTCATTTTTAATGCCATGGCCACACAGTACACATGCTCACTCAATGGCATCTTATTGCCTCCACTGACTAGTACAGTGAAGTTGTCATTGTTCACATATGCTCATTCCAGTCCACTCTCCTTGGCTGCCAGGTTACATGAGTGTCACCCCAAACCATTCTCATGATATTAATAATGGCTGGTATTTTTCCAGACAGACCTCGTACTTACTTAGCAGAGTTAACCTAGGGGAGCTATTAGCAGTATAGAGCTCTTGCTCTCAGCCAGGCAAGCTATTACACATTCTGGGTGTCTTTGTTGCTTCCATAACATTTGCCTAAGCTTCTGGCTTCCTTCTACTTCTCTCCTCTGAATCAAGTTTGAAGCCCCATCTACTTTATTCTCTCTCTTCATCCTGAGTAATCCTAGGCATCTGTGTGTGTTAGATCAAATTGAATTGTCTGTAGACCAAGTTGGATCACATGTTGGACAAAGGGGTATATAAGGATTATCAGTTAAGCATAGAGAAGATCTACTCATGCCTGATGAAAAGAACTTGCAAATGGAGCCTTTCCCCCAAGATCACATACCATGGCAGCTTCACATTTTGTGTCTGGTGAGTAGCAGTGGTCAAGGGTGGATGCACCAGAACTCTTCACTCAGTCCAACCCCTGCCCCACTTCCTTCCTAGCTACACTTGGAGTCGCCACCCTCTCCATATATTCCCCTTTTCATGCCCTCACTGGAGTCTGTTTAAGGAATGAGTAGCCATGGGCTGTCTATCTCCCCTTGGAAACAGAGTTTGGTGGCACTAGGTTATGATGCTGCCCTGCTTCATGACCTTGTAACTGTAGCCTGGGGTCAAATGACATGTGGTGATTAAAACAACCCTCTCCACATCCCCAGCCATGCCTAGCACCAGAACCTGAATTTCATTCAGTCTTAGGTTTCAAGCTCCTTTGGAAACCTATAAAGGCTCTTCCCTTCACTATGAATAATTCCTGATTTCATGTTTGTCCTCACAAGAACTCAGATTCCATTTCTCAATATGTCATAGACTCCAATTTTAGTTATTTTTTAATTTTTTCCCAAAATCTGAAAACATTTCTGGGGGATCCTCCCCCAGAGCCCTCTGCAAACATGAGCTCCTTGGCCTCTTTTCCCCATCCAGCCTGGCCTGGGCTGTCAGATGCATGGACTTCATGGAAACTTTTGGGACTTACCTCCAATCCTCTGATCTCAGAAGAAGAGGAATCCAGCAAGCAATTTCACAACGCTGCGGGAGAGGCCGCAGGCATTGATTTAAAAATAGTGCCCTTGAGAAAGACCTGGAAGAGCCCTCAGAACCCCCCAAGCTGTGACTATTCCTCCTGTAGCCCCTCTACTGGCTCCTACACCCCCCCCCACTTTAACACACTGGAGAGAGGGAAGGGTCTATGAATCCACCCATAACCCATACCTCACTGCATGCTATAGATTATTGAATTTTTAGAGTTCCATAGAAATCTTCAACTTGAAAAGTACTTTTGGCCAGTCAATATCCATTATACCTTCCTGGGTTACAACACTTCAATTTTCTTTAGGGAACTACCTTTTCCCTGCAGCTGTACTTAGAGGAAGTGTTGGTCAGCACACCGTTTTCTACCTTCTCCAAGGGTGGGCATGTGATCCAGGCAAGGCCAGTTGGACTGTGGCTATTAGTGAGTGATACAAGGATGGAGCAGGCTATCGAAGTGCGTGCATTCAAGAGGCACCCCGCCACCAGCATCAGACAAGACCACTGATGAAATCCTGCCAACGGGACCCTGAAGCTGTCCTGGCTCTTGTCCTCTTTCAAACCTGCTCCTTGGTCTTCCCTTCAACTCCGTGAGCTACTAATTAGATATAATAGATTTCTTTCTCTTTTTATTTTTCTTAAGTTTACTAAAGTCATTTTTTGTTTGCCTTCACCCAAAGCACCTTGACAAAGAATTTATCTGATTTTGCCCCTTCACTGCATGAGGAACCTGAGGGCCAGAATGGGTCTTGCCTGAAGTCACCCAGCGGAAGGAATCAGATCCACACGGGCACTCAGGTGCCCTTAGCCTCTCCCTGGGCTCTTCTTCCTCGTCAGACTGCTGTGGCTGGGTTTGGGACACAGGAGCTCCGCCCCTCTGTGTATGTGTGTGTCAGGGGGTGGGGGGGGATGCTGGCCCCCATGGCTTCAGAAACTTGTCTTCCCCTTTCTCAGGTGCTGAAAGCAAAGAAGAATCTTCAGTGTCTCTGCTGTAGTCCATCATTTTCCTCTTGCTCTCTGGGCCTAAGGTACTGAGCACCTACAAGGAAATTAGCTCTGTAGCACCCTATGAGACGGTTACAGCACAGGGGAAATGCTGTCTCACCCCCAGAGACAAGGGTCCAACTTTTGGCCCTTAACCTCTGTCCTAGGTGCTGTTGTGGGAGGCCAGCTGCCACGATGGCTGGCACCTCCGGGGAATGCTATAGAGAAATAAAACATGACAGACACGTTACATCCACTAGGATCTCTTCTTGACCCCCTTCTCTTCTGCACCCCTCCCCTGGAGGTAACTACTTTTCTGAATTTTGTACTTATATATTTTACATGCTTTTATCCTATATATGACTAAACCATTGAACTTGAATCTTGAAAAGGCCTTATGCTTCAACAAATAAATAAAACATAGGTGTTTGTAACTGTGGTGTAACAAGTTCCTATATGACAATACATTGACCCACTCCCCACTCTGACTAAAAGGGTATATTAAAGGCAGTGGGCCCACAGTTAAGGGGTCTCTTGCCCAGAGGTTTCTTAAGAACTCCCTGAGGTCTGGTGAGACCACAGAGCTTCAGGCACCTGTCCTTGAGGGCCTGGGGAAGAGACTCCCCCCTCACCTCCACACAGCCTTGATTTCTTCACATAGCCAATAGGTGGGATCATCTCACCCTATCTCTCCATCCGCCAGCCTGGACCAGTTTTGTAGACTGGTCTAGCTCCTTATGTAGGCTTCATCTACAATAGCAGATTAAGTTTGCATTTTCAAATTTTATACAAATTGTGTGCTATTGTTGTCTGAATCATTCTGCAAATTGCTGGGGGGTGGTTCTCAGTTTATGTTTTGAAGGCTTATAACCACGTTAAATCTCAAAAAACATATGCAACTATATGCATATAATAAAAGCTGTACTTTTTTTTCCTGGTGAAAAATTACCCAGTTTTAAAATTCTGACAATGCTACAGTGAACATGCTTGTAAACTGTCTCTTTGTTAATACATGTGAGCATTTCTCACTTTATGCTTCATGACAGCCTGATGAGTGTGTAAAATGATATCTCCTTGTGTTTACAATTTGTAGTTTTCTCTTACAAGAAGGAGTCAAACCACTGAGGCAGCCACTGGAAAACTTTTTTTTGTAACGGGCCAGATATAAATATTTTAGACCATTCACCCTCTGTCCCAATGCCCGGCCCTTCCCTAGTAGCACAGAAAGCAGCCACTTTCATTCATAAGCTAGGGGGCATGTTCTAAGGAAGCATTTCTTATAAAAAATAGCTGCAGCTAGCTAGCAGACTGCAGTTTTCTGACCTTTGTTCAAGAGACAGTCTCTGAAAAACACAAACCAGTAGAAAAACATATATAAGATAATGTACAAGTGGCCAATCGATATACAGAGTTCAGTCTCCCAAGCCACCAGTGTGTGATCAGATTCCCTCCTTGACACAGCCTCAGAAGGCCTTCAGGTTTCCTCCACTGGCAGGAGGCGGACATGAGACCAATGGTGAGAGCATCCTGGAGCAGCTCCTCCCACACAGAATGAGGGGGTGCACCCTGGCTGTTCTTCACCCACACGGAAGCTATCCAAGACCCTCCTCGGCACCCTCAGATGCATGTAAAACATGTACCTCCTGCCGGGAGGCAAGCACTGCATCCGGTAGAATCAATGATAGGAGACAGAAAATTTCCAGAGCATCCTTCCTGAAGGTTAAATTCTCTCCTTGCGCATGGAGAGTTGGACAATGGGATGACAGGGCAGAGGCAAAGACATTTCCAGAGGCCTTCCTGCTTGGTCAGCTGTAATACATTTCCTCTGAACATTGCTGATACCATACATTTTAAACCGCTCAAGCCTGAAGGGAGTTTACCGTTAGAAAAACATCCCCCTGCCCCGAAATATGATCAGTGGGGAAACTAATAGCTGCAGAGTTTGCAAAACATTCCATCTTCCCTGGATTAAGTCTACAACCTGGGAAAATACCGGGAGCAGATGGTTCGCAGTCAGGGTTAACAAGCAGACCCAAGAGGACTGAATTTCTTTCCTTTTCTCTTTTTTTCTATTCAAGGTTCTTTCTTTTTGTTTTTTTTTTTTAAAGATTTTATGTATTTTTAGACAGAGGGGAGGGGAGGGAGAAAGAAAGGGAGAGAAACATCAATGTGTGAGAGAAACATTGATTGACTGCCTCTCACACGCCCCCACACCGGGAGCCTGGCTGGCAAGCCCAGCATGTGCCCTGACCAGGAATCCAGCTCGGAGACCTTTGGTTTGCAGAAGGACACCCAACCCCCTGAGCCACACCAGTCAGGGCGAGGAACTGAATTTCTGCCTGCGACTCATTAATAGAGGAGGACTGGGCCCTGCAGCCTGGGCAGCTGGAAGTACCCTGATTATGTTGGTGCTAAAGGCAGGGAAGGACCCCAAGGAACACGGCTTTAAAATGCAGGCCTAGCTCACCAGTTAAGACAATGCTAGTCCTGCTGTAACTTGTGCAGGGTGCTTTGAAGCTTTCGTTATCTCTGATGGCAGCTAGGTGACATGGCAGATGCTGTGGGCCATGCCCAGCACAGGTATATAAGATTGGAACATAGGCCACCCCACTCCCCCAAGAAAACCCAAACTATACTCCATTCCAGAAATCACCACTCTAGGATGATCCTCTCCTCCTCACCCCATCCATTTGTCCACTTCCTGCAGACCTTGTGAGGGAGCGGACGGCCTGGAAAGCAGCATCTATAACACCACGACAGAGCCCCGGGGTCCTGGCAGGGACCTGCCCAGGACTCCAGTTCTCTGTGTCAGGTCAGATTTCATAATTAGCCGCTCTGGTCAAAATGTCCCCAGTACAGAACATCTTCTGTATGCAATCAATTCAGTTCTCTGAGCAAGGGCAGTGGACATTCTAGTCCTAACAACTACTTCTCAATACCTGTCTTTCCCAGGAACTGCTTCCTTAAAGCCTGGGTGGCCCAAGTTGTGCCTCAGATCTCATCAGAAGGTAGGAATAGAGGACGTTCAAGTAACAGTGCTGACTTGGGATCACACAGGCTCTTGTCCACTCCTGCTCAAAACGTGTGTCCCATGTAGAGAGCACTAGCATTCCCCAGAGGCGATGCTCTCACCTCCCAAACCAGTGCTTCCCACCAACACGTAAGTGCTGTGTCTGCCAGGGACCACCCCCACCCCACGTAGCCGGAGACACACCAGCCCGGACCCTGCTCAGTACCAAGCAGTGCCCTTGCCCCTCAGGGATGGATGATTAGCCTGTTCCCTGACTCTGGGTCTCACCTTGCTGCTTGTACCCCCATGGCTCACCCAGTCTTTTTATTTTTTCTCACTTGAAGGTATGTTTATTGATTTTAGAGAGAGAGAAACATCAATGTGAAAGAGAAGCATCAAATGGTTGCCTCCCATTTGTGTCCCAAGTAGGGGTTGAACCCACAATCTTTTTGTGTATGGAAGGATGACACTCCAGACAACTGAGCCACCTGGCCACACCTCACTGAGTCTTTAATAAAATCAATGTTCTCCACTTCTATCTGGAGCCTTTTTCTCCGTGAAGACTCAGACATGGCTAATACCACAGGGTCAAGACATCACAGTTCTCTCCATCCTCTCTCCCCTTTTATCCCCTATCAGCTCTTCGACCTACCCTGAGGCCGGTATCAGAAGCCCTCCTGCAAACCACCTCAGACACAGTGACACCACACAGGGCTGACTCCTACTCAAGAGACAAAGCTAGATGTACTAGAACATCAGTTTGAGTTCAAGCTTAAAGATCCACTTCAGCCCTGGCTGGGTAGCTGGTTAGAGCACCCTCCTGATGCGCCAAGGTTGTGGGTTCAATTCCCAGTCAAGTCACATACAAGAAACAACCAATAAATAAGTGGGACAACAAACAGATATCTCTCTCTCTCTCGCTCTCTCTGTCTCTCTCTCTCACACACACACACACACACCCTCCTTCCTCTCTCTCTCTAAAAGATCCACTTCATTTAAGGAAACAAAACATAGCAACAGGTCACTGAACTATGGTAAAAGGCTTCTGAACTACCAAAATGCCCATAGTTCATAATTTTAAAGAAATACATTTACTCGCTTATTCATAGCAAGTATTTATCGCTCATTTACCACCAGGAAGACAGATGTGGAGCAAGCACGCCTTCACTTCCCACAACCAGGCCCTGGCAGACAGTGGTGGTCAATCAGGCATTCTCCCATTGAATCTAGATGAGAGAGCCCCTTTCTCAAAACTGCATTCCAGGCAATCGTTACCAATCAATAGGAATTGGCCTGTGAAATAAAACCAATCTGCTACTCCTAGTCAACTGCACGTTGGAGACATTAGATCCTGGAGATATAAAGATGAACAAAAACAAAACGCTTACCTTGGAGCAACAGCTGGGTAGCCAGATTTGTAGTATCTAACTATGAATATAGATTTTGAGGGAAGAGGGCTGTGGTAGTCAGAGTGAGCTGAACTGAGGAGGTGAGAGTTACACAAAAAACAGTGGGAAGGGAGAAGTGGGACAGTCCAGGTAGACAGAGCAGCACAGCCAAAGACAAGTGCAGGTGAATGCCCGTGGTGGGTTGGGGAAGGCCCAGTGGTGATGGGTTGTAGCCTGCAGAAGAGAGGTGGGAGATGTACTAAAGCTAAACCCTGAAGGGCCTGAGAGATTGAATGTCAATCAGAAGACATTGAGGAGACAGTTGAAAATTTCTGAGTATACTTTGCTTTGTGATAAACTTTCTGCACTGGACAGAAATGTTGTATTTCACCTTAGCCCAGTGAGACCTTGCCTGTGGCCAGCACCCTGCAAGGGCTGGGTTTGAGAGTCAGCAAGTAGCGAGGGGTCTAGTGGTGAATTTCTGCCTCATTCCCTGACCCAAGATCCACCCCAGGCAACTGGAATGGAAACCATACCAGGGAAACAGAAAGGAAGTATGTTGCTACCTTTGTGGAACCTGGAATTTGTTTTTCTGTGAATAAAACAGACTTATGAAATGATGGCTTGTTACAGGCGGACTATCAGGAATAGTCGGGTACTTCCGGTGGTTATATATTCATATGAAGTATGCTTCTCTAGGCTGACCTGGGAATTTAACCATTTATAACATCATCTCTGTCTGGAAGTATACATGGTTTCCAAACAAGTAACTTGAAAATGAATTTGGAGCACAGTCTAATCAGAAGTGGGAGGCAGCCTGCGTTTTTATTGGTCTTTGGGTCCCTTTGGATTCACATGCAGTGTTATTCTTGTCCCTGATCCCAAGATGCAAGTATTAATTGATGTCTAAGTGACATCTTTTCAGTAATGAGCGGAGAGTACTTTTTGAAGAGATACGCTCTTGTACCTCTGGTACATCTGCCTGGATGGTGGAAAGGTCTGTGGCTGGGCATTAGGAGCCGTGAGCTCTGGTCCTGCAGCTGCCATATATTAGCTTTAAGCCTGTGAGCAAGGGTGAGTGACTGTGCAATACCTCTGAGGTTCCTCCATTGCCAACATTCTATGATTTATGGCTTTAAGACAACTAGATCACAGATGATGCAGTAAACTTTCCATTGCTCCTTTTTCTGGTCAAAATACAATGAGCCTGGTCCAACCACTTTATTAGGATGTCTTTATTTTTATGATTTTTATGACTTTTCCACCAAATGCATTGCTTTCTTTATTTGGTCTGGGTTTTGGGGACATCATCTTGGCTATTACATCCATAAATGCTCTTCACAACAGGCAAGAGAGGATGTGGGAGCCAGAGCCTTTGAAAGGTCTACATAACTTACAGTTCTGCTGGGATTTTGATTTGATGAACCTGTTTCACTTTAATAAATTACTGAGGCTTCTCTTCCCCTTGAATCTTTTCTGCTGTCTTTGTTCTAAAACAGGCCAAAGAATATGTTCGAAGTTGCCCATGTCCCTGTTTTGAAGGTGAAAGATTGCTGGGTGTCACCCTGAAAAAGCGACCTGTCCTATTAGATGTTTCTGTGGTTCCCAACCCACTGTGAACTTTGCCTTTCACTTGGCAAAGGAAGTCATCATTTGATAAGCTATTTGTAGCCCAGAACAGCTGTTCACAGCTTAGGTTCAGCAAATGCCATCACACTGCAGACTCAGTCCTAATACCCCCCGAGAAATTGTCATGACCCAAGTGTGTGGCTATGATGAGTGAACAAAGAGTGACCACTTCTCCAGTCTCAGAGAAGTCACCCATTGAATGTTTAATTATACTCACTTCTCTTAGCCAGTCTCATGCAGGCTCTTACATGCAAAAGCCCAAATGTGAATCTAAAACCCTCTAGGTTCCTGCCCTGGTCTTCATTAGTGAAATCAAGGGATCAGATGATACTACTGAGGTAATAATAATAACAACAACAGTAGCAACTTTCATTTATTTGCTCCTGATTATGTGTTAGGTAATATGCTAGATAATTGACAAAACTATTACTGCTATTTACAGATGAGGGAAAAGAAATTGTGTGGTTTGCCAAAGGACTTAATAGTTAAGAACACAACAGACTTGGAATTTAAAATCAGGTGCCCCTGGAGAAAAGGCGCATCTTACTTCACTATGGTTCATGGATTAAAATTTTGACACAGAGACGTGGATGTGGGTATGTGTGCCTGTCCCGACTCCTGGCTTACATATCCTTCCTTGTTAAGGTTCTTTAACAGCCTGTCCTTAATTCTGCTGGAATTATCACCACCTTTCCAGCCTGCCCCCACTTGCATAAAGACAGAACTCCTTCCCTTGGTCTTTCCTCCGTGTTTCTGGGAACATCTAAATACAGCAGCAGAAGTCACAACACATCACTCATGCTACCGCTTGCCCTTCTATTCCTCTCTGCTGCCTCTTGATCAGCTCTGTGATGTGGTCTATAACTTGGGCTGACCTGACAAAGTTCCCAGGTGGCATTTGCCCACCTGTCTGTGACCTCTAGTACATGCTGAGTGATCCACGCTCCTTTCCTCCATGGCCCTTGGGGGAATCTTGGCTTACCCCCAGGCTCCTTCCGACTGGAAGGGAGAGCATGCTACCTTCTGTGTCCAGCTCTCTTGTGTTTCATTTCGCCTGTGTGTGAAGGGGTGAGAAAGTGCAGCACCTTACCCAGCCGACTCTGGGGTTACCGTTCTTTCTGTTCTCCGTGTGGTCCTCCCATCTGGGGCACGTAGGCACCCAGGGCAAGATCAGAATGGTTTATGGAGCAGCTGCTGTGCTCAGTCCACTGGGCCAGGGCTCCTTCCTCAGTTAAGGGAAAATTTTTCTCCCTGAGGCCCTGGTCCTTCCCAGTAATTTGTGTATGTGTCTATATACGAACCCAGAGGCCTCTGGGCCCATGGAAACCAGGAAATGTGCCTAGAGGGAGTGAGGTGGTGTTTCTAACACACACTGGGTGTCCAGGTCTCAGGAGGGAAAGTCAGGGGGGGCATGTGTCTGGGCTGAAAAATATGTTGAGCTATCCGTCTACCGTGGTTTAACCCGTTTACTTCTTTTTCTGCCTCCTTCTCTACCCCTCCCACCTTCAAGCAGGTAACAGCCGATTGGGCTCCTGCCTAGTGGGAGGTTTGAGGTAGGGCTGGAGGCAAAGACTTCCCTTCTGGGCTTTGAAAACAAAAGCCTAAGCTCTTAGTAAAAGACTTAAAAAATAATACAAATTAAAAAAAAAAAAGACAGACTGTCCTGAAGAAACATGGAAGGGAAGAAGCAATTTCCCCAAACTAGAAAGAGTGGAGGGGGGTGGGAGGCAAAGGTGGAGGTGACTGAGCGAAGTTGTAAGCCCTGCTTCCGGGGAGAATGACATCAGCGTGGCTCAGAGCTGCCTCTGCAGAGATGCTCCGGGGCAGAGTGGAGGGGGAGGTGGGGTCCCCACGTGGCCAGCGGCACGTGGTGGGCCCGAGACGGGCACGCAGGTCAGGCAAGCGCAGGGCTGTCACAGAGATGAATTGCGTGTGCAGAGAAGGAGGGCCAACCCCGCACCCCCAGAGGCCGGGCGCTGCATCCACCCCAGAATCGCTGGCATCCGTCACCGGAAGGAGGACACCCCAGTGAGGACTGAGGTTATGCAGTTTTGTTTGTTTGTTTGTTTGTTTTCTGCCAGCCAGAAGAAATAAGAACTTGGCATTAGAAATAAAGCTGTTGCAGAAAATGAAGAAAGTTATTCTTAAACCTCAGTGTGTGGGCTGACACCGTCACCTGTGTCTGCACCTCCTGCGTTAACCCAGGAGGGAAAAGCTGTGCTCGCACTCTGGCCCCAACCCTTGGCGAAACTCAGACCTTCTGTCCGGGACCCCAAAATAAGTAGCCTTGACCGTAAGTGTCTTCATATTGTGCTTTCATTTCCACTTCAATAATAAATAATTCAGGGAAATAGTTTTAAATAGAAAACATTCAGTAAACACTATTGAGTTTTTCCAGAACCTTAAGTTTGAGAGGGATGTCACAAAATCATCTTCAGAGAAGCTGCGTGCATGTAAGGCCGAAAAAACAAGAGTCTTTAAAGGAAAGTTCTAATTAAATCTTGCAGAGCACTGTATTTCCTGCCTTGTAATTGTGATGTATGGTATGGCTTTGTTTTTAAACAACACCTAATCTTTAAAATGACTCTGCTGAACAGCCTAGCATTTTTTTCCAGAATATGTCCACTGTGTATATTAAATTGACTAAACATTCAGGAGAAGGAACACAAATCAGACCCAGGAGAGACTATTGTTCAGTGTAAGTAGGAGGGAGGGAGATGTTACCAGTACTGAAAATATACTCAAATTCTGATTAAAATTCCAGATCCAGGCCCATGCAAGCCTCTTAGGAACATTCAAACTGTTGAAAATAGAATGGAAAAAAGCGATTACCGACTGGCATCAGCATTTATTTGTTTAATGAACATTACGTGGCCTGGATCCTATTACTAATGTTTCTCTTCTTCAACATATGTCCACTGAGGAAGAAAAGTTCTTTGTTGGTTGCAAAGCGGCCGTCAGAAGTTGGACACACTGAGAGATGACAAACAGGCAGCATCTCCTGCGTGCTCACGAGGAAAGTGCTGGCAGTTGCCGACAGGTCATAAACACACACGAAATGCTAAACTTAGTGGGTTGTTAGATGCTTGTCTTAAAGTTAAAAAAACATTTTTAAAATAAACCTTCCTTATGTCTACTTCTTTTCCACATTCTCAACTCTGACATTCAACTGCACTTCACAAACCGACGTGTAATAACATTTCAAACCAAATTCAGGAAACCTTCACGAGTCCAGACTCTATTCGTAGAGAACTGGCAAGGTGAGAGGCCTAGGAGACTACTGGGAAGTTTATGTTACCATTCTTATGAATAGACAGGTGAATACTGTAAATAATATTGTCAAGAATAATGTTTTTTAAGGGAGATATTTTCACGTTGTTTAGCTATCCCCCAGCAATTAGTTACTTCGAAGCTGTCTGCATTGTGGTCTCTCTGTTAGAGCACCGGTGGTCATTACATCCTTCTGGAAAGGGTCTCATGGTCAGTTTCCCTGATGTCACTCCTCCTTCGGCTTCCAACTAGCTCTCAGGACACATCTTCTCAAATTCTTTTGTAGGCTCTTCTTCCTCACCCACCCACTCAACTGGTGGAATCACTCAGCATTCCATCTGCGGACCTCCTCTCCTCTTCCCTCCTCTCCATAACCACAGACTCACTGGGCAGCATTGACCCCAGGGCTTTACTCAGTGATAATGCTCACACTTAGGTTTCCAGCCCTGATGTCTTCCTCGAGCTCCCTCATGTATCTGCTCTCCCAGGGGGTGACCTCCAATCTGCAGCTAGCCTGAACCTTAAACCTGGACACTGTCTTTAATTCCTCCCCCTTCCCCCATCATTATCCTAAACATCATTTTAACCGTCCACTCTGTCCCTTCCCATAGCCACCAGCTTATTCCTGCCATTGTCATTTCTCACCTGGACTTCTGTAACAATCTCTTAACTAGTAGACCTGCTTCTAATACATTCCCTCTGCCACCCCAGCCCGACACCATAGGGATCTTCCTAGAGTACAAATCTGAGGTGTCACTCCCCTGCTGAATCTCTTAACTGGGACTCCCACTGCCCTTGGGATAAAATTCAAACTTTGTACAGGCTGACAAGGGCCTTTGTGATGAAGACCATGTTCATCTCTCATTATAATAGCCTCTAGTTTTGCACACCAGACTGAATGTGCTATGTTGGCATCTTCCGTCCCCTCCACTTAGATCACCCTTGCCCTTCACCCCTACTCTCTCCTGGATCTATTAAGCTTTCAGTTAAAACATCACCTCCGTTGGGAAGCTTTCTCTACCTTCCCAAGACTATACATGGCACCTCTTGTACATGCTCCCAAGTACTCCTTGCCACGTCCCATGTCTCAGCATTTAACATGCTGAATTGCAATAGCAGGTTTACATCAGTTTTCTCTAAAGAACTGCAAATACCTTCAAGGAGAGACATGTCTTGTTCATTATATCCCCAGTGACCAGTTAATTCTAGATATTCAATACATATTTGAAGGATGAATGAATGTAGTTACCCTAAAAACCTGTTTCTCAGTTTCCTGATTCTAAATTACGAACAGGGAAGACCTCATAAGCCCAGACTGAGTCAGTGTCTACCACGGCCACACGAGCTGAGTTGAGCTTGTAAGCGGAGAGATGAACTCGCTTAGAAAGGAGTATGGAGGCAGACAATGGAAGCATACTTACTAGAATTATACAATGTTTTTCACTGAAATAAAGAAACTGCACCTTATGTTTAAATCAGACATTGTATATTTTCCCCTAATCCATGCGGCCTCCTCCCATTAGTTCATTATCAAGAAGTGAAGCTGTACTTTCTTTGTAATGCACAAAATAAAGGGGTCATGAAGGTCTTCTCTTAGCTACATTTAAGCTAAGCCCTGGCTGCTTTGGGAAGAATGACTGGGGGCTGAGTGGGGGGCAGTGTGGGGCATGGCACTGAGTTGAGGAAGGTAGAGGGGACAAGAGCAGAACTGGGAATCTCAGGGAACTGTTGTGGCAGTCTTGGCAAAGGGCTAGAGTGGCAGCAACTGTGATGGAAAGAGGTAGATGGGTTCAGGACATTTTTGGAGGTGGAACTGTTTGCACTTTTGATAAGTTGGGTGTTGGGGTAAATCAGAGGGAGATGCCAAGAATACAGTTGGTGCAGAGGTTAAGCACGTGGATCACCGGAGTTTAAATCCTAGCTACTATTAGTGAGCTCTGTAACCTTGGGTAAGTTACTTAACCCCTCTGTGCCTTGATTTTCTGGTCTACAAAGTGGGTGATAATAATAGAAGCTCCCTTATGGATTTGTTTTAAAAAAAAATCAGACCCGATATTATATGTGCAACATTTCAGACATTGCCAGGCCTATTAGTAGGTTTTCTTATAAACTAAGAAAAGTAAATTTTCAGGTCTCTGCCTTTTGCATTGGAGTAACAAAGGTGGCATTTATTGAGATGGGGAAGACCACTAGAGGAAGAGATTTTAAAAGAATAGGTATCAGAGTTCAGCTTCAGATATGAGCTTGAGATTACTGCAGACTTTCTGGTCATCTTTGGATAGGAGTCTGATCTCAGAAGAGAAGCCTGGGCTAGAGATGTCAGTCTGTGGGACTTCAAAAGACAGGTGATATTTAAAGACCAACAAGGGAGAGTGTGTAAAGGGAGTGAGTTAAGGGTAGTAACAGGGCCAGGGACTGAGCCATGACACTTCTCAAAGCTGAGTAGAGAAGCAGCCAACAAATGATGTTTGCACAGTGCTGTCACGCACAAACGTCAGACCAGCGGAAACAGAGACACAAGGAGTACCGAAACAAAGGATTGCACTTCCATTTCTATTCAATGGAGCCTGAAACATCTAATTCTCAGTTTTGTTTTGTTAAATTGATTTTGGGGCTTTTCCTGATGCTCATGGGAGTCTCCTCTTTCAAGATTTAAAATTAAATACAGATCATTTGGAGATTTAGGTGCTTTTGGTGGTTGGATCTTCAAGGAGTTGGTGAGCACAGAAGGCAGGACATTAAACTTAAACCAGATGATGAAATGCCTTACAAGCCGCATTACGGAGCTTGGACTCGGTAACAATGAGGAGCCATTAAAAGCTATTAGATGGGAGTGAAGCATGATCATTTTACATTCTAGAAAGAGTGCTCTTGAACAGAGTGCAGAATGGTTGGGAAAGCAGCAAACCCAGAAGCTGGGAGACCAATGGTGTGTCTGCAGTAGTGACACAGGACAGAAAAGGCTGTCGGGGCAGAGGAGCCCTTCGCACTGGAGTGAGGACCACGGTGAGGCAGGCACACACGGGACAAGGTGATTGAGTAGGCAGAGAGTGCGAGAAAGTAGATGACACCAGGCTTCTGGTTTGTTTTCAAACTGGTCTATGCCTTTAATAAACATCTTCCCAAACTTGTATTTATGCTTTACACAGTATCCCCAATGCTTTCTGTAGCGATAACCCTCTAATTTTCAAATATCTTCACATCCTGTCCCCTGATGAATGCACACAGTCATTAAGTAGCTCAAATGGAAAATAAACATGCAGATTTGGGCTCATTTGGGCTCAGTTCTCTGAGCCCCAGGCCTGGGAAGAGGAAACAAATTCTATTACCTAAACCACAGAAGCTGAAATCCTCCAGACAAAGAAGAAACACTCCAGTGATTGACTTGGTCTCTGCATCATTTGGCTTAACAAAATAGAAAAGTGTTAATATGCTAGACCTTATTTACAAAAGAAAATAATTTAGCCTATCATTATGAGAAAAAGCCCATATTTCAAATAGCAATATTCTTGTAATAAATAAAAAGTCCCTTGACAAATTCTATTAAACCCATTCAGATCTCTGTTAATGTGGAAGATTTTCTAATGACCCAGCCCAGCACTGCTGGCTGCATGCTGACTTGATTTGCAGCTGTTTATAAATATACATATAAAGACATGGCTGCCTCCTTGCTGGGAGCTGAAGGACCCTGAGGAAGGCATTTTTACTTCTAGGTATCTTTCCCAGCTCTCTCGTCGGGTTTACAATTGTCCTATTCATAATTCTTTTCTTCTCACACTTCCCAATTCCTCTCCCCCTCGTCTCTCCTGAATCTGTTCCTATCCAGCACTCCATTGAAACTGCATTGTACCTAAGCTGCTTGGAGGCTTGCTTTTGCTAAAACCCTCACCCTGAGGTAAGGCAGCAAATGTTTAATGCATATCTTTGAAGTAAATTCCTAATGCCTGTGCTAAAACTCCCAAGGATGGAGTGTAACCAGTTCAACCACTTTTCCCCTTGCATTTGCAACATTCTTTTCTTTGTGATCTGTAAGAAGTAATCACCTAAAGCAAACCTGTGCATAATGAGGACCTCCCTTGATGTAATGCTCCCAGAAAAGCAACAAAAGCCTGTGCAGGCAGGGGTTGAGGCACCCTCTCACTCAGAGAGAGGCCCTGCCATCCCTTTTCTCCACAGGACTTCTGCAGTCTGTGTGAATTTGTTCCTTGCATCCACAACATCATGGACCCCACTGGTCAGAGTCCGCATCATAAAGGAATGAATTTTTTAGCCACAAGGCAAATGCCTATTACTGGGAATGAGTGACACATTCAGCTTCAAGCTTCCCATTGAGCCATTAACATATCTTCCAAGCGAGGACTGGAACTACAAGTGGTATGTCTGTGACATCTCTCCTTTCCAGCTCACTCCTTCAACTTACTTTTGGACCAGTGTCTGCTCTTCTCCTCAGGACAGGGAATGGTACAGTCAGCATCACCTGCTTAGCTTTGTCCTCCCTAGGATAATTTCATTGTCTTCCTCCTTATCTCCACGGGGTTCTCACTGGGACCCAGTTCCTCGAGTTCATACCACAGAAAAAGTGAGCAGTGTCTCTATAAAAGAATGTTGGAGATTCCTAAATCGGCTCAAATCTGTAGCCTTGAACAAACCCGATTTAGCTCATTGACGTCAAGAGAAAAGGATAAGGGAGAGTAGAAAACCCAAGCAAAGGGCTGGGATGGGAGCTCTGTGTTCCTAGAGGCTAGCACAAGGGCAATGGGAGAGGGAGGGAGAGGGGCATGGATGGAAGGAATGGACTGCCTCATGGGGCAGATATTAGGAGACACACATCTTACTTTGGCTTAAGCTGGACACTTGTGCTAACCCACCAAAAGTTTTGTGGGGCGCCGTGGTGCTGCTGGTAACTAGGACAGCCTTGGAGGAAGCTGCTCCAAGAACGCTTGGGAACACCCACTGAATGAGAAATGCCCAAGCAGAGATGTGGCAAAAGCTCTTACCCGCTGGAGCTTTTCTGGAGATTCCAGGCCCCTTGTCTCTAGACTCCCCATACTCTAACAACCATTGGGATCAGTAACTAACTAGAGGGAGGCTGAGCTTTTTGTTTCAGTAAGTACCGGGGTCTTGTGAATGATGAGTCCTCAAAAACGCTGTCTTTTACACAGCACTGAATTTAACTTTGGTCAAAAAGAAATCAACAGGGAAAGTACCACATCATAGTAACGGACACATAGTAGGCTTTCAACAACCACTAGTTCCTGCTTGCTACCACTCTTGTTCCCTCTGGTAGCCCCCACCCACCTTTGAGATGATTATTTTCCATGTTTGCCTCTTTCATCTGTATTTCTTCTTCTTTGGCCCCAGATGTCAGATTGGCTTGTGTTACTCCAGGATGAATCATTTGATTTCCTGTCCATGTTCCTAACCTTTCCAGCTCCTCTTGTATCATTTCTCAGTCATCCCTGCTGTTTACAATACCTCTCAATTTAAAACAATCTGCAAATCTCATTACCGAACCGCTGACTCCTCTTCCCCGTGATCACAGGACATGTTGCATAAAACAAGGCCTAACACCAACTCTCTTCCTTCCCTCTGAGGCACCACAGCCCTAAGGAACTTCACTGTGTTATTATTTTCAATATGATTATATTACACATTTGCTCCTAGTCTGTGCAAATCTAATGGGTGAAAATCAGGATTAATCATTTTTTAACTTGTTTTCACATCACAAAAAAGTTGATGCCTTTAACTAGTCACATGTTCTTGTATCCTCATCCTTTCACTTACAAAATAAAATCACTCAACTTTGCAAGGTAGTTATAGCCTTGAATGTAGGTATTTAATGACATTTGGCCACTTTAGTTTATAAGAAATTGTTTCTTAGTCGAGTTTTGAGAAACAATCTTAAATTCTTCTATTTTAATAATAAGCTTCTGAGGAACCCACCACTTTCTCACGGCTGATTCACTGGGTCTTGGCGTCAGCTCCTCTCACTTCTTTTCCTGATATGCTCACACTGTGTTCCAGTCCTACCTGACCTTCCTTCCTCCCTCAACAACTTGTTGAACCCTTTCTACGTTCCAAGCACTGTGCTAGGTATGGGGATACGATAAAGAGCCTCAACCTTCTATGACGTTCTCAATCCAGGAAAGAACACAAAGGAAATAACACTGGTGGCACCTGCCTCTTCTGGGTCTGCAGTGCGTTGTCCCGTTCAGGCCACAGGAAAGCCGCATCTTACAGCTGGCAAAACTGGGTTTCAGAAAAGCCTGGTAACGTGCCTTTTATGTAGGCTATGAACGGACCAGTCACAGAAGAAATACATGAGCAATAGACACGTGGAGGGGTGGATATTCAACCTTACTAATAATCAAAGGAATACATGTTAAATCAATAAAAATACTATTTTTTACCTACGAAGTCGGCGAAGAAGAGTGTGTGGAGTTGGTGGGGCTGCAGTAGTGCCAGCTCTCCCATGGGGCTGCAGAGAATGCACAGTGGCCCAGGCTTCCTGAGAAATAAGGTAATAATACGTAACAAGGACCAT
Organism: Phyllostomus discolor; assembly: GCF_004126475.2. Classification (NCBI taxonomy): domain Eukaryota; kingdom Metazoa; phylum Chordata; class Mammalia; order Chiroptera; family Phyllostomidae; genus Phyllostomus; species Phyllostomus discolor. The sequence continues at coordinate 49,678,449 of NC_040905.2, forward strand.
TAAAAGGGGAACTCACTTTAATGTTTGTCACAAGGGAGTGAAATAAACAATGCTACATTCATACAATTACATACAGCCTTTGAAAATCATATAGAATACGTAATGACCTGTAAGATTTTCTGAACACTAAGTGAAAAAGCATATTACAGAACAGTACATACATGGAGATCACAATATACACAGGGGTGTGTGTGTGTGTGCTCGTGCAGAAAATCAAAGACTGGAAGCATAGATACCAATATGTCAACAGAGGTTATTCATCAGAGGTAGACTGGGGCTCTTTCTGTTAGTATCTAATTTTAATATTTAAAAAAACAAACACAAGCCCTGGCTGATGTAGCTCAGTGGACTGAGCGTGGGCTTTGAACCCAAGCATCGCAGGTTTGATTCCCAGTCAAGGCACATGCCTGGTTGCAGGCCACGGTCCCCAGCAACCGCACATTGATGTTTCTCTCTCTCTCTTTCTCCCTCCCTTCCCCCTCTAAAAATAAATTTTAAAAAATCTAAAAACACACATAAAAATGTTCATTCATTCACGTTCAGGTTCCACTGCATTGCATTAAACAGTAATGCAGACTGAGGGTCCAGTGTCTTGCTGGAAGCCATCATTTTGGTGTCTTGTGTTAAGTCTGGCTTTCCACTCTAAAGTCCAGTCTTTCCGTGCCCCATTCTTCATCACCGTAGCTCCGATTACAGCACAGCTAGAGTTCCTTTCTCTTTGGTTCTTTTCCCTCTTGATTTCTACACCTGCTATTCCCCTTCTCACCTTTTTCTAAACCATGTTAGCATGAAGTAGTCACCTTGTGAATTTGCTGTTATATGTGATACAAAATGTAAAACATGGTCATTAGACAGATGAAAAAGGCAATGCCCCCTCAAAGAAAAACAGGGACAATATGTACCAGAATAGGCACAATCCAACGGTCTTCAAATAAGTCAGTTTGCTTCCTGCATTTGAAATAAAACTGAAATCTGTTTTGCCTTACTTGTGATATTTGGGAAGTGTTATGCTTTCTTCTACACAATAAGATTTCTTAACTTTTTCACAGTAAGAATTATTGAAAGGACCACCTTTCCCAAACTAGGATTTGAAGAACCAATCCTTAAGTGTATTTATAAATGTTCATTTTCCTATTCTTTTCCCTCACTTACTCAAAAAGTAGGATAAGTATAATAGCCTCTCTCACACTTGGAAGAATACTTTTGGAGTCCTGAGTTGGCAGTGTTAGAAATTAGAAATGTCTTTGATGATGCACAGCTGCCTTCATTTCTTAATCACACACATGTCTAATGCATTCCAGGGGGCTGACTAATGTACCTAGAGAATGGACCATCGTCTCCCATCCTTTCTCCTGAAGTCTCGTCAGTTAGATCAAGAAGGGACTAGTTTCTCCTTTGCTCTATGACTAGGAACTTCGTTACAAGATGATCTCGAGTAAGGCACATCCTTACACGTCCCCACCACTTCCTTCTTGTTTTCAGATCCAGTTAAACATGTGAGCAGCACTCATATACCCAGTTTCTCATTTATCATTATCAGTGATCTAAACAGTTCCTTTATCTCAGTCTTCCTCCTATTCAGATTCACTTAGGCCAAGATCCCAATATGGAAAAACTTAAGTTTTCCAACCAATAGCTGCTCTTAGTGGCAAAGGAAAACAGAGTACTGTTGTCGTGTGGCCTACCATCCACTGAAGGTTTTCACACTAAATAGTTACCCAGGAGTCTCTGAGCACCCAAAGCCGTCCCAGACCAAAGCAAGCCTCTGAGCAGAGCAATTAAGAACCAAGTTTCCGAAGTTCTTCATGGTATGGTTCTCAGATTTGTGATTCCAATTCGCTGTCATTCCTCAAAAGAATTCCATTATTCTACGATACTAACTATCCTTTCCTGCTCTCTTGTTGAAGATAAGTGATCATTACCACCCACCTTAATCCACCCAAGGACCTTTCATCTGGGACCCAAAGTTCACATGCGATCAAGATTTGCGTACTTTGGAGATGGCTGGTTTCCCATGTAGGAGAAATACAGTGCTTACTTACCTGAACAGCTCTACTTGGAAGACTGATGCATTTCACTGTATGTGTATTATACCTCAATTAAAAATAAACTCTAACAAACACACTCATCCTCCCAGGGAACCTGCCCTTCCTTGACTAGCTCTACCAGAGTTCTCTATATGCATACATCTTTCCCATTTAAAAAAAAAATGCAGCAAAAAACATGTCTTTCCCCCTCACTAAAATTGCACTATTTTTTCTCAGTGTATGTCTTCCATTCAATTACACAGGACACTGCTGAACTATCTAAGTGGGCAAAGGGAAACTTTTCAAAAACTTACAGAGTCCCAGGGATGACATAACTGTCACCCTGAAAAGCTGTGTGAATCGCCCAAGTCACACACTTCCCAGAGGCGGAGGGAGCAGGCCGCTGCCCTCCCTGAGCAAGGGCTAGAAAAGGCACGAGTGACCTCAATGCATCACAGACAGAATGAACATTTTAACAACAATCCCTGATCTAGTTCAGTCCTAATCCTGAATAATCGTTTGTGACTATCCAAAAATTCACCTTAAGGAATAAATAAAAGGAATAAATAACATCAAATCAGTATTTAATAAACATCCAGGAGATCTGAGATTTTATTGTGAAAACAGCTCTTTTGACATTATATCCAGTTTTTCATTTGTCAGCATAAATTCTTTATAACACTGATCATCACCACCACTTCTGGGTATTTATACACAATCTCTCAGTAAAATACAGTCATACTACACAATGCCAGAATGTTGAAATTATGACCAAAATTGCTTATTTTAAGATTGTTTATAACAAATCTATAGTATTTGTACACTAGAACAGATGTTTAAAATGTTTACCATTCAAAGATAGGCTTGGTGGAACAAAGCCACTATGTATATAAATATACATTTCTTATTTATCTCCTTTGCTGTCCATCTTCCAGAAAGCTGAAGTTACATTCTAAATACCTCAAATTTCCACTTCAAGATAAACAGAAAAATGGAGAGACATTATTTTCTATTTTACAAAATAAGACATAAAGTAAAAATAAATAAATAAAACTCATCTTTATGCAATTAACATAAAAGCTTCAGTGCACCCTTCCTTTGCCAAGAAACACAAACGCCAGCTTGCAGGAGACAGAGCCGGCAGTCCGGCAAAAGTGTGGCCAGCACAGCCTTCTCTATAGCGCATGGCTTGCAAAGGACTGATGCAAACTCTGGCAACGCTTTCTTCCTGACTTCCAAGGATCTGGGATACATAAACCCAATGATCAAAAGGCATTTCTCTGAATTTGCATGAGGAAGAATCACAACAAAGGTCCAACTGCTTTTCACGTGACAAGATGTTCACCATCACGCAACACAAACCCAAGGGCTAGTCTTCCCTCAAATGCACGTCCGAAGCTCGGTGTTCCGGATCTGCAACTGTCTACACAGCAGAAGACACACCAGCACACCCCAGTGCCCGGTTGGTAATCTGGTTTCATACTTGGAAATGAAATCCAACATACTTAGTCCTCTGAAATCTGGAGGCCAGTAAAGTTTAAATTTGGGGGATATAGAAACTGCTGGGAATGTAAACTGTAAACTCCAAACCCTCGTGCTACGAAATGCACACAAAAACTGCATGGTCCTTATGTAGACTATGCCTCCAGAAATGGAATACAACTTGAAAATACTAACCTTCCTTTGCTTTGCTCCTGAAACACCTATAAACTTTCTAGGACACAATGTGTGTGTGCGCGCGTGCATGCGCGCAAAATGACCAGCTTATATTTGACTTTAGTGCTATAAATAATATTCATTGCCTTTTTGACAGCCTAAAATGATTTAGAAGATTGTTCTGGAATTCCGAGTTTGTTCCCTCTATCTCCTAGATGCCTGTGAACTGGTTAGGGTAGTTCTCTGAAACCACCCATTCCCAAACTGCCTGGGATTCTAGGGAAAGGGGCTGGACTGACCAGGGGCCTCGCATGGGCCTACCTCACCAACCTCGCAGACCGCAGCCACCCTTCTCACAACCCCATGGTCCCCGGGAGTCCTGACCTGTTTCTTCCCGTTCATGGCCACTCGTTGAGGCACCCAACCAGAAGTCTTTGCAATGAGCACAAACAAGCAAAAACACTCTAGGGCAGCATTTCCCTAGGTGTATTTCACAGAACACAAATCTCATAAGACACCTACTTTTAAAAAATCCACATAAATGGAGACAACTGTACTTGAACAATAATTTAAAAAATGTGAAAAACAAATCCACATAAAAATAAATTAGGGAAATGGTATATAAAACACAGGTCCTGCTTGGAGACTGAAACCACACATTAGCATGTCAAAGTTCTGAAAAGCCTACAGTAACTTCTGTCTAAACCAACACTTCCCAAATCTATTTGACTCTCTATTCATGTAACAATATATTCTGCCAAGACACACCTTTAGGAACTACTTGTCCAATGAACTAAAAGATCTTTTTTAATCTTACAGTATAATTTCAAATTAATAATGAGGATATAAAAAGACATATTTTCCTGTATTTTTATAAAGAAATTGCTTTGTTTTTCTCTGAATATTCTTCTATCATTAAAAAAAATCCCCATTCCCCTCTCTATTTAAAAATGTTCAAGTCAAGGTTACCCTTTCTTATAGTCATTGTTCAAGAGTGCTAACTCTCGTCATTGGCCTCTTCACCTGGAAAAATAATCGCCACTATGTGTTTGATTCTGAGGCTGCTTCTCCACCTCCATCACAACAGTTTTGACTCTAGGTCGGGTAACCTGGGCTCCTAGAAAACACTCCTCCCAAGAGAGTTTTGGGCTGAATTATTTTCATACCCTTAAAAAAAACAAACTCCATCTTAACAGCTCAGTGAAAATCAGCCTTTTGAAGATCTAATGAAACTTCAATTAAACCTGTGAGGATAATAGGATTACTGACCTTTAATTCGGGTAACTAACAACAAATTTCCTAATGATCTGTTTAGGAAGTATGAAAACACTGAAAAGTCAATGTAAATTCCACAGAGCTGAACAAGGAAAAAAGGCAAAAGATAAAACTCTTAACACGAACAACATATACAAAAGACCATCATCACAACCCAATCATAATCCGAGGCTCTGCTAGGAGTTCAAAGACATACACAACCAAACCAAGACAAAGTCAATTACGAAATCCCTGCGAGTTTAAAACCAAAAGCACACGGACAGGCTGCACCTCCACTAAAGCGAGGCCCCCGTGTGTGGACCCACGCAAAAGCCAAGGACTACCACCTAGAGACACAGAAAGTTTTTTCAAACTATTTTACCCTTAAGAGTAAGCCCAGGTACCCTAGAAAGAAAGATATCATTATAAACATAAAATTGTAGAGTATTTTTATATCCTAGGGAAAAGGAGTTCCTGGTCTAGGTTGTTTTTTGTTTTTGTTGTTTTTCCTGGTAAGGCAAAAGAGATCTCATCAGCAATTGTTGCAAACCTGAGTTGCTTGTTTCTTTAAACTCAAATATGAAATAAATTATATTTCATTTATATTTTGTATTTATTCATCTGGAATTGAATACTGGATACTATCTTTGGAGCATTAAACTTTAAATCATAGTTTATGTAGATAATGATATATTTACTCTACTGAATTTACTTTTTAAAACCCTTTTATTTTAAAGTAGTTATAGATTCACAAGTTGCAAAACAATACAGCGAAATCCTGTGTATCCATCATTCAGCTTTTTGTCTTTGCATTTAAGCATTTATATTTTGGTTTTAAAGAATTAACATTTTTGACAGTTTATGAAAAAACTGTCAAAAATTCAGAAATGTGTATTCTTGGAAGAGGCCCTAAGAAAACATACTACTGACTTCAAACTTTTATCACGAGGCTCCTTTTAAAAAATTGGTTTTCTGAAATACTCTCACCCTTACCAATTTCTGACTCTTTTGATGTTTTTTTTTTCATTTTTGCAGACTTCTAAAAATTATAATTTAGCTATGACTGAAATAAGCTCTTCCATTCCTTCATGTTTACATACAAGGGGTGACCCAAAAAAGCACCCAGAATTATCTTCTGGAGGGTGGGCCCCTTATAATACAGGCTTCCCCCATTAGGTGTTCTAGGAACCCATCTGTATCAGTGTGCCAGCTGGCATTGTTGTGAGAGGCTGTGTTCAGCTTCAGTAAGTTTTTTTCAAAGATTCTTTCAGCATGTTTGCCCATTTCATGATGGGTGATTTAGAAGCACACCTGCCCACACAGCAGGGTGTTCAGCAGTTTTTACCAAAAGTGGCAAGACCCCCAACCCCCCAACCGCCCTCACCCAATCTCACCCCAAGAGACTTTATTTTTGTTTTCCCAGATGAAAAAAGTCCTGCAAGGGAATGGTTTGCCAATATGGAAGAGGTAAAATAAAAAACAATAGAAGCACTAAGAGGCAACAAAATTGACGAGTTCAAAACTGTTTTGAGCAGTGGAAAAAAGAGTCTCAAAAGGTGTATTGCATCAAATGGAGAGTATTTGAAGGTGACTAAAGTTTAAACATGTAAGAATAAATACACAGTTTATCAATAAATTCCATGGAGGTTTTTTTTGGGTCCCCCTCATATCTGGCAATATTGAATGCATAGAAATTACAAATGGAAATTAAAATGTTTTGGGTTTAATGTAAAATCTCTAATCCTTTAATACCCCCAAAATAATACAAATGTACCTAAATTGACATCTATTTTACTTGTCAGGGCCTACCTTTGTAGGGGTAAAGAAACACTGTGAAGGAATGACCATCCTCACGGTTCTTTAGTTTCTTTAGTGCTGTGAGAGTCATCAGTCTCATGGCTGACTGATGATGGCTGATGTAGGATCTTTATCACACGGGCATTATCTGACCAGTTTTCTAATCCTATGCCACAAACAAAGATAAACATGTAGTCCCTTTTATGTTAGCCTCCACCATCACTTCCAAAAGAAAGTAGATCATAGCATTTTGTTTAATACTGTGGACCGTTTATCTCAACAAACTCAGACTTCATACAAAGCACATCCCGACAGGCTGATCGCCAGCCCTGTCCAGATTGGAGTGTTGTTCCTCCCCAAGAGCGCATATCTGCAGTGGTCTGTGCTCAGTTAGAACTTATACCAAAAAAGCCCAGCTAAGTAAGCCAACATACAAATTTTCACACGTCTAAACCACATTTTGCCTCTTAGGAAAAGTGCTATGGAAGCACCATGGCCTATGTGGTACAAGTCTAAACGCAGTTCAAAGCAGGAATGACCAAAAGGAAATATATCCTATTTACAGTCATCTTCTCTACTAGAAAAAGACAAATACCTGTTTTAAAACAGAGCCTGTGATTAGACTTTCAACACATGGAACAGTATGGGATGCTTCTTGGCTGAAGTCTGTGTGTTGTAAGAGCACAGTCTCCCACATTCTTATAGAAACTAAAACACGCTTTTCTTATTCATGGACATTACTAGTTTTATTGACATAAAAATTTACATAATCCAGCATTATCTTTTGACTTTGCCTACGGAGAGACTTGGAATTACCATTCAATTTTATAATCTGTAAGGGTTGGTACAGCTCTCTCTACCACTCCAAAACTAACTTTAATTGTTCTGTTTTACATGTGTTTGACAATTCTAAGCCACTTCAAAAGCTTTTTGGAAGCTTTAATATAAATCATAACTAAAAATGACTAACCCTGGCTGAAGCATAAACAGATGTTTGATTGATGTGCTAACCAACCACCTCCAATGTACATCATCAACCATAGAGGACAATAAAATCCTCTGGTCATGATTTTCAATACACAACATTCATACGGAGTTCAGACTGTTGGAAACGAACAGAAGATTAACACGGAACGCACACACACACTCTCTCCCACCTGTTGCAGAAATTACAGTTACTCTCCCTAAATGCATCCAAACAGATAAACAGGATTTTGAAGACCACGTTGCCTCTCACTTTCAAGAAGAAATATTTACAAGGACTTAAAACTCCTATATAAATAGCTACCCAAATACCAAACAAATTGAGAGGATGCAGGTCAAACACAGCAGAGCTCCACTCAGCTCAAACTGGATGAGTTTGGACTACAAAGCTGTTTTCTTTGCGTGTGGGTTTCTGCAAAATGCGATAAGATTTGCTGAGCACCATAGTATTCCTTTAAGACACTAATCAAAAATATGGTCCTATATTTTAAAAATCCCAGAAGTGGTTTTAGGACAACAGAAGCACCTCAGCTGCTAAAATAAGATTTTAGTATAAGTAAAATTACTTGCACAGCAAATCTTTTAACAGTTCAGCAACCAATAAGTAGAAAATATTCTTAAAAATGTACTGCTATTCCCGATTATTCCACTGGATCCTTCAACTATAGTTAAACTACATAAAAATAGTTGTCATAAAACTTTTGACTACATGATAGGCTTCTTATGAAAGAACACTGGTATGAGCCAAGCATGATGAACTTGGACCAGCACACAGTAGGTACTTCTATGACTCTGGTGAGAGTTCCTTCTGAGTGGTGTCTACAAACAGAACAGGTTTCAATAAGACTTTAGAGCCTGGCATAACAACGATGCCAACACATTCAGTCCTCCTGGAATCAATCCAAGAAAGAGATGACCAGAGTTAAAGATATACTGCAAATACATAGGTCTGAAGTGGGCACATTCACCCAACAAACTAAAAGAGCCCTTACTAACCTAGATTGAACATATCAGCAAATACTTATGTAATACTGAAGTGCATATAGTCAGATAAATATTATATGTAACTACCTTTAATATTTACATATGGTACTAAACCCCCAAAAGATTAGTCTTATGAGAGCATAATTTAAAAGCACATTCCTCATTGCTTTTTATAGTTAAATGCAGGCTTTTTCTATGGAAATAAATACAATATTAGGATAATATATTTTTCCTAATGTCTAAAGTAGGCATCAAATTTCTAAACAGAAGAAAAAGGCCTCAGCCCAAGAGCCACATATTAGATACTCATATTGGTCTAAGAAAACTAAATTTATAAATTAGCTTAAATAAAGTGAGAGTGCACATTCAGAACAGAATTGTAGCTTTTGGTCAGCAACATGTGAACCGAAGGCAAAAATCTGCCACGATTAAGGCAGGTTTTTCTTTTCATATATACAGTACAATGTGTTTTCTTTTTCTCCCCAAGTTCACTTAGTATTCACTTTGATGGAATTTAAAGTGCATTGCCAAGCTAAAATACAAGCTTCCTAATTTAAAAAAATAGATATCATACAAAGTTTGTCTTGCTTGAGTCTTCCTGTACTTAGTAACAGAATTTTCTCTCTGTCTTCACACACTCGGTGTGAGAGAGCACTGCAGCAGTCCGTGACCCTGGACATGGAGCACGGTGTCTGTCAGGGGGACAGCCGTTGTAATGAGTCGCTTTCTTCTTCTGCTGGAGTCAGTTTAAGTGTTGGCAGTTTCCGAGGAGGGAGCTGCGGGCTTTGGCGAAGATTGTCATCCATCTGTGGGAGTACAAAAGGTACATCTGACTAACGGCTGTGGCACCGCCACCGCGTGCGTGGACTGTGGCCTCCCCGCCCAAACTGTAACCCAGAGCAGTACAGGACCATATGTGTCTAGGACTGCCAGAGAAACCTTTTTCTTATGGATCGTCTCTCAAGAATTCTAAATGTCATTCTTCAAATACCAGCTGACTCAGTAGATGTACAAAAGCAATATGGCTCATCTTGATGCTTTCACAAAATTACCGTTATTCCACAAAATGGATACTCTGCTGAAATCAACCCTGACATGACTTGGTTTAAGAGGTCTTCTACTTCTCTTATACTAAGCTCCACAGTTTAGAAAGTTTGTTCACATACAATACCTCAGTTGATCTTCCCAACACCATTGTACAGAAAGAAAAAAAAAAGCAGTTACAGTCATTCCCTATTTTATAGACTAACAAAATGAAGCTCATAATGGTTAAGGAATTTGCATTCAGTTGCAAAGCTAGTATCAGAGCTGAAATTTGAACTCAGGTCTTATTCCAGCACTATTATTCTTTGAACTCACTGTCTGAATGAAAATTACCTGTACGTCACTCAAAAAGACCAGCTGTTTCAGATTGAAAATATTTAGACCAAGGGAAGCTAGGAAAAGAGACGGAAACAAGGATACACTCTTTAGCCCTGATTCAGAGGCATTCCAAACGCTGGATCAGTTCTAAGTCTGCTCTAGAAAAACAAATTCATATGGAGCAGAATGAGAAAACGCCCGAGTTTCGGACTTACACTAAGGAGTACATTGGCATTCCTGGAAGCACTAGCAGAGGGAGTACTTAGAACTGAATCAGATTTTCGAAAACTACTTTTAACCAGAGCACCCTGCAAACAGAGCAAAATACTCAGGTCCTGGTGCTGAGCTCACTATCAGTTCAACTTCATAAAAGACTTGAAAGCAGCTGCCATCAAAGACACAAAACCAACAGAATGTAACATCATTTTACCCACTTGATACGCATGTTTTAGAGTTTTGATTATCTTCTCAAGATGTTCTCTCATACAGCAGGGTGGAAGTGTCTCAGCAGAGGTACACAGGGTGTGTAGGAAAGGAAAGAGGATGGAAACTATACTGGCTAGCCTTCATCTAGCAGATAAGTGTCTTAAATAGTCTGTGCCTAAAATAGTCTGAGAAACTTTTCCATTATCTGCACTTAACACTCAATGTATTTTCTCTCATGAGATTTACTGGGGTGGACAAAGAATTAAAACAAACTAGGCTTTTATTCAGTTTACCCAAACCTTAACACTGGGCTCTTACAATTTTACTGCTCAGTTTTACTTACTTCTCAAGTTCTAACAACACACAAAATACAATAAAAAGAAACAGAACAGTCATTCCAGAGGGCGGCAGCTATAAGCCCAGCTACTATGCTACTAGCAATAGACACACGATCTCGTTCATAAGTTAGTTGGCTGATTAACTGCAAGGCCCATGCTGGAGTCCAATTGCTAGGGTTCAAATAACCTCTCAAACTCTTGTTGCTTGAATAACCTTGGGTAGGTGACACAAGCTACTCTCGAAGCCTCAGTATTCTCCTCCGTAAAAGAGGGAGGACAGAGGACCTGCACTCATAGAGCTGTGGTGAGGATTAGATGAGGTAACTCATATAAAGGGCATACAACACAGTGCCCTTTACTGCTAGCCAGTGTTATTAAGCTGCATGGCCCCACTGGTTTGTGAAAGAATTAAGTATTAAAAGCAAGTTTACCAGACACTTGGGGGAAATGCATAACTCTCTTGTGTTTTTCCAAATAGAATCACCCTTAAAATTTCCATTGTTGGCTCTCCTCTACCCAGTTACTCAATCACTCTCTCATCAAATGAACACCCCCAAAATGGCAAAATACCCACACTGATAAAAAAAATTGTGGACAACATTTAGAAAAGAGAAAGGTAAGAAGGGGAAAATATGACACAGTTCATGTGTAAGAACAAGATGTCGTAACACAATTAACAAGAAAGGATAAGTTCAGATGCTTCCGATCTCAAGAAGTGTTAACCTTCAGAGACAGAAGCAGACAAGCAAGCAAGAATTGTTTTTGTCTTTTTTTTTTTTAAGCCAGGCTTTTGGGTCTCCTAACTTGAAAAATACTAATTGTGTGGTAAAAGTAAATGCAATCATGTTATCAGATTTTCCCCCAAAGCAATCAAACCACTTCTGGCTTCAAAATACTGTATTATATTACACAACTTTAGTAAATGTATATTTAAAAAGCTTTCTGAAAAAATTAAGAGGGTAAAGTTAATTCATAACCCAAATTACAATATTAATCGCAGAAAAGAAAATACTAAACTACTATTACAAATGATTGAAGTAAACATGACCTTTTCAATCAAGTTGGATTCCTTATTTACAAGCTGTGTGAGTTTCTGCAGATTTGCATCTACCGTTTCTTGTCCAGCAGGAGAAATGCCTAGGAAGCCAGGGACAGAAGTCAGAAAGACAGGAAACTGTGAAAGCCTTTAAAGCTGTTTAGATCAAAAGACTTTTGAATCTATTCACCCTCCCACATGGACCACCCTCCAAAAAAAAGGCAAAGAGAAAAACTATTCTGGGTCCAAAGTCAAACTTAGGTGGCAAAGTAATGCTCCAAAACCAAACCATAAACAAAAGGACCAAATCTGTCCACAGAGTAGACCCTGTTAGGCCGAGTGTGGTGCAACTAGGCAAAGCACTTAGTAAGAGAGCACAGCAGTCCTCCTTTCCTTCACAGGTCTCAGTCGTGCCTTCCCTCCCCCCACCCCCATTCCAAATAGGTCATCAGTCACAACTATTTGCATAGTTTTCTAAGGCAGTCAGTCCCAAACGGGTATCCACCAGCATCCAAAGTATCCAAAGGGACTTTAAAAAACAGATTCCTGGAATCTATCCCTAAGAAACTCTAATTTAGTAAATCTGGTATAGGACCCAAGATTTTATATTTGTCCTGTAGAAAGGTTTGCCAACCACTGCTTCAAAGTAACAAGGTTGAACGTTACTTAATTTCATGACTCTCAAACTATTAATATTAACTCATCCCTACATACAAAACACATAGCCACCCATAAAAAATAAACCGTTGCTCAGCCAGCTATCTTTATAACTCCTGCTTCTTAAAATGACAGTTTCTGCCAACTCTCCCAATATAAATTTAGTATCCCAATCACTTAAGCACGAGGCCTCACTCTCCCAACGAATCATATCCTAAATGACAGGTGCCCTCTGTTTACTATACCTCCAGTCTGATGCAATCAGTTTTCAAGTAGTGGAATCATGGGGGTGTACCTCACCAAAATCAATCTGCTACTGATTTCTGTTCACGCAGGAAAATGCTAGAAGCAACATTTAAAGTAATTGCCCATTTGCATTAGGAAAAGTGCTATCTTAATAAATAGTTCAATAAATACCTGTGGTTTAATCTTTTCAAAGAAAATGACCCACTTCAAAGGGGCAATATTTAAAGAAGAACATAAAGCAAGAATTGTATAAAACCCAAAAGAAGAGACAAAAAGCAAATATTAATTTCTCTATTTAAGTAAGAACTAAAACATGAAAATAAAAATAAAGTTGAGAAAATGCAACTTCTCGAGGTGCTATTAATCAGCATTTAAAGAAAATACGCAAACTTCTTTAATAAGTAATAAATCTTGCTATACATCCTTAGGAAATATACAAATACTACTACATACAGAGACCAGCTGAAGAGGAGCCAGCTTACCTCCAAGAGTGAGCCTAAAATAACTGTTGAGGATGTCATCACAAAAGCGACACAGGTTGGAGAGCTGTTTCAAATGTTCTTGTAACTGAACTTTAGGGAAGCGGACTTTATACAGAGGTGCAAGAAAACCAAACACATAGGCATCCAAGGTAGAAGGCCTAAAAATATATTCAGCATATTTTAAAAAGCATTAGAAAATACATTAGAAAAACATTAGAAAATATTAATTTGGTATTATTAAAAAAATTCTCAAATATACTATTAGTCAGTTCTCAAGTATACAATACAGTCTTTTTAAAGGTTTACCACCCATTTTAGCTTATAATATGATGTAACTAGGATTTTACTTGGCTTTTTATTAGTACTCTAACCATTCATTTTATTAAGAAGAAAATTCAGTTGTCAATTAAAGATTCATTTTCACTCATGAGTGATATAGGGATTGGCGATAGGGTGGGAGTAGTCTCAGATGTTCTCGGTTCACTACTGCAGTGCAGTAAGTCAACATTAGATCACTGCCGATGGAAAGTTTCCCATGGTAAAACCCATTACATTTTTTTTAAGTGAAAAACTCAGTGGGGAAGGGTGAAGACAAGGGGGGTTGCTTTGAATGATTGCTCATTCAAAATATGCACACAAAACATCAAAATGACTTTTAAGGGAATGCACTCACGTATCTCCAAAGAAAAACTGAGATGTCCCCAATCTGTTTGACAGAAGATTTAGGCACTCCTTGGCATCTCTGTAGATCTAATAAGGATGACATTACATCTCAGAGACAGGAAAGATGCTCTCAAGCTCCTCTTTTAGGCAGGCAACTACAGATAAATTTGTCTCCACTATCTCTCGTCCCTCCTTGGGAAGGCCCCGCTTGGATAGCAACCGTACCTGTGCTTCCACTTCTCGCAGGTGGTAGAGAGGAGGCTGCCCCCTGGTCAGGAGAATCCTAGTCAATGCTCCCTTAGACATTCTTCCAGGAAGGATCAAACTCAAGGGAAAGGGAATTCGTGAAGCAAACCATGGCTTTGTCACAGAAAAGTAATTTTCACTCTCAACCCAGAATGTATGAAGCTGCAAAAGAAAAGAAAAAACACCACAAGGATGTTCTTTTATTAAAAGATCACTCAGTCGATGTGCAAGTTTCTCATAAATATCTTTGTATAAAGTGAATTCATACAAATTTTCTAGTTAGAAAGACTCAAGGATTAAACAAGATTTTAAATGTGAGGGTTTTTTTTAATCTCTATATCCCAGGCACCCAGAACAAGGCCTAGCATACAGTAGGCACTCAATCTTTGCTGCATGAATGGATTACAGTTCACCCAATTTTATAATGGAGCGACAAACTCCATCTTCCACAAAGACTTTTCAATTCCAAATGACATTATCTTTTACTTGATTGTTTCATGTACTAGTAGAATGCCTAAAAGAATCCAGTTTCACTGGAAAATGAAAGAATCAAGGCTAATGCATAAGTGAAATTTCCTCTCTTAAGCCTTTTTTATTATTTTTCTCCTAAATAAGTATATTTCCAGTAGATCATTAGAATATTGTAATATTCACCAATGCTCACCACTGCAGGAAGAAGCTTCTCTTCAAGGAGAGCAATGTAAGCCAGCGTATCTGCCCCTTGTTTTGCTGAGAGTTCATAATCAGCATTATATTTCTATTAAAAAATATAAAACCAAAAAAACCCTCAGAAGTCAAGAGCATCCCAAAACAGTGAAGCTAAATAAATTACAATTCCTATTTATTCTTCTTCAAAAATAGCAAACATGATACTAAAAGGGAAAAAGAAATACATAGTGGCAAATGCTGCTTAATACAAATAAAGTTCTTAGCACAGCATCATGCACACAATAAAGTCTATAACTGTTACAATTTTTATTCACTATTATTTCAGTAATTGTTAATGACCAGTTTTGTACAAACTGATTAAATAGAAGTTATTGTTATCATTGATAATAAGGAAAAAGTTCTAATTGGTTGCATTTTCCCCCATGAAACTAGAAAGAAAAACTTCCAATTGTCTAGTGACTTGACAAAAAAGAATTTCTAAAAAAATCCGCAAACCTTACAATGTATTTTTTTAAAGCGATATGCAGGGATCAACAATCTACTTCTTCTAAAGGAACCACCCACCTGTTTTCTTAAAAAGTTTAGTATTTTTGCCGGTTGAGATACAATGTTGTCTTCAGTTGTCAAGATTGGTACATCTCCTACAATCAAAAAACGGTTTACATACAAAGAAACATTTCTATTTCCTCTTAAAGATTCCAATACTCAACTCTACCAATTGTCCATTGGAGGGGAGAAAAAAGTAAGTTGATATCTTAGTTTTCTGCAATTTCACAAAGAGTAGTGCTACAGAACATTTACATTTCTCATAATTTCCTCTGATTTGGCTTGCATTTTAAGTATTACTCAGAATGATAAACCATAAGCTACACCAGCCAAGGTCATGGTAAAAAGAAACGAAAATCCTAAAGCTTTATGCCTCAGAGCTTTAAAGGGGGAAGGGGGTAGGCCCTTAAAGAGGGCAGAAGTGGTGTTTAAAGTTTACACTGTACCTCTTGAACCTCTCCAGGTGTTATCTATGACATTGACTTTCAAGGGTGCACCAGAAAACTTGGCGTAAGCCTGAAACAGAGTTTGCAATAAAATATTTTAGGCTGAGTACGTAATGCAAATCGTCAGAGCTGCTTTATTTCACGGCCCGGTTCCCCGAAGACAAGGTGGCGCGTCCTTCCCCTAATCTCTAGACGGGGCAGCACGCGCGCCACTATCCGGCTTTCGGAAACCTTTTTACCCAAAGGGTCCGGGGGGCGGGGGAAAGATGCGGAGCTGGTCGCGCGCGCGCGCGTCCCCTACTGCGAACTTTCACACCACCACCCAGATAGCTTTGCAAGACTGAGGATAACTCAGTCCAAGCAGAGAAGTGATGGGTCTCCCGTCACAGGCCAGGTTGTAACTCATCAACTACAGAGAACCCAGAACGATGCAAGCAGCAGCGAGCAGCGCCACGGGTGGCCTCCGCGGGCTGGGAACCACTACCAGCCGCCAGTACCCAGCCCAGCCAACCTCGCGCCTCTAGCCCCGCCCTGTCTTTCCCGCCCCTGGCCTCACCATTACCACCAAGGATTCACTGTGTATCGATGGGAGCCCCCAGCCCCCTCCCCAGCAACTGAGCTCCAAGGGGGCCGCCATCTTGCCCGGGCCAACATTTGCCCTCCCGGAAGTACTTTTGCCGCCTAGTTTCCGGCAGGTGGAAATCAGAGGCGGGGCAAGGAAAGGGCGGGGCGAGGGGAAGGGCGGGGCGGGTACCTTTGGACTCTGGAGAGAAGCAGAAAAGACGGGTGGTGAGTAAAAAGCAAGTTTAGGGAAAGCTTGGCCTAGGGCTTAGGAGTCCTGGGCCTTAAGTCACACCCACCAGTCATTCCTTAAATATTTGTTGGATGCCTAATGTATCCCATACCCTTTGAACCTTTCCTTCCTGGGCCTAAACTAACTTGTTTGTACAATAGGTAAGACAGTTTGTTTACAAGATTGTTGTGTTTAAAATTATGACATGGGGGAAACAAATTTGGCATACAGTAGGCATTTAATAACTGTTCAACCTCTTCCCCCATATATTGGGTTGGCCAAAAAGTTCATCTACGTTTTCCACACGATGGCTCTAGTCGTCTTTAGTTTCATTCAAAACACTTTTATTAGATTGTACTGTGACAGCTGTCACATCAGCATGCATTTAAAAAAACATCAAAATTGGTGAACTTTTGTGCAGTCCTTTTAATTTTGAAGATGGAAGAAGATATACAACATTTCAGCATATTATGATTTACTATTTCAAGAAAGGTAAAAACAACAACTGAAACATAAGAAAAGATTGGTTTAGTGTATGAAGAAAGTGCTGTGACTGAACGTATCAAAAGTGGTTTGCAGAGTTTCTTAGTACTACTGACACTTTGGACAAATAATTCTTTGTTGTGGGGTTGTCTTACGAATTGGAAGATGTTATAGCAGCATCCTTGGCCTCTACCCACTAGAAGCCAATAGCAGGAGACAGCTGACATACTCAAACTATCCAAATCAATAACACTATTGGTGAAAATGAAAAATGTGTCTATTTTATGGAAAAAGCTAAATGGACTTTTTGGCCAACCCAATGCTTGGCCTCTGCCTCATTGCATTCTCAATATCAATTATGTCATCATCATGTTAACTGCTCCACCCTCCTTGAAAGTAACCCTATTCCTAAAATGTGACAGGTGAATACTGCCTTCCTTTGGTATGAAATATGTTTCTTTCCTACCACTGCCCCTTCAAAAATGAACTTAACTGTCATCTTCTCTGGGATGATTCTACAAAGTTAGGAACTTCTAGGTTCCTGTGGCCCCTTGTACATACTTGACTTGTAGCTTCGATCCCTAGATATAGACCTTTTGCCATTCACTACAGGAAGCTCTTTGAAGACAGGAAAATGTTGACTTCATAGAAGTGAGACCTGTGCAGTCACATAGGGCCCTGTGCTTAAAAGGGCCCACACTTGCAGTTATCATCTTAAAATTCTTAATAATTTTTGGAAAAGGGGCTCTGCATTTTTATTGTTAAATGAGCCCTGAAAATCAGATAGCCAGTTGTGTCTGTGGGTCCAATAGGCATTAACTAAATGTTTCTTGAACATCAAATTTACAATTCCTCAGAAAAACAGTTAAAAGATAGGCCTTGGAAATGTCATGATCCTAACATGCTTAGTGGGTCCTGAAGTAAAGACTTAGTTGTTGTATTTTTTTCTAGAAGTCACAGTAGTCTTTCTTGAATACTCTCTGTCATTCTTCTTGACTTTTTTCTTTTCCTTTGCCCATCCAAGATAGATGGGTTCCCTTAAACAACTGAGAGCTTAAAAGAAACCTCTGCAAATATTCATAAAGTTACAATTCAACCAAAAAAATTGTTAGTCACTCCCTTACTGTTTATATACCCATCTAAATTACTTTGTCAATCTACTAAAAACCTTTGTCATGTTTCAAAGACAACAGTTCTCAGAAATAGAGAGGAAAAAGTATGTCAAAGGTGGGAATCCATTAATAATACTGTGTAACTGGAAAATGCTTAATATACGTATTACTAAAACTAAATCTCAAAATAGTTATTGACTACTGTATTCAAGACACTGTAAGGCTCTGGGAGAATACGGAGATAAATAAAACATGAATTCTATTTGCAAGAGTTTATAGTCTACAAAGGAGACTTACAATCAGGTGTAACAAGTCCAATTATCATGAGTAAAATTAGAGATATAAATAAAATTCTTTGAAAGCACAGAGCAGGAATGATGCCTCCTCTGTGGGATTTAGTGGAGGTTATCTGTTCAGTTTTCAGTAAACAGAATGTAATGCAACTTTCAGGTTTGTATAATGGGACCTTCCTGTTGTGAGGGCTCACATTTCAAGCCATAAAACTCAGAGTCCATATACTACAATCAGGCAATTTAAATACCATACACAGAGAATGTGGATTCCCCAAGTCTTGTTTGTACAGTGGAGGGTGTTGAGAGTGGTGCACCTTCCTTGTGAACACATAATTCTTCGGTTCAGCCTTCTTCCTTATTGCTGGTCTTACATATAGCAACTTCATTTGCTTTAAAGAGAAATTAAATCTCTTCTCTTAGCATTGAATTAAGACAGAGAATAGCATGCTATTGCATCTGAGAGAGAATCCTTCTCACAGGTTTATTTGTGCCAGTTTAATTGCGATCTTTTATTGCTGCACCTCCTCTTGAGAGTCTGTATTTGCTAGATTGAATTTTAAAACCTTTGTGGGGCTGATTTCACAACCAGGCTGAATATTGTTCCAGAGAACCACACAGAAAGCTGAAACCTTCAGGAATTATGCCTGGTATGGGTAGTTGGCTCCAGTGTCTTTTCCTGGCTGCTGAAGAGGATTCTTCAGAGTTCATCAAAATCATTTCATATTTCGACCAGGAAGCATACTATCTGCAAACCGTTCATGTATGTGTGGGATGACCTGAATCACAGCTTTTTAATGAATATTCCAGACAATATTTTCCCTGAAAAAGAAATATTTTTCAAAAGATGGGTAAAATGACTTCATGTAGTGATAGTCATCTAAACTCAGGGGACCTGACCTTGGCATCTATTCTTATCCCTCATGTTTTTCTTAACTTGGGAGCCATGGTGCAGGTTCTGTTAGGATCTTTATATCTGGATGAGTAAGCATCTGTGAAATGGAGCTGTGAGCGAAGATGAAAGGTTTGTGACAAGTAATCATTCAGTGTGATCCCTTAGGGAAAGTTGAACTAGAGAGCCCTGAATGTCCCTTTCAACTCTTAACTTCCATAATTCAATTCCATGTTCAGATGTAGAATCCTTGGAGAGGAAAAATTCAAACACTAAATGAAAGTCAGGAATAAAATCCTTTTCAGGCTTTTTTTGGAGGGATAGTTGGTAAAACAAAGTCTACATATTTGAGGTAACTGTAGATGATTAGGAGGTACCATTTTGTGAAGCAGATCACTAGTCTAGTGTGGTTTTAGACAAAGGCTTTAATGTACGGCAACGCTTGGCAAAGGCCTAAGAGAAGAATCAGGACTTTAGCCAATCTTGAAGGATGGGTACATTGGATTTAGATTGGCACAGGGGAAGGCATTCCATATGGACTATGCTACATGAGTCAAGGTACAGAGATGGAATGACTGTGGCAAAGAATTTAAAGACAAGTAAATGGATGGTAGATTCAATAAAAAGTTGGAGATTGATCAGAAAGACTGTTGGTTGACTAACTTGAGAAAGAGAATTGGTGATATTGGAAGGCCTGAGCATATGGATTTTTGAGGAGGTAAAAAAGAGTAAAAGCCTAAATATAATATTAATGGATTTGCATTGTCATGGATAGAAGGTGGAATGCCATTGTTGCATAGATACCATAGCAGGAAGGGTTTTATGAATCCACAAATCATATTAAATAAGCAAAAATGCCATGGAAAACGAAATGAGGAAATGCCGCTGAATAGTATTAGAAGAAAGTCACCTGGCACCCTTGCTCTGAGCATTTCTCATTAACTAGGTTGCTGGAAATCAAACTGCAAGAGATCCCACAGCTGCTCTCTCCTCCAGAAGACACACACACACACACACACACACACACAAACAGCAGACCAGCAGGGGATTACTGAAGAGAAATTAGTGTTAGGAACAGGAACAGGTACAAGATTATTGGGAATATGACACAGATCCCATATAAGAAGGAAAGAAATAAGATAGGAGCGGAAGACCCAAGATAAAGGTTTTAAAGGAGATGACAGGGTAAATCTACATACATATGAAGACAAAATTTGCTACTAGTGAGCAAAAAGGCTTAAGATTCCAGAAAGAAGAGGGATGGGGTCCTAGGAATTACCCTAAGAGTTGAAAGGCTGAGATGAGTAGCTTGAGCAATGGAGCTGGCATAGACAATAAGAGACATGCTTTTTTATTTTTCAATAATATTCCAATTTTAATTAATTCAGCAATTACTAGCCAAGCTACCTACCATGAACAACAACACCTGGGCCTGGTATTATGAAGACAAGAGAAGTGAAATTCAGTGTCCATAAGATATAACAGAAATCCAAATCAAGTGATAGACATGCATGCTTTCTGAAATTGGAGGAAGCTTCAAGGAGAACAGGGAGTCCTAAGTTAGCTCAAATCAGTTACCTTCAAATTTCCCTCAAATTTTGGTTCGTGCTTCACAACTTCCTAAATGCTATCAAAAGCAACAGCTGGCTTCAGTGAGCCCCAAGCCCCCATACTACTTGCTAAATAGCCCCAGGTAGGGCACTAGCAACAGCCAGCCTAGATTCATAGCTTGCCTTTGCCTGGGAACCAAGCTCAGCACAAGTAGCAGCCATCTCAGACTGCTCTATAGCCCATGCAGGGTTGGCCCAGGCAAAACACAGGTGGGAGCTGCCCTTGGTCTGTACTGACTGGGAAACCCCAGCGCCTGTGCATCCAGTGGACAGCTACAGACCATGTCAGAGCACAACTACCCTGCCCCTGAACAGCTGACCCTTCATGGGGGGGCAGAGGTTGGTGAACAGTGGTCACAGGCAGCCCTTACATCTGACTAGCCTGGCTAAATCCATCCTGTTTACCTGCCAATAGCAATCAAGGCTCAATTACAAGAGGAGGGTATACTCAGCCAACAAAGAGGGTGCACCTTGAGTACACAGCTTGAGTGATGGGGAGTCCATGCCATTGGACCCTACAGGAAACCTACTAAGTTAGGCAACACTACCAAGACACAGAGTCAAAGCAGCTCTACCTAATACATAGAAACAAACACAAGGAGGCTGCCAAAATGAGGAGACAAAGAAACATGGCCCAAATGAAAGAACAGATCAAAACTCCAGAAAAATAACAAAACAAAATGGAGAAAAGCAAGCTATCAGATGCAGAGTTCAAAACACTGACTATAAGGATGCTCAAGGAACTTAGTGAGGACCTCAACAGCGTTAAAAACATCTAGTCAGAAACAAAGGATATACTAATTAAAATAAAGAACAATTTATAGGGACACAACAGTAGAGTGGATGAAGCTGAGAATCAAATCAATGATTTGGAACATAAGGAAGCAAAAACCAACTGATCAGAACAACAAGAAAAAAGAATTTAAAAAATGGGGATAGTATAAACAGCCTCTGAAACAACTTTAAGAGGTCGAACATTCACATCATAAGAGTGTCAGAAGGAGAAGAGAAAGAGCAAAAAATTGGAAATCTATTTGAAAACATAATGACAGAAAACTTCCCTAATTTGGTGAGGGAAGTAAACATACAAGTCTGAGAAGCACACAGAGTCCCAAAGAAGATGAATGCAAAGGGGCCCACTCCAAGACACATCATAATTAAAATGCCAAGGATTAAAGATAAAGAGAGAACCTTAAATGTAGCAAGAGAAAAGCAGTTAGTTACCTACAGGGAAGTTCCCATAAAACTGTCAGCTGATTTCTCGAAAGAAACTGTGCAGGCTAGAAGGGATAGGGAAGAAATATTCAAACTTATGAAAAGGAGAGACCTACAGACAAGACTGCTCTACCCAGCAAAGCTATCATTTAGAATCGAAGAGCAGATAAAAAGCTTCCCAGACAAGAAAAAACTAAAGGAGTTCACCATCACCAAACCATTATTATATGAAATATTAAAGGGATTTATTTAAGAAAAAGAAGATCAAAACTATGAACAATAAAATGGCAATAAACACATATCTATCAACAATTGAATCTAGCCCTGGCTGGTGTGGCTCAGTGGATTGAGTGCCAGCATGCAAACCAAGGGTTGCCATTTTGATTCCCAGTCAGGGCACATGCCTAAGTTGTGGACAGGCCCCCAGTGGGGGCATGTGAGAGGCAACCACACATTGATGTTTCTCTCCCTCTCTTCCTAACCTTCCCTTCTGTCTAAAAATAAATAAATAAAATCTTTAAATCAAAAACAATTGAATCTAAAAAACAAACTAAGCAAATGAGAGATAAAATCATAAATACAGAGAGCATTTTATGGTTGCCAGAAGGGAGGGAGTATGGGGGAATGGGTGAAGATGTGAAAGGATATAGTACAAATAAATAGTTACAGAATAGCTATGGGGATGTAAAGTACAGTATAGGAACTGAGTAGCCAAAGAACTCGTACACATGAACCATGGACATGAACAATGGTGTGTGGATTGCCTGAGGGGGTGTGGGTGTTTGGTGGAGGGGAGCAAAGGGAAAAATTGGGACAACTATAATAGCATAATTGATAATATATAATTAAAAATAAAACAATAAATGGGCCAGCCCACCAAGAAGTTATAGCAATTCTAAATGTGTAAGCCAAACAATAGGGCTTCAAAGTACATGAAGTAAAAACTGATAGAAATGAAGGAATAAATAGGAAAATTATAGTTATGTTCTACTCTCAGCAATTGATGGAACTAATACAGAAAATAAGCAAAACTCTAGAAAAATTTAAACAACAGGATT
This sequence comes from Phyllostomus discolor, assembly GCF_004126475.2. Taxonomy (NCBI): domain Eukaryota; kingdom Metazoa; phylum Chordata; class Mammalia; order Chiroptera; family Phyllostomidae; genus Phyllostomus; species Phyllostomus discolor. The sequence goes on from NC_040905.2 coordinate 49,701,721, forward strand.
TAATTGACATTTATAGAATGTTATATCCAACAACAGCAGGACATACATTGTAAGACTCATGAAACATTCACCAAGGTAGACCAACCATATACTGAGTCATAAAGCAAACCTCAACAAAACTTTTTAACGCAATCATACAAAATATATTCTTTTACCACACTAGAATCAAGCTAGGACTCAGTGACATAAAGACAACAGTGAACTCTACAAACACTTGGAAATGAAACATATGCTCCTAAATAATCAATGGGTCACAGAAACAGTCTCAAAGGAAAAAAAAGTTAAATGATGAAAATATAACAAATTCTATTAAGAGAATGAAAAGATTAAAAAAAGATAAGCCACAGACTGGAAAAAGTATTTGCAAAACACATGTGTTTAAGAACTTGTATCTAAAAATATACAAAGAACTCTTAAGACTCAACAAGAAAGCAAACAATCCAATTTAAAACTGGAAAAAAAGATGTGAGCAGACACACCATCAAAGAGGATCTACAGATGGAAATAAGCATATGAATAGATGCTCAACATCATTTGTCATGAGAGAGTCGCAGAGGACTAGGAGATGAAGCAGTGTCAGGTCAGCACTCTGTAAGCAGATGCCCAGGGAAGGAGTTCTCAGCAGACATAATAGCTTCAGTAAAGACATGGAGTAGAGAAATAGTATTTGTGCGTTGAGAACTATGTATAATTCAACACTTCAGGAGGGGAAAGTATGTAGTAGATAATGATGAGAAATAAGGCTACACAGACAACTATGTAGCCACACTAAGGAACTGGGACTTGGAGAAACCAAGGGTAAATAACTTATCCTGAAAAGTGATTACATGAGGATTTTTTTACCCAATTCTGTTTGTCTCCAAAGCCTGTACTTTTTACACTAAATCATACTTACTTCACAGACATCCTGGAAGTTAACTATTTACCAAAGATATAAATAAATCATATTGTAACCAGGAAAAAAATACCAATTTGGAAAATATTTTAATAACATTATTTTGGAAAAGCTAGTGTTGTAATCTGACTTTCAACACTCTTTGAATGTTGAGTCATTGATTAGACATTTTTTACTCTCCAATTTTACTCTCAAAACCATGCACTCTATTTGTATTTTTTAAGATTTTATTTATTTATTCATTTATGTTTAGAGAGAGGGAGAGAAACATTGATGTGGGATAGAAGCATTGATCAGCTGCCTCTTGTGCGGTCCCAACTGGGGACCTGGCCCATAACCCAGGCATGTGTCTGGCTGGGAATACAACCTGTGACCTTTCAGTCCACAGGCCAGCACTCAGTCCACTGAGCCACATCAGCCAGGGCATCTATTTGGTGTTGTTAACTGTAATTGATATTAAAATAGCAAACTTTCCAACATCTAATACTGGACTTACACTTAGGGGTGCTGCACAAGAGGCACTCGGCTCTTTGGACATCCAGCCACTGCCTTCAGTAACTGCCTGACATAGACCTAAACCTGAGACCAGACCTTCACATCAAGGGCACCTCCATCAAAGCACATCTGCTGGGCCTGATGGGAGCAGAGGTCTCTCCCAGTCCTGGCATCAGGGATTGACATCTTCTCAATGGATGTCAGGGGAGGCCCAGTTGCCAAGGATGACTCTGCTGCCCCTAAACCATTAGCATTTCCCAAAGAGGAACAGAGGCCCAAGGACCGTGCCCTCTGCTGTGTTTGCCAGTCACACTGCCTCAGAAGGGCGGGGAAGCACCCCGCTCCATGACCTCATGCTCCACCCTGATGTGAATGGTCTTCATCCTTTTTCACCAAATAATTTTAATAAAAAGGGTGCATGGAAAGTGAACTATAATCACTTGGTGCGGAGCAGAGAGCAGAGAGGGAACATTTTATATTCCAGAATAAATTGTCCAAGTAGTGAATGTCACTGGGGTGAGTCCTGTAATGAGACAGGAGAGAAACACTGGGCAGTTGAGCAAAGTCCAGGAGAAAAAGAGTCTGAGAACCAACCAAGAAAGCATTAAATGTATACAGATTCGGAAAAAGACTTCTGAACACAGCTGTGCTGACGGTGGTGGAAAGCCCTGCTGGTACACGTCCCTGCCCAGGAGATGGGCAGAGGATCCAGTATTTCAATGAAAGTCCATTGAATAACTTTGTTTCCTGTTTCTCTTTAGACCTTTAATTAAATGCACTGATTTTTATAATAAAAACTGGGAATGCAATTTTTCAGTAAGAAGTTTGATTTTTTTAACACTTTGTATTATAGTCTGTAACAGGTAAATGATTTGCAAGTAAAGTATTGTGGTTAATTTCTGGTGGGTGAATGAAGGGTAGAATTTTAAGGAGGAGCTTCAATAATTTGCTGTAACAAACTTAGCGGAATAGTAGGAATGAATGCTTGTTGCATTATTCTTATACCTTTACATATGCCTGAAATATTTCATAACTTTCAAAAGTGAACTGTAGATGCAGGCAATATTTAGGGAAAGGAGAGAGGGAGCAAGACAAAGATCAAAGGGGTCAGGGATGAGACAAAGGAGGAAAAATAAGTAGAGAGTGAGAAAAATAGAGGAGGGATGATTTTGAACCCAGAGAGTTTTGTGAAGCCTTAGGTTACAGGTCACACCATGCTGTTGCTCGGGATTTGCCCTATCAACTATTGTCCTCATTGAATAAACTCCCTAACTCTTTCTCACCAAATATGAGGTCAAGCAGCTGCCCACAGCATCCTGATCTCCACAACTCAGACACAAAGGCCGTTCTTCCAAAGGAAAAAAGAAAAAAATGCACAGCAAATGCAATTCCTTTGTAAAGAAAAGAAACAACAATGAACATATATGTATGAATGAACCTAAAGCAACCCTAAACTACTGCCCTTTGGAGGCAGAAGCAGATATTTTTGCCAAGTTCAAAATGAAATCCCACATCCCTCAGGGCCCCTTCCTTGCCATTACTATGTAATTTCCATGCAGGTTGTCTGTATAGTTAATCTTCCTCTGTAGCATCTGGTATTTATCATCAGAAACAGATTGGTGAGAGATTTTGGAGAAGTTCTTCATATATTGTGGATTTTAAACATTCCTCTTCAAGTCTGTTTCTTTACAAGTGCAGCTGAGCACAGGGAAATACGGATAGGAAGTAGGGGGATGGGTCATTCATACATGGAACTCTCCTAATGTGGCATAAATGAATCACAGCAGAGAGGAAAAAATAAAGGAAAATAAAATTTACAACAAAAAGGCTTTGCAAATCTTCCAGCTTAATTTCCTCACTTTCTACGCATGGCAGGTAGCTTTCACAAGGAACCCTAACCACAATAACAGAGCTGAATCTAGGGGTTGGGTTTTCTGAAGTGTCATTCAGGGTTGCTGTAAGGTTTTACTTTTCTCCCCAAATGGGGAAAATGGAAAAGTTTTAGGGATCAGCACTGCATTTGACTGGCCTGGGGAAATCAGGACTCGGTACCTCAGGGATGCTTTCAACTGTTGGTGACATGAAACAACTCTTCATGTTCACTCCCAAGACACAGAGCCGGGTTCCTGGCATACATATGGTGCAGGTTTGACCTTTGCCGGACACCGGGTGGGACCCTTCTTGCTTCTCACCTGCTACAGTCTATCCTTCTCTGTGGCCTGTGGATCTGATTTAGAACTTAAGAAAAATCTAGAAATGAACAAGTCAGTAAAAGTTTAGAGAAGTATAAACTCACTGGGGCAAAGCTGCAACTTGGAGCATTGTACAGCCGTGGCAAGTAAAAAATAAAAATCAATAAAAAATTAGAATAACAGTGAGAACTCAGAAATGACAGCAATTAGACGAAGTTCACATGGAAAAGCTGTACTCAATGTATTTTAGGATGAAATGGGTTTCCTTATCTTTTCCTTAGCCCCTGGTGTGAATATTTATTTTCGTGCTATGATACTACTAACCAGAAAAGTAGAAAATACTTCAAATGTCTTCATTTTTAATGTGATATTCTCAAGCTTTTTCTGTATTGGCAGAAAATAATAAATTTTGGATTTCTTAAAGTTTAGCAGCTTGTGGTTCCATGTGTAATAAATATAAGTATAGGTAAGAGTTAATTTAATTAGTAAATTGGCAGTTATCCAAATTATTCTTTAAAATTTAATTTGCCAACCATGACATTTTGTGATTGTCAATTCTAATATATTTTAATATTACTGAACCACAAAGCACGTTAAAGTTTGTATAGAGAGAGCCTGGCTCAGAAGGATGGGCACGGCATGTGACTTCTAATGAGTTGCGGCCTGGGATAGGTTCCGCCATGTGTTGGCCTGAGCAGTTCACTTCAATTCCCTGAGCTTCAGGGTCCTGTTTTATGTAAAGAAGAAGGGCACAGATCCCCCTTCTGCCTGGCTGGCAGGATGTTGTAAGAATCCAGGGAGAGAATACATGGTAGAGATGTTTATAACCTGGAACACTGTGTACAAGTTTATATTTTGTCTGTGGCATTGTTTTTAAAATGAAGGGTTTTATATGCATGTTAGTTTTCTTGAAAAATAATGGTCTCCAGAAAAGGAATTGGGGAACTCTTTTTTATTTTTCTTGTAGCTGTAAAATATCAAGAGGTTTCATTTCCCTACCTTAGTCAACTTTGCTCTGCTTTGGTCCTTTTGGAAGCTCGACCACTGTCCTCAGATTCTCTTACCCCTCACAGTCAGATTGGAAACTATTCCCACCCCCCAGCCCTACCCCCATCCCACCTCCACTGCCCTGGGAGCTCAACACCACCCTGTTGGCACATCCTACGGTGAAAATGTCTGAAGTGGGAACGGGTAAAGAAGGATTCTGACTACAATTGCAAAGCTGGCTTAGAATAAAGGAGGCATGACAGTCATTCATTCAAAAAATGTTTACTGGGCACCAACTATACCCCAGACACTCTTCTGGGGTGCACAGATAAACAAAATGGGCAAAAATTCCTTCTCTTGTGGAGCGTAGTTTCCAGAATTTGAGGCCAAGGACATCAAAGTCCCAGAGGGGTGGGACAGGAGGGGAAATGGATGATGCCCAATGAACAACAGTATGAAACCCAGGAGGTGTTCCTCCTCATCCATGGCTCCACAGCCCATAGACATGCACAGACCCAGACTTGACCATAATGGGCCTGGATGCTAACAGGGAGCAATTAAACATATTTTTCTTATGATTTTCACAGACATATACAATAACATGGTTTAAAAGGACTAAATTAATTTAGCAGTAGTAAGTTTTTTTAAAATTTCATGTCATTTTCTACTGGCGGGCCAACAAAAACTGAGCTTAGTGCAGGGGCATCCCTGTGTCTCCTGGAATTCATCTGCACCATGAAGCCAGATAGCTAGTGCTCAAGGTCAGCCCCCCTAAGAAGCAGACATCCCTCTGCGGCCCACTGTGTGTACCCAATCTGCAGGACTCAGCTGCTGCCCACATTCTGGTTCTCAGTCAAGTTCGGCCACAATGCTAGAATCCCGTCAACTGACACACCTCTTCAGGTCCACCTGCTTCAAGGGCCCAACTTGTCTATGAATGAAACTGAACCTCAGAAAATCAGTGAGGCACCCAGAGTAAGCCAGTGGCAGAACCTCAACCAGGATTCAAGTCTTCTGACCCCGGCTCACACAGACCTAGGATATATTTTCATGAAAGACAAATATTATTGTTTGTGTCTTATTGTCGCTTTTCTTGTGGTGATGTGGGTGGTATGTTAGATTTTATCTGAGATTATCAGTACTGATTATTCATACTCTTCTCAAATAAGAACTACTTAGTTTTATTTTGAGAGTGAAGAAGGCAATAGATGCTCCTGCCAGAAAAGAAATTGAAAGACCTGATTTGTATATTTAGGGTAAGGTCATGGGACAAACTGGGCCCAGGTCCAGAATAACTGTACACCATTCCTAGCAAAGCATAAGAGCATAAAAATGTTTACCATTTCATATCAATGTTAACAAAAATCAGATTGACATAATTTTCAAAGAAGAAACTAAAGATAGTCTCAAGCTGTGTTCATAGTAATATGGTCTTTCTGAAAGATAATTAGTTTGTTTATGTACCACATTAACATAAAAGATGTTTAAAACCAGTGAGCATCTTTTAATTAAAAGCAGTGCTTTAAATGAAGATATAAAAGCAGTTCTACCAGTTAAAAACTAAGGCAAATGTCTCCATCTAAGGTAGGGTTGCCAGATAAAATACAAGATGCCCAGTTTAATTTGAATTTCATATGAATAACAGATAAATTTTTTCATATAAGTAAAACCCTCAAATCTAACTCAGCTTCCTGTATTTTTACTTGCTAAACATGGCAACTATAATCTAAGGGACAAATTTTGTTTCCAAATACTGCTCCTGAATAAAATGCAAAGTATATGATAACCAATGAATTTGGAAAATATTCAATAAAATTTTATATCTGACTGCAGCAGTTTCCCGACATCAGCACTGCTGACATTTTGAGCCAGACGATTCTTTGTTGCGGGACCATCCCATGTGCTGCAGGGCGTTCAGCAGCTTCCCTGGCCTCTACTCAGTATTCCAGTAGCTTCCACGGTTGTAACAACCAGGAATATCTCTAGACATTGTCAAATAACCCCTGGGGTGGGGGGAACAAAATTATCCCTGGTTGAAGACCACTGTTCTGTGGGAGAAAACATAAGTAAGTGTGCTACATATATTTTAGTAGAAAACTAGCTTATCTTGGTCTTGTACACAGAAGAGGAAAACCATACATTATATAGTTTTCATTTAAAGCATCTCGGGAGAGACCAGTAGAGAACTGATGGGAAATGCTTGAGGGGTGGAAGAGCTGGTGGACATGGGACCGTTTTGCAATCTGTGGCTCTATTAGAGAAGCTTCTGTTCCTCTAGAGGCTTTGAGAGGAAAAGATCTTAGGAAGAGCCTGTGAGAGGGCTCAAGTTCCCAGCACAGTCTTAGCCAGGCTCTGCAAGAGGAGTTGGTGCAGTCCACTGATTTCAGGAAAAGGAGTGTTTTATTTGGATAGCAATAAGTGAAATTCCAACCTAGGCCACCTAGCTGAATAATTATGCCTGTGTGTCCAAAAAAAAAAAAAAAAAAAAACAAACCAATGCCAAGAAGGGTGTGGAGAAGAACCAGATTGAGAACTGTTTGCTATATGATTTTCAGAAGATAATCTAACAGGGAATTTTGCTAGGTGCTATTGCTTCTGTTTCCCTCAGGAAAACATATGAATTTAGTTTGCTTTCTAAACCAAGGAGGTAATGTGGTCATGCATGTTATGAGGAAATTTTTAAAGCATTAACATTTCAAGTCTTTGTGGCTTTAATTACTGTTCTTTGGTTTTATAGAGAGAGTCACTAATCATTCCTTCCTCCAAGGAATTTTTAGCTCTAATCCTATTTTCCACTCAAATTCCACATGATTGCCAGACGGGATTGAAAAATCAAATCTACTTCCAGTGAAGAGAGATTCAAAGGAACGGTGGTTCAAAGAAAAGTCCAAAGAGAATTCATGAGCTTCTTATTCTGCCTTTATTAATTTGAAGTCTACAACTTCAGATTTTGTGAGGATAATGCAAAAAATTTTTTTGAGTCATTCCAACTAAATGTAAGAAGTGTAAAAGTTATTTTAACTAAATTTTTTTTAAGTTATGTCAAGGCAATTCTGTTCTAAGAGCTAAGAAACTCAGTTCTGGTCCACAGTTCTTTCTGTAGACAAACAATATACAAAATTCCTAAAGATGGAGCAAAGACCGATTGCCCTTAAGATAAAGTCCAGAATCCTTACTGCAATCTACAAGCCTCTAAATTATCCAACAGAAGTAGATCAGTTTCTCCAACTCCTAGGGTAAAGCTAAGCTCCTCTAACACACAGAGCCCAAAACAGAATGGCTCAAATAAGATCAAAGTTGATTAATCTCTCACGTAACAGATTAGAAGCATGCAGGTAGTCAGTGATCCAGGTTTCATGGGGTGCTTGATCCAGGAAGTCATCCGTTGACCCAAGTACTTTCTATCTTGTTCCTTCACCCTGAAAGTCATTGTCCTTACCCATATGGTCAAAGCTGGCTCACCACCACCTTCCCTATGTTCCAACCTGTAGAAAGGTAGGCAGAGAGGTGGGCAAACACAGAAAACACTCTTTGTGATGGGGATTATTGCACAGGAGTACTCCTTAAGGTGAGATCAGCACCTGTGCAGAGGTGTGGGGGGTGGAGAGAAGAGACCTCTAATTGGGTAAAGGGAGAAGTTTTGGCTATGGGATAGTCTCAAGGTCTCAACTGACCTTACAGGGAACCCTGACTCAGAGATGGTCCTTAGAATTAGGATGGGAAGTTGGGTCTTTGTGTCCCTTAACCAGTTATTGGTTTCATGCTGCTCCAGAAAGGGGGCATGGCCTTGGATGAGACAGCTGTTTTAGCTGAGGTCATTCCCAAAGATGGCTGGTAGCCAGTAACCTTCTGGATGGCTAGATGGCAGCACAGTGCAGCAGCTATGACCCGATATAACCTGAAGTTGCAGAAACCCCTTTAATTTACATCTCCTTATCTAGAATGTCTAGGACAGCCAGCCTAGGCTGGGAAATCCAGTCTCTAGATGGAGTCAATATGCCTAGCCAGGAAGGGGAAGGAAGAAGAGGGGGAATAGATATGGGGGAAGAGAGAAGGAAAACCATTGCTTCAGTTTGTTCAGTTTATTGATGATTTTAAATCAAAAACTATTTTATTGAGGAAGCTACCTACAAAGCACAGAGGCAGAAATAGCTAAAAACAGGACAGGGACTGAGAGGTTGCTCATATCCAGTGATGTATTGAGTACTGATGACTACACCAAACTTAGCTAGATTTTGGAAGGAGCCATCATGGATTTCCCAGAGCTCTGTAGGAAGAAGTTCCTAGGGACAACTCCTAGGCTGCCCGCCCCCCACCCCAAGCCACAGGGAGAACCAAATAAAGCAGCATCTTCAGGAAAAGCCTGACTTTGAGCTCTATCTATTTCTACCTCTGGAGTTAGATGCTTTTCGAAGACCTGCTACATATCAGAGCAAGTCAATTAATGTAGAGTATAAAAGGTACTGAAATGCGATTCTGCTTCTACAAAGATACCAGTGATTGTATTGACCAAAATCAAACACCAATTGGATAATACTAATACAAATGTATTACTTTCTATTAGTGGTACTTGGATTTTTAACATAAGAATGTTGTGTGGAAAGAAAAAAAACTAAGCTTTAGTGACTGCTACCCCTTTCTTTTTTTAATGTATTTTTTCCTTTTTTAAAAATTTTTACTAAATTTATTGAGGTTACATTGGTTAATGGGATCATAGGTTTCAAGTGTATGTTTCTAAGACACAAGATCTGTATATTACACTGCAACAATCCAATTAAAAAATGGGCAGAGGACCTGAGCAGACATGTTGCACAAGAAGATGTACAACCAACCAACAGATATATGAAAATATATTCAACTTCACTAGCTATTAAGGAAATGCAAATCAAAACCACAATGAAATACTACCTCACACCTGTTAGAATGGGTATTTAATTGACAAGACAATAACAAAGAGATAATGCAGAAAAGGGTACCCCTCTTTCTAAAAAAGGTAACCAGACACGTTCCTGCCACTGCCTGGGCCAGGGATTGGAACCTATTGTAAAAGGTGTCACCTATAAACTAAACATAAGGAGATCAGCAACCTCTGAAGAAGCCTGGTAATAAGACTGTTACCAATAGCAGCACTGTATTAGGCAGCATGAGACTAAACACCAACTGATCCTCTCATGACGTTGGAATAAGACAGAGAGAGGAGCTAGAAGGCATGAACAGGAAAAGCATAGTGAAACTACAGAAAATATAGAAGGAGATGAGGGACCATGAAATGTCTGACTTCTAGAATGGCCAGTGGGCTCCTAGAAGTGCTTTGGTCTCACCCTTGAGGGCAAATTCCAATCACAGGTTGAAGCTAAGAAGTTTAGGAAGCCTCGGGGCTTCCTGCTAAGACAGTCCCCACTCCCCAAGGCTGTGGTTTCCTGGGCTTCCCTCACCCCAGCATCCTGACCGCCAGCATCCATCATTTGAAGCAATATGAGTGTGTCCACAATTAATAACTTCAATATGCCTAATGAGAAAGCCTACATGCCCACCTACAAGTGTGGTGAAACTAAGATACAGGTTCCAACTCAGGAAATTTCATTCTGCTGAAGTAGGGGTGTTAATATCTCTTTAGAAAATCTCTGGTCAGCCTATCTACTGGGCCCTCATTCTAGGACTCTGCTGCACAGTGCTTGACCCTGCCAAAGATGCTCTCTCCTCTCTGCTGTCCCCTCTGCCCTCAACCCCATCCTTTCCCACACACCGGTGCTGAAATGCAGGGCGCTTAGCTGCATATAGAAAAGACCACAGGGATCCTCAAAATGGAACAAGCTTCCACTCTACCCCCCCCCCAAAAAGTGTGGAATTTCTTAACTCCAGAGGAGTCTTTCCAGGATCCTGCATGCTGATATATTAAGAACAAAGCAGTATCTCCATGAAGGGGCCTACTCTGAGTCCTATCTATGTCCACCTCTGGGATTTAGCCATAGCCAGGCACATAGGCTAGGTGGGAATGATGTCCTGTCCAAAGCATATTTGCACCAGGCACTACAGATAAAGATTAAGAAAGCAGGCTCCAGAATTCCACAGGTCTGTGTTTAAATCTTAGCTCTGCCACTCATTAGCAGTGTGACCTTGGAAAAGTCATGTATCCTCCTCAAGCCTCCCTCTCCTCTTTTGTAAAATAGGAGCACAATAAAAGTATTTGCTTCACAGGACTGTTGTAAGAATTGAAGTAAAATTAGCTCGTGGCACAGGGCCTAGAATGTAGTGACACCCAATAAATGACAGCTGTAGCAGTAGCTACCCCACAAATAAGCCTATTTGGAGGAAATTTACCCTAAAGCAAGAAGACAGTGAACTTGACCAGTAGCAAAACCCCATGAGTGGAGATTCTGAATGTAGATTGGTGCCCAGCTCTTAGCTCTGTCTCCTGGCCCAACTCCCCAATAGTTCATCATCACATATAGAGGTGGGATTACAAGTAAATTCTGAACAGAGCTGTTCCATTAAAAACTCGTTAAAGATTTGGGGTGTTGCAAGGCATTGTTGCTTTGGCACCACCACAACTTCCTAAAATATATATACTCCAGCTAACCAGGGAAGAGTCTGTCTCTCAAACCTCACTTCAAAATGCTATACAGCTTTGGAATCTCACAGGATCCAAAGCGCCAGAGGTTACTTAGCAGATTGGCAACGGTATCCAGCAGACATGACTATGGTCCCCAGCTGATGTGACAGCCATGTGTACCTAGTAGACATGAATATGGTCCCCAACAGGTGGAATAATGATCTCTAACAGACATGAGTGCAGTCCCCAGCAGACATGACAGTGATCCCCAGCAGATGTGGTGGTATCTCCAGAAAAAGCAGACGAGTGCTCTGTGAACATAGAAGGACTCTAAGGAACGGCAACCAGCTGAGGCTGGTTGAGAACAAGAGTGGTGCTGGAGCCCAAGGGTGTGGCACTGGCCGATGATTGGGGGAAGAACAGAAGAAAATGGAGTGGCAGCCATATTTATTTATGAACACATGCAGATTAGAGCCAAGGTACAGAAATTTGGGGTATGAGGGAAGTGAAGGAGACTGAATTGAAGCAAAGTGAGAAAACTAGGCAAGGAGCTATGAAGTGCTCTTCTGTTATCTGGGATCCTCGTAAGAGTCGGATGAAGAGGTTCATTTGCAGCACAGTGTTTCAGTGAGGAAGCGCTGCACCAGGAGTCTGGAGCACTGGGTTTCCCTCCTAGTCTGCCACTGACTCTCTCTCTGGGGGAAGTAACTGAACTTCTATGGACCTCAGCTTGTCTGTGTATAGAAAGGAGGAAAGAGGGTTGTACTTGATAAATGAGGCCCTTTCTTTGATGATTTTATTCCATCACTACCAGATTCAGATAAAGCCATGGTCTCCCTAACACTCTTTGCCTGTTGAAATGTGTAACTCCCAAGAACTTGGAAACGTTAGCATTCTGGTTAGTCATCTTCTAATGGAAACTTTACATCCTTTAAAATAATTAACATTCAGTACTCAACCTTAGAACATTATCCAAATTTAGATGAGAAAAGATGAAGCAATGGAAAGGTGTTACCCTATCACAGTTTTCTTTTTGGCATTATAACAAAGACCCAAGAGGAGACAGGGAGCATTTCCCTTTCCTTAGTACTGAGTTGGTGGCAGCAAAGGCTAAGTAGGAGTTCGCTATCTCAGGGGTGGACTTCTCCTAGGTGACCCAGGTGTCAAGTGCAGCCGAGGTGAGGCCTTCCTGGGGCTTGCATGGCCCTGTCACTAGTGAGAGACCCTCTATAAAGGTCCACAAGTCCCTGGGGAGGAAGGAGGAGAACCTCTAAAGGGTTGAAGCCTGCCTCACTTACTGGGGGTGGGAGTGAGATAGCAAGTACCCCCGTGAGCTGCAACAGGAGAGGTGAATCCATGTTCTGGAGCTCATCCTATGCCTTCTGGCACATCCCCTCTCTGATAATCACGTGCTTCACTGAAACACATAATCCTCATCATTAGTAAAATAATTGCTGACTGTCGACACTTGTGGAGAAGGTCAGGTGTCACAGGGAAGACCGGCAGACGGCTCCTTTCCGTGGTGAGAGCGCCAGAGAATGCAATTGGGGATTCAGTCTCAGGGCTGTAGAAACCCTTCCCTCGTCCACATGTGAGGGAAGCTGAAGAATACCCAGCAGACTGGCACTACTGTCACTAAAAGTCAAGGTGTCTTTTATGAGGTGGACATTAGCATGAGCCTGGTAAGTACTTTCTCAGACAAACTACAAGGAAGCCAATTTAACAGAAAGTTGCTTGGCTAGCAACAAGGCTGATGTTTCATGGAGTCAGCCTGTAATTACCTGATACATCCCTTTCCACCACGGGGCCTGTCTTCCTTTGGACCAGAAGGGTTGTGTTTAGGGCCAGGACAACACACACTTCCCTGGACAGTACTCGCAGGTCCACTGCCAGCTTTTGACTCACTGACTCTTCCCATGCTACCCACTTCCCAACCATCAATGTATGCCCAATTCCCTTTCTGGCCGACACAGCCTTTCCTTAGATGTTTTAAAGCCTTGCATCAGGACAGATTACAGTCTCTATACTGTATAAGATATGACTATGTACTGGGTTACTCATCATGTGCTCTGCTGGCAAAAGGCGATTTCTTTCCATAACCTAATTCTCCGGGCCACTCCATTGTTGCCCTCCTCCCAGGTAACACCTACGCTGTAGCCTTAAAATGTCATTTTGTTTTAGTTCATTTCAATTTTATTTTCTGTGTTCTTTTGAATGTCTCCACTGATTTTTTGAGTGGGATTGCTCTGAGAAAGGTTGTTATTTCTAGCATGAATTGAACCAAATGAGATGACAAATTCGACTGTCATATTCAGCTTTCTTATATCAAAGGAGAACAGGTTCTTTCCCCATTACAATTTTTATTTCAGAGACAAAACTGTGTCCATAAATGATGACCAAATATACATAATTACTACTACTGGCTCTAAAAGTTCATCAGTAAAGTATTGCAATATGAGGTAACAGGTTTTCACTACTGTTGCATAATAGATTTTGCTTATCTTGTTAAAGGTTTGCATCTCTAGAACTTGCTAAAAAAACCCAAACATGGACAAACTGCTTGTAATTCCAACCTTGAATGAACTGATTCAAACAAGGTAAATCTATTCCATGCTTTCCATGCTGCCACTAATGAAGAAGACTAAAGGGCAAATGAAATCAAAACCACATCCAGAGTTCAGTCTTCCATTTGCTTTAATCATTTCACTGTTATTTGTTGATACATTCAACTACCTATTCATTTATTCCGACCTAATTTGTTCCACAGAACATTTAAGATGGATGACAAGAACACAATATGAAAATCAGGATCAGGAAAAATAAAAATGTTAGATGATTGAAGTGAAAGGAAGGAGTTAGGAGATGTATAGGATAGTAGTTCCTACATAATTATTTCAGTGTAGGCCAGTGTTTATGCTAGGATGCTTGGTGGAAAAAAGCAAAAATGAAAGTGTAACAGATACTAGCTATTGCCTATACCAAAAACCTCTCAGAATAAACACTTGGCTCTGAAAGGAATTCTTTACTTTACATGAGAAAAACTCAGTGATGTGGAGGACACAATCCTACAATACATTTTTCCAGCAGAACTGCAAAACAACAGAATCTGCAGTTTTTAAGGGATATTTTTGTTTCATTCTTCCCTCTTTAGTTTCTGAGCAATACATCCTCTGTCAATCTTCCCAGGGTTAGCATAAATATTTAAATATTTAATTAAATCACACTTAATCAATCTTCTTTATTTGCTCCTAAAAATGACATTATAAAACTATAGCAAATTTCTTCCCTCCCATTTTTATACTTATAGTATTTTATTTCTGCCTTAATTTCTAATCCTGCAAATTAGACATTCTTATTGTTTTATATGGCCAGCATTTCAATTTATTTATAAATGTCTTTGCTCATTATTTCTTATATTTCAGGTTTCAATCTGAGTTCATTTTATCTGAGTCTGAAAAATATTCTTTATAATCCCCTTCTGTGAGACTTTATACTCAATTTTATCTTAAAATGCCTTTATTTTACCCCATTCTTATGAAATCCTTTGATTAATTGTAGAGTTTGGAATCAATAATTATTTTTTTCTCAGCACATTAGCAATATGATATCTACTGGCTTCCGTTCATGCTGTTGAAAACAGTGCTGTCACTCAAATTTTTATCCATTTGAGGTGATTTGTCTTTTTTCTTGGCTGCTTTTAAATCCAGTGTATTTACCTTTCAACTGCCCAGCTGAAAATATGGTCGTCTCCATGAAAAAAAAAAAAGAGGGGGGTAGGGTGAAGAGAAAAGGAAAAAAGAAAAATCTCTGTCAAGCTGATTTTTTCCCTAATAAGCTCATTTATTCAAATCATTATAAAGTCATGTTTCTACATTTTGTACTCTATATATGAGTATATATATGTATATATATATATATAAAATGATAGGCTAGATCATGAAAGAACACCTTCTCAATAAGTCATAAATACCTTTCTTTTACAAGAACAGTGGAAATAGCCCTGTTGACAAGTGTAATACCTCAGTCCTTTCATTTGCTTGTATAAGGAGAGACTACCTAAGACTACTAAATATCTCTCACATTTTCTCTTGTGCTGTTGTGGACTTGGGATGCTCCAGACCAAGCTACTTTATGAGGATGTGACACCTCCCTTACACAAACCTCCACATAAGAACCAGGGTAAACCTTTCCCCTAGATAGCTGAGTGGATTACCATCAATTTCCTCAATTGCATGAGCTGCAGCCTCCACTGATGAACAGGAATATTTATTAATGAAAAATAGAGAAATAACTTCCAGCCAAGATGGAGGTGTAGATAGACGCACTGTGCCTCCTCGCACAACCAAAACTAAGGACAACAAAATTTTAGAAACAAAAAAACAACCAGAACAGAGAGAAATGAAATGAATGGAAGTCTGACAACCATTCACCCAGACTGGTAAGGAGGGGCGGAGTTAGAGGCCTATGGAGAGGGGTCGAGGGGTCCTGGCAGGAAAAAGCGGTGGCTGACAGTCGCAGGCATGCAGGGCGCAGGCTGCAGTTGACAGACCCCAGAAGTGCAGGAGCAGCTGACAACCCAATGGCAGACCCTGGGCTCAGGAGGCAACGAGCAGACCCAGTGAGGTGCGCAAGGCAGCTGGCTGTCCACAGTCACACATTCGCACACAGATAAACTAGGCAAAAACGGGCAGCGACGCAGACCGTGCAACCCAGGAACCCAGCACAGGGAAACAAAGCCTAAAAGCACCAATTGAAAACACCTGTGGGCGTTGAGGCCTGGAGACTCTCTCAGCCTCACAGGAGAGCTCCTTGGGGAGACCCACAGAGTCCTAGAACATGCACAAGCCCACCCGCCCAGGAGCCAGCACCAGAAGGGCCCAATCTGCTTCTGGGAAGCGGCAGAAGGGACTGAAGTCTGAGTGAGAGCGGAGAAAGTGCCATTGTTCCCTCTTGGACCCCGCCCCCACATACAACATCACAACCCAGTGACTGAGGTGCCCCGCCCTGGTGAACACCTAAGGCTCTGTCCCTCATACGTAACAGGCTCAACCAAACCAAAGACGGGGAAAAGAAAAAGATGGCTCAAACAGAATTGAAGGCCCCTCAGCCAGTGCTTTTGAGCAAACAAGATGCATACTTCAAAGCACTGGTGATCAAGATGCTCACAGAATTGGTGGATTTTGGTCACAAATTAGATGAAAACATGAAGGCTACAATAAGTGAAATGAAGAAAAATGCACATGGAACCAATAGTGATGGAAAGAAAACTGGGTTTCAAATCAATGGAATGGACCAGAAGGAAGAAAGGAACAGCCAAACAGAAAAGAATGAAGAAACAAGAATTCAAAAAAAATGAGGAGAGGCTTAGGAACCTCCAGGACATCTTTAAATGACAACATCCGAATTATAGGGGTACCAGAAGAGGAAGAGGAAAAACAGCAAGTGGAAAAGTTATTTGAACAAATAATAAAGGAGAACTTCCCCAATCTGGCAAAGGAAATAAGACTTTCAGGAAGTCCAGGAAGCTCAGACATTCCCAAAGAAGTTGGACCCAAGGAGGAACACACCAAGACATATCATAATTACATTACCCAAGGTAAAAATGAAGGAGAGAATTCTAGAAGCAGCAAGAGAAAAGGGGACAGTCACCTACAAAGGAGTTCCCATGAGAATGTCAGCTGATTTCTCAAAAGAGACCTTGCAGGCAAGAAGAGGCTGGAAAGAAGTATTCCAAGTCATGAAAGGCAAGGACCTACATCCCAGATTGCTCTATCCAGATAAGCTTTCATTTAGAATGGAAGGGCAGATAAAGTGCTTCTCAGGTAAGGCCAAGTTAAAGGAGTTCATCATCACCAAGCCCTTATTATATGAAATGTTAAAGGGACTTATCTAAGGAAACAAAGATAAAAAATATGCATAGTAAAAAAAGACATCAAACTCACAGTTATTAACAACCACACCTAAAACAAAAGCAAACTAAGCAAATACAACAGAAACAGAACCACAGAAATGGAGAACACATGGAGGGTTAGCAACAGGGGAGTGGGAGGAGGAGGGGAAAAGGTATAGAGAATAAGTAGCATGGACAATAGGTAGAAAATAGACAGGAAGAGGGCAAGAATAGTATGGGAAATGTAGAAGCTAAAGAACTTATGACACATGGACATGAACTAAAGGAAGGGAATGTGGGTGAGAGGGGGTGGGCAGGGTGTAAGAGAGTGAAGGGGGGAAATGGGACAACTGTAATAGCATAATCAATAAAATAAAAGAAAAAGAAAAAAGAAAAATAGAGAAATAGAGGAAAAGTAAACAACTCTTATCTATTCTGCAACAAGCAAATCTCAGAATCATAACATTCCATGAGCTCTCACAACTCCTGACTATAATAAAATAATTATTCCCCACTGTCAATTATAGGTTATTTTTACTCTGGCTCCTTATTCAGCCTAAACCATCACCCTCCAAATTTTCTATTTTTCTGATCTGTATATTGGTCAACTTATCTAGCTGTACCTGTATATACAGACTTACACAGGAGTGAGATTATTGTGTCTATAGGTAATAACACAGCTCCCTCCACACCCTGATTTGGGAGCTTAATTTTTGCCCTAGGTTACCAAGGCAGCCAAAAGCATTAATTCTGCTTGTAGTCAGGGCAACTGAATTTCCTCTAAGCCCTACAGTCCTTCCCTTTTTTTTTGTTTAACAAGAGGATTGGATGCCCCCTCCCCCAGAGAACATGCTCTACTTGTTTAAAGACTGTCATGGCAACCTCCTGCTTCCCCACGTCCTGTCATTTAGCCTCTGAACAATAGTAGATTTAAAAAGTCAGTTACAAATAGAAATACCTGAATCCCATCAAAAGAGAGAGAGTAGAAGAAGGAGTAGGAAGAAAAGGAGGAAGGGGTGGGGGAGGAGGAGGAGAAAGAGAGGAAAGAACTATGTGCCAGGCACTAGTTTAAATATTTGTTCTCTCAACTAACAAGTGCTTTTGGCATCTCCACTCACCTTAGGACATGTACCACTAGCATCTCCATCTTACAAATGGCATCCTAATCTAAGGAACAGGACCATTAAATAGCTTCCCAAGGACACACAATGATGGAGCCAGAATTGAAGCTGGACAGTATGGCTACACAGCACGCTGCATTCCTGCTTGTTTTCATCCACCCCTGTCAGAAACGTTTCAGATTCACAGCCTCCTGGGTATTGGCTTCAGGCCTCTGAAGACAGAGCCCCAGCCCAGAAATAAACAACCACTGTTCATGGAGAGTCACAATATGTCAGGCACCATCCTAGCGCTAGTTCTCATACAACTCCCATGGTAGGTCACTCCCATTTCCCAGCGAGGAAACTGAGACATGGCCTGCTCTCCAGAGCTGAAGGAACCCCAGGCCATATACCTCATAAATGACTGAGGCAGTGGGGCTCCACTGTGTTGCTTCTCTGGATCGGACATAGCATTCCTCCACAGGACAAGGCTAGGCCATGATATATTCTGCTAGTGACCACAACCCTTTTACAATGGGCTTTAAAAAGTATGGAGGAAGACAACTTCTGGCCAAGATGGAGAAACGTAGATACACTTTGCTTTCTCACACAACCAAAAGAAGAAAACTACCAATTTTAAAACAACAACAAAAAAAACCAGAACTTCAAGAAGATTGAACTGTATGGAAGTCCAACAACCAAGGAATTAGAGAGGAAACATTCATCCAGACTCATAGGAGGGGCAGAGCAGGGCAGCCAGGGTAGAAAGGGCACACGACAAGGCTGCAGCTGGTGGACCAGGGTGGGCGAGGCAGTGGCTGGCAGACCAGTCCCACATTCACATGCAGATAAACTGGAAGGAACAGCTGGGGAGTGAGACAGACAGTGCAACCCAAGGTTCTAGTGCGGAGAAATAAAGCCTCAAAACCTCTGATTATAAAAACCTGTGCAGGTTGTAGCAGTGGGAAAAACTGCCAGTCTCCCAGAGAAGCCCATTGGAGAGGACCTCAGGATCCTAGAATGTACACAAGACCACCCCCCCCCCCCACAGGAATCAGCAGCAGGGCAGCAACTGAAAGGGCACAATCCACTTGTGAGTAGCAGGGGAAGTACTGTATTTTTCGGACCTATGTTTTAGAAGAGGAAAATAGGGGAAAAAATTTGAAGCAAAAAATGTGATAAAATATTTAGTAACATAAATAACATAATATTTCACCAATGCAAATGTAAACAGAATTCAACAGCAGCATTAACAACCATTATTAACAACCATTATTCCTCCCAAATTTGAGGCGGTGGGGGGGTGCATCTTATAGTCTGAAAAAAGGTAACTGAAAGTGGGGCAACAGCCAAGCAAACAACATTGTTTTCTCTTGACCCCTCCCCCACATACAGCACCACAACACAGTGACGTGGGTTGCCCTGTCCTGGAGAATACCTAAGGCTCCACTCCTTAAAACATAATAGGTGCATGGAGACAACAAAAAACAGCCCAAATGAAATAACAGATCAAAACTCCAGAAAAAGAACTAAGCGAAAAGGAGATAGCCAACCTATCAGATGCAGAGTTCAAAACACTGGTAATGAGGACACTCGCAGAAATTATTGAGTACAGGTGCAAACTAGAGGAATAAGTAAAGGCTATGAAGAGTGAAATAAAGAAAAATATACAGAACAAACAATGAAGAGAAGGAAACTGGATTCAGGTCAATGTTTTGGAACAGAAGGAAGAAATAAACAACCAGAACAGAATGAAGGAATAAGAATTCAAAAAAATGAGAAGAGGCTTAGGAACCTCTAGGACAACTTGAAACATTTCAACATCTGAGTCATAGGGGTTCCAGAAGGAGAAGAGGAAGAGTGAGAAATTGAAAACTTATTTGAAGAAATAATGAAGGAAAACTTCCCCAATCTGGTAAAGGAAATAGACATGCAAGTCCAGGAAGCCCAGAGAGTCCCAGAGAAGTTGGATCTGAGAAGAAACACACCAAGATACACATAATTAAATTACCCAAGATTAAATATAAGGAAAGAATCTTAAAAGCAGCAAAAGAAAAGAAGAAGTTAACTACAAAGGAGTTCCCGTAAGACTCTCAGCTGATTTTTCAAAAGAAAATTGCGGGCAAGAAGCGGCTGCAAAGAAGTATGCAAAGTTAGGAAAGGCAAGGACCTACATCCAAGAATACTCTATCCAGCAAAGCTATCATTTAGAATGGAAGGGCAGATAAAGTACTTCCCAGATAAGGTCAAGTTAAAGGAGTTCATCAACACCAAGCCTTTATTATATGAAATGTTAAAGGGACTTATCTAAGAAAAAGAGATCAAAACTATGAACAATAAAATGACAACAAACTCACAACTATAAACAACTGAAGCTAAAAACAAAAACAGACTAAGCAAATAACTAGAACAGGAACAGAATCAAAGAAATGGACATCACATGGAGGGTTATCTAGTGGGGAGGTGGAGAATGGGGGAAAAGGTACAGGGAATAAGAAGAGTAATTGGTAGGCACAAAATAGACAGGGGGAGGTTAAGAATCATAGGAAATAGAGAATTCAAAGAACTAATATGTACAACCCATGGACATGAACTAAGTGGGGGTGAGGGGAAGCTGGGGGGAGTGGTGGTGCAGGGTGGAGGGGGATAAAGGGGAGAACAATGAGACAACTCGAATAGGATAACCAATAAAATATACTTAAAAAAGCATAGAGGAAGAAAAAGCAAATAGTAGAAAACCGAGTTTTTGGCTTCACATGATATATTAGAAGGAAGTAAGTGAAATTATCATATTCATTCTTAGGGTCTCACTTCACCCAGTCTGCCCAGGAAGTAGGGTTTTCTGCATTGATCAGATGCTCACTCCCTGTAGGGCAGCTCGGCAGAGCAAGGGAGCTGGGTCAGCGGTCAGGGACCTGAGTGTGAGCCCAAGCTCTGGCGTTTCCTTGGGAAGGCTGTTTAACTCCCTGACCTTTAGTTTTCTAGTCTGTGCTGTGGTAATTACAACCATCCTATCTATCTTACCTCATTATTGTATAGATTAAATGAGATTGAATATAATACAGGGCTCTATATCTGAGATACTTAAAGTTGAATATTATAATGTGGGCTACTAAGACTCTTTCACAGGAAAGAGAAAAATGGGAGGGTATATGTATACACACACACACATATATGTATGCATGAATGTGTGTGCAAGCACATGTGCACAAGTCAGTTATGTTGTGGAAATGAAGATGAAATTATATAGTCAAAATCTCACAGGAAAAGCCTGATGAAGTGTGCTAGGGCAAATATGCAGGATTCTGATTTTAGCTGCTTAACCTCAGATATGCAGACAATGTTGAAAGCTTGCTGCTGTGACTGAGATAAGAGGAGCAGTAGCTCTCAAAGGACCGGCACCACAGCCCATGGATCACACAGACAACTTTAGGGAGCTCCACACAGAGGGCCCTGGGAAACGAGCTCTCATACCCCAGGGATGGTGGGGTTGGGGCCCCAGGGGTAGGGGGGGAGGGTAAGAGATGAAAATATTAAGTAGGGCATTGGACTCTGACAATACCCTGAATGATCACTCAATACCCCTGGGTGAAATAAGCTTGTCCTTGAGGGATCCTTTACTGCCTTCTCACCTTTCCCTCCAAGGTCCTTCCTCATACCCCTTTCTCTCTTTCGGCTCCCAAATTCCTCCGCTATATTTGCCCACTTCTGGTTTTCCTGCCAAAACTTTTACTTTATCGGATTTGTCATGTTTATTTTCCCTTCCCACTGGTCAATCTTCAAATGCAGCAATGAAAATAATCAATATCACTAGCAACTATATCCACACTCAGAATTACTTTTGTGAAGAAACATGTCAGAACTTCATAAGGTAATCTCTTTCTGAAAGTTATATAAGTTGGATTTTTAATTGACACAATAAAATATGTTATGCGCCAAGGAAATTTAATGCTCAAATGGAATAACAAAATATGTTTGCAGTTCACATTTCCCTAGATGCAAAAAAGGAATCATGTTTTCATTAGATAGTTTTTTTTTCAAGTCAGTGACCAACTGCCTCTCATTTCTCTTGAGAATTTTTTAAAGAGATTTTATCTATTTATTTTTAGAAAAGGGAAGGGAGGGAGAAAGAGAGGGAGAGAAGTATCAGTGTGTGGATGCCTCTCACACGCCCCCTACTGGAGACCTGGACCGAAACCCAGGCATGTGCCCTGACTGGGAATTGAACTGTGACAGTTTGGTTTGCAGTCCAGCACTCAGTCAACAGAGCCACACCAGGCAGGGCTCTCTTGAGATTTATATAAAGCTGATCCATTTTAACACCACTGGGAAAACATCGTACCTGGAGAGAGGAAGGAGAGGTACAGTAGCTTTAATATTTATTACTTGGTGGTACTAAGAAACCAGATGTAACTCTAATGCTTTATGTCCCTCAAATTGCAGGTCTGGGTAGAAGATTGGAGGGCAAGGAATGGAGTATCAGTAACAGAAAGAGTCCATTAATATTTGCTTCTTTCTGTCTGCTTTTCTGCTTAATGAATAAGTCTAACATGGTGGATAAAATTGCCAGAAAATGTATGGTCTAGAACAGGGGCCAGCAACGTTGTCCATAAAAAACCAGAGAGTTAGTATTTTAGTTTTGTGCAGGTCCCATGGTCTCTTTTGCGAACATTCCACCTGGTGGTTGTGCCACAAAAGCAGCCATTGACCAGTGAACATGGCTGTGTTGCAGTAAAACTACTGATAGACCTTAAAATTTGAATTCCACATAATTTTCACATGTCAGAGATCAAATTTAAAAAAAAATTTCCCAACCATTTAAAAATGTAAAAACTATTGCTAGCTTGCTGACCCAACAAAAAAAGGCAGTAGGCCAGATTTGGCCTGTTGGGCCCCAGTGGGCCAATCCCACTCTAGAACATTTCGTATATTAAACATATTCTTCACATTAAACCCATTGAAATTGAAGTTATTTGTCTCTTTTTGCCCATCTGCTTTTCTCTATTATTTTCTCCTCACACCCTCCCCTGTATTCTGATTTACTAGTACATCACATCTTATCTACCTTCACCTACCTATTGTTTTTTTGTCTCGCTATGAACTTCACAAGAGAGTAAGGACCATTTGCGAAAGACCCTCCTGTGAGCACCCAGCACTGTGGCGGGCTCTCACTTTCCCACCCTTCCTGGCAGACAAGACATGGGTATGTCTGTGACCCACTGTGACCTGAGAAGAAGTATGTTTGGGTGTTTCTAGGAATGATTTTCCTCTGTGGAGAGATAGACATAAAGGTAGAGACACAGAGACAGAGAGAGAGGGAGAGAGAAAGAACAAGAGCAGAAGCCTGACCCTTTTGTTTTCTACTTTTGGATGCTGTCATGGAAAGATATGATGTCTGGAGCTGCAGCAGCCATATTGCACCCTAAGGGAAGTCCAAGAGCTGACCCAGGGGCATGATATTGTTAATTCACTGAAGTCCACTGCAACTCTCTCCCTCTGGACTTCATGTTATAGAAGATAAACCCCTGGGGGGGAATTCTGTTACTGTCTTACACAGACAGCCTTCATGATTGTGAAGCTTATATTATTAGATGTGACACATAAAATGCAAAACTATTAGAGGAAAACACAAAATATATTTTAGTGCTCCTTGATTAAGAAAAAGTGCATATCAACTGTTCTCTCCTTGGCAGCCCTAGTCCATCCTATTCAAAATGTTTTTATCTCTTCCAATAGTTTCTGATCCACCTCCACCTTCCACTTCACAAGCAAGCTTCTTGAAAGAAAGTGATTTTACTTTTAGTATTACCCTTACTATCTCCACTTCCTACTCTGTCATCCTCATTCCTCAAATGGCAGTACTCTGCTTTTCTTTCATCCACACTACCCTGTCAAACTGCTTTCAACAGAGTCACCAATGACTTCTGTGCTGACAAACCCAGCACGGTTTTTACTCCTTATCTTGCTTGACCTCTCCACAGTGTCAATACTATTGACCAGACCTCCCTGACACCATACTTCCCTGGTTTTATTTTACCTCATTCCATCTTTATTGCTGGCTTCTCCTTCTCTCTGAATGTTGATGTTCCTCAGTGTTCTTTCCTCATCTTACACACTCTTCTTTATTTCATCTTCACCTATGGCTTTAGCAGACACCTACAAATTAATGAGGCCCATGCCCATAAGCCTCTCTCCCATGTAACTAAATGTTTAATAGACAGCTCCATTGGATCGTTTTGATGATGCTTGAAGCTCAACATGGCCACACCAAATCATCGTCTACCCCCCCAACTCAGGGAACGACACTACAATACGCCAAGCTGCCCAGGTCAGAACCCCAGACGTCAGGACGAGTTCTTCCCTTACTTTGTCTCATGGAGGCTGCCTCCTTCCTTCATGACCCCAAATGAAAAGCCAACTCTTCTAAGAAGACTTTTCTCTAGATTTTTAGATTTTATTAATTTTTAGAGAGGGGAAGGGAGGAAGAAAGAGAGGGAGAGAAACATCAATGTGTGGTGGCTCTCTCACGCCCCCACCTGAGCACCTGGCCACAACCCAGGCACGTGCCCTGACCTGACTGGGACTCGAACCAGTGACTCTTTGGTTTGCAGGCCAGCATTCAATCCACTGAGCCACACCAGCCACAGCTAAGAAACCCTTTCTAACTCACTCTAACTGCAAGCTGCTTTCTTCTCAACATTTCCTTATCTCTTAGGATACATGTCTATTACAGCCCTTTTTATATTGTTTATATCATCTGCTTGTTGATAGGCTATGAGCTAGAGAACTGTGTCTCACGCATCTTTGTATGCCCACTGTTGAATACAGTGCTGGGCACATGCTAGAAGACTGTCAGTAAACATTTGTTGAATTAATTAATAAATGGACATATAGTGATTTTGTGTTGGGTAACTGATTACATTAATGAGAAAAAATTCTAATTAAGATTTCATGCCCGATTAGCAAATATTCTAACACAATACTTTGTCCATGATCGGATAGCAAACCCACATAATTTTTAAATTTAGAGTTGAAAAAAACTGCATATATCTACTTCAGCTGCTTTATGGACACATTAGGGCTCATTTGTAATTAGCAATACCAATTTTCCTATTGAAAATTAACTACTAAAACTTTTCATGTGTTAGTTTTTTTTTTAAGGTTAAACATGCCCCCCCATTCAAGTAATTCATTTGTTTACAAAACTTTCCCCCATAGATTAACTTCAATCAATTAAAATCAAATTAGCCCAAATTCTAGACTCCAAAGGAAGAGAATTTTAGCATATTTTGCAAGCTTGCTTTATATCCTATTATGTCATTGCCCTCTGCATCATATTTCCATAGCAAACACCGTCAGATGGCTGGCACTAATCTGGGTTTTTTTCTGATCCTTATTACCACTGGACAGTGCGGGAACCACCAGGCGGGTGGAATGGCGTACTGTTTAGTGGAGTGGCTACTTTAAGAAGTGCTAGTTGATGAAACTCTCTCTGGACTTCAAGGTAGGTTGACACAGTTATTATTTGTAACAAGTGTCCTCACAGCTGCATTTCTGGCTCTTTTTCTAAGGAATTTTTACACAGTTCTTAATAAACTGTATTTATTTTAAAGTTTAATGAGAGTTTTTTAGCAGTCTACCCTTAGTGCAATTGAAACAGAGTGTGATTTTACACACTACTTTCTTCACTGATCTTTAGTGCCTAATTGCTAAAGCAACATATGTTAAAAATTCTGGGAGTAAAAAAAAAGTTTCTTACTTTTAACTGTACACTAATCAAAGGCCCCCTGCTTCATTTACTGGGCCCTTATTTGAGTTTACTGGTTTCCAGAGAAGTGGTTTTCCTGTCGCCTAACCAAGCACCTCCTTTGTTACTAGCATGGAACTGAGTCACAGCCCAAAGTCTACGTCCCCAGTGCTGTGGCACAGTCATCACACGGCACAGTGTGAACTGTCGTTCCTTTACACAGCCTTTAAATGTTAGTAAGTGTCTTTCATTTCTACTCCCTTCAAGAATTCAAGTGAAAAACTTGACGAACTAATGATAACTTTATACAAATGCCAATGAACAAATATATATATAAAGCTTCTACTTAGTTGTGCCAAGCAGCAATAATATGAGCAACTTCTCCCACTTCTAAAGAACAGCAGAAGCAGTGTGGGAATCCCCATACCCAAAACGGGGTTTGCATGTTGGGATCGATGATGATACCACACAGGCAGCAAAAGGGTTTGAAAAGGTTTATTTGACACATAATGAGGAGAGAGCAGGATAGTCTGAAAACGGCTTGAGAGAGCAGGGCATGGAGAAGAGCTTTGTGGGATTTATGGTGTTTAGGGGAGCCGGCTGGAACGAGGGCTCCCCTGCAGGCTCCGGGCTTGCACAGTTGGAACTTCCTGCCAGCACCAGCGGAGGGAGCACCCAAGCTTTCCTAACTGCTTGCCCAGATGTAGGGCTGAGGGGAGGGGAGCTGTGGAGCTTAAAAGCTGTCAGCAAATGCCAGAAATGAAGTCATGCTCTGTATTACAACAGTTAGAAATGGAAGGAAACCCAGTATATCAGTTATCTATTGCTACAGCGTTACACAACAAACAGCCCCAAAATCTTCATGGCTTACAAAAATAATGTTGATTGCTCCCCTGGAACTAGAGTCACCTAGACAACCCTGCTCACCCTGCTGAACCCACTCACCTGTCTGAGTCAGCTGCCAGCTGCTCTCGGCTGGCTCTGCCCAGGCTGACTGCGGTGACTCAGCTCTGCTCCCCGTCTCATCCTGCAACAGCCCAGCACAGCCACGCACGCTGCCGTGGCAAAGGCAGAGGTACTGGAGGAAGCAAGCCCAATCACACATGCATTTTTTAAGTTTTTTCTTGTGGCCCTTTGGCTAAAGTCCGATTGTCCAAGTTAGTTAGATGGTCAAGGCCATGGTCAAAATGGGAGGCAAAAGATGTGTGTACAGAGGAGCACAGAATTGGGGCCATTTTTGCAACCTGCCACACAAATGGATTCCTGACATATCACGACCTCTTACCCCACTTTATACCATGTTAAGAAAGGAAAAGTCAATTCAATGACAAAGCTGATCACTTTTAAGCGCTGGGCACTGTACTTGGAATTGGGGCTACAAAAGTAAATGAGATAGTGCTAAGGAGCCTAGAGTCTGATACTTGGGGAAAAGTAAGCAAATAAACTAATACACAATTAAAATAAATTAAAATTAAGTGATAAGTGCAACAACAGATATTCTGATGAGGTGGCATAGAAAAGAAACTGATTTAACTCTTTCACCTCCTTTACCATAGATTTCATAGCCAATTTAATAAATTTTATCGTAATAAAATTTCCTCTTAATTCTGAGGACACAAAGAAAAAGCTGACTGAGATTTCCCAGCAAGCAGCTTGATTAAAATGCAGGCTCTTTAGAAGCAAAACTAGAACCTGAGTCTGTTAGGCTAGCAGAAAGTCATTTGATTCCCTTCTTGCTCCGTTACACTGAGTAGTCATTCAGTTTCATCCAACACCTGTTGTGTACCCAGCCATGCAAGCTTGTTTCCTGAAAATTTGCTAGGAACTAGGGATGCCTAGAGAAAATGGCTTCAAAAAAACAAAACGACTAAAAAATGGTACCTGCCTTTGAGTAGCTTGTAGTTTAGTCCTGCTTAATCTCAAGTCCTCACTGTCTAAAACACATACAAGCAAAGCTGTTCCTGAAACAGAAGTTGGGGGTCTGGAGCCCCCTGTGACCCAGGCCTCTCCTAGGGGCACAGTATGGAGACCTAAGGATTCAGTAGTCTAGTCCATGTCATTAGATTATGGTCACATTGCTAGAAACAGGTACACTCTCTGTCTCCTCAGTGCTCTCATATGTAGACATGCTGTGGTTCATTCATACAGTGACTTCAGTGTAATGTGGCACTAAGTGAAGCCTGGATTAGAATTCTATTAGACCTCAAATGGAAAAGAACTCTGGAGGCAGCTTGGGAATCTCGGGGTCATTAGCTTTAAGTAGAATCATAACTGGTGAGGGGCTACTCTAGCACAGTTTGGAAATAAGCTGATGAGATGATCTTCCACCTGGTGGCAGGTAGCTCCTTAACCTTTGGAAGAAATTCTCTGAGACATAAAGATTGGGTAGAAGTTCTTTGAGACATAGAGACAGAGTAGAAATTCTTGGCTGGATCTTCTCCAATAGTCAGAGGGAAAAGTTAGCCATCGTTCTGAAATATTTTTCTTCCAGTTAATCCACATTATTTTTAAGGGGCTTTGCCGAGGAGGAAGACTGATTCCTTATGTTTCTTCCCTCTCTTTCAGGTCCTACTCTCATACCTCTGAACTGTAGCATGGGATCTTTTGGGAGGGTGGAACAGAAAAGGACACACAGAAGAAAGTGACTTGAAAATAAATTCTCCATAAAACACCACTGTCCTGTAAATGGTTCTGTCTGGATGGATTCCTTGAGATGTGTTTTATTTCCTTTAAAAAAACACACACACACAAAAACTTTCAAACTTTCACTGTTCAGGTCTCAAAACTTGATGAGAAAAAAAATATTCAACATTTGAGGTATTCAGGAAAAGCTTGAAGAAATGAAAGAAGCCAACTGCTCTCTGGACCAAAAGTTCCTTGGAGAGCCTTCAGGTTCCATTCAAAGAGGAGCCCAAGATGAACGTTAAAAGCCTGTCCAAACAATATTCTAAAACAAAAGGAGTACAAGAGGTAGAGGAGCTGATGGGGTCCAAAGCTAGCAGGTCAGTGTCACTTTCTTCGTTCTTTCGCTCCTTTCTCCCCCTTCATCTCCACCCTGTCCTCCTGTGCGCCTCTTACCAGCCCCCTGCTGCCCATACTCTCCTCCCGCCTCCTAAGCCCCTCGCAGTCCGAGACCGCCTCCACGCCCACCCGAGGACTGGAAAGGTCCGGGGCTCCTGCGCGTCCCTACTCACACCACCTCCTCCCAGGCTCCCCATTCTGGCCGCCCCCACTCTTCCCGGCAAAAGAGGATCCTAGCCAAGGGGGCCGCCCCAGCCTCCGCCCTCCCCTTCCCCGGGACCCGCCGGGCCATAAAGCTCGGGGCCGCGGCGGCACGGCGCTGTCGACCGCGCACCAGCTCCGCGTAGTGCCTAGACGCGAGCACCGCCCCCCGACGGCACCCTGGGACGCGGGTCCAGCTCCAGCCCCCGCGCACCCCTCACCTGCGCCACCGTCTGCGGTCCCACCCAGACACAGCGCACCGCTGGAGGACACCGAGGCCGGACCTGCGCTGCCGTCGCTTCCAGGCCCCGCGGGGAGCAGAAAGAGCCAACATGCTGGCACCGGGCGGAGCCGCCTTCCTACTGCTGCACCTGGCCCTGCAGCCGTGGTTGGGGGCCGGCGCCCAGGCCCCCCAGGGTAAGTGGGCTCGAGCTGCTGCGAGGTGACCCGCCCAGGCCCCTCATTTGCGGAGCCCGCCGTCCGGACCTACGCTTGGGCGAGTGGGGGGGACCAGCTCACCAGCTTGACTTCTGGGACCTCGCTGGTCACCTCGGTGACCCTCTGGGGCCCTAGTCAAAGCATTTTGTGATTGGAAGCCGTGATTAGATTACAGAATTTCTGAGACTCCATTATCCAGCAATGAGTCCCATTCCTTAAACAAGGGTTTTGGGAACGCAAAACTTATTTTCAGTCGATGGTAGGATGTGCGGTTCACTAGCTGACCCCCAACACGGCCCTAGACCTCTAACAGGCCCCGTCTGGGGTAGCCTGAAACCCGGTTCTGTGCCCTTATCTCAGTCTGGCCAGCCCACTCCCCTCTCTTTGCCCCCTAAATCCTTCCCTGAGGCGGGAGCGAGGTTCACCCAGACAGCCCAAGACCTGCGTTCCGGAGAAAGGCGCAGCGTTCTTCTGTGTGCCCTACCACTCGCCTTTTCAGCTCTGACTTTGCCTGGACCCCAACACCCACTTACAGAGTTGCCCTCATCTCTCGATTCCTGAGATAAACAGAACAGAAGGGCTGAGAAATCGGTCTTTATGAAGAAGTAAAAATTCGATAAATCTAGTGAAAAGACACCTGGATAAACCTCAAACCCTTTTGTGAGATGGGATGAGAATAACCACTAGGCAGGCAGCAATTAAGCTTAAACAGAATTTTTTTTTTTTTTGTAAAGGCCAAAAGGAAGAAATTCTTGGGTTGGCCAAAGCATCCATTTAGTTTTTTCCATAAAATAAATGACACATTTTTCATTTTCACCAATAATGTTATTGATTTGAATAGTTTCAGTATGCCAGCTGTCTCCCGCTATTAGCTTCTAGTGGGTAGAGGCCAGGGGTGCCGCTAAACATCTTCCCACGCATAAGACAGTCCCACATCAGAGATTTATTTGGCCAAAATGTCAATAGCACCAAAAAGCTTCCCAAACCACTTTTGACACGTTCGATCAGTCACAGCACCTTCCCCATACATTGCACAAATCTTTTTGTATGTTTCCATTGCATTTTTACCTTTCTCAAAATAATAAAGCATAATATATCGAAAATGTTGCTTATTTTCTTCCATCTTCAATATTTAAAGGGCTGCACAAAAATCCATCAATTTTGATTTTTAAATGCATACTGATATGACAGCTGTCACAGTACAATCTAATGAAATTGTTTTGAATGAAATTAAAAAGCAAAAGATTTATACAATCTGAAGAGAAACCAGGGTAAGAATGAAACACTACTAAAAACTAAGCACTGCTAAAGCCAACTTAGGGGAAAAAACTAAATGAACTTTTTGGCCAACCCAATATTTAAGCAAGAAATGATCGTAGGTGATGACCTTCATCTGTTTGAAACGGATGCCTGGGTTGGTTTATTACTAAGGAAATAAAGCTGGAAGAGACCACAGCTTGAAGGAAAGGTTATTCCTCACGGGGCCAGAATGAAGAAGGCCTATGAGGACATTCCCAAATCCCTTCCCCTCCTGCTGCCGTCATCACCCATTTAAACTTTGCATTTCACCAAATCACTTGTTTTTATTCCAGACCAGCCAACCATAAGTTTAGTTTCAAGGGGTACTGTACTGCTTTTAGTCTGTGTTGATATGTTTGAAATGCTGTAGTTGATAATATTTATCCATTGTGACCTTGCTTCTAGGAAAAGAAAGCCTTTTATTTAATTGAAGTATAATTGACATGTAACGTTAAATAGTTTCAGGTATACTTGATTTGATAACGGTATATATTGCAAAATGATCACCAGAACAGTTCTAGTTAATATTAATCACCATACATAATTACAGAAGTTTTTTTCTTGTGATGAAAACTTTTGAGATCTACTCTCTTAGCAACTTTCAAATATACAATACAGTATTATTAACCATGCTGCACATTACATCCCTGTGACTTATTTCATAACTGGACATTTGTACCTTTTATCTCCTTCACCCATTTCACTCATACACACCCAACCCCACCATCTGGAAACCACAAATCTGTTCTCAGTATCTATGAGCCTGGAGTTTTTTTCTTTGTTTGCTTGTTTTTTTTAGTTCCACATGTAAGTGAGATCTTACAGTATTTGTCTTTCTCTGTCTGACGTATTTCACTTAGCATAATACCTTCTAGGTCACAGGTGGCCCACAGGCCGAATCTAGCCTCCCACCTTATTTTATCCGGCCCAGCACCTTTTTTCCACTCAGCAGCAGTGCTGAGCTCTCGCTTCACTGTTAAGGAGTAGTTACATTTATACAGTCCTAAAATTACATTCGGCCCTTTGAAGGCAACTGCGAGGTTGATGTGGCCCCTGGTGAAAATGAGTCTGACACCCCTGTTCTAGGTCCATCCATGTTGTCACAAATGAGAACATTTCATTCATTTTATGACTGAATAATATTCCATTGTATATATGTATATGTATATGTACACACAAACCATATTTTTTGTATCCATTCATCCATCTTAGGTTGTTTCCATATCTTGGCTATTGTAAATAATGGTGCAGTGAATATGAGGATGCATATATATCTTCAAGTTAGTGTTTTTGTGTTTGTTTTTTTGATAAATGCCCAGAAATGGAATTGCTGGATCATATGGTAGTTCTATTTTTATGTTTGAGGAACTTTCATACAGTGTCCCACAGTGGCTGCACCCATTCACATTCCCCCCAGGGATGCACAGAGTTACCTTTTCTCCATACCCTCACCCACTCTTGGTGTTTCTTATCTTTTTAATTAGCCTTTCTCACAGGTATGAAGTGATGGCTCATTGTGGTGGTTTTGATTTGCATTCAATTACTGATGGTGAGCATCTTCACGTGTACCCACTGACCACCTGCATGTCTTCTTTGGAAAAATATTATTCAGATCTTAGGCCCATTCGTAAATCAGTTGGGTTTTTTTTTTTTGCATGAGTCCTTTATATATTTTGGATATTAACTTATCAGATATATGATGTGAAAATATTTTCTCCTACTCAGTAAGCTACCTTTTCATTTTGTTGATGGCCTCCTTTGCTGTGCAGAAGCTTTCTAGTTTAATGTAGTCCCACTTGTTTACACTTGCTCTTGTTACTGTTGCCGTCAGAGAGGCAGCTGTTCAACATAATTCAAAAGTTTTCTTATCGCAGACATTTTAGGCAGGTTTGAATTTATAGGCATAGTATTTTAGGTTATATGAATTTTGACATTTGAACACACTACTTCCTGGTGAGCTACAGGAATGGATTTTGCTTCTTCTCAGACAGAGCTGCCTGTTTTCTTTTTTTTTTTAATCCTCACCAGAGGATATGTTCATTGATTTTAGAGACAGACAGACAGACAGACAGACAGGCAGACATTGATTGGTTGCCTTCTCTATGCTCCTTGACTGGGGATCAAACCCAAAACCTAAGTATGTGCCCTGACGGGGAATTGAACTCGAGACGTTCTGGTGTACAGGACAACCAACTGAGTCACCTGGCCAGGGCGACAGAGCTGCCTGTTTTATGCAGACCTGAAATCAGCCTATAGTACCTAAATTATCTGGTTAATGCAGTTGCTGTAGATTATCTGATTAAGTCAAGTTTCTGATAGATTTTTTTATCGAGTTAATTACCTTGCAGTTATCAGCTCAACTGGATAATTTGCTGATCTCCTTTCTCCTCTGAGCTAGCCGTGTTAGTCTTATTAGGATGTATTCAATTTCCATAACATGGTACTTGGGCTCCTTGATAGCAGTAATTTCACCTCTAACACCAGAAGTTTGTGCTTGGATCCTGGTGCTATTGCTAAAATGTAATAACATTACAAGGAAACGGCAGTGTCTCATTTCCTTTTCAAAACACTCTCCAAATTCATTACTAACTAATCCTAACTCTGCCTCTTGAGAGAGAAGCCAGTGCTTTAGATGAACTGAACAGATTGAAGAATGGGTAAATTTAGCTTGAGCTAATTTATGGGAGTGATCATAGTCAGAACAAGAATCAGGAATTCTTATTCAGTTTTAAATGAAATTCCCATCCTTTAAACACACATCTCCTTTCTGAAGATGCCTTGTCCTGAATAGAACTTTCAAACATATTGCCCTCACTGTCAGAAATGTGAAATTTCCAGTTCTCTGGAAATTTGAAAGTTCTATTTCTCTTTCGAAGTACAGTAGCAGTAGTCCTCATGTTTGGGGGAAAGTGGGGTGCTCGAAGGAGTATAACAGATGTCCCACTTTCCAACTTCTAGCCATGAATTCATTATTGTGTAGGGTCCTGGGTCCACGTGAAAGAAACAACACAGGCTCATTCTGAAGACAGGTTGTCTATTAAAAAGAGTAGACTTCCTTAAGTAGATTTTGCCTGTTTGTTTTATAACTTTTATTTCTTCTTAATACAGAAGCAACACATGTTCATTGTAAAAAAAAAAAAATAGAAAAATGGGTCAGCAAAAGGAAAGGAAATTTAGACATTTATAATTACAACCTAACCCAGAGATCACTACTATTCATGTTGACATTTTGTTGTATTGTCTTTCAAATCTTTTTCTATGCAAACATATATATTTCAAATAGGATCCTGTTATGTATAGTTTAATAATTTTTTCCAATTAATATATCATGAACATTTTTCCATGTCTGCAAGTATTCAGCTGCACTACCTTTATTAATAATATTCCACTTTTTAGAAGGACCAAAATGTATTTATCCAGAGCCCTAACAGAAGTTGTTCCCAATGTTTTGACATTATAAATAATAATGTGTTGAGCAACGGCAGTACCATAGGATGGATCAGTCTCTGTCCAGCCCTCTTTCTCTGCCGACGACACTTTGTTTCATAACAAAGTGCTGTGCCAACAGAGCTTCAGGCTCCCCACCTCTTCCACTGAATTTTGACATAATTCCCCCCTTAATAGAAATTTTAGAATTACCACTAGTGGTGAATATCTTTGTACCTAAATAATTTACCATGTTATCCATATTTCCTTAGGATAAATTCCTTTAAGCAGGATTGCTAAGTGGAAAGGCACATATGCCTTAGGGCCTTTGCTACTATTGTTTAAACTGTCTTCAAAATGTTTATTCTAATTAGATCTTACCCACAGGTATATGAGTTCCCATTTCCCTGAACCCTTACCAACAGTTAGGTATTATTGTGTTTATTGTTTTTACAACTTAGTGAAAATAATACAATTTAGGTTAGCAATTCCTTCATCATTAGCTAAGCCTGTGAACATTTATATGTAATTATTTGCCATTGTAATTTTTTTCTGTACATTGCTTTTTCACATATTTTGCCCATTTTTCTATAAGGATGCTTGTTTCATTGATTTTTTAAGAGCTATTTATAATTATAAATACTATTATACTTTTAGTAACCAGATTATTATATCCAGGAGACAGCTATGGAATTGTTCAAACAATATTTGCATAAACCAACAGAAATACTAAGTACCTTATAGTGAGTAAGACTCAAATTTGGCCATCGCCTTCTAAATAACTCTAGTTGTACTCTCTTATACCTCTCTTAAATATTAAAAAAGTTGAAGAGAAAGTGCTGCTGGTTTGATCAAAAGCAACTTGTCCCTGGCCATTGTGGCTCACTCAGTTGGTTGGGCATTGTCACATAAAACAAAACGTTGGTTCGATTCCCAGTCAGGGCACACACATAGGTTGCAGGTTTGGTTCCCTGTTGGAGTGGGCAGGGAAGCAGCCAATCAGTGTTTTTCTCCATCTATTTTTCTCTTCCTTCCCCTCTTCCTTTAAAAAAAAAGCAACTAGTTTTGTAAGTCAACTCCATCAGTCAGGTTATAGTCAAGAAATAATGACCACATTGTTTTGTTTTGTTTCTGCATTGGAATTTTTTAACAGAGAAATATTGGAGAACTATAAATGCACAAAGGGAATATTTAGGCCTCACAAAGGTAGGAAACCACTTTTAAAAAAAATTTATATTCTTTTTTAAAAGATTTTATTTATTTATTTTTAGAGAGAGGCAAAGGGAAGGAGAAAGAGGAAACATCAATGTGTGGTTGCCTCTCAAGCACCCGCTACTGGTGACCTTGCCCACAACCCAGGCATGTGCCCTGACTGAGAATCAAACCAGCAACCCTTTGGTTTACAGGCCTGCTCTCAATCCACTGAGCTACGCCAGCCAGGGCCACTTTCTTGACCCTTTATCTCCCCCCACATCCATGCTGTATGCTGCATTCCCTCTGTCATTAATCACTGCCTAAAAAAATACAATTGCCTGTGGTCTAGGAGGTTCATGAAGAACCCTAAGGACACCAGAAATTCACCACTTGGGGAACTAAGAAAAGCAATGACTTGAATGCTCTCACCTTGTTCCGCTTTTACTTTAAACCTTCAGTGCTTTGTCCAGTGGGCATTTTCAGAGCCACTTCTTAAGCCAAATGCAATTCGGGTCTTGCAAACTTAATCTTCTCCTGGGGGCTATAACCTAGTGGTAAATATTGCGCTATATTTCTTCTGGTTCAAATGTCTAGCCAATGTAAGCTAAGGAACTGGGGAGTTTGGCAACATGGAAAATGACTACCTTAGTGTACATTGCTTTATAGCTTTCTGTCAAATTGTACCCCCTCAGAAAAACTGCTTGCCCCAAAGTTAAATCTTTCACTGATGATCCCTTTCTCTCCCTTCTCCCCAGTTTTTGACCTTCTTCCGTCCTCCAGCCAGAGGCTGAACCCAAGTGCTCTGCGGCCAATCCTGACCGACCCCACCCTGAATGAGCTCTATCTGATCGCCACCTTCAAGCTGCAGACTAAGAGTTCTGCCACCATCTTCGGCGTTTACTCTTCAACTGACAACAACAAATATTTTGAATTTACTGTGATGGGACGCTTAAACAAAGGTAAGCAAATTTGCAGAAATCATTTTCTTTTTTTATTCCAGGATTTGAGATCTACTTTTCTTAACATAGTTCCCTTGTACAATTCTTTTTCTCGTCCACTATTCCTTTCAGTTTTCAACACCAAATTCTTCTAATTGTATGTTCACCTATAAAGGGAGTTTGAATTGATGTTGAGAGAAAGAATGAAGAACTGCCTGTAGCCAAAATGCCCTCTGACATTGTCCCTCATGTTATCCTGTATCCAGTTCTGGAAGGGACTGGACCCAAGACAATTAGGCCACTATCTTGGTCAGCTCTGGCTGCTTATAACAAACACCATAAGGTGGCTTGAACAACAGACATTTGTTTCTTACAGTTCTGGAAGCTGGTAAGTTCAAGATCAAGGTACCAGCAGATTCAGTTCCAGGTGAGAACCTGGGTCCTGGCTTGTAGACAGCCCCCCTCTCACTGTGTCCCCTCATGACCTTTGCTCATTGTGTGCTGCTGAGGGGAGCGAGAGCTTTTTGCCTTCCTTTTCTTATAAGGATATCAGCACCATCATGGGGGTCCTCATGACCTCATCTAAATCTCATTACCTCCCAAAGGC
This sequence comes from Phyllostomus discolor, assembly GCF_004126475.2. Lineage (NCBI taxonomy): Eukaryota > Metazoa > Chordata > Mammalia > Chiroptera > Phyllostomidae > Phyllostomus > Phyllostomus discolor. The sequence continues at coordinate 49,738,704 of NC_040905.2, forward strand.
CCACTTCCTGATACCATCACATTGTGGGTAGGGCTTCAACACAGGGATATTAGGGGGATACAAACATTCAAGCATTGCAGTCACCCACACCATTGTACACTCCCTTGGAAGCATGTCACCTAGCAGACCTACCGCATTTTTGCTGCATATAATACACTCCCATGTATAATGCCCACCTGCATTTTTGGCCCAAATTTTCAGAAAAAAAATCTTTTGCTCCAATTTTTAATTCAATTATTTATTTAGTTATATTTAAAAACAAAACTGATTATCATATTCCAGGGTATTATATTGCATACAGATACCATTGTTGCTTTCTACAGTTATACTTCTAATGCATAAGCATAAATAAAAAAAAATTAGCCCTGGCTGGTGTGGCTCAGTGGATTGAGGACCAGACTGCGAAGCAAAGGATTGCTGGTTCAATTCCCGGTCAAGGCACATGCCTGGGTTGTGGGCCAGGTCCCCAGTAAGGGGTGCTTGAGAGGCAACCACACATTTATGTTTCTCTCCCTCTCTTTCTCCCTCCCTTCACCATTCTCTAAAAATAAATAAATAAAATCTTGTTTTAAAAATTTAAAAACATTTATATAGATACAGAATTAGTGCTACCCATGTATAATGCACATCCTTAGTTTTCCCTCAGAAATTTGTGCAAAAAAACCTGTGCATTATACACAGCAAAATATGGTAACTCCCAGCTCTGCAAGCACCTTTCCGGACTTGAAGGAGAAACTGTACATCAGCCAGTAGAACTAAATGAACAGCTCTCTTTTCTACCTCTTCCGTGCCAGTTTACACAGACCTGTTACCTGTTTGGTCCCTCTATTGTTGAATGTTTTACTATCAAAATGAGTTACTACAAGTACTAAAAAATGGCTCTCAGAAAAAAAGGTCACTGTTTTTTCATCCCTTTCTCTTCCACCCATGCCCTGGGGACAGCACCTGTTCCTGCTTATTGAGGAATGTGACAGATACATGTTTTGCTTTTAATAAAAAAAATGTTTAGAAGATGACCAGTCCTTCTGGCTAGATTTTATATTTATTTCAGATTGCTTTACAGAGTATGTAGATACTTAAAGTGCTCCAGAATTTTAGATTCTAATTGTGACTGAACACTTAAGTCAGCAGGCTTTAGGAGCTGGAAGACATTCCTAATCCTTAGCTTTCATGGGACTATAGAGTTAAAAGCAAGAAGGAATGAGGTTTTAACCCCTTCCTTCAAGTCAAATCCCAACATTCTCTTTCCCTTCTCCCACTCCACTTGCAAGTCTGCATTCTCTGTGCCTCACAGCGTCTCGGGTTGTGGTGAGGCTTTATATAATGGAGTCTGGGGACATGGTTCGTGGTTCAACCATTCCTTCTTCCTTTGCCCCATCCTCAGCCCTGATGGGAGGTGATTTCACCCATCTCTCTGCCTTGAATCACCCCCATTTTGCCCAACATCTCTCGAAGGTACTGCTCATCTAACAACCCAGCTACTCAGTTCATGCTCTGTAAAAACCATCCTTCTTCATCTAAACATCAGTAGCTTCTCACTGAACTGTCTGTTTAAACGCATGAAAGATTTTTCTTTTAGCTCTCAGCCTGCTGGTTAAAAGGCTCTCTGTAGAGGGCATTTAACTCTGCTTCTAACCCTTCACTGAATCTCACCCTCACTTTCTAAATTGGCCAGCATGTATGAACCCATTGCAGAAAGCCTGTGTTGCCTGGAAACACAAGGAAGCAGCTTAGCCTGCACTGATTCTTTCTGTTTAGTGAGCAGGGGTAATGCTAGATATATGGGCAGGTAGATGGGTAGGTAAGAGTGTTGTTAGTTTGTTTGCTTTGAAGAATCACCAATCATGTGATTCCACTGTAAATCCTGGCTGATCACCATGTTAGAGGAGAAGGTGAAAGGGATGGTGAACACCTCTGTACCACACCCCCCCAACCTATTAGAGGTGAGCAATAGCTCTTACAAAATACTTTTTAAGACAGAATCTGAGCCCTGGCTGCTATGGCTCAGTGGATTGAGTGCCAGCCTGAAAACTGAAAAGTCACTGGTTCAATTCCCCATCAGGGCACATGCCGGGGTTGTGGGCCAGGTCCCTGGTTAGGGGTGTGCGAGAGGCAGCCAATCCATGTACCTCTCACATATCTTGATATTTCTCTACCTCTCCTTCCCCTTCCCTCTCTCTAAAAATAAACGAAATATTTTTAAAGAGTCTGAAAACAATCCACAAATGAAAAATCTCAAAAAACAAAGAGGAACTGATAGTAGTATTAGAGTTTAGAGAGTTGAAGAATGTAACAGAAATTTCACTGGAGCAAAAGAGAAAAGTACAGAGATTTACTATCACTGGTGAATCTGAAAGTTCTAGGAAGGAGCAGCCCATGCTGAGTGGAACACAAAAAAGTCACTGCATCCATCAGGTCCAAGGAAAGACATGACACATGGTGGTGACTCCCCATTGCGATGTTCAGTGTTAGTGCATACAAGCCCGACATAATTTACAGGAGAGAGGAGAATCATCCTGGAAGGTGAGCCCCTATCATTACCCAGCTGGCAAGGCTCCGCTGATCTGTCCTCTTGATTTGCATGGCAGACAGTGAAACAAGAAATCAAGATGTATCTGTACTGACGTAAAACCCCTGAGTAGGAAATAAGACCCATCTTTCCCTCCCTTAAAGGCCAAGATCTGGGAGTGGGTGACTACACAGATAGTACCAAAGAGCAGGATTTGGTTGTCTGGGCCCTCAGAGAGCTTCTACAATAAACTAAAGTGTAGCCATGAAGACTGCAAAGACTAGGTTTGCCACTGAGCAATCTGCTTCTACTCTCACACTCTCCAAGTCATCTTACCCATAGTGACCTCATTACTATTTACAAAGCATGATAACTTGGATCAAGTTATGCCTGACACCAGAGACCTTTTGTGGCTTCCCATTCCAAAGTAAATAAGGCATAAACACCCCAGCTGTGCATTCCAGGCTTTCCACTGCATGACCCCCAACCAGCCTTTCTAGTTAATCTGTCCTTCCGACCCTCCATGCAGCCATATCCATCATTTTGATGAACCAGCTCCTATTCCCCAGACCCATCCATGCTGTGGTTCCTTCTCCATCCTTGTGCTCTTGCCCTCTGCTCCCCCGTACTCATCCCACACCATTCCAGGCAGCAAAATCCTACACATGCAAGAACTGGCTGAAAATTTTTCTTAGACCTTTCCTTATTTGACTTTGTATCTCTATGGGAGGCACTCATCTTAGTTTGTCTTATACTTGAATTACTTCCAGGTCTTATTTCCCTTAAATAACCTTTGTGAAGAAAATAAGCATTTTACAGAAACCATCTGACTGGATAGAAGATATGGTTGATGCTTTTCTAGTATCTGGCACGGAGGCAACTTTCCAGTTAGTATCCCACCTTTGAGTCACAGTTGAAAATGTTAACGACTCTGTCACCATGAATACAGCTCTAAGTTGTTCTTGCTTTCAATTGCTGTCTCTGAAGTGGGGATGCAATAATAGTTGCTTTACAGGTTCATTGCAAGAAGTGAATTATATAAAGTATAATAATACTTTAGACTGAATACTTTAGATACTCAATAAGAGTGCCAGGTTCTTCTAGAAAGAAGGAAAGAAAAGAGGAGGAAGAGAGAGGGGAAGAGATAGGTATCCCTCTAAGCAGCTTCCAAAGATGATTTGGTAAATTCTTCTTGGCTTGCCTTGATGAAAGCTTCCCCTTTTAGAAAAAGCAAATGAGAAGAACTGCTTCTTGTGTTGTTATTTTACTTTTTTTTCACTTAAAATTTACACTCAATATTATTTTGTTAGTTTCAGGTGTACAGCATAGTGATAAGACAATCATGTATACTTTACAAAGTGTTCCCCTTGAGATTAAGAAAAACAAAACTCGTAGACACAGACAATAGCATGGTGACTACCAGAAGGAAAGAGGGTGGGAGCTAGTAGAAGAGGGTAAAGGGGGATAGCTAGTGATGGAAGGAGACTTGACTTGGGGTGGTGAACACACAATACAATAGACAGATGATATATTATAGAATTGTACACCTAAAACCTATATACTTTTATTAACCAGTGAAACCCCCAAAGTGTTCCCCTCAGTATTTCCAGTTTCCACCTGGCACCATACGTAGTTATTATATTATCATTGACTATGTATTTTCTACACTGTACTTTATATTCCCGTGACTATTTTTGTAACTACCAACCTGTACTAAGAACAGTCTTAATTTGATCTCCACAGAAGAACAACTTCTTGGTGTGGAAATGAAGGGAATTCCAAGACTTTGCAGCAATGACTGGAGAGTTAGTCAAGCTCCTAAGCCTAAGCACAGGGGATGTCAGACAGTTTAGGGCAGTGGTTCTGAAGGCTGTGAGCTAAAGAGAGAGATGTAGCTTGGGAGAGATGGAAGAGTTTAAAAATTAGAATTCGGAACCCAAAAATGATGGGTAAAAAATGAGGTGTCTCAAATATTTATAATAATATTTATGGAGCCCCGATAATGTACCAGGACTGTGTGAAAGGCTCAACACTCATTTTCCTGTTTAACTTTCACAATATTCTTATTCTTATGAGCTCAATTTTAAAGTGGCTATCTATAGAAAATGAAAGAATTTTAGTGAACTTAGGAAAAACCTCCTGTGGGGTATGTTATTTTTCAGGTATTTATGATTACCTGGAAAAGAAAGCTGGGCTTATTTGAAAACAAATGGGTTTACTAAAAATAAGTCATGCCAACTTTTTATGTAAGTAAAGTTTCTAAGCTGATAGACCAAAAAGATGCTGTGAGCATAATGTATCTTGACTTCAGAAAAGATGTTATTAAGGTGCTCATTATGCCTTTCTGAATAATATTAAAAGAATGAGCTTGATAAATAGTACTGTTAAGAGTTGGGAAGTTGCCTTATAGAAAAGTATTAGGGTGTTTTGACAAGTCTCTATCTTGGATATTTAACTGTTCAACTTATTAGTGACTTAGTATTTTATCATGTTTGTAATTGGCACAAAGGTAGAAAAGATAGCTGAACATACTGGATGCCATGATCAAGGTTTATAAGGCCCTACCAGACTGATAAAATGTGCCACCATCAGTCAGATGAAATTTAACAAGAAAAGGTGTAAGTCTACCACCTAGGAGTAAAAAGTAAATTGCAGAAGTACAGGATGTGTGAAATCTATCCCAAGAGTTCCACTCAGCAACATTAAGAACCAATCAGTGTTGAGCACAGCGCCTGACATAGTAGTTGCTCAAAAATGTTTGCTGACTGAATGAACAAACAGATACAGTGGATGTGATGGATTTAAAAAGTTCCTTAAATTATAGCTGTGTTAATGCATACATGTGGCCAGATAAGGGAGCTAATATAGTAGTCCCACTGTACTTTGAATTATCTAGGCCACATGTAGAATATTGTCTAGTTCTGGACACATTTCACAGGGACACTAACCAGTCAGAGATTACCTTGAGAGTCACCCAAACAGCACCCCTTTCAACCCCATTTTTTTTTTTACCACATCATCAGTCAAAAAGTTAAAGGAACTGGAAAAATTAAAGAGCCAGGCTGAAGACATGAGAGAGATAAAAGTTGACTTAAAATATGTGAAGAATACCATTTTGATTGAGGATAAGACTAAATCTATCTATACTTCTGAAGAGGAAAATCAGGACCCACTGGTGGAAGCCAGAGGTCAGAGGAACCAAATACTGGCTCTGTATTAGGAAAACCTTGGAGGGAAATCCAAAAGTGATATGGTTTTCTCCACAAAGTAGTGGGTTCCTTGTTATTGGAAATGTGGTGGGAGAGGCTGCATTTGTATTGAGGGAATTTGTGAAGTGAGATATTAAGCTGGATGACTCATATTCTCTGGCTCTTCTAAGGCTAGAGAGACTCCATGGGCAAAGGACCTGAATGACATGTATCCCATCTGCTGGGGTCTGAGGCGTTATGGATGAGATGAGACAAATTCATGCACTACTGAGTCCTGTGGAGGAAAAGGGATGGCTCAGCTTATCTCTCAAGAGGAGAAAAAGCCTCGAAGCACCTTGGCCACCCTCTCAAGAGGAAAGCGCCTTGACCCTTGCCTTGACAAGCTTTTACTGTGTTCGATTTGCACAGGAATACAGGGTGTATATGTAAAGCTCATCAATCATTGTCAGGCAGTAATGATTAAACAATAGATAGCATTCAAAGAACTCTGAGGGCTTATTTTGAGTCAGGGTCAGATAGTTAAAGGGCCATAAAACTTTGGGGAACAAACTCACTTCTGTGTGGACCCTTATCATTTAAATTGAGGGTATTAGCAAAGTAGGTTTCACAGGATTTTATGCATTCTTTCTTAGGCCTGATCCTCCTAGGGAATCTGCCCTTTCCAGCACAGGGCTGCACCCACCTCCAGCATTGTTTCAGGCTTAAGTCAGGCAGGGGAAGTAAGGCAGCCAAGAGATTAGGAGACTTGTTACAGACAGAATGAGGACTCAGGCTATGTCAAAGCTGAGGGGCCAGGATCCATCAACCCCTTTTTCTACAGCCCCCCAAGTCCTTCCATGAGGGCCCCTTCACGACCATGCCTATCTTAGGTTGTCCCTCTTTTGAGGAATCTTACCCATCATTGGCTAACCAGTCATCTGCTCTGGGCCAAACAGGGTGAAGAGAAAGGGGGCAGAGGTGGTGCCCCTATAAGGAAGATACACTTTGTCTCCTAAGTGGCTTATGATCCCAAGGTCCTTTACTCAGCCTTAGCCGTGGGGGTTTACAGCTTCTGAAACCAGGCAGGGAAGTTCCCAGCACCTGAACAGACAATTCTCCAAGGACATACAGAAGGTCAAAAGTCACATGAAAAAGTGTTCAACATCACTAGCCATCACAGAGATGCAAAATAAAACCACAATGAGATACCACTTCACACCAGTCAGAATGGCCATCATTAATAAATCAGCAAACAAGTGCTGGTGAGTATGTGGAGAAAAGGGAACCCTAGTGCACTGTTGGTGGGAATGCAGACTGGTGCAGCCACTGTGGAAAACATTATGGAATTTCCTCAAAAAACTAAAGATGGAACTGCCTTTCAATCCAGTGATTCCCACTAAGAATCCTGAAACACCAATTCAGAAGAACCTACGCACCCCAATGTTTATAGCAGCGTTATTTACAATAACCAAGTGCTAGAAACAGCCTAAGTGTCCATCAGTTAATGAGCAGATCAAAAAACCATGGTACATTTAAACAATGGAATACTATGCAGCAGAAAGAAAGGAGCTCCTACTCTGTGACAGCATGGATGGAACTGGAGAGCATTATGCTAAGTAAAGTAAGCCAGGTGGTAAAAGACAAATACCATATGATCACACGTATAAGTGGAACCTAATCAACAAAATAAACAAATGAGCAAAATAGAACCAGAGACATTGAAATACAGAACAAACTGACAGTGACCAGGGGGAGGGTGATAATGGGGGAAGAAGAATAAGGGGCAAGAAAAGGAACATGAATTGAGGACTCAGCACAGACAGTGAGGGAGGGATTTACTGTGGGAGTGAGGATAATAGGGTAGGTGTGAGCAATGGGGAAAAAGACGGGACAACTGTAACTGAACAACAATAAAAAAAATTGCTTTGCAACTCTCTTCCTATGACATGACCTTGGGATTCTGTGCTTACTGCTTTGCCACTTACCAGATAGTTGTCTACAGTGATGAGTCTCAATTTTTCAAAATATAAAGCTCTCTGCAGATGTTCAATATAATTCCTGTGCTTCCTTTCAACAGATGATTCCTTTGCTCTGTGTGTGTACGTACTCTGTAAATTTTGCATTTGTTCAAAGCACTTTAAGAAAATTTTGAAACACAGAGATTACATTTGTCATGTCTGGGAGTCACCCAGAGTTCTTTCAGGAAAAGCAATTTGATGATTTACTCTTTATATATATTTGCAAAGCACTAAAGTTACAAAGACCGAGTGTATAGGGCATAAAGATAAATAAGCAAAGGCAAACAAGAATATCCATCGCAAGAGACACTAATGGCAAGAAGGCTTTTTTAAAAATGTACAATTATTTAAAAAGAAGAGGAAAGGTTGACATCAATGGCTTTCATCATATATTTAAAAGTGTGAAAGAGCAAAGCCATTTGCCAAGCAAAGTGGAAAGCTCCAGACTAACCTTCCGAGTTTGCTGCCCGCAGGACAGGTCATTCTGAACTTCTTGGCCAAGCAGACAGAAGATCATCATTTCAGTTCTTTACAGCTGGCACGCTGCCTTGTGGCTCTGACATCCAACACATCGTAACATTTTTGACTACCAGTTCTATTTATCAAAACAAGCACCTTTTGAAAATTCTTCCCCAAGATAGAAATATTACAAATCTTTATTGCATGGGTTTGCTTTTTCATCTCCTGCCAGTCACTGAGATGGTATTCGACCAGGTCAGGCTGCATAGCTCCTGTGTCAGGCTGGTCCCAGGCATGGGAATGAAGCTCTGAAGTCAGGCCCCAAATTTTCAAGTACACAAAGGCGCTAAGTTTAGGAGGGAAAGGTTTATATAAATAAACCCGTAGAAACTGTCCCCTGCATTTGAAAAACTCATGGATTATAATATCAGAATGGACTCATGAATACTCTATTTTATCTATTTTTTAAAGTAAATAAATAGTTGTATTTGGTACTCTCAGATACTATGGCATGTGGGGAAACTAGTAAGAAATAGACTCCTGATACCAAAAGTTTATACTCTGGTAGAGAAGATAAGAAATAAACACAGATATACTAATACCTACATTTGTACAGCAGTTTATAATTTTACAGTTTCTTTTTTTCTTTCAGTGAATTTTTTTTGCTTTTTGTTCTTTTAATCATTCAAATATTTTTCAATTACATTTTACATTCAATATTATTTTGTATTAGTTTCAGGCGTACAATATAGTGGTTAGACAAATCATATACTTTACAAAGGTGTCCACCTGATATTTCTGGTATCCGGCTGTCACCATACATATTATTATAATATTATTGGCTACAATATATTTCCTATGCTGTACTTTGCATCCCCATGACTATTTTGTAACTACCAGTCTGTACTTCTCAGTCTCTTCGCCTTTTTCACCCAGTCCCCCAACCCTTCTGCCCTCTAGCAACCACCAGTCTGTTCTCTGTATCTGTGGGTCTGGTTCTGTTTTGTTTGTTTATATTGTTCTTTAGATTCCACATATGAGTGAAAACATATGGTATTTGTCCTTCTGTGACTGACTTATTTCCCTTAGCATAATACCCTCTAGATCTACCCATGCTGTCACAAATGATAATATTTTTCTTCTTTTTATGGGCAAGTAATATTCTACTTATATATGTACCACATCATCTTATCCACTCATTCATTGATGGCTACTTGAACTGCTTCCATCACTTGGCCATCGTAAATAATGCTGCAGTGAACATAGGGATGCATATACATGTCTTTCAAACTTGTGTTTTGGATTTCTTCAGATATATACCCAGAAGTGGAATTGCTGGTTCATAGGCAGTTTTTTTTTTAACTTTTTGAGGAATCTCTATACTGTTTCACATAGAGAATGCACCAATCTGCATTCCCACCAACAGTGCACGAGTGCTCCCTTTCTCCACATCCTTACTAGCACTTCTTGTTTGTTGATTTATTGGTGATAGCCATTCTGACAGGTGTGAGGTGATATCTTATTATGGTTTTAATTTGCATTTTTCTCTGATGACTGAGTGATGTTGAGCATCTTTTCATATGTCTGTTGGCCATCTGTATGTCCTCCTATGAGCAGTGTCTATTTAGGTCCTTTGCCCAATTTTAAATTGGATTATTTGGTTTTTTTGGTGTTGAATTGTACAAGGTCTTTTTAAGTTTTGGCTATTAACCCCTTATCAGATGTATCATTGGCAAATATGTTCTCCCATTCAGTGAGTTGTCTTTTCATTTTGTTGATGGTTTCCTTTGCTGTGCAAAAACTTTTTAGTTTGGTATAGTCCCAACTGTTTATTTTTTAGTTTCCCTGGCCCAAGGAGATATATCAGAAAAAAATATTACTAAGAGAAATGGCAGAGATTTTACTGCCTTTGTTTTCTTCTAGGATTTTTATGGTATTGAGTTTTAAGTTTAAATTCATTTTGAGTTTATTCATGTGTATGGTGTAAGAAGGTGGTCTAGTTGCATTTTTTGCACATATCTGTCCGATTTCCCCCAACACTGTTTATTGAATAAATAGACCATCTTTACCTCATTGTATGTTCTTGTCTCCTTTGTCAAATATTAATTGACCTTAAAGATGTGGCTTTGTCTCTGGACTCTCTATTCTGTTCCATTGATCTATGTGTCTGTTTTTATGCCTGTACCGATGGTTCTGTTTTGATGACTATGGCCTTATAGTATAGTTTGATATTGAATAGCATGATCCCTTCAAATTTGTTGTTCTTTCTCAAGATTGCTATGACTATTTGAAGTCTTTTGTGGTCCATATAAAATTTTTGGATTATTTGTTCTAGATCTGTGGCATATGCCATTGGTATTTTGATAGGAATTGTGTTGAGTCTATAGATTGCTTTGGGTAACATGGACATTTTAACAATGTTAATTCTTCCAATCCATGAATACAGTGTATACTTCTAGTTATTTGTATTTCCTCCAGTTTCTTTCTTCAGTGTCTTATAATTTTCTGAGTACAGGTCTTTGACACCCTTGATTAAATTTATTCCTAGATATTTCTTATGCAATTGTAAATGGGATTGTTTTCTTAGTTGCCCTGATAGTCCATTACTGGTGTATAATAATGCAACTGATTTGTGGATATTTATTTTATATCCTGTTCCTTTACTTAATTTATTTATCAGTTCCAGTAGGTGTTTTTTTTTTTGGGTGGTGTTTTTAGGATTTTCTATATACAGTATCATGTTATCTGCAAATAATGACAATTTTACTTCCTTTCTGATTTGGATTCCTTTTATTTCACCTTGGATTGCTGTGGCTAGAACTTCCAGTGCTGTGTGAATAAAAGTGGTGAAAGTGGACATTACTGTCTTGTTTCTGATCTTAAGGAAAGTGCTTTTAGTTTTTTCCCATTGAGTATGATGGGGAAAAAAACTAGGTTTTTCCAATATATGACAAATTCTGGGTTTGTTATATTTAAATATGCCCCCTGTAGTCCCACTTTGCTGAGGGTTTTGATCATAAATGGGTGCTGGATTTTGTCAAAAGCTTTTTCTGTATCTATTGATATGATCATAGATTTTTGTCCTTCTTTTTGTTTATGTGGTGAATTGCATTAATTGATTTGCAGGCGCTGTACCAAACTTACACCCCAGGAATGAATCCCACTTGATCATGGTGTATGATCTTTTTAATGTTTTGTTTGATTTGGTTTGCTATTATTTTGTTGAAGACTTTTGCATCTACGTTCATCAGAGATAATTGGCCTACAATTTTCTTTCTTTGTAGTGTCTTTATATGGCTTTTGAATTAAAATAATGCTGGCCTTGTAAATTGAGCTTGGGAGTCTTCCCTCCTCATGAATTTTTTGGAATAGTTTGAGAGTGATAGGTGTTAGTTCTTCTTTGAATGTTTTATAAATTTCTACTAGATAGCCACCAGTCCAGCACTTTTGCATGCTGGGAATTTTTTGATGACTGCTTCAACTTCATTAGTTGTAATCAGTCTGCTCAAATTCTCTGTTTGTTCTTGATTCAGTTTTTGGAGATTTCATGTTTCTAAAAATTTATCCATTTCTTCCAGAATGTCTAATTTGTTAGCCCATAATTGTTCATAGTATTTTCATATAATCTTTTGTATTTCTGTGGTTAGTTTGGCATTTTCTTATTTGACTACCACTGAAAACAAAATGAAGTCAGAAAGGCAGTTAACTGCATTTAGAAGACACTTAGTAAGTGGACATTTAGTAAAGTGAGCAAGTCCAAGGTCACATAGCTATTGAGTATCTGACCCATAACTGGAATCTGAGTCCTGGAAATGTACATTTAGAACAGTTCTGAGAAAGTGTTATGGGAATGGGAATGAGGCAGATACCTTTTGACCATGGGGAAGAAAGAAGACTTCAAGGAATAGGGTACATTTGAGTTGGATCTTGGGTTCAGATGTGTAGCAATCATGGAGCACACAGGAGAGCTGTGGAGAACATTCCACACAGAAAGAAAAAGATGAGGCAAGCTGGAAAAAGAAAGGGGTGAAAACCCAGAACAGATTGTACAGTTTGGCTGGGCTTCAGCAGCAGAGAGGGTCAAGAAAGTGATGGGAAGGTTGGGGTCAGTGCTGGGATAAGGAGTTTAGACATTATTGAGAAACCACTGGGGAGCTATTGAGGGCTTTTATTTACTTGCTTGTATGTTGCTTTAAAAGGCAATAACTTGGTCAGAACAGTCCTATAAGAAGCTCCAGCTGTCAATCCAGAAAAACTGCAGAAAAGTAGGAAGGTGAGTCAGGAATATGACAAAGAAACCCAAAGATGGAACAAAGTAGAGGCAGAAATGCCATTCAAAGATCTTCAGCCTTCCATTCTAATCAGATGTGCGGAGTCCTTCATACTAGCCCCCAGAGAGAACCAGGCGGAAATCACCAAGCTAACTTGTTTCAGCTATTTGACAAATGAAAAGAGAGCAAGAGAACGGAATGTGCCACAGCTGAAGAAACAGAGTTGTACCCAGTGACCGTTTTCCTGAGAACGGTGCTCCTGGGTGGTGACGGGCAGAGGTGTGGTGGACCCAGGAGAAGGCTGCTCCCCCAACCTCAGGGCACTGGCTGTGCTGGGCTCAGATAGGGAGAGGTGAGCACTGGGAAATGGGGACCCTGAGAGAGGAAGGCTCCATGTCTGTTCTCTCCACTCTGCTGGTGCTGCCCCTGAGAATGTTGCCCGGCATGCTGCAGGCTCCGGTGCCACAGCTTTAGGCTGTTTCTGGACTCAGTATGACTGATGTGAAAATGTTGAGTTTTCTGAGCAGGTGCCTGCCTGCTCTCTGGGGTAGTCTTACTGCTCTGAAGATAAAATAAGTATAGAAGCACTGAAGTAAGGAATTTGCAATAAAAAAGAAAAATGAAAACGGGCACCATAAGAGAAATGAGTATTATGGGATCGAGTATGAAGAATGGTGAATGTCAAAGCCCTTGAAAATATTTCTGCTAACAGACATTGTGAAGATGGAAGTTTTCATAGTTCTTTTCCTTTTTTTTTCTTGCTGTTGTCACAAGAGCTGGGAGCATGAAGACTTTGACGTTTCAGTGTTGCATCTCAGCACAAAGCAAGGCAGAGACACCCTTAAATGGCAGCACGAACACAGTAGTAGGCTTTGTTCCCTGCAATAAATCTTGAATCGCTGCCCTAATAAATCTTTTGTATTTTATATGTGACACGCTTTCAATGCAATCATTTAATTATTCATTGCAAGTTCATATTTTAACATTTAATATACATCTGTTATGTGTAAAGTATTCCACTAGTTACTAGTTACAAAATTAAACTTAGCTATTCAGTTATAAAAATAAATCACACCCACATGCTCTGGAATGCCTGTTGTAAAAGCAGGCTAGGTGCCCTTGGACATGACGAGAGTAATGAGATATTGAGCATACATGTCTGCAACCTAACTGAAGCTTGGTGGTCTAAGTGGTATTTTTATTGGCCTGTTAAAAACCCTAGGTATTTGCAAATCTGTTCTAAAAAGTAAAAAAGTAGAAGTTTAAAAAATTAAATGAGTGCATATTTAGGTTTACTTTCTCCCTCTTTTGGGTACTGTATATGCCTCCAATTTTTGACCATGCAGTTAGTATAATAAATTTTAAACAATATTAAATAAAGGGGTAAAAATTCCGTTCTATCCCATATTTAGAACACCTCAAGAATTTTAATTCATGTCTCTTTTCTTCCTTCCCACTGTTTCTTTCTCTTAATATACCATATTTATTCAAGTCTTATCAATGATTGAACTTCAGGAAACATAGTATCATTCTATAGTCCAGCTAGTCTGTCCCACCAAGCCCTGTCAATTCTTGTCTCTCGGTGAACAAGAGGTGCTGACCACATAGGCAGAAGAGATCTTCTGTGTGACCCCCTGGCACCTCTGTACAGCACCAGACCTGAGGCCATCCGGCCCTCTCCAGCCATGGTCAAATGGAAAAGCCAATCTCGTCAGAGTTTGGAAGAGGTGAGAGCATCAACCTAGAAAATCTGATGTGGGTAAAGTCTTAGTGTTTCACAGTAGGGGCTATTTTCTTGGCAATACTGCCACACAAATAGGTACTCCTGGCTGGCTACTCCATGGGGCAGTGCCAAGCTGGTATTTACACTCTCTAGACAAGGTATCTGAGAAAAGATGGTCGGAATTCTTGCTGCAAACCATGCAGACTGACCATAGCACATTCTGGGTATATGTGTGTAATTTATTTTTTTACTTTTTTGTGTTCTATAAGTAATGCATGTTTCTTTTTTTTTTTTTTTTAAATGAGTAAGAATTTTATTGTGGCTGAAAGACAGTGACCATCACTGAATGAATAAATGAATTATGTTCTGAAAAACCTCTTAGCACAGAATGCTATTTTAAAATTACAATTTAGGTTATGAATCTTTTTTTTTGTTAATTTTATTTCAATCATTGTTCAAGTACAGTTTTCTCCCCCCTACTCCCGTTCCAGCCCCTCCACCCAACCCTCCCCCCTTCCCCCCATTACCCCCCACCCCTAGTTTTTGTCCATGTGTCCTCCAAATTTGTTCCTGTAATCCCTACCCATTCCCCCCTGAAATTCCCTCTTCTCTCCCCTCTGGCCACTGTGAGACTATCCCCTATTTCAGTGTCTTTGGTTATATTTTGCTAGTTTTTTGTTTTGTTTTGTTTTGTTGTTTAGATTCCTGTTAAAGGTGATATCATGTGGTATTTGCCTTTCACTGCCTGGCTTGTTTCACTTAGCATAATGCTTTCCAGCTCCATCCATGCTGTTGCAAAGGGTAGGAGCTCCTTCTTTCTTTCTGCTGCATAGAATTCCATTGTGTAAATGTACCATAGTTTTTTGATCCATTCATTTACTGATGGGCATCTAGGTTGCTTCCAGCACCTAGCTATTGTAAATTGTGCTGCTATGAACATCGGGGTGCAAAGGTTCTTTTGTATTGGTGTTTTAGTGTTCTTAGGATAGAGTCCCAGCAATGGAATTGCTGGGTCAAAAGGCAGATCCATTTTTAGTTTTCTGAGGAAGTTCCAAACTGCTTTCCATAATGGTTGTACCAGTCTGCAGTCCCACCAACAGTGCACTAGGGACCCCGTTTCTCCACATCCTCTCCAACACTTGTTGTTTGTTGCTTTGTTTATGATGGCCATTCTGACTGGTGTGAAGTGGTATCTCATTGTGGTTTTAATCTGCATCTCTCTGATGGCTAGCGATATTGAACATCGCTTCATGTGTCTTTGGATTTTTTGTATGTCCTCCTTGGAGAATTGTCTGTTCAAGTCCTTTGCCCATTTTTTAATTGGGTTACTTGTCTTCTTAGAGTGGAGTCGCGTAAGTTCTTTATATATTTTGGAGATTAAACCCTTGTCTGAGGTATCATTAGCAAATATGTTTTCCCATACAGTTGGTTCTCTTTTTATTTTGATACTGTTTTCCTTAGCTGTGCAAAAGCTTTTAATTTTGATGAGGTCCCATTTGTTTATTCTTTCCTTTATGTCCCTTGCTCTAGGAGACAAGTCAGTAAAAAAGTTTCTGCGTGAAATATCTGAGATTTTCCTACCTACATTCTCTTCTAGGACTTTAATGGTGTCACGCTTTATATTTAAGTCTTTTATCCACTTTGAATCTATTTTTGTATAAGGTGTAAGTTGGTGCTCAAGTTTCATTTTTTTGCACGTAGCTGTCCAGTTCTCCCAACACCATTTGTTGAAGAGGCTATTTTTATTCCATTTTATGTTGCTGCTTCCTTTGTCAAATATTAATTGACCGTAGAGGCTTGGGTTTATTTCTGGGCTCTCTGTTCTGTTCCATTGGTCCATGTGCCTGTTTTTATGCCAGTACCAGGCTGTTTTGATTACAGTGGCCTTGTAGTATAGTTTAGTGTCAGGTATTGTGATTCCTCCTACTTTACTCTTCTTTCTCAAAATTGCAGCAGCTATTCAGGGTCGTTTATGGTTCCATATAAATTGTTGAAGTGTTTGTTCTATGTCTGTGAAATATGCCATTGGTACTTTAATAGGTATTGCATTGAATGTGTAGATTGCTTTTGGTAGTATGGACATTTTAATGATATTAATTCTTCCAATCCATGAACACGGTATATGTTTCCATTTGTTTGTGTCTTCCTTGATTTCTCTCCTCAGTGTTATGTAGTTTTCTGAATACAGGTCTTTTACCTCTTTGGTTAGGTTTATTCCTAGGTATTTTATTTTCCTTTTTGCTATTTCAAATGGGATTTTTTTCTTGATTTCTGCTTCTGCTGTTTCATTGTTGGTGTACAGAAATGCCTTTGATTTCTTGATATTGACTTTGTATCCCGCTGTTTTACCAAATTCATTTATTAGGTCAAGCAGTTTTTTGGTGGAGTCTATCGGATTTTCTATGTACACTATCATGTCATCTGCAAACAGTGACAGTTCTGTTTCCTCCTTTCCGATTTGGATTCCTTTTATTTCTTTTTCTTGTCTGATTGCTGTGGCTAGAACCTCCAGTACTATATTGAATAGAAGTGGTGAAAGTGGACATCCTTGTCTTGTTCCTGTTCTTAGTGGAAAAGATTTTAATTTTTGCCCATTAAGTATAATGTTGGCTGTAGGTTTCTCATATATGGCCTTTATTATGTTGAGGAATGCTCCCTCTATTCCCACATTACTGAGTGTTTTTATCATAAATGGGTGCTGTACCTTATCAAATGCTTTTTCTGCATCTATCGATATGATCATGTGGTTTTTGTCTTTGCTTTTGTTTATGTGATGTATTACATTTACTGATTTGCGTATATTGTACCATCCTTGCATACCTGGAATGAATCCAACTTGGTCATGGTGTATGATCTTCTTAATGTACTGTTGGATGCGGTTTGCCAGTATCTTGTTGAGGATTTTAGCGTCAATGTTCATCAGCGATATTGGCCTGTAGTTTTCTTTCTTTGTTGTGTCTTTATCTGGTTTTGGGATTAAGATGATGTTGGCCTCATAAAAAGAGTTTGGTAGACTTCCATCTTTTTGGATTTTTTGAAATAGTCTGTGAAGGATAGGTGTTAGTTCTTCCTTAAATGCTTTGTAGAATTCTCCTGTGAAACCATCTGGTCCAGGGCTTTTGTGTGTTGGGAGTTTTTGGATTACTGCTTCGATTTCTTTTGCTGTTATTGGTTTGTTGAGGCTTTCTGCTTCCATTTTATTGAGTTTTGGAAGGTTATATTTTTCTAGAAATTTGTCCATTTCATCTAGGTTTTCAAATTTCTTGGCATACAGCTCTTTGTAGTAATTTGTTACAATCCTTTGTATTTCTGTGGTGTCTGTTGTAATCTCTCCTCTTTCATTTCTGATTGTGTTTATTTGGGTTTTCTCTCTTTTTTTCTTGATGAGTCTGCTTAAAGGCTTGTCGATTTTGTTTATCTTTTCAAAGAACCAACTCTTGGATTCATTGATCTTTAGAATTGTGCTTTCGGAGGACATCCGGCAGGATGGAGGAATAGGTGGTCGCACCGTACCTCCTCGTACAACCAAGATTAGAAAACCAATAATTTACAACAAAAATTTACTATCAGAATAACACCCAGATCCGGCAGAGGATTTATCTGAAGGAAGTCGGGCAGCCAAGAAGTTGAAGTAGATGCGTTCATCCGGACTGGTAGGAGAAGACCAGTCGGGCGGGCGCGGGGCTGGCTCGGGTCAGCGGCGCGCGGAGGTCGGGGGAAGGTTTGGCGCCAAATCGGCGCAAAAGCCATCGGGTGCGTAAGAAGGCAGCGGTGATCCCTGAGTACGCAAGCTGCGGCTGGCAGACCCAGAGGGGTAGCGATTGTGGACTAGGGCAGAACTCGTGGCCCGGAAGCCCAGACAAGGGTCTGAGTCCAGGGGAACGGAACTACCGCCATTGTTTTCTCCGGCCCCACTCCCGCTCCCACCCCGCCCCCACATATAACGTCACAATCTAGCGACCAGGGTGCCCTGCCCCGGTGAGCACCTAAGGCTCCGCGCCCCACCGTAACAAGAGCAACCAGACCGGAAAGAAAAAAAAAAAAAAGGAGAGACAGGGGGAAAAAAAACCATGTTTTCAACAGAGCAAATCAGTCCCCCAGGACTCATCCTTTTGAGCGACCAAGAATTAGCCAATCTATCAGATGCGCAGTTCAAAACACTGGTGATCAGAAAGCTCACGGAACTGGTGGATTTTGGACGAAATTTAGATGAAAGAATGCAGAGTACCATAAAACAAATGCAGGAAGACACGCGGAGGAGAGCCAATAGTGAAAGGAAGGAATATGAGTCTCAAAACAATACAGTGGACCAGAAGGAAGATAGAATCAAACAAGCAGGAAAGCATGATGAAATAAGAATTCAAAAAATTGAGGAAAAGATTAAGAGCATCCAAGACACCTTTAAATGTTCCAATATCCGAATTATAGGGGTACCAGAATCGGAAGGGGAAAAGCAACAGATTGAGCACGTATTTGAACAAATAATAAAGGAGAACTTCCCCAATCTGGCAAAGGGAACAGTCTTCCAAGAAATCCAAGAAGCTCAGAGAGCCCCAAAGAAGTTGGACCCAAGAAGAAACACACCAAGGCACATCATAATTACATTAGCCAAGGTAAAAACGAAGGAGAGAATCCTAGAAGCAGCAAGAGGTAAGGGGACAGTCACCTACAAAGGAGTTCCCATCAGACTGTCAGCTGATTTCTCCAAAGAGACCTTACAGGCAAGAAGGGGCTGGAAAGAAATATTCCAAGTCATGAAAGACAAGGACCTACATCCCAGATTGCTCTATCCAGCAAAGCTCTCATTTAGAATGGAAGGGCAGATAAAGTGCTTCTCAGATAAGGTCAAGTTAAAGGAGTTCATCATCACCAAGCCCTTATTTTATGAAATGCTAAAGGGACTTATCTAAGAAAAGAAGATAAAGAAAAGACATGTATAGTAAAAGGACAGCAAACTCACAAATATCAACAACCACACCTAAAGCAAAACCAAAAGAAACTAAGTAAACAATTAGAACAGGAACAGAACCACAGAAATGGAGGGCACATGGAGGGTTAGCAGCAGGAGGGTGGGAGGAGGAGAGAGGCGGAAAAGGTATAGAGAATAAGTAGCATAGAATGTAGGTTGAAAATAGATAGGGGGAGGGCAAGAATAGTACGGGAAATGTAGAAACTAAAGAACTCATAAATATGACACATGGACATGAACTAAAGGGGGAAATGTGGGTGGGAGGGGGTACAGGGTGGAGGGGAGAGAAGGGGGGAAATGGGACAACTGTAATAGCATAATCAATAAAATATATTAAAAAAAAAAGAATTGTGCTTTTAGTCTCTATGTCATTTAATTCTGCTCTGATCTTGGTTATTTCCTTCCTTCTGCTTGCTCTGGGCTGTCTTTGTTGTTGTTCCTCGAGTTCTTGTAGACGTAGGGTTAGGTTGTTTGTTTGAAATGTTGCTAACTTTTTTAGGTGGGCCTGTATCGCTATGATCTTCCCTCTCAGGACTGCCTTGGCTGTGTCCCATAAGTTTTGGGTTGTTGTGAGTTCGTTTTCATTTGTTTCCAAAAACCGTTTGATTTCTTCCCTAATATCATTCTTGACCCATTCATTGTTTAATAGCATGCTGTTTAATCTCCATGAATTTGAGTGTTTTGGGTTTTTTTCCTTGTGGTTGGTTTCTAGTTTCAGTCCCTTGTGATCCGAGAAATTGCTTGGTATGATTTCAATTTTTTTGAAATTGTTGAGGCTTGTTTTGTGTCCTATCATGTGGTCAATCTTTGAAAATGTTCCATGTACACTTGAAAAAAATGTGTATTTAGCTTCTTTGGGATGGAGGGTTCTGTAAATATCAGTAAAGCCCAGCTCGTCTAGGGTATTGTTCAATGCCACAATATCTTTGTTGATGTTTTGTTTGGAAGATCTGTCCATTTTTGATAGAGGGGTGTTAAAATCCCCCACAATAATTGTGTTGCTGTCCATATCTTTCTTGAAGTCCTCTAAGATTTTCTTTATGTATTTAGGTGCTCCTATGTTGGGTGCATATATATTTACTATGTTTATGTCTTCTTGGTGAATTCTTCCCTTGAGTATTATGAAATGACCTTCTGGGTCTCTCTTTATGGATTTTCTTTGGAAGTCTATTTTGTCAGATATGAGTATTGCTACCCCGGCTTTTTTCTCCTGTCCATTTGCTTGGAAAATTTGTTTCCAGCCCTTCACTTTCAACCTGTGCAGATCTTTTATCCTGAGGTGGGTCTCTTGTAGACAGCATATGTGTGGGTCATGTTTTCTTATCCAATCAGCTATTCTATGTCTTTTGATTGGAGCGTTTAGTCCATTTACGTTTAAGGTTATTATTGATAGATACTTATTCATTGCCTTTTATGTACGTGTGATCCTCTCTCACTCTCTCTTTTCCTTTCTTTCCTTAAAGCAGTCCCTTCAGCATCTCTTGCAGAGCTGGTTTAGTGGATGTGTATTCTTTTAGACTTCTTTTGTCTGAGAAGCTTCTTATTTGGCCTTCTATGTTAATTGAGAGCCTTGCTGGGTAAAGTAGTCGTGGTTGCAGGCCTCTGGTTCTCATTACTTGGATTATTTCTTGCCATTCTCTTCTGGCTTGGAGTGTTTCCATTGAGAAGTCAGCTGTTAGCCTTATTGGGGCCCCCTTGTATGTTACTTCCTTCTTCTCCCTTGCTGCCTTTAAGATTCTCTCTTTGTCTTGAAATTTTGCCATTTTAATTATGATGTGTCTTGAGGTGGGCCTCCTTGGGTTCCTCTTGATTGGGACTCTCTGTGTTTCCTGTATTTGTGTGACTTTTTGTCTCATCAAATTAGGGAAGTTTTCCATCATCACTTGTTCAACTAGGTTTTCTATCCCTTGTTCTTCTTCTTCTCCTTCTGGTATCCCTATTATACGGATATTATTACGTTTCATATTGTCTTGCATTTCTCTTAATCCCTCTTCATTCTTTCTGAGCCTCTTTTCCCTTTCTTGCTCTTTCTGGGTGTTTTCTTCTATTTTGTCCCCTAGCTCGCTGATCTGATCTTCTGCTTCATCGATCCTGCTTTTCATTCCTTCTACTGTGTTCTTCATTTCAGAGATTGTATTCTTCATTTCCTCTTGGCCCTTGTTGAGAGTTTCTATTTCCTTTTTTATGCTGATGTAGTTTTCATTGAGTTCATTGTAGCTTCCCTGTAGTTTCTCGTAGCTCATTGTGAGCTCATTGAGCTTCCTGACAATCACTGCTTTGAATTCAATATCTGATAGTTGAATTGCCTCTGTTTCATTTAGCATTCTTTTTGAGGCTTCCTCCTTTCCTTTCATTTGGGGAGTATTTCTTTGTCTTCCCATTGTTTGTGAGACTCTTCTTGTTCACCTCAGCTTCTTATATTGATCTGTTCTGGCTCCCTCGGTTTATGATGTGAACTTCTTTAGTAGAGTAGCAGTGAGTTTCAGTGGTACTGTTTCCTTGACCCCCCAAGCTCGCTGGTCTTGGGCTGTTGTTTAAGTTGGCTTTGTGTTTGCCTTTGGGTTCTGATTGTTGTTGAGTCTTTCTTTGGTGGTTCCTTCCCGCCAGCTGGTTAAATGTGGGTCACTCTGTCCACCACCTTCTATATTTTGTTGTGCTGGTGAGGGCAGGTTGTGTTGAGGCTGGTTCTTCTGTGTGTACAAGGTTTAAAGAAATCTTGTTCAGTTGTTTGTATTGGGTACTGTCTCTACTGTTTAGTTGTATTTCCAGATAAGCCCTGGATTGAGGTTTGTGTGGTTACTACTCCCTCCTTCACCTTCTTCTGCTGTTATCTGTTAGTGGTTCCTTAGTTGTTGGGTTTCCTCTTCCAGTGGGAATCCTGGTGTTCACCTCCTCCACCTATTCTTTTTTGTCATCAGATGGAGGGGAGGGCAAAATGGTTTAAGACAGCAACCGAGAATTCTATGCTATTTACAGTAGTAGCAAGTAGGGAAGATATAGGAGATCCTTTCACTATGTATAGTGTTAACCGTGGTCTTCCACCCAGCTAGCTGATTTTTAGAAAGGATGGAAAGAAGATAAGACTCTTGTTGGGGGAGGAAGGATTGTGAGTTGGATCTATAAAGCAGAGAGGTTGTGGGCGGTCAGATTCTGGGGTAAGGTGAGAGTAAAGGGTAGTAAATAGGTGTAGTGTGTGAGAGAATAGAGTTAACCACTACAGTAATAGAGTTCAGGAAACTTTGAAATGGGCTACGATCTGGGGGGGGGGGGGTGTTGTGAAGTAATTACACTTGCATGGAACAGCAGTTATTTACAATAATATTATGGCAACATTCATATGGCAGAGTCTATGAAATCTAGGTAATAAGGATATGGAGTACAGAACATTGAGTAGTATGCTGATAGGACACAGGTGAGTTAATGGACAGTAGATTAGTAATACGGTATAGAAAGAGATATCAGGGGAAAGCTGTCAGGTCATACAATAAAACCAGCCTAGCAAAGCAGGCTATACAAAAATAAGAGGGATATAAAAATATTGTTAAAAAAAAAAAAAGATGTAGGAACACTGGAAAAATAATAATACAAATATGCAATAACTTGCAGGTTCTCTGTAATAGCAGAGTGACATTTATCTCATTGTCCCAGCTGTTGTGATGCCCCTTCTTTGGGTCCAACTTTGGTCTTTTCACCGATCCAGGATTTTGTCTCACTTGTAGGTATTTAGGAAAAAATTTAAAAAAGAAAAAAAATAGAAAAGGCAGACGAAGGCAGGAAGAAGAGATAAAATTGGAGGACAGGAAGGAGGAAGGAATAAAACAAGAAATCAGGTAAGAGAGGAAAAAGAAATCAAAAGAGAATAAAAACAATAAAACTTAAAAAATTAAAAATTGTTAAAAAAATAGAATCAAATTAAAAAGTCTCTTGATTTCAAAGTGGCCAAACCGGTTTTTCTGCTCTTGCTGGCTGAGGCAGTCTGAAGGATGACTTGTTTGGCTTTTCTTCCTAGGCCCGTGGGGTTCTCACTGGCTCCGCGGCCCGTCCGCCCCCGGGGCGACCGGCGCGACCCATGCTCCCCGCGCTCCGGTGAGCGGGCGCGGCCCGTCTGCCACACGCCAGTGCCCCCGCGGGCGGGCGGGCGCGGCCTGTCCGCAGCCTGCGTGCTCACAGCTGGGGAGCAAACAGGCCAGAGCCACTGATCACTTCTGGAGAATTCCCCAGTGTCTGTGTCCATTCACTCCTTCCTCTTGGGAAATTCCTCCCGATCGAGCCCGCCGCTCTCCAGTGGCCCGGTTTCTCTCACTGCCAAAGCTCCAGCCAGAACGGTGACCCTGGGAGTCCGGGTCCGCAGCGCGACTCGGCTCTGGCGTTCACCGCCTCCAAAGCTGCTCGCCACCCGGTGTGCCCGCCAGCACCTGGACTCCTCCCAGAGCCGCCCAGACCTTGCTCGGCTGGGGAGGGAGCAGCCGACCTGGCTCTCTCCCACTAACCCTACGGCAAACCCAGCCCGGCCCCCGGGCCTGGGGCTGCAGCCCCGGGACCACACGCCTGTCCCGGGAGCCTACCTTGATGCAGCGATCTGTTCTTTGTTCTTTCGGTTCTGTCACAATCCTTGGTCCTCCGTTCTTAAAAATGCTGAAATATGTTGGTTGCTTGCCTTTCCACTCCAAAGATCGGTCAGGACTCTCTCCCCTGAGCAGAGGAAAGCCAAATCTGCTCCTTCCTACTCCGACGCCATCTTAGATCCGCATGTTTCTTGTAGAAAAATTAGACAATGAAGATGAACAAGGGGAAAAGCACATTGTGCAAGCACTGATCACATTAATGTTGACATTATCCCCTTCTAATTTTCTGTGTATGTGTGTGTATATATATATATATTATATTTTCTGAATAAAACTATACTGACTCATAATGTTTTTGCACTCAAATATTGGGAGCATCTTTTTGTGGTTTTTTAATTAAATGTATTGGGGTAACATTGGTTAATAACAGTATATAAATGCCAAGTATACAACTCTGTAGTGCGCCATCTGTACATTGCATTGTGTGCTCACCACCCAGAGTCGTTCTGTCACCATGTGTTTGACCCACTTGACCCTCGTCATCCCTCCCCCATCTCCCTTTCTCCTTGGTTAACCAGCATACTATCGCCTGTGACTATGAGTTTTTTTGTGTTGTTTGTTCACTTGTCACTTTGGTTTATATCTCACATATGAGTGAAACCATATGGTTCTTGTCTTTTTCCATCTGACTTACTTCACTCTCAAGATCCATCCATGTTGTTGCAAATAGCAATATTTCATTCATTTCTATGGCTGAGTAGTATTCCGTTGGGTGTACACACCATATCTCCTTTATTCAATTATCCATTGAAGGACGCTTAGGTTGCTTCTATGTCTTGGCCACTGTGATTAATGCTGCAATAAATACAGGGATAAACATATCTTTACAAATAAATGTTTTCACATTTTTTGGAGAGATATGCAGAAGAGGGATTGCTGGGTCTTATGGTAGCTCTAACAGTGTGGAACCTCCATACTGTTTTTCTTTTTTTCTCCATGTTTACACAATTTTTAATGTAATCTTTATTGTATTTTTCCATTGCCATTTAGTCCCTTATACCCCTCACCCCCTCAGCAATCACCACACTGTTATCCATGGTGACTGTACCAACCTCCACTCCCACAAGCAGTGTGCCCACGAGGGTTCCTTGTACCCCACATTCTCTCCAACACTTATTTATTATCCTACTGATAATAGCATTGCTAGTAAGTGTGAGGTAGTATCTCATTGTGGTTTTGGTTTGCATTTCCCTTATAGCTTGTGAAGTTAAGCATCTTTTCATATATCTGTTGGCCATTTGTATGTCTTCTTGGGGAAAGTGTCTGTTCAGGTCTTCTGGCTATTTCTTAATTGGATTGTTTGTTTTGTTGTTGTTGCTGAGTTGTATGAGTTCTTTATATATTTTGGATATTAGCCCCATATTGGAGATATCATTTGCAAATACCTTCTCACATTCAACTAGTTGCCTTTTTGTTTTGTTGATGGTTGCTTTTGCTGTCCAGAACCTTTTTAGTTTGATGTAGTTCCATTCATTTAATTTTGTTTTTACTTCCCTTGCCTTTGAGGCCTAGTTCACAAAAACCAATCTGAGACCAAGGTCCCTAAGTTTAATACTTGTGTTTTTTCCTATGTATTTTATTATTTCAGGTCTTATATTTAAGTCTTTAATCCTTTTTAATTTTTGTTTGTAGTATCAGACAGTGTTTTAGTTTCATTCTTCTGCATGGGACTTTCCAATTTTCTCAACATCATTTATCAGAGAGGCTTTCCTTTCTCCATTGTAAGTTTTTGGCTCTTTTGTCAAAAATTATTTGCCCATATACATATGGTTTTATATCTGGGCTCTCAATTCTGTTCCACTGGTCTGTGTGTCTGTTTTTTCTGCCAATAACATATTGTCTTGATTACTGTAGCTTTCTGGTATAATTTGAAGTCAGGGAATGTAATACCACTGGCCTTGTTCTTTTTTCTCAGGATTGCTTTGGCCTTTCAGGGTCTTATATGGTTTTGTACAGATTTTATAATTCTTTGTTCCATTCTATTGAAAATACCTTTAGGATTTTAATGGGGAGTTCATTAAATCTGTATATTGTTCTATTTATAATGGCATAGACCTATGTTGATTTTTCCAATACTTTCCATTTTTTTCCCATTTCTTTATGTCTTTTTAAATTTCTTTCAGCAACACATTATAGTTTGCAGTGTGTAGGTCGTTCACTTCCTTCGTTAAGGTTATTCCTAGGTATAATATCCTTTTTGTTGCAATTGCAAATGGGATTGTTTTCTTCATTTCTTTTTGTGATATTTCAGTTAGTGTATAGGAACACATGAATGTCTGTACATTGATTTTTGTACCCAGTAACTATACTCTGTTTGTTTATTGCTTCTTACAGTCTTTTGGCAGAGTCTTCAGGGTTTTCTCTATATAGAATCATGTCACCTGCAAAAAGTGAAAATTTTACTTCTTCATTCCCAGTTTTCATGCCTTTTATTTCTTCCTCTTGCCCAGCTGCTCTGGCTAGGACTTCCAGGACTATGTTGAATAACAGTAGCAAGACAAGGGAATTGTTGTCTTGTCTTGTCTTGTAATTTCTCTTTCATTTCTGATTTTATTTATTTGAGTCTTTTTTCCTTAGTCTAAGCACAGATTTGTCAATTTTATTTACCTATTAAAGAATCAAGTCTATGTTTCATTAAATTTTTCTATTGTCTTTTTGGTCTCTATTTCATTTAATTCTGCTCTAATTTTTACTGTTTCCTTCTAGTGACTTTGGGATTTGTTTATTCTCCTTTTTCTAGTCATTTAAGGTGAAATATTAGATTGTTAACTTGAGTTTTTCTTGTTTCTTGAGGTAGGCCTTCATACTATAAACTTCCCTCTTAGTACTGCTTTGCTATATCCCCCAAATTTTAGGATGTATTGTTCTCATTTGTCTCTAACTTTTCATCTCTGCTTTATTTATTCTTGGACCCAGAAGTTGTTCAGTGGCATGTTGTTTAATCTCTGTATATTTGTGGGTTTTTCCAGCTTTATTTTTGCAGTTAGTCTCCATTTTCATACTATTGTGGTCAGAGAATATACTTGCTATGGTTTTAATCTTTTTAAATATATCAAGGCTAGTTTTGTGGGCCAACATATGGTCTATGCTTGAAAATGTTCCATGCGCACTAAAGAAGAATACATATTCTGTTGTTTTGGAATGGACAGCTCTGTAAATATCAATTATGCCCATGTGGTCTAATGTATCATTTAAGGCCAATATTTTCACATTAATTTTCTGTTACATGATCTATTTATTATTCTCAATGGGGTATTTAGGTCCCCTACTGTAATTGTCAGTTTCTTCTTTAGGTCTGCTGTAATTGCTTTATATATTTTGTTGCTCCCAAGTTGTGTTGTGCGCATATATATTGAGAAGTGTTATGTCTTCCTGATGTATTGTCCCCTTTATCATTATAAAATGTCCATCTTTGTCTATTGTTACCTTTTTAAAATTTTTTCAATTTTTCAATTACAGTTGACATTCAATTTTATATTAGTTTCAGGTGTACTGTGGTATAGTATTTAGACATTTATATAACTTGCAAAGTGATCCCCCAATTAGTCTAATACCTCCAATACCACACATAGTTATTATGATTTTATTCACTACATTCCCTGTGCCATACTGTATATCCTTGTGACTATTTCGTCATTTCCAAATTGTACTTCTTAATCCCTTCACCTTTTTTACCCATTCTACCAACTCCCTCCTATCTGAAAACCATCACTTTGTTCTCCATATCTATGAATTTGTTTCTTTCTTTATTTTAGTTTTTAGATTCCACATATAAGTAAAATACAGTATTTGTCTTTGTCTGACTTATTTCATTTAGCATAATACCTCTAGATCCATCCATGTTGTCACAAAAGGTAAGATTTCATTCTTTTTATTCCGCTGTAATATTCCAAGTAATATCCCACTGTATATATACACCACATCTTCTTTATTCAGTTGTCTTTTGATGGACATTTAGGTTTCTTTCATATCTTGGCTATTGTAAATAATGCTGCAGTGAACATAGTGATGCAAATATCTATTCAAACTAGTTTCAGATTTTTTCAGATAAATACCCAAATGTAGGATTGCTCAGTCATATGGTAGTTCTATTTTTAGTTTTTTGAGGAACCTCCATACTGTTTTCCATAGGGGCTACACCGATTTGCAATCCCATCAGCAGTGTATGAGGATTCCCCCTTCCTCCAACACATTCTCTTCAACATGTCCGTTGTTGATTTATGGATGGTAGTCATTCTGACACATGTACGGTGATATCTCATTGTGGATTTAATTTGCATTTCTCTGATGATTAGTGATGTAGAGCATCTTTCCATATGTCTATTGGCCATCTGTATGTCCTCTTTGGAGAAATGTCTGTTCAGGTTCTCTGCCCATTTTTTAATTCGATTGTATTTTCGTCATTAAGTTGTATGATTCTCATTACCTTTTTTTAAATCTTGAAATCTTTTCTGTCTGACATGAATATGGCTATACTCACTTTTCTCTCAATGCCATTTGCTTTGGGTATCTATCATCTTCTGCCTCTTCACTTGGAGTCTGTGTTTGTCTTTGTAGCTGAAACGGGTTTCCTAAAGGCAGCATATAGTTGGGTCTTGATTTTTTAATCCATCTGTGTCTTTTAATTGGTGAGTTCAATCCATTTACACTTAGGATGATTAGTGATACAGAGTCATCTCCTATAGCCATTTTATCTTTTGTTGTCTGGTTGCTGTGTTTCTCTACTATTTCTTTTCCCTTGTGTTTTTGCCTGCTATTTTAGTCTGGTGGTATTCTATGATTTTTTTTTATCTCCACCTTCTCTTTTCCTTTTTAATGTTACATGTCTCTGTTCTAGATTTTTAGGTGGTGGTTGCCGTTAGGTTTGTGCAAAAATAAATGTTTCATACACAGAACAGTCCTTTTGCTTCTGATTGCATCCTATCTCCACTCACCCATGCAAGTTTAGTCCTTTCCTCTTCCTTATTGTTTTTTGTTGTCACGTATTACCCCTTTTTATGCTGCATGTTCATTTTCCAATTGCAGAAGCTATAATCTTTTTTGATGTTTTTATCACTTTTAACCTTTGTGTTATATTTAAGTGTTTAAATCCTATTCTAAAAAAGAGTGTGATTTCCCCCTTCTGTCCAGTTTTGTCATCTTACAATTTTGTATTCTTTTGTCTTTTTGTTTCAGGTAGAAGGGCTTCTTTCAATATTTCTTGTATTTTTAAATATTTTATTGTTTATGCTATTGCAGTTTTTCCGCTTTCTTCCCCATCATCCTCCTCCACCCAGCCCATCCCCTACTCCCATAATCAGTCCCCTCACCCTTGTCCACGTCTGTGGGTGCTTCATATATGCTCTTTGATTAGTCTCCTCACCTTCTTTCAGTCTGTCCCCACCTTCCCGCCTCACCTCTTACAGCTGTCACTCTGTTCCATGATTCTGTGCCTCCTGTTCTATTTGCTCATTAGTTTATTTAGTTCATCAATATTTCTTCTAATGCAGTTCTTGGGGTGTATATTCTCTTAGCTTTTGTCTGCAAAAGTCTTTATTTCTCCTTCATATCTAAAGGACTGCTTTGCTTGCTGGCTATTCCTAGCTGGCTATTTCTCTCCTTCAGTGTTTTGAATATTTGATTACACTCTCTCCTAGCCTGTAGGATTTCTGCTTAAAATCCAGTGATAAGTTAACGGGGTTTCCTTTATAGGTCACAGTCTTCATTTTTCTGGCTGCCCTGGGAATTCTTTCTTTGTCTGCTATGCCACACCTTGGAGGAGGTCCTTTTGCATTGAAATAATTAGGTGTTCTGTTAGCTTCTTGGATTTGAGGGTCCAGCTTTTTTCATAGGTTTGGGAAGTTCTCATCTCTTACTCATTTGAATAGCTTTCTGTCCCCTTCTCACTCTCTTCTCCCTCTGCTGTACTTATTA
The DNA here is from genome assembly GCF_004126475.2 of Phyllostomus discolor. Lineage (NCBI taxonomy): Eukaryota > Metazoa > Chordata > Mammalia > Chiroptera > Phyllostomidae > Phyllostomus > Phyllostomus discolor. The sequence continues at coordinate 49,768,379 of NC_040905.2, forward strand.
TTCTTATATTGCTCTTTCTCATGGAGTCAGCCAGTTCTAGTAGCATCCTTTCTTTCTTTTTTTTTACTCTCAATTCCTCTCTTCTTTCACCTAAGTCATTTATACATTTCTATCTTCAAGATCACTAACTCTTTATTCCATCTGGTTTGCTTTAGTTCCTAAACTCTCTATTCTTCATCTCATTTATTGAGTTCTTCAGCTCCAGAATTTGTTTGATTCTCTTTTATTGTTTCGATCTCTTTGGTATAGTATTCCTTTTGTTCATTGATTTTTATCTCTGAGCTCATCAAACCGCCTTTCTGAGTTTTCTTGTATCTTGTTGATTTTTTTTTCTAGATCTGCAATCTTGAATTCTATGCATTTAAGTCTTAATCTTCTATGTCTTTGAGCTTTTTTTCTGGGGATTTTTAAATTTTCTTTCCGAAATTCCTTGCTACCTTGGTCGTTCATGGTACTTCATGGCTTATTTCTGTGCCTGGGCATTTGAAGCACTGAAGTCTTTTTGAAGTACTTATTGCCTTTACTTATAAGTAAAGGTCTTTCTTTTGTATTCCAGTCAATGATGCTATAGCTCAATTTTACATTTTCTCTTATCTGCAGTACTGGGACTTCTGGGATCTCTGTGGGGCAGTGTCACCTTACCCATGGGGAATACCCCATAGTCCCCCTACAAAAGGTTAGCGTCCCCTCTGTCATGAGGTTGCCTTGGTCTCAGGGCATCACTGCCATGGGGAGTGTGGTGAGTGATGGTGTTCCAGGTCTATGAGTTCCTGGCATTGCTTTCCTGCAACCAGAAGCTGCCATGCAGCACTATCTGGGTGTCCCAGCTGCCTCTACCTGTTCTACCATGATGAGTGGGGGAGGTGTAGGCAAGTGGATGTGGGTTCATGCATTTGTGGCTTTTCCCCCCACTGGTTTTTGCCACAGTAATTACAAGCCACTCTGGCTAGAATGTTGCTTCTGTGCCTTCACGACCTGCCTCCACTGCTGCCACATCTGCTAGAGCTTGGCAGGCTATGGCAGGGTGAGGAGGGGTAGATTCACACATCTGTGGCTTTGTTCTTTTTTCCTCTGGTGATGGTGGCTGCTCCACTGCAGCTGCCACCCTTCGCATTGCTTCTCCACCCCATGCTCATCCTCAGTATGTATCAGCCTCTGGCTTGCCATGTGGGGGTCACTACCCAACCCTCTACCACTATCATGTCTGCTGGGGCCATGACAGGCACCAGACAACCTCGGCAGCTCCCATCTCTGTCCCTCTTCCATTCTACCTCACCCACTTGCTCTGATATGCCCACCTGCAGATGTTTCAATGTGTGGATCTCTCAGAGGTGTTTTGTGTTGAGTAGGGAATCCTTTGTTAAATTATAGTTGTCCAACTTATAACTTTAAGGGGAGAGGCCAAGAGGTTTTCTTACACTGCCATGATGCTGACATTACTCTCTTTTTGTGTTTTTAATGTGCAATAATTCCACTGCATTCCATTTTATGATTATACCATTATTTAAATAGCCAGCCCTCCATCTCTTTTTAGACATACATGTTGTGTCAAATGTTTGTTATAATATTTCTGAAGTGAATATTCTTTTCCATACATTTGGGTTTTCCCCTTAGTATCAATTTCTAGAAGTGGCATTTCTGGGCCATAGTATCTGTACAGCTTCAAGGTTTTTGTATATGTCACTAAATTGTCCTCAGAAAAGTTATACCGATTTAAAACTGTTCTACCCTGGGGCAGTCAAAGACTTGGACTCAGACCTTTGGAGCTGTAATTATATGTTTACTAGCTTAATTATGTATTGACATTAACACTCAGCCTTCAACCTTGTTCCTAGGATTATTTTTGGTGATGAACTTGTGTTTGACAGTGGTATCCTTGGATTGAGCTAGAGGTGTTCCGGCTGGATTCGCTAAGCCCTTAGAAGCAAACCACTTTGCTCTTTATAGCAAACCTCACCCAATGGTCTTTACTTCCAAAGGCTCAGCATCCAAGAACAAATTTTAACTCAGGGTTCAATATATTCAGGACAATAATAGAGTAAAAGCAAGATAAAAAAGCAGGATTTTAAAATTTGCATGAATTTTGATTTCATGAGCTCAACAAGATGTATGAGTTCAACAGATAGCTACATGCATAGAAAACAAATAAGCAAACAGAAAATAAGGTAGTGAAGTCCCCCCTTTCTCTTTTTGCAACCATGGATACCTTTGATTTTCTAACTGAGCGTTGTTAAATTAAAGATGGGATGCTGAGGGAATATATGGCAGATTACACACAATTCAATATACTTATAGAGTATACACTTGCAAAGGACTGTCCATGCCTGGCATGAAATAAGCCACCCTTGGTTTCAAATTTTAGTCCTGCCATTTACTGTGTCCTTGAGCATATTGCCTCACTGTCCTCATCATTAGATTTTCCAGTGTCATGAGGTTGTCATGAGTAGAAATTAAGTGTTTAAAACAACTGTGGGCAGCACCCAGCATGGTAGTGCTCAGTAAATGGCAAATTAATGCATTCATGCCCTCAGGAGCTGACTTGGATTCAGTGGATTTTCCATGGGTTCTGCTTGCTCACTGTACTTATCACTATCTGCTATTATATAGCTTATTTTCAAATTTGCTACTCTTTTTCTGTCTCTTCATGAGCACAACACGTGCTGGGAATAATGCCTGGCACACGAGATGATGAATATGTGTGGTTCCAGTGACCCAGCCTTGTGACTAGGAGGCCCTTGAGCACAGAACCGCCCATCCCCCTTATCTCATTGTGTATTGATCTGTGCTTGGTTTCAGCCATCCTCCGTTACCTGAAGAATGATGGGAAGATCCATTTGGTGGTTTTTAACAACCTGCAACTAGCTGACGGCAAGCGGCACAGGGTCCTCCTGAGACTGAGCAATTTGCAGCGAGGGTCTGGCTCTGTAGAGCTCTACGTGGACTGCACCCAAGTGGATTCTGTTCACAGTCTCCCCAGAGCCTTTTCTGGCCTCTCCCAGAGTCCCGAGTCCATTGAATTGAGGACTTTCCAGAGGAGGGCACAGGTAAGAACCCACAGACCATTCTCTGCAGTGGAAAGGTGAGCTGCCGAGGCTCAGAGAATGCAGACGTGTGTGCCAAGGCGATCAGTGGGTGTAGTTCTGGCTGCATAGTAGAATCACCTGCCAAACTTGAAAAACCACAGATAGAGGGCCCGTCCTCAAGATGATCTGAAATAGAATCTGTAGGGGTGGTGCCTAGGTATCAGTACCATATTTTGCCATGTATAATGCACACTTTTTGCCCAAATTTTTGAGGGAAAAATAAGGATGCGCATTATACATGGATATAATGATTGCATACCAGGGGTATAATAATGGGTATAACAATCCCTTGTGTAATGTACACAAAAGTGTGGGTGTGCATCATACACAGCAGCCTACAGTATTTTTTAAAATACTGATTCTAATGTGAAGTCAAAGTTAGTAATTTCCGCTTTTGATGGTAAGTGGAAACTGGATACAATTGTAAAGTTGGAAATAAATGACAAAAATTTAAAGACTATCTTAGGATGATAGAATGACATATTTTTAATCTTTCTGTCGTTATTTATTATTTTTAATGAAAATTTAAAAGAATGATTGGAAACTACTAAGCAATAGGAATATTTTTCATAAGGTGTTATCAGAACATCCCTAACAAAAAGGACCTTGTTGCCAACTTAGTTCCATGTGCCCTTAAAAATCTCTGTTTTCTGTGTCTGTTTTCTGTTTTATGCCATGCTGATGGAACTTTTTTCATTATACCACTGTATCTGCTATAGAAATTGCCACATGTATTGTTCTAGGATTGCATGCTAGGAAATGCTTTGTTTCCTCTAAAGAACTAGTATTCTTTGTCCTTTCCATTAATTATAACTGGCCATAGGTCTTGAATTTTATCTGAAATGAAAGTTAGTGCCAAACTCAGTAACCGTGTTCATCTGTCATGGTCCATAATATTGTTGTCTTCTAACTCCCGGTTCTCATTTTCCATTTCTACTTTATTACATGTGCCTTACAAGCTGTGCTGTAACAAAGAGGCAGGATGTAAGCAATAATTTCCATTACAGCTAGGAATGCTGAGATGTTTTAGATAATATTTTTTAAAAAACTATGAATCTAATACTAAATTTTGTGCTTGGAAAAGAGGAAGCATTTTTAAGCAAAAATTACAAGAAAACTAAAATCCAAGATTCTGTTTTATTTTGTTTTTGCAGATACACACACATATACACATCTATTTAATGTAGATTTAAATAAGAGAAAAAGATTAATGAATAGAGAGATATGCTAAACTTTATTTTTTGAACCCCCCTAAATAGCCAAAATAATCAGAATGAAAGAAATTATTGCACTTGTCATTTCAGAAATTAGCATCTACAACCACATAAGTCGATTTCTAAAAGCCTGGAGTCAGTCATGACAAGGTCATCAGAAACTACCCTTATGGAAAATTCCTCAAAAGTCCTAGCTCCTTGGACTATCAGCAAGGACCAGAGTGCTCTCTCTTCAGCCACCTACTCGTTCAGTCAGTCAATTAGTCAGCAGATAGGCACATTCTAGGCATTAGGGATACTGTGGGGGCAAAACAGTCATGGTCCGGCCTCCACAGACCTGGAAGTACAGTGTCCAGCACACTGTCTGCTACACAGCACACGTTGAATGCATCTTAACTTAGCTAATTAAAAAGTTGAATTGCCCTAAAAATCCTCAGCATACCCACTTCTAAAATAAAAATGATGGCTTTACATTGGCAGATAACAATCTTTTTCTGTCCTTTATAGACATCATAATGGATACGAGTGAAAGTTGTAAAATTAAGGGGTGAGGAAATTGACTTTGTGACTAACGATGAATGATTGACATCACCCCGTAAAGTAAAAACCTGAGGCCAGCTACCTAATAATCTTCGAATATCCTGTTTATTTATTCTCATAAACCAAGAAAATCAGAGAGTTTTCTAAAACCTGGAGCCAGGACATCCTAAAAACAATGTTCTTTAAAAGTGGAACAAATAAATAAAATATTTATTACAGTCTACACTCCATAAACAAATTCTAGATAATTCTCTTTTTTTAAGATTTTACTTACTTAATTTTAGAGAGAGGGGAAGAGAGGGAGAAAGAAAGAGAGGGAAACATCAATGTGTGAGAGATACACTGATTGGTTGCCTTTCACACATCCCCAGCTGGGGACCTGGCCCACGACCCAGGCACATACCCTGACTGGGAATGGAACTAGCAACCTTTTTGGTTCTCAGGCTGGCACTCAATCCGCTGAGCCACACCAGCCAGGGCAAATTCCAAATAGCTTTGTTTTTTCTTTCTTTCTTTTTTTTAATTGTTGTTCAATTAAAGTTTCCCCGTTTTCCCCATATAACTCTCCCCTGTCCTACCGACCCCCACCACACACATTCAGTCCTCCCCCCCACAACTGTCTTCGTCCAGGGGACCTTTATACATGTTCTTTGATGACCCTTCCCCTTCTTTCCCCCAGCTGTGCCCCCACCTGCCTTCCCTCTGATGACTGTCAGTTTGTTCTTTTTTTCCATGTAAATTCCAAATAATTCTTAAGAGGCTCCTGCCACAAAATAACTGTTTGCCAAGAAGGAAAGAGCCTTTCTTCTTCTCAGAACTGCCTTCATGAACTCTCAGACCAAGTTAAATGCCGGCATTTTCCTCAGCTCTGGCTAAAACTTCTATAGTTGCTTCAGTAAAAAGGATAGGGCTGGCAGGCTTTAGGAAAAATGCAAACCACAAAATTACATAAGATGTCAGGGTCCAAGTGCACAGGGCTACTCTGTTATGAAAGTTGTGTGAATATGCAAGCACATTGGCTTTTTGAGTGGCATCAGCACTGTGTGGTATGAATCTGATTTTTTCCAGGACTTTTTGGAAGAGCTGAAGCTGGTGGTGAGAGGCTCGCTGTTCCAGGTGGCCAGCCTGCAAGACTGCTTCCTGCAACAGAGCGAGCCCCTGGCTGCCGCCAGCACAGGTGTGGACTCTTGGGCACTTTGCACACTTTTGTCAACACAGACCAACCCCCAGGCCTCCAAATGGGCTGGGTCCCCTCACCAAAAGGTGGACAGTCCTGCAGGAGGTACTTACAGAAGTCGGGCTCTTGTGCCAAAATCCAGGGCAGGGAATATTTTCATTGTGCTTTTTTATTTTTATAACTCACATGAATTTTGAACTAGCCGGTGGCATCCCGATCATTATTTTCTAGATGAATCACACCAAGCTAAATTCCCATACCCTCAGTTTTATCAGAATAATGCTCTGGGAAAATCATTTGCTTTGGAGTCACTATAGAAATGGCTGTCGCTGGCTGAATGCTCCTTACCTTTTGTTGTTGCTATAGGAGACTTTAATCGGCAGTTCTTGGGACAAATGGCACAACTAAACCAGCTCCTGGGAGAGGTGAAGGATCTTCTGAGACAGCAGGTAACAACCTAGACATATCATTGGGAAAGCCCCAGTGTTATGAGAGAAGCTCTTTGCAGGCAGCAGCGGGCCTGCAGCCCCAGCAGGGATGAGCCCTGCAGCCAGAGTCTCGCGGCCCACCTCCCTGGGACGCTGATACCAATGCTCTGAAAACGAGGACAAGTGTGTGATAAACAGCATGGCTCTGAGCAGAGCAGGAGCAATCAAGGGTTACTTTAGAACTACTTTAAGAAGTGTTTAATAGCTTGGTACACATGGATGCTTTCATTCCTGGATTATGTATCAGGAACTCCCTTTCGATCTTTTTTTTTTCCCCCTTCCCATTTCTAAAGGTCAAGGAAACATCATTTTTGCGAAACACCATAGCTGAATGCCAGGCTTGCGGTAAGTGCTTCTCTAGTAACTGGCTCGTTCTGAGTGAGAAGAGCAGTGGCAGACTGATGATGGGCCTGGGGTGAGGTTACATTGGCTGCAGATTCTGGAGGTTTGGCACAGAGATGGAGGAAAGAGAGGTTCGTTGAAAAACCAAATTTTATTTTGTATCAGCAATGTTTCCCGGGTGGTGAATAAGCCTATTGTTTTCCTCCTAGGTCCTCTCAGCATGCAGTCTCCTACCCCAAGCACACTGGTGCCCCCGGGACCCCCGGCACCCCCAGTGCGCCTGTGCGACTCCAACTCTTGTTTCCGTGGAGTCCGATGCACTAACACTAGAGATGGCTTTCAGTGCGGGCCCTGCCCCGAGGGCTACACAGGAAATGGGATCACCTGTTCTGATATTGATGAGGTAAACGTTCAACTGGCCAGGGTAGGGGCTCCCTAAATATCTTGCACTCCCTACAGCATATGGAAAAAGAAGCCAGGCTAATGACTAAGGGATGACTTGGGTTGGCCTCCAGGCTACTTAAAAACTACTTCCTAATGCGTCCTTAGAGACCATGAGACACCGTGAGCAGTGAGAGGGAGGAGGCATGACACACGGTGTGGCTGTGTTCATAATACATCCGCTCGGTGTTTCCAGCTCTTCTGCTCGTCCGTGTTGCTACGATACTGAGATTGCAGCTTCACACTCTACCATGGATTATTTCTCTTAAGTAGTCTCTGTTATAATTTTGATTTTTCCACACTTTTACAAATGCAGGAGGGGGAGACCTGTGTAAGGATATGTTCCAGAGGTTACAACTGCTTTCTTCAAGCTTCTAAAAATAGAGGAGCAGAGGGGAATCTCAAACTAACATTGACGAGGTCCCATAACCTGTAACCAGAACAGCCCAGGGATGGAGCCAGAAAGACATACAGCAAATGCAGGCTGGCTGGGCAGCAGCCAAAGCCTCTGAAATAGCCAATTTCAAGACCATGACTAGCCAGGCACCAGTGCAATACCAAAGTAGTGTTCACAGTAGGTAGCAAGGCTGCTGTCAGAATGTGCCTTTCCCCTCCCACCCAGCCAGACGAAGGTCTGAAGCAGAAATGGAGGGGGCGAGGTGCATACAAGGAGCGTAGACACACATTCACACAGACACACACTCACAGATGCACACACACACAATGCTCCTACAGGTTCCTGGTAGCACTCCGCTCATTACCTCCCCAGGCAGTAAGCAATTAAGATGGTCTCTAGCAATCCCTCAATTGCAGAAACCTCTGTACACGTTTCACAAAACTGCATCTGGTTTTTATCTGTGAGCTGGAATTTTCCTCCTTTTGAAAGGGCCAGAAGTGATCGTGTTTTTTACATTAGTTGAAGTGGTTTTAAAAAAATAAAGATCAGAACCAATCTCCTAGACTCCAAGGGCCCTGGAACTGCCGTGGGCTCGCTCGGCAGGGCACAGACAGGCACAGGGCCCGATGGGTCACATCTAACTGAAGCGACAGCTGCCCGAGCTTTGTGTTAGGGGTCTCTTCTTTTGAGTAGTTGGTTCAGCACTGCCTTTGGGCTCATATGACAGACAGCTGTCAAGCAGTGTGAGAGCATCGTCCTTTCGCAGGGATTTCTAAATTCCAAGTTAGAATATCAGGGACTTTACACTTAGAGGTGCAGTGATTAACATTAGGGCCCCTTTCCACCAGGCTGCAATATTGCTCTGTAATACAGCGAAGCAACTCCACATGGTATGGGTCAGGGATTCCCAGGGTAACTCTGAAATCAGAAGCCTTTATTTCCTTTTACCATTCTGACCACCAAAATTGATTGAACAAGCACGTGCAGACAGATGAATGTAAGTTTGAGAATGTTTTCACCATGTGACTAATGACTTTGATTATTTTTTCTCTCCAGTGCAAGTACCACCCCTGCTACCCGGGTGTGCGCTGTGTGAACTTAGCCCCCGGCTTCAGATGTGAAGCCTGCCCCGTGGGCTTCACAGGACCCACAGTGCAGGGTGTTGGGATCAGTTTTGCCAAGACAAATAAACAGGTGGGCTGAAGTTTATTTTTATCTTAATAGCCAGCAGAAAGTCTGGTTGGCGCCCATCTCATTTTGTACAATGCTTTACCTCCTTCTACAGCCAATGACGTGGTACCAGTGAGCACATTAGGATGTTTTCCATCTCATTTCTGAAGATATGTAATCACAAAGCTTGGTAGGGAGGAAGCTCTCCAGCGGGATTAACGGGGTATTACTAGAAAGACAGTGAATGGGGTAAAGCGTGATTCAGGCATATTTTGTTGATAGCCACCGAACATTTTGTCCTGCAAAAATAACTTGAAAATCAGGGAAATAAATAAAAGCTTCAAGAAATTAGATCACTTTTATAGTCATTGTTGCTGATCAGAAACTGCTTTAGAGACGAGAGGATTCAATAGGTGAAATCGCCCCCCGAGGAATCCCCTGCTTCTTCTGCTATAAGCTCTAGATTGCCATAAAGCAATTTCTGACAGTCTTCATTTATTTCCAATGTTCTGCTGAATCCTGGTCATTATTTAACTGACTGACTGTGAAATTCTCTTTGATGTCTTCAGCCCTTAAAAGTGCTTGGTCTATAAATATATTTTACTACCTTAGGGAAATTATTAGCTTTAAAGAAGGGCAGGGTTCATTATCTCTTAGCCGCTTATCAAAGAATCCTACAGGGCATGATTTTTTAGACTAGAAAAAGGAGGCAAGCCAGACAGCTAGGAGTGACAATAAGCCATTAGAGTAATGACCCAGCATTTTTCTTCCTCTCCTCTAAAGACAAAGTTTCCAGGACTAAACCAAGAAACCCAGACAAAGTGAAATAGAAGGGGCTTTATGTAAGCTATTAAGGAGCACTTCCCAGTGGATTTTCAGCAATATGGTAGATTGAACTGCGGTAGAAGGGAATCGCCATGATTAAATTTAAAAACAATTTTAATGCATCACTGATATCAAAAGAAATAAAAAGAAATGTGGAAACAAAGAGGGAACTTAAAACCAGAGCTGTGGGCAGAAGCTGATGCCGCAGCAGCTCGTGAGAGATGGGAGCTGGGTGTAGGTCCCAGGGGTGGGGAGCTGGGCTTTAGCACCTACGTGTGTACAGCAACCCAAGATGTGGTCTTGGACCCGCAGGAAGATCTAACGCCCCTGCACAAAGCCAGGGGCCTCAGAGAGCTACCTTTCCCATTGTAAAGAGGTGAGAAAACTTCACTAGCCCCACAAATCAACAAGGAAGCTTGATGTCAGTTTGGGGACAAAGTTAACACAAATGAAAATTGTCCACAACAAATCAAATCTCCACACTTATGTCACATACAGCTGTGAGCTCCAGACTTGTGTTACACATATAAAGCAGATATATAAGCCAAAATGAACATGAGAACCAGCTCTGGAGCAGTAAAACCCCCAGGGCCCTGGCTAAGGCCAACACCACACTGCTTGGTGGAGAGACTCCAAACCCAGAGCCAGTGGGACACCCACGGGCAAAGGCAGGGCCACTGAGGATGTGCTCATAAACACAAACGGCATTTACATGAGGACGCTGCCATGAGGAAACATGGAATATACGTTCAAAAGGATAAAGAGAAAAAGGAAGGAATAGATATCATAATTCAAGAATATAGCAATGAAGGAGAGGGGGGATAGACATATTGAGAAATAGCCAAGTTAAATTTATTCAATAAAAATATGATTGGCATTAAAAACTTAATAGGTGAGCAAGACAGATGATGTAGTTTGTAGATTGGAACTACATCTAATTGTAAGGTAGAACTAAGGAAATCATCCAGACTGCAGCACAGAGAAATCAAGATATGGAAAATACAAATGAGAGGTTAAAAGTCAACAGAAGAGATTAATGAGAAAGTCCAATATTTGTTTAATTATAGTTTTAAAGAAAGAGTAGAAGGAATAGTAGCAGAAGAAAACAGAATTTTCCAGAATTGCAGAAAAATAGGTATTCTCTGGTAGAAGTACATTGAGTCCCAAGCAGGATGAAGAAGAACCTTCACTAAAAAGGTGGTGGAACAGATTAATCATCCAAGCTGTCTTTTCTGAACCACTTTAAACACCAAATAGACAACTACTACTTGAGATTAAGTTAAGTACAGCCTGACACAAACACAGGGAGATGGCTAAAATGATGCCCCAGTTACCGTTCTGCCTGAGATTCCCTGTCTTCACTTCACACAACAATGTCAAAACACAGCAAAATTTCTTTGCATTTGTACGTAAACAGAGTGTCTCTTTAAATCCTTCTGCACTAGGTCTGCAATGATATTGATGAGTGTCGAAATGGAGCATGTGTCCTCAATTCCATCTGCGTTAACACTTTGGTGAGTAGTCTTCGTGGCTGATGCGATCAAAGCAGACTAGTTATTAACCCAAGAGTGTGTTTATAAATCATAACCCCAAACACATATAGAACATATGGGCATAATTATTTGACTGGTAAATGAGGGTAAAATTTTGTGCTAAAAATGGTTTTTAATACATAAGAATAACTGTATAAGTAGTTTTTAAAAGAGTAATTTTGTAACTGCCAAACTTGTTTTTAATCTTCCATCAAAGTTGCAGCGTTGGGCTTTTAGATACATAATAATGACTAAAATATTATCACTTTTGTATTTTATGAAAATGAAGAGCTTCTTCGTTTATTCTCAGTATTCCAGAAGGTGAATTTTACTGGTGATGACACAATCCCCAAACAGTATTCATTATTTCCGTGAAATTTTTGAAAGTTATTTGTGTTTAATTAAAATGCTTAGCACTTTGGGGGTCTAAAATCTTCAGATATGGGTTTTATTTCTGAAGCTTCCCGTCAGCTGCTTCCAAGGTGTTCGGTGCAGCACGGGAGCTTGTCGACGACGGAAGAGGAGAACCACCAAGTCCACGTCCGGCTGCTTCTGTCTTCCTCTGTGTCCCTGGGGACGTCACTTAATCCACAGGTTCCCAGTTTCCTCGTAAGGAAAAGCTTGTTAGAAATACCATCATTTATTTTAATCCTCACAACAACCCTGTCAAGAGGCACTGTTATCATCCCCATTTCACAACTGAAGACCCTGACGCACAGAAAGGCTAGGTAATTGGGCAAAGGCCGCACACGTCACGAGGCTTCTGGGGCGGCTGCAGAGCCTGTGGTCCTCTCCACAGACTGTGCTGCCTAGGAGCACCCAGCGATTTATACGCAGCTTAAGGACACAACTAGTCTGCACAGAGAGGAGGCACTGACATAAAGGTAATAACTAAAGCCACCTAGGGAGGAAAGAAGTGAGCAGTGTGACTGTCTAGAAAGTAGCACTGCAGAGAACCTCAAAAAATAAAGAAGTGGGCAAAGGAAGATGAGCAGAAGCAGAGGAGAGAACCGACCCAAAGGAGCAGTCCAATGAGTCTGGCGGGTCAAGAAAGAGCATTGAAGAGCATCCTTTGAACTTGGCAGTTCTGGGATGTTAGTGACGAAAACCATGGAATTGTACACTTTACGTGGACCTCTTTCATAGTATGTAAGTTTCATCTCCATGAAGCTGTTAAAAAAAACTATAAAAGTCGTACCTGGCAGTGGAAGTACCTTTGCAATGGCGCTGACGGCGTTAGCAGGTTTCCGCCACAGCAGCCCAGCTCGTCAAGGTTTGTCAGCGCAAGGCTGCCAGCATTTCTCTGTACCCTGCTCTTTCATCACTCCATTGTTAAAAAAGAAAATGCCACCAAAAAAAACAGTAAATAAAAAAATTCTGACTTGTGTTTTGATCAAGTAGAACTCTATCTCTCTTGTCCCAGAGTAGATTCTCTAACTTCCCCTTCCAGTACTTTAGGGGAACTTTCAGCCCTTCCCCCTCGGCCCCCTCCGTGACGCTGGCTTGTCAGAGTGATGCATGGTTCACTGTCTCGCCATCTGCCCTGTTCTTCTGGTCCTTCATGCCTGCAGGGCCAGCTGCAGCCTCCACTCTGGTGGCATCTTTCACAGTATTCACACCATCTTAGAAGACTCATGTGTAAACAGAGAGACAGGCACAGGTCTCACTTAATCCTGGCACCACGTCAAAGTAAACACAGTCACGATAACCTCACTCACACTTCTGAGCTCCTGGCTTATCATCTTATCTGTGCTTTTACAGGGATCTTACCGCTGTGGGCCTTGCAAACCCGGGTACACTGGGGATCAAACAAGGGGATGCAAAACGGAAAGAAACTGCAGAAACCCCGAACTGAATCCTTGCAGCGTGAACGCGCAGTGCATCGAAGAGCGGGGTGGGGACGTGACGTGTGTGGTAAGTTGCTTTATCATTTTACCCTCCTCCATCTTAAACACCATTCTGGTTTCTACATGCTTCAGGGTAAAAGTACTCAAAAATGAAAACATTTCAATCAAGATAAACACAGAATGTAATGGTAAGAGGGTCATCTGGGTTTGTGGGGAGCAGTCGGAAGTCCATCCAACCAGCAGCTGCCTCTTCTCTCCCTGTTGGCGGTGGGTTGACCCTGTGCCCCTTGGGCCACACATTGGTGGAGCCCCAGCTCCCAAGCACGCTCTGCGGAAGGTCTGAGAAGTGAGCAGCAGGAGGCCAAGGAGCCTTCTTCCCGCCCTTCCATCTCCTGCCCTAGTGACTTGTTTGTAATAACTTATTAGCACACTGCTGTCATTTCTAACTGTCCTCACCCTTAAGACGTTTCAAAATCTGGCCCCAGGAGGTGGTTCACCATGGAGAGGTGGCAGGCTGTTGTAAACCCTCAGAGAGAAAGAAACCCCGTGTCTCCCACACATTGAGTCTCCCTCCACCCACGTTCAGAAATCGCCACTCTTCTTCCTGCGCACTTCCCAACCCTGGAGCCAATCTGGCGGGGAGGAGGCCGGGGAGGGAGCAGGACAGTCTTGGCCTCACCTGAGTCTCGTGCCAGGCTGGTATTCTGGGCCCTTGGGGAGGAAGAAGGCTTGTTCCTGCCATCCCAAACTCAGGCTCCAGAGTCCTTGAGGATTCTAGGCACTGATGAACCAGCCACTTTCAGCTGCCCACCTCCGCCCCACTTTCCAGCGAGCCGGGCCCTGGCAGGTGACCCTCAGAGTCCGAGGTTCACAGGTTCGTGGTGAACACGTCCAAGTGGCAGGATGCATTCGGGAAGACTTCTCCCTTCTCCACTATGCCTCACACTTAGACGTGTTTAAGCTCGCAAAAGTTTCTACCATGAGCATATCACTTTCGAAGTAGAAAAAATGAAAAGAGTCAAAGTAAGTTTAAAAAATAAATGCAATGACATCAGCTCTTGCTGGCAGTACAAGGCACTGATGAACGAACAAGCTGGGTCAGAGGGGAAAAACAGCTTCCCTAATTCCCGTGGACCGGGCACGTTTATCACCGCTGAGAGGGAAGCGTGGATCTATATTTAAATCCTCATTTTCTGTGAACAAGTTAACGACTTCCCTGGGACGGTGGGTGATGGGGTTCTTAATATGTTTTTGAATTTGTAATAAGGCACAACGACAGATGGTAAAGGATTAATACACTTGGTGTGACTACTAAAATAATGTAATCTGCCAGAAAATGGCTCATTAAAAATGTATTTGTTCCTAAAGGAAATGTTTTCTTCATTACAATGAGTCAGGGACCATACCCCATAGCCGAGCACGGCAGGCCGTCTGCAGGCCCCGAGGAAGCCGCTGGGTAGGCGTGGGGTCGTGGCGGGAGGGCTGTCTTTGGAATCCTGCCTCCACATCTCTGGTTGCAGAAGGAGAGCGCAGACGCCTGAGAGGGGGCAGGCTGCCGCTTAGGCAGTCACTCGTCTTAAATCACCTGCTTCTGATGAGTGCGGCCAGGAAATTCAACTTTGACTCATGGAGAGTTTCTCTTCCCTTGGCCCTGACTGTTCATCAGACTCTTTTCCCCTCCCTGCCCTACGAGCTGCCTGCCCTTTTCCAGGTCATTTCTCCTGTGTTCTCTGTGGTCCCGCCGGCCCCTCCCGCCAGTGCCCACCCTGCTCCCGGGCAGGGCTCCCAGGTGCCGTCTCATACCAAGGACACCGCTTATGGAGTAACTTCCTTTCTCCCTGGTCTGTCAAACATCCTTTAATGAGGTCAACCAGGAGATGGCCTGTCAGAGGAAGAACCGCTGTCAAAGCGCTCGTTAACTGAACATACGTGGCAGAAGGCATTGGACTGTTCCAGTCCCAGCTCTGAGACCCTGAGCAAGGGACCTAACCACTCTGAGCCTAGCTGACTCTTGTGTAAAACGGGATAACAGAGGCCTTGCCGCACCGCCACAACAATCGGAGAAAATGGCTGTAGAGTCTGGTGTGGAATAACTGATGTTTTCATGCCTGTTCTGCTGACATGAGGCTTGTTCTCAGCAGCTGCTGGTAGCCCGGGTACTGGGCAGACTTCTCCAGGGGAGCAGTGAACACACAGACCCAGCACTGTGCCCGTGGGGACCTTGTCCTGTTAAAAGAAGTGGGTAGAAATAGACGTCAGGCACTTCAAAAGGCTCCTCCACTTGTGGGAATTGATCTAAAAGACCGTTAGATTCACAGAGATGACTGTGATTCAAGAATGATAAGGAAAGTGCCGCATTTCCCCCGAGAAAAGAAATTGGACAGTCCCATAGAGAACTTCTGGCAATCGCTGAAAATTACAAACAGCCTTAGAACCAGGAATTTCACACTAAGAAACCAGTACATGTGCAGAGACACGTGCACTAGAGTGAATTGTTGCAGCATTGTTTGCAATCTAGAAAGGTTTCTAAAACCCGACGCCCACCAGTAGAGGACTAGGTAAATTAATTGAGGCACGTGCATACCGCATTTTGTATGATATATTGGTTGCCATTAAAAAAAAGACATAATTCTACAAGGAGTGGTATAGAAAGAACTCCAAGATATAATGTTAATTTTTTAAAAACCAAGCTGCAGAATCACATATCAATGTACGCGACCAATTGTGTTAAAGGACAGAGGAAAAGAGCGGTGTGCGTTTGCTCGTCCACCCGTAGCCTACCCCAACGACGCAGGGCAACTGATTCCCATGCTTGCCTGAGCTAAGGGAACAGGAGCAGGAAGTTCACACTGTATCTCCCTTTGTACCTAGTGAATTTTGAACCATTACACTATTCAAAAAGACCCTTCTTTTGTTTTAAGATCCTTCCCAGCAAGGCCATCTGGCGCCGGGCCCTCCCTCTGGGGATGTGCACACAGGGGTAGAGGCTCTTGTCAGCCACCAGCCTCCTGCCAGGTGCAGCTCCCCAGGCCTCTGATGGACTTTCCCTTCACAGTGCGGAGTCGGATGGGCTGGGGATGGCTACTTCTGCGGAAAGGATGTGGACATTGACAGCTACCCAGACGAAGAACTTCCATGCTCTGCAAAGAACTGCAAGAAGGTACGGAGGGCAAGTAGGAAAAAACACACACTGACTCACTCACACACTGTGGCTCTCCAAGTGACATCGCATGTGGGGAAAGGTTCTGTGGGTTCCGCTGAAATGTGCATTTTTAGACTGGTGAAAGAGCGATTAATAATAAAGCCAGGCAGCCACAGTTATCTTGAGGTTTGGCTTAAGACAGGTGTAGAGGGGAGTGTGGGAAGAGGGGGAAGGTGGTAAAAGGGTACAAACTTTCAGTTATAAGATGAATAAGGTTGGAGAATCTAAGGTATAATGTAGTGACTAGTTGATAACCCTGTTGTATCATTGAAATTTTGCTAAGAGAGTGGAACTTGAATGTTCTCAGCAAAAAAGGGTGGGGATAGGTGAGGTGATGGATTTGTTAATTAACTTGATGGGGGAATCCTTTCACAGTGCGTATGTATATGAAATCATCACATGATACACCGACAATTTTGTTCATTATACTTCAATAAAGCTAAAACAAAAACAGGTGTGGATGTCTCTCTGAGCTGTGTTCCCTCACTTAGGACAACTGCAAGTATGTGCCAAATTCTGGCCAAGAAGATGCAGACAGAGATGGCATTGGCGACGCTTGTGATGAGGATGCTGACGGAGACGGGATCGTGAATGAGCAGGTACGGACTTTGCAGGGAGGGCCCATGAATTGCCACATGCCAGGGATGGTGGAAGAAATCTCGTGAAGTCAGCTATGTATATTAACCATCCCACGTGTTAGTTTCTGTGCCTGCATTCCCACAGCACCACAACTTCTTATTTTAAGATTATCAAATGTTTAAAACATAAAGCTGGCAAACCTGGGCCTCCTGAGTTCTGACAACTCAGGACCACGTCTCGGGGGAGGTGGCTAGCCGGCATCCACCGCAGAACAGCACACGGTAGGGAAGCAGTAACAGTCAGAGGAAGTGTTCAGTCTTCTGATCCTTTAGGACAACTGTGTCCTGACTCACAACGTGGACCAAAGAAACAGTGACCAAGATATCTTCGGGGATGCCTGTGATAACTGCCGGGATGTCCTAAATAATGACCAGAAAGACACTGATGGGGATGGAAAAGGAGACGCCTGCGATGATGACATGGATGGAGATGGTGGGTTTGTCTCGTTTTGCCTCACGTTCAGAACAGACTTGTCCTCTTGCCCTGTTCTCTCTGAGGAGCAGGGATAGGATTACTAGCTACGAGGGCCTTCCCGCTCCAGGTGGGTCCACGCAGCCTGCGACTGGGGGACCCAAGGTCCGCTCATGTCTGTAGAAGGAGACTCCACAGCCAACTCCCCTATTCAATAACCCTGGTGTTTCTGGAACGCCACACCATTGCCAGAAACCTTGTCAGAAAGCAGTGTCTCGCCAGGGCTGTGTCTTTGCAGGGCATCCATCTTCCAGATTCCACCTTTCCCAACTCCCCACCATCCTTTTCACGCATGAGGGGCCTGGAAGGGGAGAGTTGGGTGAGCGGGCCTTGAGCAGGGTCACAGGCTACAGCCCCCGGGTCAGGCTCCTCCGGCAGAAAATCAGGCACTTCCCAGGAGACACGGGCATCCCCCGCCTGCTGTGGGGAGAGCTGTGGCAGCAGGGCGGCTGCACTGCCCAGCTCCAGGGTCCACCAAAGGGGCATGGGACTGGTCTGTGTGAATGGGCCCTGGTGCACAATCCTGAGCTCTGCAGCCCACAGGACCTGAGCAAGGACAGTTGTTCCTCTAGAGCTTCCGTAACATACATATGACCATTATCAAACCAAGGGCCAGATCCTTTACCTTCTGAAAAACATCAGATCACAGGGACTTGAAGGAAAATCCTTTCAGAACTACATTACGTATGTGCACGTGCACACACACACACCCCCACCCCTCTCCAAAATAGCCACACCTCCGTGAAACATGGCCTCACCTTCTACAAGCCCAACTGATGACTCAGATCCAGTGGTGTATGGATAAACCAACTCAACGAAACAAACCAAAACCCCAAGTTGTAGCACTTGCCAGTTTCTATCATGTAAACAACCACTCCCACCATCGCTGAGTCCAAGCTACCTGTACGAGAGGACATGATTGAATGGGAAGCTGGGAAGAGAGGGGCATGATGGGCCCGCCCGAGCCCTTGGGTACCAGGCCTGGCTCACACACCCAGAAGTCCTCCCTCTTCAGGGTGAGCCCACCCAGCCCTCATGGCCTCATCTGGTTGCAGAGATAGCCCTTGATATCTTGGACAAATTATAACTCATCAGATAAATGCCTCAGATCACTGTTCATTTTTAAGTCTCCCAGAATGCATCCTTTGACCTCACCTCCAGACAACTGCTGGAAGAGATGGTGGCGCTCTGAGGATGGCCTGGGCAGGAGTCATTCCCCACACACGTGTGTACAGACCTGGTCTCCACACGACACCCGGAAGCGTATGTCCCAGACCTGTCCGTGGTGTTCGCCTGACTCAGAGAAGCACTCCTTTCTCGTAGGAATCAAAAACATTCTGGACAACTGCCAGAAAGTGCCCAATCGAGACCAACGGGACAAGGATGGTGATGGTGTGGGGGATGCCTGTGACAGTTGTCCTGATGTCAGCAACCCTAACCAGGTTAGTAGGGTGCAGGGGAATTCACAGTGCAGGCTGACCTCCCCCGGCAAAGATGCATGTACAACCAAGCAGCAGAGCCCCCCGGCTCAGCTCTTGGCCGCTGCCATGGGCCCGACAGAGCGGAGGCGGGGGAGTTGCCCGCCAGGCCTGGAGGCGGGAGGAGGAGCGGCAGGAGACTCAAGGCCGGTGGTCTGATCGCACAGCTGCAGACTGCCTCTGAGGTTAGTGACATGAGTTTGGTGAGGCCCGGACAAATTTTTTCTGCTGAAATGGAAGCGTAGCGTGGACGTTATCCTTGGGAACTCTGTGCCCCTTTAGTCCCCGGGTCCCTCCACTGACTATGTATGGACATTTCAGATGAAGATCCATCAGCGACGTGTGGTCTCCCTCCTCGCTCCTCCTCCCGGTCTAGATAATTGGGGATGATGTGTCATGTATTTTTAAAGCCCCGAGAGAGGAGAGTCATTGTTGTCCTCTGTGACTCACTCCCACCCTGGCTCAGTTCCCAAATGCAGAGGCAGACAGTCAGTTTGCCTGGTGCCGGGGCCTGTGGCTGGGTCCCTCCCGACCCAGGCTCAGGTTCCACGTCTCCACCTGCCGCCACGCTGCCCCGGCGCCCTTTTCCAATCAGCTCATCTGGTGTGTGGGCAGCCCATCCACGTCGCCTGATATTTTGGAAGGCGTTTCTGAAAATTCAGCATTGTGCCTACACCAATATGGTGTTGTCCTTTTGCAGTTTTGCGCCGTCCCCATTCCAGAGAGAGAAATCCTGAGACCCAGTGGTGATGGGCCAGGTCTGCCTTCTCTGGAACGTTCTGTGCACACAGTCTCAGGGGTAAATAACATCGCGTTCTGTTCTCTTTGCAGTCTGATGTGGATAACGACCTGGTTGGAGACTCCTGTGACACCAATCAGGACAGGTAGGGCACATCCGCCAGCTGCACAGCACCACATGAAACACCTGGAGAGAGTTGTCCTTCGAGGCGTCCTGCTGCCACCAGGCTTCGGGCTCTCTCTGGGTAGACTGAGCTGCTGGGGGGACAGTAGCCCTGCCTCTGGTCAGGGTCGCCACACCTCTGAAAGTTCTGTATTAGTGAGGTGACAGTGTCAGGAGAAGCCACTAGGCACTCTAGCAGGTGAGAGTCTGTTAGAGGAGAGGCAGTATGGGCTCCAGCGTGACACAGCTAGATACAAATCCCAGTTCCTTCACTTACAGACCGGTGAACCTTAGGCAAGTTACCTCATCTCTCTGCACCTCAATTTTCTCATCTGCAAAACGGGTCGACAGTGCAGTGTAGTTCACGGGACTATTGTGATAACGGAGTTAATTTGCGAAAAGTGCATGTTACAGTTTCGGTTACCTAGATAGCATTCAATAGACACTAGCTCTTCTCCATTATGGTCTTTCAGCTCAGGAAAGCTTCACTGCCGTCCCAAAATAGAAAGCTGTCAGTTTGCTGCAGGATCACACTCCTTTCATCGTCCGTAGAATTTTTCATTATACTTCTCTCCTCGGAGTGGAATTGTCCTGTGCAAGGGAATCTTGTCAACCCTCCTAGCCCCACGGGGACAGAGTCCTAGGTCAAAGCCTGGATCAGATGCTGCAGGAACATCACCAAAAACATGGACATGTACGGCTCTGCCCGAGGCTTCTGCAGAACCAGGCGCTGAACCCTTTCGTCTCAGTGGGGATCGGGACAGAGGCGGTGGGACAGGGGCGGTGGGACAGGGATGAGACAGGGAGAGGATTCCCAGAGGCAAAAGCAGGGAGAAGCATAGCTCTGCTTCGCAGCCTCTTGCCTGAGGTTGCCCTGCAGACTGCAGCCTGGCCCAAGGGCAGTTCCTATGAAGTCCCCTCATCATCCTTGTGTTCAGCGTCCTTGCTGTAAAGGACACACTAGCCACCTGAACTTAAATGTACTTCTCAGCCTCTCAGTCTCAATTTCTTCATCTGCAAAGTGGAGATAATTAAGTGCACCCTGCAGGTCATGGTGAAATGAAAGATAATGTAGGTAAAGCTCCGGACACAGCGCTGATCCTCGGGTGACCTGCACTAAGTGGTGGCTGCTGCTATCACAGCCTGGAGAGAGGCGGGTCAGTGAGAGCCTGACCCGGGATGTCTCCGCCTTTGAGTGGAAGCGCGGACCGGTACCCTGATAACGTCCCTAATGATGTCCATCAAGAATGTTCCCCATCTCAGGTCATCCTGCACTCTGAGTGCCATCTAAGTAATTTCTGAAATATCGTGTCCCACCAGCCTCTAGATATTTGCATAAAGTAAATGACTCATTCTGCTACATTTTGATTCCCACAATCTTGAACTTTGGGGAGGAGGATAGAAACCACTTGTTTTTGCATTAAAATGTCCAGGGCTACAGAGAGTGGCTGCTAATGGAAATAGCTCCATCTTAGGAGTTAAAAAGCAGCTACAGGCACAGGAATGCCACCGCTGGAGCGAGGTCACTTTCTGCTTATCCTCACTTTCTCTGGGACCCAGCTGGGAAGCGTGGCCTGAAGGGCGTGACTGGGCCCTGGCTTCCTCCCCAGTCCCATCCCAGATGAGGCAGGGACAGTTTCCAGGCCAAGGTTGGCCCTGGGTGGGGCGGATGGAGGGGGCATCTGCTCTGATCCAGGATAGCCCCTGGAGGTCTCGTCACCTCAGGGAAAGCTCTGGGGACCGGACAGAAGGCCTGGAAAGGAGAAAAGTCACCTGGGCAGAGAAGGAGGGTTCTGAGAAGTGCTTTGGACCAGGGCCGAGCCCAGCCCACATGCGTACCTGTCAGGAAGGGGCTGCCCTGTTCTCTTTGCCATTCGCACCTGATCCGTCTTGGGTCTCCTGGCCGGGGATTGTCAAGAGCAACAGAAAAGAAAATGCTGTAGGGCTTCCTAAGACCAGGTACTTAGGAGTGCTTTTTCCTACATTAAAATTGAAAGTGCAAAATTCTAATCACTTAATCATTTCATCTTCGTAACAACCTTATGAGGTAGGCTCTGTTATTATTCCCATGTTCCAGATGGGGACACTGAGCCATAGAGGGTCCAGTGTCCTGCCCGGGCCACAAGTGTAAGGGGCTGAGCAGTTGGGCTCCTCGGCCCCTCACAGATCCCTTGGCACCTTCTCTCTCTCAGCCGGGGATCAGCCAGTAGCCTCCAGGGTTGGATAGGAGCGTCTGGGCACAAAATCACAAATTTGACCCTTATCTTCTTGCACAGGAAGTGAGCTGTTATCACATCAGGTTGAGGAAGTAAGTGGGGAAATGGTCTTTGAGGCCCACAGTGGGCCTTATATCTAAGGTCTTAATGTGTTTGATAAAAGACCAGGCCCCGTTAAAATGCCAAACCCAAACCCTCCCTCCTGAGAGCTGGACTCCCACTGCCTTCTCGTGACCCGTGATGCAGACTGCCTCTGTCTCCCACAGTGATGGAGACGGGCACCAGGACAGTACAGACAACTGTCCCAACGTCATTAACAGTGCCCAGCTGGACACTGATAAGGATGGAATCGGTGACGAGTGTGACGATGATGATGACAATGATGGCATTCCAGACCGGGTGCCCCCTGGACCAGACAACTGCCGGCTGGTCCCCAACCCAGGCCAGGAGGATAGCAACAGTAAGTGGGTTCAGCCCAGGGCTGCACGGGACCCCCAGGCTCCCTTCGGCCAGGCGCAAGGTGGCACACCCCACCCAGGAAGGACACCAGCTTCTCTGAGCAGCCACAGCTTGTGTGGACAGTGGACACCTGGTAGATACCAGTCTCCAACTGTCAGAGAGAAGCTGCTTTGCAGATTCTGAGCAGCACTAGGATGAGATCCCACGGGGCAGGGAGCAGCCAGATGCTCCCACGAAAGGAGCTTGGAGAGCTGCTCTGCCATCTCGCTTGCTCCCTTCCCCAGGAATCGCAGAAAAGGAGTGGGAGAGAGAGAAGGCATAGCAGCAAATGGCTTAGGCGGGGTCACAGACTCAGATGTGAAAGGTGGGCACCCAGCCAGAAGTGAGACAGCAGGTGCAGACTGTGGTGAGCTGGTGAGGGCCCGCCCATCCCCACGATGCAGATGCAAATATTGTAACACCAGCAGCTGAACAAAACACACTATGGGCCAGATTCAGCCTTAGAACCACCAGAAATTATGGTCTTAGGATAAATTTTGGTGACAGTAATTTCCCTGATTGTCATACATTGTAGTCTAGAAAGGTCTATAGACATTTGTTTACGTAAGGTTAGGCCTGAGATCCAGCTGTTGGTGAACCCCACTAGCCTCGGAGGATACCCAGGGTTTCTGGTAAGGTCATTTTGAACAGTCCCCATTCCATTCTGTCCCCATGAAGTCCTTTTGACCACACACAGTGGGATTTACCAACCCATCATGAGGACAGATGGCTGCGGCATGGGCCTGGGCAGGCTCAGGCATGGCTGATGTCAGGGTTCCCCTCCCCATGTGGGGTGAAAACTGTAGCCCTGAGGCGGACCTTGGGCTCGCTTCTGTTCCTTGCCCAGCCCCCTTCCTCTTCAAGGAGTGGTGGTGGGTACAGCATTGTAAGCTCCTCTCCTCCCCTTGCACCCTGCTCAGGTGACGGTGTGGGAGACGCCTGTGAGACAGACTTTGACCAGGACAAGGTCATCGATCGGATCGATGTCTGCCCGGAGAATGCTGAGGTCACCCTGACCGACTTCAGGGCCTACCAGACCGTGGTCCTGGACCCTGAAGGGGATGCTCAGATTGATCCAAACTGGGTGGTTCTGAACCAGGTGTGTCACATGGTTGGCAACATCTCAGCTTTGCCTCAACACAGACCCCCCTGAGCATAGTAGGCAACACAGGCAGTGCTGACTGCAAGGCAGGCCCTACTCCCTGTCACACTTATTCCTCACCACAGCCTGGTGACAAAGCACTCTCACTAGTCCCAGTATATGGGGGAATGGGACCAGGTCTTGTGTAACTTTAATGATTGCTCACGGTAGTGCTGCAGCAAGTGGCTGAGATCGCTGCAAACGGGATGCAGGCAGTCTGGCCCTACAGCCATGCCCTGCTTCTCCAGCACACCGCCTCCCACGGGCCCTCGTTGTGTAACTGAAGGAGGCAGGCACAGATAGGCTTAGGTTTTCCAGCGTCACCAGGCAAGAGATTCATTAGAAGTGTGTGTTCTCAATCAAGGCTTTATTGAGTCAGCCTAAATGACAGTTTTAGCAAAATTATTTCTATTCAGCTCTGAGCACAGAACAAGGTAGGGCAATCTCTCGGGTAATACAGTCTTTATGTGGAGGTCAGACGTCACTGACCGCTTACCTCCTTCAACTCCCGCTGCAGGGCATGGAGATCGTGCAGACCATGAACAGCGACCCTGGGCTGGCCGTAGGTATGTCCGGGGCCTTCGTCACCACTTGTGTGGAACTCACTCTTTCCAGGTGCTCGTGTGGCTTTGTCTGCGTTTCTAATTTTACTCTGATCTCTACAGGATACACGGCTTTTAATGGAGTTGACTTTGAAGGGACCTTCCACGTTAACACCCAGACAGATGATGACTATGCCGGCTTCATCTTTGGTTACCAAGACAGCTCCAGCTTCTACGTGGTCATGTGGAAGCAGACGGAGCAGACGTACTGGCAGGCCACCCCGTTCCGAGCGGTGGCAGAACCTGGCATTCAGCTTAAGGTACGGGCAGTGTGCAGTCGCTCATTTCCCTTCCCTCTCGGCCCTTCACACGCCTCCTGCATTCTGTGCCCCACCCCCGCCCTGCCCACGGCACCGTTTTCATCTACAAAACAGCTGCTTTCATGCCATCATTCGAGTCACTGTAGCCCACCCAGGGCCTTGCCTTCCTCCCCTTGTACGAGCTTCCTTCTAACTTCTGGGTGGCCCTAGTGTGAGACCGTTGGCCCAAGAGGTGGACAAGATCTGGGGGTACATCTGAAGCACACTGTGTTGGAAACTGGCTCATCGGTTTCCTGGGGCCAGCTTTGTCCAGGAGGGCTTCGAGGCTGCCTCTGCCACTCCTGCTGGGGAAAAGGCAGATTTCAGAGCCCTCATCAGGCAGATGTGGGAAGCAGTGGATTTATAGCAGGAAAAATATGGGGTTAGTGGAATATTGGCCAGGGCCGGTTATTGCAGGGCTGGGATCACCTCAGTGGAAGTGGCATCTTAAGGGTTTATGCTTTTGTGCAAATCCAAGGCAGCCGGATCGCAGCCGTGAACTCAGCACCCTTCACCGCCCCGAGGGTGCAGGAGGGGTGGTCTGCGCATTCTGTTCTAAAACCCTGCTTGTGTCATTGTGCAGGCTGTGAAGTCTAAGACAGGCCCAGGAGAGCACCTCCGAAACTCCCTGTGGCACACTGGGGACACCAGTGACCAGGTCAGGCTGCTGTGGAAGGACTCCAGGAATGTGGGCTGGAAGGACAAGGTGTCCTACCGCTGGTTCCTGCAGCACAGGCCCCAGGTGGGCTACATCAGGTAGGCAGACGACTCCTCTCACCTTGCACTGGAAGCAAAGGACACCGTCACTCCGCACCTCAGAGCCTCCGCTCCCCCAAGCAGGCCTGACCCAGCACTGTCTGCAAGGGCATCCAGGGCTCCCAGACCTCAGGCTACGGCTCACATGTAGGGGTGGGGGAAGCAAGGCTCAGGCTGACCACCTGGACTTTAGGACCAAATCGAGGGTAGAAGGACCTTTCGGGGGAGACTTGGGCATAGGGGGACTAGTGCCCTTCTGCCACGTTCTTCAGAGAAGCCTCAGAGTGGACACATGGACCTGTGTGAGGTGAGACGTGTGGCTGAGTCTCCACCCACACCTCCCCATGACCCCCTGGGCCCTGTGTGATGCTTACCTGTGAATATTTCACACTGCAGTGAGTCCCTTTAGAGCCCATCTTTCCTCCTGCACATAAACCCCATGAGGGCTGAGCCTGTGTCTTATTTGATCTCGGTCTCGCAGAGCCTGGCATGGCCCACACACGGCATGAACTGATTTTCGTGGAAGTCAGTATAATCTGCCTCATTTCCCTGTAGGACTGTTAAAAAAAAAACCTATTCTCAAAAGCTAGGATGGCTTTGGACTGCATCTTTGAAATTGAGACTGGGTACTCACTCTCTCATCGCTCCAGCACACAGACCAACAAGCCCACCAGCTTATGTGGTGTGTTTGCGAAGGAGAGCTGATTGCAGTCTCCTGACCAGAGCGGGACTGCAGCCTGAGGGGGCGAGGGGGCAGGGGGCAAGGGGGCAGGGGGGAGGGAAATTGTGGGGCTAACTCACGTTTTGTTCTTCTTTGAGACATTTCAGAGCATGCTCTGTTTGTCTCAGTGATGTGATCTTGTTCTCAACTCTGTAAGCCCAATGCCCCTTTTTTATAACAAATATTTAAGTGCCCCCTCTTCTGTTGAAAAATGAAATCCTAGAAAATATAACCAACCTGCTCATATAGTTTTAGAAAATCTGTCTGACCCCTAACGACAGAGAAATAAAAACTGTTTATAAGAAAGTGCTTGAACATCACCTCACCAGAACACAACATGAAGCAGACACTTGCCCCCTCTCCCTGGAATCGCTGTGAAGGTGATATTCTAACAGTGCAGCTGCTGTGTTGATGCCTTTTAAATATTACAGTGGTGTTACCAACAGTAGTGTGAATTTCTAACATAGTAAACAGCTTTGTTTTTTTCAATTGCAGTTGATAGTCAATATCATTAGTTTCAGGTGTACAGCATAGCAGTTAGACATAACTTAAAGTGATCTCCCCCATAAGCCTGCTGCCCACTGGACAGCACACATGACAGTGTTACTGGCTTATTGCAGTGTTACTAGTTATTACAGTGTTACTGACTGTATGCCGTGTGCTGACACTGTACTCCACACCCCCGCGACTCTTCTGTGGTTGCTGCTTTGTACTTCTTAGTCCCTTGTCACCCAGGCTCTTTCCCAGCTGGCAACCATCAGCTTCTTTTCTGTATCTATGAGTTTGTTTTTGAACAGCTTTTCATTTTCAAACAGACCAAAGTACTCAACAGTTTCTCAACTTACCCTGGAACATTCAGTTTATACAAGGGTGGGCAAAAGTAGGTTTACAGTTGTGAATACGCAAAAGTTTATTCTTGTGTTACTTACTTGTATTACACCTGTAAATGTACTCCTTCCCACCCCTTTATTAAAACAGTACAAAAAATACATGTTCACGAGGAAAAGAGTTAGGTTCTAGGCCCGGGTACTGACTAAACAGGCTCCTTACGTACCCAGGTGTCTGAGTGAAGGACAAGTTTCATTTATTCTCTCCAGGGCCTTGTAAGCCATCCAGCACCCCTGGCATCTGTCTTCATGCTGCAGGGACAGCCAGAAATGACCCCACAAATTTCTAAAACCCCGCTTTAGGGAGTGTTGTCTTTCCTGATGAAAATTATTGCCCCGAGCTTCCACCAGACGAAATCAATCAGCCCTAAGAGCGAGGAGCAGCATTTGTTAGGCATAGTGTGTAGCCAGGGTAACTCACAGAACAATGAAGTCACAAGGCTTCTGGGTCCTGGGTCATATTATGATTTCTCTGTAACTGATGAGCAAGTACGTACCCACTGGGTTTGACTCTGTGCCCAGGGTCTTGTTGGGCTTTGGGAGCAACAGAAGAGGGAGGACACCTGGTCCCTGACCTCATGGAGCTTCCCATCTAGTGGGAAAAAGGCAATAGCTAGAGCACCACCCAGGTCCGTGGGATATAGAGGCATGCGCATGAGCAGCAGGAGCCTGGCTCTCACAAAGGGCACTTTCCCCTTACCTCCGTGTGAGTTTCATGGATACCCACTTGGGCTGTGTTGTCTGCAGGGTGCGATTTTATGAAGGCTCCGAGTTGGTGGCTGACTCTGGGGTCACCATAGACACCACCATGCGTGGGGGCCGGCTTGGCGTGTTCTGCTTCTCCCAAGAAAACATCATTTGGTCCAACCTCAAGTATCGCTGCAATGGTAATGTACATTCTTATTACTGCAATACTGTTGCTGAAATCAAATCAAGCCACCTTATGTGTATAGCAAGCACACTTTCCTCCCAGAAGCCCAGCGCTCATGCCACCTAGTCATTAAAGCCTGCTCGCCCCTGTGTAACTGAAGTAAAAGGCAGATCTCATTTTTTCCTGTTTGATAGATGAGGAAATTGAGGCCCATAGAATTTAACTTCTTGGCACTTGGCTTTGGGGTTCAGTGAGAAATTCAATCAGGTTTAATTTTCAGGCAGCCTTTATTTGCATGCGGCTCAAACATAATCACAGACTCAGAGTAACTCTCCCTGCTAATAATCTTTAGGCCCGTGAATGAGCACTCCTGGGCTCTCCAGCAGTGACGTGCAAAGTAACCAGATGCAGAAGATGGCTGTGGCCTGCGGGGCAGGCAGACAGCGACCCCTACAGGCCGCCTGCACTGGGTGCGGGGAGTGGGGAGCGGGATCCGGGGTGAGGGGCCTTCCTAACCCCGTGCCATTCTTCTTCACAGACACCATTCCGGAGGATTTCCAAGAGTTCCAAACCCAGAATTTCGATCGCCTGGATAAATAGGCCCAAGAGGCGATTCGCAACTGCTCTTCCAAATACTAAAGCCATATCTTTTTTAAATTCCTACAACTTTGTATACCCTGTGGCTTTCTTTTACTAGCCCAAATATATCAAACTTTTTATGTGAATGTGGCAATAAAGAAGAGGTAATTTCTAAAAACGTGTCACTCAGACGTCACGTACACACACACCGTCAAAGCCTGGGACACAAGTATATTGCCTGAGGTGTCCCCACTGACCCTGCGAGAGGATCTCTGTCCTCAGACCGGGTGGTCAGTGAGACTGGGCCTGTCAGTGAGCACGTGGAGAAGCAGAACGCCCGGGCCAAAGGTCTGTCTTCCGTCACTCTGGGCAGCTTCACACAAAAACCTCAGGTCCCAGACATGTGTCAGCAGCCTCCTTGTTCGGGGTAAGGCCCCTCAAAAACGTGTGCTCGGAGCCCCCTTCCCAGTGAAGATTCTTCCTTAGACATAGTTGCCTAATTCTCTCCCATACCCTCCTCCTTGACACACACCTCCACGGAGATTTCATCCCAGCACTTCCAACAAATGCCGCATGCTTATTGGTGTGTGTATTTGGCTCCCCCTAGTGGAAAGTAAGCTTATTGAGCATGAAGGACCAGGTCTTGCACAATCAGTATCCCTAAATGCCTAACAGCACAGCCGTCCTTTGGTATCCACTGGGGATTGGTTCTAGGACCCCCTGCAGATACAAAAACTCACAGATGCTCAAGTCCCTTATATAAAATTGCAAAGTATTTGCATAATGTAAATCATCTCTAGATTACTTACAATCCCTAAAGTAAGGTAGATAGTTATTACACAGTATTGTTCAGGGAATAGTGACAAAAAGGCTACATGTTTAGCACAGGCTTAACTACCTAGTACATGTCCACAGCAATGTACCTTTACCCACTTCCACTCCTGGATATTTTCAAACTATGGTTGGCTGAGATCATGGATGCAGAACTTGCCAATCCAGAGGGCCGGTACCTGGCATGTGGTTGATATCCGGTAAATGTTCGCTGGAAGGATATGCAAATGGAAGGGTAAAAGCCTCTGGTGACAAGGACAATGGAGTAGAGAGACCACATCAGCCCTCCTACCACTTAAAAAGCTGCTCACGACGCATGCCCTGACTATGGTGGTGTCAGTGGCATCGCTGCACGCACAGGGCAGAAATGTGCCCAATTTGTGCACTAGCCTTTCTTCCATTCCACTTGTCAGGCAAAGACTCAGGCCAGTTTTTACACATTCCTTAAGAATATTGTTTCAAAGATTACTGCTGGTTAGTAAAACATTCTCCTATTCCAGAATTCCTGGAAATATCTTAAATCATACATAAAGGGAAATGCTCAGCCCAGTTCTATAATCTCAAGAGTCAGAAAATACAATAGCATGTGCATGGCCAATGTGAGAAGTGGAGGATTTCAGGGCTCCCCCAACGCACACACATAAGGCCTAGAGGTGCATGTTACCTCAATTCAGGACATTCAATTACCGGCATCATCACAGTCTTCAGGGAGTGGACAGACCTCAGGCCTGTCCAGCAACTGTTCCCTCCCTGTCACAATCTTGACTCCCGGGGGTCCTGCTGCCAGAGCTACCTTCCATGGACTTCTGGGCCATATTGCTGTCACAGGTCTTTTGCAACCTATGGTTCCACATCTAGCAAATCTCTCCCAATTCTCAAAAATCTGGGAAGGAAAAGTAAATTCATTTGCATGAAGACTGCCATCTCAATCTTCTCCCATGTCCTCGCTGTTTATATCTGACTGAAAGGTTATTTCCTGAGCCCTTTGGCCTCCAGGAGCTCTCTGGCCCACTTGGTCCTCATCCACTCTATGGTACAGTTAGGTTATAACTTTACAGATAACTATTTTAATGACCTTTTTTATGAGTCCTTGGCACTTTACCAGGCAGTCTGTAAGGAAGGCCACAGATCCCCTTGTTGAAGAATTTCACTCTAATCACCGGAGAGCAGAGCAGATCCTGTGCACGAAATACACTGATCTCTAACAGGAAAGTGCTGGGTGATCAGATCTGGATGGGAATCTGAGCTGAATTCTTACAGTGTGTTGCGCGTGGGTCACCGGCCAGCAGTGACCATGGAACGCTGTGGATGGCTCACCGAAAAACACGCGAGAAAAAACACATGCACAGAGACAAACTAGTTTCTGTGGGGAAGTAGGGATGAAATGGCCACCCCCCCTTGTGGGGAGCGCGCCAATTTACCGTCCATACCTGCTTTTATTGGGCTTATTTTGCATCATTATTCAGGTAAAGTACAGTACTCATTAGGGGGAAGTAAGGAACCATAGAAAACAAGGAACTCTGCTGGTCTATTGAGTGGGGGTCAAAGAGCTGTAAGACTTTGAGGAACAAACTAACTTCCTCCTTGGACCCCTCTCATTAAACTGAGAGCATTCTAAACAAAGAAGTTTTCGCAGTAATTTACATGTTCTTTCTTAGGCCTGATCACCCGGGAAATCTGCCCTTTTCAGCACAGAGCTGCACCACCCTGTCATTGTTTCAGGCTTAGCACAGGAACTAAGGCAATAAGGAGATTTTCTCCCAGACGATGAGAACTCAGGCTATGTCAAAGCCGAGGAGCGAGGGTCCGTCACCCTCTTTTGCTGCAGCCCCCAAAGTCCTTCTTTTGGGGGGCCTCCCAAAGTGA
Organism: Phyllostomus discolor; assembly: GCF_004126475.2. NCBI lineage: Eukaryota > Metazoa > Chordata > Mammalia > Chiroptera > Phyllostomidae > Phyllostomus > Phyllostomus discolor. The sequence goes on from NC_040905.2 coordinate 49,799,393, forward strand.
TCGTGCCTGGCTTAGGTCGTTCCCCCCGTGGGGAATCTTACCCGTCTTTGGCTAACCGACCAAGCTTTGGGGTTCAGTTATGAATAAAGCAGCAGAAGCAGCATTCCTGCCAGGGAGATAAGCTTTTGTCTCCTTGCTGGCTTACAGTTCCAAGGGTGTTCCCTTAGCCTTAGCCTAGGCAGGGGCTTCAGCTTCTGATACCAGTCAGGGCGGTTCCCAACAACAGTGCCTTCATTGGACTTCCAGTGAGTCTGGTTTCCTTATCAAAACCATCCTGTGGCTCCTATATTCTCGCCTACACTGCCTCCCTGAGTCTGGTAGAAACAGGCAGCCTCCCACCTGCCAGTCTCCCTGCTGTTAGCTGTGTGGTTGCTCCAAGAAAGCAATCTCTTCACAGGAAACAGTTTCTTTAGTTAATACCCTTGTGATTATCACCAAGGGAGCATCGTGAGCCCACAGGAGATCGAGAACAGCTGAGGAAGCTAAGTACATTTTTGGGAGGACAAAGTTATTACACACAATCAGGGAGCAAACAGAACAGGTAGATTCAGTGGTGTGCTAAAGCCAGCGCATACTGGCTCATGAGAACCAACCATCAAATATTTAAGAATCTTGTGAGCCAGGGGTTAAAAAGTCGATAGGTTGAAATTGGCTTTGATTGGAATAGTTACACCACAGAAACTGACAAACACTGCAAATCAGGACTCTGGAGAGCTGGTTGTCAAACATTCACCAGCACACAGCCGGGCACACTATCTTGTCCCACTCCTAGTTGTCCCCCAATGTCTGGGAAGCTCATATAGCAAGCCTGACACTATCCGAAAACTATTTGTGTAAGAAATGGGAAAGTCCTTTTAGAAGAAAACATAGGAAAGAAGCTCCTCAGCATTGGTCTTGGCAATGATTTTTTAGATACAATGCCAAAGCCACAAGCAACAACAAAAGCAAAAATCAACCAATGAGACTACATCAAACTCAAAAGCTTCTGCACAGCAAAAGAAACAATTAACAAAATGAACAGCCAACCTACTGAATGGGGGAATATTTTTGTAAGGGGTTAATATGCAAAATATATAAAGAGCTCATACTACCCAATAACAAAAAAAATTTTAATTTAAAAATGACACAATAACTAGACATTTTTTCCAAAGAGAACATTAAAATGGCAAACAAGTACATGGGAAGATGCACAAAAAAAAGGAAAAAGGACCCATGGACATCGACAACAGTGTAGTGATTGCAGGGGGAGGGGGTATGAGGAGACTAAATGGTAATGGATAAAAATATAATAAAGATTAAATATTTAAAAAGATGCTCAAGATCACTAATCATCAGGGACAGGCAAATCAAACCCCCAATGAGACATTGCTTCATACCTGTTAGAATGATTGCCACCAAACAGACAACAGGGGCTGGTGAGGGTGTGGTGAAAAGGGAACCCTTGTGCAGTTGGTGGGAACATAAACTGGTCCAACCACTAAGGAAAACAATATAGAAGTTCCTGAAAAATAAAAGATTTGTAAAAACTACCTCAAGATCCACCAATTCCACTCTGGGCATATACCCAAAGGAAATGAAAAGAGGCCTCTGCGTTCCTGTGTTCACTGCAGCTTTATTCCCGACAGCAAAGACATGGAAACAACCTAAATGTCCACTGGCAGATGAATGGATTTAAAAAATTATATATATATATATTTATATATATATGCGCATATTATTCAGCCCTGAGAGACAAGGATATCCTGCCATCTGCAACAACATGAGTGGACCACCCAGCACATTTCGAGTGAGATAAGTCAGAGAAAGACAAATTTGTTTGATACCACTTACATGTGAAATTTTAAAAGGTCAAATTCATAAAAAACGGGGCATAAAATGGTGGTCACCAAGGGATGGAGAGTGGGGGCAAGACCGATGCCGTTGAAGGGAGCAACCTGCAGTGAGAACTGAACAAGTCAGAGGGGTCGACCGCACGGGGCAGCGGGTGCAGGCACCATGCTGCGCTGCAGTCATTGAACCTGCCGAGACACCAACGATTATCCTGACCACTAAAAACAAAGGGTGATTAAGTAATGTGACAGAGGAGCTAGGACACAATAGTTCATATATAGATCATAATAGATCATATTACAGGGTACAGGGTGGGGCAAAAGTAGGTTTACAGTTGTGTGGAAAATAATACACTAAGTCATAAATAATAATACAAGAAAACACTGTTTCTCATATTCACAACTTTGTAAACAGAGTAGGGTAAACCTTCCTTTGCCCCACACTATATAAATGTATCAAATTAACCCATTGTACACCTTAAATGTACACAATATTATATATCAAATATCTTCCATTTTTTTAAGTGGAGAAGTAGAATAAATTGTGACATTGGGAAGCGCCTGAGAGGGCCTAGCAAGACACATACCATGGAGATGGACTGGCCGGTGTGGTGCCCTCTCCTCCAAGTCGCTCCTGGGATTTTTGAATGTTTATACTCAACTCTACCACAGGGACTCGAATCCTTACTAGGGGCCCGTTCAGCTTGGTAAGGTCCTCATCTGAACCATGCAAACGTCCCAGGAGTCTGAGCCATCAGTCACTCTCTACCTGGGATGTATCCTGTTGCCCGTCCTCCTCCTGCCTTCTGAGATCACGGGTCCTGAGGGGATGGCAGGCGTGGCTGGGACAGAGACGTGTGACTGTGGGGAAAGGTCATCCTGGGTGGAATCCCACAGCACGTGGGAGTGATCTTGGGGCAGGAGGAGGACACTGGGGCCATCAGGAGAAGGTCCCAGGGCACAGTAGCAGGTGCAGAGAGGGGACTGGAGCACGTTTTGCCTCCACCCAAGCTAGAATGGAAGCTCTTCCTTCTCCCTGCCAGGGTATGTTCCTATGTTTCAGAATTATTATAGGCAATAAACCTTAGCTGAATGTTGGTGCTGGGCTATAGAGTCAAAGAATGAGAAACATACAGAATCCAGTCACCTGGATCCTTATATTATTCAAATATCTATAAGCACTTTTTATGGCCCAGACCAGGAAGATATCTCAGAATATATTCAAGCAACAGAAAAAGAATCTGATCTACAAGTGAGAAAACCTAAGAGTAGGTCATTTCTCACATGAGTCTAGGGGAGTGAGACGTGAGGTGCCCCTCTTTGGAGGGCGTACACTTAAGGTCCCTCACGACAGTGGGACTAGGAAAAAGGGCTCGATCTTTCCTTTTGTTTCCTGAGAAAAAGTACCCTTCAGTGTCCATAGCTCCAAGCTTACATGCTCGCCCCAATCTTTGGTTAGTAAAGAACCGCAGCCCACTGACAAGTTCTCCCTAAATTTCCTGAGACAGTACAGTTTCCTTAGTGGACAAGGGTCTTTTATTCCTGAGAAAATGTAGAATCAATATGGAGATGCTGAATCCATCATCCTAATATTTGTGTGCTTTATGAGAATTATTTTTGAATATGTGGTATTTAAAGTACTTGAAATATTTAAGAGAATTTGATACAGTAGATAATCTAATAAATTGAACTCATGATTCTAATTAGAAATGTACAGTTGAGTATTTTATTTTATATTTGTGATTTTAAGTCAAAAAGTGTGGGAGAAATTGGTTGAACATATAAATAATTGTGAGGTAGTTAACATCTCCACAATATTATAAGTTTGTTGTATTTGTAAGAGTCATTTGGGTACCTCAGTAGGTTTTCTCACACAAATGACAGAAAAATTAAATTTATAAATGGGATTTAAACATGTGTAATATATTACAAATTAACATAGTATCTTATTGTTATAGATTAATACATTAAGTTTATAATATAATTTTAAATGCTTAAGGAAACTGAAGTTTGCAAATGGGACTAAACATTAATCAAAAGCTAAAAAGTGATTAGAAACTTTGTTATAGAGTAACAAGTAAACTTGTATATAGAGTATAGTAGAGTAATAATATTTTAAACTGAACTTATAAACACAAGGTTTTACAATACGTATCTCCAACTAATCAAATACTAATTTTTAAAAAACTAGTATAGCCATACGTCATTTTCTGTATACCAAAGCAGTCCTCATAAGCAAAATCAAAGCAACCAAAAACAGTCCAGTGACCAACAGACAACACCGATAGGATTATCTTATTTCAGAGGAGCCTGGGGAAACGCACCCTCAACTCCAAATCAGTGGCTGACAGTGGCTGACAACTGTTGCAAAGCACATCCCGTTTTGACAATGGGGACTGTCGCGGTGAAGAGGGGGAAAGGACCTGGGTGCCCCTCCCCTCGCTGCAGGCCGGCTGCAGCCCCAGCGGGGCGCTTCTGCCCTCAGAGTCCTCACGGGCAGCCATGGGGCCCAGGATTGCACTGGTCCCAGGGGGATCCTGGGGCAAGGAGCGCCTCCCTTTCCTCCCTGCCTTCTGCTGACCCTGGAAGGATGCCTGAGCACGCCTTGTTTTCTGGAGGGGTGCTGGTGCCTGAGGCCTGCAGAACAAAAACTGCTCTTTTCTGGCTGGACACCTGACTGAGGAGTAATTACAGCCCATTCCTTAGCTCATCCTAAAACAGAATGAAAAGTATTTTCCTCACACGGCCCACCTCCTCAGCCATGTGGTGGACATGAACCAGGCCTTGAACTCAGGTTTGCGAGAAAACAACTTTATTTCCCAAATTTCAGCTTGTGTTTATTTTGAGAGCTCATTCTGCCAGACTCAAGAGAAACATGAGTCCAGTCTTCCTTGGGGTTTGCCCCCTTCTCCCAGGATGGAGACTCTGGGATGCCTTCTCAGTACGAACTTGGGGGTGGGGGGCACATCTATCCACACAGATCCTCCCGACATGACCATGGTCAGCACCCACCCCCCCATTCTCTGAGGCTGAAGGACCACAGCTGCACCCCCAAATCTGTCTGCACCTGTGCAGCCATTTCTTTGCTGGCCCCCACTGAGGGGCCGCAGGCCGCCCTCAGGGCTCCCCTCCCCCTTTCTCCATCTCCCTCTGGGTGTGGGAGAATCTTTCCCTGGTCTGAGGAGGGCAGCCTCCTCCTCCTCCTCCCCCTCCTTGCTTGGCCAAGAAATTCTGTCTGCTTCCAGTCTTCCCTCACTCACTTCCCAAGCTCCACCCTCCCCTAAGGCTACATTTTTGGGCATCTGCCACATCCCCTCTGAGGCAATGAGCTCAGACCCTACCCCCTACCTGAATGGGAGGATTGGGAAAGGGACAAGGACAGGGAAATGGGAGTGTCAAGGCACCACCCCACCACATTCTGAACCACCTCAGATGTTGGTGATCGAAGGTATACAATCATATCTGGGTGGGGGTGGGGGTTACCTGAAAAATTAAAATAGCCACAAGGAACACTGTGTGGAAAAGTCAGACTTAGGATGAAAATGGAGTTGCTCAAGAGGCAGGGGGAGACGGTGGGAGGAAGGAGTGGGGGATTCCCCAAGGCGAGTGGAGCAGAAGGGTGGCAGGGTCTGGTGTAGCCCCACATGCGGTGAGAAAGTAGGCGGAGCATCTAATGGGGCACCTATTGGCTACTGTGGGCTGGACCCTGAGCCCACACCCTGGAGCGGAGGCCAGGGGTCCCAGCAGCCAAGTCCACAATGGCAGGCAGGCCCATCGTGAGGAGCACCACTTCATCCATCCTGAAAAAGCCCTCTCCCCTGTGCTCTGGGGGACCGGATCCCCACAGAGACATCCAGTAGACAAAGAGCAAGGACAGAGGTGGTAACCGCCAAAGATAGGGCCCTAGTCTCATTTTCTGAAGCCATATAAGCCCAGGGATTCTGAATAGGGGGATGGGGTCAAAGAAGTTGCCCCAGTAAGGGCTGACTTAAGAGGCTGGCTGAGGGAGAGAGCAGAAGGACAGAGTGACATAGAGGGGAGCAGACGGGAGAAGAGTCAAGGAAGGGAGGACATGAGAGCCAGGGCCAAAGGGACCTGCACTCAGGGAGGGGGAGTGGCCACAGGGGAGCGAGGACCAGCTCCCGGCCCTGCACGCCCGACTCCAGAAGGTGTTTCCGGTGACACTCTTCATCCAACCACCACCCCCCAGAGGTAGAAGTGGGCAGCCCCAGACCCACACACAGAAACGGGGTGTGTAGAAACAGGGGGCACAGAAACACAGACACTTGTGCTGTTTCTGTAAGAAGGAATACAGTAGTCTCAAAGTTAAGAAAGTAACCAATGAGAGAAAACCAAAGTTAAGAAACCAATGAGCAATTTAAATTGGTTCAGCAGACTATTCGCTAAAAGAAGTATGGGTGATTAAATGATACAGTGAGAAAAATTTGAATGGAAACAGAACAAGCAGCCTTGGCTTTGTCTTCCAACTCACACCCCCAAGGCTGGGCCCTACACCTCAGCTTCCTGAGCCACTACAAATTGGACCTGGACTATTCAGCTCCTACTGTCTGGATTTGTTCTTAAAAGTAAAAGATGTCATGTACTTCACTCTAGAATTTCATGAACAGCCCTGAACAGGCAAAGAAATTTTAGAAAGAACAAAGTAGGACTTATCATGCTCCCAAATTTAAAAACAGTATGGTATTGACATAAAAACCCAAATATAGATCAATGGAATAGAATAAAGAGCCCAGAAATAAATCCTCACTTCTACAGTCAATTAATCTATGACAAAAGATGCAAGTTTACACAATGGGGTAAAGACAGTCTCTTCAATAAGTATTGGGAAAATTGGACCAACAGACACATAAAAAATTGTAATGTGACCACTTTCTTACACCATACACAAAAATAAGCTCAAAATGGATTAAAGACTCAAATGTAAGACCTGAAGCCATGAGACCCCCAGAAGGAAACACAGGCAGTGAGCACTTTGACATCGGCCTTTGCAGCATCTTCTTGGATATGTCTCCTCAGGCAAGAGGAGACAAATGGGACTACATCAAACTAAAAAGTTTTTGCACAGCAAAGGAAACCATCAGAAAAACAAAAAGACAGCCTACCGAATAGAGGATATTTGCAAATGATATATCCAATAAAAGGCTAATATCCAAAATACACAAGAAATTCATACGACATCAAAAAATCAACAGACAACCAGTATTGGCAAGGATACAGAGAAAGCTGAACACTTATTCACTATTGGTGGGATTGGAATTGGTGCAGCGCAGTGGAAAACAGTGTAGAGATTCCTCAAAAAATTAAAACTAGAGCTACCAACTGATCCCAAAATTCCACTTCTGGGTATTTACTCTCCCCTAAAAAAAACACTAATACAAAAAGGTGTATGCACCCCTAGCTCACTGCATCATTATTCACAACAGCCAAGATATGGGAGCAACCTCAGTGTCCATCGACTGATGAGTGGATAAAGAGGGTATGGTACATACAGACAATGGAATATTACTCAACTGTAAAAAAGAATGAAATCTTTCCATTTGCAACAACATGGAGGGACCTAGAGGATATTGTGCTGAGTGAAATAAGTAACAGAAAGACAAATATCATGTTTCACTTATATGTAGAATTTTAAAACAAAACAGAAACAGACCTATAGACATAAAGAACAAGCTGACGGTTGTTGGAGGTGGAGGATGAGTGAAAAAATAAGTTTAAATGATTTAAAAAGAAAAGAAAACAAAAAAAGAAACCCCACAGCTGAGTGCTCCAGATGGGGGCAAGAGCCTGGGTCCCAGCCTGCCCTGGAAAGTCACAGCCTCAGTTCAAAGGGCCCTGAAAGACGGTACTCTGTTATCCAGTCTGTGGTCCAGCAAACAAGCCTCCCCTTCACTGAGCTTAACTTGCTAAGTAACATCAAATTTATACACTATAAAGCTTAGTAGGGCCCTGACCAGGTAGCCCAGTTGGTTAGAGCATTGACCCCATACTCCAAGGTTGCGGGTTTGATACCAGGTCAGGACACATGCCAAAAAAAAAAAAAAAAAAAAAAAAAAAAAAAACAACCCCACAATGAATGCATACATCAGTGGAATAACAAATCGATGCTTCTTTCTCTCAATATCTCTACTCCACTTCCTCTCTCTCTCTCTCTAAAATCAATAAATAAAAATTCAAAAACCACAACAGGAAATCACTGTCAGGAGCATATGTGTCAAAAAAAAAGAGTTGTCCAAGCGTGAACATCTCTTGCCACATTTGGGGTTTTTTCTAAATGGTCATTCATTAAACACTTATTTTACAGCACCCACCAGAGTAAACAGTAGCAGATCGCCGATGTCAAAGAAAAATGTATGGAAAGAAAATTTTCATTACAAACTTTATCCACTAGTTTATTTTTAATGAGTTATCCTCACACAAGTCCATCCTGCTCCCACCCTGCACCCACCAGAATGAGTGGGTCTCATTCTGAGGGTCAAGGGTTGAGAATTAACACCTTGAAAGTCTCCTTAGCCTTGTGGTTTCTACAAGATCCTAGAGGATGAGGGTTATGCGATATTCACCTCTGTACCCCACCTTAGTCCCCTTAATTAAATCAAGTAGTTGTTGATTTAGGAAAACCACTGCGTAAGACCAATAGAAGGCTTCTAATTCTCCAAAGAATCCACTAGGGGGCAGAAATCCCTTAAAAATAGCCCTAGTCTCAAAGTCACCAAGACTGCCCAGAAAGCTCTGAAGGTTAAATGAATGTCATTTCCAATACCTTCTGCCCCAGTCTTAATCAGTAATAGAAGAACAGTCTCAGGACCGTTTATCTCAATTGGCTGTTTAATAGCAAAAGTTTGGTTAATGATTACGATGCATTGTAAAACCTTCAGAAGGAAAGGGGAATGTTTTGTGGACCATCTGGGTCTTTTGTGTATGTGTGTATGGCAATTTTTAAGTTATTAGTTATTTAAATCAATACATTTTTTTTTTACTTATTGATTTTTAGGGGGGGAAGGGGGGAGAGAGAAATGTGGATCTGTCCCACTTGTGTCTGCAAGCACGGGTTGGTCCTTGCATGTGCCCTGAACCCACAACCTTGGTGAATCAGGACAACATTCTTGCCAACTGAGCTACCCCGCCAGGGTGAAATCAGCACTTTTTAATGGAAACAACGTAACCAAAAATCTGTCACAGAATTATGAAAACCCTTTAAAACAGAGTTTAATGAGGAAAAAAACAGCCCTATTCTGAACAAGCTGCTCTTTTCCTCGCTGAGATGATTACTAAAGTTTATTAAAAGTAAAATAACAAGTAGAATTTATTAACTCCTTACTCTATTCCTAGCATTATTCTAACTGCTAATGGTTCAATGTTTAAGAACTTTCATTTACCAAAATATGCAACTAAACAAAAAAATCACCACCACCCACAAAACCACCTAAATTTCAATTATTGTGAATTATTCTCTAAATGAACACTGAAACCTCACTTCCTTTGTTTTCTTTCAGAGAATGCCTAGAGAAGATTTCTTTCTTGTCCTTCAACCTAAATTCACATGCTGGTCTTCTCCGTGAGCCCGGCAAAGGGCTGCTCGTCCATCTGTTCATCATCCACTCACTACTCACTCACTCACTCACTCATCCCTGAAACACCCACTGATCAATCACTACGTGCCGGGCACTGTGCTGGGCGCTGTGAGGGACACAGGCAGTACACAGGTCCATTTGGCTTAGGCCAGGCTCCTGTGTGAGTGAACACCATTTTCATTCTAATATTGGGGCATAATTACAAAGGTGTCATTTATTTTAGAATTGGATCTCTAGACACCCTGCTCTCTGGCTCTATTCATAAAGCATTTGTCTGTTGGGAAGAACCCCCACTTACATAATCCCAAGTTTTCAGCTGGGTCGGAAGAGCCCATCCTAACGCCCCACCAGGAAGAATGATTTTCCAAGGAGCAGAGGGCAGCGCCCCAGACCAGCACGGTGCTGGACAAAAAACTGTTTGGCCTGCACAGGGTTTTCATTGTTGTTTTATTCTCATTGTTTGTTTTGCTAACTTGAACAAACATGTAAAATCTGATAAAGTTTGCATAAAAATCTGGATTTCCAGCTTCTCTCTAAAAATTCAAAGCTCTGGCCACACTGTCTGCACTCCTGCACAGGGCCTTCGGAGAGAGCTGTGTCATTTATGTGCCCAAGTCCCCTTTCAACCTCCCATGACTCACTGAGCTCCTGCCTGGCCCCCGTAGGTGACTGAGTCTGAGACCCTCTTCTCCAGATGCCCAGGGCTGTCTGTGGGAGCAGCCTTCTGGCTGACAGCCTGCTAGCTAACTCATCCCTGGCTCCTCAGCTAGTGAATGGCAGGGCCTGGACTCTAACGCAGCTGTCCTAACCCCACAAGACAGAGACAGTGTGCTCAGACTGGGTAACAGAAGAGCTTAACAAAGGGGCTATTAAGAAGGTGGGGGCAGGTTTTGGGGCACAGCAGGAGAGCTGTCCTCACCCTCCTCCCCACCACCCTTGACTGGGCAAGTGGAAACAGTGTCACTGTTCCTGAGAGGGCAGGGGTACAGTGAGGGTGGGCCAGCCAGCAAAGCTGTGGCTGTGGGTAGAGGGACACAGCCACCCTGCAAAACCCCGTGGACTAGAAGCCCCACCTCACACCTCTTTCCTCCCCCATCACTCAAACTCAGCCAGGGCCAGATGCAAGGGAATCCACTGACGCAGAACCTTCGTGCCAGCCCCTCCACACCAACAGGAAGCACAGTGCAAGCAGGTGAGGAGTGGGCCCCGCTTCTGCCCCAGGACAGAGGGAAGAACCATGGCACCTTAATTAGGCTCTACCATATGGCTCTCTGCCTTAGTCACCAGGCCAAAAAAAAACACATCAAAAACAAACCCATCACATTGCCAACCAAGACAGGGAGGAGAAATACTAACAAAAATAATGGCCCAGACACTTTGTCCACATTACACTAGTCCTGACAATAATCCTGTAAGGCACAAGTGGCAAATACAAGGCCCATGGGCCAAATCCAGCCCTCTACCTTGTTTTATCCGGCCTGGCACCTTATTTCTACCCAGAGGCAGTGCCAAGCTCTCCCTTAACTGTTAAGGGGTAGTTACGTTTATACAGTCCTAAAATTACGTTCGGCCCTTTGAAGGCAACCGCGAGGCTGATGTGGCCCCCGTGAAAATGAGTTTGACAAACCTGCTGTAAGAGCAGGGAAGGGGGTAGAGGGTGGGAGGGGTTAGGGAGGGAAGAGAAAGAGGATTCCCTGTTTATAACTGAATAAACTGAGGCACAGAAATGGAGGGACTTGCCAAATAACACCTACTTTATAAATTGTGGAGACAAGACTCAAACCCGTGTCACTGGTTCTGAAATTACCCTATAGTCATAGACAATATTCATCAGTTGTGTGAGAAAGAGTCAACATGGCAGGCCCGAGACTGCTAGCTCCCACAAAGCCCCTGGGCCAGCTGCCTCGATGAAGCCCACAGAGCCGACAGCTTTGCACAGAGGCCATGGTTAACCTCAGGCCAGAAGAGAGCTCCATCTTGCTTCCCAATGTGGCCTTGCTCACATCAAGGAGACTTTTGCTTCTACTGAAAAACACTGACAGGTGCTTTTGGTGGCCTGTCCTTACCCTTACCAGCGGCCTCTTACCACTGTGGGTCACCACCCACTGCCGTCATACTGCCAGCACCTGCAGTTGTTTCAGAGCGTTCTCTGGCACTGACGCCACTTCTTCTGCCCCAGTAGCAAGCTGCAAGTGCAAGGGAATTGAGAGCCCTCAGGAATGTCCCTAACGGGCCCCTCGCCTCGTGGGAGATGCCTGAGTCATGTACTGTACATCACTCCAGCCCGATGGCCTCAGTGGTCATTACCCCCCCCTCCACCTTCCTGCCTCCCTCCCCACGCCCCTACCTATCGAGGGCTCCTTCCAAGTAAACACGGTACACACAAATCCTTGCCTCAGGGTCTCCTTCAGGAGACCCTGAACGGTGCTGAGCCTGAACGGTGCAGACCCTAGTGCTGAGCGGAAGTCAACCTCCCTCAGCACTAGGCCACCCAGAGTTTAGTTTCTCCAGAGTTCAGGAATCTGAGGTTTGAATGGACTCTGCGCACACATGTACACACAGACGCTCCCAACTTCCCTCTGAACCGACCATCCCAAAGGCGTCCATATCGCTCAGCCACATCGCTGGGCTTTATTGCCCCTCCACGAGTAGCCCAGAAGTCCAACAAGTAGTAAAAAGGAAATGAGAACGAAGAGGAAATATCGTAGAAAAGCCCATGGATCTTAGCAGGTACTCATTAAATACCCATCCATCCCCGCCCTTCGGCTAAGATCAAGTGCAGAAGAGCAGGCAGCCTCTGCTCCTCAGCGCCCCACCCCCAGCCCCGTACATTGTACCAGAGGTGACTCCCCGACCCCTACTCTCTCCATGCGTAATGGTGCAGAAACTGCACTTGGTTTCCTCAAACTGTTCTTCTGCGTCTTCAGGAGAGTGAGCCAGGAATGCGCTCGTGAAACAGCCTGCTTGTTCATAAGCACAGCTCCATTTAACAAGTGCAGCTGTCACTCCTGCTGGTGGCCTGCTGGCTTATTAAGGGCAGCTGCTCTCACCCCTGCCACTTGCCCAACGGGAAAATTTAACTCACAGAAACTCCCTCCCGATTCAGGGATCCTCTCAGGAGTCTCCCTGACAGTTGGCATATATTTCATGAACAAGTGACAGGGAACTCACTACTATGTGAAGTAGCCCATCATATCATCAGAAGGTTATAATTATTCATAGTTTTTAAATAATAGACATTTATTAAACATTTGCTGTGTGCCAGGCACTATCAACAGTCCTTTAGCTGCGTGGACGCATTTAATCCGAACACCAGCCCCGTGAAACAGCTGCTATTGTCATCACCAACACAGGGCCATGAATAGCTTGCCCAAGATCACAGAGCTGACAAGTGGCAGAAAGAGATTTCGAACAAAGGCAGTCTCACTCTGGAGTCTTCTTGTATTACCCTTTTCTTATTTAGGGCAGAAATCTCCCACCACATAACTTAGCCTTTTTCGGTCCAGATTCTTGTGAGACAGTGCAGAAAGCCAAGGATCCTCCCCTTGTAACTGAATGACCCAACAATTAATGCTGGAAGAAACAGGTCTTTATGTGCAATATTCCAACCATGCGGGGGGTGCTCTGAGCACTTATGCTCAGGGCCCTCCTCTTCCACAAGACCCAGCACTTCCCTTGCTCCCCAAAAGGTTGTAAACCCAGTAGTTCCCCATTTCTATCTTAAGCAGGCTGCTCACACAGTCTCTCAGCAGCTCTCCCCTTCAGGACCTGGGGTATGTTGTTGTTGTCGGCCTCCATGTAATAGCCCAGGAAAGCACGTGCCACGATGCACTGGATCATGGTGGAGTCCAGGAAGGGCACAAGTCTCCAGAGTCCAGATGGAGTCCGGGTTTGCAGGGCAGCAGGGCAGCGTCTCATAAGGCAAAGTCCTTGGTGGCTCGAGGATCAGCTAGGGCAGGCTCGATCAGAGCAGCACACCTGCTTTCTCATTACCCCTGGCTGCATGGCAAACGCTGACTACAAACTACATAGGTGCTTGCTGGCTTCTCCCTCTCACATGGCTGCTACCTCGTTCCTCCCTCATGGCTCTTCTACTCCTTTCCAAGCCACCTGGCTGAATCTCCTCGTGGCTGCCCTCCACAGTCAGGGCAAGAGTGACTCAGCCATCCAAGGGGAACCCGCCTCCCCTGGCTATGTCACCAGTCAGGGTACACCCTTAAAGTCACGTACATGCTTCTTGTACCTTTTGCTCGGGATGGTAGCACAGCTCTGTTGACGGGAGAGACCTGGTTCTTCTTGCTGATGCATGTAAAGAATTACAGATCAGCAAATTTATTAGCATGTAATCAGTTTATTAGTGGCCCGTTCCCATGGAAGAGAACAGGACTGGGTAGAGTAGGGGGTGAAAGGCAAAGTCTCAAGGCAAAGCAGGGCGACAAAAGTAAGAGCAGCTGAAGACCAGGGTGGCAAGACCCAAGGCAGCCTGAGGTGGGGTGGCCAGAGGCCCTGTGCCCCCAGAGCCAAGAACATCAAGAGCACCCTGAGCCCCTGAGAGAGAGAGAAAGAGAGAGAGAGAGAGAGAGTCCTTTGTTCTGAGGACTTACATGGTTGGTGGGATAGGAGGGAAAAAGTTACATGTTGATTAATGGGTAAATGTGGTGCCAGCTTTCCTGGGGGAATGTGACTACCCAAACTTAAGGATGTGTGGGGGTCTGTTAGCCCGAATCCTCATCTTGCTCCAGACCCCATTTGTTCATCTTGTTGTAAAGCAAATACATGACAGGAGGCAGTTAATTAAAATTGGGGCACTTTCCAAAGTTATTTATGGGCTCTTTCTGTAAGCATCAAGGACTCCCTCCTAAGACAGATAGTGACCAGAGGTAGGCAATTAACCAAAGTTGTTTTATGGGCTCTTTCTTTGGGCACCGGGACCCTCTCCCACATTTAGGCCTTGGAATGAAAGCACAGTTTCAAGGCCTTCTTTCCCAGATAGTGGAAATGCTACATAGAATTTCAAGGACTTTCCTTCTTTCTTGCTAACATAGTGTTTCTTGTGATGTTGGAGCACCTGGTGATATTATCAGACCAGGCTCAGGACTGCTGAGTTAGCATGTGAGACCTGTCTCCTTCCTCCTCCCTGCCTATTTACTATTTAATCCACCTAATTGGTAAAAGGTGTTTCCTGACAACCAGGGTGCTAGGTGCTGGCCAGTGACAGTATTGCAGTCTCAGAGTTCCTCCTGTGCTGTCTCCTGCCTCAGCATCCCCTCAGGGAAGACATGCCATCCACTTGCCACTGTTATGAAAAGTACCTGAAGTCGTAACAGCAGTTTCTCTCCTACCCTTGACCATGAGCTATGGGGGAACACGCTCTGTACCCCATCTCACCCTTACTAATGTGCACACGGACAGCATTTTGCATACAGTTTCAGGGAGTCAGCCGACTCCAGCAGATGACACACAGGCTGAGAAGCGCTGCCTCACACCAACCCGGACAATGTTGCTTTTGCATGTACTCGGCAGACCCTCTCTATATCCTCACGTTTCTCCGTGCAAAATGTTTGCAGTTCCACCTGAAAGAACGTTCAACCTCACTAGCAATGCACGAAAAGGAAAATTAAACAACAATGCGATTCAAACGACAGTGAGTACTGTTTTGTCCTTTCGAAGCTAGCAACCGTAAAGACTCAAAAATTGCCTGCTGGAAGGGTTGCCCTCATTTGTTGCTGCTGACATTGGACCTGTATCCCTGACTTTAGAGAGAAGTTTGGCAACACACAGGAAAGAGTGGTGAAAGTGCCCATGAGCTTTCAACCTGATAATTCCATTCCCAAATTCCAAGTCAATGGATGGATGGAAATAAAAGCCATATGTGGAAAGATACTATGGCAAACTTACCTCTAAGGGAAAAAAGGAAAAAACTTTATGCCCAGCAAAACAATGGGGAAGTCAAAAGTGAATATAGTCATTAAGATAATGGAACACACCAAACAACGGAAAGTGTTACAATAATATTCAGAGAAACACGTGGGACAGAGAAAGCAGCATCAGGACTGTTGTTAATGAAGGGTGACAAGGTGGGAATGCCCAGTGCGCTTCAGTCTGCTTTTTAGTGCCTCATTCTAAAAGGCGAGTGACCAAACAACCAGAACAAAAGCAGCTCAGAAGGGAGAGAGTCCATAAAGGGGTCGGAGGAACACTTAAAAGAAAAAAAAAATACCCCCTATGAAATACAAGAAGATATGTGCTATGGTCTGAATATTTGTATCTCTCCCCCAATTCGTATGTTGAAATTCTAACCACCCCCAAGTGTGAGATGGTCTTAGAACTTGGGACCCCCAAGGAGTACTTTGGTCATAAGAGTGGAGCCCCCATCAATGGGATTTGTGCCTTGTAAGTAAGTAAGTAAGTAAATACATAAATAAAATGGCTCCAGCGAGAGCCCCGGCCTCTTCTATTGAGTGAGGGCAGACACAGAGAGAAGACACTAGCACTGAACCAAGAGGAAGGTCCTCACCAGAAGGCAACTACGCGGACGCCTTGATAAAAGCCACCCAGTCTATGGTATTTTGGTACAGCCGCCGGGAGAGACCAAGACAATACACATCCACGAAACAACAATGGAATGTTGTATTTGGGGAGGGAAAGGAATCATCAGAAAACAGAAAAGAATGCTTGGGAGTTAGAAGTATGGTACCTAAAATAATAAATTCACCAGAAACTCTGCAAGATTGAGGACCCAATCCAGTGAAGGAAACAAAATAAAAAGTGGGGGGCAAAAAAATAGCCAACTAGAAGGCCCAGTATCTACCTAATAGGAGTCCAGAAAGAGAGGTCCCACCCCAGACAGTTTCCAGGACAGGGAGTTTAAAGGCCCACCCCACATTTGGGTAGCGGGGGAGGATTTGGCCCCTTTGGGTTCTATAGGGTAAGGACACTACCTCCAACATGATCACACCTAGGAGTGTGGTCCCCAAAAGGGAAAGTGACAGATGCTATTGAGAAGTGAGGGTTAGATAATGAACAGCCTAAAACTGCAAATATCAGTATAAGGAATACATGTGACTCCTAGTAAACAAACACTCACCCCTACCTACTGATAGAACACCTTACATGTAAAACCTCACCATCTAGACCTTCTGCGCTACGTCGTAGGGAAGATTTCTTATGGACGCCCTTCATGCCAGTTGCTTCACATGGGTTACTTCCTCAAACCCTTACAACAGAGCAAAAAAAGAAATACTCTTACTACCCCATTTTACAAGTGAGGAAACTACCACCTAGAGAGGTTAAGAAGCAAGTTCCCCCAACTAATAAGGAGGAAAGCTAGGGTTTGCACAAGTTCGTCTGCCCATGGAGCTTGCCTCCAGCTGGTACCTATACCACAGGACTTCACATGCTCCTGCCTGGGGACTTCCCAGTATACCCAGAGACCCAGGGGCCCGACCAGACTGGGCACCCTAAAGAGGACCCAAGGTGGGTCATTAAATGGCTGTGAGAGCCTAAGCAGAGCTGTGTGCCAGGAGCACCTAGCTCAGCAACTGGCCTCAGGCCCCCGGCATCCCTGGTCACCCATAGGAGGGCCGTCAGCATCCCTGTCATCATTTTTTTAAAAGATTTTATTTATGTACTTTTAGAGAGAGAGGAAGGGAGAAAGAGAAGGAGGGGAACATCAATGTGTGGTTGCCTCTCACGCTCCACCTACTGGGGACCTGGCCCGCAACCCAGGCATGTGCCCTGCCTGGGAATCGAACCAGTGACATTTAGGTTCACAGGCCAACACTCAATCCACTGAGCCACACCAGCCAGGGCCATTTTTTTACTGATATATAAGATTATATTAATTTCAGGTGTAAACCATGATTCAATATTTGTATATATTCTTAAGTGATCACCACAAACAGTCTAGTTTCCATCCATCACTATATGTGGTTTATAAGTGTTTTTATGGTGAGAAATTTTAAGATTTACTACTCACTTAGCAACTTTCAAACATGTGATACTGTATTGTTAACTGTAGTTGCCATGCTGCCCATTACACCCCATGACCTAAAGCATGCAAGTTTGGTTTGACCCCCTTCAACAATTTTGTCCACCCTCCTTGCTCAACCCCCACCTCTGGCAACCCCCACCTCTGGCAACCGCCAGTCTCGCCCCTCCTTCTCTTCTCACCTGGCGCCCAGGGGCTGTCTGCAGGTTTGCTCAGGCTGTGGAAGAGGAACCCACACTTTCCCCGCTGGGAAACCAGACAAAGCAGAAGCTCATGCAGTTTTGAGAACCCTGTACAACTGGTACTTCGTGGGAAGCAGCAACAGACAGGACCCCGATGCATTCCCACAATGAGAGCAGGTATATTGGGTTGGCCAAAAAGTTCATTATGATTCTTCTATATGATGGCTCTCGTAGTACTTAGTTGTCTTCACCTGAAACCATTTTGTTAGCTTGTATTGTGACAGCTGTCATATCAGTGTGTGTTTTAAAAAAACTTTTTCAAAATTGTTGAACTTTTGTGCAGCCATTTTAATATTGAAGATGGAAGAAAAATATACATTTTCAGTGTATTATGCTTTATTATTTTAAGAAAGGTAAAAATGCAACTGAAATGCAAAAAATCATTGGTGCAGTGTACGGAGAAGGTGCTGTGACTGAATGAACATGTCAAAAGTGGTTTGCAAAGTTTCTTGGTGCTATTGACATTTTGGCCAAACAATACTTTGCTATGGGGCTGTCTTATACACTGGAGGATGTTTAGCAGCACCCCTGGCCTCCACTCACTAGAAGCCGATAGCAGGAGATAGCATACGTACTCAAAATATTTAAATCAATAAAGGTATTGGTGAAAATGAAAAATACGTCTTTTATTTCACAGGAAAAACTAAACAGACTTTTTGGCCAACCCAACACAAAGAGTAGCTGGGCTGCTGGGAGGTTCCATGGGCTCAGGCTGTACTTGGGCTGTGCCATGAAGCACCACCCTCCTCTGCCTTTTCTGTCTCTTTCCCTTACTCCTTTTTTTAAAAAAACACTGACCTGGACAGAGAAGTTTTCAGCCCGTAGGAAACATTCATTCTAACTCCAACTAATGTGAGAGCTCTATAAATGTTCCTGAAGTGGGTCCCAATTTCAGGTCAAATTCAGGTGCTCAGAAAACAAACTTTTTCTATCACAGACTTTAATTTGTTTTGACCCCTGTGCCACTGACTTAGCAGAAATGCAATCTCAGTTTGGAATTTACTCACCCCCTGAACCACCCCCTAGGCCTTGCAGGATGGGGTCTTCAATGTTTCCTGCTTACCTAGGTGTCTGGAGGATGTCACCATTGTCACTTTGTGCCCTGTACAACCTCAGGTGCACCATCCAAAACTTTGCTATTTCTGCTGTAACAGATCACCACAAACTCAGCTGCTTAAAACATGAATAAACCAGCTCACGGTTTCTGTAGGCCACAAGTCCAGCATGGGTTGCACAGGACTAAAACCAGGTGCTGGCCCAGCAAAACTTCTCTCGTCTTCCAAGAGCATTCAGGCTTTTTGTCCAGTTCAGTTCAGTTCTTCATAGCTCAGGGACTGAGATCCCCAGTCCCTTGCTGGCTGTCATCCCAGGTCACCCTTGGCTGCTGGAGCTCTCTCTCTGGGCCTTGCACACAAAAGGGCCTCTCAGCACCAGCAACGAGGCAGCAAATCCTTTCCACACTTGGAAGACCTCTGACTGCTCCTTCTGCCTCCCTCTTCTTCTGGTTCCACTGGGCCCACCTGGATAGTCAGGCCACTGTCCCTATTTTAGGTCAGCTGGTTAACCACCTTAATTCTACCTGCAAAGTTCCTTCCCACCTGTGTTAAATTGGTGGTCATTGAATAAATGGAGGACGGGAGAATAGTGGAGGGAAGAGAAGGGATTTTGAAATTCAGCCTACCCCATAGACCCTCCTATGAATGCTCCCCCTGGGAGTAAAGCGCAACTGCCCAGCACCCCCAGTGAGACATCAATCACCTTCAAGGTCATGGTCTTCTTAAAGGAGAAGCTTGGCTGCCACTACAGGGGCTGTCTCTGGAATCACACTGGAATGGGAACCACTAGAGGCCCAGGGGTCATCTCTGCCTGAACACACCACACAAACCATTCCCTCCTAGGGTCTCCCAGGCTCTCCCCAGTCTCAGGGCATAGTATTCTTGCCCCTGTCAGCCTAGGAACCAGCATTTCTGTGTTGTCTTGGGTTTTCCTCCTTCCTCCCTTCCCACACCCCAGCAGAATCATTTTCGTGTCCAGAGGAAATCATTGACTGATCTAACCCCACATGTCCAAATACTTTTGGCCAGTCCTGACCCTTGGGGCAGGGTGGGGGGGGGAGGGGCAGAGGTATTAGGCTTTCAGTGTCAGAGGCCAGGTGCTTCCCTGTCTGTCACATTCCTCACCCGAGGCTAAGGCCCTGGGCATCAGCTGCTTTAAGGTTCAAGGGTGGGGGTGGGAGGCAAAAGCAGGGAAATTTTGAGTTAATATTTCAAACATATTTTCCTGCCACTCTCCTGACCTGCCCTAGTCTTTAAAATGCCCTTGGTGTTTAATCCATCCCTGGCTTCTGCCCTTGGTGACTAAGCTAGGGCTGGCATCTCCCTGCCCAGGCTTTACTCTGAAGGGCCAGACAGAGAGGGCTGTGCGCAGCTCTGAGGCCTGCACGCAGCTTATCTGTCTCCTGTTCACTCTCCCAAGCCTAACTCAGAGGTCACCTCTCTACGCGGCCTCTCTTTCCCTTCACTCCCTACGGAGTCTGTGGTGCTCTGTTATGGCCGCCCTAGCAAACTAATTCAATGTTAAATTTATATCCACATCATATGTAGTTTTAAACATTACTTTTTTTGTTGTTCAAGTACAGTTGTCCCCATTTCCCCCCCATTACTCTCCCCTGCCCTACCCACCTCCACCTCGCACATTCAATCCTCCCTCCACCCCATTGTCTTGGTCCATGGGTCCTTTATATATGTTCCTTGATGACTCTTCCCTTTCTTGGCCCATTATCCCCTTCCTTCCTCCCCTCTGGTTACTGTCATTTTGTTCTTTATTTCCATGTCTCTGGTTATATCTTGCTTGCCTGTTTCTTTTCTTGATTAGGTTCCACTTATAGGTGAGATCATATGGTATTTGTTTTTCACCACCTGGCTTATTTAACTTAGCATAATGCTCTCCAGTTCCATCCACGCTGTTGTAAAGGGTAGAAGCGCCTTCTTTCTTTCTGCCGTGTAGTATTCCATTGTGTAAATGTACCACAGTTTTTTAATCCACTCATTTACTGATGGGTACTTGGACTGTTTTCAGCACTGGGCTATTGTAAATTGTGCTGCTAATGAACATTGGGGTGCATAGGTTCTTTTGAATTTGTGTTTTAGGATTTTTAAGGTATAAGCCCAGCAGTGGGATTACTGGATCAAAAGACAGTTCCATTTTTAGTTTTTTGAGGAAATTCCATACTGTTTTCCACAGTGGCAGCACCAGTCTGCATTCCCACCAACAATGCGCTAGGGTTCCCTTTTCTCCCACATGCTCGTCAGCACTTGTTGTTTGTTGATTTCTTAATGATGTCCATTCTGACTATTGTGAAGGTATCTCATTGTGGTTTTAATTTGCATCTCTCTGATGGCTAGCAATGCTAAGCATCCTTTCATATAAACATTAATTTTTAATGTAGGTATTTTACATGGACTATGACATTTCAGCCTGTTTTAACATTTCTGCATTTTTAATCTATTGGGAAACAACCACCACAACCTCAGAAAATGGCCAAGGTGTCTCTGTACCTGTGAGCAGTCCCCGTGAAGGGCCTTGGCCATGAGAAACTCCATCGGCCAACTGGCAGCCCTCGGAGAGCTGGAGTCACAGCCTTTGGCTCGGCCTGAGAGCCAGCTGGCACCATTAGACAAAGAAGGCTCTGAGCATTCTCATTAGGCTGGCAACATCCCAGCTTCCCTCCTCCCAACCCCCATAAAACCATCTGGAAAATGAAAATAATACCTTCTGCATCCTACCAAGCTCCAGGGACCCTGTGAGGAACAGGGATAGATTACCAACTAAGCCCCCCACATTTCTAGAGACGTTTGCCCTGGAATAGGCTATGGTTGGGCCTCATTTGCACTACACAGAAGAAGGAAGACACAAGTCAATTAGTGTTCCCTGCGGCTGCCCTGGCCTGGCCTCAGGAGCTATTTCTACTTCCAGCCCACCGGACTGATGGTAAGCTGCCGCTGCAACCGCCGCAACCTCAGGTTGACTCACCTGAGAGATGAGTGGGCAGTGCTACACAGGCTCAGAGAGCTCTTGAGTCACCTGGGGGTTTGTTAACATGCAGATTCTGATTCAGCTAGTCTGGGCCAACGTCCTGGGCTTCTGCGTTTCCCCAGGTGATGCAAATACTACTGGTCAGAGTGAAAAGGCGCTAGACATACAGCAGGAGGGAACTTTGTCTCAAATGCGCTTTGGCAGAAACCTGGACTCCCAAGCAAGCAGTTGATGGTTGTTTGAAGGGAAGTGTGATGCTCTTCCTGGGGGCTTAGATGGGGATGCAGATCCCCCAGGGTTCTGTCTGGCCAGCCACATTTCCTCACATTTCAAGGTAGGCGCAAAGCCCTAGAGTCACGGCATGGGTTAGCAGGCTTTCAGTCCGGCACCTGCAATTAACCTTTAAGTTAGGGCCCTGAGAATCCAGAGGTGTGTGCAGCTTGATTTTGGACTGTCCTGAAAAACATGCAGTCCCTCTCCAGATGGGCTTCTTTGCACCTTCCTTCCCTCCAGCCCTGGCTGGCCGGGTCCCAGGGAGGATTCATTCCGGTTAATTGCACTTTTCCTGGCAGGGTTTTCAGGTTCATGAAATTCATCTTTTGCCCAAGGCGGAGAGGATCAGCAGGCAACAGAAAGCACCAGGCTGCAGCTAATCGGGTGCAATCACTTCTTAATGATATCTTTCCTTGTCCCCCAGTTATCAAAGTCGTGCAACTCATTTTAGAAAATTAAGAAAATGTTGAAAAGTATAAAGAAGGAAATGATCCTGCAATTCTACAACTCAGAAGTAATCTTCTTAACATTTTGAAAAATATTCTTCTGATCTCTTATGTGCCGAGTTCAGTTGGTATACAGTTCCACACTGGGCTCTCCAAATTCTTCGAAGGCACCACAGTGTTCCCAAATAGACTGTGAGCAGGTTGAGAGCAGGATTTACTCATTTTTATGTTTCTAGAATTTGACAAACAGTAGATGCCCAACAAAAGTTTGTTGAATAAATGAAAATTTCCTAAGCTTACTATTTACTTCATAAAAGACTACATTTTTGCTGTTTTACATTTACTTCTTTTAATGTATCAGTGTGCTGAAATTTGATAAACATAATTTCAATCCCAGTTGAATCTCTGAAGGTTTGGCATGGGTGTAACAAAAAATACCATAGAGGGCAGGTGCAACTAGTTACTCTCTGCAAGCAAGGCCATCTGGAACTCCTTGATGGCTCTTTAAAACCTTTGGGGGGATACCTGCCCCTGCTGACAAATGGGCTAAATTATTCTTAAAAAGAGGAATTTCTTGATTAAGGTGCTTAACGGGATGGTCACAACGTTAATTCAACATTGGAAAGGATAGAAGATGTCAGTTCCACACAAATGCAATAGAAATCGTTGATCTGGCCTCATCTGGGAAACAGGCTGGGGCCTGGGGGCAGAGGGCACGGGGCAGGGCAGAAAGCCTCCTCTTTGCCTCAGCAAGGCAATACCAGGCCCCTTGCCTTCGCACGCTCTCTCCTTGGACAAAGCAAATTCAGTTCCATCACCTTTACAAACTTTAGAATCAGGCTTTCTTTCAGGATGAGGGCCAGAGATTTTCCATTCCCCCTTGTGTTGAGGATATTTTCTCTAGGCCTTACATCTATAACATTGATAGTTTCTGGGAAAGGGATAGAAATAGATTATCCAGCCCTGTGTACCCCTCCACTAATGGAATGGAGGGCAAACAGGCCCAGCCAGTCCAGATCACTATAAATGTCATAGGAAATTCCAGTCCATTTTCCTCATTTCTGTTTCTGGGATTCACATGCCATATCTCCATGCCCTGTGGATGAGGCAGGGAGTGCAAGAGAGTACTCACCTGCTTTCTCCAATACTGTAGGCAGAAGCTTAGCCACAGAACTCAGAAACTGGTGGCTTACCTCCAAGAGGATGTCACACACTCCTCTGGTGGCCCTGAAGCAGCCAGGGCTCAGCTGGCATCCCATCCCAGCCATTCGCTCACTCATTAACAAACATCTCAGATCCAGGCTCCCTCTGGCCTGGCAGGGAGGGGGGTTCCCTCTACTAGAACAACGATTTTCAACCTTTTTCATCTCCTGGCACACATAAGCTAATTACTAAAATTCTGCAGCACACCAAAACATATATTTTTGCCAATCTGACAGAAAGATAGGTATGATTTTGATTTTTTTACACCAAACAGCTATTGTTTTGTTGACTATTATCTTTTTTTTTTTAATTTAAAAATCTAAGTAAGGGAAAAGAGATCAGTGCCCCTGACTCAATAGTCAGGTATTACATGTTTTAAAAATCTCTGTGGGGCCTGACCAGTGTGGCTGAGTTGGTTGAGCATCCTGCAAGTGAAAGGTCGCCAGTTCAATTCCTGGTCAGTGCACATACCTGGGGTTTTCCCCTCTCTTCCTTTTACCCTGCCTCAACCTGAGTTCTAGTTCTCACTCTGTCACTTACTTGATGTACAAACAGTGGGGGAAATCACCTCTGAGCCTCAGTTTCCTCATTTGTAAAATAGGCTAATAACACAGTAGTATTCTACTGTACATACTAATACTAGTAGTATTCTACTACTACAGTAGAATCTTGGCTCTCGAACTTAATTTGCTCTTGAAGGCTGTTGGAGAACCAAACTGTTCAAGAGGGGAGATGTTTGAGAAGCGAGGTGTGGCTGTGCCTACCTCAGAGAAGTGGTGGAAGGTCTCACTGAGGCAATGCAAGTAAAGCACTGAGCCTGGTACCTAGCACATGGTAGGAGCTTGGCAGTGTAAGAAACGATGATGGTGATGATGATGTAAGTCTGACACAAACAAGAGAAAGGAAAAGTTACTAACTGAACATTGCATAGCGCCAACTGACCCCCCTTCCTTAACCAGATGAATTTAAGTTTTTTAAAAGCTCCCAGTAAGGGACAAAGGGACAGATAGCATTATGAGCTATGGAATATACAAATGGACAATGGCTGGTTTATACATAAAAATAGAACTTTGATCCACAACCTATAGTAACAAGTCCAGAAAGCCAAGTAATAACCTTTGTAGTGATCAATCCAAAATAGCCAGGACTTGATTAATAAGTGATAGCTTCCTAATTTTTGCCCCCACTTTCAATTTAGGACTAACTGGATGAAGCCAAATATACATTCTAGCCAATCATGTGGGGTGCTCCACTGCTATTTAACCTGCCTATAGCTTCCCTGTGCCAACAACATCCAATCAGAACATCACTGAAGTCTCCCTTCTTTCCTACTATAAAGCTTTTCCACGCCTCTCCCTGACTTGGAGTCTGCCAAGTGCAAGGGATGGTGGCGGATCCCCTGCTATGTAGAAAGCCCTGGACAGCCATTACTGTTCTCGTTTAGATAGTCTTCATTTCCTTCCACCATACACATTTTTCAAAGAGGAAAAAAAAAAGAATGCTTTAGGCTCATTATTATCAAAATTCAGTTGAATACACTGAAAAGCCAAAATGGTGGGGGTGGGGAGAGAACTGAATATCTGAGTTAATCTTGACCACCAAGTAGAATTGGGACAGAAAAACTAGGCAGAGATCCAGTTTGGATTATAAAAAGCTAGTTCATCAGTAAGATCAGTACCGACTATAAAATCAGAAGCAAATGAAGAGTCAATTAAGCACAAAAGTTTTGCTGTAACAATATGCAATGAGATCCAAAATGTATTAAATAGGAAGTTTCCTGCCAAGGAGAAATACAATCTTCCCTACTGGCAAAAGTCAGAATTTCATGACATCAGCCAGATAACCACAAAAGAATGCATCTTGTAATACAGGCTGTCTCTAAGCTATTGTGAGACTATGCTCTCCCCAGCCAACTAACCAACATTCATCATTTACTGATTTAACAAACACATTCCATTTCATAGACACGCTTTTTTAAAGCAGACAGGTTGAATAGAGATATACGTAAAATACAAGCTCAGTGGTGTGCCTCAGTTGGTTGGGTGTCATCCCACAAGGCAAAAGGTCACTGATTCAATTCCTGGTCAGGGCACATGCCTAGGTTTTGGGTTCAATTCCCAGTCCAAGCCAGTCCAGGCAGGAAGCAGCCAATTGATGCCTCTCTCACATTAGAGATTTCTCACCCTCTCTCCCTCTCTCTCTAAAAAATAAATATTAAAAAATAAAATAAAACACAAGGTCTCCAATGTATATTATTTTCCTTCAATGTTGTGAGATGTACCTTTCTAAAACACTGTTTTAGCCCTGCCTGGTATGGCTCAGTGGATTGAGGGCCAGCCTGTGAACCAAAGGGTCACCAGTTTGATTCCCAGTCAGGGCACATGCTCGGGTTGTGGTCCAGGTCCCTGGTGGGGGCACATGAGGGGCAACCACACACTGATGTTTCTCTCTCTCTTTCTCCCTCTCTCTAAAAATAAATAAATAAATAAAATCTTAAAAATTAGTTGTTCATTGCTTTTTTTGTCCAAATGAAATTTATAAATTTTAATCTAGCTATAAAAGAAATATACCGGTATATGCATTATAGAAATTTTTAAAGGATGGAATTGAAATCATCACAATTCCAACATCCAAAAACAATCACTTCTCTATGCTAGGACACATTGACAATGTATGTGACAGGGAAAAAAGTAAACTGCTAGAATTTTTAAAAATTTCTTTTTTCATTATGGCAGAGTATATTATTGTTCAAAATAATTGCTGCCGTGCCCTGAGGGAGGGTAACACCTTCCTGCCTCCTTGCATCAGCCTTAGTTATGTGATTATGTCAAACTCCTCATGGGAGGATACATATCTTCCCCCTTTTGACCTCAAGATTGTCCATGACACTTGCTTTATTCAATGTGACGATAACAGATGTGTGCCACCCTTAAGATGAAGCTTCAGGAGTCACCGTGTGGTTCAGCCATGTTCCCTTCCTCTCTTCCATGATAACAGTGTAGGAGAGAAAAATAATTTTCCTTCATCTTTCTAAGTTCTAGGCTGCGACCTGCCCAACAAAAAAGATTGAGAAAAAGAGTATAAACAAAAATGTATTGGTATGCTGTAGGGGAGGAAAGGTAATTTTCCTCTCCTGTGGTAGCTTCCTAGACATGAGAGACAAGGATGATGGGCCAGGTACTGGAGGTCACTAGGGTGGAAAGCCCCGGGTGCCTACCAAGGGCCAAAACTGGGGAAGCCAGGACGTTGGCCCCGGGGAAACTTTCCTCTCCGAGCATATTGTTGGTCACGTGGTTTGGACTTCCTGACGTTTCAGTTTCATATCACTGTTCCCGTAGTTTAGAATTCCTGATCTAGAGATAACATCTAGGCTTAGCTTGGGGGTCAGAAAAGGAGCCAAACCAGACAGACTACACCAACGCTGCCTTATGACCAGCTGCACTGACTAACGACACCCTTGCCTGACACTGACCAATCAGTGGAGACCAAGACCCTGAAAAGACACACCTGGGAAACTGATGAATCATCTCATTAAACCCTCCCCTGAGACCTCCCTTAAGATTCTCACCTGTGAGACAGAGATGAAACCTGAAGGACAACGGATCCAGGGCACACTCTGCCACTGGGGAGCATGCCCATGCCTCTGCCTTCATCCCCTTCTTCCCCCACAGGTGTGCATCTCCTAACCTCGAAGGGGCCCCATGAGACTGGTAACCAGGGGAGCAATGGGCAGTGGCAGCTCATCCCAGGCTAACCCCTGAACCTGTCTCCAAGCCCCCCTTTTCTCTGACTTCCCATGAGCTAAAGCAGCCCAGCCTAGGCTCTCCTGTTGTCTCTTCTATGCTAAGCCCTTCCTGGCTTCACTGCCCTGAGTGTGCTTTTGGTGTAGCCAATAATTTCTTGCTTTACTGAGCTTGGTCTCTTGACCGAAATCCTTCTTCCTTCAAGAAGACAAGAACTGAGATCTTGTCATTCTACCAGTACCACTACCTTTCTGAGTTTTTAGCCAAGACCCCTATGATAAAAGACTTCAACAAAAGGAAAAACAACAGCCCTGGCTGGTGTGGCTTAGTGGGTCGAGCAATGGCCTATAAACTGAAAGGTCACTGGTTTTATTTCCAGTCAGGGCACATGCCTGGGTTGTGGGCCAGGTTCCCAGTAGGGAGTGTGTGAGATGCAATCAGTCAATGTTTCTTTCCCTCTCTCTCTCCCATCACCTCTCTCTAAAGACCAAATAAGACAAGTAAAAAGAAAACAAACAAGAGTTTATTAACATGTGTACCTCATGTACACA
Organism: Phyllostomus discolor; assembly: GCF_004126475.2. NCBI lineage: Eukaryota > Metazoa > Chordata > Mammalia > Chiroptera > Phyllostomidae > Phyllostomus > Phyllostomus discolor. Next base: position 49,827,297 of record NC_040905.2, read on the forward strand.
TGGGAGGTACCCAGGGAAAAAGAGTAACTCTTAGGCGTGGTTTAGGACTCAGGCTTATATCATCTTTAGCTAAAGACAAAAGCTGTGGGGTGGCCAGTTATGGGGAGGTAACCAGGGAAAGTAAGGTCAACAAAAAGAAGGGTTGTTATGCCTTCTCCATTGATAAGGGTTTAAAGTTGCCTCCAGGGATCAACTTCTGTCCTTCCCATAGAGAGAAGAGGAGTGGCCACCTTTGTAAACTTATGTTCTTTTTGCTTTTAGGCAAAATAGGGGGAAAGCAGAGAGCTTTTCATGTATTTGCTTCTTCTCAATTGCCTTCAATAATCCCTCTGTCAAAGTGATCTATATGCAACACTTATCAGCATCAGTCTGGCTCTCAGAGTGAAGAAAACTCAGAGCAGAGCTATGGACAGACTACAACAGACATGTGACATGAGCAAGAACTGAACTTTAGTCACCGTAAACCAGTGAGGCTTTTGGAGTTGCTTGTAAGGTAGTATAACTGTAGCTTAGTGTACACTGACTGATACACTGTGTCATCTGAATTTTCCTTGTTTGAAGAGCACTTTTATGCACTGAAATAAGTTGTTTCAACTTATATTTTATATATTTATTTATTAAAAGATTTTATTTATTTATTTTAGAGAGAGGGGAAGGGAAGGAGAAGGGAGAGAAACATCAGTGTGTGGTTGCCTCTTGCACACCCCCTACTGGGGACCACACCAGCCAGGGCAAGTCCTGCTCCCTTAGAAAGCACCCCAAAACACACACTCCTGCCTCCCTCTGCCAAACCAGGCCAATTTCAGAATGTGCTGTTCAGAGGTATGGTCTCTCAGAAAAGCAGAAGTCTGTAGCTCAGCATTCCAGGTCACAGTTCAGCTCCAAGTATCTATCATGAGTCTGGGTAGCTAGGCAGGTCTGTGCAACACTGCCAGCTCTGCAACCATCCTTTCCAGGCAGACTTCCAGCAGACCTCCTGACCTCGTGACTCCCTTTTGACCTTTGGCCTGCCCCAATTTAAATGCTCAACTGGGAATTTCCTATGTGACCTCATATCTGGCCTTTCTGATGGTGCATTAGTGTCCGCCATTTTTATCAGATTGCCTTTGTCTTTGACCCTCTTCCTGCTGCCATCTTTAGTCAGGGCAAAAGTTCCCAGGGACGCACGGGCATTCTGTGAGGGCATCTTCCCCCTTGGCTATCTCACAAGTCACTGTGCATTCTCATAGTCACGTATATAATTCTGTAGCTTCCAAAATCTTCCTTTCAGAAAGGTACAACTATTAACTTGCCTTTGCTATGCAATATCTTGAACGCTGTACCATCTATTCTCCCTGCCTCCAGTCCTGCTGTAGGCAGGGTTGTGAGGGTGTTCTATTATCAGTGGCCCCAAGCTGTGTACCCAGTTACACACAACATGGACAAAATGGTGTGGGAACTGACTATGGGAAAGGGGGGGGGGTCCCTGAGTCAAGAGGGCAAAGGAGGAAAAATTGGGACAACGGTAATAGCACAAACAATAAAATATTTTTTTAAATAATAAATTTTGGAAATTTTAAAATACAATCTAATATATACATTTGATTTTCTCAACCCCTTCAAATACCCAACAAAATTCTGTAGACAAAATCTTTCTGAACAGTTAAAACACACTAAATCTAAAGTTTAACCTTATAACTAATTATAACTTAAATATTTAAACATTGGTTTCCAATTTAATTACCTTAACTTCTGAATTTTTATTAATATTATGTCATATTCATCAGTCTCTTCACTCACCTTAAAAGGCAGAAAAACACACACAAAATACTGTAACAACCACAAACCTTATTTCTAAATGAAAATTCATTACTAGAAATAACAGCTTGTCCTCAAAGGGACTTTGAAAGTATTATTTTCCAGCAATAACAAGATATTCCAGACCCTCCTATTTCCTGCCCGGAAATTCAATGTGCTTCTCCCCAGGGAGCCCTCAGGCCTTCCTGGGTCTTCTGCCTGGAATACACACCAGATGGGTCTGCCAAGCAGCCCCTGGGGCCACAGAAGAAGAGCCAGTAATTCACAATAAACTTTGGTTCACATTCTTGAGAACCAGAGTGTTTAAGTTACTGAGGTTCAGTCTCTTGTTACTCAAATGCAGTTCCTTACTGATATAAATCGTTATCCAAATAGAGAAGCCAATAGAAAGCTCTACAAAGGAAAAGGGATTGTTGAACTAAAGGGGTTGGTGGGGGTGGTAAAGAAAGGAGATGGGAAAGAGGTAGAGAGAGTGGTGGGATTTGGCAAACTCTGAAAACAAATTGCATTTAAGTAAGGATTTTAAGACGTTTGCTTTTCTCTCTCATGTAAAAATGAGTATCAGAAAGAACAGTAATGTCTATAGCAGCAGTCCCCAAACTTTTTGGCACCAGGGACTGGTTTCCTGTAAGACAATTTTTCCATGGACCAGGGTTGGGGGGATGGTTTAGGGGTGAGCCAAGCACATTACATGCAAGCTCACCTCCCGCTGTGTGGCCTGGTGCCTAACCAGCCCCTAACCAGTCCCTAACCAGTCCGCCCTGCAGCCCAGAGGTTGGGGATCCCTGGTCTATAGAATCATTTGTGAGAATTATGCCAGATACACATCAAGTGCTCAATAAACGTTGACTATCATCATTATTTAAACTGGGCCTCTGAGATGGAATAGAACTGGGGACTGGAACACCTTCAGAAATTTGTTCTCTCTCTCTCTGTCCTCCTTTTTGCTTTCACAACTGCTCTATACAACTGCTCTAATCCTGTATCTGGCTGCAAATTGGCTTTTCCCCTGTGTCCATAAAACCTAAAGCAGTCACTAACGCCATCTTTAAAGTTTCCCAAATCCTTGGTTCAAGACAACAGCCAGTCTACAGCTATACTTTCTTTCAGTTCCAAGTCCAAAGTTCCAGAGAGGCTGAATGCCCAGCTTTGATGGAACAGTCAGCCTCTGGATCAATTACTGTAGCTGTGACAATTTGGGGGAAAGAACATAGCTGCTCCTGCTATAACCAGGAGCACAATCCCCAAAGTATGGAGGGGGAAGAGCAGGATATGGGTGCTGCTGTACAGACAATATGGTAGGCTAAAGCTTCAGTACATTTTCTCTGAATGGGCAAGTGTGCGTGTGTTCTGACCAAGACCCTCACCCTGACCAAACTTTAGTCAGGCTCCTCTGAGCACTCATCTTGACTAGACCTTGACCATGGCTCTTCCATGTCTATCCTTACTGTTAGGGTGGCCGGTGACATGAGCTGTTAAAGAATTCACACAGAGATTTCACAAAGTGTAAAATTTTATTCACTATCCAAGAAAGGAGAGGTCATGGTATGGAGAGATACACCAGCCTTGATGGGTGAAGGCTTTGAACTTCTATTGGATTACACTTGGATTAAAAAAGGATGAGCAGAATTGCAAAAGGATGAGGGGGTTGCTGTCGTGTGGCCCCTGGGCTGCTGGGGCATTGTAACACAGGCTGCAGTTTGTTCCAGCGGTACCTTCTGCCTGTGGCTGCAGGGAGCGGTGAGGTCTGTTCTTCCGGTATTTTCCAGTCCTGGGCACAAAAGCCCAAAAGAGAAAATGGCAGTCATGTTCAACAAGGTCACAGGCCTGCTTGGCAAATGGTGCCATGACAGCAAAGGGCACTGGCTTCACCCTTTCACTTACCATGTGCCTGAACAGCCTGGTCTTAGCGAGATTCCCACTCCGTCCACCCTAAAAATCTGATCAAGTTCCTTACAACCCATCCTTGATGTAGAAATTCTTGGCCTCCCTTTAGCAAGAATCCCCTTATCCTGATGTCTCCTCTTTCAATTTTCCATCTGCTGGCCTCCCTCCCTCTGCTCATTAGCTGTAAATCTTCACTTGCCCTTGTATTCCGAGTTGAACCTGAGCTCTCTGCCCTATTACAAAACCCCTATTGCAATAGTATCTCATAAAGTCTTACCATTGTAAAAGCTGTTAGAATAACTTTAATAATTCATATACATAGGATTTGGATCACACAGTATACAGTTTTCTAAACAATTTAACAATACATCTAAAATATTCAATGAAGTATTTTTCAACACTTTCATTAACTACTTATCACTGCTAAGATGCTACAAGTAAAATGTGACTTCAGAGGTTAAAATAATAATTTGCATATATTGGATTAAATTTTTTAAAATAATGCAACTTCGGGGTCAAGATAAAGCCCCTTGTTAAACTCTCAGGAATTTTTAAGGAAATGCTTCTCAAATACTTCTGACTAGAAAAGAGTTTTCTAAGAACCTTAAAAGTGTGCCTCCTGGTCTTCTCAGCTAGACAAGAGAGTGTGGGCAAGAACCAGGGTGTTATCACACGCCGACCTGTCATCCAGAGGAGGGCTGTATCTGGAAAAGGCTGGTGGAATGGTTTTTATCTAATTTAGTGAAGATTCAGAGAAAACACAGGGTTTTTAAGAGAATTGAACTAACAAAAACACAGCCCACTTGTACTAAAACCAACGGTTTAAGATGAAGTCACTGGGCTCCCAACCACGTATGCTGGGAAGCAGGCTGAGCAAACTATTCAGCTGTAAATCAGGCGTTGTAACATGTAGTCAGTCAGGATGACCCAGAAGGTGGAGTTAAGAACCACACCAGCTTCAGTCACTCAGTCACAGATGGCTGATGTTTCCAGGGAGGGACCCCTGGGTGCGGTTCTGTGGATGTAGAGACTTGAGACTAAAAAGGATCTGTCTTCCATGATCTTAAGTGCAATGTGACTAAAAAAACAATAACTACAATAATCACTTTCAAAATGTGGGGATGACTAGATGTAAAAATCAGTTAAGTATGAATAAGGTTTATTTATAATTTAGTTAACAGTGTCAAGTGCTTACAGTAGGTCAAGATGAGGACAATGGATATAGCACCCTGGAGATTACCAATGACCTTGACAGTCAGTTCTGAGAAAAGGTGTGTATGAAAGGCATATTGCAGCTTAATTCGAGAGTGAATGGAAAAATGATGGTGATAGTAGAACATAGTCTGGACCTTCCTGAATTTCCATGTTGAAAGAAAGCAAATAGGCAGCACAACCAAAAACCCATGGATAACGGTTACAACAACAACAAAAAAGGTGAACCCTAAAGCACATCTAGGATAAGTGAAACATGAAAAGCCAACAGTATGCATCTGGGAAGAAACACAGGGGAATGGGAGGGCAGGGGTTGCAGGGAGGGGGCGAGAATGGAGCAAATACAAGTTCAGAGAAACAGAAAGCAGAATGGTAGTTTCCAGGAGCTGATGGAAGAGGAGAATGAGGGATTGCTGTTCAATGGGACAGAGTCTCAGTTCTGAGAGACAAACCAGTACTGGAGATGGGTCGCACAGTATGAATGTACTTAACAATACTGACTGTACACTTAAAAACAGTTAAGACAGTAAATCCTGGGTATGTGATACACAAAAAAATTTAGGAAACTAATCTCATAAAAATGATTAGAATTATCAAGATTAAATCCTGTAAAGATATTTTAATAAAAACAGAAGTATTATACAATACTAGTAAAGAAAATTTAAAAGATCTATATACATGAAAGATATATCTACTGTTGTTATGATGTCAATTCTTTATAAACTGATCGAGGGACTCAATGACATCCCAATCGAGGGAATTGACAAATTAATTCTAAACTTTAAAGGGAAATGCAGAAGACCTAGAATACCCAAATACTGAAAAAGAACCACATTGGAGGACTCATATTACCTTCTTTAAAGACTTACTCTTAACATTGGCTCCATGTGTCCCAGTGCATTGGGCGCAGGCCTGCAAATGGGAATGTTGCTGGTTTGCTTCCTACTCAGGGTACCAGGCTGGGCTGCAGGCCGGGCCGGGTCTCCAGCTGGGGGCGTTTTGAGCAACAGATTGATGATGTTTCTCTCCCTCTCTTTCTTCCTCCCTTCCCCCCTCTCTCTAAACAAATAAAAATCTTAAAAAAGAACTCTTTATATAAAAAAATCTTACTCTAATTCTCATATTTAAGACAGCTTGTCACTAGCATAAGAATATTAAAGGAAGCAGGACACAGAAGCTTTCAACCAGAGAGAAGCTAAAAAGCTTGGGCTTTCCTTTTGCATTTTTGTTCTCAAGAACCACAAGGAGACTCTAAAAAGCTTAAGAGAGAGCTGATTAACATTTGAAAGCAACATCTTGGAAAACACCACCTAAAGGACTTTAATTACAAATGTATCCAACAGAAAGGAGAAAAAACAACATGGTTTTCAATGGCAAGTTTTATTACAGTACAGAGTTAACAAGTTTTGAGTGTTCTACATAGGAAAAGACTGGTCAACTCAGACACTTCATAGAAAAATTAGCATTCACAAAACAAATATAAATCCATAGTTGCTTCTGTGACTAATGGGGAAAAAACTACTTAAAAAGTTACCAAAACTCTAACCACATCTGACACTATTATAAATTTCAAACAGTAGATTTACCACATATATTACATTTTCAAAATTCTAATATTGCAAAACAACCATGTAATTTGGCTACAGCTAATTGTTTCAGGAAAGTTTAAAAAATTAACAAAGTTATGGCTATAAAATTTTTGTAGAGATTTTTCTGTAAAGTAAAAAAAATCCTTAAATCTTTAATTAAGGAAAACAGACAATCCTCTTAAATTTCTTATAAATAGCTCTCAAGACATATATTACAGATCTGCTACAAGCTTTCTTTATCTGAATTTCCCAGGATCCTTCACACCAAAGGATTACCTTCAAGAATTCTTCCATCATTTTACTCACATAAATATGAGTAAACTCCTGTAAAAGTGAATTTAGGCATATGCATTCTTAATCTACCCTTCCCCAATTAAGTTTTTGCTGAAAGGATTTTACTTTAAAAAGAAAGAAACCTCTTTGGTAAAAGTCACATATTTCCAATGAACACCTCTGCAAATGATTTACTAAGGAAGAAAGGAGAGAAAGATCTTGAGAATGTCTAGCCTTAATTCAGAAGATCTGTGTAAATAAATAGCTTCCTAGTCCTGTGAAGTAGGTCTAACATTAGAGAGTCCATGTCTGCCTGAAATGCAACATTGTATTAAAACGCCTGAGTCTTTACAGTTATATTAAAGATGGCAGGAAACATGGAGGCCTTAAGAACAAAGCCATAGGGAGTTAGTGCCCTTGGCAAATTAAGAAGAATGTCCTACAGAGAATTCCGTGAACCAAGCGGCTACTCTACTTTCTCTGGTTAAAGAAAGCCCAGTGTTCTCTCTGGGCATACAGGGTCTCAGCCCAAGGCCACACCCTTCTTAGTTATAAAATAAACCCTTTTTTATTTCAAAGAGGGATAGGTAGAACACGAATGGGCACCAAAATGAGAGCCTATTTAGAAAGGCAGTCAAAGGAGAAAAAAACCCAGGCATCTTAAATACAGGCTCTGGAAGTCCCTTTTTTGAAGATAAATGAAGCACCAATGGTAGTAAACTTCTGGCCAAAACGAAGCACATAATTTTAAAAGGCAGAGGGTGGCAACTGGGGTCAGTGGAATCAGCGCTGCACGGAGGTCTTCCACAATGAAGGAGCCTCTGAGGAGCTAGAAATGAACAATTCGGTGTGGTGACCCCTGCTGGCCACTGCTGATGGGCACCAGAGCCCCAAGTCCCAGGAACCCTACCCGCCCTCAGCTCCCACAGTTCCCCGCACTGCAGAAGAGCTCCAAATACTTCCGGTGACCAACACCTTCAAGCCATTTCCCGAGAGACTGTGAGGACAAAACCAACAAAAGCAAAATCCAGTAAGGACAAAGTTAAGTGTCAGAAAGCTTTGCTAGAAAAGTCTCTGGTCTTCAGTCAGGTGATGTGTCTAGGTACATTGAGCAACACTCCCAGAAAGAACCCCTTTCCCTACTTGGTCTTTTTACTCATGGAAATGAAAGGGGAAATTTTTTCCACGTCAGATAAATGGCACAGAGGAAACATACAGAGTTTTAAAAACTTTTTCAGCTTTCATCACTACAGGAATCTGACCAGCAGCTTCTAGGAACACCTTTTTTTAAAAATCATGTACAAAAAATTGTAGGAAGCCAAAGTATACTATTTAAAAAAAAGAATTTATCAAATAACAGTATCATTATAGCGACTCAAAGCAATTGGCACAATTTTTCCAGTTTCTTAAACCACAATAGCACAAAAATGCAGGTTCTTTAAACCTGCATTTGAATGTTGACTCATCACCTGAGTATTGTTTATTACAATTAATAATCACTAAAGTCAACTTATGTGTCCACAGTCTTCAGAGTATGTCCACATCTGTCTTGATCATTCAGATAATCTTGCGTGAGAATAGAAACCAGATGACTATAACTAGTCTTCTTGTATTGGACCAAATTTTAGACAGGAACTAACTTCAGGCCACGAACCAAGTCTTAAGCATCTGGAAAGGGTGGGCAGGCTAAGGAAGGGAGCTCCCAGAGCCCTGCCACTGGCAACGTCCTTTCTTTTGTGTCTCCCTGAGCTTCTTTCTGCAGGGGCAGGGGGTCAATAAAGACCAGCCAAAGAAGACATGGCTTTGTCAGCTTGACCTTGACCGGCTGTAAGGACCAGTTCTGAAGTCACACAGCTGGCTGCCAGACCCTGCTAACAGGAAGAAAACATAACAAAAGTAGTTGCTGACACAACGCCAGCTATAGATCTGCCTCTCCTTGTGGTCTTCCTAAAGCCAATCTCACTTCCTTGGAGCCCTTTGTCACTGCACCTGGTGACCACTGCAGGGGCCTCTGCCAGGGAGCTGCCGCTACCGACAGCCCAGCTCTCTCAGCCTGTCCCCACCCACAGAGCTAGCTCACTCCTGCTGGCTTGCTGCAGGCCCGCCTCAGCCATTCATTGTGTGGCTCCAGATCATCCTTCAACCACTCAGCCCAAAGAACGCCTGGACTAAAAACAAGGCTCTTTTTCTCACAAGTGCTTTCAGTAACTGAATCTCAAGACACTGTCATTAAGGCAAGTTCCTAGAGGATTCAGCAGTTGCATTTGTTTTCCTTCCTTGTTTTTGTGGAAGGCAAAAAAGGGGAAATGAAGAATTTGACTAGTTTCCAAAGCCGGCCTTTTGGCACATGGAAGCTCAGCTTAGAGGGAGCCCAGTTCTGCCCAACTGAAACGTACTGTAGGGGGCAGGGCAGTCTCAGCCTCAGACCCTCTCTGGCAGGGAGGTCGAGGAGTCTCTCCATCCCACAGGAAAACACCAGCAGGGACATCCCTGTGATGTCTCCACTGGAGTCTCTAATGGACTTTCCACGAAGTCAGCTCCTTCCTGACTCAGAACATCAGCACCGAAAACAGACATCTTCTCGGGCAGTCACCCAAAGTCTAACATCTCAGGAGTATTACTTTATCAGTACATATTCAAAAAATTGCTGTGGATGTTATTTATGACTTAATTAAATACCCTCGCAACCCAACTTTCCTTCTAAGGATGTCTGGTCACGTCTACAACTGGTACAACAGGCCTCACCCGGCCAGCCTGGTTGAGCTGCTGCCTGTGATGCGGTCGTCCTGACCTCAGCACATCTACTCCGCTACTCCGACAGCCGCCATGGACATGAACAGTGCGGTCCCGTTACAGATCCGGACATCAAAAGCCCTCTGTCTCTGCCATTCCAAAGGCCTCAAGGTGGAAGAGAAACCGGGGGGCCGACCTTAACAACTGAAGGAGGGCGCAGCAGGCTTCAGCCTGGAAGCAACTTTTCAGGTAAGGTCTTATGGTATTATTACTATTAACAGCACAAACAAGTAAGAACTATAGCTCTCCATCATTTAGACAAAGAAAACAACATGAATATTTTTCCATAACCACGTGAATAATTGCACAAACAAGAGTCGTAATTACTGCAGGAACCTGGATCAGGTGGTGATAACACGGTGGGGGATGACACAGGTGGTGGTAGCAAACTGTGCTTTTTCACATTAGAACGAAGATGCCGAACCCAGAAAGGATGAGGAGACCTCTGGGAAGGGATATGGAAGGATGAGGGCAGAAGTGATTCCCAGCATCACAACTTCAAAGGGGGCCGGGAGGAAGCAGCAGAGGGGGAGTTAAAATCAGGGGCTTCCTCTTGCGCCCTATACTTACCAGGGGCCTGTGAGCAGGCTCCTGCAGGCTGAGGTGTGGGGAGGGGTCTGCATTCTGTCAGGGGCTGAGGGCTCAAGATTTGGCCATGTTTCCTATTCCAAGGGTAAGAATGACAGGCCACACAAGGGAAATGTCTGTCCTTGTGAGAAGATGTTGTACTCCAAACTCTGTTTCCGTAAAAACACGCAGAAGAAAAATACTAGCCTAACTACTATTCCGGTTTTTAGGGGCAAGACACAAACAAAATATATGATCACTCAGGATCAGCCTAGTTGAAAATTTCAATTCTTTTGGGGTAATCCTGTAGTTTCTTTTCAAATTTTAGAATTAAAAAGCTAATCAGGTGAATTTTTTTTTTGAAAGCCTTTTCGAGCACACTTCAGCCAGGGGATGCCAGCTTTTTGAAAAGCGCCAGCAACTGCTCAGACCCCTGGGACACTTGTTCAGAGGATGTCACTTCCAGCCTGCAGGCCCACCGAACCAAGGGGATGGCTCAGCTCCTCACACGTAGAACTGCCGAGTAGGACAGCAGAGGGGGGCGACCAGCGTCCACAGGTACAAGAGGACACACATCCAGCAGGAGGCCATCTTGACCCAGAAGATGGACCAGCTCCCGCTGAAGAAGGTTTCGATGTTGGCGCTTTCGTAGCTGTGGAAACGAGAGAGCATCCATGGTCAGAGCTGGAAGAGAACAGGTGGGGAGAAGGTCTCTTCCACCAAACGTGTCGCTGCTTCTGCCCCTCTGGCCTTTCCTTTTTCCTAACCACTGACTTCATATACAATTCACTCCCGTTTAAAGTGTACAACTCTATGGCTTTTATTATGCCATAGAGTTGTGTAACCACCACCACAATCCATTTTAGAACATTCTTATCGCCCAAAAAGCAACTCTGCACCCTTCAGCCACCCTCCCGTTTCCTCCCCTCTCCCCAGCCCCCAGCATTCACTCCTCTACTTTTGGTCTTTATGGAGTTGCCTATTTGAAATGTTTTCATTTTCATAAAGAATCATGGGGCCTCTTGGGACTGGCTCTTCCCACTCAGCATAATTTTTTCAAGGTTTTTTCATGCTGTAGCACTTGTCAGCACTTTATTCCTTTTTATTGTTGAGTAATATTCCATTGTCTGGATATAGTGCATTTTGTTCACCCATCATCCGTTGATGCCCATTTGTGTTGTTTCCACTTTTCATCAATGATGCTGCTGTGTACATTGTGTCCAAGTTTTTATGTGGACACAAACATGCTTTTTCTTCACTTGGGTATACACTTAGGAATAGAGTTGCCAGATCATATCGTAACTCTTTGTTTAACATTTTGAGGAACTGCCAAACTGCTTTCTAAAGCAGCTGAACCATTTTACAATCCTACCAGGAATGTAAGAAGGTTCCAAATTCTCCACATCCTCAACAACATGTGTTAGCGTCTGCCTGATTAAGTACAGCTCCCTCCATTTTTTCTAAGCTTCTCAAGCCAAAAATTTCCAGGAATTCTCAAAGTATCACTGGGAAGCTCAGAAGCTTCCTCCCTATTTTCTCCCTCAAGAGAATAGCTGGCAAGAATTCCCCCACCCCTCTGAAACTGCCAACCCCTCGATCCCCAGCCCAACAAGGTACTCCTTATTCTTCTTCCTCATTTCATTTTTCTCCCCTGGACTCACCACTATCTGACACACTATGTCTCATTAGGATCAAGTCTCCCCCACTAGAATGTAAGCCCTGCCACCTAGAGCAGTGTGGCACATAGGAGCCACCCAGTATTTGTTGAATGAATGAATAAAAGAAAGCACAATGAGCCTACATGTCTATCCCATGTATATCCCAATTTATAACAAACCTATGACCCAGCAGAAACTTTGGATCAGTCAAAGAATAATCCGGAAAGAATCTGTACTGTGACAGGGAAAGTCAGATGTATCATATAATATATAACCTGTATAATCTTATTAATCAATGTCACCCCAATAAATTTAATAGCATTTTTAAAAAGCAGATGATTACTTGAGAATTCCATTACTATTATTAATACTGTGTTCTTCAAGACTGCCCATAAGGAGTTAACCTTCCTTTTTTTTTTTTAACTTGCAGTAACTGTGGCAAGTTCCAGGGTAAAGCATGCTGCTAGACTGTTAGGGACCTGAACTATTTCTGTAAAGGTGAGGACAGCTTGACTTGGAAAGGAGTTTAGTTGACTCCAGGAAATCTGATCTATGTTTCAGCATCCTAAAGAACAGGACTTCACCCTGGATAGTGTGGCTCATGGATTGAGTGCTGGCCTACAAACTAAAAGGTTGCCTGTTCAATTCCTAGTCAGGGCACATGCCTGGGTTGTAGGTTAGGTCCTACAATAGGGGGCGTGTGAGAGGCAACCACATGTTGATGTGTCTGTCCCTCTCTCTCTCCCTTCTCCTCTCTCTAAAACTAAATAAATAAAATCATTGAAAAATAAAAGAATAGGACTTATACTGCTTTTTCAGACTGTCCCTTCTGAAACATCTAAGAAAATGGGCCACTCACTTGAACCAGTTGGTGACGGTCATCATCACGTAGAGGGAAGCCAAAAAGAACACACAGTGGAAATACGAATAGCTATAGACGGTGCTTTTCTTTTCATCATAAATGACACCCGGTCCTTCTTTCATGTTCCGCTGCTCTTCGGTATCTGTGAACCATAAAACCAGTGCGGGTTCAATGAGCGAACACGTGCACGCTGAAAGACACACTTTGCTCCATCCCAGGGGTGGTTCGGTGGAAAAGATGTCAGGAGCCACTTGTACCCTCAGGCAATTTTCATCTGTGCCCTCCGCACACACCCCCAGCCCACCCTAGGATCTTCCTGAATGGGATTGGTTACCTGACATTTCCCTTACTGAATAGAGCAGAAGAGAGCCATTAGAAACACAAAACTTGTTATGAGCTCAGAAGAAAGGGAGAGAGAGCAGACCAGGAATTCTCCAGCCCCTGGGTGCTCCAATCCAAGAAGAACAGTGACGGTGAGGGAAAGAGATGGTCCAAACAAGGTGTCAGGACCTCTTGGTATTTTCCAAACGTTCATTCCTTTAAAAACTATACTTTCTGCTTCTCTAAATCTCACTGTACACCTTAAACATGCGCCAAAATATTAGACTGATTTCTCACCTGCCAGAACACCAACACAAACAAGCAAAGCCCAGCAACCCTTTGAGAAGAATGTGGAAAGTATGCACACAGTAAACCGGCTTTGGAAGAAAAGTTTCCCCTCACCGTTCAGTTATTTGTACCTGAATCCCAAATGCCTACAGACTGGAGCTACAGGTACGGAGGGCCACACAGATATGCAGGGGAAAGTTCTCTACTCACCTTCTCCATAGGGACCGAAGCAGAAGCAACACCGAGCTACCTGAGAGAGCAAAACCAACAGTCAGGTGGCTTGCTTTCTGCTTTCCTCTCTTGACACCAGTGAGGCACTAAAGACCACTGCCTGCCAAGCCTTCCCCATCTGAGTCACACCCCAGGCCCCAAACTGCACACATTATCCCTTCAGAAGGTTTTGTCTAAGCACCTATTCTTCCCAGAGGCTCTGGGTGCTGGCGCTAGGAAATACAAAGGACATGGAGGTGAAGATCCCCCTCAAAGGTATGCACGCAGTTCCTGTGGCTGCTGTGAGCCGACAGTCTCTAGATTGCAGCTCCCAGGCTTTGCCCAGGGGCACAGCCACCCTGCCAGGGGGCAAGCCCTTCCTGGGCAACCCGCAGGAGTGAGTGCTCACAGCAGGTGTGCAAGGGAGCAGCCACTGGCCCCTGTGTTTTCCATTTACAGTTGAGGAAACTGAGGTCAGGCAGGTTAAATAACTGGCCTGCAGTTACGCCACTAGCTTAGTGATGGAGCTGGGACATGAATGCACGATGGGAACTGCAAGGTCCACGATTCACAAGAGGCAGCAGGTAGCACGTGACATCTAGGAGATGGTGGAGCCCACGGCATCAGAAGTGGGGAAGCTAAGGTATCTGGAGCAGGAGGCCCACCCCACAGTTCCTGTAAAATTCAGCCTGCTCCACTTGCTGCCTTCCTGGCAGGGGACAGGAATGGGTGGGATGCTTTCCTCTGAAGAGTCTTTGCTGTCTTTCAAATTTCATACCATGTGTCTAACCTGCTCAAAATAATACACATAATTTAACAAAAATCAGGGTATAAAAAATAACTACATGATTCCAGAAGGACTCTAGTAAACAAATAAGAAACACTACATGTACCAAGAAAGTCTGGAAAGGCTGGGTTCTTGGCACTTTCTGGCTGATAATATTTTTAGTACAAAGAACACTGAGCCAGGGACAAAGACCTGGGAGCTTGAGTCTTAGTCCCATTGATATACCTCAAGGCCATGTCCTCTTTTCCCTCCTAAAGGGAATTTGTGATAGAGGGATTAACCTTGACAGGATCTTGGATGAAGGAACACAGACTCACTAATTCCTTCAGGGGACCCAACAGATGAATGCTGAGGTCCTAGTTCTTTTGAAGCTTAAGTTACCACAAGAAACTAACTCTCTCAAAGGTGTATCCTGTGAAACGTGATGCAAAAAGAGCAAACCAACTTCCACTCTACATGCTCTCCATTTCCGAAGGAAACACTGGGCCTTTTCCCTCAGAATAAGAAAAACATCCTCTCTTAAATCTTATTTAGAGACGTGCTGTTCTTTGCACTTTATTTAACTCTGTGCACAATAGGGATATTGAAACCATGAGGTACCGCCTCCGCAGGTGGTCGCCCAGTCAGTGGAGAGAACAAACGCCCGCCTCCTAGAGACCAGTCTCCTCTGTATGACAGGCAGTAAGCTATTCAGACTCAGCACAGTTTTCTCCTTTGTTTTTAAGTGGCAGAAAGAGCTGGGGGACAACTGGCAGACTGACAACCCTTCATAATGGTTCACTCTCTCCAGGTCAGGTGTGGGAAAGACCATCCCCAGAGACGCAGCTGCAGAAGCAAGCGCCCATCAGATATACCAGGGCTCTTAAGCCCATGAAAAGCCATTAGGATGCAGCCAGGGCAGGACGCCAGGCCAGGAGACAGCAGTCGAGCTCCAGGGTAGCAGTGGTTAGCAACTTGGGCTCTGGAGCCAGAGCACATGGTTTACACGCAGGCAAATCAACAGTTTAAATGACTTTGTAAAATGGAGATAAAACCCTTATTGGTTTTCTATGAGGATTAAATGAAATGGCCCATGAAGCGCCTAGAACAGTGCCCGGAACATAGCAAGTGCCACAAATCTTAGCCATCCCTGGAACTTCCCATTCTTCCCATTCTTGGGGTCAGGACTGAGGCTTCTCCGGGCTGCCTCCATCCGGTTGGGCGTTTTTAGACCCTGATGGGCATCCCATTGAGGGCCCCAGAAAGACTTTTGCACAAGTAATAAAATAAGACACTCTATTGCCAACATCTGCCAACCACCATGATTCTTTGGACACCTATTCACAATACCCGATAAAATGCTCACCTGATAGAGCTGATGCACTTAAATAAGCTAATGTACGGCCACTGCTCAGCCGAGTGGTACACAGCAGATGCTGGTCCCTGCCTTTATCCAGTGTTCTCTCCTCCCTCAGAACAGCTATTACGTAACCTCTCGGCTGTGCTACACATGGAGGGCACAGACAGGTATAAGATAGAGGAAGGGACTAGAAGTTAAACACACACACACACACACACACACACACATACACATTCCATTTATGAAAAGAACAAAGCCACTCAGGACTCTGGTGGGAGGTGGGCGGCAGGAAGCCACTCAAGAGGCCTGTTTTGTTGGGGGAAAATCAAGGATTTTAATTCCATAGTCTATACAGGACACATATTGTACAAAATTTGTATTCTTGGGATTCAGGAATGCAGATCAATAAAGATGCAAAATAAACATAAAAAGCCTTTGTGGAAAAATGGGTCTTCTGAGATAAAGCAGGACAAGGAAAGGAAATGAACTTACTTCCAGTTCAGGAGCTGCATGTCGTCCCTGCAGAGCATCGGAACTCGATCTCGTGGTCGATGTCAGACTAGGAGACAAGCACAGAGGTCCACAGAGCAGGTCAGTGTGTTGTACCACACTGCAGGAGGGCAGGGCCACCTGGCCAGTGGGCCAGCGAGGCTCGCTAACCCTCAGTTCCCACTGCTTGGACAAACGCAGTCTACCTCAATGTCCACTTTAGTCCCACACTGGCTGACCGAGTCTACAGCTGATGTCGTTGTACACGAATTGTGTCGGACCACTTTGTGCAAAGCGAGGTTTGTAAAGAAATAAAGTGGCTTCTGGCCCCACAATCTTGGTTTTCACCTTTTCTCCCTTAAATGCCAAAAGTGAAATTTCTGATTTCACTTTTACTGTTCCCTTGCCTTTGACTAGTCTCGCTTAGAAGGGATCTAGAGCAATGAAAGAACGTTGCGATGGCAATGAAAAGCAAGGGCATGAAAAGCACAG
Organism: Phyllostomus discolor; assembly: GCF_004126475.2. Taxonomy (NCBI): domain Eukaryota; kingdom Metazoa; phylum Chordata; class Mammalia; order Chiroptera; family Phyllostomidae; genus Phyllostomus; species Phyllostomus discolor. Next base: position 49,843,861 of record NC_040905.2, read on the forward strand.
GCCCCAGTTACTTACTGAGATAATCCGCCTAGAGCAGAACATGGTTCTCTGTTTACAAATGTAATATAGAGTAGTTGTCAGTGAGATTAAAAAAAATTCTCCAGCCACTTTCCTTACACCTTGAGAGGTAAAATGTTATAAAGTTTGACTTGCAGGAGTAAAATGGGTATTTATTTTTCCTGGGAAAAAGGAGGGAACATTTTAAGCAAATAGAAATATATGCAATACTTAGAGTTCCATCCAAGTGTATAAATTCGTTGAGCTAATATTTACTGAAGGTCTGCCATGTGTCAGGCCCTGTTCTAAGCTCTGAAGACTCGGTGAAAAGGACAACCCCGGTTCTCACACAGCTTCCATGCTAGCACGGAGGCAGGTGCATATCTGTTTGTGTGAGTGTTGGGGGGCGTTGGCTAGTGGAGAGGCAGGAGTTGACAGGCTCTTTTCAATCAAATAAACCATAGGAGGCAACACCTTCTCTTTTCACTCTCAACCTCTTCCCCAAGGGGAGATCAAGGAGATGCAAATAAACAATAAAAAGACGTAGTCATAAAACGTCCTCTGGGATCCCAGCATATTGCTTCTTTTGTGGTCCATTCAAGTCCAATAACATCAGTTTCTTTTCTTTTTTTTTTTTTTAAGATTTATTTATTTACTTTTACAGAGAGGGCAAAGGAATGAGAGAGGGAGAGAAACATGCGAGAGATACATCAATCAGTTGCCTCTCACATGGTTGCCTCTCACAGGCTCCCAATGGGGACCTGGCCCCCAGGTCCTGGGAGCCTGAGGCATGTGTCCTGACTGGGAATCAAACCAGTGACCTTTCGGTTTGTAGGCTTGCGCTCAATCCACTGAGCCACACCAGCCAGGGTGAATCACATCACTTTCATTTCTCCTTTGAACAGACGGATGTTAATTGAGGACCACTCCACTCCCACTTTCTGACTCTGAGCTTGGTCAGAGGAATGAGAGACACATTTTAATGGCTGTACACCCACAAAACACATACACCTTGCTCCCGCATCTAAGAGCGTGATACATCTTGCCCTGACTGGTGTGACTCTGTTAGTTGAGTGTCATCCTGCAAAGTGAAAGCTCACCAGTTCGATTCCAGGTCAGGGCACATGCCTGGATTATGGGTTCAGTGCCCATCTGGGGCATGCACAAGAGGCAACTGATGTTTCTCTCCCTCTTCTTCTCATTCCCTTACTCTCTCTCTGAAAAGAAAAGAAGAGGAAAAAAACAAGAGAAGAAAAGAAACCGATATATACTCGTAAGAGTGTGCTGTATTTTGTGCCTGTGAATTATGATGTAATACAGTACACATTTTCCATGGGGGGAAATAAAACTCTCAACTTTAAGAAGAGACCACTGCATGAAATTTTCACCGGAAAGATATTCCTACTTCAAAGGGGGTAGGATAAACATTCCATTTCATAAATTCTTTGTAATAAATGGTTTCAGAGAAACAAAGCTTTTGACTCTGGCACTTTCACGCTTCATTGCCTCCATTGGACAGTACTAATAAACAGGGAAACGTTTACCCTTACTTCTAAAAATACCTACGTTCGGTCTATTAGTGACATGTGACCTCTGTATTACTGTAAAATAAGGTCTTTATTCAGTCATGGCCTTTCCCTGTAAAACACTCTTATTGGAATTATCAAGAAAATATTGTTTTTACAAGCTCCTAAAAAGCATAGGAAACTCTTACTGTCTGAACTCTGGCCTTAACTGACCCAGCAGCACAAGGAAAGCTGTTGTACAATAATTCCTGGATTATCCATAACCTCCTGTCTCCTAGACCTAAGGCATGAGAGATGTTAACCAGGCCTTCCCGAGGGGCGTGAAGGAGACTAAGAGATTTGTTGGGACAATGCTTGACCTACAGAGAATGTCCACTACACCATAGTATTGGCCCCTGGTCACAAAAAGCTAGCACTGGCTTACAGTCGGTGTAACACTCAAAAAGGTAAGACACCTCCTGTGCTCCTGCCCAGGAGCCACTGCCATGCCCACCGCCTCTTCCACATTGGCAGAGGGCTTCCAAACACAGGTGCCTTCTGCACCCACTTCAGTACCTTTTGGAATTGGCCAAACACCCCCAGATTACAGAAAATCTCTAAAAACTAAGTTCAGACTTTCCTATTGAAGACCATAGATTCTGCTTCCCTGACAAACTCACAGGGCAGGCCTTTGATAGATCCCATACTATTTCCCTGCCTTTGTGTGATGAAGTTCAGTTATGTTCCTGTTGTACCGGAGAATTGGTGACTCATAGCTCCCAAAGGAGACCAGAGTCCTGTGTGCACTGGGGGCAGGCCTCAACATGCCCCTGATGCAGAGACATGGAAATTCCTAGCTGGTAGGTTAGAAAGTGCCAGGGTTCCCAAAATAAAGATACAATAACCAGCCCTCTTTTTTCCCTTAAGTTAGAGCATCAGGCTTACGACACACCACAAGAATAGATACCCCTCTTGATTTACCAACTTTTTTCTTTTTGAGCCAGTCTCTCTGTAATGCAACTTACCTACCTTGTATGTACCACATTGCTGTGAATGTCCCATTTTGAACCAGCAAGTTTGATATTTTATAAAGATTCTTAACTTTTCCAATTTTTTTAGTTACGCTTAAAAATATAATCATTTGTTATGTAAGTTGTCTAGGAACTTGAAGTAGCCAGGGAACGTTTCATAGCACAAGTGCCTCCTGATAACATAACTATGTTAGTCATCTAGCTTATCTTTCTACCTCAGTGAAGAACAGACCTATTATTCCAAGCCAAAGCAGGGGAAAAAGTAACCCGTCTCTCCAAATACCCTAGCAAGAGACTCAAGGAAAAGTGCCCAAAAATTGGGGGTGGAGAGTACAGGAATAGGCTCCATGCCTCAGTTTCCTTTTATGTACCTTGAAGGGATTGGACTTGATTGACGCCAGGATCCTGTCCAGTATGACAGCTGGAACTTGAAACAAACTGAACAATAATTTTAAAATCCAGAGACCGAGGAGGGAATTAAGGAACAGCTGGGAGAACCCAGGGCCTGTCGCAGCAAGAATCCAGGTCTAGGAGGGGGTGGGGACCGGCCTGCAGAATGAGCCACTGGGGCACTCCTGCACGGGGTCCAGGTTGCGACACTTCTTTACCACAGCCGTGCCTGGGTGCAGCAGACGGGGGTTCTGGAGAAAGAGCGGCCTCAGGCAGGAAGCCAGGGAGTGAGTTTTGGCTGAACCCTTCTTCCAAGCTGAGACAACAAAAAAGTAAAAATATATTCCTGGTGAGTGTGTCAGAAGCAGGATTTGGAACAGAAACTGAGGCTGGAGGTGATCATGAGAACCTTAAGGTGGTATGTGGGGGGAGCATGTCATGCTTAGGGGGCTCCTGTACTCGTACAGGGGAGAAGCCAGTACAGTAAGCCTTCTATGGCCTTACAGAAAAATCTTTCCCAGCAATCCTGGACTTTCATTGAAAACAGGTGATTTCTTCTCCTGTTAATGTACACACTACCCAGTCTTCTGGCTTTCTACAATTTCTATCAAGAATTCTAGAAATTCTTGCAGTTGTGTTCAAATGACAGTTTCTACCCAGCCTCTTTTTGTAACGTCTTCCAAACCTTCATTCCTCCCAGTCTGGGAGGAAAACATAAACTCTAAAAGCCAAGATTTGAAAACCTCCTGATTGGACCGCCTCCCACCCCTAGCAGAATTCCCCCTTTTTCAAGGCCTTAGTTGGCCTGAACTCACTTCCCAATGAACTGACTCCCCTCAAGCTGCCGTGGATAATTGCAGCAAACATCCATCACCCGCCCTGCCCTGGTGTGGTGCTTCACACAGAGAGTGTGTTACACAAACACTCAGGCACCACGGGGTTACCCTGCCTCCCCACTTGGTGCATGGCTCCTGTGTTCTATCTCCTCCTCCACTGGACACTATGGTTTTGCAGTTTAATTACTAGCACTCGATAACGTTTACTACTGGCATTTATACAGATTTTAAGTAGCAGCTGTAAGGGGATGTTTTACTTATCATCACTCACTCAAGGGTGGTGGTGGAAACCCGACAGGGTAAAAATTCCGTGCTGCAAAATAATACCATTTGCGGCAACTCTATCAGCACACTAAGTAGAATTTTTTTGCCAACTTTCCATTGGTAGGTTTAAAGCAAATCCAAGCCTGCTTTTATCTGAGGGGCAAACATTCCTTTTAGGCATCTAGCAACCCACGAAACACACACTAAAAGGAAAAACTTTACAGTTTTTTCCTTTAAAAAAATTGATTTCAGAGAGAGAGAGCAACACTGATTTGTTGTTTCACTTATTTATGCATTCATTGTTTGATTCCTGTATATGCCCTGATGGGGGATCGAACTAACAACCTTGGTGTATTGGGACAAAGTCCTAACCAGCTGCACTACCCAGCCAGGGCAGTTCTTTTCTAATAATAATTATTATTATTATTATAATTAAATAATAAAATGCTAGATCACTGTAAAAATATATATATTTTTAAAGGAAGTAGAAGAATAAGAAAAAAATTACCTTACCAACATTATAAGTTTTGTTTATTTTCCAAGACTTTTCCTATATATGTAAACACAACTATATTTTATTTTTTAAATGGAATACTCTATACTTACAGTTTAGTAATTCACTTTATCCTCACTTGACTTACCAATATTTTTATGCCAGTTCAGAAAAAAACTGAGTGAGAAATAAAACTCACCATGTTGCTGCCACTGTCCCCTAAACCCCAACAATAACAGACTCGGGAAGAAAAAGCTTGCTCAAAAAAGGAAGAGCTGAGAATTAGGATTTAAAATGTGGGTGCCTTTATGTTTTCCCTGAAAACATTCATGGACTTGGGCCTGAATCCAATCTACTTCTTTTTATGTTGTAGGTACTCAGTGAGCTGTTAGGGAGCCAATAAGAACCAAAGGGCAGAAAGTGGCTGCCGTGTGTGAAGGAGATGCTGTTCTGGATGTGGCCACTATCTGTTCCGCACTCCGGAACCGGGCCAGAATGGAGTTTGCTTTGTGCAAACCCCCCTTAGAGACCATCTGATTATAATTAATCTTCATTCTGACATAAATCAGAGCCCTCCTTTGCCTCCTGCTATGTGCTGGTCCCTGGAACCGGTCGTTCTCCTGACCTGGTCATGCATGTAAAATCATTTCCGTGCCTGGTGGCATTCGTGCACTATCCCCCCTTTACCCTTTATGATTCTCCAGCACCTGCCAAGAGACACAAGGATCCATTCTGTCTTACAACCACCCAACACGTGCCTCAGATGTGAGTTTCCCTTAAAACTCTACTAACCAGACTGGAGTGGCCAGCCTCTTTCTTTCCTCTTGCCCTGCCCTCCATTTACAGAGGTAGATTTTCAGTCTTGGGGCTTTTCCCTGGGTCTTTGGGTACTAACACCATGGTCCCTGCTGGTGCGACAGGGATATTCTGTCACTATGTTGAAACCAGAGTGAGCATCAATGTCACACGTCCTTCATCGTAACAACCACTTGCAGCACAAGCAAGCGTTTTACAGCTAGATGCATGATTTGGAACAAGTAATTGGTCCCTGTAATGCCAGAGGGGAACCAAGTGAGAAGCTATACGAGAAAATGCCAACTTGCTCAGAAAGACATTTTATTTAGACAAGGTATCACCATCAGCATTGTTTTGTTTCAGCCAGAGGAAGATTATAATGTGCTTAGGACAAGTTGAAGTTTTTATATACTGAAACACAACAAATAAAACCTAAAACGCAGAAGTAAAACCTAAACATGAAAAGGTTACCGTCAAAGGGAAACTTAATTGAGTGAAAAAACTACCTGAAAGAAGAAATGGACCATTTCCATCCTTTACTTCTCTCTGCCTGGCAATCTTTTAAACATTTTAACGGTGGAACAAACCCCATCATAAGCATCTGAAACGCAGGCTGCTCATATATCACACCTACTTTTGGAGACTATCTAGCCTCCTTAACAGCAATGTGGGTTTTAGCATAAAAAGAAGAGGGGAGTTTCCTGTCTTTCCTGGACCAGGTACAAAATGAAATGACTGTGTATGCAGTGCTTTGAACTCTGCATCCACAGAAGAACGAGTATTATATCCCTTGGATTAGAAAGTTTCCCAAACATTCTGGCACAAACCATGTCTTCCTCACTTTGTGTTCCCTTGCTCTCCAATAAAGCTTTAGCAAGTAATAATCTTCTAAAGGGTTGCAAACACCCTATACTTATTTACCTCATATAAATACAAGTAAGGCAAATAAAGTCCAAACACCTATTATTTCTATTTTCCTTCCTCCTCAGAGGGTGTTTGTTTTGCTGCCTCACAGCTGCTAAAACTTATTGAAATTCTTCTCCTGTACATTTCAAATCTGTAGAGAAGGCCGCAGGTACTCCTGAAACTTACCATGAATATAAGATGCACGCAAACAAGAGAAAGGTACCCAGTCCAGTAACCAAGTTTTCGTCTCTGTACAGGTCCTGACCAAAGTCAGGCGCACAGATTGTAATGTTCTTCCCGTGTTTATCCAGCACTAAAAAACAAAGCAACCACAGTTAAATCAGAAAAACCTGTTGTAACTCAGACTCATTCATTCTGGGAAAATTCAGGTAGCTTAAAAGAGTGAAGACTTATCCCTGGGAACTGACGCCTAGTCCTACTCCTCAGACTAGCCTGTTGCTATTTCAAAGCACCGCTCTCCCATCTCAGCACCCTCTGAGAACAAGGCCCTCAAATTCTAGCCCAATGCTAAATTAGGATTTTTCAGTTCAGGACCTCATAAAAGTCTTGCTCTTTTTCAGTACTATTCAAATAGTAAAAAGTAAGCTTAGATTCATTTTTCAGCTGATTTGGCAGCCTCTGAACAGAGACAGTGTGTGGATAATGGAGTGCTCCCTCCATGTCCATCCTCTCTGGAAGTGTAATCAGAGCACCCAACTCCCCACCATGTGCCAGCAGTGTAACAGCCACCTGCCCACAGCCACCACCCAGATGAGAGTCATTTTACTGCCAGTAATAGGATGGCTGTGACATCTTTCCAGCTGTAACCTGGAAACTGCCTGGGGTGGCTGGATTTTTTAAACATTTTGAGAGGCTACATTAACAAAGATTTCTGTAGCATTATCATTGGTGGTAGTTTTGTCATTGTTATGTTTTCATTTATTGATTTGAGAGAGAGAAACATCGGTCTGTGTTCATCTTATTCACGTATTCACTGGTTGCTTCTTGCATGTGCCCTGACCAGAGATCAGACCTACAGCCTGGGTGCACCAAGAGGATGCTCTAACCAGTCAGGGCCCAGCGGCAGGTTATTTTTAATCTAACACAGAGTTTTCAATTTTGAACCCTGGATCTAAGTCTGATTGCCAACTCTGCCCAAAAATAAGGAACACAAAGAAAAGAAACCATTTTACAAACATGTGTATTCTCAGTGTTTGAAGTTGGACTAAAATTACCACTGGTACTCGCACTTGAAACAGTAAACATAATTGTGTGTGCTGTGGTTAACAGAATCTTTATTCTTAGGTCAATGAAAAATGTTTTTAAAAAAACTGACCAAACATGAACTTTGCTATTTAAGTAGTAACACCTAGAATTAAAACTAAAAGTTTTTTTGTTGTTGTTTTTAAGTGATACCTACCATTAAAAAGAAAATTACTATTAATCAAAACCCACACTAAGTTAAAACCAGAGATTAATACATAAAGTCTTGAAGAGACTAGATTTAAGTAAACTTAGAGTCAAAACAGAGCTTGTTTTAATAAAATAATTATATCCAGCCCTGGCTGGTGTGGCTCAGTGGACTGAGCGCCGGCCTACAGACCAAAGGGTTGCTGGTTTGATTCCCAGTCAGGGCACATGCCTGGGTTTTGGGCTAGGTCCCCAGTATGAGGCGAGCGGGAGGCAACCACACATTACTGTTCCTCTCCATTTCTCCCTCCCTTTCCCTCTCCCTCTGAAAATGAATAAAAATCTTAAAAAAAAATTATATCCAGGATAAACTATACTTTATATAAGGCCAACAATTATATCACTTTGCACTAGAAATAGCTATAAAAATGAGATGCATACATAGCATGTGCATATGTTAAACCTTTCAAATTATCTTTGCCTTTGCTCCCTAAATTTAGAAAATAGAAAAACAATTTCAAATATTTTTGCAGTTTAATAAGGTTAATGATAGCGTGATAATTGTAATGCATACTTAAAATTTATGAATAGAGTCTCACATATAAATGAGCTATAAAAATCAGGTCACATATTCATTCTGCAAAGTATTAATAAATGTCATGGCTTAAGAGAAATTCTAGGAATATCTAGGTGAAAACAGCTCTCAAGTACTAGTTTTTAGAAATGTACTTATTTTCATTTTTTAAAAAGATTTTATTTTTAGAGAAGGAAAGGGAGAGAGGGGGAGAAACAATGTGTGGTTGCCTCTTGTGCACCCCCCTACTGGGGACCTGGCCTGCAACCCAGGCATGTGCCCTGACTGGGAACTCAACCAGAGACCCTTTGGTTTGCAGGCTGGTGCTCAATCCACTGAGCCACACCAGCCAGGGCAGAAATGTAAGTATTTTTTAAACAACTTCAATTTTTTTATTATTGAGAAAAGAGTACAATTTAACTTGACTTATACGAGGTCAAATTATCAAAACATATATAATTTATATATACTTTTATATAGCACAAAATGATGAAGATAATAAATTATAACAAATGTAGAAATCAAAATAAGAAAATCTGGTCTTTCACTGGCAAGGCTCAGGGGCTCATACAACACTGTATAGTATAGTGCTTTTACAGTTCTCCAATAATCACTGCAACCACTCTACAATAATAATAGCTCACCCTCATATAGCACCTAATGTGTGTGAGGAACTGTGAATTCTTAAAAGCCACCTTATAAAGTAGTAACCTTATTTAATTATCTTGTTAAATTATGAATTAAAATTTAGATTCTAAAGTCAAGATGGCTAGGCAGAGAAAGGTAGCTAACTTTTTACAATTACTTGAGTGGCAAAACCAGGCTCCCCAGGCAGTCCAAGCCCAGAGCTCACTCACTGTGTGCTGTCTCTCTCAGTAACTGTTATGTAAAATGAGCATTTCAAGGTCACATAGCCAGCAAAGGGTGCAGCTGGGCTCAAATCTCTTCTTGTTTCCCACTCCCATGTTTTTTCCACTCACCTGTTTTAGTCAGAGAAACGACCACCTGAAGAAAAGTACATTAATACCCAACTAAAAAAACAAAGCAAAACAGAAAGGTTCCTTGAAAACAGAGAGGGGGGGGTGGATGCAGATCAGGCCTCAAAGCAAACTCAACAGTCTTCTTTGTTCACGCCTTTCCTACACAGCAGGAAGACCAGAGAGAAGGAATTTTCATGTTCATATCCCACCTTAAGGACTTTATTTAATGAAAAGTCTACATCATTTCTCTAATTTGATTTATTTCGAGCAAAAGGGTGTAGCTCTGTGGAACACCACGTGTTTGGCATGCATGAGACCCTGGGTTCAACTCCCAGCACCTCCACCCGCAACTCGGCCTGCAACAGTGCTCCTGAAGAAACACAGGCTCATCTGATTTACTGCAGCCCTGATCCCTGATACTTAAACAATAGCTCCCAGAGACATATTTCTTCCTCCACAAATAAAATATTCATACCACAAACACGTGCTCCCTAACAAGGCCAGCTTACCTACTTCTTCAGGTTTGCTGGACAGAGCTGAGAAGGTCAGATACGTGACATAGCAGCTGATGAGACCCGACTGCAGCAACCCAGAGTGTGGCTGTCCTGGAACATGGCAAGGGGCAGATTTTCAGTGTTCAAATTTCAACAATAAGAAAGCATGTGCTTAAAAACACAGGACTTCCCATCCCCCCAGTGATATTCCTCAAACTTGGACTCCCGCCTTTAAAGGAAAGAAGAGGTACCTAATGTGTTTCTCAGGTAACACCAAAAAAGATTTGGCGGTGGGGGCAGTTAGACAGCCTAACTGCTACTTTAGAGAGCCAAGTTCTGCCAAGCTCTCTACCAACACCTTATTTTGATAATAACTACAGCTGTACTTAAACATACTGCTTGGTCCACTTGAAGTTCATAACATTAGTTCTTAAATCACAAGATCTCAGAAGAACATTTACCATCATTATTTGTGAGATCACATGGCTTAGCGGAGAAAACAACAGACAGACCATGGACGGACTCCTCCGGATCCTACAAGGCCAGCAGACACTTAGAGTCTGTGACAGTGGAAAAAAGTTCTTATCCGTCAATGAATGAGCAAGAAACCCCTCACAACACCAGAGCTGGTCCCAGCCCAAGTGGAAGACTACGGGGCTCACCATTCATTGGGAGACGGGCTAAAATGTTGTGGCATTTATACTAAACTCAGTGTTTGGATCACTAAGAGTAACCAGGGTAAAATAAAAGAGATTCATATTTTGGGGGGTAAAATTTTCAACTACCTGCTGGCATGAAAGGATTTAGTTTCATTTATTTTTCTCTCTGGTTAAATTTGTTTCCGGAATTATATCTATTAAATTACAATGACCAATAAAAGTATAGAAATAGGCCCTTTTATAATGTTGCTCTTTTGGCACAGGAGTAAGATTTAACTTAACAACTAACAACATTAAACTAAACATTTAAAAATACTATAACTATTTCAAAGTTGTTTTAATCTGAATACCAGTAATGTTTTAGGAAATTCTTATCTGACCAATTAAAGAGAATGGAAGAATGATATTCTCAATATCAATAATGGACTTGAAATTTTTAGTACAAAAAAACTTTAAATTATTCAATACCTGCTCTTTTTTAAAGCATCACTTTAGAAAGGATTCGAGGGGCTATAAATTTACCTGACATATTTTCCTTTTCCCATCTAGAAACCTGAATGCCATGTACTTTTTTATAATCACCTGTATGGTAAAGCACCTACAAGCAACATGAAACCAGAGACAATTCTCTCTTTAATCAAAGAGAGCATACTGGCCTAAGGTATTAGAAGTCATTTACAAAAGACAATTCATACCTATACTTTCTAAAGCACTTTCAAATCCCTTATCTCTTCCTTTCAGCATGGAAAGGACCAGAACAAGGTCAGGTTCATAGGTTTCTGTTGGCTTTGCCGAGGAAGGACTTGGGTCTGGGGAAGGTGGCTCAGGGGCCAGCGGCCGGCTGCAAAGATCGGATTTCCTGCTTCCTAACTGCTAGACCACACTGTCCCTGCTTTCTGGTCCAGAGGCCTTGAGTGAGAGACGAGCCCAGAAAGAGCTCCTTCCAGAGTCTTCTCTTCAAGTTTTACACAGAGATTATAGGTTAGAGCTCAATATACACTAAGGGCATTTCCAATTAAAGGGTCCTTGTGGTACATTATTTAATAATGGCAAAATCTAGCTCCTTATTTTATTAACTTCATTATGTTCAGATCTTTCTTGACATGAGGCATGCGTGACGGTCACCTTCAGCCCAAGTGTGGGATATGATGCAGAGACTGGAGTCCCCCCTTTCCTATTGCTGACTCATCCCTGGTACGTTAAGAAATGACCCTAATTTTTTAAAATCAGGTTTGCTCAAAGACACTTATACAATAAATAAGGCAGAACAACAACAACAACAAAAAACTGTGCTTACGATTTTGGACACAGGGCGAGATGGCTACCAGTGAAATCAGCAGACACAGGCCTCCGTTTACCCCCAGGAGGATTTTGTTTTGCAGGCAACCATCTTGCTGTGTGTAAAACACTGCCATCAAAATCAGGCCTCCGGCGGCAATGGAGTACATGGTGAGGGTCACCAGGGCGAGGGCGGCGTACCACAGCTTGTTGTGAGCTGTGCCTGCAGTCCTGTTTTTGCGGGCAGAGGTAAGAGGGAAGGGAGAGAGGACAAGTCAGCGAGGGTCACGCCGGGTTCTGACATTCACCATCTCCGGCATTCACTAATGCTGTCAAGCCTCAGGCCCACCATAACCGAGCTGTCCCAGAGACATCACTTTACCAGCGCTTATGCTCTATCAAAGCTAGAAGGTACCAGTCAATATGAAAAAAATTTAGAGGTTCAAGCTTAGAATCCTTTCTAGATACTGAAAGAATTGCTTTTGACTTCAGTGTATCCCTCACCTACAATCAGTACCTACAGGCTTTACTGCAGCTTCCCCTCTCTGAAGGTGAATTAGCCGGGGACAGTTTTGGGGAGTAATAAAAAGTGGCTCTTTGCTGGAGCTCACTTCCAGGCATCCCTATACACACAGACACTGGAGGTGCCACAGCTGTTACTCCCAGTGCTGCCAGCAGCTCCTGCTGAAGCTCATCTTCTCTTTGGAGAGAGAAGCAAATTAACTCCACGCAGGGAAAGATGGGCCGGCCTCAGCCCTTCCACCCCGGCCCTGGACGGGCACATCTGCAACAGTTCTGCTTCTCCACAGCAACGCCAAGTACGATGAAGGGAAAATGTGACAGTAAATAAAAGTGGAGGATAAAATCAGCCAGGGAAAAAGTAAACATTTTAAGGGGGTTTACAGTGAAGAATGTAAAAGAGGGGATTAATGTGCTTTCTAGTTTATATAATTATTAATAAAGGGATGGGAGACATAAGTGGTGGTTTAATGATCTATAGACATTGTTCAGAACAAAGGAAAGAGTGCTTCTAAATGCTAAATGAAGAGGACAGAGCAACAGGAAGAATGGCTTGAATCACTGTCATCTGCCTTCTGATTACATTGCCCTCTGTAACCACATTCTCACAAACCTTCAGAAAAAGCATCTTGCTTAATGTTTTCGCGGAACTGGAAAGTGTTCAAGAGACCCAGCTAAAATGTTTTAATGATGAGAAACTTACTGCAGCTAGAAACAAAGAAAACAGGGAGGGAAAGGCCAAAATGACAATGACCATTATATTCTTGAAATGGAGCCAGGCTCTCCAATGACCACAGAATTATTCCAACATAGAAGGCACACAAAGGAAGTAAAGACAAAAATGAGGCTCGAGAAAGGAGGGGAGGGAATCTAAGGGTCAAATAGTAATTCATAACACAGAAAGAATGAATTATGTAGAAAAAGGTAAACACTGCTGACCAGTGTACAGGTGGGGTCCGAGTATTTCTCTGCTAGTCTTTTGGATTATTTTATTACTATATAAAGGGCTTCCTTACAGTTAATTTATGCGCATAATCCCAAAGTTAAATCTTCAACCCTAAATGCTCAGCTCCACTCCAGACTCATAATATCCAACTGCTCCGCATACTCACTTAAGGGTCTACTCAGCGTGTCCAGTTTAACAAGTCCAGAGTAACTTCCCAACATTCAAACCTCCATCCCCTAAACCTGCTCTTCTCTGATCTTCCCAACCTCAGAAAGTGACAATTCCATTCTAGCTCGGGGGGGGGGGGGCGCAGAATAAAGGGAAGAACTGCACTGTCAGCAAATTCTGCTGGGTTCGGGGTTAGAATATATCTGAGTCTGACTGCTGCTAACATCTGGCTCCAAGCGACCTCATCTCTCACCTGGATTATCTCCTACAGGCCTCCTTGCTGGTGCCTCCAACTCCCTCTAATCTTTTCTCCACAGGGGTCCTCAACCCACCCCCCCACAGTTCCACCCACCCTCCCCCACAATCCATTCACAGTGGGCTAGCCAGCAAAGCTCACCTAAGCTCTGTCTCCTTCCCAACACCTCCCATGAAACCTGTCCCTGGTGCCCAAAAAGTTGGGGACTGTTACACTAGATAACATCCGTCTAGTGCCCTCCTGTTTCACACAACGGCCCCAGAAGCCCCATGTGATGTGGCCCAGTGCTGTCTCCTGACTTCACGTCTTACACCCTTCCCTCACCACTGCAGTCCAGCCACAAGGACACTCCTTTGCTCCTTAAACAAGCACAGCACAGACCCAGCAGTCCTGCCTCGGCTCTCCCCCTCCCCCTTCCTTCATCTTCCTCACACTTTACCAGGAAGCAGTTCCCTTCCCTGCTCTCTCCAGCTGCCGTACCCCGCATTCTTTCCTCCCAGAACACTTCTCACCAACTGAACCTATTAATTCTTCGCTTGATCAATCAAGCTGATTATCTCCCCCACCCTTCCTGAAGAATGCAAGCTCCGCAAAACAAGACAAAATTGTGTTCCCTGCTGTTATGTTCTGGAGGGGCTGGCAAATAATAGGCACTTCATGAATACTGATGTAAGCACTGTCAGCTGCCAAATAATAACTTCATGTGGCAATGTTAACAGAGTGACTGCTAGTCCTGCTGCTCCAGATTCAGTCGGTCTTCCTGATGCCATCTTGCTTTTACAGACATCCCAAATAAGTGCCATGACTTATGTTTACAGTCTTGAGGCCTGCCACACAGTATCACCCCACTGTGAATACATGCTACATGAGAAGCACCTGAATGGAGATTAGAAAAGGACCAGGCAACAGGGCAGAGCACACGGACACAGCAGCCGGCAGGGCCCAGGCTGGGAGTAGCCGGGCCCAGGCTGGGGGGTGAGGGTTGGCTCAGGAAACAACACCCCAAAACAACATAAATTGAAAGTCTAGGAAAAGGGTGCTCATTAGACCTGAATACACTATCTATTCTTTATTTCAGTTTTGATATAAAACTGACCCTTCAAATCACAAAATTTCAGCTAGGAAGTATTAAAAACAAGACAACAGGCCTCAAATGGAGTGCTTTATGCTAAACACCAAACCAAGACAACCTAATTACAGTTTCAGCTCAGTACAGAAATTGTATTACAGTACAGAAATACAACCTTCTTTTCTTTAAAGTATACTTGATTACTGATGCTATTAGTTGTCCCATTTTTTCTCCCCTTTATTCCCCTCCACTGTGCACCCCACCTCACACCACTATAGTCCAGAAATAGAATCTTAAACCAGCCAATCAGGAATCCTCTGATTAGCACTATTAGGGAATCTGCCCGATATCCCCTGACATCCCATAACAGAGAGTAACCTTGCAGTAACCAGCCCGCTCTTCCCCCAGTGTAACTTCACTGTCTCCGCTCCCTTCGGCCTACAAAAGCCTCACTTTGTACTGCTCCTTAGAGATCCTTTCTATCTGCTACATTGGATGCTGCCCAACTGGACTGACTTGTTGTTCAAATAAGCTCTAAAAATGTTTAATATGTCTCAGTTTATGTTTTAAAAAACCACATTAAACATCTAGTCCAAACACAGCATTTTACAGGTGTGAGAATGGAGGTCGGAGAGGCCACGTGATGTCCCTGATGGGAACGGCAAGCTAGAGAGTGAGGGGCTTTAGCATCTGCACCCTCCTGGCCCTTGATCTTTCTGCCCCACTGCCTTTGGGGTCTTCTTCTCAAGATCTTTACAAAATGAAGAAAAAAAAAAAAAGGAAAAGTACTGTGGTTGTTCCATGAAGAGTGATATAAGTATTACATTTTCTAGACTAACCTTGTAAGCAAGAAACTGTTTAAAAACACAGCAAAAACTCTAAATTATATTAATTTACATAAAAACAACAATATTAGTGTCCTGGACAGGTGGTTCAGTTGGTTGGAGCATTGTCCTGTACACCAAAAGGTTGTGGGTTCAATCCCTAGTCAGGGCACACACTTAGGTTTTGGGTTCAATCCTGGGTTTGGGGGCGTATAGGAGGTAACCAATCGATATTTCTCTCTCACATCAATGTGTCTCTCTGTTTCTCTCTCTCTCCCCCTCCCTCCCTTCCTACCTCCCTTCCTCTCTCTCTAGAATCAGTAAACATATAGTCAGTGAGGATTTAAAAAAATAACAATAACAATATTAGTGAGCTTCCTAGCTTAATCCTAATTTTAGACAAACCAACCAACCAACTATAAATATGTTGACAAAAGGGATTTTGTTGGGATATTGGCCTCAAAGCCAGGACAACAGCAACATTATCTGCTGCAAAGCTTTTAAGCCATTCTTACTGAGTGGCGTCTGGAAAGTTTTTAAAGCAACCAAACTCTTCCAAAAGGCCTGTTGACAGTTGGCATCAATAATTAGTCTCAGAAAATGGCCTCAGAATCAATCAAAACATTAAAGTCAGAGTGAAGAGGCACAAGTATTCTCAGGAGAACACACATTTAATGGACAAATCAGGCACTCAGTATCAAAGAGGTTAATATTTTACCAGGAAATTTCTTATCTGAGTATATTTGTGAACATTTTAGGGAAAATTTAGGATGACGTATTTACTTTGTCTAATAAAAAATTCAGAGTGAGCCATGGCTGGTGTGGCTCAGCAGACTGAGTGCTGGCCTGTGAATCAAAAGGTCGTCAGTTCGGTTCCCAGTCAGGGCACATGCTTGGGTTTTGGGCCAGGTCCCTAGTTGAGGGGTGTGGGAGAGGTAACCAATTGATGTATCTCTCCCATCAATGTTTCTCTCCCTCACTTTCTCCCTCCCTTCCTTTCTCCTTAAAGATAAATAAATAAAATCTCAGAAAAAATTCAAAGTGAAAGTACATTAAGAGTTATCATGGAAAGAGTAACATATAATTTACATTAAAATGTGTTTCCAATTTATTGTGCACAACTGAGAAAACAGGGTCACATAAAACTATAGTCACCCATTTAACTTATCTTTAGGAAAATTTTGCTGCTAGAGACCCCGAACATGAATAACTAGGTTTCAGGGATGATTCAGAACAGCAGGACGGTATGCACGAGCCTACATGTGAGCACTTCTCAGACCTAGAAATCTGTATCATCGTAGATACTGACTGGAAATAACACCAAAACACATCTGTAGTGCTGCTTATATGGCTATGCAGTCAGTGTGCTGTAAACATTTTAAGAACTAGCCATAAGCACTTGGGTGCTTACTCCAGTATTTACCAAATGATAAAATGATTAACACTATCTTTACACTCACGCATCTCACAGTTTGATATTTAAAAAACAATACCAAAATAAAATAGCAACAACTACTACCAAGCTGAGAAATATAATCAGAATGAAAGATATTTTGAGAGAATTTGAACAGTATATTTTGTTTTTTCCAAAATAAAAAATAAAATTCACATTCACGGAAAACTTTCTAATCACCTCCACCAAAAAAGAAAGAAAATGTATAAAATAACCTGATGCCTAGAAAACCTATAAAACAATAAAAACCTTACTGGATACAAAGGCAATAATTTTCATTCATATTTTATAGGTAAAGTAAGACAGAGAGCAGCTAAGTGCTTTGTCTGGAGTCACAACAAGAGTCAGCTTGGCCTTAGGCCTCAAGAGGCTGGACCCTTGTCTGGCTGTCATTTCCTCAATGTGGATCAGCAAGAATAAAGACTAACCATTAACAGTTGAGCAGTTCCCACTTATCCTGTGACATGAAATTCTGCTTTCAAGGCACTTAGAAAGACTCTGGCCATGTCACACCATTGGCTGACTCAAAGACCAAATGAGAGAGAACAGGGGAAAAGAGAGCCAAAGGGGGAAAAGAAATGCAGTGACAGAAGGAAAAGTAGAAAGAATCGGAAAATAGCTTGGGAGGAAAGCAAATGAAGAGGTCCAAAGAGCAAGGGAGAAGAGAGAATGCCGGCAAAAACTGTTGTTGGAAGCGGGCTGCTGATGCCGCCAGCAGCGGAGAGCCTTTAGCAACATGGCACTGTGGGCAGTGCCTCCGAGTCACTGAGTGAGTTCACTTGGAAGCTTTCCATAAAGGCTCATACCAGTTCTTGTTCCATTTATGTGCAAACTCCACGAGCAGGATGAGCTGGATGCCTATAAAGAGGAAGGCTCCGACGGCTCCCACATAGCGCCAGGCTGCAAAAGACCACACAAAAGGAGATGACATGACTGTTCCAAGTGTTAGTTCCAAACAGGAATGGCTACAGTCCATTTTTACTGCATGCTCTCTGTACCTGCAACACATTTAATTCCCACACAGCTGTACTACTATTAGACCCACTTTATAGATGACAAACACTGAGTCTACCTAAGTTGACACAGTGCCTTACTCAGTAACGGGTGTAGCTGGTGTGTAAACACAGACAGTCTGGCTCTGGAGCATCCAAGCTTAACCCCCATGCTACCAATGCCAACTATGCTAACAGACGTACTAATTCATAAAGTCAACACAGCCCACAAATTAAAAGTAAAAACACCCACTGCCAGAAAAATCAAGGGCTGTAATTTTATTGGACAGGGAGCCACCAGTGTCTAGTAAGGAAATGAGGTTTAGACTCGGGGGCCAAGGACTCAGGTTCTCCCTGTGGCTCGGTCACAAAGAAGCCCTAACATTGGATGAGCCGTGTCACATCCCTGGGCTCAGCTTGTCTATAAAAATGACTGAGCTAGACTAGAGGACGGCTACGCCCCTTCCCGTTCTAAAGATACTATGCTAATGAATAAAGGTATGCCTGTGGGGAACAGAAAACCAGGTAATAGCATTTTAGGTAAAAACAAGACATGGATATAACCTCCTTAAGGAGTACATAAAATTCGTGCGATCTTGAAAAACTAGCTGGACCTTTATACGGGACTATTAGGGGTCTACATCTGTTCCGTATGGACTGACATAATGTGAATACTTTTACTATCTTACTTAGGATAGTGAATTCATTTGGGCTAAACAGGGTTTTGAATCACTGAAATTTTGACATCCCCCCCCACCCCCTTAGCTCATGTGAAGAAGGACTCTCAGTTTCAGCTATGATGAAAGGCTTCATATTAAATTAATTCTGGTAGGTTCTATCAACAAGGAACACAATTCAGTGTTACACAGTTTCATATAAGGTAAGTTTAGACATACACTGGAGGATGCCTCTCTTGTCCCATTCGGCTGCAGACTTAAAGCTGCTGAGCAGCCCAGTGCTCGGTGCAATACTCAGTGAGAACAAGGTCTCCAGGGCCTCTTCAAATGGGGCTGGCAGTGTCAAGCTGACATGCTAAACTGATTTTCAAGCAAATTTTAAGTGCTTCATTTTCCCTTCAGGCCAATAACCTTAAAATTATTTTACTTCTTCAGCTCGTTGAGGAAGTAAAGGCCCTCCCACAGCTTGCTGGGAAGGGAGGGAGTGAGGGGAACAGAGGGGGGTGGGGAGTAGAGGCAGTAGATAAAGTATGGGCAGGCCAGGAATTTTTTTTAAGTCACAAGAAAGTCAGTAATTCAAACTATCAAAGGCACTGTGGACTATACTTTTGAATAATTTTACAAAATGGGTAAAAACAAAATACATGAGAACCCATATGTATGTACCATTCAGGAAGGTCTCCTGGTCTGGAATGAAGAAAGCTCCTGAGCACATGGCCCCCAACAGCAGAAGCTTGAAGAACCAAAAGCTAGAAAGAAAAAAAAAAGGAAATGTATTTAAATGATATTCAAGGAAGGACAAAAGACCTCTTAGAAGGGAAGCATGTCACTCCATGATTCCGCCATTGGTACTGTTCTCTCCAAATCGAGGGGAAGTAATTAAGTGACTAGAGACTGCCTTTTCCCATAATTAGACAGACTCAGCGTAGCCTCTGATTGTGCAAAACACCATTTTGTTGCAGGACTGGAAATGACCTGGGGAAAGGTCTTGGTACAAGAAATTAACTCTTGTCTTCACTGAGTTTCTCATTATGGTACCACGGTTACAAGGAGGATTCTTCTAGTTCTTTAGCCACTGTGTGGTGACAAGTATTAAGTCCCACCTTCTTTCCCTAAAATCAGTGTCAGCAATTTTACCTGGAGGGGAGCAGTTACAGAGTCTAATGATTGGAAGTGGTCCTGGGTGGCTGTTCTGAGCACAAGGCAAGGGGAAACGAAGCCTGAGGACTCACCCGTTGTGAATGTAGGCTCGGCAGCTTCTGCTGTTGCTGACATTGAGGGTCAGGAGGCAGAAGATAAAGAAGAAACAGGCCATTCCAAAACAGACTCTATACACCGCAGAATACCCCACCAGCTTCTCACACGTGTCACCAGCTTTAATGCCTTTACAAATGTCTTCGTAAAAAGGAATCTGAGGAAAAAGCGAAAAAAAGTCATGTCACACCCGGGTAAAGAGGGGCTGTCGGGCAGTGCCCCTTCAGCCTGCAAGTCCCAGCCCAGCATGGACGTGCGCCATGCACATAGAGAACAAACACTGAGAAGAGAGCCCTCTTCCGAAGGCTGTTTCTTAATTGCCTCTGAATCTTTTGTAAAGTTATGGTGCTCAGAATGTACCGCTCAGCCTATACTGACCCCAAATGAATTCTGAAGTCCACCATCAGAATTTTTAAAACGATTTTATTTATTTATTTTTAGAGAGGGAAGGGAGGGAGAAAGAGAGAGAGAGAGAGAAACATCCATGTGCGGTTGCTGGGGGTCATGGCCTGCAACCCAGGCATGTACCCTGACTGGGAATTGAACCTGCGACACTTTGGTTCGCAGCCCATGCTCAATCCACTCAGCTACGCTAGCCAGGGCTGGAATTTTTTTAAATTACACTTGCTATCATGGATATATTTTTCTTGAAATGCACAAATGTATAGAATAAAAAGTGAGAGACTTACTTCACCTCCACCCTAAAATGTCCACTGACCTCTCTTCAGGAGAGTTCACAGTTTGGTGAATACTTTTATTAGCTTATATGTATCAATGTGTGTGTGTGTGTGTGTGTGTGTAAGTATGTATACACAGCCCCATATTTACATACAACACACATGTACATGCACTTGTATAGTACCATATACATTACACATACACACAGCTTTATTAAGTAAAAGAGTATATATATTGTTCTGTAATACTTTTCTCCAATTAACAATAAGTTGTGGATATCCTTCCCTATTAATACATAAAATCCCACCCCACCCTTTTTAACCACTATGTATTTTAGAGTGGACTAGATTAGAATTGATAAGCACTCCCACACTGATGTTCTTAGGGAGGTGTTTTGTTTTGTGCATTTGGTTTTGCTATTACAAACACTGATGTAATAACGCTGTTGTGCGAGCCTCATTGTACCACTGCCATTATTTATGTGGAGCAGACTCCAGACCCAGAAATAGAATCACTGAGTCAGGTAGTATCTACATTTTAAAATTTCAAGACATAAAGTCAAGTTGCACCGTCAAAGGCTGCCCCAGTTTATCTCACCAGAATTTCTGAGACTGCTCATGGTCCCAACCTGAACACCCAACTGAAAGATAAACAGCACTATCTTGTTTCAATGTCCGTTTCCCTCATTACTAGTAAGGTTCACGTCTTTTCTTAAATTTATGGCTATCTATATTTTTCTTTGTGAATTGGCTATTAACTAATTTTTTCCTTGATCACTGGAGCTCTTTATTCATGTATCTTAATCTTCTGATAAATACTGACAATGGGTATTCTAGTCCAGTTAGAAGGTTTCAATGTAACACCTATATTATCAGCATAATTAAAATTTTACACAATGAGAATAGGCAGTACATTTCTATGAACACAGAAGATAAGGATTTAGTGATTTAAAAACTTGCTTATCCACATTGAAGCCGGACATTCTTCAGAACAGGAAAAAAGTGGAAAATCACATTATAGCTGTAATTCACAAGACAAAGAAAAGATAACACAGAGGGGGGGAAAATGACACAATGGAGATAAAAATGAAGCATGATAATTTAGTTTCTTCTCCAGAACAGACATTAAAGTAACAATAGTAACTCAGATTGTTAAGATTTCCCTAAACAAAAGGAAGACTAAATTAATTGGACTCATCTTCCTAAATGTGGATTCCTTCTCCTCAGAAAACGTCTGCAGTCATTACTATACCTGAATCTCAAACATGGTTTTCCTAAACAAAACGTGTTTTTCAAAATTACTGCCTTGGGCAAAAATGCATTGTTACCAAGGCCCTATTCACATAACAGTTTCACGAAGAAATGTCAGATGTTTTGTAGTCAGCACATTCTGCAACGGCAGCTTTGTTTTTCTTAGATCAGGGCAAGATGTGAACGCATAAAGACACTACTGTACTTCTGACCAGGCTACCAAACCAATTAACACACACGTAGGGTTGCCAGATAAAATACAAAATGTCTAGTTAAATTTAAATTCCAGACAAACAATGACTAATTTTTTGGAATAAGTATGTCCCATACAGTATTTGGAGCATACTCAGACGAAGTATTGCACGGGACATACCTACACTAAAAACGCATTCCTTCACAAGAGATGAAGCTCAGAAGAGGAGGGGTCAGGTGTCTGTCATGCTAAGAACTCAGGCCCTGTCTTGTGGGCAAAGGGAAACAACTATTTGAGTTGGAATACCTTTGTTTGTTTTCTCTTTCTTTTCTTTTTTCTTCTTTATTTTTATTTTCCTCATGTTTCAGTTTTTTAAACTGGAAAGTCTTTGGCTGCAAAGTGGAGGGCACTGCAAAGGCAACAGGTCTGAGGTGGGGGTAAGTTGGAAGGCAGCCGGTTCACTGCCTGGGTAATGTGTGAAGAAGGTAAATCACTCGATAATAAAAATTAAAATACAACTGGGGATAATAAAAATTCTGTAGGTAGAAGTCATAATTGGTTGGACCTTACAGACAACAAGAATGAAGTCAAGGATTAGGGGAGGGTTCTCGTCTGCTTTAATTTTTTGCTGTTTGTGAGGGCAGGGGTGGGGGAAGGGTGGGCAGAGGGCAAAGAGTGGAACTGGAAGAAGTGATCAGCAGTTTGTGTTTAGCAAACAGAGTTCAGCGCATCCTGGATCTTCCCAGTGAGGATGCCTGGTCCGGAAACTGCTTCAGAGCAGCAATTAGGACTAAACAGGCGGATAGCAGGAAGTGACCCCAGGTAGGTACTGAGAGAAAGATGTCAGCCAGTGCTTCCTGAAGGAGTCTAAATTTTTCACAGGGTTAAAAATCTCCAGATATTGAAGTATGTTGGAACCCACACAAAGTGAAAGTTTCAGAGCCTCTAAGGAGAGAAAAAAAAAAGCTACAGCAATGAGTGGTATCAGTAACAAAAAAGTAATATTGCTTTCAATCTGTGACAGCTACATTCACTCCACCTCACTTAACAGGCTGTTTTATTTATAGGAGATTAATTGCTCTATAATATTCATTCACATCTTTTGTTCCCTCCCTTCTCTTTTCTATGCACCAGCAAAGCTCATTTCTCACACATACACCCCACCCCCAGCCCAGCTTTCATTTTCAGGCCCTTCTCGGCCTCCTGCCCCAAACCCACTCTCCTCCTTCTAAAACCCATTTGAAGAAGAACGCTAATAATGCCAGTTAGGCCTCAGCTCCTATGCAATCTTCCCCCACAAAGGTCCTCCCCTGTTGACTCCCAGAGGCCCTTAGACTCCTCAAAGAGTGAGTATGTGGCCTGGCACCTTTCACCCAAAATAAAAGTAGGCAAACAACCCCCTGCTCCCAATACTAAGGCCTGCTTTATACTCTGCAGGTGACTTAGTCATTTATCAATGGCTTTCAGTAAGTAGTGAGTATTTTTAGGCAACGAACCTCGAGTTGAACAGGCTGGCAGGATTTAGCAAAGGGAATTTGCTCTGATTAAATATTTGTTGTTCCAAACTCCATCCCAGTTTTGGAAAAAGAAAACATACATCACACACAGATTCCACACTGTGAGGTGAAGGGGACTGGCCTGCTAAGGGCGTTGCCTCTAAAACCTGGCTCTGGGCATCCAAGGACACTGCACCTGTGTTGGTTCTGTACAGACCCAGGGCCAGGGGCTTCCTCCCAACCCTCCAGGCCATCGAACTGCAAGTCATGAATTATCAGTAAGAATAAACAGCTCACTCCCAACCCTAACTCCACCACTAAAGTGGGCAAATTACGCACCCTCCCTGAGTCTCAATGTCCCTTCTCATACAACGAAATAATACTGCCACCCTGTACACCTGAAACTAATATAAAATAATATCGAACATTAACTGTATTTGAAAAACTAAAAACAATTGTTTTAAATACAGCCTCCCACCTCATGAAGTTGTTCTGAGAATTAAATAAGTTAGTGCTTATAAAGTACTTGGCATCACTCCTAATCCATAATATCCATTAAATAAACTTCCTTAATTCTGAGGTATTATCTTCTTTATAAAAAGAACTTTTGGGGAAGAGAGCGGGCCTAGGACATGAACCACTCACTGGTTGATGCATTCTGATTTATGGTGGGAAGTGGGCATCTCAGGACGCAGAGAAGCTCTGCTCACCTTCCCAAAGGAATCCCCGTGAAGGATACAGTATACACTTACCTGTCTTTCGAAGACCTAGTCACCACCCAAAAGAATATATCTGAACTCCCAAATCATGGAAGAGATGTTCAAAACATCAACACAAGTATTGAATTAAAAAAGATGGGGCCTAGGAGAAAATCTACATAATTCTGTCTACATAGGAGAAATACTAGTTATGCCCCCAAACAACTTCCATCTGAGGCGAACAAATACACAGAAACAATAAATATACAGAGCTACAGAAAGACCTACAGATCTAGTTGGCCAGGAGCCCAGATGCTGTGAACTTAGAAATAAAGTATAGGCTTTGGGAGTGATTCTTATGGAAATGGAGAGGAGGAAGATGAGAGTCATGTTTCTATAATATCAAAGGATTATTTGGGAGAGATGAGAACATGGCATATTAACAAAGCTAATGATTTTACATTCCATTACATCAAATTTCTAGGGCAGGAAATGAAAGTAAGATGCAAAGAAGGCTTTGGGCAGCTCAGCATGAGTGATGTCATGAAAACCAGAAGAACTAGATCTGCACGTACTGTTTAATAACCCTTACTTGAAAATGACTTTCAGTACTGAGAGTCTTTCTCAGTCTGCCTCTCCCCTTCCTGGTATTCTAACTTGTCCTCAAACCTTCTAAACAATTCATTTTTCTCTGCGGGTCATGACAGCGATGCCTGCCTGTGACCCACCAATGGACAGAAGCTGAGGAACGTGACTGCTAAAATCAGCTTCCATACTCCGTGGACAGCCTCTAGGCAGCCAAGGTTCACTTCTCAGTAAGTTACTATCTTTGAGGCCCTTTGTGGGAAACAACCAATAATTGCTTCTCTTTTGTTTAGGTTTCAAAACATTTTTAAGAGAAAAGTCTACATTGTGTCATTATTAAAAGCCACAAGAGGAACAAAAATTCCTCAGGCTGGTTTTGTTTGACCCTGCCACCTCTGAAATCAGGAACGTAATGCCTGCCCCCCTACCCCCCACCCCAAACAGTCCTCACAATCTCGGATGCACACTCACAGCTCCTCCACCACGTGCATTTCATCAGGATCCAACAGCCACAAATATGATTAGACAATCAGAAAACAATTCTAATCAACCGTTAAACAACAGGCTTTCATTCTGAAGACGACTCACAGAGGACTGACTCATTATGATGGTATGAAGGGCTCTTCCACAGAAGGGGGCAGGGATCAGCTAATGTCAATCTGTTTAGAGAATCAGGTAACGTCGAGGGCGGAATGTGCAAATACAAGAAGCACGCACCAGTTAACAATCTTGAAGTGAAAACTTGTGGAACTTTTCAGTGAGGCAACAGCAGTGGTGGTTAGGGGCCGTGGAATGGATACATCCTGCCTGCTGATTTGATGTGGCCTATGGAGGTATGGACTTTGTTTTAGCCAGAAATTAGTTTTTCTACCCCTCCCCGCCCCCAGACCATAGGGTCTGACGAAGGACTTTGTCCTGCCTGGAAAGGAAGAAGGCCGATGGAAGGACACCCTTAAACACAGGGATGTTGAGGTTTCTATAACAAGAGGACTAGGAGTCTACACAGGCAAAGCTGTGGATTTGGACCACTTAATCAGGCAGAAGACAGTGAGCCCCAAATCAGCTTTCTTCCTGAATGTCTCAACGTGGCATGCAGTGGTGACGTGTCATATGCAAATTCAACTATGTGCACAGCTGTCTTCTATAAATAATTTTTTAAAATCCAGTGAGATTAGTTTGCATGTGTACTCTTCTTCATTCCACACTACACAGTACATGATACACGTAAACATATACTGTAGCACAGACTTTGCTCACTCATTCACTTACACCTACTATGTACAGGAACTGTTCCCAGTGAATAAAACAGGTCAGGAAAATCCATGCTAATAAGGAGTTAACTTTTGGTGAAATGCCATATTCACAAAACTATGTGCTCTACTTCATGGATATTTCAAGCATTTTCATGGTTAATTTTATTACTTATGATTTTTACCTGAGGTGGGACACGAGAGTCTACCATCCCCCAAAGTCTGGACTCCACCATACCTGCAATCTCACATTCTGAGGGCCCCTACTTACTTGTTCCCCAATCCTAGTGGTGAGGACAAGGACACGACAGACGTTTAGGTTTCTGGCCCAGCGTCCTTCCCATTTTACCATTTATTGAACCTGAATGTGGGCACTGCCAGCAGCAAGTAAACTAGGGTACACACACATTTATTTTCTCCATTCCTACTTCTTCCCAATCACCAAAATGCTTGGTTTGGCTACATAAATAGAATACTAATTATCTTTACCTGAGAATGATCGCAAAGGGCTACACAGAACAAGGTATATATACTGTTAAGCATATGCTCAATTTATTTTTCCCTAGTCAACCCAGTATGTGGTTCACACGGGCCAGTGATCTGCAGTACAAGCAAATACGCTGGTGTCCTCGGCACAAAGTTCAGGCCACTGAAGTGTCCCCTTTAGAGAGGAGAATTTAACAGCATATGACATGCACAGAGCCACGAAGTTCTAACACAGGAGTCAGCAAGTGTCAGCCTGCGGGTCACATCCAGCTAGCTTCTGCTTATGTAAATAAAGTTTTATTGGAACACAGCCATGCTCATTTGTTGGCATATTGTTTGGGCTGTTTATGTGCTACAATGGCAGAGTTTAGCAGTTGCTAGAGACCACATGGCCCTCAAAGCCGAAAATGTTTTCCTAGCTGGCTCTTCACAGGACCAGTTCGCCCACCCCTGGACCACCAGGAAGAATAGCTGAGAAGTTGTGCAGAACTGCTGAAGTATAAATTAACATCTCAAAGGCAAATGACAACTGGTGATAACTTACTCTGCAGATCAAAGGCCAAAGGACCAGCAGAGAGCACAGCAGCTCATTTGGACGACATCTGAGGGTGCCAGCACTTTGTCCTGCCTTCTCGTCTCTCAGGCGCTTTCTCTCTCAGGCGCTTTCCCTTCTCCACAGGGCTCACTGTTCTCCCCAAATGGAACTTGTGCTTTCAGCGAATCCAACTGTACATCTCCCCTGTCATTGCGAGTGCAGCAAATTAGGTATTTTAATTTACCTGCCTGCACGGTAAGTTTTTTTGGAGGAGCAGTGGAGAGAGTGGGGGGTGGGCATGCCTGGGAGTGCAATGCATTTCCTGTGGGTCAGAGCTCTCAATGGCTCTAACAGGAAAAATTCCTCACATCTGTTATTATGCAAACAGCCCGTGGAACCAAAAATAAAACCCATAGTGATGAAAGCCGGCATGTCAAAAGATAATTTTAGACTTATTTTAAGACCGTAGAAACAGCTTCACTGAAATTTAAAAACCACACCCCCAAAATAACCAACACCCTTGTGATTAAGTTCAGCCCTGCTTTAAAGGGATTGTAACACACTCCAATTCCCTTTCACAGACCTCCTACCTCACCGCAGCCCCCAGTCTCCAGACGAGGAAGGGAAGAGAGCATTCTTGAGGTCTAAGACGACCCAATGGTCAACCCAATGGTCACTGACACTACCATCTCTTATAGTCGCTAACGAAGTTCTTGTATTTCTAGTTTTCAAACACACCTGCATACACACCAGGTCTCATGTTGGGGGCTCTTTCTGTACATACAGGGTGGGGCAAAAGTAGTTTTACAGTTGTGACTAAGTAAAACACAGTTTATTCTTGTACTGTTATTTACTAATTGCTGGATTATTTTCCACACAAACTGTAATCTACTTCTGCCCCGCCCTATACTTACCATACTGTTCCCATTTGCCCCTATCTGAGGTCCAGTTCTCTAAGAACAAAGACTATATGCTACCCACACCACATCCTTGTGGTCCACCCAGAAGTGGCATCCATTTGCCTAGCACTGACACAGACAAATAGGCTGATACCAGGTTGTAGTAAAAGGAAAGACAGCATATATTTCAAAGGTACTGGTGAAAGGGGAGTGAGCAGCTGATGCTCAAAGACCCAAGCCCCCCGATAATCTGCAAACGGGGTCTTTTACAGGTAAAAGTCACCAGTAAAGGATCTGGGGTTGTGGCTGTGTTGATTAGTCAGTTATGATGTAAATTTCCATGGTTTTCCTAATCTGATTTATTTCTCCCCTGGCATCATCCTGTCATCCTGTTTGGGGTCTTCATCACTGGGGTCAAGAGGTCTACCCATTTCCAAACAAACCAGAGTTCTGCAACCCATCTTCAGATTGTAAGTCAGTTGCATTACCTTCAGAGCAGAAAAACAAATCTATCCCTCTTGGATTTAAAAGGCCACATCCTTTCCTTATGTCAAGCAATATGTTGCTTGAAACCTGCTTCATAGGCACATCTCTAGGTTCCTGGACACGGCTGTATTCTTTCATAATCTTTAAACAGAAATCGTGACAGCCAGCTGTGCGCACAAAGGTGTTTTTCCTCTCATGTGTTAAGTTCTTTTAGCTGGGCTAATAATCAAATCAACAGACACAGATTAACAGCAGAAAGTGTCCAGAGTCTGTTATATGAATATCTATTTGGGGGCTGTAAGAACAGTGACCACAGAGGTACAGAGTAGCTGAGGTATACATGCCATTTCCAAGCTGGGAAGACAGCTAGGCGGTGAAGAGACTCCAAAGGGCAGGGAGGGCATATCCACGGAGACGGGAAAGCAAATCTCCGGCAAACAAGTGTTGGCTCACCTCTGGCCCTCGTGGGAGAGATCCTCCATCTGAACCTCTAGGCTGTGAAGGGGGGAGGTTTGTTTCTGAGTCTTTTATGTCCCAGCAATCAAACAGCTTGAAATCAATATCCTAAAAGGCATATTTTGGGAGTGGCAAAAGCTGCTTCCCCCTTCACAGTGGAGCTATGGCTCTTTAGAGAGCTAATGTAACATTTTTAACTAAAAGTTAAATTCGAGTAATTTTTATAATTTGCTATCAGTTCCATTCCCAGCATCTCACAGGGTGCTTGGCACCGGCCAAGGAAGGAAGGAAGGAAGGAAGGGAGGGAGGGAGGGAAGGAAGGAAGGAATGAGTTACATGACTTAGAAGATTTTTTAAAACATGAACTAGGATTACAGTGTACCCAAGTAACACTGTTACCTACTTTTAAACTGTGTAAAGAATCAAGATTCAACTATTCACAATATTTATGTTTCCTGCTACCAAGCTCTCTGAGGCTACTGTCTCTGGGTTCATTATGTGTTGTGCCGCTTGTCCGTTCCCTCTGGCCCGAGTCTCTGTAACGACAGAACAGTTCGTTTTTAACTGTAAGCTCCTGTCTGTCCTGTTTATCTGCAGACTGCTCCCAGGCCCCATCTGCGGACAGTTGCTTAACAGATGCTTTTGATGATGACAGAAAAAAAAAGGGTTAGGAAAACTTAAGTTCTCACATCTTATCTTTCTCCCCTCCCAGCCAGGCCCATCCTGAAACAGAGATCCTGTTAATGTCTGATGCCCCACCCCCATCCCCAAAAGCTTCTGGGTAATGGATCCTGCAGACCAAGGACAATAACTATTGTTTCTTGTTTTCTGGCTCCTGGAAAGCTCATTATTGCTGGACAAGGATCAAACCTCTTTGTCTTTGGTTCAGACTCAAAAAAAAAAAGACTCTCAGCGGGATATCCATTTAGTTCAAATCCCTGCCTGTAGTACAAAACGATTTCCCACCATTATTTCCCAGCATTCACTTGTGTGGAGGGTGAGGCCCAGCAATGAGAGAAGCCAAGGATAGGAGGGTTGCAGGGACTCTGCTTTCTCCCACCCTGAATGGTGATTCACCAAAGATAAAGCTGTTTGGAAACCCTGGAGGATTTAAGGGATGGAACTTCCCCACAGGGAAACTCTGATTAGGCCACAATGAGAACTTTCCCTCCATGTTCTACAAAGACCTTCAAGTTTGATGGCCTGAACCCATCTTTAACCTCAGAAACGTACTCACTGATAAACCTGACACATGTAAGGAACAACAGCGCAATGAAGTCTGCTGCTGTTCAGAACGAGAACTTTTGAAAAGCACTCTATCTCAGCTGAATTTTAAAACAATGCTCCAGAATCAAAGAACTGAGTCAGTAATATATACATTTGCTAATTCGACACTTGCTGTAACACAAGAACATAGAACACCAGCTAAGAATGGAGAGTTCTACTCTAATAGTTCAACACCTGATGCCAGGTCTCAGGTACATAGCTCTCTTAACATTCAACTGGTAAACACCAAAATCAAAACAAGAGCCCAGCTTGCCAGCTTCAGCCTCAATACCTGCCATTCTGTGCTGGGACAAACTACACAGGGTTTCAGATCAAAGTGGAATATTTTTCACTGCTGATGTTTGTTTACTTTAAAAAGGTGGTTATACCAAACACAACTTGAAGGCAGGTTCTATTTTACATGCAAAGCCACTGAATAAATAAACTCCAGATTTGTGGTTGCCTCCGTTTTCTACCAGACTCTCAGTAGTCCCTGGAGCCCAGCTCCGGCCTTCAGGACAAGGAGGCAGGTGGGAAAGATAAGCTAAGAAAGCTGCCAAAGGCGCCAGGTGGTGCTGTTTCCAGAAGAAATACTTCTCTCACACCACAACCTCCAGAAGAAAGATTAGCAAGCAGGCGGAAGGATAAGCTTGCTAAGCCTTTTCCTGTTACTTCTGTAAATGTCTGCACAACCAAACCTAGTCATAGAGGCAGATAAAGCACCTGCCAGGCAGTCAGCAGTCCTGGTTCTAGTGCCACGTCTACCCAGTAGTGGCACTTGGCTAGTGTCACTTCTAGCTTTAGCCAAGCCACTTCCCCTTACCTGTCAAATAAGAGGTTTGGTTCAAATTATGACTTAAGATTCTTCCACTTTAGGCCCTGGCTGGTGTAGCTCAGTGGATTGAGCATGGGCTACAAACCAAAGGGTTGCCAGTTTGATTCCTAGTCAGGGCACGTGCCTGGGTTGTGGGCCAGCGCCCCAGTGGGGGGGAGCCATGTGAGAGGCAACCACACATTGATGTTTCTCTCTCTCTTTCTCCCTCCCTTCCCCTCTCTCTAAAAATTAAAAAAGAAAAGATTCTTCCACTTTAAAAAATTATAATGTTCCATTCAAATTATGCTCTAAAAGAGATTATTTTCTTTGCTTAACACTGCACGATATTAGCTATCCTTTCACAGAGCAATACACTTAGCATAAATGTGAGTTGCATCCCTTTTTCCCATTTCTTGCCTCTTAGCTAGATCCTGTGGTAAGTCTGTTCCATTTTTTTTAACCCTCCTGGACGAGCACAGGGAAGGCCTTCCCCAGACAATACTTGCTCCAATGCAGACACACGGACGTGCAGGACAGTCAAAGCCAGAAACAAGGCGCTGCCCTGCAGGGAGCATGAGCACGAGAAAGGGGGCGGGTGTCTAAGGCTCAGGCACAGAGGAGACAACCGCGTCGTTCTGAGTGATGGGCACCAAGATGTGGACATGGCCTTGGAATGAGACTGGCTACAAGTAATCTTTTGATTGTTTCACTTTCATTTACTTCCACATAATCTTACATTCATACTGCTAATTGACATGAATTTCCCATCACTGCATCTCCTCCTTCCTCCTTCTGATGGAGACAATGAAGAGTAAAGATGACTGAGAAATACTGACCAAAAGAAAGTTGATATATCACCTCCAGGGAACCTGTTGTGACAGACTGGATTTTCTGAATAAACAGAGAAAAATCCTTTAAGCCCACCTGCTACCTTTGTTCAAAGGGCCTAAATTCAATCAGTAGCTCTACTTCAACCCTTTTTCTACTTCCTGGAAAACTTCAGACTTCAGGGTAAATGTAGATTAGAATGTGTACTTAAGACTTTAAAGGGAAGAGGGGTAGGTAATGGGTTTAACCTGGGGAAGGAGGGGTCCAGCTTAGAACAAAGTCGGGGTCCCACCTCCACCCTACATGAGTCCTGAGCTTGAGTGGTCCAGAGAGCCTAGTGGACCACAGTGATTGGGACAAGTCCTAAATAGTTACGTGGATAAAAATGCCAGATTCCAGGATGCAAAGGGGTGGACGAGTTACAGCAGGAGAGGGCTGCTGCGGCCTGGGCCTGGGCTCTGCACGTAGAGTTGCACGCACCGCCCCGGCACACTCAGCGGCTTCCACACTGCCCACCAGAACGAGTGAGGTAAGAGAGCCCTCCGCCCATTTTGACATTTACAGCCCTTTCAGAAACTCGTGGACTCAAAGGGTTTAAACTATGTTGGGAGTTGCAAATCCAAATGCCTTGGGGAAGGGTTGAAGGAGTAAGGGGAAAGGAGTGAGACAGGCTGTAAGTGCACATCCAGGAACAGGGCCTTTGGAGAACGAGAGCACGCCAGCCCTTCTAAGGGCCGCCAAATTTATTTATTTATGTATGTATTTATTTTTAATTACCCAGACAAAAGCCTGTAGGCTAATTTATAGCTCCTTGGCTAGGAGAGTTCAGGTGAGGCAAGGGCTAAGGGGTGGGGCTGGGGGGACGGGACTCTAAACAGCAGACCACTTTCATCAAGTCCAGGGAGAGAATGGAATTCAGGAGCTGCTTTCAAGACACAGGGGAAGCTGCAGCCACGAGTCAGTCCCCTCCTGTCCGGATCCTGTTAGGTCTTGTCCAGTGTCCCTTTGAAGCCCACTCCATCCTGCAGCATTAGCACCCTGGCTGAAAGGAACCAGAAAGCTCTTTCATCCAGGGAGAGAATAACCATCACAGGAGGGCAGTTCCGCATTACTACTCACTCAAAGGAAAACCGACTGAGTCCCAGCCAGAAAACAGTGTCAAATGAAACGTTTCCTAAAGAGATCAAGTAAGCTTAGCAACAAGACAGAATGCTTTCTAAAACAAATGAAGGAACAAGAAGACAGTTATCCAAATAAACATCTGAGTGGCCTCTTTTCCTAATATGAGAAATCATTTGTCAACATTTAAATTTAAAACAAACATACAGTACACAAAAAAGCAGTGTTCCACATGGTGGAAGATGTATTTTGGTTCTGAAAAAAATTGAATTGTGAAGATGCAGCCATCTCAGGCACCACCTACTACCCATCTCGATGAATCAGAGCAGCCCAGGAACCGAGTGGAACATGGACAATGAAAGGGGATCCAAGCGCTTCAGGTTAGGGACGTGTGAGGCTCTTCCCACCTCAGCATGGCACACTGAGCTCACAGGGGAAAAGACCTGAGGGCCACCTAGGTCACCTGTCCTCCCTTTTCCAAAGCAGGCTTGGTTTTAGAGACCCCTCTTCCACAGAAAACAAGAAGTCCTTTCTCCTCCCTCCTCAAATGCCCCTGTAGCTTCCCTGGGTGCCCAAAACTCAAAGCATCACCTGCCTCCAAACCAAGAAGTTACATCTTGATTTAGTGGTACAGGTCAGGAGGCCTAAACCTCTCATCCATTTTTTTTTAGCATTCTACATCTAAAATGGATTTCATCCTCCAGGCATCAAATATCTCAAGACTATACCCACTTGAATGAGTGGGTTACAGGCATGAACGACTTGCAGTCAAATGGCTCCTACACATTTTGAGGTGGGAAAATGCTCCAGAAGACAAAAATCACGCCCTATTTAAGCAGCACAGTAGAGCTTTCTCCAAGCCAAAGCTCTCGTGGGAAAGAGGAGTGTCCCTAGTGAAAAGAAGCAGGGCGAACTTTGGCCCAGCCGCTCCCTGCAGTTCCCTCTCGTTCAGATTTAAACACAGGGCGCATTCTGAAACCAAGGCAAAAACTGAAAATATGTGAAAGGGCTGCTTCCCTCAGGCTCTTAACTGGCAAAGCAAAGGCCCGTGTGGCTCCGGACAGAGCCCCGGACACTGCACAGGAATGCTGGGTGGGAGTCAGTTGCACACTCCCGTCCAGCCTGTTACAAACACACATGCTTTCTCCTCTTCCCGGCACAACCCCAAACATTTCCAGAGGCCAACAACGAGGGGGCGAGGACTGCAGCAGAGCCCAGTGTGCCTCCTGCTAAGGGGACCTTTCAACACCCACCCTCAAGCACGGCCTGAGGATGAGATCAGATTCTATTCTATAGGCCACAAAACAAGCTGACTTTGTGACCAGCTGGCCGGCCCTCCTGTGAGGCCCTAAAGTTGGAAAAGGATTGATTTCGCCCACAGGGACCTCATTCTCTATGCAGGAAGCTTAGCCAAACCATTTTTAAATAAGTACATTCAGGGGATAGGCAAAGCAACCTTTCTAAGAGCCTCTATGAGGTTCCCATTTATAAGAACCCCTTCTCTCTCCCCTCCCTTCGTCCTCCTGCTCTGAGCCCAAATCGCCCTGCACACACGCCACTGCTGGGCTCACCGCCCCCCAATGTCTGCACTTGTCCCTCTGATGGCAGCCTCCTGACTCAAGAATCTATAGTGGCTTCCCATATGCCATCAGTCAGTCCACAGTCAAGTGCCTCACCTTAGCACTCAAATTCCTGCATTTTACAACAGAAAGCTTCAGAGGGCCTACTTTACCTAATGGACAAGAATATGTCAAGTGCATTTAGGAAAATGGTTGTTTTGACACACTTGATTGTATTTAGAATGGTCTGTAGTTTCAGAATGAGGTTGGGGAGAACAAGCACTTCCTGGGAGTAGCTCCTGGGAATGCCATCTCCCTTTGAGGTGGGGTTCCAAGAGCACAGAGTGCTTAGTATGTCAAGGCAAACAGGGCTTGCAAAGCTCGCCTTCCCTCTTTCCCTTCCCCTTACAAGGGAGCTGCCAAGAAGCAGGCTGTTCCTCTTCCCTACAAACTGCCGCTGCAGATGAAGCCTGCCCTGACCTGGGTGCACTCTCCAGGTGGGTAAGTCTGACTCATTCGCAGATCAGTAATAGGAAACCCACTTCCTCGCAGAAACAAGTCACACTGTCTCATAACTCTGAGAGGGACAGAGGTGATGTTTGGCATGTACCAGCTGACACTGAGTCTTTTTGTCAATTTGTTTAGGACCTAGGAGGGCAAAGATGGTGTTATTTATTGAATTCCCTCAAAAACTCCAACACATCCCCACCCCCTGTAACCTGGTTGATTAAGAGGCCTACTATGGGGCAATTCCAGAAGGCTCTCTATGTGTCTCCATCAGCATCACTTACCAGGCCCACCTCTACAGACATTTCCCGAGAAATGACTGGAAATCCATCCTCACCTCTGGAGACACCCACCCTACAACAGGTCACCCTACAAGTAACATATCTAGAAAAGTAAAAATCGCCCTGATTATCTATGGAATTATCACAGGCTTTATCATATGACAGATTAAGTGTTTACAACAGCTGCTTCCTAAGATGTTGGCAACCATGCTTACAAGAAGGGAAAGGCACAAAAGTCTATAAGAAAAACCTATAAATCTAATCAGAGACAGCTATGAACAAGGCTCAGACAAAACACACAACCCTCTCTACCAAAAGCATCGATTGCTTCCACTCTACTACTAGAGAGCAAGAGGATGAGTGGTTTGCCTGCTTGGCAGAAAAGCACTGAAGAGGCTTCCCTGAAGGTTCAGAGAGAGTGAGAGTAGCCAAAGCCGTGCTGGGGTGGGTGCGTCTAACCGCTGAAATGGATGTTTCCCACACACCCTCATCAGCCACCAGAAATGAGGAGAGTTGAAATGGGCAGACTTACATGCTCTTTCATCTTGCTAGCCACAGTTGGTGACATCATGATGCAACAGAGGACGACGACAAGAATGAAGTAGAGAGCATACATGAAGCGGGTACTCCGGGACTGTCGGATCTTGGGGCAGCAGCCACAGCAGAGGGAGCAGCCAGCAGACCCGCAGCAGCAGGCCAGCTAGAAAAGGAACACACAACACCGTCTTAAAGCCGCTGCTTTACAAACCTGCTAGCCCAGCCCCAGCCCTCTGCAGACCGATGTTTCAGGCGACCATTTTTCTGAGCCATCCTGCCCATGGAGCATGCTGGAACAATTCAGTATGTGAGCGAAGCTGTTGCCTGAATTGGTCTAATGTTGTCTTGAATGATAAGTGTTAAAGCTTGGGAGAAGCCCAGTAATTAAACATAAAAGGCACAATTCACCTGACACATTATCATCATTACTTTAGGCAAAATAAAGATTTCTGGGATCAGCTAAAAGCTAGAGAAGCCAAAAACTAGCAAAAGGCCAAAGTGAGGTGAGGAGAACATGGAAAACAGGGGATCAGGCCCAAGAAAAGGACCTGCCATTACCCATGAGCAAAAGAGTAAACTGTATGAACACCTGGGGACGGGTAGGTGTGCTGGCATCCATCCTCCTTCACAGGAAACAGTGGCGCGTCCAACCTGGATCTCAAAAGGAACAGATGCCTCTTACCCTGGCATTGTTTACTACAGCTTCGTGCCCCTAATGGTAGGCTTTCGGCTAATGAGTGGGGCCCCGGTGCAGAGGAACTCAGAGCTCCGGCTGTCCCTCTGCTAGCACACACACCTTTTATTTGGGGAAAGCAGCTCTTTTTTTTTTTTAATCTTTGGACTTGATTGGTCAATGCAACTAGATACTATCTGGGGGTACTGAATAAACAGCGATTAGGTTTCCAGGTGTGGGTCTGTTGTTAATTTTCTTCTTTTAAAACACTACATTTTAGAGTAGTTTTAGGTTTACAATAAATTGAGAAGGCAGCAGACATTTCCCATGTACTCCCACTCCCGCATGTACAGGTGCCCCCATTTATCAGTGTTACTCACAAGAACGTACTTTTCTTTTTTAAACCATGGATGAACCTGCATTGGTATATCACAATCACCCAAAGACCATGGTTCACCTAAGGGTTCACTGTGTATGCCATGGGTTTGGACAAATGTATACTGACATATGTCCACCATTATAATATCATGTAGTGTACTTCCACTGTCCTATAAGAAACTACATCTTCATCAAAGCACAGGGCAGTAGAGTGTAGTGTTATAAGCTCAAGCTCAAAGTCACCCTGCCTGACTTTGGGGATTGGGTCTGCCACCTACGAGCTATGAACCATGAGTGAGTTACTAACCCTCTTAAGACTCCTCATTTATAAAGTGGGGGCGGTAACAGTATTGATGATTATGCTGTGATCTCTTGGACCTTATCAGACACACCTCATGTTGGGGAGGGATTTCTACAAGATAATCATAAACTGCAAATAACTACTAAACCTACCTGTATTATACTATCGTCTATTTCAACCTACAACCTAACAATTCAGTCTCTTGATAATGATTTGGAAGAAAGTTCAAGACCCTGCAGAGCTGCAAATCAAGCATTAATTAGAATGCCACACTATAAACATCACTTAGAACGAGAAGAGATTATAGGTCAACACGTGTAAGGCAGGCTGTAATCACAAGGAAGTTATGGTGGCTCTTGGGAATGTAGCCATTTCCCAAGCTATTGCATCTACTTCATGAAGCTGCCATTGCTTGAGGCCTTGGTCATTCTGTACTGATTCATTACTTTAAATTTTTGCTAATGTACTCTCTCTCCTTCTTCACTCAGTTTTCCAAGCCATCTTCCCCCAAAGACTCCTCTTGCTTCATAAGGTTATCCACTGTTTAGTAAGATTAGTTATTCTACTTGGGCTGAGCTAACAGCTCACACAAGTGGGACCCTAACACTACTGCCCGTGTGGTGTTGTATGGCCCCTTCCTGTACAGTTCATTCACTCAGATTTTCTACCCCCGATTTCACTACGTGCTTCCCACGCACATTCCACCCGGTCTCTGGGACCCACCTCCCTCCTCCTCATCTTCCCTGTTCCTTTCCGACTGCCTCCTTCACTGGGGGCTGGCTCTTTAGTTCTACGCTCTTAGATAACCAGTCTTACTGTATTTTAAATTCAAATGTGATAAACGAAATATCCTA
The DNA here is from genome assembly GCF_004126475.2 of Phyllostomus discolor. Classification (NCBI taxonomy): domain Eukaryota; kingdom Metazoa; phylum Chordata; class Mammalia; order Chiroptera; family Phyllostomidae; genus Phyllostomus; species Phyllostomus discolor. The sequence goes on from NC_040905.2 coordinate 49,881,760, forward strand.
TTTGAGAAAATTTTTAAAGCAGTTAATGTTTCCCATGATAGGCCCTTCCCACAGTAGAATCAACACTTAAATGTATTATCTCCACAGAGGGAAAAATGAACTGACACACACATAACGTGGGCCTAGCTGGTCAGTTAAAGACACAAACAGTGACGGAGATGTAACTACGAAAAATGTGAAAAAGAAATCATACTGGTTTAATCCTATTCTATTATTAAAGTCACGTTGCAGTCGAAGGATCCGACTTTTCAAAGCTTTTTTACTTTCACTGCCCCTGTATATTACGGTATGATTGATAGATAAGACAGACAGATAAGTAGATAGACATACATACACACACACGCGCCTATAAAATCCCATACCGTTTTCCTAGTAGCCTAAAAGTTATTTATCAAACAAACTATGCCAACAACGAAGGGTGCAGTGCATTATCTTTAGCTAAATACAGGTTGACCTAAACAACAGGTAGAAATTCAAAACAGCATCCATAAAAGAAATTATTATATTAACATCTAGGAAAATCTCACTTCTTTCTGGAAAAGTAAAAGTTAGAATGAAACAGGTTCACACCCAGCCCCTGCCACTCACAGCTTTATTACTCTGAGTATGTCACTGCCCTGGTCCCTACCTTAGACACTGGAGTAATTCCCGGCCAGCCTGACTTCCAGGGCTGTCCCATGCTTGAAGAGGAGTGCCAGTGTCTTGTAGCCCATGGCTTCAGTAAAAGGCCAAAACCTTTCACTGAACAAGTCAGGGAATGTAAAACACCAGGAATGAGCCCTATTGTAAGCTATGGACTTTGCACAATAATATGGAGTCACCACAGGTTCATCAATTGTAACAAACGTACCACTCTGGTGAGGGGTATATCTGCCATGTGTGGGGCAGAGGGTGAGTGGGGAATCTCTGCACCTTCCTCTCAATTTTACTGTGAACCTGGAACTGTTCTAAAAACTAGTCTACTGCCCTGGCTGGTGTGGCATCGTCCCACAGACCAAAAGGTCACGGTTTGATTCCTGGTCAGGGCTCATGTCTGGGTTGCGAGTTTGGTCCCTGGTCGGGGCGTGTACAAGGGGCAACTAATCGATGCTTCTCTCTCATATCTATGTTTCTCTCCCTCTCTTTTTCCCTCCCTTCCCCTCTCTCTAAAGTCAATAAGCATGTCCTCCAGTGAGGATAAAAATAACAACTGAACACAAAATAAAAAGTAAATTCTATTAAAAACAACAGAGAAATGAATAACACGGTGCCCATCACCCGCTCAGTAAATGGATGCTGAATGAATGATGTGTGGTAAAGTCACAGTGGCAACGTTCCTCCAAGGGGCCGGCAGCCCAGGCCACGGGGCCACGGGCACAAGTTGTGCGCCACACCCTGAACCTCTCATCCCAGCACTGTACCACAAAGTACTCGGGCTTTAATTTGTACAGACTGCACACTCGCCTTTTCTAGAAGAAATTTTTATATGCTCAAGAAGGACCCAAGACAATCTCTTTGGAGGGCAATGCTTGAAATTCCTCTGGAAGCTCATCGTGCACGTATACTTACACAGTGGCCCAGAGACTGGGGTGTGAGGTTGTTCACTACAGGCATGGAGAGTCTTATTCTCCAGACACACAACGACTAGATAAATGAATCATGGGCTATCTATACAACACACAGTAGTTAAAAAGAGTATGCCAGTGTTATGGGCTGAATTGAGTTATTCTTTCTACCCCACGCCCAAAGTGTCCACATGTTGAAGTCCTAACCCCCAGTATCTCAGAATATTTGGATACAGGGTCCTTAATAACATAATGAAGGTTAAACAAGGTCACTGGAGTGGCCCCTAATCCAATATGACTGCTGTCCTTGGAAGATAAGATGAGGACACAGATACACAGAAAGACCATGTGTAGACACAGGCAAAAGACAGCCATCTGCAAGCCAAGGAGGGAGGCCTTAAAAGAGACCAACCCTTTGACTCCTTTATTTCAGACTTTTAGCCTCCAGAACTATGAGAGGTTAAATTTGTCTAAGCCACCCAGCCTATAGCGCTTTATCACAGCAGCCCCGGCAAACTAACACAGTCGTTATGCCCTGATGTTTCATAGATATATGCATATCTTCACGTGCAGGGGTGTGTGCGCCATGGCTACCCACGTCAATTACCCACAGAGTGGGCCTCCGTGTGGGGAGGAAAGGAGAGGCCTACTTCTCCCTGCTCTGCTCTCTGTTTGTGTTTTTACTATGTGCATTGATCGCTGTTGCAATTTTTGTTAATAAAAAAGGAACAGTGACTAAGAAAAGCAACAAAGTTTGAAGATATTAATAGGAAGCATTTGCAAACATGGCACTGACTCATGTGACTTTTTTTCTTTCTGAAGAACCTTCCCCTCCCCAACACAGTGAAAAAGAAAAATCTCAAAGAGCCCTTCATACCCTGACCCAGCCAACTTCCTTTGAAATAGCAACCGCATGAGTAGCAAAGGCTTTTCCCAATACAAGGCACTTTGTTCTTGCCAGGGCAGAGCCCGGATGAAAGGACACCCACTGCCTGCTGCCACCTGGAGCTGAGCCTCACTCCCAAGTGTTACTTTTCTCTTCCTACTTAAGGGTCCCCACAACACAGTCACGCTCTTGCTCACACACACCCCACAGTAAATACATAAATATCAGTCTCCCTCTCTGCCCTCCCCACCAGCCATGGACACAGGCAGTTCTAAGGACCAATGCCAGGCATGTGAAGACATAATCACAGGAACATGAGCTAGGGCTGGCAGTAATGTCCAGGCTCCTGTTCTGTCAAATTAAAAAGCACAATTCCTTCAACCTAGAAGCCCCGGCTGCCAACAACACCCACGGGAAAGAGTGAAGAGCCAGGAAGAAAGTAAAGCCCAATGTCATAACCAGTGTGAGCACACACCCCACGCACACACCATGTTATCTTACTCATAAGAGACCCCTCTCTCCATCGAGTCTTATTTTCACCGTGCTAAGAGGCGTGGAGACCAGGTTGTTAAGCCCGCAGGGACTAGGAGGGACTAACTGGTGGAAAGAACAAAGGTCCAAGAACACTAGGACCTGGATTCTAACTCTGTGTGGCTCTGGGTAAGCCACCTTCCCTCTCTGGGTCTTGGTTTCCCTCACTTGTAAACTGAGGAAGCCTGGGTGACAGACGATAGATAGTAAGCACAGAGGTTTCATTTCACATTCAACTCCGTGTAGTCGTGGCCTCCTGGCATACTGTGCTGAGGGGGGCTCTACAGCTGAAGGTCTGGGCAGGGAAATGCAATGGACAGCAAGTGCCATCTTCCAGAGGCACGGTGGCATCTACACTTCACTCCCGTCATCCCTGCAAGGGATGATCTGACATCCCTACCCTCCATAAATTTTTAGATGTTGAAAACAAACTGTGAGAGGCAAACACACTGAGTTAACCCCAAAGCAAGAGAGAAGAGAAGTCAATCAAAAAAGAAGAACTGAGCAGTACAGCAGCCAAAAGCTCTCCAAGCGCCTCATAGGTAATGTGAGCATCACTCTAACTGCTTCGTGGTCGATGTTCTGCAAGGGACAGCTGCCCCCCCAGTGAGAGACTCATCTGTGATGACAGCCCAGGCACCCATGAAGTCATGTCCCCTTGACTCCATCTAGGGAGGTGGCAAAGTCACAGGACACTTCTGTCACAAGAATCATCCCAAATGTGGGTCAAATTTTTTAGTTTCAATGCTTTTATTTTGGATGTGTAAATCCCTCAGCAATGTGGAAAACACTCCTTCTGAAGGACTCATTCCTCAAGGGCTGCGAAGAGCCAAGTTGGCGTTAATATGTCTAAACTTAAGTCCCAACTTCAAAAGGAAAGAACCTTCCAGTCCAGCACCGCCCCTCATCCAGTCCCTTTTCCTGGCTTGGAAAAACAGGATCACTAGCAGAACTGAGGAAAGACAGAAGATAGTTTTTAAATTACACCAATTTCAGCACTGCTGCTTACTACGTAGCAAGGGGAGGCGCAGTAGTAAGGAAGGTCCTCCAAAATAAAGGCTTGCCAAAGCTGTCAGAAGCAGAACTCAGGTGTTCCTGGGTGTGCTGGGCAGTTACACCATCAAGGAAATAGAGACATTAAAGACATAAAACTGGATTCGAACCTTTTCATTCAATGGTGCTCTCTTTACTTTAATGGTGCTCTCTGTACTTTAATGGCATTTAGATTTCCATGCCATCCAGTGACACACAGTACCACCCATGCCATGTCACAGCCCACTCTTCCTCTCTCGCCCTTGAGGCTCTCAGATTGCCCATGTGGTCGGCAGAGAGGCAATGAATAATCGGGTCTACTTCCATGGCAATGTTCATTTAAGTTCCCGATTCAACAGCCAATATTTTGCAGCTCATTCTCCTTACTGCAAGCCCAGAAATAGCCTCCCATTGACTTATGTGGGCTTTTGTTCCCACCACAACAGAAAGGCAGTCAACTCTTGCCATCCCACCCCCCAATGGTGCCGGTTACTGTCCTTCTCTGGTGACTGTGCAAGGTGCAAGGGACTGATGGGACTTGAAAGCCAGGAGAACAAGAACACACAATTCCTCTGCTCAATAAAAGATTATCTTCCCACACCACCAGCAGAGTTGCAGGCAGTCCCTAATTCATAAAATGACTGTTTCATAAAACTCAACACATTATATACTGTGTTGGTAAGTTGGTTTGTATGAGTTTATAGTGCATTTCTCCCTACAAAAGATTATGGAGCCCCCTATTAAAGCTCACTTAATCCACTATATTAGCTAACAATTAACACAGTAATTAATCTCTTACTCTTTGCAAGCCACAACAAACATCATTAGCTATTATATCACCACCACTCAACAGAGCTGAGACAGAGGCTCAGAGAGGTTAGGCAACTGCAGGTCGGAAAAAAGCTGGCAAGTGGCGACCAGGGCAGACGACGCTCACCCGAAACCTCGGTTTCCTGCAGGAGGGAAACTAGCTATGTGCAGAGGAGGCGGCAAGAGAGAAAGCCGTTTTTCTCTCCTGTTCCTGGGCATACAGCAAGCAGTTAACAACTATCTGGAGAAGGCACCTCCCTTGCTGGGCCCCTTCCTCCTCCTGCCCAGGCAGCCTATGGCCTCAGTGGACCTGGGTGACCTCTGTGAAAGCCCTGCCCCAAGCTGCTGAGCCGCCCCGTCACCAAGCTCCCTACCTCACCATCAAGTCCTACCCCATATTAAAAGCCCCGTTCCTAATCCTGTGAAAACAACCAGACCATTCATTCACTCAACTATTATTCTATCACGTACCTACTGCGTGCAGTGCTAACTCCTGGGAATGCATCAGTAACACACCTCATTTCTCCCCTCACTACACCAGAATACAAAGATGTACATGGGAATGACCATCTGTGTGTTATTAGAAGACAGAAAGGGAACCTGGATGTTCAAGGAGAGAGTAACGATCACAGAATACAATGAACCTATGGAAACACTGCAGATTATACGGAAACATTCACTGCCTTGGAAAGATGTCCACAAGGCCTTAACTGAAAGTAGTTCATAACCCAAGAGTCTAGAGAAGGCTAGCATCTGGGCACAAATATAACAAGACAGAGATCAGCAGTAACAACAAAAAACGACCTGGAAGGGTATACCAGGAAGTCGACAGTAGTTAACACAGCTGTAGGATCACGAGTGACTATGCTTTTCTATATTTTCTGAACAAGCACTTATAATGAGAAAAACAGTAAACGTTTCTATTTGGTAACAAAACAAAGCCACATTCTTGTTCCATCTATTTGGTAAGCACTCAAATATTTGTTACATAAATCAGCAAGTAAATGAAGTCCACTTCAGCTGTGATTGGTAGAAAACAGCCAGAGTGAATTCTCACTGTAACTAAGGCATAAAACGAGAATATTTTTACTAGGTGTACCTTTAAAAAAGGTTAAGATGGGAAATTTTCTGGTTTTTTTTACCACAATAAAAATAAAAATTCTTTAACCTTGTAATATTTTTTAGAGTTTTATTTACATAGATAAACCTTTACTTGGTAGAATCTGAAACAAAAATGAGAAAAATTGAACAGCTATGTGTAAGTTCATAAGTTCAAGGAGTTAAATAAGCTATACATTTGCCCTGTCCAGAAATTAGCTCTTATACATATTTTCTTCATCTCAGTTTCTTGTATTTTTTTCTTTTTTGAGTTTAAAGAATCCCTTAAAAATGCCAAGGCTTCCACAGTCCTTCCCATAACCGTGGCAGCAGAATCCTGGGGGTTTGTCAGAAAGGAGTTCCTGCTGGGTGGTTTCTCACTCTGGTTTCAACAGTGACTTGTTCGATTTCAGTCAATGGCATTTCCATGAAAAGCAAAGGCAAGGGTTAACGGCCTTCCTCAAGGACACTCAGCACGCACAGGGTCCGAATCTGAAAGGGGCGGAGACAGGCTGTGGACACCCTGGATGTCTGACAGTGGGACGGGGACAAACCCTTCTCCTGGCGGGGAGTCCCTTTCTCAGGAGGTTAGGGTTACTTTCGGCACCAAAGAATGTTGATCAAGTTCTCTGCTCTCAGACAGCAGTTGGATTCTTTGAATTATTCCATCATACCACTTTCCACATGTGATATATTTTAGTAGGTTTAAGGTTAAAAGGTAAACTAACTCTACTTTCTGGCAGTTCAACAGCAAACAAACATTCCTGGGAGGCAGATCACTTACAGAAGGTTGTCAATCTCAGCCCCAGGACATCGGGGGCCCTAGAAATCTTTGTTGGGGGCTATCCTGTGCACTGTAGGATGTTTGGCAACACCCTTGGCCTCTACCCACAAGATGCCTCTACCCCACCCCCTTCTGCCTCCCAAGTGGTGACAATCAGCAATGTCTCAGACCGCTGCCCTCCCCCTGTCTGTGAAGAACCACTGATTTAGGGGTTAATAGCAAGAGCTATGGAGTCAGGTTGTCTGGATTCACACCCAAACTCAAATACAGTCTGATGAGGCAGCCTTGGACTAATTCCTAGGTCTCAGTTACCTCATGGTAAAATGGGAATAAAAATGCTTACTTCACAGGGCTGATAGGAGGATTAAATGAGACAATTCAGGCAAAGTTCTTAGCACAGAGCCTGACACAGGGCACACCCTCCCCCCACCCAAGAGCCAGCTGTTACCACCATCCGCACCATCATCGTCATCTCCCTCCTTCCCACAGGTGCCTGTTCTCTTCAGTCCGTCAGACCAGACCGACAGGGAAGAAGTAAAGATGGGAGGGGGAGGGAATCAAACCATTAATCCCTGATTTATAACAATGTTTTTCCTTTTTCTGCTCTAATGTGGATGATAAATGAATTATGTTGAAGGAAAATACTTTCAGAAATAAAACTCCTAAGATCTGAACCCAAGAGAGCACCCTCACCACTTGGGGAATGGCTGTCCGTGTCCAGCACTTCCTACACGCCCGAAGGCCAGAGCCACCTCCACTTCCACCGAGGGGCAAACCAGGCGGCTGGAACACTCACCTGCACCCACGAAAGCCACACATACCTGCCACAGGGCAGGGCTGGGAAAGGGGGAAGCTGAGAAAGTTGTAGAGGAGGAAAAAGATGGTGTAAGAAAATGAAACCTGGAAATTCAAAATGGAAAAGTGTGGAATGTGGGAAGAGAAGTGCTTATGAGGCTTAAGTCATTTTTAAAAGTTACTTTTAAATCTCCTCATCAAAATAAGGAAGAAAACAATCTTGTTTGTTTAACTTTATAGGAGCTTATGAACAAGCAGTTAATGAAATACAAAACCCAAAATTCTCTCTGATTGTGTCATGGAGATTATGCGACACTGGAGAAATCTGCCAAGCCCCTTCCAGGCGGCGCTCCATGCCAGTCCACCGCCCAGACCCTGCCAAGCCACAGCCTGCTCTGCAGCCGGGTGGCGGAGGCCGCAGAGCCAACCCCCAGCTAGATCCAAGCGTGCTCTGGGACGCGGACCTGGGGGAGGAAGGAGCTGTCCTCCACCCTCCTGGGTTCTTTCGGCCGGTCTAATAATTGAATTGACAGGAGACAGATTAGATCAACAAGAAAAGATAACCCAATTTAGTGCACACCCACACGAGAGGTTCAGGGACAGAGAGTTAAAACAAGGTGTGCAAGGCATTCTGAGGGAAGGGTGAGGTAAGGCACCTCAAGGCTTCAGAGAGGAGGAAGGTCATTCGCAGGAAGACAGGAGGAGCAGGTGTTCAGTACTTAGACGTTTGCCCTGCCCCACAGATAGTTCATAAAAAGTTATTTTCTGGTAAAAACTGTTATGAGCAAGCACACCCCCCCCCACCGCATTTTAAATCTTTAAGGGAGAGAGAAAAGTTGATCTTGGGACCACAGGCCCCTTAATTGCCTTCAGCTTGAAAGAATCCACGTGCCAAAGCAGCACATCTTGGGGGGGCCTGTTCTGAACCCCTTCAGAGAACGGATGTGAGCTGTCTCACCAGCTCGGACGGTTTGAGCAGGGAGAATCTCAGAGCTCAGTTGGCCAGTAACTTCAAGGGGTTAGCAGCACACTAAAGCCAAGTGAAATTCTATGTGCAGCTCCAATGCATAAAACATACGGGTGCACTGTAATAATACAAATATACGTATATATTCATAGAACAACTATTTCTTGAATGTTTTCTGGTGACCAGACACTATTCTAAGAGATAGAACAGTCCCTGTCCTCATAAAAACTTGCATTTAGTGAATTTATATCATAAAACTCAGCATCCCAAAATTCTACCCAAACTGAAACATGTCAGAGCATCTAGGCTGAAAGTCTCTGATCCAGTCCAATCCTCTCACTTTCCTGAGGCTCAAAATGGTTAGTTGACGTGGTTCAAGGACAATCCAGGATGGGCATCAGTGGGCCAGTAAGAAATACACCAGTTTAGTTAAACAACTCAGCAATCTGGAGGAAGGATGAGCTAGCTGATAACTCAGCATGGGGTCTCACGCTTCTGTTATCTATAGTGCAATAAACTAACAGACAATCCAAACAAGTACATGAAGTCACCATAAATAGGTTTAAACAGTACTCCGTTGACCCTAGGAAGAAGGCAGTAAATGTCTAAGTGTCTAATGGCTTTTGAAAGGTTTCCACCTCAACACAGTTAAAATGAAAGGCTCGCTGCTACAGATGAGTTAACCCTGGCGGGACCGGCCATAAAACTGAATGCTCTTGAGCAGCTCCAGGGTATGTTGGTAAATGCCCTGCTTCCTGATGTACCTCCACGCTTCTAAAAAGCGAAGAGCAACCAAATACCTCCTCCAACCCCACGTACAAGGTCGATTGCTGGCCACTCTTCCTCCCTACACCACAGAAAGAAGCCAGTCCTCAGAGGACACTTCTGACCCACTACCTGGTGACAGGGTGCCTCTCCGAAGCACAGACTAACTCTAGTGGTTCTATGCATGGAAAAACTGGCACACACCACCTACCTTAGATTTTTCCAGCAGTCAGGGCTGCACGTAATCCTATTCTTTATCGTACATAAAATGCTGGATAAAAGGTGACACTTCAAACTTGTTCTCATGTCAATGAATAGATAATTGGAAACAAATGTCAGACAATGGGCTGGGTTGGGAAACTCACGGCCCTGCGTGGATGCCATGGATGGAGGGGAAGGCCCCCTTCGACTCCTGTTCCCCCGGGAACACTCAGCCCTCCCTCCAACACACTCTGTCCTTCTGCATGAAAGCCTGGTGGCCACATGAAAGGCCCTGGTTTAACAGCTTTTGCTTGGAGCTGAAGTAACAACCGCACTGTTTTCCTACAGCTGAGGAAACACTTTCCCACAGTTAATTCCACCATTCATCAGTCCCTCAAAACTGCAGGAAGCCTTCTTTCTAGCCCTCTTCTCGTTTCATCCTTGAAATCTATCTCCTCCTCCCACTGCTGGCCTGACGAGGAAAGGATGGATAGGTGTGTGCCTCTCCTCAGCCAATGTCTGCCTGTGATGGCCTTTTCAGCTGAAGCGCTGCCAGACGCCCAGTGGATTTCACCAGCACCCGCCCGACCCTTCTCCCACCAGGTCCTCAGGACAAGGCCGGCTGGCACCGGTGAGGATGCTCTGATGCAGGTACGGGTACGGGCTGCCTCCACAGCAGGCAACTCCATACACATGCAACTCCCCCCGCAACTGTCCCCCCAACTTGAGAAACTTCCTTTTAATGTTCCCAAAATACATTTGCAAAAGGAACCAGGGCCAAATCAAGGAGCCATGAATTGTATTTCTTTCTATTAAAATACCAACAGAAATGAATATATTCTTATGTAGGGGCCCCCACCCCAACTTTCAACTTTTTTAGTCATCAGGGCATTGCCTATGAAAGCAACATGGGTGGGCTGAGCGGAGTCTACAGAGAGGTTTCCCCTGTGGCATTCTTTTTAAGGAAATGCTTCACTCTGCCCTAGACTGTGAAGACCAGCACCCCAGCATCAAAATCAAACACAGTGGACCACAAAGCCAGGCTGATGCACACACTGAATGAACTGCTATCGGTAAACAGGCCCAAGGGGCAGGCAGCTCAGGAAATGGGCCTTAATTATAGTTATTTGTTCAGTCAAGCCTAGCATTTCTCAGTCGGCTTGGTGGAGTGGATGTTGAACTAAGCAGAGGGTTCCTTTGATGACTCTGTGTTTGTCTTGCCCCTCTTTCCTTCCCCCAGAGCCCCAAGGGGCAGGAAGCAGGTTGGGACCAGGACAGAGCTCACAGGCAGATGGGGCTTCTGAAATGGCAGCATCCACCTCCATGGAGAAAAGAAAAAATCACAGTACTAGGCCTCATCTCCCAGACAGGAGGCTGGGGGATGAGAGGAGGGCAATCCAGTAGGAAGTCACTAAAAAATCTTTCTGGCCCCTGACTTGGTGGTAGTAGGAGGAGAGACGAGGGAAACTTCAGAGCTTGCTGGAGTGAGTGAAACAGGTTTGGCAGGAATGTGGGTGTGAGCCCAGAAAAAGCTGGAGTCTGGAGCAGCCTGGAAGAGGTGATGGAAAAAGAAGGTGGAGCCAGGCCCCTAAAACAGAACAAAAGCAGAAATTGCTTCATAGCAAAAGTAGAAAGTATAGGGCAGACACTAAAGAACCTTCCCAAGTGTGATTCACGGGCCAGCCACGTGGGCACCACTGGGAGCCAGTCAGGCCCCACCCCAGACCTACTGACTCAGAACTGAAACCTGCATTTTAATAAGCTCCCCAGGTGATCTGCGGCTGGCTCTGTGTTCTACCCAAGCTCAGGGGCCATGGTGAGTATTTTCCTTCTGCAGTGGCAGGGCCTTCTGTTCTGAGGATCCAGCATCTGAAACGAATCCATGGCAGGCGCAGGTTCAGATCACACTTTTAAACAATCCTGCGTTTAAAGCTGACAGTCCAGCTCCTCATTCCGGACCCTTCAGGATGGCAAATGATAAAAGCAAGTTTCCCATGGGATCAAACACTGCTTCAATGCCAGCAGATACGAGAATGACAGAATGAAAAAGATATCTTTAAATAATTTAATATGGAAAAATGCTAAAAGAAACTTCCTTGGGGAAAGATAAATACACTAAAACATCAACCAGAGTTGTGAAGTTATATGATCTCTTTGTTTTCTTTATCATGTCCTGGTTTTTCCAAATTTTCAACATTAGCATCAATTTCATAAGTCTTCTAAATTAAGAGAAAATTTTAATAGGTGAAAATCCAAGAGTAGAAATCTGATCCTGAAAACAGTAAAAAGCCCATTTAATTTGCTACCCTCCACATGCCTTATGACTTGCTATTTTATTTATAAAATTTGCTTTATTGGGGTACATTAAATAGTAAGGCAACCTTGGCAAAATCAAAGGGTATCAGAAGAGAAAAAACACTATGAATGAGTTTCAAGGACAGCTTCAATGAAAGCAGTCCCAGCCTCGCCCTCTAGGGTGAGCCCCTCTGGGGAATGCCCTATTGTGCCTTCCTCTAGAAGAAGAATCACGGACCCAGCCACCAATGGGCCTGTTTCAGGTGATTTCTCAGGGGCCAGGCAACACTTTGGGGACCCACTGTCTCTCGCCATTACCTTTCATCAACACTAGCAAGTTCAGGGCCTACAGAGAGACTTAATGATTTACGACACGGTGGTCCCTGGACGGAGATTTTACTCTGGAAGAACAAAACTGGGCCACCTGGGAACAAAACCCCAAACTTTGGCCTTATCTGCTCTGACCCAGGAGTTCTTACACCCTGCTGTTTCATCACTCTTATGTCACATGCTGGACCAAAGGGTCCATCTTTGAAATTAAATCATGGTCAATTTCTCCTACTTTGCAGGAACAAAATCTAATATAGTTATTTTCTGTATTCTTGAGGCTCTGATATCTGGGTCTGGCTGACTCAGGAAGGACTGCCCCTCCCAGGACTAGCCAACTCCTAAAAATAGCAAATTACTCTCCTGTGAGTCTACCTTTCACGTGCAAACCAATCAATCCAGGGCCTTTACTCCGGGCCACCTCTTCTGCCTGGCTCTGAAACTCCAAGAGGTAAGAATTCCCAGGACCAGATACCAGACAGCCAGAAACCATCACTATACCCCAGGGCCCACTGAAATTATTCACACTAGCCACTCCTAAAGCTGCTTGCCTGCCTTGCCTTGCCTTCCCCAAGGAAATGACACTAAGGGCTCCCGCCCTTGCTTTCTCCTTGTTCCTCTGACTCCTCACTAGTCCTGGTGCTTGCCCTGCGTGGCCTGGGTCCTCCTTTGTCTTGGGAACTCTGAGTAACAGACCCTTTTTTCAATGGCAGTTGTTCCCTGATCTATTCGTTGGCTTTGCCATACCTGGATGATAATAAAACCTATGTTTTAAAACATACTGCCAAAATGGCTTCATTTTCTCAATTTTTATTTTTTAATCCCATACATTTTCCTTATGCTTTCACCACCTGCTCCCAATTATGTAGAGGCAGACGGCAAACAGAAAGAACACATCACAATATTAATGGAAAACTAGGAATCAGAAGATGGTGTTTAGCTTGCCTTTTCATGAACAAATATGCTTGGGATTTTACAGGACATGTGTAATAATCATATTCTGCCATAAAATCATGTCCAGTTCATATCACTAACCTTCTCACGGTGCTGAGCGAGAAACACCATGCTTCACAAAGGGGACAAGTTTGAGAGCCAACGTTCCAATCAAATTAAATTTACAGACTAAATTCCTCGTACTCTTAGGTATGCAGAAAACCTCAAAATAAAGTCATTATTTAAAATTCTAGGGCAAGAAAACAAAACCCAAAAAGCACTAAGGCCGAATGATGATGCAGCACCCCTCTCACCATCCAGAAAGTAAGGCGGGCCTGATCTGAGGGCAGGCCCATGCCGCCTTCCCAAAGAAGGTGAGGAAGAGACGAGGGTAAGTAGGGAAACATGTAGAAAGATGGGCCAAAATTAGACAGCGGAAACAACGGTAACCAAAGCAACAACACGAACAAGTTCATAGAAACACAATGTATTGAGCACCTATTTTTTTTCAACCTATTAGATTCTTTAAATACATTATAGAATTTGATGTTCATCATAACCCTACGTTGTTATCACTAACCTCTATTATAGATATTTTTTTAAAAGGTGAACCAATAACAAAAACATATCAAGTAAATAGAAGAACTGGTATTTCTGCCTCAGTCAGATGCCTCTTAAGCCCATTTTCCCCCTACTGTGTAATGTTTACTGATCAGTGCAATACCTGTTTTTGGAGGTGGGGCGGGGCAGGAAGTAAAACACCACCCCTACTAGTCTCCACATGCCTTCCTGCAAATTAGAAAAAGCCTGAGCTTGAGTCAGGGCCCAGGACCTGGATTTCCGCTCTGCCGCCCTCTCAGCTGGTTACCTCTGTGTAGCACACGAACTGTGCGAACTGTGCGGCTTACTAGGCAGTCCTAGCGCTAGTGCTTCCCCCCACTTCCCCTGGCCAGCTTCATCCACCTGCCTGGATTAAGTTCCTTTTATAAACTGTCTCAACTCTATCAAATTCATCACAATCGGAATTAGGTATTTTGGGAATGGTTTACTTAAAATCTGTCCGCTGCATTAGACTCTATAGTCCATCAAGGTAAAGACTGTCCATCTTCTTTTAGGCTGTGTCCCCGGTGCCTAGCCTGGTGCCTGCAACAAAGCAGGGTAACATAAATATATGTTGCCCAACTGAGGGGTTCATTGTCTTCCAGGGAAGATAGGGCTCTTATTGAAATAACTGTGGCAGGGGATGGACAGGCACAGAGCTAAATCAATGGTGCATGGTGCAGCCCAAGGAGGGAGATGTGACTTCTAGCTGAGGTCATCCCGGCATGCTCATGGAAGAAGTGGTGTTTTGTTTTTTCTTGGTGGTTTGTTTCTTTGTTAGAGTCCAATGTCTGCACGAACCAAAAGCAAATATAAAATCATTTGTACCATCTAGAGGAGGCATTTGCTTCTTGGTTCTTCTCTTTGCATTTTAAAGATTATAATGGCAGGTATGCCTGTTATGGGATCAGGGAAATTGTGTGAGTTCCAAGTTCCGGAGGCCTGTAAGCTAACTTCACATGTGACTGGAACTCTGCACTTCCCTCAGGAGACTACACTCTTCCATTCTCACATTCCCACCAAAGTGTAACACCTTGATCACGCCTTCACAAACTTCCTGCCAGTCTAACCAGATAACTGCCCTTCGTGACCGGCAGGAAGAGCAGCATTATTCCTTCCATTATAGAGATGAATGTGAAACCCAGATAAGTTACTTTATTTTTGGAACTTGTTATTTCTAACATAGCACCCTGCAAGGGTTAAGAGTAATGAGAGCAAAACCTTGACAGCATAAAGAGAGAGGTGGCTGGTAACACTAGAAAAGACAAGGACAGCCCTGGCCAGTGTGGTTCAGTGTGAAGCAACATCCCATAAACTGAAAGATTGTGGGTTTGATTTCCAGTCAGGGCACACACCTGGGTTGCAGGTTTGGTCCCCAGTTGGGGCACAAGAAACCGATCATTATTTCTCTCTCACACTGATGTTTCTCTCCCTCACTCTCTCCCTCCCTTCCCCTTGCAATTAGCACGTCCTTAGGTGAGGATAAAAAATAATAATTTTTTAAAAAGGACAGCAGGTTTGCTACCTTGACACTGCTTTGAAAACACAGGGTTATTGCTGTATGCAAGTGTCATATGCACATATATGCACACACATGTGCATGTGTATACATGTATGCACATGCATGTGCACCCAAGAAAAGCAAACAAAACTCCAAGAGATAGAGCAAAGCCCCAGCACCCCAGCCCTACTTCAAAGTGTCAAGCTGTGCAGAGCCCCACAATTTAAGAGGTCAGGAAATTATATGCTTACTGCCATCAAAACACCAAAAATTAAATATGGGAGTGTCTTGGGCAACCAGGAAGGCCCTTCAACCCAGTAGTCATTATAAATAATAGTTACCTACAATTCTCAAATACTTCCTCTGTATCAAAGCACTACACCAAGATGCTTCCAAAACATTCTTCATTTAATCTTCTAAAGGGCCCTGCGATGCAAGTATCACAGTCCCCATTCTATGGATGATGAAACCTGATTTTCTGAGTGCACAGCTCAGCAGAATTCCAAAAACTGTTGTTACATGACCACATCTCCAGGAGACTGGAATACACTGTTCTGAAGCTCCTCCCTCGGCCCCCACACAGAAACACAAGCAGGCGTGTGCAGTGGAGGCCGGATGCAGTTAGAAGAGCTTGTTGGACCCATGTCTTCCTCCCCTGCCCTCAGAAGCCATTCCAAAGCCTTGCTGTGAGAATACCTAGAAAATACACAACTGTACTTTCTAGGTATTAGGTAGGGTCCTAAGTTCTTGGCAAAGATTTATTTCTTCCTTACAACTTCATGAGATAAATACTCATTTACCATTTTTTCATTGGTATTTTTTAATTTTTTTCACAAATGAAAAAGTATTAATTTTTTGGCATGAAAATGTACTACTTTTATAATCAGAAAAAATTAATAAGCTATACTGACTTTTCAAAAGTGAAGAAAAGACAAAATAAGAGGCAGAGAAAGACATAGAAAAGAAGAGGAAAAAGGAATGTCAATTCCATTTTTTCACAAATGAGAAAGCTGGGGTGGAAAGAAAGGAAGTAACTTCCCTAAGGTTCTGAGATATAAGCTCAGCCTACTGGGCCCTAAAACACTTACCCAGATTCTATGCCACCATCTCTAAACTGGAACCACCATCGCAAGTTGCTGATGTACATGCACAATAAAATTATTTTGTACAGATAGGGAGGATGTTTAGACGTTTCTAACAATTATTTTGCACTCAAGTTAGTTTGGCACTGGTAGCAGGCATAAAATCTCTGCCTCGTGAAAACGTCCCACAATTCACATCTGTCCCACTGTTTGTATTAGAATGCCTCCCACTCATTCTAGATACACAAAACTCTTGGAAGCTAACTATTGGTATTACAGCAAGATACAAAGCAAAAGCAGAAAACAGACATTATACTTAGGCTTCAAGCAAATCTATTGATCAATCCAGGAAATTTCCATTCCCTAAAATTATCACTTCAATACTTTTATTATACATATACATATTTTTAAAGCTAATTTCACAACTTGGAATCATCTCTTTTCAGAGATTGTATAAAACAAATTAATTTGCAAACAACCTTTGAAGTTACCAAATAACTGAAAAATGATCGATGGAAACAAACAAGAATTTGAACTCACCTACATTAAACAGTCATGGTTTAAGTCAACACTAAGAAAGAGTAAGTAAACAAATAACAGAAACTTGATCCCTGATGTAGGCTGACATCTCTTGGCTTATGAAGCAATACAAAAACAGAGACTAGTTTCTCCACCCCACCCCCACCATATCAAAGTTATGATGAACATCTGTAAGGATTACATGAGATCAGCCATGGAAAGTGCTTGTAGCCCACTTGTACATAATAGATGTTCTACAATAGCTTGTAGTATTAAATGCTCATTCCATTCAATACAGGGTTATTACACTCTGCTCCTCAGTCACCTCAACTACAAAATAGAGATAACAGTAGTTGCTACATCACAGGATCATCAGGATGGAAAATACAGGGTCCAGCAGAAGTACGCCTGTTTGAGTGTAGTTGGTAGGGTAGTGATATGGGTGTAATAGTTATAGTTTTAATTTGAACATTTCACCTAAAATGCCCTATGATGTGCTTGAGTGTGATATTGTTATGTTACAGAATTCCATGCTTATGATTTTGTATTTGTGCTGGTGTTTGTGAAAAAGTGGTGTTATTTGTGTTGGACCCTGTATACTCAGAGCACTCAGAACAGCGATGTTAGATACCCATGTTGTTGCTAGGGCCCTCCAAAAGGAAGCTCAGACAGAGGCTTGTGGGGCTAGTGTCAGCACCTAGTTGTTCTAAAGCAGCTATCCCCGCATTCCCTCAAAGTCAGCCTAGCGCTGATGGCTGGGAAGACTTCCCTGGCTGCAGGCTCTCCTCCCACTGCTCCAGGCACTTCCCAGGGGACAGGGGACCCAAGGGCTCCCTTCCTCTTGGCAGCTGAGGCTGCTCTAGCAACTTGAACCTTTAGCCTTGTCAGGGCCTGGTATCACCCAACCCTCACATCTGACTGAAAAGCTTTTCCCTTTTGCATTTCTGTTGGCCAATGTTTTCCAAAGAGGGCTTGGGGGTGGAGGGGAGAGTTTTATAACCGCCTACACAAACAACAGAAAGGCGAGAGCTCCCAGCACTTACTTCCAAGTGCTGTGATGGACGCTGTTCTGCGTGGGCAAATTCTCCCAAGCTGGGAGGCAGTTACTTTTACCATTCTCCCCACTGGAGCAAGGAAAACATGGGCACAAGGGGAGTAAGTCGCCCAAAGTCATAGCTTATTAGAGGTGAGGACAAGACCCAAACTCAGGTGTGATTTCAAAGCCAGCTTTCTTAACTGCCTCACCAACCTGAGTGTGGAAAAGGGAAAAAAAGGAATAGCATTTCATTAAAACAATAATTACTTTGGAAAACCGAATCAAAATCACTTCTCAGTTAAGTTATTGCTTAATAAGTGAAAATATTAAATAAAGAACCAGCTACCACTCTATACAATAAGGAAGTATACTTTGGTCCTGCCAACCCCATTACTCAGGAGCAGTTTAAATGATCTATGGATGGATGGCTCCAGTTTCTACTGCCAGGGTTTATATTTTGTGATTTGTATAAACTAAATCATCTCTCAGGCCTCTAACACCTACTACTACTCTGTGTAGCTTCCAATTAAACCTGTTCAATCTCACAATCACACAGAGATGAGTCAACCATCTAAGAATGACTAAGAGTGACCAATCCCCAACCCCCAAAACGTATTCTCTAGCCCACTGACTGACAATCCTGCCAGTGGGATAAACAGTAAACCAAGGCAGGGAGGGAGGGGGAGAGACAGGTCTCACCCACTAACTCAGCAGTCCTTAGCCTGGTCCAATAATGATTGCCAGGTGTTCCAACATCACAAGAAACACCATGCTAACACCTTGAAACTCTATGCATCATTTCCACTACCTGGGAAAGAAAGCCTTTGAAACTATCTATTCATCCCAAGGTCTAGGAGGGGGAAAGGAGAGAGTCCACTGTGCTCAAAGAAAAAGCCCATAAAACACCTTTGGTTAATTGCCTACCTCTGGCCACTATCTATTTTACCAGGGAGTCCCTAGGGCTTACAGAAACAGCCCATAAATAACTTTGGGTAACTGCCTCAATTTTAACTAACTACCTTCTGTCACGTATCTGTTTTACGACAAGATGACCAAATGTGGTCTGGAGCAAGATAAGGATCCGAGCTAAGAGACCTCCACACGTACCTTCATTTGGGTGGTCACCTGCCCCTGGCGGGAGGTGGGGGGGGCTGGCACCACCTTTACCAGTCAATCAGTATGTAACTTCTTCACCTCATCCTGCAAGCTACGTAAGTCCTCAAGACAAAGGACCTGGAACTGGATATCCAAATGCAAAAGAATGAAGCTGAACCCCTTTCCTTATGCCATACACAAAAATTAATTCAAAATGGATCAGACCTAAATGTGTGAACTGAAACTATGAAACTTCCAGAGGAAAACACAGGATTAAATCTTAATGACCATAGGTTAGGCAAAGTGTTGTTAGATACAAGACCAAGAGCACATTTACACCTGAAACTAATAGAAAATAATACTGAATGTAAACTATAAGTGGAAAAAAACACAAAAATACAAGAAACAAAAGAAAAAATAAACTGGACATCAATATTTAAAACTTTTACACTATAAATGACACTATCAAAGTGAAAAAATCACTCAGAATGAGATAAAAATATTTGCACCTATCATACAAGGAGCTGGTGTTTAGAATATATAGACTTCTGAAAATTCAAGAATAAAAAAAAGCCCAATTTAAAAATGGGCAAAGGATCTGAATAGACATTTTGTCCAAGGCATATGAAGAGACAATAAGCACCTGAAAAGATATTTAACATCATTGCTCATTAGGAAAATGCAAATCAAAACCAAAATGAGTTACCACTTCACACCCAATAGAATGGCTGCATTTAAAAAAAACAGACAGTTGTAAATGTTGGGGAGGATGTGGAGAAATTAGAACCCTCATACTCTGCTGGTGGGAATGCAAGATGCAGCAGCTTCTTTGGAAAATTACCTGGCAATTCCTCAAAGGTTAAATATAGTTACCATACGATCCAGCAATTTGACTCCCAAGAGAAATGAAAACATGTCCACATAAAAACTTGCAGTAAATGTTGAGAACAGCATTATTTAAAACAGCCAAAAAGTGGCAACAACCCAACAACTATCAACTAATAAATAGATGAGTAAAATGTGTATATTCATAAAAAAGAAATGAAATACCAACCCATGCTACGACATGGATGAACTTGAAAAGCATGGAAAAAAAAAGTGAAAGCAAGTCATAAGAGATCACATACTGTAAGGTTCCATTCACATGAAATTTCCAGAATAGGCCGATCCATACAGTCAGCAAGGAGATTAGCAGTTGGATGCCAGGGCTCTGAGGAAGTCTGGGGGGAAAACAACTGCTAATGGCCACAGAGGTGACAAAAATGTCCTAAAATTAGACTGCAGAGATAGCTGCACAACTTTGTAAGTATACTAAAAACTGCTGGATTGTATACTTTAAAGGTGTGAGCTGTAACAGTATGTAAGTTATATTGATAAAACTAATTTTATAAACTTTATAATGAATTTCTTTAACTAAAAAACAACCTAGTATAGTCCTTTTTGGACAGATAAGCAAGGTCAAAAAATAAAAATAAAAGCAAGTGTCAAAAATAAAACTTCAGACAGTAACTTTAAAAGGTTGGACACTTCTGTTCAAGAGAGAAGTAAAAGGGTGGGCATTTCTCCAGTTCCACTTTAATAATAAAACACTATGAGGGTTTTGAACACCTGTTAATTTAAACAGGAATAATGTGTCCCCAAGGGCAAATGGCCAGCACTTAAGAGCTGAAATTGTTTCATGTGTTTCTTAAATTATGGATCAGCTATAATATGCTTTGTAAAGTATACATAAAATATTTCATGGATCTTTCAACGTTTAGTTTCCTTAAGAGACAACACACTGAAACAGCTGAATCTTGTACTAGGGCTGCCATTTCTCTAACCGTGTTCTTGTCTTGTACGGAAGCAGCCCATTTAATACCTGCTAATCCCCGTCTACAGCCCGCTGGAGTCCTCTGACAAAGACTGATCATCTTAGCCCTCACTTGTATGGGTGGCATACTCTTTTTTCTAGTTCTATTCAGCTCCATACACTTCAGCTAAAAAAATTTTCATTTACATATGTAAATTATGGATAACAAAGATAAAAATAAATTACACCACAAATACCTATCAGCTGTGCAAACAAAATGATAACCTCAGCTTCCTGTCTTAATGCAAAAATGGGTTAAATCTGTTATCTCTAAACCCACTTCCTAAATACAAAACACACACACACCACCACTTCCCTCTTCCCCTCCCCCTCTGTCAGGGTAATATCAAAATGAACACAGTGCCAGAAAATGCAGTTATGTAACGTATAGTTCACACATTCAGGTTTGTTTAAACCTAAAGCTCACTAAAACAAGCTTGAAATTTTTAAAAGAAGTAGCCAACACATGCTCATGATAAATTCAAACAGCACAGCAAGGTTTCAAATGAAAAGCAAATGCCACCAACATCATCCCCCAGTCTCCTGTTCTTATTCCACTACAGCAGCCATTGTTGACAGTTTCTAGTGTATCTTAAAAACTCTTGGATATTTGTGCATATACACGCATCTTCATATACAACATGTGGCTATTCCTCTTGAAAGCTATACATAGGTTCATGCTGTTCTTTAATCCCTACTCAACACTATGCAGTATATTGGAATCTCTCCTCTGCACACACAAATTTTCTTCATTCTTTTTAATGATGACATAGTACTCCATTGTATAGAAGGCTAGTGATTTATTTTAAATAGTCTCCACTATCAATGATCAATAAAGATATTTTGCATTTACTTCTAATACAAAAAATAGTAAGATTGCTAGATCCAAGACCACAAACATATTTAATTATGATTCAAAGAGAGTATGCTGAGTTAAATACTCCTAGAAGGGTGATAAACCGTGAATCCACAAAGGCAGATTTTTCTATCACCTTGTCAATTCTAGGTTTTATAGTTTTCAACTTTGCCAATCTGATTAATGAGAAATATCTCATTTTGAATCATATTTTTAAATTATGAGTAGGACTAAATAAGCACCCTCTCATGTGTTTATTGGCCATTTGCATTTCCCCCCTAAACTATCCATCCCTGACGTTTGTCCATTTTTTTATTGTGTTGATTTATAAGAACACTTTTTGTAAATTAAGAAAAATAGTTCTGTCCTATGAATCGCTGTGTATCCTTTGTGTTTTGATTTTGTTTATATTTTCCTACGGACAAGTTTCTAACTTTTATGTATTCAAATTCATTAATTTGGCTTATGCATCTTCCATCACAATTAGAAAAACCTTGGCCATAGCAAATTATTTAAAATTTTCACTCATACCTTCTGATAAGTTCATTACATTTTTTCCATGATGGCTCTAGTAGCACTTAGCTGTCTTTAACTTCATTTGAACAGTTCTGTTAGATTAAATTGTGACAGCTGTTGTATCAGTGTGCATTTTTTAAAAACCTTATCAAAATTGGTGAATTTTTGTGCAGCCATTTTAATATTGAACACAGAAGAGAACAGGCAACATTTTCAGTGTATCATGCTTCATTATTTCAAAAAAGGTAAAAATGCAATTGAAATGCAAAGAAAGATCTGTGCAGTATATGGAGAAGGTTCTGTGACTGATGGAACATGTCAAAAGTGGTTTGAGAAGTTTATTGGCATCATTGACTTTTTGGCCAAATAATTCTGCTCTGTGGGGCTGTTTTATGCGTTGGAAAAATGATTAGCAACATCTTCTGATTAGCAACATCTTTACCCACTAGAAGCCAATAGCAGGAAAGAGCCAACATACTCAAAATACCCGAATCAATAAAGTTACTGGTGAAAATGAAAAATGTTTTTTATTTTATGGAAAAAATTAAACAGACTCTTTGGCCAACTCAATAACCCTTTTTATAGACCACTTTTAACCCATTTTAATGCTGTTAAATATTAGTGCTACACATTATTTTAAAGTAAAGGGCATGGATCAAACCTCAAAAGAAGTTTATTCACAACTTACGCTGTGGGCACTGCTAACCCAAGGCACAGTACCAGCCCTCCCTATAACAACTAACATGAATGCCTCCATATTCTGGGCCAGCAGCTACTGTTCCAGGTGAAAAATCCTAGAAGATGCTGGTAATTACCCCATTTTATGGATGAGAAAAGTAAAAAACAGATCAAAGGCACACTACTGGTAAAGGGCAGAGGCTACTCTAGCTGCCCATCACCAGAACCAGCTCTTAACTACTCAACTACTCTGCCTCTGTGTGATGGTGGATGGAAAAAAGGGGTTCTGTGGAAAGTAACCTCACCAGGTGATCGATCATAAATCCCTAGCTGGGCAGGGCATGGTGGAGAGTCACCCCCCAAGCCTGTAACTTCTTTAGTAAAAAGTTTTAAGCCAGCCTTGTCCATTGTTCTTGGGCACCTAAGTAAACACACCCTTGAGATACCAGACGTAATATCCCTAGAAGAGGGTATTAACCCTCAAGAGAGCACACAATGTTGTTAAATAGCCTGTAATCCAATCCCCACCTTGCTTTCTCCCACCTCCATCTAATCTTCCTTGTTGCCTCCTTAATTTCAAATGCATAAAAGCTGCAAAACTGTAATTCTCTGTGCATTTGAGATCGCAATCTCCAGCGTAAGTCATCAGTTTGGCTCAGATAAACTCTCATAATAATTATCTACAGGTTTGGATATTTCTTACATCAACACTATCAATAACAACCAAAATATAAACAAAAAACCCCTAAGAATGCATATCAGAGCTATGTCTAAATGAATTCCCTATGAAGCATGTTTTCTCCTTTCCTTTCAAACACATAACTTTAGCTCAGTCAGCACTAAAATCTTAGTGATACTTGTGAACAGCATTTACAGTAAACTATGTAGAAAGCACAGCCAACATCATCGTGTCAAGTTTTGGAAGCACATTGTACGTGTCAAGGTGGTGCCGTGGTGGAATCATCCACTTTGCTTATTTGTGTCCTTTCTCATCTCTCTGGCTGTGCACTACCAGAAGCAGGATTCGGCCCATCTCGCAGGAGTTCTAAATGAATGAAAGCACTATCAATCCCACAGGACTCAGCGGTCCCAGTCTGGGCAGCGGCAGCCCATCCCCTGGAACCTTGTGGAACCAGGGATCACAAAGGTGGGGGCAGTGTTTGCACAAAGGCTGGTGAGTGCTACTGACATCTGGAGGTTATCGAGCGTGCTAAATATCAGGTCTCCCAAGACTCCCTCAAGAGGAGGAGCTGCCCCACCCAAAACACCAACAGCATTGCCCCTGGGACCCCTGCCTCCCAAATGCCACGCTGAACAAGCTTGTAGCTTTACTTTTTGATCAGAAGCTCTGTGTTTTGTTTAGAGTACCTGATTTTTATTACTCTCAAAGTCTTACAAACACCTGGAAGGGCAATCAATGTTGAGTAGAAGAGAGAAGGGGGCATCTCCCTAAAAATCAGGGAATACCCTCAAACTCCTCATAATGAAGGGCAAATGGAACGAAGGCATCAGCCTTCTCCAGCACTCTGAACAACCAGGGCTTTCTCTCTGCCACACCATAGCAAGAAAAAGGCAGAGACTCAATTCTGCTGAACCTCTTGTTTCCAAGAAAATGCAATCCCATGACAACCCTCATCCCTCCTCTCCCCACATCATAAGGAAATAATTTACTGCTTCGTGCTTCCCAAAGCCTGCAGCCAGAAGCCAATGCTGGGCATGACAATTTGCATAGATCGGCTCATTGGTTAACCAGCTTGTTCTAAATGGCCTAATACCCCTTACTCAGCAACCTGCAACTTTCACAAACTACTTCACTTGGTAAGAAAGCACATTCTTTAAAAATGCTTTTGGTTAAATCATATGATCCACAAGCAGAGCAAAACTTTCTGGAAAAAAAATTTTAAACAATTGCTTGGGAGTTTACAGAGACAGAAGGTTTACATTGATTTTATGACAGCAAAATACAGTGTAAAAAAAAGAAACAATGAGATTTCCATCATAAGATGAGGTTTAAAATCTGCAGCCATGAGCTCTTTTGTTGAACTGCTCTGCAAAGATAGCAGATATCTTCTGGAAAAAAAAAAACCACCAATATCTACCCATTCACTCTTCTGACATTTATCAAGAGTCAGCCATGTACTGGGCACTGGGGCACACTGCACAGGCCAGGTGAGCTGGGTGGCAACCCCTGCTGGAGGCTGATTAGCTGTGTGGTATTGGAAGAGGCCCTGACTCTGGGGCCTGCCTCCCCACCAGTAACAGAAGGTGGGTATCCTGCTTTCTTGAGGATCCTTCTAGCTCTGGAAGACCACGGTGTGAGTTTGCAGACTCTCACATAGCCATCACGGTAACCCACGACCAGGAGTGAGGTATTGCTCCCATCAGAAACCTCACAGTCAGCAGTGAGACTTTCTCTGGCTTGCTCCCAACCAAGAACTTCCCAAGATGATTTCATTTCAAACAGCCTGACAATTTGAGTACACTGAAAGTTCCAAGACTTGGGCTTCCAACTGACTTTTCTCATCCCAGAGGCACAATGTTTCTCTGTCAGCATGCCTTAATTTTCAGTGTATGTTTAGGTAGATGCTAGCAATCCCCACAACCAGGAGCAGCAGCCTCATCCCAACAGTGGTCTTCAATGGCCCGAGTGCCACAGCCCCCAGCCACCTGGGAGGCTACCTGCCTCTTCTAACTACCACACCAAACTACGGTATCCCTCTCCAAGACAAGGGCAGAAAAGTCTAAATAGAGCTTAGAGCTGATTTTGAAGATGGGGAGTTCCTGTCTCTGGAGTTGTTCGATTATTATGGTTCAAGAAATCTGAGCACAACTGAGTAGCAGGGGCAGAAGACCCTTCCAGCCACTTCTAGCAACAACTTTCTGGGACTTGGTCCAAAGGAGGGGGGAACAGCGCCTCCCTCAGCTAACAGGAGTGTGCAACGGTCAGCCTTTCTGAAGGAGGTCTGGGATGTCCAAGGCTTCCAAGCTATTCATTCTATAGTTCGTTTTGCTATACAGGACTGCTCTGAAAACATACGAGTAAATTTGTTTCAACAGGACTGACATTGAAGGAGTTCAGTGCATCTCACCCCAAAATATGCCACTTTCACAAATTGATTATTTTGACTTAAAGGCACTTGAGAAACAGCAGGTTCAAGAAGGGCACTCTGACCTCCCTTTTTCTTCCTGAAAGCAAGAGATAAAACTCCCATGTGAAAGGAGTCCTCCCTGTATCAGAAAGAAAGACATAATCAAGGACAAAAGTTGACACCGAGAGACTTCTATACAAACAGACCTTGTTAAAATAATACTTATCTTCCCTTTTCACCTCCCCACATAGTTTAGTCACTTTTCCACAACTGCTTCTTTGTTCAACCTCATATAAGAACAAGTAGGTTTCACCATTTGTTTTGGATCTTCATTTCCTTATGAGGGTGCCCAAAGCGCATAAAACTCATACATTAACTAAATGTTTATGCTTTTCTCCTGTTGATCTGTCTTTGTCAGTTTAATTTTCAAACCCAGCCAGAGACCCCAAGAGGGTCAAGGACAACTGTCTCCTCTCCCTACCACGTCAGGGGACAATTAAAGCATAACAGGATGTGCAGTTTTGTCTGTGAGGAACAGTAACTGATGGTGGAAGACTGCGCTCAGCTGAGCAGAGCTGCGTAGGAATATACAAATGCACAAACCTCAGCTCAACATGCGCGTTCTGTGTGAGTCACACTGAGGTGCACCTGGCATTACAGCTGTCCACCCAGTCTGAGAGACCATGCTTCCCCTACTTCTCAACTCACAAGCTGCAACCCTTCTAGCATCCATGTCCACAAACAAACTTCAGGTCTTTTACAAGGTCAAGTGCCAATCTTTTATGTAAAACTATAATACTATTTTTTACCAGGTTCCTTTTCAAAGAAATGTCACTGACAAAGTTTTTAAAAGCTGTGCTCCAACTCCATGTTTCCCATAATGCCTGGGGTTTATATTGTGTGATTTTGCATAGTTCGATTTTTAGGACACGTATTCATGCTGTGTTATACAGCAGGGCTATTTCCAAGATTCCTGGCTAAAGTAAGAGGCATGTACATAGAGAAAGATTACATAAGAGTTATTTATGATATTTTTTTTAAAAATACACTAAATTTCTAATAAAAGAAAAATAGTGAAATAAATGTTGATATGATCAATTAAATGTAATAAAACCACTAAAATGTTTGCTTTTAAGAATTCTTATATGTAAAACTATTCATGTTGTTACATGAAAATAAGTTAGGATATAAAACAGTACACAGAGTATGGTCTAATTTATTTTTAACATGAATGAAATGCAATAAAACAGTGTTAACAGGGTTTGTTCTCTCTGGGATTATAAATGATATTTGTTTTTTTATACTTTTCTGTATTTTCCAAATTTTCTGTAACTATAAATTATTTTTATAAAGCAGAACACACTTTTAAAATCGGTTTTCACATAATGTTGCTTAATTTATCATGGGCTTCCACCACTGATGGTGAAATTCTGATGCTTATCCCTTCCCTGAGATGCTACACGCTGTAATCCCTACAACATTTTAAGAAATAAAAAGGCAGTAGAGAAGACAGAATGCTGAAAAATATTCAATGAGTGATTCAATATTCAATATAAACCTACATTTATAAAAAATAGATTTTAAAGAAATGAATATATATAGAACATATTCTATGATCACCACTAAAGTAAATTAGAAATTAACAACAAAAATATTCCTGGAAAATCCTCAAAGATTTGGAAAATAACAATATTCTAAATAACCAGTAAGTCAAAGAAATCACAAGGAAAATTAGAAAATACTTTGAACTAAATAATAAAAATACAACATATCAAAATGTATGGGAAGTAAAATGTGGCTTTAAATACTTATTTTAAAAAGAAAGATTTAAAATAATGGTCTCAGCTTCTGTCTTAAAAATCAATAGGACTGATTAAATGCAAAGAAAGTAAAAAGGGAGAAATAAAGGATAGAAGACAAACCGACAATTCAAAATTGTTTCTTTCACAAAATTAATAAAATTGATAAACTCTTAGCTACAGTCAATTAAACAAACCCCTAAGATTCTCACAAAGGACTTACATTTAGAAAATCCATTCATTAACCCCAATCAGGGTTGAAAAATCAGGCAGAGGATGACACTATTGAACTATCCTTGAGCAAAAAGATCAACCTGGTGGTGTGGAAAAATGATCTTGCAATGAAGGGACTAGAGGGAGGAAAACCAGTGTGTAAGATGCACATTTCCATCTTCCTGCCTCTAAGTCAACCCTCAACACCCCGGCCTTACCTTCTGAGGCTGTCATTTTCCCTTTGGTGAAACCACAACGGGCCAGAAGTACAGTATTCACGAAGGTAGAGCTTATCACACTAGTTCTCACAGCTTGTGGTCCACATGGACAATTGTCTCACTCCGCCTCCATCCCTACCTTCTACTAGTCTTCCAGTACTGAAGAATCTGGAAAGTGAAACCGCCACATTTCCCAGACCCTTAGCTGTTAGGGTTCTGACAATTCATAACACTCACAATATTTGGTAGGAGAAATCAAAGATGAGGACCGCCCTCCTGCTGTGGTGTCTACCTCCAGGAAACAGCTAATTCAGTACGTTAAATTCCCTCTTGCTTTAAAATACCTAGAGTGGTCTCAGTTTCCTGCATTGGAACCCTCACACACCTGCATCACCACTGATAATGGAGAAAATAAAATGGAATAAGCACTACTAAGACAATTAAAATAGAGCTGAGAGGCTACTAAGTGGGACCTGGAAACATCTTGTGCCTCAGTTCTCAGGGCTGCTATTAAATTGCTAGGTTGTTGTTAAACTTAGCTCAAGGCTGAGCCATGAACATCCTGGAACAACTGTTGCACCGACATAAATGGACTTTACTTCCTTCCTTGTAGTTTCACCTCTCTCACATGCATATTGGAACTAAACAATGCCTGTGGGTCTAGCCAGCAATCCTTCATTTGCATGGATGAATTGAAGTTGTTTTTGCCTTTCTAAACCTTGTTTTTCTTTGTTCTCTAAGAGCACAATTTAGGTTGTTACTTGAATGTGTCCCTCTCAGGATACAACAACTCCTTTGCTCAAATAAATGCTTTTGTTTTTTTTACTACAGCTTCTCTTCTGTTAACCCCACTTTACAGATAACAAGAGTAGTAATTTAGGATTGCCCCTTTCAACAACCACATAAGGTAGGCAAGACACAATCTCCCCCTTTCAATGAACAAGGAAACCAAAGCTCAGAAAAGTTAAGACTGGGAACAGTAGTGGGCTCCCCACCCTGGGGAGGTTCTAACACATCTGATGTACACTTAGGAGGGATGTTAAAAAAGAAAAAAAGATATCTAAATTTCAGATGAGGAGTTAAAAGGGATGCTTTTCAAAGTCTCTTCCAGAAGTTTCTCTGATTCCACAATCTGCCTCAACAATTTCTACACAAATAGCAAAACCTGGATCTCTCCAGA
Source organism: Phyllostomus discolor (assembly GCF_004126475.2). Taxonomy (NCBI): domain Eukaryota; kingdom Metazoa; phylum Chordata; class Mammalia; order Chiroptera; family Phyllostomidae; genus Phyllostomus; species Phyllostomus discolor. The sequence continues at coordinate 49,910,962 of NC_040905.2, forward strand.
ACTAGTTATGCCTTTCCAGAATTTTCCAAAGAAAAATAAAATCCCAGTGGCTTCAACAGACTTAAAACAGCCCTGACTTGTGTGGCTCCGTGGATTGAGTGCCGGCCTGTAAGCCAAAGGGTCACCAGTTTTGATTTCCAGTCAGGGCACATGCCTGGGTTGCAGGCCCGGTCCCTGGTGGTGGACGAGTGAGAGTCAACTACACATTGATGTTTCTCTCTGTCTCTTCCTCCCTTCCCCTCTCTCTAAAAAAAATACATGACTAATGAAAAATAATAAATAAATAAAAGTGTCCAAGCCTATTCTCCAAAACCCAACAAGGGCCAGCCCCAAACTTGTTCAGGCTGTAACCTGCTCCTCCTTCACTTTGGCAGCCTGTACAGATCCCTCCCTGAAATCAACCCCAAACCACATTCCACAAAAACCCTCCATCTCCTGCTAGTTAATGGTCTTCCCCTCCATTGCCATAGTCTTAAAAGATAATAACATACACTCCCTGGCTTCAGTTCCTCAGCTCCCCAGTAACCCCCAACCCACAGCATTGTAGTTTCTATACCCTGGAAACCAAGGCTGCCAAACCACCACCACCCCAACTCAACCCCACTACCCCCACTCAACCCCCCAGAATTTAGTCTCCCTCTTACTAACTTCTCCTTGTCCACAAAGCCAACATCCCTCCCCCACCTCCTACCCCGCAGGCTCTCTCTCTCTCCTGGCAAGCTGTACCCTCACTCAATTTTCTCTTTCTTTCTTTGCAAGGGGTACTGTCTGCCTTTCATATGAACATGTCTCCACTGTTCGTCCTTCCCTTCTCATTCTATATTGGGGTTTGTTTTGATTTGTTTTATATCAGGTTTATTTCTGCAGTCATACGATTTCTTTGAGAAGCTGAAAAATGGTTAAGGACCTTCTTCCAGAGAAAGGTGTTCAGAATACACCCAGACACAACTGTGCGTGTAACTGCCGGGCTGCATGGAACTCCTAGGGACCCAGCTCTCCACATGCCCCTCTGAGCAGGTTCATTTACTCCCAGGAGAATGTCCCCCGAGAGACACTCCACTTCCATCCCTTTCCCAGGCATAAAAGATTCAAAGCTGAGTTACATAAAATTCAATGGAGTCTGCCAAGAAGCTCTGCCCCAGGAAAAATTTTATACTAAGGAAATTCAGCATCAATTCACTAGTTGCTCTCAAGCATCAAAGTCACCCTTTGGATTCTATTATGCTAGGTACCCAATGAATATTTATCAATTGACATTATCACTTTAGGGGTAGTTCGATGATTTTTTTTTCCCCAAACAGCAAATGAAGTAAGTCAACAATGTCTTAGGATCCTTATGAATAATGCTACCAAACCAAAAACATTCATAGTTAGAGAATGCTACCGCAAAAAACAGTTTCATTACTATGGTTACAAAACACTGCCATTGTTTCTGAGACCGTTACTGGAAGAGTTCAATGGGCATGGCGTGGGGAACAAAAGGCTGGATTCTTCCCCCATTTTGGTGAACCACACACGCCAAGGATCAGGGCATTAAGAGACTTAGCCCTCCGTAACATTACTGCAATACAATGAGAACAAAAAAAATGGACAATAAATCCCATAAAAATCTTGTGGGCTTTGTTTCAAACTGAAGTTGGCCAGTTTACTTAAAAGCGGTAAACAGAAGTCTGATTTTCCATCTCTCCTAGCTATCTTTGAACAGATTTGTGTACGTAGTTTTCCTCCTTTTGTTTTGACTAGACAAGTTTGCATGGAAGGGGCGGGGCATACTGTCTAATCACCATACAGTGTAAACAGACTTCAAACCCACAAATTGTTTTGAAATTTATTCTGTGATAAAAACCCACTGTAAGTTTTTCCACAACAGCTGCTTTCCTTAAACATTAGCTCAACTTTAATCTCACAAGGCAAACTACACAAGAAAAACCAAAAGTAAAATCCTGTTTCCTTTAAAATTCAAACAGATGTTTTATGTAATCGAACCAATCCAGTATTTGAATTTCCTACGCACGCACTACACCACTGACTCTCAGATTATGTTCTAAAATTTTAAAAAATATCATTAATACATAGGCTAGAAGATAAAATGATATCCCCACTGGAAATATTTTAATACATTTTAACTAGTCACAAAGGTTTACTTTGGACTACCTGGAAAAACCTATCATGAGGAACAATCTGTGGTTTAGCTCAGTAACTTGGTCGATACTGCTCTCAGCATCCAATCTCAACCCTAAATTTAACTGACAATAGCAATATGTAATGAAAATTTACTAACAATGCCACTCAGGACACTAAGAGAACACAGGATCTTTATAATTACAATTTAAAATACTGAAAATAGCTTAGTCAAAGGATAAAATGGAATTGCATCCAATGGCTAGTTTTGGTTATATGAAGGCTTCCTTTTTTTTAAATTTTTTAAGATCTTATTTATTTATTTTTAGAGAGAGAAGGGAGGGAGATAGAGAGAGAGAGAGAAACATCAATGTGTGGTTGCTGGGGGTTATGTCCTGCAACCCAGGCATGTACCCTGACTGGGAATTGAACCTGGGACACTTTGGTTCCCAGCCCACGCTCAATCCAATGAGCTACTCCAGCCAGGGCTTGAAGGCTTCCTTTTTATCGTCAAATTATCATAGGTGAATTGGCCATGTACTACTCTGAAATATAAGGAGACCATGCCATCAATTACAGCTCTACACAATCTGAGGCTTCCAAATGGGATTTACATGAAAACACCTGGGAAACTAAAATGCTTGCATGTCTCAGGATGCACTCACTCCTAGACATTCCCTATCTGTGGGAAATCTGCAGGTGACATTGCACAGAAAACGGATGAAAGCAAACAGTCGGGGAGGGAGTGTTGCCTTCTAGCTCATTAGCAGAGAGATGAGTCAGGGGCTGCCTTCCACTCCCTACAGGTTGACCCTACTGGGCCCTGCCAGCAAAGTCATTCCACTCCAACTTGCTGTAGCCCAGAGCTATTTGTCATCTTCCCCAGGGCAGCCACAAAGCAGCCCAAGAAAAGAAACCTGAAAGAGCACCCTTCGTGCAAACTCTCTGCCTAACAGTGCAACTCTCACTCTCTGTTTAAGGTAAGTGAGAGACTCATCTTTCCAACTGGAAGTTGACTAACTACACAAAAACCTCTGCAAACCACTCTTCATTATCTCACCAGTTCAACAGCACAATACCAGCTGAATCCGCACCTTCATAAGTATGGGAAACCAATTATGTGCATATTTTACTGCATTTTGACTGTTTTATAAAAATTAATAGAAAAATAGAAGTGCCAATACTAGTGATGCAAAGCACAGAACTCACACTTAATGCAACTGAAACAGAAATGGGCATCTTCCTACTGAAGGAAAACAGTGACTCTAATACCATCTAGACAGATACTATCTGTTTAACCATAAAGAAAAAGATCAGCCCTGACTGATGTGGCTCAGTGGGTTCAGTGCTGTCCCGCAAACCAAAGGGTCACCAGTTTGATTCCAGGTCAGGGCACAATGCCTGGGTTGTGGGCCAGGTCACCAATTGGGGGCATACAAGAGGCAACTGATTGATGTTTTCCTCATACATCAATGTTTCTTTCCCTCTCTTTCTCCCTCTATTCTTCTCTCTCTAAAAGATACATAAATCTTTAAAAAAAAAAAAAAAAGCCTCAGCTGGTGAGGCTCAGTGGATTGAGTGCCCGCCTGTGAAGTTCACCGGTTCAGTTCCCAGGCAGGGCACATGCCTGGGTTGTGGGCCAAGTCCCCAGTAAGGGGGTGCACAAGAAGCAACCACTCATTGATATTCCTCTCCCTCTCTCCCTCCCTTCCCCCTCTCTAAAAAGAAATAAATAAAATCTTTTTAAAATATTAAAAAAGAAAAAGGTCAAAGGTAAAAAAATAATTTTGAAAATGGTTGAAATATATTGCCAACGATGGCACCTAAAAGCAGTGAAATAAATTATATAAATGTCTAACCACTATGCTGTACACCTGAACTAATAAAAAATAATATTGAACGTCAACTTGTAATGGGCCAAAAAAAGTTAAAGTTAAAAAGAGTATCCCTGACATAAACTATGGACTTTATATAGTTAATAAGAATATATCGACATTGCTTCACCAGCTGTAACAAACACACCGCACGGAAGCAAGAGGGTGATGGGAAACTGTGTGCTGGGGGGTGGGGAGAGGGGCTCTATGGGAACTCTGTGGTACTTCTGTGCTCAATTCTTCTGTAAACCTAAAACTGCTATAAAAACAAAGGCTTACATTTTTTAAAAAGCAGGTATAATTAGGGATTTTCTTCATTACTTTTAGCCTTTTGGGAAACAAAACAGACAAACCTATTAACACATAAACCTATAAACTGACTTTCACACATTTGAGTTTATTTAACACCTCTGGTGAAACTGGTCATGGTCAAAGATAGAGGGACTCCCTGAACGCAAGCCCAGAAAACACTAATGGGTGCAAAGGATAAGCTAGTACATGTTAAAAACATCCTTGATCACCCCATAAAAATTCAGTAAAAAGACTAGGATCGAAGATAGCATCTACAACATAATCCCAGTTTTGTAAAGTGTGATCTTATATATTAAATATGATTGCCCCAGTCAGATAGCTATCAGTTACAGCACAGTCCCTATATGCCAAGGTTGTAGGTTCGTTCCCTGATCAGGGCCCATACAGGAAGTCACCAATGAATGCATCAATAAGTGGAACAACAAATCGATGTCTTTCTCTCGGTCTCTCTAAATCAATCAATCAATACAACAAATATTCGTCTTTGCGAAAAAAGCTTTAAAAATACATGACTGCATTATAAAATATCAAAATATGGTTCTGTGGGTGATGTGTGACTTTTTTTTCCTATGTGCTTCATAAATTCCCTAAATTGTTCACAAAAGTATCACTCATGGAAAGAGTGAACTTGTTGTGGTGTCCACCCTGGACTCCTTCCAAGAACGGAAGCAACATGTGATATGCTGAGGACCTCATATTACCAATCACTATAGACAAAGATCTGTAGGGAAAAAGCACTTTGTAACCAAGAGCACTCGACAGGGCCTTCCACTGGGCCGTACCACATACTCTGTCTGAGAGAGGAAAATACAAATGCAGCGACCAGGAAACAATGCCAGTGTTTCAGGTAACAAGTGCTGAGCGGCGTGGATAGGGCCAAGTGCAAGTTCCAAGAGAACTGCCAAAGCAAAGCCAAGATCAATACTGAGGAAGTGCTTCTTGAGGTTGACCTAGAGATTTGGGTTTTATTGAGGAGGAAAGACATTTCAGGGAAATCATTCTTACATGACGTGTCATTTTCAATCTTTAAAGAAGTCTCCATGGACTTCTTTAAAATAGACACATGCATGTGTCTATTTTACCCTACAGTCCAGAGGTGGTCAGTTGCCCTGAGGAGGAAAACCCCTTCCAACTAACATTTAACATTAACTCAGAGGCCACACTCAAAGTCATCTCCTGCATGGGCTTCAGGTACCTCCAACATGGATGACCCCAGGTTTTGTTAACCCATGAGAAGTGCAAGAACTCTTGGCACACAGCAACTCTGCCCAAACCCCTGTGAAAGGAGACTTGACCAGGCTTTAATAACGGCCTCTAGCAGCCCAGAGCTGCATCCTGGGGATGATAACCCAGCCATCTTTTGCCTTTTGGACTCCTGTCTGGAAAAGTTCAGGGCTGTCACAAGAAATTTACTGTTTGTTTTAGTAAATACATGAGGTGGGCCTCCATTTCTCTGAGCCTTTATCCAAAGGGGCTTGCAATTGTGAGTCCACCCCATCTCTTTAACAGATACTAAATCTATTTCCTACAATGCAGGAGTGTCTTTCTCAAGGACCCAAAAGCTGTTCCTTTGAAATGTAATCAAGAGGATAGGACCTGTCTCCCAGTCTCTGCGGAAGGGGAGAAGCCTAACTTGCCAGCTAGCAGACACAGCTGACCTAGCAACATGTACACTCAACAACCCCTGGTAACTTCGCACTTCCCGAACACTACTTGGACCCCCACTGGCTTATCCTCCCTCATTCTGTATTACCTCATTCTCTCTTTGAAACTCTCAGTCACCATCAGGCAGATAAAAATGGAGCCAGGCTTTTCCCCCTACAGTCAGTGGCTACTGAGCAAAATCTGTTTTTAGTGCCTCAACTAATGCCTGGCTTTATTTATCTTTGACAGTGGGTAGTCCCAAGTGGCATTCACAGCTTTGGTAATTAACATAACAGACATCAGAAGTAGGCTTTCATTGGGGAAAATCTAGTGATCAAGTAATATGAGCCAGCAGGAAACACCTTGGCCTGGGCATTCCTGCCCTTACATGAGCTGGCTGTCAGGGCAGAGCGAGTCCTCACTCTGAAAATGGCACTATTGACTCAATCCATCCATGTGGTTGGTCTGGCAGTCTCACTCAAGTTCTACCAACTAATAGAATGTTGATCCATCTGCGTCAGGTAAACATGCAAGTTGTGTGTCCGTGCACCAAGAGGGGCAAAGAGCTGGAACTAATGAAGTCTCAGATCAAACTGCTGCCTGCCAATTGTGTCTGCATGTGTGGCAGAATTTGATCTGAGACTTGCTTTCTTTATAACCTGAGCAGGTGATGAGGAAGAAGCTAACTTTATCCATCCATAACTACTGGCAACTACCCATATCTAACAAAATAGTGTAATAATGTGTATTGAAAACTGACTTAGGTCCAGCCCTGGCCAGGCAGCTCAGTTGGTTGGATCATTGTCCCATATACCAAAAGGTTGAGAGTTCAATCCCCAGTCATGGCACATACCTAGGTCATGGGTTTGATCCCTGGTCAAGGCATATTAAGGAGGCAATAGATCAGTATTTTTCGCATCGACATTTCTCTCTCTCTCCCCCCCTCTCTGAAACCAGTAAGCATATTCTCAGGTGAGAGTTTAAAAAACATCTTAAAAAATGACTTAGGTCCACTATAAGTGACAATAGCAAATAAGTGTTATTATCATTTACTCATATTGTAATAAAAATAATCAGGATAGTAGTCAAGTGCCCCAACTTGAGTCAGTGGACTAGTGTTCAAGGCTGGGCTCCCCCACCAAAAATCAGTTCATTTATCTGTCTGTACTTCAGTTGCCTCACCTGCAAATTGAGGCCAATTTGAACATTACACACCCCGGAGTCCTGGTTGGGTAGCTCGGTTGGTTAGAGCATTATCCCGATCTGCCAAGGTTGCAGTTTCGATCCCCAGTCAAGGCACATACAAGAATCAACCAATGAGTGCATAACTAAGTGGAACAACAAATTGGATATTTCTCTCTTTCTCCCTTCTTTTCTAAAATCAATTTTAAAAAAAGAATATTACCCACCCCATAGGGTTGTAGTGAAGAATGAACGATACAATGGAGATAAAAACAGACAGCACATGCAGGCATGAAATAAGCTTAAGCTATCATTCTTATTATCATTACTGCTTACACTTACCTGGAGTAAAACCTGCCAAGCCATATTCTTGAGTTGCCTTGGAAGGACTGTCTAGATTTTATTATACCTCTCATTTCCCCTCTGACAGTATGTACTGTCATTTTTCATAGCTAGCTTTCCCCACACTTCCATTCCCCAATTACCCCTGAAGTTCCAAAGGAGCAAGGAAGGTCTTGGTTCAACACCCAGTTCCCCGAGGCCTCCCATGGTGCTGGGTACCCAAACAGTGTGGACTGACCCCTCTCCTCTCAGTTCTGCTTCCATCAGCATCCATTAGCCGAAAGCCTAATCAAAACCTAAGTGTGTATCACAGTTAGTGCAAAAATAAAATAAGAAGAAAAAATAAATTAAATAAGATGACCTGAAGACTATCCAGGTACAGATGGATAATGGCCACTAAGATCTGGGGAGTTCCTTACTCTGTGCCAAACCCTGTACTAGAGATTGTCTATTATCATGTGCAATCTTCATAGCCACAGGAAGCATTATCATACCCATTCTACAGCTGAGAAAAACTGAGGTTAACAGAGAATAACATGTGCGGTCACACCAACCCTTGTCCAAATTTCCCAAATCAAACCCAGACGCGAGTCCACAGTCCAGGTTCCCTTCTGGGTTACACACTGTTCCCAATGGTCTGCAAAGTCCTCCAAATTTCTATCTCCCAACTCAAACTTCTCCCGATTTAAATATCCAACCAGTGACTAGGATATTTAATTTTTAATCATCATCTCAAATGTAGCAGAGTCAAAAGAAAACTAAGGGTTTTTCTTGCCAAATGTCCTTTTTCCTACCAGCCTCTTGTGTCACCTCCATAAATGGCACCATCACCTATCCTGCAGCTCAGGCCAAAAACAGAATCTCATTCCCACACCCTGCAACCAGAAGCAACTGGAATGACCACTTCAGGGAGAGATGATGCTTATCTGGCTCACTGCCATATCTCCAGCTCCTGGCACATAGTTGGTGCTGTCCTGTTATGATATAAAAAGAAATTATGTTTGATCTTCATCCCCCATATGGGAGAACTAGGACTTGTGAGTGGCAGCTGAAATGCGGGCAGGGGAGAAGAGTCCACTCCTGTTGGGACTAGCCCTTAAACTGAGGGATACTATTCCTAACTCCAGGTGGTTAGTGTCAGAATTGAAATGAATTGCTGGACATCCAGTTTGTGTCCAGAGCTGGGTAATTAGTTGGCTGGGGTGGGAGGTGGTAGCTCATACATTTCAATTCAGAAGTGCTGTGAGTCAAGAACAGTTTGTAGGTGCTCAAGCAAACAAAAAAGACTCAGATAGCTTCTGCTGGTCTCTGAGATTTTTTAATGCAAGCTCATGGGCCCCTCCATATGAAGTCATAGTGTCATCACCCACTCACTGCCTTGAGACCCACCACAATGATGTCTGAAGCAGTTCCGAAAAGCAGAAGTTAAATTTTCTGTGATTAATAGGCAGGATTGGGTTCTTTCCAAAGTCCAGAGAGGGGGGTTTTAGAAACAAGTCATTAAATCCTACCAAAATATCAGTTGTACCAATAACTCTTTTATAAGACCCACTTGAGTACTGGTGATAATTTTCAGACTCCTAAATTAGTTATTTGGAGTGACAGAAAGCCTCAAGGGACTTTCAAAGAACTGGAGATGACCCAAAATATCTGTATTGTAATTACTATTAATGAAAAGTGCTGCATCAAATTAAAAAGTATCTCAAAACAACAATAAAATATTTGAAAAACTTTCTAAAGATTCAGACCATTCAGAAAATAACTTTTCCGGGTACATGTTGGTTTTCGAAGCCCTGGAAAGGTGGGAAGCATCCTCTCTTTTCTGCCTGACTTAAGGCAAGTTATTACACCTCAAGTTAAAAACCTCAATTTCCTCATCTCTGAAAAAGCCAGCATGAATACATGCCAAGTACACTATGAGACCTCCTCAAACAAGAAGCGGTAACCCCAAGTGGCCACTCCAAGGACATCGGATTATCTGCCAATTACCCGCCAGTAAAATCATCAAGTTTCAGCAACTCCTAAAATTTAACTTCTACATCATTTAGGAACTGGTCTTGGTTGTCAAAGGTTGAACGTATTGGGAAGCAAGACATCTCTGATCCTGAATGCCCCTGGAGTTAAATTCATTTGTGAGAACACACCGTGCTGATAATTAGTACAACAGGGAGGAAGGTGGACGTCCGGAAGGCTTTACCTACAGTATTTCGTTTTTTCTAACCCTGCAAGGAGTGAGAAATGAGCACTTAAGGATTAAATTCTGCTTTGATGCACTACTCACCGGTAGGAGACTCCTATTCCTGATGTACATATATGTTTTAAGATACCACAAGTTTTAACAGGCGAGAATTGCAAAACAGGTTCGGGCAAGTTCAGTTTAAACCTGGGATACGGAGGCTCGCGCACTACCCAGGCAGTCGTGTTTCTGCCCCGCCAGGGCTGGGTCGGGAAACGCAGGAAGTAGGGCTGTCTTCCCTACGCCCCGACCTGAGCACTGTAATTTGGAAACCGGGCTTCGAGACGTTCCCGAAGGGACAGAGCCAATGCTCTGGCCTTGTGAAATGCCAAGGGCAACCTGCTTGGGCCATAAGACCCGAATTTTGTTCAGAGCATGGGAAAGTAGGCGATGCCTAAACCCTCATCTCTTGCTGGGTTCATTCGGTATGCAGAGCCGGGTGGGCTACGGAGCTCAGCACTACCCCTGGGGAAAAAATTCGTGCCCTGGGAGATGACAGGCTCTCAGGATCTTCCGCCCAAGTCCTGCCCACCCTGCCCCAGCGAAGTCCTTAAGGTCGGACGGGAAGACCTCGGGGTAGCCTCTCGGGCTTTCCCGTGTCCCTTCCCGTTCGCCTGGCGCACTGGATTTCCCCAATTGCCCAGCGCAGTGCTAGGGCCCGAGGCAGTGACGCGAAGGGCGCGGGATCTACCCCGAACGACCCACCGCCGGCACCACTTTCATCCGCGAGCTGAGGAGCACACCCAGTGAAGCCCCAGTGGTGCCTAGGCTCCCGGACCCGTCGCCCTATCCGTCGCTCCCGCGTGGCACCCAGCCTCGCTCACCTGGCCCGCACAGCACTGCGCTGACATCGCGGCGGCGGAGGACCACAGGCGCTCTCGCTTACTCCCAGCTCCCCTCCGACTCGCCGTGCTCCCTAAGGCCTCGAGCGCCCCTCCCTGCACCAGCTCAAATCTTCACGAAAGGCAGCCCCAGCTAAGCGCCAGGTACTACCGCCCCGGCAAAAACAACCCTATCCAAAACCCGCCCCACCGCCGCAGGCCCCGCCCCCACCAGCCTCGCCCGCCCACAGCCCCACCCCACGCTCGCCCCTTCCACCCGCGCCGGGCGGCGGAGCAGGCTCCCCCTAGGCTAGTACTTCCGCTGGCGTCAGGCGGCTGCAAGTGGCGATCACTTCCCGGTGCGGCACCGGCCTCCGAAGGCCGCTCAGTAAGAGGCCAGTACGACTCTCCCAGGCTCCCGCGCAGGCTTGGCCGTGCTCCGGTTTCCTAGCCCCAGAGAAAATGCTGGCTGTCGACTCCAGTAAAGCTTGGAGCCTTAGTGGAGTGATTCTCCAGTGTCCTGTATTCAGCCTGCGCTGAGGGGACCGCCAGGTGTTGGTCTGCGCTCTGCCTCGTGCCTACAGCGATATCCACGGGTCCCAGTCCCATCTCTTTTCCTTCCACAGCTGCCAAGAAAACTCAACAACTTTTGGGAAAGTCCCCTCTGCCTGAGCTTCCTCGGGTCCCCAGGCACCAGGCTGTTATGCCCTGATTTCCAAGGCACTTTGGGGGATCCAGTGAGAGCCCTTTGCTTCTGTCCCTCGACATTCATCTATTTTCCAACCTCGCCTCCCCTATCCACCTGAGAACGCGTCTTGGCGCAGGGACTCAGTTTACATCCTTGCTTTCTATCACCCGAACTCACTACAAATAGGGTCCCTAATAATTCCTCGCTACACTCAGAAAGCAGAGAGCGTGCCCGTAGTTTTTCTCCCTACACAAATACGATCTTAGAGCCACTTCCCTAAGAAGAGAAATTTCCAACTAAAGGCACTTCGCCCCAATCTCTTTTGTTACCGGACCCCTTGAATTTGCGGCCTGGAGTGTTCTTTTCAAGAACTAGTCATGGTTGTGCTTAGGTAGTTTTATTTACTTGCAGCAAGTAGAGGAGATAGGGAATAAAAATCCAAAGCTCTGCTCTTGTCTCCCCAAAGGGAGGCTTAGCCATTGCTTATATGTGCTATTTGGTTAATTACGTGTTGATTTCTTCATTGCAGTTGGTTACACTTACGGGGTTGGGTTCTTGTCTTGCTCATCCTGTTACAGCTACTGTCTGCAAAAATACTGTGCTATATTTTAACATTTAACAAGAATAGCATTCAGTAAAGAACCACCCAGACCATGAGACCCTTATCCTCTCCCACACTTTTAAAATCAGCATTACTGTACCCATTTTAGGAATAAGGCAACTGAAGCCCAGTCAGGTCAAATAATCTGCCCATAGCTTCACAGCAAAACTGAAGGAGCAAAACTGGGAGTGGAATCCACCTGTTTGATCCCCTGGCACTTAGCTCAAGGCTTGACCTTGGGTGACTTCCAGACAAAGCTTTTGGCAAGGACGAGATTGGTTGGGCATTTTAGGATGTGGAGACTAAGGAAAGGCAATTAGAGGAAGGGAAATAATGGAGCAGACCCTAGTCAGAGCCATAGAGAGTAATGAAGAGAGTTGGCTCTAAAATTTTTATTCAATAACAATTTTTAAACAGCATAAATAGTATCAGGACAGTGTAGCCACCTGCATGGTGGCAGCCTTTGACTCATGAAAAGGCAAAGATCTTCCCAGGATTTCAGTGAGCTCCACTGTTGGCTACTGCAGTCACTTTGGCCTAACTTCTCAGCTGAGGAGACTAACTGGGCACCTAGAGTTTCTATCCCATGCATGAGAAGAGCCAGGCAACTTCCTGGGAAGGGAAGGTATGAAATCTGTATGTGTTTGAGCAGGCTGGGACTCTAAAGCCTCTTATCCTTGGACAGAAACTGGGGTTCAGGAAGGTGGAGAACCTCACCAGTGAACACTGAGCTAGAGGTAGAGCTGGTAGTATGATTCAGGCCTGCTGACCCTGAATCCTGGGCTCTGTTGGCCAAATCAATGCCAGTGTGGGAGAATTCTGTGACTATGTCAATGTTAGCCTTGCAGAGAAAGAGAACACAAGTCTTCATACCCTGGGGATTTCAAGACTCTGCCCCAAGTCATAAGAAAAGCAGTAATGGGGCCCTGGCTGATGTGGTTCAGTGGATTGGGTGCTGGCCTGTGAACCAAAGGATCCCTGGTTCAATTCCTAGTCAGGGCACATGCCCTAGGCTGTGGGCCAGGTCAGGTCCTCAGTGGGGCGGGAGTTGGGGTGGGGCACGAGAGGTAACTACACATTGATGTTTCTCTCCTCTTTCTCCCTCCCTTTCTCTAAAAATAAATAAGTAAAATCTTTAAAAAAAGGAAATTGTGATGGAGGCCTGAGCTTTGGGGGCCAGTATTCTGCAGACTTTTTCAAATAAGACTCTTGTACATAGTGTTCTTAACATGTAGGTAATTTCTCAGTTCATCTCTTTTGATGTGGATTTTTCAGGAACAATCAGTAATAGACCTATTTTAATAAGACTATAGCTCTTGGCAGACCATGTGAAATATTTCCCCCACATAATTTTTCCTAAATTAACTGAATTAGCTCCTTTTATACAATGTAATTATATATGCATATATGACATATTAGAAATAACCATCTTATAATTTGCTATTTCCCCCCCTTAATTTGAAGATGTTTTTTGGTTTTTCCTTTTCAGGAAGGAGAGTTCAATGTTGAATTTAAAAACACCACACCTTGAATGGAAAACAACAGGAGTATACATATGTTGTTAAAGAAAAAAACATAACCATAGATAACCACTTTATTTTTATCTTTAGCAAATTTAGAAAACTTAATTACAAATTTAATTTCCCATTCAAGAATGGCTTAAAAGCAAATAAAATTAATTATTCTACTTTCCTGAAATCTCAACTTTAAAAAAAGCCTAGTGATATGTTCTGTTGGTTTTTAAATATAAAAGAAGAAATTTCTCTAATGTTCACTTATAAAGTCTCTATAGACTTCAATCTAGTAGTGGAAGTTTAATTAATTTCAATTACAAGTAAACAACAAAGAATTCATTTAGAAATGAATAGCTATAAATTTGGGCCCCAGGCAAAAAAAAAAAAAAACAACAAACAGCCCGATAGAGCCCCCACTCCACTCCTGCTGGTTACTGAATTCTTCTGTATTTCTATTAAATTAATATATACACAATGTTTTTAAATATAAAAAACTGTACAAAATGTAAAATGAAAAATAGCATCTCCCTTCTCTACAACCTACCTTACAGTCCCCTCCCCAGAAGCAACATTATCAATTATTTTGGCAGTTTTTCTTTCATATTTTCAAATCGTATTCTTACACTGTGTTTTCCTGATCAGTTGACTCCATTTACTGTGTATTAGCTTTTATGTTATGTTCCATGTGGGCTGAAAGCTTATCCCATTGAGCACTCCCACCTGCCATCTTGCCAATCTATATCACAGCTTTCATAAAATTAACAGTCAGCATTTTTGTAATTATGGCTAGTAAAACTTAACTGTTGCATAACCACATAGCGTTTGAATAAAACCGGGGAAGCCGGCATTGGTGCTGCCTGCCACCTCCAGACCCAATAAGCAAAGACAGGGATTGGATCTTCCTGGATGTTTTATTCAGATGGCTGGCGAGCTGAGAAGACAGAGGGTTATATACCCTAAAAGACCATCTTACATTTTCTTTCAAGCCAGCCTTTTTTATTATATAAAAAGTGTGTAGGTAAGGGTTTGGATTTCAGGGGCAAAAAAACGTGTAGGTGAGGGATTTGGAACTCAGGAAAAAATGTTAATCAGATAAAAGCTGCCGTCCAGCAATTTCCCTAATGTCCTTTCATCTCTTAGCCAGTGAGGCTTTATCTGTGTCCTAGGCATCTGTGTCCTGGGCAATTCTCTTTATCTGTGTCCTGTGTCGTGTGATGTCTCACCCTGGGCCACAATGACTCAGGCACCGCCTGGATTGCTTGCAGTCCTCCTGGGCACAAAGGTGGAATTGCTTGTGGTCTCCTGGAGTCAGCTTGGGTTACATGGTAAGTTCCTGAAGCAATAGCTCTTTACAAGTATTCATTACCAAGCTTATTAACTATAATTTAAAACTAAAATTTCCCAATTCTTGAATTTTCCCATCATAATGACAGCATTTCCTTTCTTAACAACTTTTGATTTTCAGTCCCATCCCTCTTTCCTAGAGAGGCAGTGCTGCAGACACCAGCCCACAGTGTCCACGTCATTATGGATGAAATGAGACATTCACACAGACTACTGAGTCTGGTGGAGGAAAAGGGACAGCATGGCTTTTCTCTCAAGGGGAGCAAAAGCCTCGGCCTCCACCATGATAGGCCTTTATTGGGTTTCTCCGCCCATTACACGGTGGTCCTTATTTACTATGTACAGGTTTGCTTTAGGTGGTTGGTTACCTTTTATAGAAAACAAAGGAGCCAATGCTGCTAATCACATCACAGAAGAGGGATTTTGCAAATGAAAAGGCAAAAGTAGTTGGACATGTTACACTCATCCTTGGAAGGTTTCGCATGGTTTTTAGGAAGTTGCTTTGCAGTAAATGTCCTCAATTCAGGGTGAGGGATCAAAAAGCAAGACTCATAGTGGCCTAGGTACATTGCGGGCCTGATTCCCCACAGGAGTACTTATCTGTGGGCGTGAGTCCTGTGCATCTCCAAGTGGGAGCTGGGCCCATGCCACACAGGACAGTCTACTATAGGCAGTATATTCAAGTGGTTAGGAGTAGGGTCCTTGGAGTCAGACCCTGGGATCAGATCCTTGCTTTGCCACTTACTAGGTCTGTGATTTTGAGGATGTGACTTCATCTCTCTGCACTTCAGTTTCCTCTTCTATAAAATGAGGGGGATTAATAAATTATACACATATGAAAGCACCTAACATGTGTTCAATCTGAGGTGTTATGTTCTATTTGCATGGTTAGCTGTATACCTAATCTTGAATTTTCTCCATTTGCCTTTCGGCCTGTCATAATTCTTTTTCCTGCATAATCAGCCTGGTCACATAATCTATCAATTCCATTTTCTGAAGAGTCCTCCCTGTATGCCAGAGCTCTCCAAACTGTTCCAGCCTGGATCCCTGCAGGCAGTGCGGCACCGCGGCCATCCCAGCAGACCCCCTCACCGCTCTCTTCTGTTGGATATCTGGCCTTCTGGAGCCCTCTTTCTCCCTTTACCTGCTACTTTTGGTGAGCACATCAGCAGCTTCCAGACTCTAGGACCCCTTCTTTTAGCCCTATAGTGATCTTCCTTGAGATGCCAACTTAAAAATTACTCATCTTCCTTTTTAACACTAATCCTTCCATTGTGCCTCATCCTAGGTCTAATTCTACTCACCTGCTGTTGCCTTGATTTTCTGTCTCCCAAACATTTTCAATCTCTCCTTTTAAAGGGGAGGGGAAATTTTTCCCTCTTAGTTCTTCTGGCTGACCTAATAGTCAAATAGACATGAGACAGATTAACAGGGGGATTTATTATGTACACATGGGGGTTCTGTAAGAATATGGGACCCAAAGGCAAATGGGGCAGTTCAGGCTTATCTGTCACCTTCAGCTAAGAAGAAAGGGGTGGGTGGTGGTTTGGACTTCAGAGGAAGAGAGAGTAGCATCGGCTGATGTGGCCCTGTGGATTGAGCCCTGGCCTGAGAACTGAAGTGTCCTCAGTTCGACTCCTGGTCAGGGCACATGCCTGGGGTGCAGGCCAGGTCCCTGGTTGGGGGCAAGTGAGAGGCAACTGATTGATGTTTCTCTCCCTGTCTTTCTCTCTCCCTTCCCCTCTTATTAAAAAAATAAATACATAAAATCTTTAAAAAAAAAGAGGGGCAGAAGGGAAGGTCACTTCATAGATACCCAAAAAGGAATAAACATTTGGTGAATGAACTCTCGCTGGGCCACCCAGAAACAATGGGACACGGAGGCAAGTCTAACAAAACGAGTTTGTTCGGTTCCGCCCTGTCTGCCACACTTAGTTCATATTGTGCTAGAGTGACAGCTGCCTTCCTGGAGTAGTTCTTTTTCTTTTCTATTTTCCTTTAGACCAGTAAGGGGGAAGTAAAAGGCTTCTTGAGTCTCTTGTTTCTTAAAAATAACCAGCTTAAAATAATATCCTTAAAAACATGTTTTGGGGTGGAAAACTTGGCTCCCCCTCACTTTCCAATACAATTCTTTTATTATTATTATTATTATTATTAGAGAGAGAGAGAGAGAAAGGAAGAGAGAGAGAGAAACTGATTTGTTATGGCACTTATTTATGCATTCATTGGTTGATTCTTACATGTGCCCTGGCCGGGGATTAAACGCAAAACCTTGGGGTATTGGAACTACACTCTAACCAACTGAACTACCAGCCAGGGCCCCTCACTTTCTATTAAATCATTCTCAAGCTACAAACATGGTCAAATTTCTCCTAAATTAAGCAACAAATGAAAACCTCTCTTTGACTAAGCTATCACCCTTTCCCCTTTTCTTTCCCTTAGTAAAACTACTTAGAAAACAAATGTTGGTGCTTCACTCTCCGTAACCCTCTCTGGCTGGCTGATGCCCCTCCAGGCCACTGATTATCTGCCCCGGAGCGGGATGGGGGCTTGTGGGGGAAGGGAGCTGCTGCCTCCACCCTCCTGCTCCTCTTATTTTGGACTGGAGTAATAACTCCTCCTTAAAATAATTTTCTTTTTATCTCTTTATCCAAAGGCAAAAAAATTAAATATTATTCTACTAATTCCTATTGAGGGGAATTTTTAAAGAAATGTACTCTTATTTTTCCAAATTTACGTAATGACTGCAAATAAGCTAATAATGTATTACCTGGTTAAGATTTTTTAAGGAAATATTCTTTAGAAAACTGGAGAAATCTTTTGTAATGATCACCAGTTCTTCTGTAAGTACAAAAAGCCAATGATTCTTCAGCATTCAAATGGTGCTTTAACCATATGGCCTCTGTATTTTAAAGATTCCCCCTCTAATCCATTTCACAGTATTAATTTACTTGTCAAGTCCTTTGAGTATAGATAATGCTGAAGGGACCAAAGTTTTGCCACCCTGAAACTGCCTTTTTGTGATCATTGATTTTGAGTTGTTTATTAAGCAACAAGACCCAGAAAGAAACTTTAACTCCACCACCACTACCCACTTTCCTGCCCACAAGATTCAGAGAGAAACCTGGAAGATCTTAAGATGTCCCCTTAGCCTAATTTGAATTAAGAATGGTAAATGAGAAGGCTTTAGGCAGTAGATGCCTATTAGCTAGATACCCCATGTCGCATTGTTTCTGAGTTGCCTAGCAAGAATTTTCTTGCTGCCCTGGCTGGTGTGGCTCAGTGGATTGGGCGCTGGTCTGTGAACCGAAGGGTCACTGGTTTGATTCCCAGTCAGGGCACATGCCTGGGTTGTGGCCAGATTCCCAGTTGGGGGTACGCAAGAGGCAACCACACATTAATATTTCTTAGTTCTCTTTCTCCCTTCCTTTCTCTTTGTCTAAAGATAAACTCTTTTTTTAAAAAAGAATTTCCCTGCCATGTGTGTTCTGCTCTTCTTCAACTACCTGTAAATAACCCATTCTCCCTTGTGAAATCTAAATACCTCGTTATCTACCTTTCTTATATATCCAATGTTACCTCGCTGACTTTGGAATTTTCCTGGAATTTGTCACGCCTATGTGAATTCCTCATGGGTAGTATTCAACTTTGATTTTCCCCTGTTAATCTGTCTCTATTAATTTGGTTATTAGTCCAGCCTAGAAAAATTTAGAAGGTAGAAGGAAAAGTATTAACATTTTTTAGCTCCCACAATACAAAGGAAAATACTCCTTTATAACACCCCAGGGAACACAAATTCCAAATTAATGAAGAGACTAGAGGATTATTCAACAGGGTTTTCATCATTAGTCAACCCTTCTGGGAACAAATTAATTTTTTAAGTCCTCTTGGATTAAAGGCCTAGTCTTAGAATCAAAGGAAATATATACATATATATATATTCCACAAGAATATATAAAATTGATACTAAGATATATATTCCCTCCTCCACCTCCATTCTGAGTTGTATCATGTACACTCATATTTTGAGTTAACCTTTCTGTTAAGAAAACTTAGTGGAAATGATTAGAAAGGTTTTGCCTCTCAAACTTAATTAAAATATGCAATAGTCTTTGAGGAGATATTTGAAAGTCTTCATTTTCTTCTCTTAGAAATAAATATTTGGGTAAATCAAACAAATAACCATTACAGTAACTATTATTCAATTTTATTATGAACTTTAAAAAACATTTCTGAAAACAGCTCATTTCTGTACTTGTGCACACCAAGAAAAATTATTCTGACTTCAGTGTCAAAACGTGATCCAAAAAATCCTTTCATATCCTGATTTCAAGTAAACACATTCAGAAAGGCTTGCGGTGGAGAGAAGGAGAAAGAAATATGAAAGAGAACAGGTACCCTTTTCAGTTTCCCTGGTTAATCCATTTTAATTAACTTCCTGAGGGGAAATGCAAGGCGTGAGCTCATTTCTTCAAATAAGAGCACTTTGTGTTGTCTTATATTTTTAATATGTGTATGAAGAGACTACCCCTGCAGGTTTTTTTATTTCTTATTGATTTTACTGATTGATTGATTGACTTACTGATTTTATTGATTTTATGGAGAGAGAATAAGGGGGAGAGAGGGAAACCAATTTGTTGTTCCACTTATTCGTGCATTCATTGGTTGATATGTGCCCTGACCAGGGATTGAACCCTGTATGTTTCTTTTAAATTCATTTTATTCGAGCATTCTTTGAAGTAGGCTCTCTTCAAAGGTGATTGGTTTTAAAAGAACCACTGCCAGTTAACTGCCTGTAAAACCACATGGATTCATGAAAATCAATAAAGAACTTTCATTGAGGGTTTCACTTGAGAGATGTTTACATTGTCCTGCAAGGAATCAAAAAGCGGAAGGGCTTCCTGAGGCTTCTTAGGAAGACAGTCCAGTTTATTCATTCATAATAGGGTTTCAGTCACAGAAGAGTGTTGTAGATTCAACAGTGGAATTTTAAATGCCTGAGAAAAGATGAAAAGAAAATGTTCAGTGACCATTTTACTTTTGTTTCCCTCTTAAATGCAAAAGGGAGAGGAATATACCCAATGAAGAAAGTTAATGACTGAAACCCAAATGAAAAGGTTAGAAACAGCTGCTTTAAAAAAAAGTATGCATTTATTGGACTGACATCACTTAGTCAATAATTTCTCATATTTTCTTTTTGAGTTTTTGTTCCCATGATGATTCTACAAGTTGAAAGCAAGATAAAACACTCCTGTTCTATTGTTTTGTTTAAAAGTAGGGACCTTCTCTTCCATAACTGGACTACATTTTCTGAAGAAACAAACAGAACTTCAGGGACATTGTTTCTCACCAGCCCCTCAAAATATGAAATCCAAAATGTGGATGTGTGACCTGAACCTCAGAAAACTGAGGCAGAGACCAGGCACCAAAATTTTTTACTGGGACATGGGATTGTTAGTGGTAAATGCAGAATTAAAGCTGTTACTGGCAATGTTGGCTCTTGATTTTTGAGTTTGACAAAGAAAGAATTCAAAGCCAAAAATTCTAGAGCAAGAGGATGTTTATTAAGCCCTGGCTGGGCAGCTCAGTTGGTTAGTTCAATCCCCAGTCAGGGCACGTACAAGAAGCAAGCAATGAATGCATAAATAGATAGAACACCAAATCTCTCTCTCTCTCTCTTTCTAATCAATAAATAAAAACAATTTTTTAAAGAGTAAGTTTATTTAGCATATGAAGCAAAAGTATACTTGAAGAGAAGAAGCAAGGAGGGTGTCAGAGACCTGTCTTTACTTTTAAAAAGAAAGTCGCAGAAACAGAAGAAGTGAGCCAGGTGGGCTATGTGGACTCAGGGAACAAGTTGCAGAGGCAAAAGAAGGGTCCTTGGAGGCAGTCAGGGATTTAGCCTGGGATGAGCTGCTCCTGCCTGCTGCTCTCCTGGTTGCAAGTCTTGTGGGGACTCTTAGATCTTAGGAGAAAGAAAGCATAAATACACACTTGAAGAAAGAAGGTGTAGAAACACTGGGTCCATTGTCTTAATGGTTTTTATCTGTTTTGTAAAGGCAGGTCTCAGGGGAGGTCTCAGGGGAGGATCTCAATAGAATATTGATCAAATTTCCAAGTGTTTCCTTTAATATGCTGATTCATCAAAATGAGCATATAGGGTGAGGGTCATGGTCTCTACTGATTGGTTAGCACTAGGGTAGGAGATTGTTGGTCATTGCCTCTGGCTCTGATGCCAGCCATGGAGTCTCTTTGTCTAGTTTTGCTGCTTTTCTGGGCCTGGAGCTAAAACACGACTGTAACCTCTGGTTTGACCAAAACTCTCTGTGGTCAACAGACCCAAGGCTTTGTTCCTAAGAATATCTGATGCTGATCAGAACCTCATTGTCCTGAGGGCTTAATGCTAAAGAGAGTAGTCATGCAAGGGGGAAGGAGGCAGGTAAGTCAGTATCTGTGCTTTAGCTGCCCCTCTCCTGGGTGGCACCATTCATAATAAATTCACCAGGTTTTTTTCCACTGCAATTCTCAGTGTTTAGTGTTTGGCTCTCCCAGCACCAGGTAGATGAACTCTTTTTCTGTTTGGTACCACAGAAATTCCAAAAAGAGCAGTAGATCCCTCACCACCACTATCCCTACCCTACCTCTTATGGAGAGAATACTTGGGAACAGTATTCCTCCCACCCCTACTCTCCAAAATAAAACTAGACTGGCATCAGACATCTTACTTACAACACTGGATGCTAGTAAATAATGGAGCAACAACTTCAAAAATTTGAAGGGAAATAATTCTCGACCTAGAATTATATAGTACAATGAAGCAAACCATATTTACTGACTTTTCAGCTTTTAGAATGCATCCATAAACAGCACAACTTAACTATGGTATATGAATGACAGAAAGTTTGGCAATGTCAAAATGGAACTGGCCAGGTGGCTCAGTTGATTGGAGTGTCATCCCAATATGCCAAGGTTGTAGGTTCAATTCCCGTTCAGGGCACATACAACAATCAAAAAATGAATACATAAATAAGTGGAATAACACATTGATGTTTCTCTCTCCCCACTCCTCTCTTTCTCAAATCAATCAATCAATCAAAATAATGTAGATGAGAGGAGTCAGAGGACTGGGAGGTTTGAGGTAGAACAATTAAAGAAGGTGTAGAACCATTAATATCCTTGTCTTACAAAATCAGGAGTTGTGGTAGGCGAACAAAGGCCCCTCAAAGATGCCCATGGAACCTCAAAGATGTTAGGTTACATACAAAGGGGAATTAAGTTGCAGGCGGAATTAAGGTTACTAATCAGCTGACTTTGAGATGGGGAGTTTATCCTGGATGACTCAAGTAAACCCAGTGTGATCATAAGCCTCCTTATACTTGGTGGAGGAGGACAGAAGAAGGAGAACCAGCGATATGGCAGCCCAAGAAGAACTCAGCCGAGTGTTGCTGACTCTGAAGGCAGAGGAAGATGGTTAAGGAATACAGGAATCCTCTAGAACCGAGAAAAGGCAAGGAAATGGATTCTCCTCTAAAACCTCCAGAAATAAACACAGCCTTGCCAACAGCTTGATTTAAGCCCAGTGAGACCAATTCCAGACTCTGACCTCCCAAAATGTAGGATAATAAATTTGTGTTAAGCCAGTAAATTTGTGGCAGTTTGTCAAGGAATATTCTCTATAGTTGAAGAAACAAGGGAAAAAAGTATAGGCAGATTAGCTAAAGTCACACAAGTAAATGCCTGTGGAAAGCATGTGATAGGGATGAGTGAGGAAGGCAGGGTGTGGGACAGCGTGGGCAGGGGGCCCGTCGCAAACCGACCAGTGAGTGCAGCCTGTCTCATCCGAAGGCATTCCATCCAGTGTTAGAAAGTGGTATAGGCCAAATAAAGATAACCGTGGACAAAATAGAGCCCGAAGACATTCCCTTTGAAAATAAAAACAGTGATTATTGGGAGGAAAGAGGTAGAAGGAAGAGGCAGAGAGCTAGGGAAATTATGTACCAAAGCAGGAGTAAAAGGATAATGTAAAACATTTAATAAATTGCCCTGGTTGGGTAGTTCAGTTGGTTAGAGTGTTGCTCCCATATGCCAAGGTTGTGGCTTCAATCCCCAGTCAGGGCACACACAAGTCAACCACGGAATGCATACGTAAGTGGAACAACAAAGATATATATTTTTCTCTCTCTCTCCTTTAAATCACTAAGAAAAGCCCATTGAGTAAATCAATGAATATCTACAAAGGGATATTGATCTGGGATAAGAAGGTTACCGTTCAAAGAACTAAAAATGGAAGCACCCTGACATTCAGGTGCTTGTTCCTAAGGAACCCTGTGCACTGCTGGTGGGAATGTGAATTGGTGCAGCCACTATGAAAACAGTATGGAGATAGGGGCCCCCAAAATTGAAAATAGAACTACCATGTGATCTAGCAATGCCAGTTCTGGGTATACACATCAAAGGCAATGAAATCACATTCTGTTTTAGTTCTTGTGAGAGTAAATAGATAAAACCCACATAAACAAATGTTATTCGGTGTCCTCCACAGTCCTGAAGAGTACAAAAGGGTCCTGAATTTGAGAATTGTCCTAAAAAGAGCATGGTCTTCAAACTGGGTGCTCTATCCATGGTGTACAAAAGGTGCATATAGTTTGTCTATTTCTGGATTCCTGATGTCCATTTGTGCTCTGTGCTGGCTTCATAAAGTTCAGAATCCTGTACCTCATCGAGCCTTAAGCGCTCTTCTCCCCGCCCCTTGGCCCCCACATGTTCGTATTTGAAATCCAATGCAGGTTACCATCTGTTTCAACCATGCGACAGTTGATAGGTGATAGTTGTCTTCGTCTGACACCTCCTGGTAAAAACAAGGAAGTGCCAGCCTCGTAATGAAGAACAGATGCCAGTGACTTGGAAGAAATCCCCTGAGACCAGAGTGGAG
This sequence comes from Phyllostomus discolor, assembly GCF_004126475.2. Taxonomy (NCBI): domain Eukaryota; kingdom Metazoa; phylum Chordata; class Mammalia; order Chiroptera; family Phyllostomidae; genus Phyllostomus; species Phyllostomus discolor. The sequence goes on from NC_040905.2 coordinate 49,934,573, forward strand.
CCATTTTTAAAGAAATGCTGCTTCAGCAATATTCTTGATGCCCCGAGACACGTTGTCCGGGAAACAAAGGACATTGGCTCTGAGTGGAAGAGTGATTTGTATGAGCCTCCCAGACTGAAGACAGACTGTTTAAAAATATTTATTTTATAGGTTAAAAATAAATCAATGTCAATAATTTTGAAAGGTTTTTAATAAGTATAACATTTCAGTGTTACATTACTAATAATTATAATTTATAATACTTCACAGGAAATTAAACAAAATTTAACTTTCTGTTGCAAAGAATTATGAGAACTATTATTTTCAAACATAAGTTATATATTACATTAGGATAAAAATCTGGGGGAGAGGGAAGTGGATTGGAAATATGAATTTAAGGAGAAAAAGGAATGATAAAATTTCCCATTGTTGAAGAGGAGATTATGTATTTTTGTAAATGGATGTTGGTCCTTATTGAGGCCACTACAGTATTTGGAATTAATGGATACATTTAAAAGAATAATGTCGACAGTTAAATTTATGTCAAAATTTCAATATGCAGTTCTGGGTGGTGTTGCTTAGTGGATTGAACGCTGGCCTGCAAACCAAAAGGTCACCAGTTTGATTCCTAGTCAGGGCACACGCATGGACTGTGGGCCAGGCCCCAGTAGGGAGCTCGAGAGAGGCAACCGCACATTGATGTTTCTCTCCCCCCTTTCTCCCTCCCTTTCCCTCTCTAAAAATAAATAAATAAAAGCTTAAAATTTTTTTCAATATGCAGGAATTATATCCTATGTACCTAAATAAAATTTGATGAGGAATTCTAGTTGTCAAAATAGAAATGCATGAGGGAGTACATACTTTGCGAAAACTTTCATGTGGCATATACTAGCAAAAAGGTTTGAAGATTGCTAATCTAGAATGTTGACAAACATGAATATTCATAAGATTTGACCTATTGATAGGAACGAGGGCATGTATCTGGAGTTGTGGAATTCGTGGGATTGGAAAGGTTTCAGAGTATTTCATCTTTTTCTTTTTGTTGGGACGGGACTAATTCTAGGGCAGCAGTTACATCCCAAACAACAGAACTCCTCAACCGACTGTAACTTTGACTCAGACCGATACACGCCGTGTGTGGCCTTCAGCCCCATGCTGTACAAATGTGAATAGGGGAGATGCTTGGTCAAAGGCAAGGTACTGATTTGCAGGTTATATGTGACTCCTTTGAGGGGCACAGAGAGGCAGCCTAGGACAGAGGAGAAGAGTAACTGAGGAATGCAGAAGACTGGATTTAGGTTGAGTTCTGGCCTACTTGAAATAAGAGCTCTGACAAGCACATTCAGGAAAAGGGATCATGCAAGAAATATTCAAATTGTATTGGACCCCTCTGAGACACACACATACACAAATGCACTCACATTTTTTTCTCCTTTCTAAATAACTCATCCCCAAACTCCCCCCACTGCTAACCCACAAAATGCTCCAGATTGCTTTGGAATGAAGACAAAAATAATTCACTTCATCTCCCTTCACATTCCATCACTAATTACTACTACAGCTATCATTTCTCAAGGCAGCTTTAGTGACTGAAACTTGGAAGATCCCAGGGCTGGGATCTTTAAAGAATAAGATCCCTCTGTGGCCCAGTTGGTTGGGTATCATCCAGAAAACCGAAAGGTTCGATTCCTGGTCAGAGCGTGTGCAAGAGGCAACCCATTGATGTTTCTCTCCCTCCCTTCCCTTCTCTCTGGAATCAATAAAATTAAAAAAAATTTAAATAGAGAATAAGGATCCCTCTTGCTCATGGGAATATCTGTTTCAGTGACACTGTTACAGAACACAACAAGGGGGGCCTGGGACGACACACTATTATTGAAAGAAGGCCCCGGGTCCGTTATGTCCGCCGCCAGAGGAAAGACGTCTCTCAATGCCAGAGATTCGTGAAAAGGAAAGGAAATGTTTATTTAATGCTATACTAACTTAAAGTAGTGACCTAACGTCTATCAAAAAATCCTAAAGTTCCTAAAAACACCCACAAACACACAGTCCTTCCTTCCTTCCCCCTTTGCCCAGTCCAGAGTACCGTTATCTCAGGAAAGGAAATAGAAGTCCATGGCTTAGGTAGTCCTCTGGTTCTTCCCAGTTAGTACTCGATCTCGACTGGGAGACCTCCCTGGGTTCCGGCACCCTCGGCTGAGTCACCGGGATCTCTGCTAAAACCAGGTGGTGGTTCCCCCTTCTAAAGCTGTGGGGGCCCCACTCTGCCAGGCCGCGTGGTTCTCTCCTCAGGGCTGCAGGAGTCTACACTCCGTCAAGTCCGCGTGCTTCTCCTTCTCAATGCAGCAGTGCTTCTCCTTCTCAATGCAGCATAGTTCTCCTTTCTAAAGCAGCATGGTTCTCCTCCTCAAGCAGCATGGTTCTCCCTCAATGGCCGTGATCTTCTCTGCACCTCCACAGCCACATGGTTCTCCTCTCCGGGCTGCGCATGGCTCTTCTCTCAAGGGCCGCCAAATCTGGGTTTTAAATCCCTGCGGCCAGTCTTCCTCTGCAGCCTCATTTCCGACTCCTCCCACACTCGGCTTCACGTGCCAGAACTCGTATCCTTCCAGCTTTTCTGGGCTGCCATCATGAGTATGGGCAGGTGTGGCCCCATGTCCTGGAGCCAATCCTCTCTGAGCTCCCACGCAGGCGCTGTAACGCAGGGGACCTGCCCCGCCCCCCCAGTTACATCTGGGTGGGGAAGTTACTTCTGGGTGGGGAAATTACTTCTGTTCCCCTGTCTTAGAGCTGATCACAGCTACTTAACATATCTATGCAAACAGCCAAAGGCTATAGATATGTTAAATGACCAACCTAGAGGTTAGCTGCAAGGCTGTTGCTATGCAAAACAGCTCTCAATGGCCCTGCTTCATTTGTCCCTTCCCCTAACCCACACCCTGGGGTGGGGGATGGAGACATCTTAAAATCTCCTGGACACCTTAAGCCCTGGACCCCATTTCAAATGCCCACCTGGGGCCCCCCTCTTGGCTGCACCCTGTAACAACACCACTTTCCCTGTTTCATTCACTTCCTGATTTTCTATTTTCTTGAATTCACCGAGTACTCTTCTCTCTAGTTTCTAAGAATTCCGAAACCAGACAAGGTCAGCACAAGAAAAAAACATTAAAAATCAATCTCACTTATGAGCATACGTGGAAATCTCCTTGATGAAACACAAGCATCACTTTCACTAATATTCCATTGACAAGAACATACAGTCACATTACCACATCTAGTTGCATAGAAATATAATCTTTACTCCAGACAGCTTGTGCCCAGATAAAAATTGGTTTTAACTTTTCAAGGAACTCATTTCCCATTCCCTTCACTCAGCAGCAAAGTCAAGATAAGCAACTTTCCTTATTGTCTTCCTCTGTGATATGCATTTATTTCTAGTTTACCCTAGTCAAAGGGCTTACAATTTTGCAGACCCAGCTTTTTAGAGAAGTCTTATATTGGACTCAGAGATGAGTTTTGTCCCCTATCCTCCTGTATTAGACTTAACCTTCAAAACTGAAATTCAAGTTTAAGAGGATTTGGAGATGCCCTGAGGGAAGAATCTGGTTTCGTACTTCCCCTGAATTCCTACTTCCCTTTCTCTTCAATTTTTTTTTTTTTTTTTGCCAGCTCAGCAGTACAGTTACATAATTTAAAAAATATTTACTCCAGCATGCATAGTTGTTTTACTGGGAAGTTCATCCAAGGTATCCACATTTCATTCTGCCCAAATAGAAGTTCACTCTGATATTTTTAGAGGTTTGTTTAATAAAACTTCAAGGAACAGCTAATCTTCATTTTATACAAACTATCTCAGAGAACAGAAAGGAAAGTTGCACAGTTCATTTTAAAAGACTCGTTTAACCTTGACACCCAAACCAGGCAATGTGAACCCAAAAAGAGAAATTTAAAATCTCTCACTTATAAACATAGTTGGAATTACCTCCAGAATTTTCAGTTAAATAAACTAATAAGAAGCTCTCTTTTGTGCCAAAAATACGGTTTATAAACTTAGGTGGAAAAGGCCTAAAAAAATTACAAACAAATCCATTTCAATAATGTAAAAAGAACAAGCTTCCAGAATAATCCAGGAGTCGTTTATTACTAGAAAACTACCAATGTAATTCATCAGATATAAAAGATCAAAAGAGAATGCCACGTGATTCTTTTAATTGATGCACAAAATACATTTGATAAAAGTAAACGCTCATTTGTGACAGACTAGAAACATGTGAAAACTTCCTTTACTGATAAATGGACTCTACTTAAGACCTTCAACACAAATTCATACTGTGGTCAAAATCTGCCTAAGTAGAAGCTGGAAGTGGCTCTGACTTTGATCTGAAAGAAACACCAGTGAAGTGTCAGGATGCTTGTCCAGGTCTAGGTAGTATGACATAATTCACTCCTCCCAGGTAAGCAATTTCTCCCAAGTCATGTCATTCCCAAAGAGAAGTGAACCCATTTCCAGGTTTCTCACTGTTCCTTCAGTCTTGTCATTAACCCCTGACCACTGGACAGCCATGGAATGCCAAATGGAGAAGCAGCACTCACGATCAGCTAGCTCAATCCACTTTCCTTACAGTGATGTCTCTAAGACCATAGTAAATGCCAGAGATCACCTAGCTTAGCGGTTGGCACTCCAGGGACTAGGACCTAGACCTTGTGACGCCCAGTCCTCTCCTGTGCAAAAACATTCTTCTCAATTTCTTATGCAGTTTAATTATCTCCTTTAAATATTTCAGGCTTCTATGGATACTCATGATCTTAGGGACTTACTTTCTACCTTGAAATAGTTGGAGGGGCTGGAGAAAGGGAGAGGGCAGATGGGATGAAATCAGCCGGAGACCTTCCCAGAAGAAAGGCAGTGCATATTTTTAGGATCATTCTAGGGTACTGAGTCAGAGAAGCCCAAGGGGTCTGGGGAAGGAGGTCGTGCTACAGGAGCCTGCCCTGCAGAAGGGGCAGGCCACCGTGTCTGATTATGCAGGTTGTGGATGGCATGACTTCAGGGGGCGCCAGTCACATCGTACTCATTATAGATTAGTGCATTTATTGTAACCATCTTGGGGTAAGTGGCAGGAAAACACCCTGGAAGCTGGAATGAGTGTCTATTTCTAATCCAGTTTGGGTGGCCACTGGGTGGCCACTGGGTAAGTACGGTGGGCTACCTGTGCTGATGAGGAGAGGGGGTCTGACTGCAGCAGGACTAGAATAAGATCTGGGGATGGATCAGCCCTGCTCTATTCTGGAATTAGGATTGGGATGCCAGGGCCAGGCACTGTGCGGCAGGAATTCCCGGAGGATCCGTGAGTCCTGACTTCTAGCCCTTCCTTCTCCTGGACTTTTCTTCTCACAGGGCTCTGCCAAAAATCAGCTTCCACTGGAGCACCCACCGTCTGTTCCTGGCCTAGGTTCCTGTCTCTGGTGCCTGCTTGCCTCAGTCCTCTGCGCGCTGCCACATCACAATTCCCCATTGCAGTCTCCACAGCCTGATTTTCATTAAGTGCCTTGGGAGTCTGTCAGTACAACTGTCTTACTGGGAAGTAATTACTTTGACATTTTCTTCAGGAAGAATGCTTCTGGCCATAAAGAGAAAAAGATATGAGGTGACTGGCAACACATGGTGCAGAAATTTAAAAACCTCTTGGGAGCCCTGGCTGGGTTATGGGTTCAATTCCTGGTCACAGCACTTACCGAGGTTGTGGGTTCAATCCCCAGCTGTGGCGCATACGGGAGACAACTGATTAGTGTTTCTCACATCGATGTTTCTCTCTCTTTCTCCCTACCTCTCTCTCTAAACTCATTAAACATATCCTTGGGTGAGAATTTTTTTTTTTAGAAAAAACCTCTTCAGGTGGGGGGAAGATAGAAATTCTTAGAGTTGTTAGGTTATCAACAGATCATCAAAGCTACAAAGAAGTCTTTTGAGGAATCCAAGACACAAACAAGAATAAGATTTCTTTGAGGAAGTAGAAATGAAATCAAAAGGCTTGAATGCAAAACCTCAGTGGAAATATCACTGGTTTTTACAAGGGCTTTGGCCTTTCAGAGGTGAAAAGAGCCTTTAATGAAATTCATCTAAGTACACATACAAAATCTGAATCACAAAGGGTTAAAAAAGAATACACTGGACTTAAGAGAGTTGGATGCTTAAAACTGGAAGCAGAAAACTGAAATGAGCTCAGTGATCTGATCAAACATTGTCAGAAATTTCCCAAAGAAATAGCTAGTGCTTTCGCTTAAAAAAAAAAAAAAAAAAAAGAAGTTCAAGTTTTGAGTAATGGCATTGTGCAGCTGAAATAGCTGGCAGGTGACCAGACTGAGAAGTTAAAAAACAGATGATAGATGGCTCACAAAAGGAACCTTTGTTAACGATAGTTGAAAAAGATAGAGGTCATTTCCAATCCGAACCGAGTGCTGAGTTGCCAGCACAGCAAGGACAGAGAAGCTGGAGCATTGCTCTTGCTTACTGCTTTAAGCCAAAGCTCCACTGCAAAATGAATACAAAGCTTTGCATCAGGAACTTAACATCTTTAAAGAACTCTTAGGCAGAAAGGCAGCATTCTTCCAAAGAAGCTGTTTCAGAAAGAGTAAAACTGGGAACAGAGAGAGCAGAAATATCAGTTATAGAGTAGGTAATATTCCACAAGCGGAAAACTCAAGAAGGGGAGGATGAAGTACAGGAAGCAAAGACCTTATGAACCCAGGTTTCTCTTCACGGTATGACAGCTGGCTGATCGCATGCACTGCAGATGAGCTCTAGGGAGAAGGGGCAAGCACTAGCCCAAGACAGATACTAATATGTGTGCATCAAAGGATAATACCTGCTCAAAAGCCAGGTATGTCCAACCAACCCCAGGAACACCATAACAATAGAAACCTTTCAGAAGGATTTGTTAATCCAAGGTCTGTATTTTAGTCCACCCTTTGAAACTAGTGAAAGCTTACAATTGTTATCTTTAATATTTTAAAAAAGTTATTTATTGATTTGAGAGAGAGAGATACTGATTTATTGTTCCACTTACTTATTCATTCATTGGTTGATTCTTGTATATGCCCTGACTAGGATTGAACCGGCAATGTTGGTGTATCTGGTCAATGACACTCTAACCAACTGAGCACCCAGCCAGAGCTATAACTGTTATTGATATTGTATCCACCTGGAATCTCTTACTTTTGTCTTAATGAAATTGATCTGTTAAAGTGAACCTGTGTCCATCAATGGTCCTATATCTTGTCTTAGGAGGTCATTGAAGGTATCTAAAATAATACCTATTCCTTATCTGCATCCTGGTATAGTTTTGTATAGTGAATCTTACAGGAAAACTCATCAAGATTTCACATTTATTTCACATGCATTTATTAAGAGTCTTTCATGAGTCAGGAATTTCGTAAGTGTTAGAGGTATGACAAGAAACAAGACAAAATTCTTGAATTGGTAGAGCTTACATTCTGACAGAGAAAACAGGTGAGTAATAAAAACTGGTGATGCCAGGCAGAGATAAACACTGTAAAGGACAACTAAGCAGAGTAACAGGGAGTCACGGGAGTGCACCTTATGTATGGTGGTCACGGGGTGCTGCTCTAAGAGGGCAACATTTGTGCAGAGACATGGGTGGGGGGGGAGGTGAGCTATGTGAAGGTCTGGGAAAGACCCTGCCGGGCAGAAGGAATAGCCCATGCAAAGGTCCTGAGCCAGAAGCATGTTTGGTGTGTTGGAGAAATAGCAGATGTTTCAGGCACAGAGGAGAACGTGTTTGGAAGCTGAGAGCTGAGAGGTGAGAACTGAGAAATAACCTCTTGTGTTCTCACATGTACAAGAAATGAAATTTCTAATGGCTCCAAGACAGGGCAGGTGGGGAAGTGATGAGAGAAGACGTCGGAAGGGTAAACCCCTGTCAAATACTATTGTGCATTACAAGTCATGTTAGAGTTGGGATTTTAGTCCAAAAGTATATTCCTATCATATGTTGAATCCTTACTACATGTTAGCAATGTAATAAATCCTTCACTAGGATTTTCTCATTTGATCCTCATAAATATCCTATGAACTCAGAACCAATGTTATTTCAGTCTTATAGGGCAGGAAACTGAGTCACAGAGTGGGTGAGTAATTTACCCAAGGACCCAGAGCTAGTAAATAGCAAAGTTGGCATGGGATCCCCCACGTCAACTTGAGTACCAAGCCTGAACTCTTATCCTCCACTACTCTGCAGTTTTAGATGATCTTTCTGATTTCAGTGTAATGAAGGACATAGAGGGGAAGGAAGGAAACCCACTAGGGGGAGGAGTTAGAGGGAGAGGTGCTGGTAATGGGACCTTGGTCATGAGAGTGAGGTTGAGAAGAAAGGGATGAACTTGAGAGAGGCTGGGGAGGTGGAATGGTTGGGATTTGGTGTTTGATTGGACCCAAGGGAGCAGGGGAGGAATGAGGGAGGAAGAGAGAGAGAGGAGTCAAAGATGATTTCCAGATCTCTGGTTAATTAAACTCTGCGGGTACCATTTAAGAAGGTAAGAAACTAAGTAAGGATGGCAGTTTGGGGCATAGGGGGAAGATGGTGAGTGGTTTTGGGCTAAGGATAATGGAATAAGGACCTCTGAGAATCTGCTCCTCCACGTAAGCAGTAAGATCAGTGGGGGGAAAAAAGTCTAAACCAACTTTTTTTGAACTCCAGAAATTAACCAAAGGCTTGCAAAAATCCAAAGATCATTTATTAAAGAAAAAATGACTAATCTCTGAAAAATGAGTGAGCTTTGTGGTGTTTTAACTTGCCCTCCTCTCCTGCTCCCTTCCCTAGTTCTGTAAGTGTCACGGCTCTAGAAGCTGTGGAAACCAGCAACCTCGCAGCCACCATAGGGGTAGAAGAGGTTTGGAGCTCTTCAAAAGCCCCAATGAAGGAACTGTCACTATCTGACCTACCTAGAATCTCCCTGGAAAGCTCCATTCTCAAGCCTGGTCTCTATTTAATCAGACTATGAGCTCACAGTGTGAGAACAGCTCTGTGGCCAAGACATTTATCAAGAACTATGAGCAGCGATTGTTCAACATTGCAGTTGCCTGAGGTGGCTACACCAGTAGGGCTAAGGAAAGACTAACCAAAACACTAAAAGGGAATAACTGGGAAAAGAGATATTCAAAGGGGTCTTTGAAAAGCTAAGGCATGTCCCCGGGGAACCTAAGAGCATGCACACAGAAAGGACTGAGTGAGTGATAAGTGAGGCACAGAATTAGAGAAGCTGGTGCTATGGACGGAAAAATAAGTCACTTCATTGAATGTTTACTGAGTGTCAGATGTTTTGCTCAGTGCTACAGTATCCTGTGTCACGGATAAACATAACCACAATCCTCATGTAACAGTTTAGAAAACTGAGGCTCTGTGAAATTAGGCAACTAATTGGCCAAGGTGTCAGGGCTAGTAAGTAGTCATGCCAGAGTTGGAACTCGGGCCACCTGACTTCAAAGTTTGTTCTGGGTTTGGATGTGTGCAATGGCCAAGAGTGTAAAACGCAGCTGAGGCAACTGGTCAATGAAGACGCAAAGTTGTCCGATGGATTTCTCCGCAAGGAGGTCTTTGAGGAACTCCTGGAAGTGTTGGGGCAAGGAGGCTGATTCTAGTGGTTTGAGGAGAGAGTAGGAGTGCAGACATGGAAACAGTGTTCTGCAGCTGTTTGCTAAGAAAGAGAGTGGGACCGTAGCTGGAGGATGGGTGAGGGTGCAGGGTTCTTTTTTATTTTTAGAGATTTCAACGTGCATAGGTACTGTGATGTAGCCAGTAAAAATCTTGGTCTTTCAGAAGGGGAAAAGCCTGGCATTCTGGGCCCAGAGCAGATAAAGAAGGAAAGGAAAAAAAAAGAAAGAAAAGGAGGTGATGCTAATTTTGACCCGCAAGAGAACTGAATTCTGACACCTAGAGACAAGCTACTGGGGATCTTCTTAACCTTACTCTCCCATGGATTTCCTCCTTTGCGCTGTTTGCTTTAGAGATACAAGCTTGCCTTTAGAATTAAGAAACAAGGCTAAATTGATGACCAAGAAACATCATAGTGAAGGAAGATTGATTACTTACATCATTCAAGTCCTCTGCAATTCTTTTAATGTACTCATATAATCATTAGTCTTATTAATTGCCATAAAAGCATGATAATGTTTGGTTTATAGCATGTCACTTTGACAATGTGTCTTCAGAGCATCCTAGGGATCCTCAGACACTGTATGCAGGAGTCAGAAACTGCTTGGTCTGCTTGGGCCAGCAGTGAATTCTAACTGAAAACCAGGATGAATAAGTTCAGATACCTAATATGCAAGCGTGATGGCTATACTTAATAATACTGTACTGAACTCCGAAAATATGCTGAGAGGGTAGACTTCAGGCGCACTCCTCACACACACAAAACAATCTGATTGTGAAGTGATGACATATGGCTTGTCATTCCTTTCACCTCACAGGGTCTTTCTCCAAATGAAAGGTTTTAATTTTGCAAAATTCCAATTTATCAAATTTTTCTTTAATAGATTAGGTTTATAGTGTTGTATCAAAAAGCTCATCACCAAACCCAGGGTCACACAGATTTTCCATGTTTTCCTCTAGAAATTTTACTTTCATATTTTACTTTTAAGTAAGTTTCCTTCCTTTCACTGTTGGTACCCTGAATATTTTGCTTTATTTCACTTTGGGTAGCCTCCATTTGTACCTTCATTTTGCAACCAAGCGCAATCAGTTCTGTGAGCATCCTGATTACCACCGTTTTGAACTCTGCATCAGACAGGTTGGCTATCTCCTTGTCGCTTAGCTCTTTTTCTGGAGCTGTGATCTGTTCTTTCATTGGGGCCATATTTTTTGTCTTAGCTAGCCTGATAGTATAAGGGGTGGAGCCTTAGGTATTTGCCAGGACAGGGCAACCCATGTCGTTATGGTGCTGTCTGTGGGGGAGGGGTCTAAGAGGGAACAGTGTCACTTGCTGAGCTCTTGGTCAGCTTTCAGTTACTTCCTCCACTATCCACAAGCAAATTGGGCCCTTCTGGTGCTGATTCCAGGGAGAGTGGTTTTGTGTACCTTCTAGGACCCTATGGGTCTCTCCAATGAACTCTCCTATGAGGCTGGGATTTTCTCCTGTTGCCTCAACCACTGCAGGTTTTTACAGCCAGTTTTGAGGCTTTATTTCCCTGCACTGGAACCCTGGGTAGTGTGGTCTGTCTTGCTCCCCAGTTATTCCTCCTGGTTTATCCACACACAAATGTGGGACCATCTGGTCAGCCAGCCGCTGCCCCACCTGCTCTGGTCCTCCAGCTACCACTTGCCATGAGTCCTCTTACCACCAGCTGCCAATCTTTGCTCCTCCTACCAGTCTGGATGAATATTTCTTCCTTAACTCTTTGGTTGTTGAACTTCCATGCAGTTTGATTTTCTGGCAGTTCTGTTTATTTTTTGTTTTTAAATTTGGTGTTGTCCTTTTTTTGGTTGTGTGAGGAGACAAAGTGTATCTATCCATGCCTCCATCTGGCCCAGAAGTTTGTTTGTTTATTTTAAGAGAGAGGGTAAGGGACGGAGGAAGAGAGAAACATTGATGTGAGAGAGGAACACCAATCGGGAATCAAAATTTTCACTTTGAAGGACAACTGCCAACCAACTAAGCCACACTGGTCAGGACACCACACTGCCTTGATCTCTACATCTTTAGATGAAGACTTGAAACAACATCATGTGACTCTTCCTACCTTTTTTTCTTTTTTAAGATTGTTCTGGCTATTTTGAATCCTTTGAATCCCTTGTGTACATAAGAATTTTAACATCTTATCAATTTCTACAAAAGAGGTAGCTGGGATTTTGATAGAGATTGTGTTGAATCTGTAGATCCGTTTGGGCAATTTTGCTCTCTTAACAATATCAAGTCTTCAAATACATCAATGTGAGATGTTTTTCCATTTTTGAGATCTTTAATTTCTTTCAGTAGTACTTTGTAGTTTGCAAAGTGCATTTTTTGGTTAAATTTTTCCAACATACAGCTGATTTTGGTTATTTGCAGTGCTTATGTTATAAAGTTGCTGCCAACATTGAATTAAGGAAGACAGAACTATGACTTCTAAGGGAAATACAAAGTTAAATTTTCCTGAACCTCTGGTCACGTTTGTCTGTTAAAATGCCATTTGTGTATACTGGTTTGTTTGCCAGTGTCCCTGTAAACATGCCAGTCTCAGCACCTTTGAAAACCTGCTCTTCCACATAAACTTCTTCCTGCACAACACTTAGCAGATATTTAAAACTTCTTCCACAGCCTTCTGACCTGCAGAGCCTGCTTTACCCTGCAGGTTTAGCAAGTTAAGGCAGGAGGCTTAGACTGTAATTCCAGTTCTCATCGTAACTAGCAATAACTTTGGGCAAGTCATTAGAAGCTCCACTCTCAAATTCTGAAGAAAATAAGACTGTGGATAAGACTATCTCCACAGTTCTGCCCTGGCTGTTGTGGCTCAGTGGATGGAGCACCAGCCTGCGAACCAAATGGTTACTGGTTTGATTCTCAGTCAGGGCATGTGCCTGGGTTGCAGGCCAGGTCCCCAGTCAGGGCCATGTGAGAGGCAACTACACACTGATGATTCTCTTCCTCTCTTTCTCCCTCCCCTCCTCTCTGCCTAAAAATAAATAAATAAAATCTTAAAGAAAAAAAAAAAAAGAAGCTATCTCCATGGTTCCACTCATTCTATAATATTTTTTTAATGTTTGTGTAGTAATTTTAAGGTCCACAGCACCACCTTATGGTCAAAGAGAAAAGGACATGTTCAGGAAAAATGTTCCTAGACTGTTCAGCTACACCTGTATTTTGCTCATTTGAATAAAAATTCACATTTTCAAAAAAATTTCACATTTCTCCCTAAAGTAGCTACATGCAAGTACAATACTACATATAAAAACAACCATACAGTTCACCGAGTTTAAAATCACACCCACCCTTCATGGAATTCCTGTGTACATAAAAACTCTAACCCTTGATTAGTCATCATTAGTCAGCTATTATTCTTTGGTAAAAACAGAAAATCATACTTGACAACTAAAACAATTACATAAAATAAAAATATACCTCATTGTACCAAAGGTTTTTATTATATTAAAATTATTCATTATTCATACATATTAGGGCAAGAAAATAAATGATAGTATTCATTTATAACTCCCAAAATACAACAAATACCTGTGAGTCTATACTTATGTAAACACATAGTTGAATAAATGAATCAATAAGTAAACACAAGAAAAGAGACAGCTCTTCTTTACAAAACAATTCCAACCAATAATTATTTTAAAAATGAGAGAAATTAGTCCTGGCTGCCGTGGCTCAGTGGGTCCAGCACCAGACTGTGAAGCAAAGGGTCACTGGTTCAATTCCCAGTCAGGATGCATGCCTGGGTTGTAGGCCAGGTCCCCAGTAGGGGGTGTGCGAGAGGCAACCACACATGGATGTCTCTCTCCCTCTCTTTCTCCCTCCCTTCCCCTCTCTCTAAATATAAATAAGTAAAATCTTTTCTAAAAATGAGAGAAATTTAAAAAGTCACCATTAGATCACCATTGTAACAATTGTTATAGGCAAGATCTGTTTCTGTATACTAAAATTATATTGTATAGGTAAAATTTTGAGGAGAAACAAGATAATTTCATAGATTCAATACCTCCCCCATGATGTTTGTTAATTACAAAGGGAAATTCTATCCCTTTATACTATCTTTATACTATCTTTTCTGTACAACAGGAAAGTGGAAAAACCTAGCAGACATCACTTAATAAAATGACCAAGGTTAATATCACTATAAATAAGACATATTGACATTATGTACTTTTTAATAGGACATACTTTTTGTTAAGGCAAACTGTTTGAAGAGAGGAAACTTGAGATTCCTTTTCTCTGTAATGATTTTAGAAACAATTTTTCTCTTTTTTTGTATTGCTTTTTTAAAAGTCATTAAGCTACGTGAAACAATATTATAGATAACAAATGTAAGATAATCCAAATGTATTTAACTTTCATAATTATTCAACAGGAATATAGGTCAATAAGGAAAAGAGGACCTCTCTGAATATCTTTTACCATCTATAATGAACTCTCATTTCAGTCAAATTAACAGAAATGTTATTTGAAATTCTTTATAATTGTAAGGAGGAAGAAGATATTCAAATCCCCTTTTGACGAGAGGAGAAGAATTTTTTTGCTGTCTTGACAAAGCTACCTTCAAACCAGTTTCCATACAAATCAAAGCCAAGGATAATATGAGATATGTCCAAAAAGCATCAAAGAGCTGCAAGCAAAAGAAGAAAATAGAGAATACACTTTCTTTTCAAATATCTATGAAATGCATATGAACATTAATATTTATTAGGCCAAAGAGAACATACAATTTCAGAAGGTAGAAATATTATATTTTCTGATTATAATGCAATAAAGCTAGAAATTAATGACCAAAACAGAAAAATTAAAATGTTTCCTCATCCTAGAGATTAAAAAATTATCTTAAATGATGGCTTGAGTCAGAATCCAACCTTATGAGATGGAATTAAAGCGTAAGAACAATGGCTAGCCTCTGTGGTGTCATTATGTAGAGTAGAAGAGATGCTTCTCCTGGTCGTAAACAGCAGACCAGCACTGCTGTATCTGTGGACTGTCACAAGATGATGGCTGGCTGGAAGATGAGCAGGAGGCTCAGGGACCCTGAAGCAAAAGTGAGCTGGTAACTGTGAAAGGAAAACAAATTTTTTTGTTTCCCTAAGAAAATAAAAGAAAAAAAAACTAGTAGAGAGTAAGATTTCCCCTAAGATTGAAAGCAAATGTCTAGTTACTAAAGTGCTTACTAGCAAGATTTTGAAGGCCAAGAAAAAGTCTCACATAAGGGATGTGTTCTTTAAACTTAATATTCTCAAGGTAACTTCACTTACTTTTTCTATAATCAACTACAGGGTTTTCACTGTTTGAAATGCTTCAGATAAGTTATGCCATTTTAACAAGTTCTTGTGAAAAGTAATAATTAAACAGTTTTATATCCCCTGATGTAAATGACACAGGAGCAACCTCACGAAGCCTGTCTTGAAGGATGCCTGCATTTGAAGTCAAGAAAAGTTCCATTTGTAATTGTGTCGTTAAGAACCATTCAAGTACTCTCTTCTTTAGAATATTTTTGAATGGAACAATTTCCACAGTAGAATATTTTTGAATGGAATGATTTCCAACATTATTTCCTAAAATCACAAAAAGATGCAGCCCTTTTGGGGTTCTATTTTGTAAGGATAACTTCCTTTTATAATAGCATCTCTCCTGGAATGGAAGCAGTAAGGTCTCCAGGTGTTACAAAAGGTTAGGGAAACTCACCAGGCAGGACTTCTCTCAGCCCTGCACCTGAGTGGCAGAAAAACGTGCTGCAGTTAAGGTTGTGGTTGCAGGTGGTGGGAATGAGGTGGGGAAGTCACTAAATGAAATTAGAATGAGCTTTATAAAAATCTAGAGATCCTCCTGGGGTGAGGACTAGGAGTAGCTCAGAGTTGATTCTGATGCATGAGTCACTGAGTAGGGGTTCAGAGGCTTCAGTTGTGACACAAAGGAAACAGAAGCTGGAGGTGGCTACAGGGAGCAGTGACAGAATAAAGACCTGGTTGCTAGGGTCAAGGAATAAATACCAGGAGCCAGGAGGACAGATGGGGCCTTAGCTCCTGGTCCCCTTTCCCACCTTCCTTTCCCCGTAGGTTGTCTGAAATGTCACTTTCCACCTAAATATCATCTGCCTGGCTTTAGACTTTAACTCTGGGCTCTGGCTTCTGCTTAGTTCCACATTTTCTACCCATTTGCATGGAGGACCATCACCTTCCTGGAATCTCTAAGGTTTCCTGCTCTTTGTGCCCTGGTTACCAGCCCTACTAAGTCAGCTGAGATGGAAGTGCCCACCCTCTGAAACTCTTAAACCTACTCCTGATTTCAGTCAAGAGTCTTTGGACCCTAAGATTGTCATTGCCTTCTTTCAAAGTGGATCATTTCTCCCTTCCTTAAATAATAGCTGCCATCAAGAAATTCAACAACAGGCTGCAAAGAAGTTTGAAAATCTCTTCAAAGAAATGAAAGATACTCTTAAAAATATGACAAATTATGAAAAGAAGATGGCAGAAACAAGAAAATATTATGAGGAAACAAGTATCTCTGAGACTGCATCAGAATTTGAAGAAAATATTGGAGGACTTGATAAAATAAATAAAGTGCTATTGGAAAGCCTGCTTAGTTGTTCAGACCTAGATGAAGACCAGAATGCAATGAAACAGGAGATGATGTTGGAAAACCAGTACTCAAAGAACGCAGTACGTGGTTTGGCAAGAAATTTGGTAAATCATCCAGAAGTAAAAAGAGCTGTTAATGAAATTCAGTCAAGTAGGGGAAAAGCAGAGTACAGATTTCATCATGTTCCAGAGGAAAATATCGAACTTAGGAACAACATGGAGCAGTTACTACAGGAAGCAGAACACTGGAGTGTGCAACATGCTGAGCTCAGTGAACTAATAAGGTTGTACCAGAAATCTCAGAATGACATAAGAGTAGCCCTTGAACATAAAGGAGTCCATTTCCAAACTCAACTGAATAACAAGGTGTCAGTTAATTGTGAACTGGAGGAACAGGTGAGGAAACTGAAACATGACACGTATTCGTTACGTTTGATTTTAGCTTTGCTGGAGAATAAATGCCAAATCTTACAGCAGAGGGTAGAGCTTCTCAAGAAACTCTATCACCTGAAAGATGCAACTCAAGAGAAGCCAATCCCTATGACCTATGTACAGGACAAGAAAGAACAGAGGCTATTAGAAGCACAGAAGGTAGAAAGGTATAAGCAGAAAATGCAAGGCTTGGAAGGTACATTTCAGAACAGAATCAAGTCCCGTAGAGGCCTGGATTCTTGTCGTAGTAGGAAAGCTCGTAATAATAGATTCAATACTTGTCTTGCAAGAGCTCTTCTGGGAAAAAAGAGGCTAGCAATCTAATATAGAAAATACCAAAAGTACAAAAAAAGGAAATTCTTCAAAAACCTCTAAACATCCAACTCCAGGCACCATCAATCATCAGATCTAGGGTAGGTCTTATGGCTCCACCAAGAAAGAGCTATAGAGCAAGAAGATTAATGTATCTACCACCTTTTATGATCATTAGTGTCAACATCAGGTACATAACTTGTCATCATTACAATCTGCTTTTTTTGTAGTTATTAGGTAGAGATCCTATGACTCTCTAATCAAAATCAGTTACAAGTCCAATAAAGTAAAGATTTAAATAAAAACAAGAATGAACAAAAGAAAGTTTTGTTTTTGTTTTTGTTTTTCTAAATCATTACCTGGAGTGGGGGTATGGAATTCTGCAGAAAAAAGTATGTAACACTTTAATAATGAAGCTCTGAAGCTCACTTTCTAAGTGTATTTCCCTTTTTCTTATTATCTACTGAAGTGTGGGAAGTACTGGAGTAAAAAATAATTTGCTGACAAATCACCATTACACAGCTTTTCTCTTAGAAATTTCTCCATCCCCTAAATCTCCTTTTTCTTTATATTGCTTTCTTGCTCCTTGGCTAGTGAGTGGTGGGCATACCAGGCAGCAGAGGCCCTTGGAGAAGGATGCCTGGGCTTGTTTAGAAGAGACGTGTATCTAGATGTTGTTCAGTGCTGGAGAAAGTCTTCCCATTCCTCCAGGTGGAGACAATAGAATTACCCGAGGAAGCAAGCAATGTCTTCTGTTAAGGAAGCTGGACTTCTGGTTCCAGAAAAGATGGAGCAGATACATTTCTCCCTATTCCTCCCCTTAAGCAAGCTAAAAACCCTGAACATAAGGCTCTGAAAGATGAAGAGAAGGAGGGCTGACCGGGGACCCTGTGTTTAAGGAACAGCATGGTGTTGAGTTCCCTGGGTTCTCTTTTTGTCTCTTTTATACCCTGAACAGAGTGCTGGAGGAGCCCACACCCAGAAATGCCAATGCATTTAAACAAAATATACCACCCCCAACAAAGCCTGCTTCTCTTGCCAAAGGATGAGGAAAGGGACAGCACGATAAGACAACCCTTTGAACAAAACCTGCCCCACTCTATCTAAACTGCATGGGAAACACCATGCCTCCATCCTCACCCCCATCATCAAATAGTTGGTGGAGACCCTGGGCTTGACCATTGGCCGGAGGTAACGAGTCGCTCCCCCTCTTTCTCCTGGGGTGGTGCAGAGGAGGCAGAGCGGGGTCCTGAAGTTCTACCACCACCTGACTGTAACAAGATACTCCCTGACCCCCTGACCCCAGTGGGGTGGAATGTCAGTGAAGGCCACATGGGGACCTAGATTTCTATACCGCCCCCCCCCCCATTATAGGCACAGCATCAGAGGGAGCCTGGTAAAACAGAAGATTGAAATAAGATGCAGGATGTCATAACGTAATGACGAAATGTCCAGGATACATAAAACAAACAAAAAAAATTACACACTACACCAAGAAAATCTCGACTTGAATGGGAAAAGATAACAGATGTCAACAATGGCATGGCACGGACAGAGTCATCTGACAAGGATTTTAAAGCATTCATAAAAATACTTCATTGAGCAATTACAAACACACTTGAAACAAATGAAAAAAGAGAAAGTTGCCATGAAGATACAGAAAATATGGAAAAGAAACAAATGGAAATTGTAGAATGGGAAAAAAGTAAAATCAACTCACTGGATGTGTGCAGTAATAGAATGGTGATGTCAAAGGTAAGAGTCCATGAACTTGAATATAGAAAATAGAAATTTCCCATTCTGAACAACAGAGAAAATAGGCTGAAAAAGAAAAAATGGAGTCTCAAGAACCTGTAGTAACCAAGATCTAACATTGGTGTTTTCAGAGCCACCCCCCCAAAAGGGTATAATGTGGGTGAAACAGTATGCAATGAAAAACTGGCTACATAGCTCCAAAGTTAGTGAAAGGCATAGACCTAGAGGTTCAAGAAACTGCATAAACTCTAAAAAATATAAACTAAAAGAAGTTCAAGGCACTCAATCAAATTTCTGAAACCTATAGACAAAACTCTTGAAAGCAGAAAAGACTCGTTAGATATAAGGGAACAATGATCCAAATAACATCAAATTTCTCATCAGAAATCATGGAGGCCAGAAGAAAATGAACATTTTTCAGGAACTGAAAAAAAATAGTCAACCCAGAATTGTTTACCCAATGGAAATAGCCTTTAGGAACAGAGGTGAAATCAATTACAGTCTCAGATAGAGGGAAGCTGAATTTGTCTCTATGCATTTGCTGGGACAGCCCACTTGGTTACATAACCAATCCTCGTTTTCTGTCTTCATCCAAGACAGTGAGTGATCCCTCAGCCTCAGACTTTGTCCTATTCCATTTCCAAATAGGAATTTCACACAGGAGGTGCTTAAATGAATGAAATGAGCAACACTGCTGAACCAGTCATTTCTTGCCATTTAACTTGTTAGTAGGCATTACCTGAACAAATACTGTCCGTGTCATTTACCTGTCAAATGTGAGGGGCTGTCTCCCCAGTTCCTAAACTGTGCACTGAGCTTCCCCGGGAACCACAACAAACTCACCAGGGAACTGCAGAGTTTTTAGATTTTTAAAAAATATATTTTATTTATTTATGTTTTAGAGAGAGGGGAAAGAAGAAAGAGAGGGAGAGAAACACTGAGGTGTGAGAGAAACATCCATTGGTTGCCTCTTGCGTGCCCCCTACCAGGGACCCTGCCAGCAACCCAAGCATCTGCCTTGACTAGGAATTAAGCTGGCAACCTTTCAGTTTGCAGGATGATGCCCAACCTACTGAGTCAGCACATTTTTTAGACTTTTGTGAGAGAAGCACAGAAATGTGCAACATTTGTTGCTCGCAATCCAAACTCAAGGTAGTTGTAATTTCAGCATGAACTAGATTACACATACCTAGAAGCGAAATCCCAATGTCAGAAACTTAGGCATAGGTCACATCTATTTGAAAGCAATTAGGATATGAAGTTTTCGGCTGGGCAGAGCTGATCTTGGAACACCGTGAAATGTAGAGAAAATATGTATTTCTACAGAGTTGAGCAAATTTTACGGAAACTTGAAAACCTGGATTAAAAGCAAACTCTAGAAGATAAATTACAACTGTATAGATAACGAGAACTCAGAAGACTTACGTAACTTTGGAGATGTTTGTTCACATTTCAAGTAAGGGTGAGGAAGGGACTTTGGAGCTGTCTCCTGGTTGTAAAGCTGGTGACACTGGGCTAGTATGGCCCCTGGAGAGATTTATTTACATTATAAAAGGGTTATCGAGAGAACCCAGGATTCTTTTACATATTATTGTCTTCAAGGAGTGAGGTATTTTTCTCACTTCTTTTATCTATTTATTTTTAAGATTTTATTTATTTATTTTTAGACAGAGAGGAAGGGAGGAAGAAAGAGAGGGAGAGAAACATCAATGTGTGGTTGCCTCTTGTACTCCTGCTCCCAGAAATTTGGGCAGCAACCCAGGCATGTGCCTTGATTGTGAACTGAACTGGCGACCCTTTGGCTAGCAGGCCCACGCTCAATCCACTGAGCTATACCAGCCACAGCTCTCCTTTCTTTAGATGGGAAAAGAAGTCCTTTCTTTTTTCCCTAAATGCCTCAATTTATTTTCTCAGCATTCCTCACTTGTGCAGGATGCATGTAGGGTGTGACAAATAGTTCTCACAGCCTCTCTCCAAGGGTAGGAATTGGAACAACAGGAACCAGGACAATTATTCTTATGTAAGTGAAGGGCACCAAAGTCTTGTCATTCTGAGGCTGCTTTTTGGAACATTGATTTTGAAGCTATTGAGAAACAAGACTCAGAAAGAATCTCTGACCCTTCCCCTTTCTTGCCTAAGAGGTTCAGGCAAAGAAACCTGCTTCAGGAAGACCTTAGAATGCCACTTGAGCCTCATTTGAATTAAGAATGGTTAAGAGGGCTTGAGGCAGGTGGGCGCCTGCTAACTAGATACCCACTGTGTGCCACTCTTTCTGAGTTGCTGAGCAAGAATTTTCCTGCCTGTATGTTCTGCTCTTTCTCAGCTATCTGTAAATCACCCGTTTTCACTTCTAAAATCTGGTGCCCGCTTCTCCACTTTTGTTCTACATCCAAAAATATCTTTTATGTCCAATGTTGCCTCACACTCTATGTGGAATTTTCATGCCTATGTGAATTCCCCATATACATTTTTTAAACTTTATTTTCTCCTTTTAATCTCTGTTGATTTGATCATTTGTCCAGCCTAGAAGACCTTAGAAGATGGGAGCAAAAATGTTAATATTGTTTAGGCCCCACATAAATAATCATTGTCTGCCTCTGATGTGTGCTGTCGGGCAGAGGAGTATTAAAACCCCAACAAAGATGACCGCAGTACCCACCACAGGTTAGTTCTGTTATGAATGAAACATAAGGCACAAGAAATTTTCATGTGTTGGAAGTACTGAAAATACAATTCAAAATATTGCTTCCTACTCCATAAACCAACATCTTGTTCTCATGTTTGGAATATGTATTACTTTATAAATAATCTAAGAGCCAAAATTCCCCTATTCCAGCCCTTAGTGAGAAAGATTTCCAGTGAAACAGTACTGTGGGAACTAAGAGGATCACATGTTTTTCCATTTGCCTTTCCTTCTAATGGAAACTATCATCTACGCGGTTCTATTTTCCAACCATCTTGATTAAAAAAACACTGTGCAGTTTATTTCTACACTTTACCACATATGTGGTTCCTATTACCAAATAAATAAATTACAGCTTTATCTATAACTGCTTCTAAAACAAATTACAGCTTTTTAATTAAGCTTCAAATGCAGCAAGCAATCTCTGCTATATCAGACCCTCTAGATTCAGCATTTACTTTAATATTTATATGTGTCATAAAATTGTTCTGTTGTTGCTGGCAGAAATGGTGTTCTTACAATGTTGAAAGAAAAGTGTTTCAGGGACCACACATGGGAGGATGAGGTGTAGTGATAAGATGTATTGAAGATGGAGCAACGTAAAGGACTGTCCCCGGGTGCCTAGGGGCTGTGTCTCATCCATGGCCAAGTGGTTCAGCTCCATCCCATTGTGAAGAAGTCCAGCCTTGTCTTCATCGAGCCCGGGAGAAGGGTCAAGATCCAGAAATTTTGTGCCATCAGTTCAATCCATTCCAAAATTTAGTCCATCTCAATCTCTGCCCGCATTCAGGTAGCTTAGCTTCTGTTCGAAGGGGCATTCCGACTGGTGCAGTGCAGCTATACCCAGGCCGGCATTTGGAGTCTGCACTTGGGCCTCGGGGGCTGCTGGACCCACGTGGCTGCTGCAGAGATAGATAGCTTGTGCAAACGAACCAGCAAACAAAAAGGCTAATAAATGTGTGTTGCTGAGAGAGGCTTTTGTTAAGCTTTGGTTATATCGCCTCGAGCTTGGAAAAAACCAGGCACTCTTTCAAACTAACCAATCTCTTTCCAGTCTTTCCGGGCCTTGTGGTGGGCCTTCCTGTTAACCAATCCAGGCTTTTCCCTGAATTAACCTTTCCTTTGTGGTCTTCCTCTTGGTTCCTACCACGCATGCCTTAAAGTCGATGGACCTCCCCTGTGCCCCCTTGGCTTCTACTGGCATGCACCTGGCAGAGGAATTTCCCGTTTATTATTTATTTCTCTACCACGTAGTCTAGGAAAGTGGACCGGTTATACCTTGGGGAGGTCGGGAACCAGTCCTTCCTCCTTACCCTGGGGTGGGGGATGGACAGAAGGGTGTTAATCCCCTTGGCAAGGCTTTGAGGTTATCTTATCCTCTGGAATATATAAAACTATAGTTTCTGACCTAATTAAGCTTAGCCAATTTTGCTTTCTTCTCTTTTATTAACATCTAGCCACTTACACTAATACTACCACAAGGTTATATAAGTTTTTATTCAATAACAAAACATGTAAATTAGAATTTCTAAAAACAAGGCACTTTTTGAAGGTGTTTCATGTAGGTTCCAGCACATAATAATCTATTATATTTCTTCAATTAATGTAGAATTTATTTGGAGAAGCAGCATCGCATTTCATTGGTGGAAGGAACTTTCAGCCAATCATTTGTTAGCAATAAAAGGCCAAGATGTGCAATCAGTGAAAATCTGAAACAAGACTCAGCACTAATTTGGTGCAGAGTTCTTTAACACTATAGTTTTGCATACCTGAGAGTCATATTTCAATAATAGTTAAACTGTCTTTTGGAGGAAGTTTTAGATGTCCATTCCCATTATCTGTACACTTATATCCAATGGCAACAGAAACTTTAAGCTTAAAAAAAAATACTCTTAGAAAGGAGAAATCTATACACATTCCTTTGTCACAATTTTTTTTCCCAATACAGGGGTGTAAAGTACAGCATAGGGAAAATAGTCGATAATATTGTAATAACTGAGTATGGTGCCAGGTGGATGCTTGAAATATTGGGAAATCACCTTGTGAAGTATATGATTTTTGGGAACTGCCCTGCCTAATTTCAGAAGCTGTAATCCCTCTGAGGGACACCACCTCTGCCCCTTTTCTCTTCACCCTGCATGGCCCTGGGAGGATGACTGGTTAGCCAATGACAGGTAAGATTCCTCAAAAGAGGGACAACCTAAGACAGGCATGGTCTCAAAGGGGCCCTCAGGGAAGGACTTGGGGGGCTATAGAAAAAGGGGCAAAGATCCATCATCGCCCCTAGGCTTTGACATAGCCTGAGTTCTCATTCTGTCTGCAAGAAGTCTCCTAATCTCTTAGCTGCCTTACTTCCCCTGCCTGACTTAAGCTTGAAACAATGCCATAAGCCTGAAATAATGCGGGAGGTGGGTGCACCCCTGTGCTGGAAAGGGTGGGTTCCCTAGGACGATCAGGCCTAAGAAAGAATGCATAAAATCCCATGAAACCTACTTTGCTAATACCCTCAATTTAAATGATAAGGGTCCACGCAGGAAGTGAGTTTGTTCCCCAAAGTTTTATGGCCCTTTAACTATCTGACCCTGACTCAGAATAAGCCCTCAGAGTTCTTTGAATGCTATCTATTGTTTAATCATTTCTGCCTGACAATGATTGATGAGCTTTATGTATACACCCTGTGTTCCTGTGCAAATTGAACACAATAAAAGCTTGTCAAGGCAAGGGTCCAGACACTCTCCTCTTGAGAGAGTGGCCAAGGCACTCCGAGGCTTTTTCTCCTCTGGAGAGAGAAGCTGCACCCTCCCTTTTCCTCCCCAGGACTCAGTAGTCTGTGTGAATTTGTCTCATTTCACACATAATGTCACAGACCCCCGGGGCCAGGATCCATGTCATATGATTGTCTAATCACTATGAGATATACCCAAAGCTAATACAAAATATTGATGTAAACTTTAATTGAAAAATAAAATTTAAAAAAATTCAATAAATCCTTTAGAGTAATAAAGTAGAGATTCTTGATTTCAAAGTTCTTGGAAAATGTATATGTGTATATAATATACATTGTTTTTATTATATATATAAAGTAAAAATGGTATCATGGAAGATGCACTGCACAAAGAGAGAGGTGATTCTGGGTCCTAACTTATTGGGTCCAAATTGTTCCACAATTAAGGTGGAAGTAGTAACATTCTTTTGGACCAAGACTAGTTCAAAGATTCCCCAGCTCTTGCTCACTAAGGTCTTACTGTTTTCTGGGGAGTAGGAACAGATTGGATGAGAGAATTAGAAACCATACAAAAGCAAGCATGGCTAAAAAGGAAGGGAACAATAGCAAATAATCCAGGCACATCAGATGTCCAGAAGTAAGGTCATTGACATTTTAAAGTAAAAAGAAAGATAATGTTACATAAAGGAGAAAGGTGCATCAGATCAAACTGATGCAGAGAACTAAATTTATCATGATCATCATATTACCATTGTTAATATTTTTTAATATTCTCCCGCACATGTAATTAATGTAGAAAGTCATTGTAAAAACACAAGTTTTTAATAACATAACTAAAGGCCTCAAATATTCATAATAGAAGTGAAACAGTCAGTTGACTGTTTTTTTCTTCTAACAGTTACAGTTTTCCAGAGGAAACCACTAACCATAAATCCGTATTTAATTAAATCTTCTCTTGCAGGGAGGCATACTGCATTTTGGTTCACACTGGTCTGTTATGAAGCTTCATTTTTATGAGGAACAAGATGCTGCTTTTGCATTTTGCTTTGATTTTTAAATTTAATTTTTAAAAAATTTAAGGAAAAAAACACTATTTACTGGTCTTCGGACTTTTCTGGGAAAATATCCTATTTTGTTTATTTGTATCTTTTCCCTTTTATTTGATCTACCATTTTAATCTTTTCCAAAAGTTGGGTTTGGTTTGTTAGTCTTTATTATGTTTTGTATTCCATTCCAATGGTTTCTGCCCTTATCTTGATTTCCTTTATTTTTTAGTTGTTTTGTTGTGCTTTTCCTATCTCTTGAGTTGAATGATTACTTATTTTTAACTTTTCTCATTTCATTAAAAATGTATTTAAAGCTATAAATGTCCTTGTATATACTGCTTTGGATGTGGATTACAAATGTACATAATGCTTTCATTATTAATTTTAAGTTTTTTAAATATTTTTATGATACCCTTATAACCCAAACATTATTAAGCAGGATAGTAGAATCACTGGTTTTACTTTAAGTACTATTATTTAAGTTGTACCTTGGCATCTTATGGTATCCTTCATGTGTTTGATATCCTTCATGTGTTTGATATATTTCATAGAAAAAAATTTAAGGAAAAAAAGAAAATATACCTATCTTAGAACCCAGCAATTTTACTTCTCCTTATAAATGCTATAGAAATTCTTGCACATGAACAAAAGTAGAGTGATAATAATATTCTTTGCAACATCACAATATAATGGGTAATAAACCTAATGTGTATCAGCAAAGAATGACTAAATTGGGCCATATTTATGAAAAGTAATATAGAAATCAAAATGAAATCAATTTATATGTACCAACATAGAGAGATGTTTTCTGACATCTTTAGTCAGAATTTAGGGCTGATGTCAGTTATGATATCTAATTTAAAGACAGCATTTTTTTTATCAATAAGACCTTTAATAAAACTGACCACCTAAAGTTTTACATATCTTAAAGAAATATAGTATTTATATCACAATAATTTTTATATCACTATTTACAAATTTTAAATTATTTTTCTTATATAGTCCCATCAGCTGAAAAATATAATACAATATTTTAACATTTTAAATTCACATTTATTTATTTATTTAATTTTAGAGAGAGGGGAAGGGAGCAGGGGAGAGAGGGAGAGAAATATTGACGTGTGAGAGAAGCATCAGTCCCTGGGACGGTGCCCAACTGAGCCACACCAGTCAGGACCGTTTTCTAATTTTATAAGGTAGGTGCTTAGATTAATGACTGGAGACTTTAGAAAATTCCCTATAATACCAAAATCATAACCTAAATAATATGATTGCTGTATGGCAATTAGTATACTTTTCTCTTTGTTAAATATTTAAGGACATTATTTTCCAAATGTTTTTCTAAAATTTAAAGAATGTTAGAAAATATTATTAAATTATAATTTGTATTATATTTAATATTTCATTTGAGATTGTTATCCTGTTATTCTAATTTTATCAACATGATTCAGTGACAATATCTGTATAACAGGCTCCTGTGTGCACAAGAATCTAACGAGATCAAGTCTTGCCTAAAAACCACCAAGTCCCCTTATTCTGCACTGGAAATAGAATTCTGGGAAAACTTTTTAAAGTTCCATCACCTGGGAAACCACAATCTTGGAAAAATAGAGATAAGATCAAAATCCAAGTGATAAAGAAGAAGGAAATAAGAATTGTAAATTAGAGGATTTTAAGCAAAGCCTATTTGTATATGGTAGTTTGCTAAATAATTCAAGTCCTATTCCTTATTTTGTAGGTGGTGGTTACATATCAGTACAAAATTCAAGAGGTTTCAAGAAGCCTTTACATATATTAGTTTGATAAAGAACTTAAAAGGTGTAAAATTAGAGCTATTGAATGTGAATTGCTTTTTCTAGGCTGTAGCTAAAGTGTATGCTGAGGTATAGGAGCTATAGTTCTGTTTTAGGATTAGAGACTATTGAGTTTGCTTGTAGATAGTAAACGAGGAAGTAATGAGCAAAAAGAGATTGAAGGTACAGAAGAGGGGAGCTAAATGGCAAGGTCCCTGAGACACTTGTCCAAAAGGGGAAGCCTGAGGCCTGATGGTAACATTCACAGGGCTGTAAGATTATGCGATTGGAGGCTATGGCTCACTCATTTTTGTGATTTTAGGGCTTAGCATAACGGTTGGGGTGAGAATATTTCATTAGTACAGAAATGAGTATAGGATAACTTACTTATGAAAGAAAAACATGTCTTAGACAATGATAACAAGGAAAAAATGCTATTGCATCGTATCACTTGAGATTTTGGGTGACTCACAGAAGTAGCATGTCCTAAAAATCTACTAGAAATGTATGCAGTTCTCCCTCCTTGCAGATGCCATGAATGTAAGCCCAACAATACATCTATCATTCAAAGACAGCCACAGATAATCATGTAATATATTTTATCACAATCTTTTACCAATTGGCTTTATCTTACATAGTAAAATCATACTATATATTCAATGTTTTGTTACCTGTGGATGATTTGTGTATTTTATGGATTATCTACAGAAAATTGTATCACAGTTTGGCTCTTTTTTTTTTTTTTTCATAATAACCTATGGTCTTACCCTTTTCCGTTAGTTGATAATTGTCAAGAAATATAAATAATTTCAATATAAGGAAAATAACTGGGTTACCAAATATTCAAGTATTTTTCACAAACAAGTAAAATTGTTCTTTAAGTTATTCGTTTATTCCTTCTACCTTACAAGTACTTATCATATGGAAGGAACTGTGCTAGAGTCAGTGAGAATCAGGAAGGATAAACAATAAATGTTTTTGCCTTGGAGTAAAGGATTCAGTGAATTATAACATTGTGACTTTTGGAATTAATGATATTTTTCTCACTAACATGCACAGATTAAAAATGATTTAAGATTTTTTAGAAGAGATTTGGCCAATTAATTTTCTAATATTTCATATGCTGATTGAAATGAAGAAATTTGTATATCAAATAAGTATTAAATCAAATATTAATGAAAAAGAATTTCCTAGTGTAATTTAAAAATTAACTGCTAAAAATTATTCCAGGGAGGATCTCATTTATTTCTAACTGGACATTTGGGGCACTTAAGGAATGCATGCCAATTCTAAAATATCTGACCAATTATTCCCTCTGAAAACTAGTCATCACTTTAATCATCAACATCTTCATTATTTCAAATGGTAGTCACATCTTGTTGATGATTTTAGGAAGCGTAAATTACATAGTAGCATGTTCTTCTAAATTTCAAAATATTTTACCCTGAACACTATATTATTTGTAAACAAGCTATTGCCCATTTGTGTGTAATTTGGATGGAGAAAATACCAGGAGCATATAACATTCAAGTATTTGTAGTTTCCTCCTCAATACTCATTGTTTCTTATGAAACTAAGCATTTTTTAATAAGGAACTCAATGCCCTGAAAATAGAATATGATCTGTAATTCTTAGATTTATAGCTGGCCATTGGGATTGATAGTATTTTTTTATAAGCAGCACATGTTTCTTTTAAAACAAATATATTTCAGGAAGAAACTGCTAAAATCATTTCTCAGAAGAAAGCACAGTTGTTACAAATGATCTTCTGTCCCAGGCCCAGTTCTGTCGATTAAAACAGTGATACTAAGGAAAAATAGCCATGGTTCTGATGACCACAAGAAGTTGTTAATTAACTTTACCTAGTCCCAAAGGCTAACTCTAACTACATTTTCTGAAATAAGTATGTTACAAAGTAATACAAGATGAGTGAAAAACCACCATTTATTTATTTATTCATGCTGAACTTAAATTCATAGTTTATTCAGATTTCTTAGTTTTTAAACAAATATCCTTTTTCTGTTCCAGGATTACACTTTTTAAAAAATATTTATTATTTTTTCAGAGAGAGGAGAAGGGAAGGAGAGAGAGAGAGAGAGAAACATCAATGTATGTTGCCTCTTGTGCACCCCTTACTGAGGACCTGGCCTGCAACCCAGGCATGTGCTCTGACTAGGAATTGAGCCTGGGGCCCGCTGGTTCACAGGCGGCACTCAGTCCACTGAGCCGTAGCAGCCAGGGCTCAGGATTGCACTTTAAATGTAGTTGTCATGTGTCCTTCAGCTCCATCTGCTGTGATAGTTCTTAGTCTTTCCATATTTTTGCCGAGCTTGACAGTTTTGAGGAGTGTTGGTCAGATTTATTGCAGGGTGCCCCACTATTGAACTTTATCTGCTGATTTTGTTATGATTAGACTGAGTTAAGGGTTTCTGAGAGGAAGGTCACAGAGGTAAAGTGCCATTTTTGTCACATTGCATCATGGACGCATATTACTGACATAAGGGACCATTGATACTACCCTTGGTCACCTGGATAAAGCAATGTTTCTCTCTCTCCACCTCCTTCCCATGAGCTACTTTGGAAAGAAGTCACAATGCATGGCCCACACATACACCATTTACTTTTGGAAAACAATTCAGCATGCATACCTTCCAGCATATAGATTATTAACATGTTTCTGTTTGATTTCCAACAAATTAGGTGTAACTCAGAATTTGGTTAGAACATTACAATTAAATGGTAGAGTGGATTTTGAGAAAATTTCCATTTATCTGGAATATCTGGGAAGCAAGTCACAATATATAATTTGTATGGATTATTAATTTTCAAAAGAATAAAATATAATTAAATACATTTGCCCCTCAAATATATATACACCTTTATCCATATTTTTTAAGACTTACAAGATATTCAGGACCTTGAAGGGAATTCACCTGAGTCATTAACATAAATAACAATTAGATTCAACAAACAACAGATATTTTTTATTTGAATAACAGATACTCCCACATTTTACTGAAGATGTAAAAAGTATAAGTTTTGCACATACATTTATACCAAATGTTAATTTATGACTACCAGGAAGTCAATAAAATACTTAGTTTACTTTATGTTATCTTACTCATTGACCCTAACCCCTCCCACTCCCCCAAACCAGGTTCTTTGAGCTTTTTGATCTTTGGAATGTTGTATGTATAAGGACTTACTCTGTCACCCTTTCCAAGGATCTTCAGTGATTGCATTGTGGACATTACAAAGGTGAGTGTCCTTAGGGCATTGAAAAAGCTCTTACAAGGACCAATACTAAATAACAGTGTTTGATACAAAAGGACAATGGGTACTTGCTATGTGTTCATGAGTGACTATTTTCCTACTTAACCAACAACTATCTTAACACCAGGAAGAATTAGTGATATGTAGGTTGGCTCACTGCCAAAGACCAAATGTGTTCACAATCAGGACTTTGTAAAAAGGCACAATGAATTGGCTCTTGCTATAAGAAATTTGCATGTTAAGCTGATGTCTGTAATCAATGGGTAGGAATTGTTGTAGCTCTCTCTTGGCGTGTTACTACACCGTGGACTTGCCATCAGAGATTTACAGTGCATGGTTAAAGTTTATGCGAACTAACTTGGAAGAAAGGCCTATTTGAGTTGTTTTAGGGAAGCATAGTCCTTGCATTTTATTTCTATGCAAGGACTATGAGTTGAAATCTCAGTTCCCGAATGTAATGCCCCCCTCTCTGTTTTGTCAAAGCCAAAGCAAACTGTTTATTAGAAATTGGTAAATATATGTCAAATATAAATGCCCTTCACCTAAAACCACCAGGAATACTTTTATAGTTGGGTTGATTACTCATTGCAGTAAGGGAGAGTGGACACCGCCAAAGAACGGTGGGACGTCACAGGAATAGGATGATAGAAAAAATTTATGGATTGGGCTTATGGTAGGTGACTTTTTTGGGGGGAGGGGCAGTTAAGGAAGCAGGAATTTGGTCTAGAATGGAAACTATTATGAAATGAGGGGATAATATATAATTAGGTATCTTGACAAATCTTTTTTTTAACCCTCACTCAAGGATAACTTTATTAATATTATTTATTTTATTTTTTGCCTTTTATTTTTATTTTTAATTATATTTTATTGATTAAGCTATTAGAGTTGTCCTGATTTCCCCCCTTTGCCCCACTCTACCCACACCTCCTCCTCCTTCAGGCAATCTCCCCACCATTGTTCATGTCCATGGGTCATGGGTATAAGTTGCTTGGCTACTCCATTTCCTATACTGTACTTTACATCACTGTGGCTATTCTGTAACTACCAATTCATACTTCTTTTTTAAAAGATTTTATTTATTTATTTTTAGAGAGAGAGACAGAGAGAGAGAAACATCAATGTGCGGTTGCTGGGGGTTATGGCCTGCAACCCAGGCATGTATCCCTGCTGGGAATCGAAACTGTGACACTTTGGTTCACAGCCCAAGCTCAATCCACTAAGCTATGCCAGCCAGGGCTCATACTTCTTAATTCACTCAAATCTTCACCATTTTCTCTCTCCCCTCTCCCATCTGGCAACTATCTGTTAACTAACTTCTTTTCTCTTACTGCTTTTAAGAGTCTCTCTCTATCTTTTACCCTTGGCCTTTTAATTATGATGTGTCTTAGAGTGGGCCTCTTTGCATCTATCATAATTGGGTCTCTATGTGTTTCCTGGGCTTGCATGTCTATTTCCTTCACCAGATTAAGGAAGTTTTCTCTCACTATTTTTTCAAATCGATGTCCAATTTCTTGCTCTTTCTCTTCTCCTTCTGGCACCCTTTTGATGCAAATGTTGGAGCTCCTGAAGTTCTCCCAGAGCCTGTTTATACAATCCTCATTGTTTTTTGATTCTTTTCTTCCCTCTTGTTGTTATAATAACTTGGTTTTTTGCTTCCTTATGTTCTAAATCATTGATTTCATTCTTGGCTTCATCCACTCTACTGTTGTTTCCCTGTAAATTGTTTTTTATTTCAATTAATATATCCTTTTTTTCTGAAAAGGTCTTTTTTATGCTGCTGAGGTCCTCACTAAGTTCCCTGAGCATCCTTATATCTAGTGTTTTGAACTCTGCATCTCATAGATTGCTTACCTCCATTTTATTTAGCTCTTTTTCTGGAATTTTTACCTGTTCTTCCATTTGGGCCTTGTTTCTTGGTATGCTCATTTTGGCAACTTCTCTGTGTTTGTTTCTCTGTATTAAGTAGAGCTGCTTTGACTCTGTGTCTTGGTAGTGTGGCCTAATGTAGTAGCTATCCTATAGGGTCCAGAGGCACAGCCTCCTCTATCATTCAAGCTGGGTACTCAAGGTGTGCCATCCATGTGGGCTGTGTACACTCTCCACTTGTATCTGAGCCTTAGTTTCAGGTCAATGGGAGGGATTTATCCAGGCCAGTCAGCTGTAAAGACTGGCTGTGACCACTGACCACCAATCTCAGCCCTCCCTGGAGCATTAGCTTCAGGGGCAGGGTGGTAGTGCTCCGATGTAGTCTGTAGCTGTCCACTGGGTGAGTTGGCCCTGGGGTTCCCAGGTGGTGCAGGCCAGAGTCAGCCTTTACCTTTGTTTTGCCTGGGACACCCTGCCTGAACTGTAAAGCAATCTGAGGTGGCTGCCACTTGTACTAGGCTTAGAGATTCCCAGGCATAGCCAAGCTGTGAATCTAACCTGGCTACTGCTAGGGCTCACTGAAGCCAGCTATTGCTTATTTGATAGGATTTACAAGACAAGACCAGCCATCCTTATGGAAAAGCAGCTTGGGTGAGCCCTTAAATTGGGTGGGGCAGAGCCTCTAGTGATCCTCAAAGCTAGTCACACAGTCTTAGCCAGACTGATGGGGTCTCAGATATGGCACCAGCTGACTGGCTCTGTGGGGGGAGGGTTTAGCAAAGGGACAATGGCCTCTGCTTGCCTAGATGCCAGGCACTTCAATTTCTTCCTGTATACCACTGGTGCCTTTCAAGCTGCTACCCCAGTGCTAGAGCTCAGGGAGAGTGAGTCTGAGTAGGTGAGTATGTATGTGGGTTCCTTAAGAGGAACTGCTTGGGACTCCAGAAGTTTCTTCCACCAACTCAATCCTTGATGTTTTTTGCAGCCAGAAGTTGTGGGGACTTATCTTTCTGGCACTGGAAGCCTGGGCTGGGGGGACTGGTATGGGGCTGGGACTCCTCACTCCTAAGAGATCCCTCCTGAATTTTTATCCACATGGGTGTTGGACCAGCCTATTCTGCATCCAGTCTCAATGGATGTGGTTTCTTTACTTCTGTAGTTGTTAGACTTCCATTCAACTTGATATCATAGTTTTCAGGCTTCCATTCAGCTCAATTTCTGACATTCTTGAGTGATGGTTGTCTATATTTTAGTTGTAATTTTGGTGTGGTTGTGCAAAGAGACAAGCCATGTTTGCCTATGCCTCCATCTTGACTGGAAGTCTCTATTGATTTTATGAAGAAAAGAAGAAAGAGGAGGAGCAGGAAGAGGAGGTAGGGCAGTGGAGGGAGGGAGACAGACAGACAGACAGAGACATTGATCAGTTGCTAGAACCCACCACATTTTGGTGTATGGTTGAATGCTCCAGCCAACCAAGCCACCCAGCCAGGCTTAACAAATCTAATCTAGGAGAAGGGAAGACTAGACCCACACTAAAGCTTTAATTGGCTAAAAATAAATAAATAAATAAATAAATAAATAAATAAATAAATAGTCACTCATATTAGCTAGGATAGAGAAATGTTCGGTATTAGATAATTTTATGTTTTGTCCATGTTCAGACATGATTACAGGGCAGTCTCATTTTTGTCTTCATCCATCCCAATCACAGAGTGGCCTTATATGATGTTTATATTCTGTGAAATGTTTTATGTTCAAGAAGATATCATGGTCTAATTATGCATGCCAGACCAGCTCCCATATGTCAAGGTCTGCTTTTCTTTTCCTTCAAATACTAATTAGCTCACTAATTGGCTAATGTAGTAATCACAGATTTTGAAGATTCTACTTCATTATTACACATGTTTAATAAAGTTTAAATATAATAACTACTCAAAATATGAAACAGACATCATTACACTTCTAAAGATCTACTAAACTATTGCATTTTTGGGGCAACTTTAGAATTAAATCCTTATTAAGTTCTTTGGCAATAAATTTGAGAGCCAAAGAGTATCAATTTTGTAATTGCTAATTTTTTATTTTTCATTTTAAAAAATTTTGATCTGCATAAGGTGGCAATCCAGTGATTATATCAATATGTCCAAGTGTCTTGTCCTTAGTTTTATAAACTCAATTAAAAATAACCAGCAACAGTAGTAATAATTATTGCCTACAATGGAAAACACATGACATGAATTACTTCATGAGACCTTCACTAGAGCCTATAGGTGATACCACTCATTTGGAAAAAACACTGGACTAGCTAACCTCTGTCTGCCCTCTTCTTCCAGGAGCCTCCTAACTCTCCCCACTTCTCTCTCCATTGCTGTCTCTGTCCCTTCCCCCCTTACTCCTAACTCTCATTCCCAAGAGTTGTTGCATCTGCGCTACTATCACCTCCCATGCTCTTGCAATACCCATTTCCCATGTTCATTGTGACATTATTTACAATAGCCAAGATATGGAACAACATAAGTGTCCGCAGATGGATGAGTGAATACAGAAAATGTGGTATACATATACAGTGAAACATTAATCAGCCATAAAAATGATGAAATATTCCTATTTGTGACAACAACATTGATGGACCTAGAGGGTAATATGCTAAGTGAAGTAAGTCAGATAGAAAAAACAAATACCATATGATTTTAGTATTAAGTGAAATCTAAAAAACAAAAAAAATAAACAAAACAGTAATAAACTTATAGAGAACATTTTGATCATTGCCTGATGGGAGAGGATGGAGGAATGGGTAGAAAAGGGGACAGGATTAAGTAGTACAAATTGTAGTATATATAATTCTATATATAAAGATAACATTTTTGTATATAGTCCTGTTAATGCAGCTAAGCTTTAAATATTTCTTCTCAAAGTCTTTCTTTTTAGTATTAATTTATCCTGTTGTTCATGCTTTTCTTCTAGGGACTTTTCAAATTAATATAATCCTAGGCTTCTGGTTTTATTTCCTAATTTGTGACTTGCAGAATATGCAGAGCCTGGTAGCATATGACTTGATTCCAGTTGATCGTAGAATTTTCCTCAAAGAGCCTAGTACCTTTTATATTTATGAGTGGTAAGTTATAGAAAGATGTTTAAGATATATTGCCCATGATAGGGGAAGGATACAAAATGGATTTTCCACTTTTATAAAATATACAAATAAAATAATACTTAGGCCTCAATTAATAACTTTCATTCATTTCCATTAATTTTAATGGGAAAAAATTTTGATATAGTCTCTTCCATCTCAAGACACTCAAACAACTCTTTTTCTGGTGGTGGTGTATTTGATGTTTTAATTTCAAGTCTAAAATTTTGGTCCCCAGACCAATCTCAGGTTCCCTCTCTGTAGGTAAGGAAAAATAACTACAATTCTTATTTAAAACTGTGTACTTCTTCTTCTACTGTTCTGACTGTAGTCCATTTCTATTCTTAGGATAAATAAAACAGGCAGGTCTTAGTGTGCTCAGACCACATCATAAAGTTGTTTTGCTTCATGGTCCAGGAATTCTGGTTCATTTCCCTGCCCCCTCTGCTTGCCTAGCTCTTAAAAAACACTGCCTCGTGACCACAAATAAGTAAAGAATAATCTTAAACTTTTAATTTTCCATGCCACTGGGGAAATCATCAACCTAGCCCACAGACTTTTTAGAAAGATATTGTAGCAGTGAAGAATGAATATATCATGTTGTATTTTCTTGGTTCAATTCTGAAAACTTTTTTACTTAAACATGTTAAATTTTTAGTCTGATATTAAATTATAGACATTGACGAATGTCTTTATTGAGGCTTCAAGAGATGTTTTATGTTTTATCTCTAATGTGATAGAATAATTTGTATTAGCAAATGTATTTTTTCTCTAAATCATATCTCTCTGATAGTTCATTTTTTTCCCTCAGCTAGTCATACATACTGGATTAGCTAATCAATACTTATTTTCTATAGGGCTATATTTTCTCCATATAGTACATAAGTGTCTTGCAGTGGGAAATAGAATTTGAACAGAATAGATTAAAAAACAGAGGAGTCTAGTTTTTCAGCTGTATCTGTAGATATTTGTCCTACATGGTCTGTAAGCTTTATTAAATTCTTATTTCTATCCAGTCTATCAACTCATGTTTTCCTGTTAGTATTCATTTTCATGCTTTTATTTCTCAATGAAAAATTGATACCTACAGAATGCACTTTCCTTTTTTTTCTATCTTAAACACATTCTCATAGTTCATCTAAAAGAAGCACTTCCCATTTACTTTTAGCCATGGGACTGTTTCCGTTTTCCCCAAACAAAATTTTATGATGAGCTGTTTTATAATGTGAATTAATAACTTCAGATCTACAGCATTTATTTTTAGCAATCAATCAGCAAGAACAAGGAGGTTGTTTTAATCAGCCCAGTATGAACTCAAGGTTTGTTGATGGCCTTAGCATATAATTTATGTCTGGATTTGTTTGAGCTATAAAGTGTGGAGAACCTCCTGATTCACCCACATCCTGACAGGTATTTAATAGCTCAACTGTCTGGGTACTCTTAAATTAAACAAATGGCAGAGGAAGATTTATTCAGGAATCAGTACAAAAATGAATTATCTGGCAATGCAAGTATCAATGTGTTAATGACCTCCAGATATTCCTTTTATTTTTGCTTTTTAAAGATTTTATATATTTACTTTTAGAGGGAGGGAAAGTGTGAGAGAGAGAGAAGGAGAGAAACGTTGATTTTGTGCAAGAGAAACATCAATTGTCTGCCTCTTGCACACCTCCAACCGGGGCAGCCTGCAACCCAGGCATGTGCCCTGACCACAAATCGAACAGACAACCTTTTGGTTTGCAGGCCAGTGCTCAATCCACTGAGCCACACTACCCAGAGTGAGAGTTCAGGTTTTTAAAACATCATAGTAAAATACATGTAACATAAACTTACTATCTTAGCCGTTTTAAGTATACAGTTTTAGAAATGTTAAGTGTATTCACAATGCTGTGCAACCAATCTCCAGAACTCTTCTCATCTTACAAAACTGAAACTCTGTACTCATGAAACAACTCTCCTTTTTCCTCTCCCACCAGCCAGTTGACCATCCTTTTATTTTCAAGATCTGTGGTTTTGACTACTTTAGGTACAGTGTTTGTCTCCTTGTGACTAGCTTGTTTCACTTAGCATCTTCACTTAACATCTTCAAGATTTGTCCGTATTGTAGCATTTGTTAGAATTTTCCTTTTTTTAGGCTGAAGAATACTTGATTGCATGTATATATACCTTTTTGTTAATCTGCTCATTCCTCAATAGACACTTGAGTTGCTTCTATTTTTCGGCTACTGTGCATAATACTTCTGTGAACATGGAAATACTTCTGACCCTTGTTTCAATTTTTTTGGATGTATACCCAGGGATGGAATTACTGAATCATATAGTAATTCTATTTCTAATTTTTTGAGGAACTGCCATACTGGTTTATTTATTTTTTATTTTTCAATTACAGTTTACTTTCAATATTACTTTATTTTGGTTTCAGGTGGACAGCTTAGTGGTTAGACAATTATATACTTTATTTAGTGTTCCTCTCAATATTTCCAGTACCCACTTGGTACCATATAGAGTTATCACAATATTACATTCACTATGCTTTACTTTACACCCCCATGACTGTTTTGTACTTACCAATCTGTAGTTCTTAATCCCTTCACCTCTTTAGATTCTACAGAAGGCAGGCTGAGGACCACACAACCTAGAATACTCAGAACATTGGTCAAAGAATCTATACTTGTTGCTGGGGCCTGTTAAGTTTCATCAGCAAGGTTTGTCTCATGTCTGATTTGGGTATGTTTTTTTTTTTAAGTAGAAGATTGATGTCTTACATTTACATAGCACCTTGAAGAGAAAAGGGTCACATTACTAAATGATGGTATTTAACAACAATTACTTTGATGGTCCAGAACCAGTCCTGATTGCTGAATGCAATTCTTTCCACAACTATGCACTTCATAATTACTTAGGCATTTCTACTTAAACTGAACAGTTAAGTGATGAGCTAGTGATTGCTACTTTCTCTTCTGTTTTTATTTTTACATATTTTTAAAATCCATAAATGCTAAACAACTGAGAAGTTCTGGGATTCATACTAATTTTTATTTGAAATAATATTTCTTATAACATAGCTAAATATTTTAAAATATGGACTTTATGTATGCTTTTCAAGCTTGAACTAATATATATCAATAATTATTCCCTGAATTAAAATATCATTAAAGAGACTAGGCATGTGAGATATTCACAAGCCTCATTTCTGGTACTATATTTTTTTCTTAAAGAGAGTAAATAAGTATTTATGATAGTATAAATGTATTTTAAACACTCTAAATTTTTAAATTTTAGTATCTTATTGTATCTAAAAATATTTAAAAATATGAGAAATTGCTCTTATAACAGAAGTGAAAATATTCAATCAGAATGTATTAGAGTATTAGAACAATAGGGAATTTACTATCTATAAAATATACACTGGAGACTTATGGTCAAGATGGAGGCATAGGTAAACAGGGCTCTCCTCCTCAAAAAGTCACATAAAAATTACAACTAAATTATAGAACCACCATCACTCAGAACCATCAGAATTCGAATTAAATGAAAATCTGACAACTATGGAATTAAAGAAACCACATGCATCCAGACTGGCAAGAAGGGCGGAGACCTGGAGACGTGGAATGGGCTGATCCCACACTCACATGTGGTGGATAAAAATTCGGGAGGGATATCTCAGGAGCAAGGGGTCCGAGCCCCACACCAGGCCTCCCAGTCCAGGGTTCCAGTGCCAGGAAGATAAGTCCCCATAACTTCTGGCTGCAAAAACCAGTCACAATTGAGCTGATGGAAGAAACTGTTAGATTCCCAAGCAGTTCCTCTTATAACTTTTTAAAAATTTTACTTATTTATTTTCAGAGACAGGGGAAGCAAGGGAGGAAGAGAAGGAGAAAAATATCGATGTGAGAGAGAAACTGTAGTTGGTGGTCTCTCATACACCCCCCAATCAGGGACCTCGCATGCCACGGAGGCACGTGTCTTGACTGGGAATCAAACCAGCAAACTTTCAGTTTACTGGCTAGTGCTCAATCCACTGAAACGCACCAGCCAGAGCCCAAACAGTTCCTCTTAAAGAAACTGCAAATGGATTTCATCAGACTCACTCCATCTCACCTCCAGCACCAGGGTATAGCAGCCTAAAAGGTATCAGTGGCATATGGGGAGGAACTGAAGTGACTGACATCAAGGCAAGAGCTGGGTCACAGCTTTCTCCCAGACAAAACAGTGGGCAGAGGCCATTGTTCCTTTTCTGAGCCTTCTCCCCAATAGACTACAGAGCCAACAGGCAGATGCCATATCTGAGACTCCATCACCCTGGCTAACACTGTTTGTGTTACCCTGGTTATTCCCTGAGGCTCTGCCTCACACAATTTATGGGCCCACCCAAGCTTTAACAGTGTCTTTTCCATGAGTAGCTGGTGTTGGCTCATGCTTCACAACTTCCTAAATCCTCTCAAATAAGCAACAGCCAGCCTCAGTGATCCTCCAGCCCCTGTACTTCTGGCTAAGTGGCCCAGGCCTGGCACTAGCAGTGGCCAGCCTAGGTTCCCAGCTTAGCTATACCTGGGGACCTACAAGCTCAGCACAAGTAGTAGCTAGCTGCAGACTTCTTTCTAGCTCATACAGGGTGGCCCTATGCAGAGTACAAGTTGGGGCTGAATTTGGCCTATACCATTCATAAACCCCAAGGACTGCACATCCAATGGACAGCTACAGACCATGTTGGAGCACCACTACCCTGCCCCTGCACAGCTAATCCTCCACGGAGGGCTGAGGTTGGGGTCAGTGGTCACAGCCAGTCTTTACAGCTGACTGGCCTGGATAAATCCCCATTGACCTGCCAACAGCAACCAAGGCTCAACTACAAGAGTAGAGTGTTCAGCCCACATGGATGGCACACCTCGATTACAGAGCTTGGGTGATAGCAGAGGCTGTGCCACTGGACCCTACAGAATACCTTCCATATCAGGCCATACTACCAAGACACAGAGTCAAAGCAGCTCTACCTAATACATAGAAACAAACACAGGGAAGTTGCCAACATGAAGAGACCAGAAAACATGGCCCAAATGAAAGAACAGGTAAAAACTCCAGAAAAAAGAGCTAAACAAAATGGAGATAAGCAATCTATGAGATGCATAGTTCAATATGAGATGCATGGTTACAAGGATATTCAAGGAACTTAGTGAGGACCTCAGCAGCATAAAAAAGACCCATTCAGAAACAAAGGATACACTAACTAAAATAAAGAACAATTTACAGGGAAAGAAGAGTAGAGGATGAAGGAAAGAATCAAATCAATGATTCACAGCATAAAGAAGCAGAAAACAACCAGTCAAAACAACAAGAAGAAAAAAGCAGTCCAAAAAAGCAAGGATAGCGTAAGGAGCATCTGAGACAACTTCAAGCATTCAAACAGTCACATCATAGGGGTACCAAAAGGAGAAAAGAAAGAACAAGAAATTGGTAATCTATTAGAAAAAATAATGAAAGAAAACTTCCCTAATCTGTTGAAGGAAATAGACATTCAAGTCCAGGAAACACAGAGTGTCCAAACAAGATGGATGCAAAGAAGCCCACTCCAAGACACATCATGATCAAAATGCCAAAAATTAAAGGTAAAGAGAGAATCTTAAAAGCGGCAAGATAAAAACAGTTAGTTACCTGCAGGGGAGTTCCCATAAGGCTGTCATCTGATTTCTCAAAAGAAATTTTGCAGGCTAGAAGGGATTGGCAAGAAATATTCAAAGCTATTAAAAGTGTGGACCTACAGTCAAGACTTTTCTACCCCGCAAAGCTATCATTTAGACTTGAAGGGCACATAAAGAGCTTCCCACACAAGAAAAAGCTAAAGGAGTCCATCATCACCAAGCCATTATTGTATGAAATGTTAAAGGGACTTAAGAAAAAGAAAATCAAAACTATGAACAATAAAAGGGCAAAAATACATATCTATCAACAACTGATTCTAAAAAACTAAGCAAATAAGAACAGAGACAGAACCATGGATACAGAGAGCATTTTGATGGTTGTAGGATGGAAGGGTGTTTGGGGTGAACTGGTGAAGAGGCGAGGAGATTAAGAAGTACAAATAGGTAGTAAGAGAATAGCCATGGGCATGTAAGATATAGTATAGGAAACAGAGTAGCTCTAGAACTTATATGCACAAACAATGGGCATGAACAAAGGTGTGGAGGTTGTCTGAGAGAGTGTGGGTACTGGGTGGAGGGGAGCAAAGGGGGAAAACTGGGATAACTGTAATGGCATAATCAATAAAATATAATTTCAAAAACCTAAAATATATAATGAATACACTCTATTGGCAAGTCTGTGAGGAACAGGCTCTCATATACATATTGGTAGAAGTGCAAATCAGTGTAACACCTATGAAAGGCAAAATCACCAATGAATTTTACCCTTTGACCCAGTAATTTCATGTCTGAGAATTTATACTACATATTTATCTGTACATGTAAGAAATGAATCATGTGTGAAGTTTTATATTATGGATTTTTTTACAGGAAAAATATTGGAAACAGTCCAAATATACAGTAGCAGGGAAGTGATTAAATAAATTATGGGTTCTAAACCCATAAATGGAATGCTCTTCAAATGTAAAAATGAATGAAGAAGCTTTTTGTATGCTGAAATAAAAAAAACCTTCAAAATAAATTATAAAGTAAAAAAAAAGCATGATACAATGTGTATATAGTATGTTACCATTCCTGAAAGAAATGAGAGTATATTTATGTGGTACATAGGATGGCAAAAATAAGAATATTTTTACAGTGTTTCATTTTAAAACTTTATTTATTGATTTTTTAGAGATAGAGGAAGGGAGAAAGAGAGAGAGAAACATTGATTTGTTGTTCCACTTATTTATTCATGCATTGGTTGATTCTTCTATGTGCCCTGACAAGGAAATAAACCCTCAGCCTTGGTGTATCAGGACAGTGCTCCAACCAACTGAGCTACGCAGCCAGGGTAGGGGTATTTTTAAAAATTGGTTGTATATTCAGTGTCACAATGAATTAGGTACATCTTTTAGATGTTGAGAACATGTAGAAAAATTTTGTGGAAATGTGAAATAATAGAAGATAAAAATGTATCATTTAGTTTTGTATGAAATGTAAAGCTAAATGGCAGAGGAAGTGATGTTTGAGATGCATATGAACCAAAGCAGCATTATTTTAGGGCTAATTATGCCCCACTACTAAAGCAAGTCCCTTCTGTGTACTCTTCCCAATGCTCA
The DNA here is from genome assembly GCF_004126475.2 of Phyllostomus discolor. NCBI lineage: Eukaryota > Metazoa > Chordata > Mammalia > Chiroptera > Phyllostomidae > Phyllostomus > Phyllostomus discolor. The sequence goes on from NC_040905.2 coordinate 49,977,093, forward strand.
GTAAATTATGAAGTTTTTCATTCTTCTTGCCAGTAATAGGCACTATTCCTGGCCCTGTGTCACCTCAGGTTTCTATTCAGTCTAATCCTAAGTATCTGCCAGTTGCAGGTAATTTTATCATGTGTGCTCTTATCCATACTAACCTGAGTCTTCTAGGGGGACCCTCTAGAGATCTCTGGGGTTCTCTTTCTGTGTAGCCCTTTCTTCTTTGGTACAAACTCTGGCTCCCTTGTACCCTGGTTTCTCTCTCAGCTCTGTCTCCTCAACCTGGGGAGTTCACCAGACCTCCACCTGGGTGCTCTGTCTCTACACTGTAGCCTGGAAACTCTTTCAAAGCAGTGAACTGGGATAACACGGGGCTTGTCTTGTCTTTTCCCGTATCTCAGAGATCTTTGGCTTTCATCGCCTGATGTCCAATTTCTCGAAAACTGTTTTGTCGTACTTTTTTGCTTGATTTTTTATTTATTTCAGCTGGGAGAGTAAATCTTCACCCTGTTTCCATCTAGACGATTTGAGCACTGACCCTCTCTCCTTTCTCACTCTCCATAAAAGGGATGGTGCTGGGGGAGTTGGGGAAGGCTCTTTTTGTTTTCCAAAAGGTAGCAATATGCCTGAAGGTTTAAATGTTTGGTTTGAAAAACCTTGTAAAATTCCATAGTTACTAGGATTCACCATCTTGAAACTGAGTTAAATTGCCTTTAAATGTTTCCACTTTTACTTTAAAATTCTGTGAACTGTCATTAAGGAAAAATAATAGGATTATGAGTAGTTAGGATATTTTCACATAGCAAGACAAAATAATGTATTACCTAGCACTTCACATGATCTCATTTGCTACAACTTTTAAGTTAGAATTCTGGGAGTGCTAAATCTTGATGATGAATGCTGTACACGTTGCTCATAAATCATCATTTTTTTGTTGGAGCAACTAATCTAGGTTAATACCAGTTGAAATGTCTTAACTAATTCTTTCTAATCTTTACTTCTTGGTTTTGAATTAAGAGCATTTGGAGTCCCTTCCAATGTTGGATTAAAAGAAAAAAAGGAGAAAAAGAAGATTGTTGCTCAGGAAACTTACACTGTTTGTAAGATTGGCTTTGCAGAAGTAAGAGATATTAAAGTATCTGAAAGTTAGATACAAGAACTTTTTTTTTTGTTTTCTTGTCCTCCCCCCTTTGATTCTTTTGCCAAATTGTTGAAGTTTAGAAAACCTTGGAAGTTTGGGATTGGTGAGTACTTCCTACTTTCCTGGCACCATGTCAGCCATGCATGAAGTTTTCCAACATTAGAGAATGGGGAGATTCCCTAAGTACTCTCACATACACTTCATTCCTTCACATGCACCCTGTGAATGACATGTGGTTGTAATTATTATTCATTGTACAGATCTGACACTTTGGCTCAGAACAGTTAAAACCCTTTCCCAAAAAGACATGAATCAGTTAGTGTTACAGTAGGGTCTTAAACCTAGATCTTCTGACTCTGACTAAATGCTTGATCTTTAGAGGATGCATTGTTAATTCCTCTCTGGGATGCTATTTAGCACCATGGTGTTTCTGAAAAGAAAGTAAATCTCAGCAAAAAATGGTCCTGGGGTAAATAAAACAGGATCTGATCTTCTCTTCAAGGCAGCCCTCAATCATAAGAGGTTATGGAAAAGTCTTCCCCAGAAGTCTCCAAAAATAAGATATAAATAAGCCCATATGTTTTGTAATGAACATATTTTATAGCCAATGGAAGTCTAGAAAATAATTTTATAATAAGTTCCACATGAAAGCATTTGAAACTTTAAAAGGCATGGCCTAATGAGGTTAACAAAATGTCCCATTACATGGTAGAAATCAGATTTTTCTTGGAAAGTAAACATTTATTATTGGTTGTTACAATGAGTATCAAGTGAAGGGTTCTTTATTTTTATCACATTTTTTTGGTGAGTTAATCAGAACTAAACTTCAAGGACCTTTACTTTACATTGGGTTAAACAATAGAATTAATTTCCAATCATCTGTGCTAATATAAAGGATGAGGGACACAGGTATTTTTAGAATAGTAGATGATCCAAGAAATCTTTTCTGTCTTGAAAAAGTATAAGATTATAGATTGTGAAGTGTTCCCCCAGCCTCACAAAGGGGATATGAAATCACAGGGTGCTTGTTTTTTATACTATTATGTATTATAATTCATTTGTCATTTCTTAACATATGGCAGCCAATCCTGGAAGGAATTGGCAACAGTGAATGACAAGCAGCAGTGAGAAACCAGTATAGAATGTTAATTAGTCACAGAAAAAGCCACAAAGCACAGACCTACATGTGCATATACCCAAGTGTTATCTGTGAAATTAGGCCAAATGCCTTCTGAGGATTTATAACTACTAAAGACCAATGCCAGGGTTCAAGGGTTTAACAGCAAAAAGGAGGAAGGTAGAGTCATGTTTCATTTTTTATTTCAAGTGAAATCTGTACTTTCCTCATTTGTTTTTAAATCCCACTTGAAATCCTAGCCTCAGTACTTCTTTAGTTCATGCTTTCCACACTACTTTCTTTGGACATGGTGCTTGAAAAATACATACAAACTTGTGTGTGCACAGTCTCAATTTTGTGAGCAATAAGGCACTAAGATGCATTTTGGATTTAAATCTCACAGTGCAGTGGGACCTGCCTTTATTACAGTCCCTGTTCCTTTGCTAACTGTGGCAGCTTCTCTTAAAAAGCAGATTCCTCCATTGAAAACAGAAATTCAGTCATTAGGCAAAACAACTGCTTTGTTTTTGTTTCTCCATTTTTTTGTATTGGGTTGGCCAGAAAGTCCTTTATGTTTTTTTCTGTATAGTGGCTCCAGTAGTGCTTAATTGTCATTAAATTCATTTGAAACAATTTTTTTAGATTGTGACAGCTGTCATATCTGTATACTAAAAAACATCAAAATTGGTTAATTTTTCTGCAGTCATTTTAATATTGAAGATGGAAGAAAACATGCAACATATTTTCAGCATATTATGCTTTATTATTTCAAGAAAGGTAAAAATACCACTGAAATGCAAAAAGAAAAGATTTGTGCAGTGTATGGAGAAGGCACTGTGACCGATTGAAGGTGTCAAATGTGGTTTGTGAAGTTTTTTGGCACTATTGACATTTTGGCCAAATAATCCTTTGCTGTGGGACTGTCTTAGGCATTGGAAGATGTTTAGCAGCACCCCTGACATCTGCCAACTAGAAGCCAATAGCGGGAGACAGCTGACATACTCAAAATATCCAAATTGATAACGTTATTGGTAAAAAATTTAAAAAGTGTTTTTTATTTTATGGAAAAAAACTAAATGGACTTTTTGGCAAACCCAAAAGAACAAATGGAAGTACCTGTCCTGTTCTGTATTAACTTCATTGTGGAGCTCAAAGGATATTGAAATATATTGTTGGTTTTACATGATAGAATTAACATGGTAATTAAATTTTGTTTCCATGGTTCCAGTGTACAAATAGCACTTGGAATGACATTTGAAGCTATGTACAATTGTTGACCTAAGCGAGACATAATCAGTTCCCTACGCTTGTACCTAATAAATCCTAAATTCATGTCTTTCATGTGGCCCTAAAATTACTATGTACATGTCTATTTGTGCTTATTAAAACCACAAGGATTAGCAAACACTGATTAATGTGAAGGTAGGCATCCAGTGTCTTAGAATGTGGAGTGGGGTATTGGAGAATGCTCTTATCACAAAGATATAAATCTTTGTCTCAATCAAGTCTAATCCAAGTCTCATCACTCACAAGCTACAAAATGTTGATCATGTTACTTCACTTCTCCATGCTTCAGTTTTCTCATTTGATAAAGAGGAAGCAGTAACTACCTTATAGGTTATTGCAAAGATTCAAAAAACTAGTTGTGAAATGCCTAGCTCAGAATCCTGTATTTCTTAGAGAATGGCCAAATCAGAAGCTACTGTCTCTGATCTTGAGAAATAAACACTTAGACTATGATTCCAAAAGTATTTCTGTTTTTAGAAATACTTCTGTTTTATAGTACTTCTGTTTTATAGAAGGCGGACAGTTTTATTTCAAACCTTTAGAGAAGATATGAAAGCAAACAAATATTAGCAATGCCTCAGGGACAGAAGTCTGGTTAGAAGATAAAACTAGAGCTAGTATTAGCAGCATATGGTGGGAATTTGGAAGGCAGCAGTATCCATCTGGGTCCAGGCAGGAAAACAGAACTGAGATCTTTTAATAGAGAACATTTCATGTGGGGAACTTGTCACAAAGGTGATAGTAGAGCTGAGAAGATCAGAAGTCAGTGAAGCAACACAGAGCTTCCCTTTATTGCAGGGAACTGCTATCGCTCCCACAGCCAGAGCTTAGGGGCCTAAGAGAGAGATGGAACCATGATGCAGACAGAGCCTTACCTAACATGTCACACAATGCCAAGAGAGAAAGGAGAAATACCCTGATTTTCCCACTTCTGACTCTCCAATCTCTAGTCATTGTCTCCTCAGTGGTCCATCCTAACCAGAAACCAGTTATCAAAGAGCCCGAGACAGCAGTCTGCCGGTGCCAGGGCCCTGCAATATAGAACAGAACAGGAGAAGAGCAGGGCATGAATCTGAGGACAAATGGACAAATAACCAGCATAGTGGCATTCAGTTATTTTCTGAGAAATGGTTTGCATAACCTGAGAGATAATTGTGAGGTGAATAGTTTGTTGCTTTTGCTTTTTTCCTTTCTTTGCCATCAGCGCCCTGGCCTTCCTGGATTTGGTGCAGGGCAAGTCAAGTGTGATAAGATCCAAACCTGCGATTAGACTGGGAGGAGGCTCAGAGCTACCACAAGTCAGAGTACACGTGGTCAGGTCCAGAACAGAAACCTATGGCCAAAAATAGATAAAATAGACTTTTTTTGTTGGTAACAGATCAAAAATTAATGTTGGTGGAATGGTCTGCAATAGACTAGAGATAATGATGCTTTGCAACAGATGGTGAGAAGTGGAAATAATTTGAGGGTAGAGCTAAGAGGATTTCCTGATTGATAAATGTGTGAGGAAAAAAAAAACAGTGAAGAATGATGCCCAAGTTTATCCTGAGCAACCAGAAGGATAAAGTCATCGTTTATCAAGATAAGCAAACTGTGAAAAGAGAAGATTTGGAGAGGATAGCAATAGTTTGGTTTTTGATATGTTGAATTTTAGAATGGTTTGTTTTCAAAAAGTCCTTTTTAAAACTTCCATTTGGTTTATTTTTTACATAGTGCAGAAAGCTCAGAACTAAAATCAGGATAATTAGTAAGTGAAAGCCTACACTTCTTTTTTTAAATTTTATTTTAATCATTGTTCAAGTACAGTTTTCTGCCTTTACTCCCATTCCAGCCTGCCCACCCAACCCTCCCCACTTCCCTCCCATTACCACCCTCCCCCTAGTTTTTGTCCATGTGTCCTTTAAATTTGTTCCTGTAAACCCTTCCCATTCTCCCCTGAAATTCCCTCTTCTTTCCCCTCTGGTCATTGTCAGCCTGTCCTCTATTTCAGTGTCTTTGACTGTATTTTGCTGGTTTCTTTGTTTTGTTGTTTAGATTCCTATTAAAGGTGAGATCATATGGTATTTGTCTTTCGCTGCCTGGCTTATTTCGCTTAGCATAATGCTTTCCAGCTCCACCCATGCTGTTGCAAAGGGTAGGAGCTCCTTCTTTCTTTCTGCTGCATAGAATTCCATTGTGTAAATGTACCATAGTTTTTTGATCCATTCATTTACTGATAGGCATCACTTCTAATGGTGAAACCTGATATTTCTTCCTGCCTTTGATTCTGAGAAAGATGGCAGCAGAGATTTACCCATTTCCTGATCCCAACCCTTTCCCCAACACTAAGACATTAGTATACTACTCTCAGGGGAAACTGACCAGCTCAAGAGAAAATCTCTGCAGATACAAATAACTAGGGATTTTCCATAGGAATATCTGAGTCCACAGGAAAAAAAAATCATCCAAGTGTCAGCATTTCCTTCCTTTTTTAAAAAGGTTTATTTTTTAGTCCAGCCAAGATGGAGGCATAGGTGGATACACTGTACCTCCATGCACAACCAAGATTGGAACAACAACAATTTACAGGCAGAATAACACCCACAACTGACAGAAAATTTATCTGAATGGAAGTTGGACAGCCAAGAAGTTGAAATAGACCCATTCATCCAGACCAGTATGAGGGGCGGAGATGGGCAGCCGGGCGCAGGTCGCAGCATGGAAAGCAGGGACAACTGGGTGCATAAGGCATCTGGGGCGCAAGATCGCAGTGGGTGGACCCTGAGTATGCAAGTGGCAGTTGGCAGACCCAGTGAGGCAGCAATTGTGGAGCAGGGCAGAGCACGCAACCCAGGATCCCAGGGAAGGGAATGAGGTCCCACGGAGAATGGAGCTACCGCCATTGTTCCCTCTTGACCCCACCCTCACATACAACGTCACTGTTTAGTGACTGGGGTGCCCAGCCCTGGTGAACACCTAAGGCTCTACCCCTCAATGTAACAGGAGCGACCAGACCAAAAAAAAAAAAAAAAAAAAAACAAAAAAGAGAGCGAGAGAGAGAGATGGCTCAAACAGAAGAACAAATCAGTGCCTCAGAACTCATCCGTTTGAGCGACCAAGAGATAGCTAACCTATCAGATGCACAGTTCAAAATACTGGTGATCAGGAAGCTCACAGAATTGGTTGATATTGGTTGCAAATTAGATGAACAAATGCAGATTACTATAAAAGAAATGAAGGAAAATGCACAGGAAACCAATAGTGATGGAAAGGAAACTGGGACTCAAAACAATAGAGTGGAACAGAAAGAAGAAAGAAACAACCAAACAGGAAAGAAAGAAGAAATAAGAATTCAAAAAAATGAGGAGAAGCCTAGGAACCTCCAGGACATCTTTAAATGTTCCAACATTTGAATTATAGGGGTACCAGAAGGGGAAGAGGAAGAGCAACAGGTTGAAAGTGTATTTGAACAAATAATAAAGGAGAACTTCCCCATTCTGGCAAAGGAAATACACTTCCAGGAAGTCCAGGAAGTTCAGAGAGTCCCAAAGAAGTTGGACCCAAGAAGAAACACACCAAAGCACATCAGAATTACATTACACAAGATTAAAATGAAGGAGAGAATCCTAGGAGCAGCAAGAGATAAGGGGACAGTCACCTACAAAGGAGTTCCCATCAGACTGTCAGCTGATTTCTCAAAAGAGACCTTACAGGCAAGAAGGGGCTGGAAAGAAGTATTCCAAGTCATGAAAGGCAAGGACCTATATCCTAGATTACTCTATCCAGCAAAGCTTTCATTTAGAATGGGAAGGCAGATAAAGTGCTTTTCAGATAAGGTCAAGTTAAAGGAGTTCATCATCACCAAGCCCTTATTTTATGAAATGTTAAAGGGACTTATCTAAGAAAAGAAGATACAGAAAAAACACGTATAGTAAAAGAACAGCAAACTCACAATTATTAACAACCACACCTAAAGCAAAACCAAAAGAAACTAAGCGAACAACTAGAACAGGAACAGAACCACAGAAATGGAGATCACATGGAGGGTTAGCAACAGGGGAGTGGGAGGAGGAGAGAGGGGGAAAAGGTACAGAGAATAAGTAGCATAGTTTGTAGGTAGAAAATAGACAGGGGGAGGGTAAGAATAGTATGAGAAATGTGGAAGCTAAAGAACTTATAAGTATGACACATGGACATGAACTAAAGGGGAGGGAAGTGGGTGGGAGAGGGTGTACAGGGTGGAGGGGAGTGAAGGGGGAAATGGGACAACTGTAATAGCATAATCAATAAAATATATTAAAAAAGGAAAAAAAGGTTTATTTTTTAAAGGTTTTATTTTTTAATTTCTTTATTAAATACTTTTGAATTTTATTAAGTACAGTTTTCTGCCTTTTCCCCCTATCCCTCCCTACCACTCCAGTGCTCCCCACCTTCCCATTTATTGTTACAAAGTGGGGAAGGGAGGGAGAAAGAGGGAGCAAAACCTCAGTGTGTGGTTGCTGCTCACATACCCCTATTTGGAGACCTGGCCTGCAACCCAAGCATGTGCCCTGACTGAGAATCAAATGAGCAACCCTTTGATATACAGGCCGGCACTCAACCCACTGAGCCACACCAGCCAAGGCTGGATGAATCTTAATGACATTATGTTAAGTGAATAAGTCAGTCACAAAAAAGACAAATTCTGCATGATTTCACTTAGGTGAGGTAATTGTAATAATCAAAAATCATAAAGACAGAAAGTATAATGGTGGTTGCCAGGAACTGGAAGGTGGGGAGAATGGGGAGTTAGTGTTTAATGGGTATAGAGTTTTGGTTTTACAAAACGAAAAGAGTTATGAGGTCCTGTGCAGGAAAATAGACTCAGTATCTGATGGTAAATATGTAGCCCTTTGCATAGGCCTGGAGTCAGATTTGGAGTGATAAAATTCTGGAAATACCCTTTCTTATAGGAAGGTAACAGAGACTGAGAATAAAATGCTAATAAAAAAACTTGAAGGTGAAAAAACAAAGTTTTGAAAATGGATGTGGTGATGATTGCACAATAGAATGTATTTAGTATCAGTGAACTCTACATTTAAAAATGGTTAAGATGGTAAAAAAAATTAGTTAGGAAAAGAAAACACTTGGAACTTATGAAGAAGAGTAAAGAAGAGTTTATAATACATCAGATATTCTCAAAATTGCCTCTGAGCAACAATTGATCAAAAAAAGGAACCAGGCACTACTAAATTGGCACAAATGGATGAAATGTATAGAAAGAATATCAGAACAGAGGAATTAGAGGCATCCTAAAGGCAATGTTAAAATATTATTCTAGTAATAACTATTAAATATATTTTTTATATTTTCATCATTAATATATGTGTAGGTATATTTATTTCAGTCATGTTCAGTTTAAGCAATGCTATGATTATAATGTTTCACTTAAAATTGTGATCCATTTAACCATGTAATGTCTATGAATAGGACAATGGAGTTCACTGGAGGTCACAGCTATCAATGACCTATTGTAATAATGAAATCATCTCTTTGAATTAACAGCAAAATCACTGCTTTATACTCTACTGCCTCATATAAACAATACCAGGTTTAGTGGGGGGGGGGGGAGTAACAAAAGATGCAGATGATTTAAAGAGAATTCTTTAAATTCTCCAGAATAAAATAATATTGATAATGCTCATGAAATTCAACGTACAGTTGAATTTACTTATCTAATTTAACCAATACTAAATTTATGAGATTCTGGAGGGAATAGTTAAAGGGGAGAGAAAATAATCTTGGCTTAAAAATTTCTTAAATCATTCTCATTAAAAATAAAATTTTATTTTATAATAAAATTTCGTACCACGGTTAGGAACTCTCTGTACTTTTTTGCTCACTTTTTCTGTAAATTTAAAACTGCTTTAAAACATAAAGTCTAATTCAGTTAAAAACATTTTGATGAAATAGCCCTTTAAAAAGTACATTTAGCTTTATAAACCCACCAAAATTTTATGGACTTTTTTTGCTGGGGGGGGGGGCGAGTAAATTTTATGGCAAAGCCTTTTTGCATTGCATTTCCTGAGGAAAATATAAAACACAGGAGAATAAAACCACAGTTTAAGAGGTCTTACAGTGTAAACAAATCAGGTCATATTCTTTTGAGATTGTGTTTTTGCTATCTTCAATATATAAAATCAATTCTAGCTTATGTTATCAATAGAATTCATGTGTAAATTAGTAATGCAAATCAAATCACAATTGAAATCTATTCATTGATCATTGTCAAGAAAGATTAAACTGAAACTTGAAATATATTTAAATATTATTGCAGTATTCAATTTCTGAGAAGATAACTATAAATACCTTATTATATTTCTTTAACCCTGATTCCAATATTTCTTATGTATTTACAATGACTCTCTAAATGTTAAATTTCCTTTAACATTAAAAAATACATTATTTTGGGGGGTGGGGAAAAATTTAAAAAAAGAAAATACGTTATTTCCAGTGGATTGAGTGCTGGCCTGCGAACCAAAAAATACATTATTTCCTTTGTGGTGAATAAAACAAAACTCTCACAATGTGCAAAAATAATAATAACAGAGAAGAAAATATTTCTTTAAAAGATTTTTGTGGCTTATTGTAGAGGAGATTCATCCATCTGTCTTCTTTCTATCTATCTGTCTATCTATCATCTATCATCTATATGTCTATGTACAACAAAATGGAAATAGAGAATCAACCATGAAAGAAGGTAAAAAGTGACCATAACACCTGTGCACTTAGTGTGGTTGATCATTTGATTGCCTGGCAGTCAGGACCAAACTAAAACAGGACAAAATCAAGACAGACTTCATAGCCTTCAGAAGATAAAGAAGTGTATCTATACATCATTCTTTCAGGCTTTAAATTTAATAGCAACCCCTGACAAGAGACCCAGAGAAGCCACTGGGCAAAAAAATGACCTCATTTTGCTTAACAACAATAAATCAGACCAAATTTTATATAACTTTTTCTTATAATAACTTTGATAAAATCTGCAAGTATAATGTTAAAATTCAATTCAGTATTGGTGATATTGCAATCACCAATAATGTAGTCAAGCATGCCTTCTTAGAATCTAATTTAATCCAAGGGAAAAAAACCTTATTTTGGATGATTGCTTAGAACTACTTCTTTCAGCTAAGGTTTTGATATGAGTTGAACAGCAGAAAATTAAAAAATAACCTCTGAGGAGGACTCAGGAATTCTGGTATTCTGTATAGCTGGTAGAGGCAGACAGCCATAAATTTTGAAAAACAGATGGCTTCTGATTGGGAATGGGCATGGCAGAGTAGAAGACACACATCTGAATATAAGTAGGCCATATGAATAGGTATCTATAGGCAAAGCAAGACGTTTTCCATACAAGTAGATTTGGATTTCCTCTAATATTTACTTGCTCTCTCAGTGTTTCACGCCAGAACACTCACAACTGATCATTTAGTCTGAAAAGAAAATTCAAGGCTAATGTAGACAAACTTCAGTAATATCCCATGGAGAATAAAATTCTGACAGGGATAGCTCGAAAATATTTCACATTTATTAAGGTATAAATAAACCTTCTTCTTAAAGCTTATGAGACACTTCCATGTACATTGCTCACTTACCTTTACAACAATCTTGTGATGTAGGCATTGTTGTCCTTATTTTATAAATGACTAAACTAAGGCACAGAAAGACTCATTATATCAACTTATACTTATCCCTAGAAGGATTTGAAGTTCCTGTTTGTGCACATATAATTATGTAAATGTGTATATTTATACATATAATGCATAAATTCATTCTCAAGTACATTTTAAAGTTAATAAAAGAGACATTGTCTTTAGTTTCTTTTCTTTAATCCTCAATAATATTAAGTAATGTGTCTGAGAAACAGAAGACATCTAATTATTTATGTAAGATGACAGTTTAAAGAATGAACAGACTCTTCTACCTCCACCACCACCATCACCGCCTACCTCCTTCTGCCACTCCCGGTGCTGGTTTTGTGCTCCTTAGGTGCAGATCTGGTACCTCTTTTGTGAAGGGGCCCCTGAGGAGACACCTTTGATCACTGTGGCCATCGAAAAACCCAAGGAAGGAGTCAAGACTGAGGACAAGGATCATGCCAATTTGAAGGTGGTGGGGCAGGATGGCTCCGTGGTCCAGTTTAAAATTAAGAGGCATACGCTACTTAGTAAACTAATGGAAGCCTATTTGAATGACAGGGCTTGTCAATGAGGCAGATCAGATTCTGATTTGACTGGCAGCCAATCAATGAAACAGGCACACCTGCAGAGTTGAAGATGGAGGATGAAGATACAATTGATGTGTTCGAGCAACAGACAGGAGATGTCTACTAAAAAGGAAACCTGCTGCTTTACTCCATAACTGTTCTTCCAGACCAAGAAGACATTCTCAGTTAGAAAACTGCACTTTGGTTCTATCACATCCTGACTACTACAGTAGTTTTCTTTATTCTTTCATTTCTCCCTCCCCCATTCCTTTGTTGAACATAAAGTAACTAATGTATGTGCACAAGCATTTGCATTTTTTTAACTAAATGGCCAATGGTATGTTATGTTATTTCATTTAAAGATTTTACTTATTTATTTTTAGAAAAAGGGGAAGGGAGGGAGAAAGAGAAGGAGAGAAACATAGGCTGGCTGCCCCTTGCACATGCCCTAGCCGGGGAAGGGCCCACAATACAGGCATGTGCCCAGACAGAGAGTCAGCAGGCAAACTTTTGCTTTGTGGGACAATGTCCAACCCATTGAGTCACACTGGTCAGGGTGCTAATGGTATGTTTTACTCAACATCAAATGGAGATGGGATGGGAGAAAATACTGGTTCTGTGAAAATACCTCATTTCTCCATTAGTGGCATGATTATTCAGCTCCTATCTTTATATTCCAGTAAGTTATTTTGCTCTCACTGTTTAACAAAAAAAGGAATGGCGTAAAAATCCTTGCATACCTTGTTTGATTGGAGAATTTTAATGTTTTTTATTTATTATTGTAAGACCAAGGACAATTTTATAACTTTTTTGTGCACAGCTGTTACATGTAGGAAAATCTATCTTTAAGTAAGGATAAATAACTCTAGAAGACATGAATCCTAGATAGTTTTCCCTTCAAGTCAAGCATCTTGCTGTTTAAATAAACTCCTTGTTTTAAAAAAAGGAATAAAAAGACTAAACGTTATGATGATAAATTATAATATTTTTCTCTTAATATAGCTATACAACTGGTAACTTACTAACAAGCACACACATTTAAAATTTTTTCTGTTTATTCAGGTAAAAAAAGCAGCTTTGGCTAATCAGAGACAAGGTAGTCGCTTGCTCAGGCACTGAAAAAATAGTATAAAACAGATTAAAAATCAAATTATAGAAGTAATTTTGGGAATTCTCAGCACATGGTGATAATTGAAATCTGCAGCACTGGAATTCATCTAGATATCATGGTGGAGAAGAGAAGAACTTAGGACTGAGCTCTTAGGGAATCCATCTTTTGTGTTCAGATGGAAGAGAAGCTCACAAAATATTTACAAGGAACTTCTGGAAGAATGTCACAGATTTTGACAGAATAGAGGAAGTTTCAAGAAAAGGAAGTTTCTTGCCAACTGCTGAAAAGCTAAGGAAAAGAACAGAAAAACACGTGATTAGTTTCATGAGAGTCACTGTTGGCCTTAGCAAGAGTAGTAGAATGATCAGGGAAAAGCCATTCTGGAGAAGGTCAAAAACAAGTAAAGGAGGTGAGGAAGGGAGTCAGTGATAGCAAACACTCTTCTTAAAAACATGATTAGGGAAGGCAAGAAAAAGAGGAGTGGAAGGAAGGTTTTTGTATTCGACTATGAAGATGGAGATTATACACTGACAATGTAATTATTGAGAGGGTATTCTGGTGTGACTGAAAAGTCAGTTTTTATTGTGTAGTTCCAATAATCATGTAAGGACTGCTCAGATCTATGTTATTTGGTGAAATATTTATTATTATATTCTTGCAACTAGGGTGCTCCCAAAGGCACCATGGTTCAAATAGAGTGTGACAGAAACTGCTATTTCCTCCTAATATCCACTTTACCATTAGACTTTCAAGTGGGCACAGGAGTTCCCCAAATAAAGACAATTCCCCAGTCCTCCCTGTGGATGGGAGAATAAGTTCTGACCAGTGAATATAAGGAAGAGTACATACTGGAGCCGCTTCAGAGACCCCTCTTGAAGAAAGAGTTCACATGAACCCTTTGATCCCCTATGCCTCTTTCCTCCTTCCTGCTGGTTGAAAAATGGACTTGATCCTTGCATCTGAAGTAACCTTCTTGGGCGATGAGGTGACCTTGAGAATAGAGGCCACAGATGACACAGCAAAAGACTAAAAGAATTCCAAAGTCCATGTTGATGTCATAAAATAGAGTTCCATGGAAGCCTTAGTCCATCAATATCTGGATATTGGTGCAAAAGAAAAATAAGCATTTAGTTTAAGCCTCTGATGTTTTAGGGGCTCTTAATACTCTTAGACAAACCTAAATCTACCGAATATATAAAAGACAGCAAGAAAACCCAGTGGGTAACAGAAATGATAAGCCATCATTGAAATGAAAACAAATTAAAAGTCAGTGAAGAAAATTCCATTTAGAAAAAATGATAACCTTAAGACCAGGGATTCTGTCCAGCAGTATTTGATGTTAGGAAGGAAATGGTCAGGGAAATAAATGACCATAATAGGGGGAAAATGCCACATGAGGAAACGTGGTCCCATATTATCCAGCCTCCTTGTTTATCACTGGTCAAACACAGCAGATGCTCTTGTAAAGTCTTCCTTCAAATGAGGCACCTCCTGTTCAGTGCATACTTTTATATTTTCCTTTAACCTGTTTAAAACATCTTTAACCTGCTTAACTCAATATATACATATAACAGAGTCCATATGATTGTATTGTTTTTTTAATAATTAAGAAAATGGTAAAGTATGTGAAAAGACAAAGCCAGCCCCATTTGCTATTGTGCCACCATTTGCCAAGCAGACCTGTGACCTTGTTAAATATGACTGTCATTTTATTCTTTGGAGCTTGTCCCCAGGACTGGAAATTACTAGAAGCAAGAACAGAACTAACAGCTTGCTGAAGTTAACATTGGATAAACTGCAGTCTCTGTTACAATTCCCCAATAGCCCAGGGCCACACAACAGCAACCCCCCCACCCGCCATCCTTTTTTAATCCAAAGCCCCACCCCTCAAGGCTGGTGTATCTCTTCATACTATACCCCTATCCTTTCTTGGAGAGTGCATAAAAACTTTATTCTCTACATTTTCTTCTCTTTGAGAATTCTTTCATAGCCAGCATCACCGACCACCTTAACAGTATATAGAAATGCTTCTTCTGGTAACCATTTCTATTTCTTTATTTGAAGGAGCAACTCAATGAAATTTAATAAAGAGAAAATATACTTTTGAGCTGACTACCAAATATATTACAAAAAAGCTAATGAAAAGTCATCATCTTGAGCTTCTGGCCAAGATGGAGGCATTGGTAGATATGCTTCACTTCCCCACAAAACCTAAAGAAGGACAACAACCAATTTAAAAACAGAAATAACCACAACTGCCAGAAAAATCGAACTATATGAAAGTTTGACAACCAAGGAGTTAAAGAAGAAATATTCATCCAGACTGGTAGGAGGGGCGGAGACAGGCAGCCAGGGTGGAGAGGACATGCAGCAAGGTGGTGGCTGGTAGACCAGGTCATGGAGGCAGCAGCTGGCAGACAAGATGGCCCCCCTTTGCATGCAGATAAACTGGGAGGAACAACTGGGGAGCGAGATAGATTGGAAGACCCAGCGTTCCGGTGCGGGAAAAGAAAGCTTCAAAACTTCTGGCTATAAAAACCTGTGGGAATTGTAGCGGTGGGAGAAACTCCCAGTCTCACAGGAGAGTCCACTGGAGGGACCCATGGGGTCCTAGAGTGTGCACAAGCCCACCCACCCAGGAACCAGCACCAGAAGGGTGCTATTCACTTGTGAGTAGCAGGGGAAGTGACTGAAAGCAGAGCAAGAGCCAAGCAAGTGCATTGTTCCCTCTCATACCCCTCCCCCAAATACAGCATCACAGCAGAGTGAAGTGGGTTGTCTCCCCCCACCCCCATTGGTGAACACCTAAGGCTCTGCTCCTTACTACGTAACAGGTGCGCTGCAACAAAGAAATATGGCCCAAATGAAAGAACAGATCAAAACTCCTGAAAAAGAACTAAGTGATGAAGAGATAGCCAACCTATCAGATGCAGAGTTCAAAACACTGGTAATCAGGATGCTCACAGAAATGGTTGAGTTGGCCACAAAATAAAGAAAGAAGTGAAGCCTACATAAAGTGAGATAAAGAAAATTATACAGGGAGCCAACAAAAGGGAAGGAAACCAGGACTCAAATCAATGATTTGGAACAAAAGGAAGACATAAATATGAAGCTGGAACCGAATGAAGAAACTAGAACTCAGAAAAATGAGGGGAGGCTTTGGAACCTCTGGGACAACTTTAAACATACCAACATCTGAATCACAGGGGTGCCAGAAGGAGAAGAGGAAGAACAAGAAATTGAAAACTTATTTGAAAAAATAATGAAGGAGAACTTCCCCAATCTGGGAAAGGAAATAGACTTCCAGGAAGTCCAGGAAGCTTAGAGAGTCCCAAAGAAGCCGGATCCAAAGAAAAACACACCAAAGCACATCAGAATTACATTACCCAAAATGAAGGAGAGAATCTTAAAAGCAGCATGAGAAAAGGAGACAGTTACCTACAAAAGAGTTCCCATAAGACTCTCCCCTGATTTCTCAAAAGAAATCTTGCAGGCAAGAAAGGGCTGGAAAGAAGTATTCAAAGTCATGAAAGGCAAGGACCTACATCCAAGATTACTCTATAGAGCAGAGCTATCATTTAGAATGGAAGGGCAGAGAAAGTGCTGCCCAGATAAGGTCAAGTTAAAGTTGAGTTCATCATCACCAAGCCCTTATATGAAATGTTAAAGGGACTTATCTAAAGAAAAGGAGATCAAAAGTATGAATAGTAAAATGATAACAAACTCACAACTATCAACAACTGAACCTAAAAAAAATAAAAAGAACAAAAAGAAACTAATCAATCAACTAGACCAGGAACAGAATCACAGAAATGGAGACCACATGGAGAGATATCAATGGGGACGGGGTTGGGGGAGAATAGGAGAAAAGTTACAGGAAATACGAAGCATAATTGGTAGGTACAAAATAGGCAAGGGGAGGTTAAGAATAGTATAGGAAATGGAGAAGCTAAAGAATTTATATGTATGACCCATGGACATGAACTAAGGGGGTGGGGGAATGCTGGAAGGAAGGGGGTACATGGTGGAGGGGGATAAAGGGGGGAAAATGGGACAACTGTAATAGCATAATCAATAAAATACACTTTTAAAAAAGTCATCATGTAACATAATAGAGAATAGGATTTCTTTTTCTTTTTTTAAAAGATTTTATGTATTTATTTTTAGACAGGGGAAGGGAGGGAGAAAGAGAGAGAGGGAAGTATTAATGTGTGGTTGCCTCTCACATGCCTCTTACTGGGGGGCCTGGCCTGAAACCCAGGCATGTGCCCTGATTGGGAATCAAACTGGCAACCCTTTGGTTCTTAGGGCAGCACTCAATCCATTGAGCCACACCAGCCAGGGCAGTGTTTCTATTCTATTTGCATGCTTTTCACTGAGAGATCACCACTATATAACTATATATAATGGGAATGAATTTGATTCTACAATGCCATTGTACAATAACTATTATATACTCTTATTTTCTAAATCAGGTGTAATCTGTTCTAAGGTTGGAGGAAAAATTCAGCCAATCATTTTTGGGGCTCCTTTCTCTTCCTCTGTGGAGTCCTGCAACAATCTGGGCTTCAGTAATGTTAAAACCAGGAGGTTGGGCTATCCTCTCTTCTCTATGATTGCCGTTTTGCCAATGTTCTGTTGACTGCAGGATGCTGCTGCAGGGCCCTGCAGCCAGCCTCTTGCCCGCTGAAGATCAGGCAGGCTCAGAGATATATCTCACAGGGGATCTTCCCAAAGATTTTGGATTGTGCCTCTCGTTGCCCAGATCCGGAGAGGGTTACTGCATGTCTGCAGGGTTTGGTTTCTGCCACCCAGTGTTGTATTCCATTTTGTCTCTCCAGCTGAAGAAAGGTAAAACTCTTTTCCAATGTTTGAAAACATGATACCTTTTCTTGAATATATACAAGGAAAAGAGATGACAACCACAATTCATTTTTTCTCCTAATTATGCACAATATTAAACTTATGTATCTCAGAAAGGATATTAACATTTGTTTTGAGCTTGTTCTCACAAAATATCATTATTCAAGTGACAAGCAGAATAATTAATTTCACTTCTCTGGTTTGAATTTCAGTTCTCTTTCTAGCTCCAGTTTATATGCTAACTGGCAGTGGAATTAGATCACTGACAGTTGGTTCTTCTCTCTATAAATTGACTGATATTGTCAATTCCATTTTAACACATTTGAGTTCTGGTGAGTTTCCTTATGCCAGCTCCAAACATAAAATTAGCATAACTGTGTACTAATATGATCTGCCTATATCTTTGAATTTTTATAGATAAATTCAGTTGTGATTATCCTTAGATATATAAAAATAGTTTTGAAAACTTATATTAACCTGTTTTATGATTTGAAAGAAAAAAGTATAAATCTGACATTAGAATTATAAGTAAATCCTAATCAGATTTAAATTTAAGTACAATCCCTTTGACAATTTTAATAATATTTTTAGTATTATGATTATGGCAATAGATATTACATGGGAGTATTATGGTATTAAAAATTGGGATTAACAATGGTGAAATGCTTAAATTTGTTTACAAAAGAAAGAATCTAAAGAACTGGTTTAGTATTATACATACCTATATACATACATATACATATATTTAATTTATATATATTAACACCTGCCCCCACCACCACTAGTCTCATTTAGAGGATACAAGGGAACCAGCTCATTCTTCTGAAAACTGTCAGTAAAGTAAAAGGTCAGAGATTTAATCTCCCTTTCTTGTATGAACTATATTTCAGGAAAACTAAATAGTTGTTGAGGAAATTTTTCTTCGTAAAGGAATTCCAGCCAATGGAAAAAGAAAGATGAGAATATCACCATTTTGCAAACCCCAAATCAAAGAATGAACCCAAGCAGTGATTATCTATGGTTGCTAACATTATCAAAGGAGAGCCAACAAAATATTATGTATCTCACAATACAATAGTCCTCTTTTATCCACGGAGGATGCATTTCAAGACCCCTCGCCTGAAACCATGCAGAGTAGAGAACTCTATATATACTGTTTTATTCAACACATACCTACCTATGATAAAATTTAATTTATAAATTGGGTACAGCAAGAGATTGACAATAATAACTGATAACAAAATAGAACAATTGTAACAAAAATTATGTGAATGTGGTCTCTCTCAAAATATCTTATAGTGCTATATTTGCCCTTCTTCTTGTGATGGGTTGGTGGAGCCACTTCAAAAACAAGATGGCTGTCACCCACATTTTCTAATTATGTTGCCAGAACACAGGCAGATAATTTTTGTTTTTGAGAGCACGTGGGTTTTTTGCTCTGTTTACTACTCATGGCTTTATTATATACCCTCTAGCATTGCCACACTGTACCAGAGTTAATCTATCCTTCCATGTTTTATGCCCTGATGCCTCCTTTGCACTTTTATGAATATGGGTTCTATTGGGCGTCTTTTTTGAAAACAGCCTGGTTTCATCCTTTCTCCTTAATCAACTCCTTCAACTCTGCAAGAAATGTAGCAGAAGCTTCTTCCTAGGCAGACACAGCCTCTCTAGTAACTTATAATTTTCAGTCCAACCCTTTTCCTGAACCTGTTTAACCATCCCTTACTTGCAGTAAATGGCCTGGTGCCGCTCATTTCCGGAGGTCCCTTGCTGAAGTGTTCAAATAGGCTCAGTGTTTTCTGGGGCAACGCATTATCGTCCTTGGAACATTATGTATTCATGTCTTTCACCTGCAAATTTAGTGTCTTTCTCATCTTAACTAAACCCTTATTACTCACTGTGGCAGCATCGTTTGCAGTTTGAGGTGCAACAGCAAAACTAGCACAAATTTCTTTTTCCTTCTTCACAATTTCATGGATAGATTTGTTCTTATTGTAGATCTGAGCAACCTCAGCACAGTTTTTTTCTTTCCTTATTGAGAGCTTTCACCTTTTCACTTAAATGAAGTACTTCACATATTCTCTTTGGCATATCTGAGTTGCCAACATCACTACCCTTGTGCTTTGTGGCCATTAATAAGTGAAATAAATGTTAACTGAATCAAAATCTTGGGCTGGACGGAGCAGGATGGCTGAGTTTTCACCATGGTATTTAGAATAATGGACAACTTAAAACTTATAAATTGTTTACTTCTGGAATTTTCCATTTACTATTTTTAGACTACAGTTGACTGTGGCAAAATATGGATAAGGAAGGGGGACTACTGTGCCACTTATGAAGTAGCCTTGCCAAAAAACTGAACCTGTATAAAGTAAGCATCTAAATCTAGCTGAAAATTTATAGGAAACATGGGGGAAGAAAGACACGTTAAAAGATACCATGGGGAGGTAGGTGCAGAAAAATCGAAGTACTGAAAATTCTGCAGGTCAAAACAAACCATGTGATTTTTTTCAAAAATTAAATTGCAAGGAATGAAAAAGAAAGAGGGAATATTAAAAAATAGCAGCCAATCTCAATATGTTGACCTTATTTGGATTTCCACAAACTATTTCAATTATAACATGTTTTAAACAATTGGAAAATTAAAAACAAGTGCCTAAATATTTAGCAATATTGAGGAATTGTTAAATGTTTCAGGCGTGACATGGTATTATGTTTTTGTAAAGAGCTATTTTTTTAAATATATTTTATTGGTTATGCTATTACAGTTGTCCCATTTTCCCCCCTTCATTCCCCTCCACCCTGCCCATCCCCTCCCACCATTCCCCCCTTTAGTTCATGTCCATGTGTCATAAGTTCTTTAGCTTCTACATTTCCCATATTACATACTATTCTTGCCCTCCCCCTATTTTCTACCTACCATCTATGCTACTTATTCTCTGTACCTTTCCCCCATCTCTCTTCCTCTCACTCCCCTGTTGCTAACCCTCCATGTGATCTCCATTTCTGTGGTTCTGTTCCTGTTCTAGTTGATTGCTTAGTTAGTTTTTGTTTTTGTTTTAGGTGTGGTTAATAATTGTGAATTTGCTGTCATTTTACTATACATGTTTTTTATCTTCTTTTTCTTAGATAAATCCCTTTAACATTTCAGAAAATAAGGGCTTGGTGATGATGAACTCCTTTAACTTGATCTTATCTAAGAAGCACTTCATCTGCCCTTCCATTCTTTTTTTTCTGTTTTTAATGTATTTTATTGATTATGCTATTACAGTTGTCCCATTTTCCCCCCTTCATTCCCCTCCACCCTGCCCACCCTCTCCCAAACCATTCCCCCCTTTAGTTCATGTCCATGTGTCATAAGTTCTTTAGCTTCTACATTTCCCATATTACATACTATTCTTGCCCTCCCCGTGTCTATTTTCTACCTACTATCTATGCTACTTATTCTCTGTACCTTTTTCCCTCTCTCCTCCTCCCACTTCCCTGTTGTTACCCCTCCATATGATCTCCATTTCTGTGGTTCTGTTCCTGTTCTATTTGTTTGCATAGTTTGCTTTTGTTTTAGGTATGGTTGTTACTAACTATGAGTGTGATGTCTTTTTTTTACTGTTCATATCTTTTATCTTCTTTTCCTTAGATAAGTCCCTTTAACATTTCATATAATAAAGGCTTGGTGATGATGAACTCCTTTAACTTGACCTTATCTGAGAAGCACTTTCTCTGCCCTTCCATTCTAAATGAAAGCTTTGCTGGATAGAGCAATCTTGGATGTAGGTCCTTGCCTTTCATGACTTGGAATACTTCTTTCCAGCCCCTTCTTCCCTGCAAGGTCTCCTTGGAGACATCAGCTGACAGTCTGATGGGAACTCCTTTGTAGGTGACTGTCCCCTTATCTCTTGCTGCTTCTAGAATTCTCTCCTTCATTTTAATCTTGTGTACTGTAATTCTGATGTGCCTTGGTGTATTCTTCCTTGGGCCCAACTTCTTTGGGGCTCTCTGAACTTCTTGGACTTCCTGGAAGTCTATTTCCTTTGCCAGATTGGGGAAGTACTCCTTTATTATTTGTTCAGATAACTTTTCCAATTGTTACTCTTCCTCTTCCCCTTCTGGTACCCCTATAATTCAGATGTTGGAACATTTAAAGATGTCCTGGAGGTTCCTAAGCCTCTCCTCACTTTTTTGGATTCTTGTTTCTTCATTCTTTTCTGTTTGGTTGTTTCTTTCTTCCTTCTGGTCCACTCCATTGATTTGAGTCCCAGTTTTCTTCCCATCACTATTGGTTCCCTGTGCATTTTCCTTCATTTCTCTTAGCGTAGCCTACATTTGTTCATCTAATTTATGACCAAAGTCAACCAGTTCTGTGAGCATCCTGATCACCAGTACTTTGAACTGTGCATCTAATAGGTTGGCTATCTCTTGGTCGCTTAGTTGTATTTGCTGTGGAGCTTTGACCAGTTCTTCCATTTGCGCCATTTTTTTCTTGTCACTCCATACATATATGAGGGGTGGAGCCTTAGGTGTTCACCAGGGCGGGTCAACCCAGTCGCTGGTTTGTGAAGTTGTATGTGGGGGTGGGGTCTGAGAGGGAATAATGGAGCTTGCTCCACTCTCTGCAGGATTTCAGTCCCTTCCACTGCTTCCCTCAAGCAAACTGGGACTTTCTGGTGCTAATTCCGGTGTGGGTGGGCTTGTGCACATTCTAGGACCCTGTGGATCTCTCCAACAAACTATCCTGTGAGGCTGGGAGTCTCTCCCTGCACCTCAACCCCCACTGGTGTTTTTAATCAGTGCCCCAAGGCTCTATTTCCTGGTGGCGCTGGGACCCTGGGACTGCCCGGCCAGCCAGCTGCCTTGAGTGCAGTGCCTGACTTCACAATCACCACCTCGCTGGGTCTGCCTGTTTTCACTCCGGGCCCAGGGTCTGTCAGCCACTGCCTGCGCCCCAAGGTCTGCCCTGCGGTCTTGCGTGACCCAGATGCATTATGCACCCCCTGCCACTGCTTTTTGTGCCGTGACCCCTCTCTGCCTGGCTGCCCGACTCCACCCTTCCTACTGGTTTGGATGAATGTGTCTATTTTAACTCCTTGATTGTCTGACTTCCATACAGTTTAATTTTCTATCAGTTCTGGTTGTTATCTTGTTTCTAAATTGTTGCTGTCCTTATTTTGGTTGTGCAGAGGAGGCACAGTGTGTCTACCTACACCTCCATCTTGGCCGGAAGTCCCAAGAGCTATTTTCTTTAGAGATACATGTGTACACATTATATATATAGAAATACTTATGAATGAAATGACACAAAGCATGGAATTTACTTCAAAATATATGGGTGGGTAAAGATATGGATAAAACAAGATTGTCCATATTGAAGCTAGGTTATGGTAATGGGTACAAGAGAGTTCATTGCATTATTATTTTTATTTTGTAAAGGGCTTATCTTCTAAATATGCCATAGAAAAACTTAGAGATGAAAAGGTACATGAGATTTGCCTCAAAATTATCCAGCTATGGGCAGATGGGTTGAGCGAGTGAGTCTCTATAGATGCAGTAAGATCTGTGACTATCAGTCGTTGACACTGAAGCTGAGAGGTAGGTACATGGTTTATTACAATATCCTTTCTACTTTTATATGTGATTGATATTTTCCACAATAAAAATTAAAATAGAAAATTCACTATTGCTCTTATAAGAAATGTACTTATTTACCTGGCAAATCATAACAATTATGAGTATAGAGCACTTCACCTGTGAAGGAAAAACACATTAGGAAACAATGCTGTTGCAGATAGCCTCTTTGAAGCTTTGCCTCAGTGTATTATATAGCACAAAATAGCTACCCATAAATCTCAGGGGCACAAAACATTTTATCTGCCATGACAGGCTAAGTTTTATTGCAGTAAAAAGCCACCAAAAAATCTCAGTGGCATATAACAAGGTTTGTTGTATTCCTCCCACCCCCAACCTCCCCAGAAGTGCTTTGTTCATTGGAATCTCTCATTGACTCAAACTGATGGAGCAGCCATAATATCAAGTCTTGCCTATTGCTGTGCCTGAGGGGAAGCAAGCTCTGGAGTATCTCACATTGGTGAGTAAAGCGTCCAGTCTAAAAATGACACATGTCACTTCTCATAATTCATATGCTTGAATCAGTCACATGACTGTATTCAACCACAAGGGGGCCTGGGAGTGCATTGCCATCACATGCCCAGAAGAGAGAACTGGAAATATTTGGCAAAGAATTGCAATGACTTTATTGTTAAAAGAACTTGTGTCATGATGTTGAAGCTGTATCACACTTTAGACCTGTGGATGATTGTACCTTGTTGCCACCTCTCAGACAGCATCTAGACACAAGTGTTCATATATCTTTTTTGGTTATTTCTCTCCTTTGACTCACAGTCATGCAGTATGTTGCATGCAGATACTGCAAAAATAAATGCAAGGTAATTGGTTGATTCAGTTATGTAATACTCATCAATACTTTTTAGACGAAAATGTTCCATTCCCCCCCTTGGATTATTAAAGTAATGTTATTAGAGACAACCTGGAAAATACGGACAACTAAAAAGAGAGAAATCACTAATAATATCACCTTCAAAATATAATCCAGTTAATATTTTGGTGGATTTTTTCCAAAGTTTTCTATCATTAAAAAAACAAAACTAGCTTTCATGCTGTAACTATTTCCTTATTAGTGACATTGCTTCAATAGCTGGTTTAATTGGCCCTGAAACAACAGATAATTATTTATAAGATGTTTTAGCCCCTTTTCTTATAACCTGAGTGTCAAAACATGATTATGCAGTACTTAAATACTAATGGTTAACTAACAGTTCCAGGTTACATTATGTATTTTAGAGAAATGAATCCCTAGTACTAAAATTGCTTGTCAGTGTAAGACCAGTCATGAAACAAATAAATAATTCTAATAGTTATTTTCACTTGCATCTGGTATTTTCTCCACCCATATTATTTATGAAAAGGGAATGCTTTAAAAGTTCATATTACTGTGGAATTTAAGCCTCTTAAAATTAAGATTCTAATTACCTTTCAAAATAAACTACTGATGATTCAGGCAATGACTAGTTAGTCTAAGAAGTAAATTGGCCAAATATGTTACAATTGGGATGATTTCTTTGAGCCCAGAAGCCATTTGCTTATAAATTGGATCTTCAGAAGTTAAAGATGATACATGCAATTTTTCAGAAATTCTTACTCAAACTTTTCTGAGGACTCTTTTTTGACCCTGCATTTGATGTACAGATTTCTTCATTCTACTCAATAAAGGAAATCACAAAAAATTTAATTGACCCAGAATCTATACAAAGATCCCATAATCTTATTATATTACAGCAATCTCTCAACTATATATGGTAGTAAATGAAAGAACAATAGAGTAGCTTGTGAACTTCAAGGCAAAAATCATGAATTATCCCTCTTTATAACACAACTCCTAGCATACTTTACTGCACAGAGGAAACACTAATCAACATATAAATGTGATAAAAAAGTACAGTTCCACTTGTATATGAGACATTTGTTTGGATAACTTGTTTACTTTCCTTATTGTTATTTCATATAAATCTCTGTATTCTGGAGTATTTCCTTACAATTTGCAGAAGGAAAATTACTGAATTAGTTCACCTGAACATTTCTTAGAATTTGACAAATGACTTTAGAAAATATTTGTCCTAAATTAGATCCCAAACAAAATATGAGTGCTTATTTCATTCTGTTCTCACCAATGGAGTTCATTCATATTTTAAACAAGCTGACTGATTAGATCCCTGGGAAATAATATCTTTTTGGTCTTCATTATTTAGTTGAACATTAGCAAAATACATAGTAGGCACTTACATTTCCTGTTTTGTGAATTGACTATTCATGTATATACATTTCCCATTTGTCTATTTAAGTCCTTAGTGTTTCTTATTTCTATTATTTGTCCCTCATACTGTACTATATACTTTTATCCCAAATACATATATATGTATATGCACACACACACACACACACACAGGGTCTGGCACAAATAACACCCCTTTTTCATTACAAAATCATAAGCCTATAACTCTGTAACATAACAATATCACACTCAAGCACCATATGGCATTTTAGGTGAAATGTTCAAATTAAAACTATAAGTTATTACACCCATATTATTACCCTACCAACCACACTCAAGCACACATTACTTCTGCTGGACCCTGTATACTATTTAACTGTGGTTCCATAAAGACAGTTATCTTATTTTTATTTATGTGTGAACAACACCTAACACAAAGAAAATAAACACTGTGTTTTCCAAAATTATTCTTACTTAGGATAAAATGAGATAATAAGGAAAGTGTTTAATGCAGTGCCTGTCACACAGCAGATGTTCGATAGATTATTTTAAGGAACCAATAAAAGCTTCGCTGTTGAACTAAAACCACAGGCTTCCATTTCAGACTTCAGGGAAATCAAGATTAGAGAAAGGAAATTAACACTGAGTAGATAACAAACTTGTCAATTGCAGATTTAGGATTTGAGCACTGATTCTTAAATTTTTCCCCATAATCACATCTGACTGAAATACTCCTGAGATGCTGTGACTAGTGAAAGTTTTGAAGGGCTAGTTATGAAACCTGAACTGGTAAAACCTTTTCTCAGTTGTTGAGTTCTCCCCCCCATCCCCCACCCAGTAATACCTTAATCCCCCCCACACAGAGATGTCTCTTCTTCCCTCATTTAAATTTTTAAGAAACTTGTGGTAAAAATAGTAAAGCTCAACAAGCACAAATATGCATCGCATGCATGCCATTTTTTTTTCCTCTCCATCAGATTAGTTTTGTTGTTAGAGAGGGAGGCAGCTGTCCTTGTGGCTACTGTTAGAAAAGCAGAACTAAAGCAAGGAGAGGGAAGGACTAGGCCACCGACGGAAACGGCCAGTCAGCTGGAGGGCCTGAAGCTCTGGGAGGGTCAGGAGCGTTTTCATTGCGGCCAGGGGAGCGCAGGGGGTTTGCAAAACAAATCTGAACAGGTTTTCGAGGACAGAAGCGCGGCGAGCTGGCCGGGTTAGCCATCAGGCAGGCGGGTGTGTCCGGTGCAGGCCGGATAACTGAGCCGGCTGAGGATGCTTGAGGCTGAAGGCGAAGGAAGCTGCTTCTAGGTCAGCGAAGGGCAAAGGAGGCCAAACAGTGGCGTGGGTAGCCTCCACATCTCGGTTCTGAATCATCTAGTCGGAAACCGAGGCCAGATCTAAGGCCAACCTTCCGCAATCCCAGCCACGGATGAATCTCCTCAGGCACTTCCGCTAAGAAGCCCAGAGCCCAAGCTCAGGCTCCATTTCTCAGCGCGCAGGCGCCTCGGGACCGGAGAGGCCCGGTCGCCAAGGGAGGGGGCGTGTGAGACGAAGGAAAGGTTCTGCGCCTGCGCAGTTTGCTCATTCCCAGATCAGGGGAACTAACCTGGAGCCGACGTCGCAGACTCTCGGGACTCCGGTCCGAACCTGCTCAGCGCTCCTCGACGCAGAGTCGCAGCGAGTCTCCTGAGAGCTCGGCAGATAGGGGTGTGGGGAGGAGGTAAGAGCCTCCGATGACAGGCGTCTCGGCTTCTCTTCACTCCTGCTGCCCTCACGGAGGGGGCGGGGTGGCCACTGGCCGCTCTGCCCTAGGGTCTCGGTCTGGCCCTCCTTTTCTTCCGGGGGCCGACCTGGTCACCGGACCGGTTCCTTTTCCGATCCCCTTCCGCGGGCCAGAGAATCAAGACCCTCAAACCTCGCGTCCCCGCTATGAAACCTGGAAGACCAGGTCAGGCCTGGAGGGTAATCTCGGTGTCTGTTGGCTGTTGACCGGGGGCTACCTACTCAGGTCTCTGGGAGTGCCCCCCAGGCCGCAGCGGGCGGCAGCAGGAGCGCCCCCAGGGGTCTGTCGCGCCAGGGGAGGGGCTGCGCAGGACGGAGGGGACTCGTTCCTGCCGAGTGGTAGTTTCTTCACTGAAAGGAGTCGACCCCTGCCTGAAAAATGTCATTGCTGCGGGTACTCTCTCTTTAAACCCATTCCCGCACAGATCCATTTCCCTCATCATTTTAGACAGGAACGATGAGTTAGTGTTCCTTCTCCATTATCTTTACCCTGGTACCTTAGAAAAAGGCTAAAAGATGATCTAACTTTTAAACTAGTAACTTGTATTACCGTCATTGCAAATTGTATTCCAGATTAAGGGTGTTCTTATTAGACTCTTATGGAAACCAGCCCATAAATTTGATACATTAATGGCTTAATTTAACAAAATAGGCGATTTGTTGGTTGAGTTTGGTTCCTTCATTTATTATTTTGAACTTGGAGTCTTTGAATTGGCAGAAGTTGAATGGTTTGATCCAGTAGAAATATTATATAAATTTGCACCAAATTTCTTCCATTATTTTCTCCCCTGGATGATAAACTGTATGCTTAGTGTAAAAAAAATTCTAAATATAATAATGAATAAGGAAAAAAGTCAACTCTAAGTCCTTTATTTAAAGGTAATCAACCACAGTTAATATTTTGGCTTTTTATGTTCGAGTCTTTTTTCCATGCTATTTTCTTCATTAAAATGAGATTTTTATATGCAATTGGATTGGCTGCTTTTTTGCTTAAAATTATATTTTAAACATTTTTCCCATGTGTTAAAAAATCTTTGTAAATGTAACGTTTTTTTATTACAAATATTTTTTTAAATAGTTACATTATAAATAAAGGTTATCATTCCCAATCATAATGTTACATAATATGATGGTATCATAGTTTATTTAACCAGATGGGTCTAAGGATCTCTTTACACACTTAAAAATTATTAAAGACTAAAAGTTTTGTTTTCTAATGCAGTGTATTTACCATTTTAGAAATGGAAACTCAGAATATTTAAAAATTTTGAATATTTGTTCATTAAAATAATAAACCATTATATATTAAATAATATTGTTGAAAAATATTTTCTTGGAAAATTTAGCGAGAAAGGTGACATTGCTTTACATTCTTTGCACATCATTTTAATGTCTGGTTTACCAGAAGATAGCTGGGTTCTTGTATCTGCTTCTCTTCAATCTGGTCTACTATCTTATTTAGGCTGAAGCATATTAAGAAACCCCAGCCTGACAATGATGTATACTTGGAAAAGGAAGGACTTTGCAGAACTCCTAAAAAGATCTTGGGGACTTCCCGGGGTCCTCAGACCTTAGTCTGAGAAAGCTGATTTAATCACCCATGTATTGATGAGCTTTTTGAAAGGTTTTTCGAAATTACTCTAGTACAAATATTGCACGACAAAAGTTCTTTGTGATGTGTTCTTGTGCACAAGTGCTATCGTTTCTATAGTAGTAGAATTGCTAGGTCATAGAGTATGTACTTTTTAAAAAGTTTTGATGAACATTACTTTTGATGCCTGCATAATTTTATGCTGTGTTCCAGTGCTGACATTTAGATTGTTTGAAATAATGATTTGGTGAAATATTTTTGCATATTTTTAGTTGTTTTGGACTATTTTCTTAAATTTCTAAAGAGTATTTAGATCAAATGTTCATTAATCTTTTTGAGGCTATTGATAGATATTGTCACATTGTTTCACTGAGTGTACCAGTTTATTTCTACCAGTGTGTCTGAGATGCTCTTTTTATATACCCTTACCAACATTGAGTAGTTTTATTATTAAAAAATTATGTTCTGATTTAGTAGGCAACAAATATGTTTTAATTTGCATTAGTTTGATAGTACAAATTGTGTATTGAACATTTTTTTCATAATCTTAAAAGTTGTATGTTCATGTTATTTGCCCTTTAATAGTCAGTGTCCAGGTGTTTTTCTAACAGATTTTATTACATTTTTATATTGCAAGGATACATGCTATAACTTTTTTAGAAAAGAACGATTATCTTTTTTCTTGTTTACAAAAATAGTACATTTTTGAGTGAAATACTATAGAGACATATAGATGTAAAAGGTTTATATAATCTCAAATAGATACCATTATTAACAGTTTGGCATTTAACTCTTCTATTGTTTTTTTCCTGTGCCTATGATAGTGCTGTTTTTTTTTACAACATACTTGTAATAATCAGTTTGTACTAAGCATGTAGCTTTGCAGTTGTTGCTTTTTTATCATTTAACATTACATATTGAATATTTTTCTGTAGAAATACATCTAATGCTGGGCAAACTTTTATCTAGCATGGGTTTAGGAACACTAATTATGTATGATATTTAGTTATCTGATGTCAGGCTCCTGTCCTCTTCTATATTCTCTTCCTAGGTGATCTCTTGCTGCCAGTTCCCAATTCTTTATCTCAGACTTCTCTCCTGCAGTCCAGATCCTTATATCCAACTGCCTATTGGACATCTCCCCCAGGATGTTCTCAAGGTACATCAAACGTGAACTCATGTTTTCCCTCAGTCCTGCCCCTCTTTGTATTTATTGCCTGTACTGGTCAGTGGCACTATCTACATAGTCACCCACAGTGGAAACCTGGCAGCAACCTCAGTGTTCTCCCTTATTTTCACTCTCCAATAGTTCTTATTCTTTACCCACTTTTATATCTAACTCTTTTCCATCTGTACTGTACTATCTCAGTTCAGGCCCTCATCATTTGTCACCTTAACCATTTTAGGTGTCTCCTTACTACTCTTGTTGATTTTCTGATTAATCTTCTATGTTGCTGCCAGTTTTTTAAATCATGAAGAGATTTTTAAAAGCCATTTTGTAAATATTGTAAATATTTGTTTGTAAATCTGATAGTACATAAATGGTCAATTGAGTAAGCATATTACCTAAAACAGGTTACCATATGTAAGTATGAGAAACTTGTTTAGAACAGGGAGCATATCTTATATTTCTTTTTTAAAAAAATATTTTAAAGATTTTATTTCTTTTCAGAGAGAGGAGAAGGATGGGAGAAAGAGAGGGAGAGAAATATAGATGTGCAAGAGAGCTGTGCAAGATGTGCATCAGTTGGTTGCCTCCCATTGGAGCCACAATCCAGGCACATATCTCAACCCCAAGGGAACCGGTGACCTTTCACCTTGTGGGATGACGCCCAGCAGAGCCACATCAGTCAGGACTCTTCCTCCCTCCCTTTCTTCCTCCCTTTCTTTTTTTAAAGATTTTATTTATTTTTCAACAGAGGGGAAGGGAGGGAGAAAGGGAGAAAAACATCAGTGTGCAAGAGAAGTTTTGATTGGTTGCCGCTTGCATGTCCCCTTTTGGGGACTTTGCCTTCAACGCAGGCATGTCCTGACTGGGAATCTAACTTGTGACCTTTTGGTTCCCGGGACAGCGCCCAGCCCATGGAACTGCCCCAGTCAGGGCAGGGCTTATATTTCTTTTGTATCTTCTGTCCATGGTAGATTACTGGCACAGTGTGTATTAATACATTTTGGTGGACTGAAATGGGAAGTATGTGCAAGCTTAAGATTTCATGTGTAGGTTTCAGTGTACATTATTGCTTTATCAAACCTACAAATTTTTGGAATTTGTTATTTTTTAAAAAATATTTTATTTATTTATTTTTAGAGAGAGAGGAAGGGAGGGAGAAAGAAAGGGAGAGAAACATCAATGTGTGGTTGCCTCTCAAGCACCCCCTACTGGGGATGTGGCCTGCAGCCCAGGCATGTGCCCTAACTGGGAATCTAAACAATGACCCTTTGGTTTGCAGGCCAGTGCTCAGTCTACTGAGCCACAACAGCCAGGGCAGAATACATTATTATTTTGTGATTATTTTACCTTTTTAATATCTTTGAAAGCATCAAATAATATAATGAGTAGTACATTGCTATATAGACAGATATTTTGTGAATATTTATTGAACTCCACAATTTTTTAGAAAAATTCTTTGGCTTTTTCTAATGAGAAATTATTTCTAGACCTTTCAATTCCTGTGCTTTATTTTTTTTATACGTTCTATATTCAAAGTTCCTTTACTATTTTTACTGTTATATTTATTTTTAATGTAATATTTATGTTTATCAAAGGGATACCTGTACATAATCTAAAGAATTAAGTAATACTATGACTTAATGAAAAATAATAGCTTTCTGTTCTAGTCCTTCTCTCCCCTGCATCCCGTTCTCCAGAAGTATCCTTTCTCAATCAGTGTTCCTTATCAGAATCACAAAATACAGAAAATGATTTGAGTAACTATTTTCTCAATTCCCCCAAGGATGGTATATAACTAATAACAATTTAGATGTATAGAAGAGAAATGAACTTATCACATAAAGTGAATGCCTTAGGGCAGTAGGGCTTAATTCTCTCACAGAAACCTTATTGAGAAAGGCTTCTCCTGAAGTCAATGGCTATTCAACTGTTTTTTTACCTCTAATTTTTAAAAATAACATGCTTGCTTATACAGCTTTCTCCCCTCTCTATCCCCATTTTACCATAGTTTTAGATGTTATTTGCCAATTTCCTATTATAGAAAATCGGAGTCTAGTTTTGTTATATCAACCTCCACCTTTAAACACTGCATGGCACTATTCCATCCCTCTTCTTTATATTCACAAATTAGTTGTGTTAATTTTATTTAAATCATCATTTAGTGTTGACATAATTTAATTATGTTAATATTGTGTGATCATGTAAATATTATGTAAAAATTATGTAAATATTGAGTCTGATAGTATATTGTGATGGTATTTCCTTATATGATTTTTTTTTTCTCCTAGAGTTAATAATTACTAGCTTTTTTATACATCTATCTTTCCATGTATGTCATAATGTGTTTTATGTCTTTTTAATATATCTTTTATATCTTCTGTTTAATGTATTAATAACCCTTCAGGCAAGATAGATAAATCTCCTTTTTGTAGATTCAAACACATCAGATCATTTGTTTGTTTTTTTACTTCTTCCCTGTAATTGTCATCATGTGTTTGTCATGATGGGTTACTCTCTAGGCCAATTGCACAGCTTTCTTCCTGGAGTGTCCTTATATATCCTTCAGTGAATTCCATTTGTTTTTCTTTGTGTCACGTAGTCTGTTTCTAGGATATCAGGTCTTCTGCTTTCTTGGTGTCTCCCTCATGTTAGTAGAGTACATCTTCTAGTAGCTTCTTGAGAAAGATTGAATGGTAGGCAAATTTTGGGGTGGATTCTCACAAGTCTACACATGTTTATTTATTCTACCCTCACACTTGATTGATAGCTTAGCTGAGTATAGAATTCTAGTTTGTAAATTATTTACTTATAGAATTTTGGAGGCATGGTTCCATTGTTTTCTAGCTTCTAGTGTTGCTATCAAGAAGTCTACTTCCAAAGTGATAACCCTTTTTATGTGGCTTGTTACTTCTCTCTGAAAGTTTTTATATTTATTCATTAATTATTTATTAAGCATTTTTTTGTGGCAGGCACTCTTGAAGATGCTTTGAATATATGGGTGAACAAAAATACAAGATCCCTTCCCTCATGGAACTTAAATTCACATAGGGAGTTGTTCCAGATGGTAAACAACAAATATATTAAATACACTATACAAAATGTTAGAAAGTTGTAAAGTAAGTAAGTGCTTTAGAAAAGAGATAAAAGAGAGCAGGGTGGGACAGGGTGTCAGTAGTGTTGGGGGAAGGGAAGGTGGGGGATGCAGATTGTGGTATGAAATGGTGTGATCTTCCCTTAAACCACTTAGGTATTCTGAACTTCATAATGATGTGCCTTGGTAAAGGTTTTTCACTCATTGGGTCTAGCCCCAAATGGGCCCTTTCCACCTAGGAATCATATCCTTCATTTCTGGGGTATTTATTTCATTTGACTCTTTCTTCCTTTTTCCCCCCCTCCACTTTCTTTCTGGACTTCTTGTAATTTGAATAATAGACCTTATTAGATTGATTCTGTAATTTCTAATCTTTTCTCCTGTTCTACTTCCCTTTCATTTGTTTTATTTCCTAGAATATTTTTTCAACTATATTTTCCAATGCTTTGATTTCATTTTTTAAAATAATTTTTTAATTTAGAACAGTTTTAGATTTGCAGGAGTATAGTACAGAGTTCCCATATATCACATACCCATTTTCTCTATTATTATATCTTACATTAACATAGTATATTTGTCATAATCAGTGAACCAGTGTTATACAGTATTATCTAAAGTCCATACATTATTCGCATTTCTTCAATTTTCTCCTAATAGACTTTTTCATGTTCCAGGATACTACATCACACTGATTATTGTTTCCTTAGGCTACTCATGCTTGTGACAGTTTCTCAAACATAATTTGTTATTGATCCCCTTGACAGTGTTGAGGATTACTAGTCATTCACTCTGTAGAATGTCAGTTGGGATTTGTCTGATGTTTTTTTCATGATTAGATTGCAGTAATATGTTTTGGGAAGAAGACAACAGAGATAAAGTGCCATTCTTATCATATCATATTGAGTGTGCATATTATCAACATGACTTAACACCACTGATCTTAACCTTGATCCTAAGCTTGAGGTAGTGTTTGTCAGATTTCACCACTGTGAAGATATTTTTCATACTATGCTCTCTAGAAAGTTACTGTGTGCAGCACATGTTTGAGTGGTGAGTTATGGTCCGCTTCCTTAAGTGCAAAATATCTACATGTTATTTGGCATCTTTTTGTATGGGAGATATGTCTTGTTCCCCCATTTATTTATTTAACCATTTATCTCATAGATTTTTTAATGCTTTGGGTTATAATCCAGTACTGCTTTATTTTATTCAGTTCATCTCACCTTTGGCCCTTGGGAGCTCTTTCAGTTGGCTCCTGCATCCCTTTGACATATTCCTACTTTTTTTGTATGTGTGGGGCACACACACATGTGCACTTTCTTACAAGATGTCCCATGCTCATCTTGTATATATGTGCTGCCCCAGTCCTAGGATTAGTCATTTCTCCGAGGAACATTGGTTCCTTTGTTGGAGAAACCAGGATCAGGGCCCTAAATGCTTGTTATCATTGAGATGTCTTGCTTCTAGGCCCTCTCAGCTGACAGAGCAAGATATATATGTGTGTGTTTGTATATACACATATATAGATACATATATCTGTATACATATATGTGTATATTTAGATATTAGTATACATATATGCTAGTATATGTATATGATCTATGTATTTGATATTTGTATACATATATTAGTATATACACATATACAAATACTAATGTATGTATTTGATATTAGTATACATATATACTAATATATAGCATAGATACTATATATAATTAGTATCTATATACATGTCTCATATATACACACTAGTATCTATATATATTTCCATGTGTAATCATCTGTGCCATATTAAGCTAAACATGGGCTTATTTACACTGATGTCTCAAACTTAAATCCATTACTATATGGATTATTCTAGCTTCCTTTCCTTGATTATCTATAACCTTTCCCTCCACAGAGAGAAACCAGGCTTCCACCATCAGCCATCCAATTACTTAATTTCAGTTCCAGTATACATGTGTACTGGTTTCAGAATTGTTAACCTGTACCCTCATAGGAAATCGCTTTATCAGCTAGATTGCAATGCTTGTGTTCCTTTTGCCTTTAGTCTTGCATGCTCCGCTCATTTCCAAAGGCCGCACTTGATTCCTCCACTTGCTTCTGTAAGGTTGTTTTTTGCATTTGTAATGCATTTAGACTCTTTTGTCACATTCGCATTCCATTGGGAGATCCCCTGACCTTCTAAATAATTTTTTAAAGTTTGCATGCATTGAGGTTTATTCTTTTTGCTTTAAAGTTCTATAGGTATTTAAAAAGGCTTAATGCCTTGTATTCACTATTATAGTATCATACAGTATAGTTTCTCTACCCTAAAAAATTCACTGTGCTTTACCTGTTTAATCCTCCCCTGCCCCAAAATATTGGCAGTCACTGTGATTACTGTCTCTGTAGTTTTACCTTTTCCAGAATGTCATACAATTAGAATTGTACAACATGTAGATTTTTTTAGACTGGCTTCTTTCACTTGGCAATAAGGATTTAGGGTTTATCTATGTCTTTTTGTGGCTTTGATAACTCATTTATTTATATCACTGAGTAATATTCCATTACATGGCTGTACCACAGTTTAGTTATCTATTAACTTACTGAAGGGCATCTTGGATGATTCCAAATTTTAGCAGTTATGAATAGAGCTGCTGTAAACATTTCAAGTTCTTGTGTGAACAGAAATCTTTAAGTCAGTTGGGTAAATACTTACCCAACTAGTAGTATGATTGCTGGGTCATATAGTAAGACTTCGTTTAGTTTTGTAAGATTCTGCCAAATTTGTCTTCTAAAGTGGCTGTACCATTTTGCTTTCCCATCAGCAACAAATGAGAGTTCCTGCTGTTCAGCATCCTTGCAGCATTTGGTGTTGTCAGATTTTTGGATTTTAGCCATTGTAATAGATGTGAAATAGTATCTCATTGTTTAGTCTGCAGTCTCCTAAAGACAAATATTTGTTATCTGTGTATCTTCTTTGGTGAGGTGTTTGTTCAGAACTTTTACTCATTTCTTAATTAGATTGTTTATTTTCTAATTAATTAAATTTTAAGAGTTCTTTGTAGATTTTAGATACAAGTTCTTCATCAGACAAGTATTTTGCAAATATTACCATATCTTGCTGTGTATAAAGCACATCCATATTTTGGGCCCAAACTTTCAGGAAAAGAATCTTTCATGTTAATTTTTTAATTCAACCCATTATTTATTTGTATTTAGATACTTGTTTTTTGTATTATAAAGGAATTTTAGCATTTATTTTTGAACATATTATGGTACAAGAAATTTTATGCAACAAATAATTACAAAACCCAAGAACAAATAGAAGGTATTTCAGGTACTACCCACATATAATGAGCATCCTTATTTTTCCCTCAGAAATTTGGGCAAAAAAGTATGCATTATATACAGCAAAATATAGTATCTCCCAGACTCTGGCTTGTCTTCTCATTCTTTTAAACAGTGTCTTTTTCAGAGCAGATGAAATAAAATTTTAATTTTAATAATAGAATTTACCAATATTTTTCTTTCATGGATCGTGGCATTGACGTATTTAAAAACTCATCACCAAACCCAAAGTTATGTAGATTTTCTCTTACCTTTTCTTCAAGAAGTTTTATAATACTGCATTTTACATTTAGGCCTACTATCTATTTTAAATACTTTTTATGTAAAGTATAATGTCTGTATCTAGGTTCATATTTTTGCATAGGGATGTCCAGTTTTCTCAGCACCACTTGTTGAAAGACTGCTCTTTCTTCTTTGAAAGGCATTTGAAAGGCATTTGCTCCTTTGTCAAAGATATATTGACTGTACTTGTTTGGATCTGTTTCTGGGCTCTCTATTGTGTTCCATTGATATACGCAGCCAGGTTTTAAGTCTTAAAACCAAGTATGAGTCCTTCAACTTTATTCTTCTTTTTAAGTATTATATTGGCTACTCAAGGTCTTTTGCCATTCCATATACACTCAAGAATCAATTTCCTGAGCCCTACAGAGTTGCTGGACTTTTGATTGAGATTGCTTTTAACCTAGAGATTAAGTTGGGAAGAATTGACATCTTAATATTGAGTTTTCCTATCCATGATCATGGAATATATCACATTTATTTAGATCTTCTTTGTTTTTTTTCCATCAGCATTTGTAATTTTTCACATATTGGTCTTATATATATTATGTTAGATTTATACCTAAGTATTTCATGTTTTTGAGGTGCTACTATAAATGTTATTTTTTTAAATTTCAAATTCCAGTTATTCCTTGCTCATATAAAGGAATGAATTTGGTTTTTATATATTATCCATGTATCCTGCATCCTTGCTATACTCACTTTCCATTTTGGGGGGGTCAATGTTGGGGGATATTCTACATTGAAACTTATTGCAAATAGAGACAGTTTTTTTTTCCTTTCCAAAAATTGTACCTTTTATTTCCTTTTGCCTTATTGCACTAGCAAGGTTTTCAGTACTATGTTGTATAGGAGTGGTGAGAGAAGACATCCTTCTTTCATCCCAGTCTTTGGAGGGAAGGGATATAGTTTCTCATAATTAAGTATAATGTTAGGTGTAGGTATTATGTAGATATTCATCATCAGATTGAAGTTCTGCTTATACTCATAGTTTGCTGAGTTTTTATCATGAGTAGGTACATGGTTTTGTCAGATTTTTTTGCATCAGTTAATAAAATTATGTGATAATTCTTTAGTCTGTATGAATTACATTGATTAACTTTCAGTTGTTGAATCAGGCTTGCATAGCTGCATCAGTCACACTTGGCTATTGTATAGAATTCTTTTTATACATTGTTGGAATCAATATGCAGATATTTTACTGAGTACTTTTTAGGTCTGTGTTCACAAGCAAAATTGGTCTATAGTTTTCTTTATTGTAATGTCTTTATCTGGTTTTGGTATTAGAGTAATACTGGTCTTATGAAATGAGCTAGGAAGTGTTTACTTCTTTTTCCTAGAAGAGACTATGGAGAATTGCTATCATTTCTTCCTCAGATGTTCAATACAATTTACCAGTGAAGCCATCTGGATTTGGTGATTTATTTTGTGGGAGGTTATTAATTATTGTTTCAATTTTTGCTAATAGATATAAGACTGTTCAGGTTATCTGTTTCTCCTTGTGTGAATTTTGGTAGTTTGTGTCAAGGAGTTGATCCATTTCATCTCAATTTTCAAGTTTGTGGGCAGAGTTTATAATACTCCTCACTTTTCCTTTAAGTATCTATGGCATCAGTAGTTATGACCTTTCTTTCATTTCTGATTAGCCTAGTTTATCACTTTTATTCATCTTTTCAAAGAAAGCTTTTTTGGTTTCAGTGATTTCTATATTGTTTCCCTGTTTTTAATTCCATTGATTTCTGCTCTAATCTTTATTATCTTCTACTTGCTTTGGGTTTAAATTGCCCTTTTTCCCCTAGTTTCCCAAGGTGGAAGCTTATATTATTGATTTTTAGATCTTTCTTAAAAAAAATATGTGTACTTAATGCTATAACTCTAAGCACTCCTTTCACTGCATCCTAAAACCTCACATTTCTGCTATCAATTTTTATGATCTTTTTTTTGTATATGTTCCTTATTTATGGCTTCCCCTTCCTGTTTCATAGTTGCATTACTTTTTTTCTGAGAATATTTCTTTGACATTTTCTTCTGCTTCCTGCATTGTCTCCCTTCAAATTCCTTTTTGTTTGTTTTGATATCTTTATGTTTTGTGCACTCTTGTATATGTATGGTATAACTACAGCTTAAAAATGAAAGTAAAGAGAGTAATATGCTGTATTGAGTTAGAATGACATATCATTGTTATTGAAAACTGTTCTGAAGTTATCTGTTGCCAGTGTAATTACTGTTCTTTTCTCTCTGGCTGCTGGGTCTTTGGAGTTCAAAAGTTTCACTATAGAGTGTCTAACTGTGGATTTCTCTTTAATTATTTTGCTTAATATAGTGAGATGTCTGTATCTGTTGTGTTATTCATCGATTTTGGAAAAACTCCTAGCATTATGTTTTCAAATATACTTGATCTGTGCACTCTCTTCTTTCCCCTTATGGGACCCCATTCTCATTCTGTCATCCATGTCTCTTTACCTCTTTCTCATATTTTTCTCTTTCTCATCTCTCTGGGTTGCATTATTGGTAATTTCTTCAGATAGATCTTTTAATACATTTAGTTCTCTCTTAAGCTCTGTCTAATCTTTTTAACCCATCTTTAAAGTATCTTTTATTTTTTCTAGACCTCAAGTGTCCTTAGTTTATGGCAACTATCATTAAGTGCTCTTTGTAAAGCCCTCTCATTTGTTGCCTTTTTTTCTTTCTTATTAAATTTATTGGGGTGACATTGGTTAATAAAATTATATAGGTTTCAGGTATACAATTCTATAATACGTCATCTGTCTATTGTATTGTGTTCAGCACCCCAAGTCAGGTTTTCTTCCATGTTTATTGCCTATCCCTCATTTCTTACTCCATTCCTCACTCTAGGCAACCATTCAGGTGTACTTAATAGTGTATATTTTTTGCTTAGATGTATTATTACAAAATTTGTATTGCTTTACTGTGTTTTACAAAACTAACAATTTGTAACAGACTGGAAGTGAAAAAAGAAAAGGCCATTCACCATAGACAGTTTGAGGAACACTCCTGTAGAGTGTTCTGCCTTCTGGATTTAGCTGATTGGTTTCCTTTGATGTAATTTAACTTGTCCCTCTATTCTTGAATTTCCAATAAACATGTATTTAGTTCTAAAAGCTTGATTAGATTCAGGTTCAATTTTTTTTAAGCAGGAATACTTTTTACATGATGCTTTATCTTCCATATGAGGCACGTGTTTGGTTTGTCCACATTTGTTGATGGTGAAATTGATCACTGGAGTCAGACGTGTTGGACTGGCCCCACCATTATGATTACCCTCCAACCTTTCATCTAAATTTAATCCATTGATGAAAGCCATTGCCTAGTCCATTTATTAGGGAATGCAAGCAGATGATTTTTAATGATCTTTCTATATTTATTAGCTGGCATTCTTATCTAATGAACTTTCCCTCAGCAACTATTCTGTTATCCTAAAGGATATTTTGTAAAGAAAGGGCAGGGTAAATTCTTGGCTCTTTCTCCCTTAATGAATCAATGTCAGAGTAATGAGTTAGTGCCCTAGAATCCCTCCAATGGGTGGGTTGATTTGTTTATGCTTTTAGTATCAGTGAGACCTCTTTTTTTTTTACCTATTTGATTTGATTTGATTTCAGCCATTCGCAATCTTCGTTTATCTGATGTCCAGCTGTTTCATTTAAGCCAGTGGGAGCCCTTCAACTTGTCTCCTGTGTTCTTTTGGTGTTATCCCATTAGTCAGTGATAGATTCTTTCATGGTGTCTCAGGTTCACTTGGTGGAGTTCCTGTCACAGATCAGAGGTTCATTTACCTTATTCATAAAACTAAATTTTGGTTTTCTTGTATCTCTCTCTGTATGGTTGTTTTCTATTTCTTTAATTTCTGCTCCTAGTTCATAAGTTTTCAGTCTTCTTTTCTATAATAGTATAAGCATCTAAGGTCCTAAGCATCTGTTGAAGTACCACTTTTGCCGAGTCTCACAGGCTTTTAATATGCACTATTTTTATCTGAATGTAGTATACTTATATTATTTGATATATGGTACTATAACTATTTTTAGCTTTCAGTTAAGAATTTTTTTGATCTGTGAGTTATGTGTTTTAAAATTTGTAATAGTTTATGTTTGCATAGTATGTTGTTAGAGTTGGTTTTCGTGTCATTTTTTTGTGTGTATATAGAGGCAAATTCCCCAACTAAATTATAGATCCTCAAATCAATATTCATGAATTTTGTGTCTATATCCTGACTGTGTTTCTTGGCATATAGTAGATGGTATAATACTTGCATATTTGAGAATTTAATGAACTATCATACTTTTTATTTTCTAGGTATACAAGAATTAAATTCTGAGTAAGTCTACAAGTAGGATGGACAGTTATTTTAAAGCAGCAGTCAATGACTTGGACAAACTACTTGATGATTTTGAACAGAATCCAGGTTTGTTGGTTTTTCATTTTTGTCAGTAATGAAATTTACAAATAGCTTTAATTTGGTTATCTCAGATATAGAGTAATCTTAGCAAAATTTGGTTTCAATTTTGGGTAGCATGGTTTATCTTCCATAAAAGTTCACTTATTTCATTAAAATATATTCATTTATTCTTATACTGAATGTAACCAATAGGCAAAAATCAAAGTAAAATAACTAGAAGTTTCTCTCCAGATACTAATACAGCTAAAAGAAACACCTTTGAAACCAACATATGAACTTGAAAGCTTTACATAACTGGTATTTCATTACTATGAGAGATGGTATTTTCCTGATCTTAGAATGAAGACTAGGAAACTAGAGGGTGGAACAAAGAAGTTAAATTGTTTTTCAGCTGTTCCTTAGTTTGGTTTTTATCAGTTATTTTGAGTGAATTTGTATCACTTTGTAATATCTACAGCCAAAAGTGAAAACCCCAAGTACTTTTAATCCAAATAAAAGTAATTTTGGAGTTTTTACCATTTTGCAAGAGAGTAATCTATCTCTAAAAAAAGTTTAGTTAGTTTGGGAGTCTTAGAAAACATAACATCTTTGTAATAATTTTGATTTGATTCTCCTAAATAACATTGTATCTTTATTTCAATTAGATGAACAAGATTATCTCCAAGATGCACAAAATGCATATGATTATAACCACTGTTCAGTTTCTTCAGAGTTGGCTTCCTCACAGTTAACTTTACCACTGCCAAAAGATCAACAATGCATTAATTGTTGTGTTTCATCAGAAACATGCTATGAAACAAATCAGATTTCATTGAATGAAAAAACACATGAGGGACTAACTTCCATACAAAACGAAAAAAATGTAACAGGACTTGATCTTCTTTCTTCTGTGGATGGTGGCACTTCAGATGAAACCCTGCCTTTATATGTGGGACGATGTAGTAAACCAGTCTGTGATCTGATAAGTGACATGGGTAACTTAGTTCATGTAACTAATAATGAAGAATATATTAAAAAATTATTGCCAGATGATTTTAAGTCTAGTGTCGATTCTTTGACTGGATTGGATTTATCTTCAGTGTCAGAAACTCTTTGTGTTTCATCAACAGACCATGGTAATAATGCTGTCAGAGAGGAACAAAATGATGTCAACTGTGAATTACAAAACAGAGAAATCAGTAGAACTAAAGAATTGAATATAAATGTAAATACAATACTTTCGGATTCGTGTAATTACAGTGGAAAAGAAAATTTAAAGGATATAAAGAACTCTAACCAGTTAGAACCTGTTGTTGATTTGAACTTGCCATCTGCCTTGACTCAACAAAGTTCCGAAATGTTTGATGCCAAAGACAACCTACAAGACAAGACCCAGCCATGTGAATTAGTAAAAGCTGATGGCTGTGTGGGAAAAGACAAGGTACATGGAGCAGTCATAGCTGCCACAGAATGTTTAAAAGAAGGAGACAGCCCTGTTGCTTTGCCTTGCAGTCTTCCAAAAAATGAAGGTTTATGCTTAAATGAGTCAAATTCAAGAGATGAAAATTTCAAATTACCTGACTCCTTTCAAGAAGATAGGACTGCTCTATTTATAAAACAGTCTTCAAAAGAAGACTCAAATTTAGATCTTAAAGATAATAAAGATGTAATCCAAGATTCCTCTCCAACTTTACATGTTTCAAATGAAGATATATACTCCTCATTGTCCTGTCTTCCAGTACACAGAGGGTCTTTGTGTGGATCATTAATTGAAAGTAAAATGCATGATGATTGTTTACATCAGTGTGAGCATAAAGATAACATACAAGAAATAGTGACTGTGCATGAAGACATACAGAAGAGTATTATTCTAGGTGGGGAACCATTGAAGGAGACTGATGTTTTGAAACAGGAAGAATGTAAAAACATACTTCATCAGCCATTAATTGAAAAGGTGGGAGACAGAAAGATAGATCCTGACCAGAAGGTAGTCAGAGTTGATTCTTTGGATTATTCTGATAACACTAGTTCTTCTATAGTGGCAGAATCTCAAATGGAGCTTTCTGGTGCTAATGCTCCAGAGTCTCCT
The DNA here is from genome assembly GCF_004126475.2 of Phyllostomus discolor. NCBI lineage: Eukaryota > Metazoa > Chordata > Mammalia > Chiroptera > Phyllostomidae > Phyllostomus > Phyllostomus discolor. Next base: position 50,020,393 of record NC_040905.2, read on the forward strand.
GATTATTGTGAAAGTCTCACTTTTTTAAGCAATGATATCAATGGACAAGACCTAGATTACTTTAATATTGATGAAGGCATGAAAAGTGGCACACTAGTTAGTGATGCTGAACTTGATGCTTTTCTGACTGAACAGTATCTTCAGACCAGCGACATAAAGTCATTTGAAGAAAATGTAAATGACTCAAAATTTCAGATGAATCAGATAAATATGGAAGGACTAGATAATACAAACATCAGTAATAAATACTTCAATGCTGAAGCAGGAGCTACTGGGGAAAGTCCTGGTAGTAATATGATTTGTGAAACAATTGATAAACAACATACGGCAGAAAATGGTAGCCTTTCTTTAAGGGAAAAAAGTACAATTCCAATTGAACAAGGATTATCTACCAGTAAGTCTGAGATTACAAATGAATTGTCAGTCTCTGATTTTAACAGTCAATCTGTTCATGTTGGAGGGGCCAGACCTAAGCAGTTGTTTAACATTTCATCAAGAACAAGGAGCTCAAAAGAACCAAATAAGCCAGATACTCCAAATATGCCTGAAGGCGAACCTAGCATAACAAATACCACTGCTCTAACCTCTTGTACAACAGATTCTACAACTGATCCTCAGGTTAGCTTCAACTCGAATTACATTGATATAGAAAGTAATTTTGATGGTGGATCCAATCTTGTAACTGCAAATGAAGAATCTCTACCTGTAAACACTTGCAAAGAAGGCCTGGTTTTAGGCCAGAAACAACCTACTTGGGTTCCTGATTCAGAAGCTCCAAACTGTATGAACTGCCAAGTCAAGTTTACTTTTACAAAACGGCGGCACCACTGCCGAGCATGTGGGAAAGTAAGTTATACAAATCTTTAAGTTGTTTATTCTTTTGAGACATTTTACATGAAATTTTATGTGACAAAAAGCTCATTAATAGATGATTAAAAGATTCCATTAATTTAAAATCATTGTTTTTCACCTACATGGAAATATAGAAAGCAGTCATTTTATAGATTACTTGAGAGTTGAATAAATGTCACATCGTCGTGGGTATTACGTACTGGAAAATGAGGAACAGTGGTTACTAATTTTTGTGAAATCTAAGAATACATGCCCTTATCTGTCTAACACATCAGATATCCCAAATTCAGCCAGTTCCTGTTTGTCTTTGAATACTTAATTTTAAGACTATTCTGCAGTTAGTGTTGTGGTCAGGTAAACACTGAAAGAAAAAGCAAATTGGCTTACACAAGGATCAGAACAGTGAAGCTGACCTCATTTGTGTTATGACACCCTTAATTGTCTATAAACTTCTGAGAGCTGGCTATAGAAATAACATTGCATTTTTTATTCAGCATTTTTCTTTTTTATTTTTGGGGGGCAAATGCAGTTTTATTCTTAGTCTTCCAAGTAGATATTTCATATGGCAAATCATAGAAAAATGATATGAAGATTGTTGAATTGCCTGAAACACATGAAAAGGGACTAGACCATTGTTCCAGCAGTTAATCATGAGAACAATATTGCTTTAGTGTCCATAGGAATGTTTAAGATTTTTTAGGGGAGAAAAGACAGAGAGAAGAAATACACCTAATTGCTTCTAAATGGCAAAAACAAGCTATGTCTGATTTTTCCCATTTCATTGGGGAGCTAGGGATGTTGGGGGACTTCTGAGAGTTAATTAAGTTCATTCCACAATGAAGTATCATTGTGTGATTCTAGCCTGGTGTCAGGTCAGGTTATTCAGCATTTGTCATCAATATGTTGCTGTGAGATCGACTCTACTCTCTTTCAGAAAAATAACAATTGTCTACTTTTAAAGGTTTTGAATGAATCATAGTGTTTTAAATTATAAACTCATTCATTAAAGAAAATTTTTGTTGCCTTCCAATGAACAGAATTGAGTTAAAGGAATTCCCCTTGTTAGAGATACAATTTTAAATTCGGGAAACCTCATTTATGTAAAAGATAAAAACATTTTAATAACTGCCTATCATTATAGTGATTAGAAAAATTATATAATCAGAAAAATGGTTTTTGGTTAGAGTTTGGGCTTCCTCTCTGCCTGCCTCCAGTAGGTATAAGTATGCTTGAGACAGAATCAAATATGATATCTTATTCTTTATAGGTATTTTGTGGTGTCTGTTGTAATAGGAAGTGTAAGCTGCAGTACTTAGAAAAGGAAGCCAGAGTATGTGTGGTCTGCTATGAAACCATTAGTAAAGGTGAGTAGTAACCTGACATATTTTCTTTAAGTAATTGAATATGTTCTAAAAACAATTGGATTGTGACAAAGATAAACTTCTTTATTTCCTTAAGGCGAGGACCTAGTGTTGACTTATCTGGCTTAGGTGGGACATCCCAAGCTTGGTTTCTCTTCTTTTTGTTCCACTGTCACAATTAATACTACCAGTCTGGAAAGGAAGCATTCAATTTCTGGAGTGGCAGTTCATTAACTTTTAACAGGTACCAAGTCCCTAAATGCTGCATTTCATCTGCCTATTGTTTTTGCCATCATCATTGTCGTCATCATCTTAATCTAAACATTTATTGAATACCAATACCTACCAATAAGTAGTGTTTAATCTTATATATTAATAGCACAAAGCAAGATAATAGTTTGCACCCTTTAGAAAATTACAACCTAAAATGGCAATAAAAGATAAGGTAGTAATATCTATGATTTCATAGATAAAATTAATAAGACTGCCACAATATTTGTACATTTGTGTCTCATATTTTTTTCCCTTCTCAATTTTAGAATTTTGTTTGTATGTGTTTCCTAATGTTTCTCTGGCTCCCTAGCTACCTACCATTATCAGCAATAACCTTTGTGGTCTTGAGTTCTCACAGTTGTGTATGTGTATTTTGTGTTTTTTTCCTCAAATATGCATTTGTTCTTTTGAGTACTTCTTGGCATTTTCTAAGATTTGTTGACAGCTTAATTCCCAGCAAATATTACTTGGGACTTTTTAAAGACCAGGACCATGTACTAGCTTAGGCAGTGCTTCCTGTTAGCCAGGAGAATAACTACCTGATAATTATTTGTTTTTCTCTTTTGAATGAAGATTAATTTTTTCAGCAATTCTCCAAAAAGCTCTGATGTGAGATGTTAGCTTGAGGTAAGCTGCTTTACTCCCTGCTGTTGACCTGTGTTCTGGAAGATAATAGAGCATAACTCTTTTTATATTTCCGTATTATCACCATTGTTTATAAAGAAGTTAGCTTAAGTGCTTTTAGTTTTATGTTTTCTTACACTGTTTCAGTAGCCTAGAAGACAACTACTTATGCTGTTAGCTATGAAGGTTTCAAACATTTGAGTCAACAGGTCAGATTCTTAGTGAACATTAAAACACATTCTAACTGTAAGAACCCAGAAGGGAAGAAGATAGAGTTGTAAAAGACTCTCAGTAGGGTATTGAGCTCAAGCTTTGGTTTATTGAAGAAAATATTTTGAAATGGGTTTCTGTATTTAGTTATCTTTTACTTATTCTGTTTTGATATCTTATAGCATGTAATTTCATTTATGGTTCTCTTTATCTTTATACACCATAAGAAAACATAAATAACTTATTTTAATATCGCCTTTAGGGTTGAAAATGGTATAAGTGATCATTTAAAGTAATGTTATTAAATAAGAAAAGAAAGATGGTTCAGTGGTTGTAAGACATTTCATGAAGAAGTAGAAGAAAAAATAGTTGAGATAGAAATTGTGGATAATGAGGAAGTTGTACTGAGACTGTAAGTTTCAAGGTAGCATGCATGTCAGTCACATTAAGTTGACTTAGGGCAAAATGGAAATTACTTTGAAACCCAGAGTAAGATGTTTGGATTTCACTTGGTTAATGGAAGCCATTTCATGAGATTGCCATCATTTACTGTCACTTCAGGAAGGCAGTTTCAGTAGTGGCAGCATTTACAGCAGATCAGTTTGGAGACATGCTGAAGTGAGAGCTACCAGTGGTATTCTGTGTTATTTGGGTGAAAAAACATTCAGCAGTATTCAGGTACTATTCAGCATTTTGGAGCTCCAGCTGAGAACAAAATAGACTCCTTTTTCTCATGGAGCTTACGAATGTGGGAGAAATGGACGGACAGTAGGCAAAAAGAATAGCAGATGATGACAGTATCCTAAATGAAAATCAAAGAGTATAGAGGGTTATAAGAGTATAAGATAGTAACAGATTAGTGACAAGAGGCTGTATTTTTTTCCTACAGTGGTCAAAGTAAGGTAATATGATAATATGACTTATGAGCAGATACTTGAAGGAAGTAAGAGAATAAAGCTATGTGTTTATGGGAAGAATATTCTAGGCAGAGAGAACAATGAAAGCAAACACCCCAATCTAGCAGAGCACTTCCTGACTTCTTGAAAAACAATGAGTCCTGGGTGGATGGATCATAATGTGCAAGTGGAATTGCAGTGAGAGATGAGGTTAGATAGTAACTGGGAAAGCAGAGGAGGTTGAGATGCAGGCTAGGTAGGGTTTTGTGAGCCAATGTAACAATTGAAATGTTCACTTCACTTGTGATATTTAAAGGATTTTAAACAGAGGAATGGTGTAATACGATTTATGCTTTAAAAGAATCACTCTGAAGTATGTTAGAAAACAGACTTGAGGGGCCCAGGGCAAAAACAGTCAAATAATAATTTCTTTAGTAGGTATCAAACGTAAGCTAAAAGTAATATTGAAATAACTAATTGGTTGCCTACATTGAAGTAGAGTGCTGCCAAAGTAAGGGCATTATCTTTGTTCAGTGCCATTTAGTTTTCTTGTTAAACCATTGATTTCTTTCTCTACAACTTGAAAAATAGAGTATCATACTTTACTTTGAAATTCAAAAATCTGAGATTTTAATGTTATTTTCCCCCCTTTATAGCTCAGGCATTTGAAAGGATGATGAGCCCAACTGGTTCTAATCTCAAATCTAATCATTATGAAGAAGGTGCCACCATCCAGCCTCTACAGGAGACCCAAACATCCAGTGTACCTTCCCCTACAACTTTACCAACCTCAGCCCTTAAACAACCAAATGTTGAAGGTAACTAGAAGAAAATACTGTGTCTAAGACTAAAGATAAATTAAGGTAGAAAATTTCTAGTGACGACAAGGTCTAGTGAGGAAAGAGATAGATATTGGAAGGAATTTTATACAGGATACTGGTTATACACGTATATAAGAAGTCAGAAAGCAAAATGGGCATACTCAAGTGACTCAGAAAATTAGTAATAACAGGAAGCAACTACCACCTCTACGGCTGGGGGAACAAAAAGTGAGAGGCAATATTACTGGAGCGCAGTGCAGGAGCACAAGAAGGTACTTGGCTCTCAGACCTGGGATTCAGGGGTTGGGGTACCGCATGGCTGGTGCTGTGACCTCTGGGGGAACACCAACAGGCCAATGCTAGAACCATCAGGGAGCCTAATAGGGTTAGTGCTCAGATGATTGGAGAAGAGTTCTGGGGTTGATGAAAGGAGGGCTGAAGATCACAGGACATGCAGCTGTATCTGGGGGTGCTGCAGCTTCTGGAAGCCTGGCAGGAACTGGAAACAAAGAATTCCTTCTTTTCTTGCCTTCTAATCTTCCACCAGTGCCTGCCATTGGTGGAACCAGACTAGAGGCAACTATCATGCGGGTCTGGGAGTTGCACTTTCTAGACTTCTACCCTGGCATCCAAGAGCATGGTGAAGAAGGGTAGGCTTGGGTTTGAGAGACAATAGGTAAAGAACTGGCATATCTCTGTTTCTTAAAAAATTTGTTTTTAAGTGTATATTTTACCATGATAAAAATGTTTTTTAAATTTTTGGACTCTGTTCTTTTTTATGACCTGTTGTGGTTTAGGATCTTGAGTCAAGTCTGTACATTTTTAAACATAAACTATTAGTCTGTAACATGCTAGACAATAACTTGAACGGTCCATTAAAGACAAATTCAGATACTGTGACTATTTTGGACTTTAGTTTATCTGTCACTTAATAGTTATTTTCCATTTTTCATTATAACTTAAATAAGGAGATTCAGTTTATTCAAATATAGGAATGGGCAAAAGTAGGTTTACAGTTGTGAGTACATGAAATATAATTAACAAAGCTATTGTAATAATCATAACCTGCATGGCTTTTTCTATATGAACAACTGTAAACCTACTTTGCCAACCTCTGTATGGTTATATGTTATAGTTGTAAAGATGAATAAATTTGTTTTTAGAAATATTTATATATTCTTTTGTAGTGACATCCTAAATTATTAAATTATAAAAGTATTGCAAATATAAGAAAGATACCTTATTTAATAATACACCTGTATTTCAAAAAGTATATATGATTCCATTTTTTCCAGTGTTATCTTTATTATGTTTTAGAAGGTAGATATATTGATTTTTAAAGTTTATATATATTTTTTTAAATTTTTATATATTGATTTGAGAGAGAGAGAGGGAGGTGTGTGTGGGGGGGGGGGGGGGGGGGAGAAAGAGAAAGAAAGAGAAAGAAACATCAGTTTGTTGTTTCAGCCATTCATGCATTCATTGGTTGCTTCCTCTGTGTGTCCTGACTGGAGATGAATCCTACAACCTTGGCATATGTATTTGGACAATGCTCTAACCAACTGAGCTACATCACCAGGGCTGAGTTTTATATTGTTCAAAAGTCATTTGGCAGAAACTTCCATAACCTTCCTCTATAGATGCTTTATAATAACAGAACAAATATTTATGCTGATATCTAATTATTTCCTCCAAATATGGGAGAAAATACTAATAAATATTAATAAAGTTTAATATAAGAACAAAATATATTGTTTCTCTCGTTAAATGAATTAAAAGAAATGACCTCTGATGTACAAGTGATCCTGTTTTAGACATTTTATGCCTGTTCCTTTTCCTTGTATGTTTTTCTTTGCTTATCTGCCCTGCTCTGACCTAGTCCATTTTTCCTTCCTGTGTCTTAGTCCCTAAATTTTATTCAGTCTCCATTCCACACTCATAAACTTAGTTTTAATAAGGGCTTTAAACCTGCCTCCCCTGTGTCTTTAAGATATAACCTCTCCTGTCTGCTCCTTTTCTGAGTACGAGATGCCCAGGGTCATGCTGCCTTTGTATGAATAAGAAAAAGACTTCCACCCTGTACATATGGCCATTTCTCTAGGCCTTTGCAACCCTGAGAATGCAGGGCTTGACAAGAGATAGCAAAAGCTTTTGAAAACATTTCCTGACTAATTTTTATATTAAATCATTGCAATGTTGCTAAATTAAAATGCTTTACTTTTTAAACTGAATCTAGGATTATGTTCCAAAGAACAGAAGCGAGTGTGGTTTGCAGATGGTATATTGCCCAATGGTGAAGTTGCAGATACAACAAAATTCTCATCTGGAAATAAAAGATATTCTGAAGATTTTAGTCCTGTCTTACCAGATCTGCCCATGGTAAGGAATCTAAAGAAGACTTGCTAATTTAATAAAATTTTATTTTATAGATAACTACTTATGAGATTATTAAAGTACTTTCTTCTTTAATGCTGTGAGGTGCCTAAATTGAGAAGTATATGATGTAACGAATATATTTTAGATGTCACCTTTTTCACTGTTAAACTTTTTGGTCTCAATACCGCATTATGTTCTTAAAAGTTGTTGATAGTGCCCAACAGCTGTGAGTTATGTGGGTTACACCTATGGATGGATAATTGCTGTATTAATATTAAAATTTAGAAGAAATTCATTAATTAGAAACTAAAGTCAGTAATAGAAATAACATTTGTATGAGAAAAATTTTAAGACAAAAGTTTAGTCATGGGGATAACATTTTACATTTTCAGCTTAATGTCTGGCTTAATAGAAGACACATTCTCCTAACTGCTTATATATTCAGTCTATAGTGATATATTGTCTTGGTTAAATTATATGAAGAAAATCCTAGGACCTCACTGACTCTCTGAAAGGGTTTTGGAGACCCCAGCGATCCCTGGACCACGTTTTGAGAAACACTGTTACAGGGAAATGGAGCTGAGATTTACTTTTTTTAAAAGGTTTTTATTTGTTTTTAGAGATAAGATTTTTTATTTAGTTTTAGAGTTAGGGGAAGGAAGGGAGAAAGAAAGGGAGAGAAACATCAATGTGTGAGAGAAACATTGATCAGTTACCTCTTACACACCCCCAACCAGGGACAGAACCTGCAACCCAGGCTTGTGTCCTGACCAGGAATTGAACTGGCAACCTGTCAGATCCCAGTCTGGCACTCAGCCCGCTGAAACACATCACCCGGGGCTAGAACTGACATTTAGACTACTATTTGTTTAATGATTTTCTAAGATTTAGCAAAGTATCTGATGGTGGTATTTCTGTTTGCATTTATACAAATATGTTAAGTGTTAAATAGAAGATATATAATATAGACTCCCGGTCCACTAAGAACTCTCATTATGAAGTAGCAAAATGCCCATAGAAGCAGGCATTAATACATGAAGTAGGAATGCTTTTATTCATTAAACAAATATTTATTGAGCATTTACTCTGTGTCAGTTACCTGGTTTATTCTCGTTACATAAATTGGACAAGATGAATATATATTGTGCTCTGTTCAAGTTTGCATACCATATAAACGTATACTGTTTGCCAGTAAGAGTTCAGGAGCTAGATTTTACAAATAGCCATTATTACCAAAAGTGTTTCTGAGCTAGTACCTACACTCAATCAATATTTTAACAAAATGAGAATGCTAAATAAGCTAGTAAGTATGATTTGAGTTCATAAATGGTCTTGTTTTAATATTGACTCAAGTTTGGCCAGTCTAAAAAGAAAGAGGTTTTATTTAAGCATACTTGAGGTATAGTTTATTACTGGTGGTTACTATTGTGGACTGTATTTACCACTCTGCTTCCTCCCCATCTTTTCCCCTTTTCCTCTCCCTTGCTTACCCAAGACTTTTTTGGCTGTCATGGGAATGAGAGCCTTGGGTTGAACTGAGCTTGCTCACTGTGTGATGTGGTATAGAATCCTGAAGTTCTCCTTTCCTTCTTTTTCCAGTCTGTAATTAGTCATTGGTACCTTACCTGAACATACAGTAAAGCTAAACTTTATGGTTCTGAAGTTAAAGAAAAAAAATTGGTACTTTTTCTTGGGAGATTGAGCTTCTAAAGAATTTCTGAGCCCATTTTGGTTTTATTTATTCTTATTAAAAATATGTTTGGCTATAGAGATGAACATTTCACAGCTGAACAAAGAATATAAACTGATTTTTTTTATTCCATATTTTACAGACAGTAAACACAGTGGATCACGCCCATTCTACTGCAGTGGAAAAACCAAACAATGAGATAGGAGATATTGCAAGAAATGAGATAATTCAGAGTCCTATTTCTCAGGTTTCATCTATGGAAAAGCTGCCCATAAGCACAGGAACTGAAGGGTTACCTACTTCTGGTTCTTTTACACTAGATGATGATGTTTTTGTGGGAACTGAAGAACTACCTAGTCCTACTGGTGTCACAGTTAACAGCAGTTTAGCTGTGGCTAGTACTTCAGATTATAGGTCACTGTGTGGTATTGACAGGAATGTGTACAATAAGGTTAGTCTTCTGCCTGACGATGAGGACAGCTTGCCGCCTCTTCTGGTTGCCTCTGGAGAAAAGGGATCAGGTAGGAGTAGCAGTTATTTAAATTTTAAAAAGGTTTTGTTTTGTTTGGGGTTTTTTTGAGAATGTAATGATGAATTTTGTTATGTGTTGTGTGAAATACATTTTTTAAACTTAGACAATTTGGTTGAAACATGGCTTGGTAACTTTACAAAAAGTCTTATATAAAAAATTCTTAAAAATATGAAGTTTTAAGTTTAATATGATACATTTATCACATCTGACTCCCTAACTTAAAGTGAAACAAAAGTCTAGTACAGCAAGGAAGCTCACAGGCTTTTAGACTGGAAAATATTTCCATTGTATTAGAGTTTTGATTCCACATAATTTTTTTTAAGGAAGCATAGTGCCTAAAGAAGAGAGTATTACATTGGAGAGTATTGGATTCCTAACAAAGCTAGCAATTTTAGTTTCTCATTGGCTACTTAATATGTGTATGACTTGAAGCATGTTATGTAATCTCTTTGGGCCTCAGTTTCTTTTTTAAAAAAGAGAATTTAGATAATCTGTAAGGCCTTTTTCAAGGTGGAGATGATATGGCTAGCTTCTACCCCATATAGTTATCTAGGATACATACATCCTTATCACCCCAGGCATTATGCTGCACCCTAGAACATTAAGTGATTATGTTCTGTGCATGATAATGTGTGTGAATGGAGCTTAGGATCTCTTTGTGTCAGTAGGAGCTATTTCATGAACCTGGCTGTAGTGGCAAAAATACCTTGATCCCTGTTCTTTGCAGGCCATGAATATTTTTCTGTTGATTGTCAAGTTGTTTTTTTGTTTGTTTGTTTTTTGCCACTTGTTGTTTGACATAGGGCATGTGCTCAGCAAGCAGCAAGTGCAACTTGGGTCTAGATTACTTTCCTAGCATTGTAAATTTCAGAATTTATCATCAGAGTGGCTGGCAGACTGGAATCCACTTTATAAAACTGTTTGTTTTAAAATTTTAAAGGTGTTGAAATTATATAAGTACGCTGTTTAGTCAAAATTTGTTGCGTATACATATCAGGATTTATATGTATTACAAATCGATATCTTTACATAAGTAGGAAATTAAAAAATGAGTATATAACAATTGTCCAGGGTATTGATTGATTTTATGGAATGTGGTTGCTTTTGTTTAAATTTCATTAAGCCATTGGTAGATTTAAAATCTGTTGTCTTTTTCCACTGCAAGTATATTTAACAAGAAGTCATTTGTTCTAATTATGTAATTTTCATGATTTAGTGCCTGTAATAGAAGAACACCCATCTCATGAGCAGATCACTTTGCTTCTTGAAGACAAAGATTTTCACCCTGTTACATTTATCCTAAATGCTAATCTACTCGTGAATGTCAAGTTAGTATTTTGTAAGTAATGATTCATCTTTCTTTGCCTAATTGGTAAGCAGGATTTCTGAGTTAATTACATCTTCAGGTTAGATTTTGACTGTCAGTCATGGAAAGTAAGCAGCACTGGATATTGTTTTTTTAGCCAAATATGAATATAAATAAATTTTGCAAATTTATATTCAGTGGGACTTGAAATACAAGCTTACAGATTTTTGCTATTGTCTCTCAGCAAGTCCTCTGTTTAGCTTATGGGCTCACAGCTGAGCTGTATTTTGATGCTCATGATACAACTAACTATATTTCATATAGCTTTTAAATAAATTGAAATTTGGTAATTGAGATAAGCAAGAATCCTGATTTAGTAGCACTAAGGACAGTTTAAAGTCAATGACTTGTGGCCTAATTAAAAGTAAGGCAGCAAATAATCTTCAGTAATGAATAATCCTCACTATTCAACAATACATCTCTCAGCTTTTTTCATTCTCTTTGAAACTAACCTGATTCTTACCCACTACATTTCAGCATATCAGTGCATCTTTTATTTTAGTGTTATTTATTAATTGACTCCATAAGATAATCTGTCATCTTTTCTCTTTTTTACATTAACCTTAGACAATTCAATTTAAAGTTTTTGAGAGAAGTCTGGGAACATAAGGAATTTGAAAATTGTGCTTCATGCAAAGGACAATTATATTTCTTTTTTTTTTTGGTTAATAGAAGTTGACATTTATAGTTGTATGCTTTTATCATTTAAGATTCCTCAGACAGATATTGGTACTTCTCAACCAATGGATTGCATGGCTTGGGGCAGGCAGAAATTATTATTCTATTGTTATGTTTGCCAAATGAAGATACTATTCCTAAGGACATCTTCAGACTATTTATCTCCATATATAAGGATGCTCTAAAAGGTATATACAGCTTTTTATTTTGCTAGGGGATGGATAAATTAATTAAAGGCACTTATGCTTTTAGCTGTGCTAACTGTACTAAATATTTTGTGAAGCAATTATTGTTTTCTTAGATCTTAGTCATCATTTTCAGTCTTCTTAACTCTAGCATTTTATGTAATTAGTGTCTTTACACAGATTTTTTAAGTGAAAATATATTTGCCTTCTTGATTTTTTATGTGTCTGTATATTTTACATACTGTTTGTATAAGATTGGGAGCACATGTTGATTTTTCACTTGACCATGCAATAAGGGAAAAAAAATTTAAATGTAGCTTATGGTTAGAAACATTTTCAAATTTTTGTTCATAATTCCCTAGCTCCAGGAATAACTGAACTTTGTGCACACGAGGTATTTAATAGATGCTTCTTCAAGAGTGGAAATAAAAAAAATATTCTACATCACCTTTATTTAAGAAATTTTATATTGGGACATTCAAACTTAGGATGCCTATTTAAAACAATTAAAATCTTTTTTAAATGATTTTATTTCCAGGAAAATACATAGAAAATTTGGACAATATTACCTTTACTGAGAGTTTTCTCAGTAGCAAGGACCATGGAGGATTCCTGTTTATTACACCTACTTTTCAAAATCTTGATGATCTCCCATTACCAAGTAACCCTTTTCTCTGTGGAATTCTTATCCAGAAGCTAGAGATTCCCTGGGCAAAGGTTTTCCCTATGCGTTTAATGTTGAGATTGGGTGCAGAATATAAAGGTAAGTTTTAGATTAATAAGTTAAATTTCATAGGTTCAAATAGAATATGAAGTAAGAATTTCAGGGATATCATTAAAGTCAAATTTTTAATGGATTAATGAGACCACTTTTGTTTCACTGTGCTTATAAAATTCCAAAACAACCTTCCTCTACTACCAAATTAGTCTACAAAACCTTGGTATATCATGAAGTTTATACATGTTCATAATTATTATATTAACTTATCTTAAAAATATTTTTTAAATTTCAGAACAAAACATACAAAACATTGAAAAGTTTTCTTAAAAGCATGTATTGTAGGGAGTTCATTTTATGTGGCCTACATGTTAAGAAGGTAATTTATTGCCCCCTTCAATTTGTGTACATTATAGAGCCAAATATAAAGGATTTTTGGATTATCGGTGCTACTGACTATAATCAAGAGTTGACTGTTTTTAGAGAAAGAAATACTTATAAATAGTGGTTGCCATCTTTACTAAGCTTGAGGTTCCTTTTTCTTATTTTTGTATTCCTGACATTTAGCTTATCATCCAGAAGTGATGCAGACTGTATCATTTATGTATAATATTTGTATATGTGTATATTTTGGAGTGTGAGTTTGTGTGTATCTTTAAAATACATCTACTGTTGACACAACTGGAGATTCTAAAGCTGTTAGGAAATAATGGTCTAGGTTTATATGTATGATTATATCTAAGTTGAAATTATTTCCAAAGTTAAACTTTTGAATTCCCACCCTTTTTATTCTTCTTTTCAAGAAATTATTTATTTATTGCATGTGAAGTACACCACATCTAGTGAAATTTTGTGCATTTGATTCTAATGTAATTTCATAAGTATTTTTTTGGAGAAAAATTAAATGTAGGGAAGTTATAAAGTGATCATTACTATTTCAAAATGGACAAAAATGAGGAAAGAAATTTATTTAAATTTCTTCATTTGGCAAATTTTTATTATACTGATTTGGGGGGGATCCTTATCATTTAGGATTAAAATATGTGATGCTATAAAATTGTGTAAAAAGTAACAAAATTTAATTTTATCTTAGGTTTTGTACTGTGTGAACCAAAGAAGTTAAGAATTTTCGTTCTGAGCCCAGTGTTACATCCATTCAACATAATATTTTGTCTCTGATAACTAGTATTTGAATGCTATTTTTATGGAAGGCTAGATCAGTAAACCAGCTATTCTTGAGTAATTATGGAACATACATTCCATAAGTTTTCCAGTTTTGGGCCTGTATAATTTCTAGATACTAAGTTTGTTTTTCACACACTGAAAGGAAAATCATGGAACAATATGAAGGGCCTCTCAGAAGATACACAGGGGTTGGAGCTGTAAAGCTGCAGTAGCTCTTTAGTGGTGATGAGGGCAAACCAGCAGTTATACATAGAAATTAATGGTCTCAGCTGTTTTCTGAGTTCTTTATGTTCTGCTGGATTCTGGTATTTTGGTGTTATTGGTGCCCATGCGACATGAACTTGGAAGTGTGGTGTGGTGTATGTGTTTATTTTGTGTAGAGAAAATGTACATATAGAAAACTTAGTGACAGAAATTAGAGACCCATGACTAAAAACTGAAAGTAACTCTGAAATTAGTAATTTTCACATAGCATTATTTATGCTTTTATGTTGAGACCATTTGTCTGGAATATCATTAAATGTTGGTTTAGATGATTTATGAGGTCCCTTTGTAACTCTGATGGATGTCATTCTAAACCATAGCCTTTTGAAAACAGTGTTTTAAATAAAATTACCTCTGTCACGTTACAAAGATACTCCCTCATTCATCAGAGATGAAGTAAAAAGTCAGCATTTGCCTTAGCCATATTATTTATCACTTTAATGTCTTTTACCATCATGTCTTATGTTTTTTCCAATCTATACATTCTGTCCTCCAGATAACTTAGTTATCCTTTTTAAAAACTCCACAATGTGTTTGTAATGGCAAAGGTGTGTTATCCTGACTTAAGTTTTTAAAACATAATGTCAGGTGTTTTAGAATTTTAAGGAAGTATATTTGCATACTAGGTATTAGAGAGGTTTGTTTATTCATCATGTAAGCTGAAGGTTAAAAATGTACCTGCTTTTTATCATCATAAAAATAGTCTTACCTTCCTTTTTTCACCTTTCTTTTTTTCCAGAGGTTCTGCTGCATTGGCAGCAAAGTATTTTTTTTTTCCTTTTTGGTGTGCAATATTTGTAGCGCTCTAAAGAAAGAGAAAGGTAGAGTTAGGTGACAGACTTCATGTCCCTTCTCCTTCTGTGCATTGATTTCTCTGATTCTGTGTGCTCCTTTTATCATGTTGACCCAAGAACGATACAAATTTACTATATAAAGTCATAAATTAGCACAATTGAATATTAATTACTTGCCTTTAAAGTCTTCTTTTTTTAAAGACTTGATTTAAAAGAGAGAAACATTGATTTGTTGTTCCACATGCATTCATTGGCTGAGTCTTGTATGTGCCTGGCCAGAGATCAAACCCACAACCCTGACATACATTTCAGAACAACGCTCTAACCAACTGAGCTACCCAGCCAGGCCATGCCTTTAAAATCTTTTTAATTCTTCATATTTCTCTTGAAATTATAAGAACTTTATTGGGGTGGGGGAACTAGCTATTTGGAATTTGCCAACTGTCATAATTTTGTAGAAGCACGTGGTAAGAAGTTAAATGCTTTGGAATCAGGCAAGCCTGGTTTCAAATGTTTCACCAGTTATTAACTTAGTCACCACAGGCAAATGTATTCATCTCTGTGTCTTTACTTTCTCATTTGCATAATAGGGCTAGACGTACTTGCCTCATCAAGTTGTTACAGAGTTTAAATAAGATAATGTCTGTAAAGTTCCCAGTTCAATGTGGCACCTAGTAGATACTCCGTATGGGTTAATGTCATCTGTTATTTTCCCCAAAGAAATGATGGGGGGTATCCATACTGTTTAAAAAATAGAATTAAAGGTAATTGCCCTGGCCAGTGTGGCTCAGTTGGTTGGAGCATTGTCCTGTAAACTGAAGGGTCGTGGGTTCAATTCCTGATCTGGGCACATGCCTGGGTTGCATGTTTAGTCCTTGGTCAGGGTGAGTACAAGAGGCAACTGAGTGACGTTTCTCTCTCACATCAATATTTCTCTCCTTCCGCCCTGGCTGGCATAGCTCAGTGGATGGAGCACGGACTGCGAACCAAAGTGTCCCAGGTTCGATTCCCAGTCAGGGTACATGCCTGGGTTGCAGGCCATAACCCCAGCAACCGCACATTGATGTTTCTCTCTCTCTCTCCTTTCCTTCCCTCTCTAAAAAAAAAAAAAAAAATTAAACAAAAACTATTTCTCTCCTTCCCTCCCTCTCTTCCCCTCTCTCTAAAATCAATAAGCATGTCCTCAGGTGATGATTTAAAAAAATAAAAAGAATTAAAGGTAATAAATTCAAGATTTTTTTTTTTTTACTGTAACCAGTTTTCCTTTCTTATCTATAGCATACCCTGCTCCTCTAACAAGTATCAGAGGCCGAAAACCTCTTTTTGGAGAGATAGGACACACTATTATGAACTTACTTGTTGTAAGTAATTGAACTATTTTATTGTGTTTTTATATTGTTACTTTAAAAATGTATTTAGAAAAAATTTTATACACTTATGTTTCCTATTGTAATTTGGTGTATTAGGTATAATGAAAATTTATAATAAATCCTAATTCATTTAACATAAATGGACTGTTTTTAAAGAACTGCTTTTTAGATGAACACATTTCCTAATTTCTGTGTTAACTGATTCTAGTTGCCTTTCAGTTCATCCTGCTGCAGTGCTTACATATTTAGGTAATATGAGATCTACATAGATGTTGAAGCTTTTGAAGATTTAGTAAAAAAAGTGTTAGTAAAGTCATTAAGTTTGGTGATTGTGAGCCAAGTGTGGTCTGTTTCCTCATTTGCTTTAGGAAGGATTGGTATAGGTGATGTCTTCACACCTCTGATTTCTATAATTTTGTGTTTAACTGTTACCAGAGAAAAGTATTTCAGTGGACTTGATTTTATTTATAATATTCAGTTTGAAGACCTAGTTGGAAGATCTCTAACTACAAAGAGTAATCCTTCCTGAGAATAAAATTCTTTATTACTGTTGTGGAGTAGCCAAATGGATTAGTTGGTTTTTTAAGTTGGTACTGCTTTTTACATGGCATTTTCACAGTAATGTATCACAAGTCTCAAAATGATGGATACTGTTAAAGGATTTAATGAATGGGCAAATGTGCATAGATAGTAGCTTTTAAAGTTTATGGAAATGTCATTTTTTTATGTAGGACCTCCGAAATTACCAGTATACCTTGCATAATATAGATCAGCTGTTGATTCATATGGAAATGGGAAAAAGCTGCATAAAAATACCTCGGAAAAAATATAATGATGTAAGTATAACTGCTTTATTCATAGTTTGAAGATAACTATTGAACATTAGATTTCCTTAGAAGTGTGTCAGAGTATATTTGTTTTGTATCAGACTATTCTAATATACGAGGTCTGTTTGGAAAAAGTCCAGCCATTGTTACTATAATGAGAACCATTTGCACAACATTGATGTAACCTGGCAGCCAAGGAGAGTGGACTGGAATGCACATGCATGAACAGTGATGACTTCACTGTACTAGTCAGTAGGGTGGTTGACGCAGTTGAGTGAGCATGTGTACTGTGTGGTCATCACATTCAAAATGACTGAGCAAGCAGAGCAACAAATCTGCATTAAATTTTGCATTAAGCTTGAACATTCCTCTGCGGGAACTATTTGAATGATTCAGAAGGCTGCAATAGGCAGCTTCATCACAATAATGTGCTCACTTATACAGCCCATCTAGTGCAGAGTTTTTGGCGAAACATCAAATGGGTAGGTAACACAGCCCTCCTACAGTCCAGATTTGGCAACATCTGACTTCTGGCTTATCCCAAAACTAAAATCACCTTTGAAAGGGAAGAGATTTCAGACCATCAGTGAGATTCAGGAAAATACGACAGTACAGCTGATGGTAATTGGGAGAACTGTGTGAGGTCCTCAGGTGCCTACCTCGAAGGGGACTGAGGCATCTTTGTCCTGTGTACAATGTTTCCTGTATCTTGTATCTTCTTCAAGCAGTGTCTCTTTTTCATATTACATGGCTGGATATCTTCTGGACAGGCCTCATATAATGACAAAATGTTGTTTTTGAAATTTCAGATTTGCTTCCTAATCAGGCATTTGTTTAATCCTATTTTTTCATCTTTTTTTTTGTACTGTTTTCTCTTGAGGTGATTTTATCTTAATACATTTGTTTCTATCACATTTTTGGGAAGTGGTCCATACTAAAATGTGATAATTATGAAGCTGGTCAGTAATGTGATTCTGAATTAGTGTAGCTGATTAAGGCATAAAATATTAAAAATGTTTCTAAATGAGTTTTTTTTTCCAGGTAATGAAAGTAATAAATTCTTCTAATGAGCATGTCATTAGCATTGGAGCTAGTTTTAGTACAGAAGCAGATTCTCATCTAGTCTGTATACAGAATGATGGAGTTTATCAAACACAGGCCAACAGTGCCACTGGGCACCCTAGAAAAGGTATTGGTTCCTAATGTTGATCTATTAAACTACCTCAATAAATAGAGTTCTTTCAAAGAAGAAATATGTATGTGTATATATATAAAACTTATATATATATAAGTTTTATATATATATATAAAACTTATTTGCTGAATTGATACTGATAACAGTATGCTTTAAAATCTTATCTACACAACATTGTAAAATTGCTTCTAATGTGTGTTTTTCTTTTGGGCTACCTTAGATTTAAGATTTGGAACACTGTATAGATAGATACCTTCATGCTTATAGTATGTCCCATATGGTGGGAGCCTTTTTTTTTTCCTGTTATTTCTGTTTGAAATGAAGTTTTTTTTCACCTTTTTTAACTCTTTGTCCTAACCCTCTTAATTACAGGGGCACGGGGCAAATAAGAATGTAGAGTAATTTATAAAACTGTAAATGGCTAGGGATAGAAAATGGTAAAGATGGTGGAATAAATATCATGTTGAAAGACCTTATTCTCAGTTCTAGCTAATGGCCTCAGCAACTGCTGTGATTACCAAACCCTTGCAGTATAGGGCCTAACAAATGGAAAGTTAAGTGGAAGTAAGTATTCCATAAGTTAATATATTATAAAATTACATATTTAAAATAGCCTGACATCTGTCTGCTAATAAAATTTTTTCTTCTGATTATAAAAGTATATAAGCTCATTTGTAGTGGGCTTGGAAAATATGTTTTGAAAAGTTAAGTGTCAGTATATGGCCATTGTTGACATTTCTACTGTATTTCCTTTTTATATTTATATATGTTAAATAGATGATGTTATACTGAACATTTACACTTTTTGTATTGTTCTTTCCTCACCATGTCACCGATATTTTTGACATTAAAATTTAATGACTATTTAATATTTGTTGAATTTGTATATATTTATGGTATAAGTTCAAAAGGTATAAATGTTTATAGTACAAGTCTCTTTTCCTCCCTTGACCCTCCAGCTACTGTCTTCCCCTCCCTACAGGCAACCAAACCAGTGTTACTGGTTTCTTGTATATCCTGTATGAGACATTTTTGCTTGCATGTATATTTAAGCAAGCAGACACACACATCCCTTTTTCCCACTATTTTTTTTATTGAAAAGAAAGATTTAATAGTTTAAGGCAAATCCTCAGTTATCATTCTCTGCCTAACAATTAAAAATGTAGTCCTACACACATTGAAGACATACACTTGATGAAATATTTATCCCTAGAAAGAGAGAAAATAGGCAAGTTATTTAACCTTACTGCCCTATTTGTCTGGAATATGGATATATATTGTTTGGGGATATATTTAGGTTTTCTGTATGTGTGTGCTTTCTGTGTTTCCTATTTTCACCTCCCTCGTCCAAATAGCTCCCTGGCTTATTTTTAACGGGAGGTTCAGGATTTTTGTTTTATATAAGTTTGAGTCTAAGGAAACAAAGATTTTCTAGGCTACAACCTCTTCCACTTTTTAAAATAAGTCATAACATTTGTTCTATGATGCCCCATGGCTTTTTCTTAACACAGTTTGAATAGTACTCTATGTTATATAAAAATATTTGCATTCCATATAACTTTCCACTTTTATGTGTACATTATTTAATTGTCCCTTATTGATGGACATAACTTTTACCAATTCTTGGCTGGCTGTTTATAAAAATATACTGTTAATAACCTTGTACACATGCCATTAATTTCTATAAATAGAATCGGTGTATCAGAGGATACATGTATTTGTAATCTTCATAGATAATTATCAAGTGGTCCACCCAGAGAGTATTCTGATTATGCTCTCACCAGTAGTGGATGTTCATTTTCTCACACCCTCTCTGAGACAGACACACACATTTTACAAACATTCAATTACCTTTATGCAATATTTACCTTAATTTCATTTTGTTTATTAGCTCTCTAATATAAGTTGGTGTGGGCATGACATTCATCAGATTCTTAAAATGTGCCATGCTCCACATTATACATTTAACAAATATCATATAATATAAATACGGCAGGTTAAAATACAATTGTTGTTTGCTTGTTTTTTTATCAGTGACAGGTGCAAGTTTTGTGGTATTCAATGGAGCTCTAAAAGCATCTTCAGGATATCTTGCTAAGTCCAGCATAGTTGAAGGTAGGAGTTTCATCTTTAACATTGTTTTAGTGTAAAGGTGTTTTCCACTTCTTTTTGAAACTGTATTTGATAGTTATATAAAAGCATATATGTAAGTTACAAGGTTACATAAAGGACTGTATATAAATACCACAAACTTCTGTGAAATCATTATGCAGCCCAAGAACTAGAACATAATCAATATTTGGGTCTCTTTATACTTTCTTCCTCTTTCCAAAAATTAACTATTAGACTGAATACTGTTTCTCATTCTCTTGCTTATTTTTTTCACACTGTATAAACATATGCTTAAGCAATATATTGTTTATTTATGGTTATTTGGGAGATTTATAAAAATGATATTCTTCAAATAGTCTTATGTAACTTACTATTTTCATGCAACATTATGTCTCTAAAATTTATGCATGTTGTTGCCAGCAACTGTAGCTTATTCATTTTCAGTGCTATTAAATATTTTATTCCGTGAATGTATGACAATTTATTTTTTAATCGTGGACATCTGGGTTGGTTCTCTTTTTTTGCTATTATGAACAGTGGTGCTAATAGCATTCTTACTGGTGTGCATTGACACTGGGCACATGGTCTAAGAGTATCTCTAGAGTATATCTCCAGGAGTGGAATTTCTAGGCAAATAGATTAGAAAATGTTCAACTTTATAAGATATTGCTAAATTGTTATCATCAGGATATATGAGTTCCCATTGATATATTTTCTTCAAACATAGTTTTAAAATTATATTTTATTGATTATGCTATTACTGTTGTCCCAATTTTTCTCCCTTTGTCCCCCTCCACCCAGCACCTCCCAGTCCCTCAGGCAGTCCCCACACCCTTGTTCATGTGCATGGGTCACCTGTGTAAGTTCTTTAGCTTCTCCATTCCCTATGCTGTACATCACCATGAATATTGTATAACTACTAATTTGTGCTTCTCAATACCTTCATCTTTTTACCTATTCCCTAAACCCCCTGCCATTTGGCAGCCTCAAACCAGTCTCCATATCTATTCTGTTCTGCTTGTTTGCTTAGGTTTTTAGATTCTGTTGTTGATAGATATGTGTTTACTGCCATTTTATTGTTCATAGTTTTGATCTTCTTAAATAAATCCCTTTAACATTTCATATAATAATGGCTTGGTGATAATGGACTCCTTTAGCTTTTTCTTGTCTGGGAAGCTTTTTATCCACCCTTCAATTCTAAATGATAGCTTTGCTGCCAGGATTAGCTTTAACCACTGGCCACCACCCTCTACCTTCAGTGGAGGATCAGCTGTGCAGAGGCCCACTCCACATGGCAGGGCTTACTTCAGCAGGGCTCTGGTGCCCACTTGTGTTCTGTCTGGTACCACTTTGCATAAGCTATGAAACGATCTTCAGCTGACTGCTTCTTGTGCTGGGCTTGGAGGTGCCCTAGTGAGGCCAGGCTTTGAAGCAAGGCTAGCTGCTACTAGTTCTGGGCCTGGGGCCACTTACCAAGGTACAAGGGCCTTGAGGATGCCAGGTGCTGCTTGTTTGAGAGGATTTAGGAAGATCAGAAGCATGAGACAAGACAAGTTATTCACATGGAAAATCCACTATTAACTGCTTGGGTGGACCAGTAATTTGGGTGGGGCTGAGTCTTAGGGAATCACCAGTGTGGGGCAAACAGTGGGAGCCAGGTTGATGGAGTCTCAGATATGGTTCCTGCCACACTCAGCGATATTATGGGAAGACTCAGAAGAGGAGCACTGGTCTCTTGTCAGCAGTTTTCTCTTAAAGAAAGCTTTCCCCCATCTCTCGCCCTGATGCCAGACACTTCAGTTCCTCCCTGTATGCCATGGCGTCTTTCAAGCTGCTACCCCTGTGCTGGAGCTTAGTGGGAGTGAATCTGAGTAAGTCTGTGTGTGGGCCATTTAAGAGGAACTGCCTGGGAATCCAGCAGTCTCTTCCACTGACTCCATCTCTACTGGTTTTTGCCGCCAGTAACCACAGAGACTTATCTTCCCAGCACCAGAACCCTAGGCTGGGGGTCCTGGTGTGGGGCTCCTGAGATATCCCTCTTGATTTTTATCCAGCACACTTGGGTGTGGGACCAGCCCAGTCCACATCTCCACATCTCCATGTCTCAGCCCCTCCTACCAGTCTGGATGGATGTGGTTTCTTCTTTAATTCTATGGATGCAGGACCTCCATTCAACTCGATTTTTGCTGGTTCTGAGTGATGGTTGTTCTCTTATTTAGTTGTAATTTTGATGTGGTTGTCTGAGGAGGCAAGCATGTTTAGCTAGGCTGCCATCTCGGAGATCTTTCAATCAAACATAGTTTTATTGGACTACTTAATTTGCGTCAATCTGGTAGGTATCTCTGAATATTGTCATACTTAGCATGCCTATAATAAAGAGCATCTTATGACCTATTTACTGGACATATATATAGTTTTTACTATGAAATGCCTGTTCAATCTTTTGCCCATTTTTCTAACTGAATTATAGTTAAATAGTTTTTTATATATTGTAGATTTCTTCCACCATTTTATAGTGTCTTTTTAATAGGTCTTCATTTTAATACATATAATTTATTAATCTTTTATGGTTAATGCTTTTTAAGAAATCTTTCTACCCTATGGTTAAAAAGATGTCCTCCTGTTTTGTCCCCAAAGATTTAAAGTACTACCTTTAATACATAAATCCTAAATGTATGTGAACTTTATTTTTATGTATGTGTAAGGTAGGGATTCATAGACATTTTTCTGCATTTGAATAGGAATTGATCCAGCATCAATGATTTAGTTTTTTCAGTGATAAAGGTTTTTACTCATACCACCTCTTATACCAGATGTGTGGTTTTTCCTCACATCAACTAATTTTCTAGTTCTCTGACACTAACTGGGTATCCAACAATTCAATTAAATTCCGACATTAACTACCCAGAGTTATGTATAGCACAGACCCCACAGGTTAAGGGCTCAGTCCCACAAGACTGCCCCCCATTTCAGATGCCAGTTAGAAGTCTGGGGCCTCTTAATACGTCTATCTAACTGCTATACATAACAGGATCCTACCACCTCCTCCTCAGGTTCAGTAATTTGCTAGAATAGCTCATAGAACTCAGGAAATACTTTGTGTTTACTGGTTCATTATAACACATTTGTAAAGGATATAACTAGGGACAGACAAATGGGAGATAAGCATAGGGCAAGGTATGGGGGAAGGCATCATGGAGATTCTATGCCCTCTCCAGCTGTACCACCCTTCCATCACATCACCCTCTAGTACCTTGATCTGTTCACCAACTCAGAAGCTCTCTACACCCTGGATTTTACTGGTTTTCATGGAAGTTTCATTATGTAGGCATGATTGATGAAATCACTGGCCATTGCTAATTGAACTCAATCTCCATCCCTTTTCCCCAGTTCTAGTCAAAGGATGCAAAGTGACTACTTCTGGTGCCCCCTCTTCACTGTCTTGACCCCAGATTCCAGGATGCCCCAGACTCTTATTTCTGGCTTTTTAGGCCTAAAGGGCCATTACAGGCTTAATGGATCACCATGTAGAAATTGTCCCAAGAAGAGACCCTGGGCAATTGTGGGCTTATGGTATTGCACTTCCTGCTGTCTACTACCTGCAATAATTGCCACATACATTTTGTCTAGTTTTATGGTTATTTTGATAAGGCTAGTTTGGTATCATAGCCAGTAGTGGAATTTTTTTTAACCTTTCTTTTAAATTTTCTTTTTTTACCATTAATGTTTTTTCTTTTATTGATTCTAGAGAGGGGGGAAGGGAAGGAGAGAGGGAGAAAAACATTGATTTGAGAGGGAAACATGGATCGGTTGCCTCTCATCTGTTCCCTGACCAGGGACTGAACCCAGGCATGGGCCTTCACCAGGAATCAAACGTGTGATCTTATCGTTTGTGGGACAATGCCCCACGAAGCCACACCTGCCAGGGCAGAAATTTAAAAAAAAAATTTTTTTTTACCGTTAAAGAAAGAATCCTTAACTTTGTGAAATGTTTTATTTTTCTAATAGAAGACAACCATTAAGATGATTTAACAGGTGATTTAAAACATATCTTGCACAGAACAAAATACATTTGTATTTTGATACAAATTTTATGGCTTAGACATACAAATTTTTTCTTTTTCTTCTTTTATTTTTTTTTTGTTTTTGTTATTAGTTGTCCCAGTTTTTCCTCCTTTGCCCTCCTCCACCCATCTCACCCCCATGTGCAAGGATCACGCATATATGTGGCTTAGACATATACACTGGTATTTAGTAAAATAAATGTGAAACATAACTCTCATTTTTAGATGGCTTAATGGTACAAATAACTCCAGAGACCATGGATGGCTTGCGGCTAGCTCTACGAGAACAAAAAGACTTTAAAATTACATGTGGGAAAGCTGATGCTGTAGACCTGAGAGAATATGTGGATATCTGCTGGGTGGATTCTGAAGAAAAAGGAAACAAAGGGTAGGAACTTTTTGTTGCTGAAATGTGACTGATTTGATGGGAGAGGGAGAGAGAAAAACATTCTGTTAATAAAAAGAAATATTTTATGAATAAATACAGAATTATACCATGGAGTTCAGTGCTTATACTCCAATTAATGAATGCAGTCTGATTTTTTCAGACATGTGCCTAACCAGACCCGTGTGTTTCCTTGGCCAGGATGCTGTAAATTATTGAAGGGTGGTCAATTGAGAGGTGGCCGGTGACAAAATGTCTATTGTATAGCAGTGTAGGCTTAATGCCTGGGCTGAGACAGGCAAGGCACTTTCTCTGTGGTATGGTACCTATTTTTGTCAAGTAAGTGAATGATCCCCTTTGGATGTTTATTGTTTTATATTGATTCACTGTAAATACAAACAACTGAATTTAATAATATATACTTTAGAGGCCTTACAGAATATTACTGCCATTCCTTCCTTTTTTCAGTTATCCATTTTTCCTACGTTCCTCCCTTCCTCCCTTCCTCCCTTCCTTCCTTCCCTCCTTCCCTCCTTCCCTCCTTCCCTCCTTCCCTCCCTCTTTCCCCGCTCTCTAGAATGGCTAAGGGGTCTGAAGCAAAGAAGGGAGAAGAAAACTAATGCTGAAGGATACTAAAATAGAATTTTTGAAATTCATGAAACAACTTTTTTGTTAGGAGACTGTTTAACTTATTTTAAACCCCAGGTCTGAATTACACATATGAAAAAATAGATACAGTACTGCTGGTTTAAATTTATAACTTTCACAATTTTTCCCCTTATTACATTTGTTCAAATGTAAAAATTCATTTCATAAGAAGCACCTTACTAATAATAATTCTGTTGTACTATATTTTATTCCGTAGTGTTACTAGTTCTGTGGATGGAATATCATTACAAGGATTTCCAAGTGAAAAAATAAAACTGGAAACAGATTTTGAAACTGATGAGAAGATCGTAAAGTGTACTGAGGTAACTGAGAAAGATTCCCTTCCCCTTACATGCTGCATTTGGATATGGTTTTTGTTTTTTTATCTGGGAGATTTTACAATACTCAACCTCTGAATGTTTAAGTACAGCTTATTACATACACTTTTTACATTACACCTTGAGACACATATTTCTTACCAGACTTCCTTTTATAACATCAGATTTGTATTTCTATAGTATTATTTCAGACTATTGTATGATGGTATTACCCGCCAGCTCAGAGTTATCGAGCCCACAACCTTTTGGTGTACTGGACAATGCTCCAACCACCTGAGCCATCCAGCCAGGGCTTACCATATTATTTTCATTTTCATCCTATTTTACAAAAATTAAAATATCTTACATCTATTTATAATCACATATGCAAGTTATTTTTAAATGTTTTTTCCTTCCTTCCTTCCTTTCTTCCTTAAGAAGAGAATATGAAAATACAGACTCCTCAACCCTTAGTCCACCTCCATACTCACCCTCCCAGGTCAGGCAGTGTTACTCATTGTGTATATATTCTTTGTGATTTTCTGCATGCACAAGATAGAAACTACAGAGGATATAGAAATTATAGAACATTATTTCTTCGTTTCATCTTAACTTCATTAAGATGTCCTTATAGAACGGTGATTTTATAGGGAAGACTTACTAGGATCCTTTTCCAAACTGAGTTAACAAGGCTTTCGTTGCTACTGATTAACTTTAGGCAAAAATAGGACTAACTTTAAGTCAGTCCTAAATTCCATAACCTTTGATTTTAAATCTACTTACAGTGTTGTATGAAAAGAGAGAAGGTTAGCACTCCCCTTGCAAGGATGGAAGAGGCCCTTGGGCCTAACAACACACATACAGTTAAGGCATTGCCACCTACTGAAATCAACTTACAGATCATGGTGTGTGTGTGTATGTGATGTTCATATATGTATTACTCTTAAGCCAGTGAATTTCATGACAATAACATTGGAATTTTAATAAAGTTGAATCCAAAGGAATAATTGTTGTATTTTAAAATCATGACTTGTTTCCTAATTATATACATTTCAGGTGTTCTACTTTCCAAAGGACCAGGATTTATCTATTTCAGCAACTCGTTATCAGTTTGCAAAAGAAATAGCCATGGCTTGTAGTGCTGCACTGTGCCCTCATCTGAAAACTCTAAAGAGTAATGGGATGAATAAAATTGGCCTCAGAGTTTCCATTGACACTGATATGGTGAGGCATGTTTTTGTGATATATTTTTGAAATGAATGGATCATATATTAAAATGACCAAAGGTTTTTCTTTACCTTTTATTTTTTGATGAATGAAAACAACAAATATTTGTTGAGCATTAATATGTGCATACACTTCATATACATTATCTCCTTTACTTTTCACAGTGGATCAGCAAACTTTTTTTTATTGTTTTTGGTTACAGTTGTCCCAATATTTCCCCTGTTGTTCTCCCCTGTCCCACTCCCCCTCCCTCAGTTAGTCCCCACTCTGTTGTCTATTACCATGGGTTCTTTATACATGCTTCTTGACTAGATCCTTCCCCTTCTTTCCCTCGTTATCCTTCTACCCACTCCCCTCTGTGGTCACTGTCAGCTTGTTCCTTATTTCCATGTTTCTGTTTCTGTTTTGCTTGTTTGTTTTGTTCATTATGCAAACATTTTTATAAAAGTCTAGACAACAAATATTTTAGGCATTGTGGGCTGAAGGGTCTCTTTCACAGCTACTCAGCTCTTCCCATTATAGTGCAAAAGCAGCCTTCTGCAGTATGTAAGCTAACAAGCTGGTTGTATTCCAGTGAAACTTAAGTTTGTTGACCCCTGCTCCACAACAGTCCTGCTTGATAAGTAGGTTTTTAAATTTATTATTCTGAATAGACTGTATATGCACATGATTTAAAATTACACTAAAACTGTATATGTAACAGTACAACCTCATTGAACATTTCCAGAGAGCAGTATTCACACTGTAGTCTCTGTAATTGGCCCCTTAACTCCCTGCTACAGTATAGATGATGCCCAGTGCAGTTGTGTACAGTAATAGACTTGAAAAGATCTCCTTCCTACCCTTAACTCCAAACTTGAGTCCGCTTCCATGCTCCCTCTCATTCTTCCTTCCTAGTGAGGCAATCAAATGTTACCTGTTTCTGCATATTCCTTGTGATTTTATAAATGAACAAGCAAACAAGTGTGTGTCCTTTTACCCCCTCCTTTACATTTTTTTTTAACTTAGTTTCTTTCATTTATCTTAGGGACATTTCATGTTACTGTATGTTTTTAAGTTGCATAGTAGTAGTTTATTAAATAAATGTGCTATAATGTATTTCAGTGGTTCTTGTGCATCTTTGATATATACTAATTGACATTTGGTTATCCACAGTATTTTGTCTTTGCATAAGTGTATGTCAGAAACATTCCCAGAAGTAGAATTATGAGGTCCAAGAATATACTCAATAGGTATTACCACACTGTCTCAAGTAGAGGTTATGCCAATTTATATTTCTATCATAATTTGTGAGAGCATTCTTTCCCTCCACATCCTTATCAGAGCAGTATGTAATCAAACTTTTGAACTTTGTGAGTTTGATAGGTAAAAAATGGAACTCCAGCTATTATTTTAATGTGCATTTCTATTTCCAACATCCAAAATAATAGATGTCAAAGCAGGTTCTTCATTAGAGTGGTTTCTAAACACAAATGAGTTCATGTGCTGAAGTTTTGCTCTTTGTCAGCCAAGATGTGTTGTAGTTCTTATTGGAAAGAACTTATATTTTCATCTCACTGTTAAAAGTTCCTTTTTCCAGGGAACATCTGGTAATTATTTGTTATTTGAGTAAGCACTGTTAATATATTTTAGTCAAATTACAATGTAATTTTCATCCACATTAGATTCAAGTATTAAATATTATGCAACAAATTCAAAATATTTTAAAGTAGATTACTTTTTAATACTATGGGGTTTTTGTTTAAGTCATGTTGGTAATCATTCAAAACCTTACCCTTCCAATGTGTTTACATGTTCATTGAGAAGAAACCTAAAGTATGAATTTGTGGCAGTTTTTAAAAATTTTAATGCCATCTGTGGGAGGAACAGTTATAATTTATGTAATAGATGGATAAAAATACAGGAGAGTATATTGTGAATAAAATGTCAGTCATTTACTTAAGATGCTTAAACTGGATTTTTAAAGTTTATTTTCTGTTTATCTGCAGGGCTACTCAAGATTGCTTACTTTCTGGGGTTGACTTATCAAGATTTTTTTTTCCAGGTTGAATTTCAGGCAGGATCTGAAGGCCGACTTCTTCCTCAGCATTATCTGAATGACCTTGATAGTGCTCTCATCCCTGTGATCCATGGTGGGACCTCCAACTCTGCTAATTTACCATTAGAGATGGAATTAGTGTTTTTCATTATAGAAAACCTTTTTTAGTGAAAAGATGTTAGTAAATCATATTATTGTATATTGCAAGCTGATGTGTTAAAACTAATTCCAGCACTAAACCTGAAAGGCCACAAACACTAAAAGTAAATATGTTTGATGTTTGAAACACTTAAAAAGCTTTGCTTTATAGGCAGGAATAATCTTTTTTAAAATCATTAGCACAATTTTAGTCTATAAATTTACGGGATCTAGTTTTTGAAGCTTCACACTTAAAATACTAAAAAGACAAGGATTACTTCTGTTTTTAAGAAATTTGTAGCATTACTGTGTTATTTAAATGCTACGCCAAAGTATCTGCACTTAGGTAACACCTCTTGATGCCAAGATCAATTTTAATGAAGGCTCTTTTCAGATGTAACCTTATTGAGGGAAATAATGTTTTCTGTATATGCCAGTTAGATTACCAGTTTCTAAAGTCTGTTAAAATGTATTTAAATGGCACAGACCAGTTTCCATATTAGACTTGATAATTCTTTGAATAAGGCAGATAACTTATTTGTATAATTGGAGTGGAGACCTACCTCCATGACTAGATGAACTCTGGAGTAAAATCAGAATTTTGCCTTTTTTCTTCTCAAATTATTACGTGTTTTTTTCCTTGATTAAATGGGTATTCTTAAAATAATTGTGGGTGCTTTGGGATTTGTGCTTATATATTTAAGTATATTGTTTTTATAACAACATGATTCAGTATGTGTTTTATAAATCTTTAATAATTTATAAATAGGCAATATTTTTGTATTGCAGTATATTATTTTTCCTCCTTTCTTTCCAAAATATACCACTGTAGTTGCCACTTGTAATAGTGATTGACGACAGGCCAGATGACCCTTGAAGTAGTCATTATGTAGCAATAAATGAGGCCTGAAACAGGTTTGTTTTTTTTTACCTCTCCTTTAAACCTTAGAAGTTTCTAGGCAAGTCTACATATTTTCATTGACACCAGTGTATTAATTATAAATTTTAATGAACTAATTACTTTTGCATATTTTAAATTCTTTATATGGTAGTTATTTTTTATAACAGAATATTAACATAAGTTAAATTCTATGTATTTAAAACTTACAGAGCTTTCTTCTTTACTTCAGACAGCAAAATAAGAGAAGTATGTTGTGTTAAAAAAAGTAATCAGTATATTTTAGTTACTACTGTCATTTAAGTTATATAAAATATAATCATATTTTGATGCTTTTTTACTTATGTGGAATGTTGTATATGTTTTTGTATCAAAACAACTGTGTATCTCAAGAAAATGAAATTACACTAAATAGCTGTGCTTTAAAAAAATATTTAGGAAGCATCTCAACTTGAAGACCAAGTCAAGGTTAACTCAGGAACTGAGGTCTCAGGCTAGGAGAGACTAAGAATTTTAATCAGATTGGCCATAGGTTCCTACTAAATCACCTGTGTTGTACTAGCCAAAGACACAGTATGGAGGAGAGTATTAGTCTTCTGGAAGTAGCTACTTCATAAACAATGTAACATGTTGCAGATATTAAATAAAATGGTAACATGTAATAACTTGTGAAGTTTATTGAAATGGTATAAAGTAAAAACAATTACATATCAAACTCAGTTTATGTGTTCTTTACATAGTGTGTATTCATTTTACAATAAATAACTGCACAATCTAGGAATACTGGCCCTTATATGGTGGAGGGAAGTTCCCATGATAGGATAGCTTTTGATTTATTTTTTAAAAACTTCTACATTTCATAAGAATTAGAATTATGGAATTTGGAGGCACCTTTTAAAGATTTCTCTGTAGATGTATGATTCTGAATGTATTTGTTACTTATTTGGTCATGTTCTTCATGTTGGAACTTAATTTGAAATTTTAATTTTTTTGAAGGTGAAAAAAGAGAATGGTTGCTTGTACTCAGTCTGCAATGATCTGGTTTTGGTCTTATACCTTTTAATACTACTCTCTTTCTCTGAATTTTGAAATATGAAGTAAAATCTAGCCTCTCTTGGGCAGCCATCCAACAAACTTTGTGTCTATATACTTGCTATATGCAGAGCACTTTAATAGCCTTCACTGGTTGAAAGATGAATAAAGTAGTTCTTTTCCTTTTGGAGCTGAATGTGTGAAGCAGATCATTAACAAAGTTAAAGTAATTGCTGTGTTAGAAATATGGATCTACAAGAGGTGGCTGGAAAACAACCCTGGAGGATAGCTATGCCAATAATAAGAAGGCAACCTGAGAACCTGTTAGAGAGTGGTCACTAAACTTGTCTATGCAAGAGTTAAAAATCTCAAAAGTAAGTAATATATAAAAAGACCAACTTTCCCTTTTAAGGCAATTTAAACAGTTTTTTGTGTTTGTGTGAATATCTTACCTTAATAATTTAATTATTACAGAAGTAGTAGCCTGAGTGTCTCAAGTCACCTAAGTTTATAAACTTGGATTTAGATACTGTTTCATAAGTAAATAACAGAGCTTTTTTAAAATAGCAAACATAACTTTGATAACTTGACTCATATCTTAAAATATCTTGAAATAAATCAGAAACCTCCAAACCATCCTAGGTTTTCATTCTTCTTTGTGATTTAAAAAAAAACTGTTTCATATATGTAATATACAGGGTCCAACACAAATAACGCTTCTTTTATTACAAAACCTTTTATTGCAAAATCATAAGCATGTAGTTCAGTAACATAACAATATCACACTTAAGCTCGCCATATGACATTTTAGGTGAAAGTTCATGTTAAAACTATAAATTATTAGCCCTGGCTGGTGTGGCTGAGTGGATTGAGCATTGGCCTGCAAACCAAAGGGTCACCAGTTCGATTCCCAGTCAGGGCACATGCCTGGGTCCCCAGTAGGGGACACTTGAGAAGCAACCACACATGGATGTTTCCCTCTCTCTTTCTCCTTCCATTTCTGTCTCAAAAAATAAGTAAAAACTGTAAATGATTATACCCATATTAATACCCTACCAATCACATTGAAGCAGGCATTACTTCTGCTGAATCCTATATATACGTGATTCAAATATCAAAAAAATTAAAAACTTAACCAATGTAAGTTTCACTTTCCACCTTGTATGCATATACGCTGTCCTTTCCACTCTCCAAACTGAACAAGTAATCAGTTGTATTAGTTTTGTGTATCTTACTAAGGTTTAGGTGCAGTTGCGGCAAATATATACATACATATATTTTTTTCTCCATTTTTTAAATACAAATGTAGCATGCTATTTATAGTGAAGAACTAAAAAATTCAGCCAATTGAGCCACACTGGCCAGGGCAAGGGTAAACACTACTGAAATGAGTGGAAAGATGGAAGTCCCAGCCAAGGAAATAGAAGCCATATATATATGGCTTCTAGAAATTTTAGAATTGAAAAATGCAATAACAAAAAATTTACTGAAGAGTCTTCATAGTAGAATGTAGATGACTAAGGGGAGAGTGAGTGAATTTGAATATATCCAGTCTAAATAACAAAGAGAAAAAAGTAGAAAAAAATAAAGAGCTTTAAGGACCTATGGGACAATATCAAAAAGTCATGTGAGTCCCAAAAGATTGGAAGGAAAAAAAAAACATAACCAGGCACATCCTAACTAAACAAGGAAAAGGTCTTGAAAACAGCCAGAAGAAAATGACACTGTTCATGTGGAAGAACAAAGATTTTAATTAAGGACAACTTTTCATCAGAAATCATGGAGGCCAAGCCAAGTTCTGGAAACAGCCTAACTGCCCATCAGTAAATTGAGTGGATCAAAAAACTATGGTATATTTACATAATGGAATAATATGCAGCAGAAAGAAAGGAGCTCCTACCCTTTTTGACAGCATGGAAAGATCTAGAGAATACTCTGCTAAGTGAAATAAGCCAGGCAGTAAAAGACAAATACCATATGATATCACCTATAAGTGGAACCTAATCAACAAACAAGGGAGCAAAATAGAACCAGAGACATGGAAATAACCAACAGGAACCAGAGGGGAGGGGGATAAGGGGGATAATGGGGCAAAGAACATATATAAAGGACCCATGGATAAAGACAACGTGGTGGGGGGTGGTGCTGGGGAGAGTAATGGAAAAATGGGACAACTGTAATTAAAGAACAATGTTAAAAAGTTAAAAAAAAATCATGGAGGCCAGAGACAGTGGAACAACATGTGTTTAGTGCTTAAAAACAACAGTCAATTATCAACCCAGAATCTTTTAACAAACAATTATATCCTTCAGGAAGAAAAGTAAAATACCCTTGGCTGGCGTAGCTCAGTGGACTGAGCACAGGCTGCGAACCAAAGTGTCGCAGGTTCAATTCCCGGTCAGGGCACATGCCTGGGTTGCAGGCCACGGCCCCTAGCAACTGCACATTGATGTTTCTCTCTCTCCCTCCCTTCCCTCTCTAAAAAATTAAATAAATAATTTTTTAAAAAAAAGAAAAGTAAAATAAAAATAATCTCAGAGGGAGGAAAACTAAGAATTCATTGCCAGTAGACCTGCTTTAAAGGAAATACTAAAGAAAAATCACAGGTAAGGAAATGATAGCAGAGGGAACCCTGAAATGCCAGGAAGGAAGGAAGAGAAACAGAAGTAATAGCTGAGTAAATAGATTTTTTTTTCATATTTTAGGTTTGTTAAAATACGTATAATCGCTGAAATAAAGCATAACATTGACAAGAATTTCAATGTATATAGATATAATACGTATGAGAATTCCATCCTAATGGGGGGATAGTAAGGGACCTATATGATTATAGCATGGTTTCTGTATTTTACTTGAAGGGATAAAAGATTCTAAATAGATTGCAAAAAATTGGGTATGCAATAATCTCTAGAGCAACCATTTTAAAAAAGCAACTATCCACAGCGGTATATTTTAAAAAGCCAATATATGAATTAAAATGGAACCCCCCAAAATTTCAAGTAATTAAGAAGGCCAGAAAGGAAAACAGTAACAAACAGAGGGGACAAATAGCAAATTAATGATAAAGGGTAGACCAGCAGACTACTGATAACCAACAATATAAAAAATTTAAGTGATCTAATATGGCAATTAAAATGCAAAAGTTAGATTAAAAAAAAATACACAAATGTACAGGAAACCACCTGAAACATGATGGTATGTATAGGTTAAAAAGGCATATCATGCTAATACTAAAAACACAACCCTGAAGTTGCTGTATTAATACCTCATAAAACACTAGTAAAAGGAAAATCACCATATGGTTTATTGTTGCATTTTCATAGACTGAGTAATAAGATTAACTTGGCCATATGTCTAGGAACTAACTGAATTCAAATTTAAGGACTAATTTTCTAGCAATTAGGACTCTCCAAAAGTGAAGTAAGCTGTATTAAATTAATCATGCAGATTTTTTATGGCTCTGCTTATAATTTCAGAGCCAGACAGAAGTATAAAGGCCCCTTCTTTCACTTAAAAAAAATGCAGCCCTATTTCTAGGCACAGACACTACTTATAAAGCTAGTGGTCACAACTAAAACTAGAACCCAAGTTTCCTGACCAATGCTCTTCTCACTACACCCAATACTCGTATCTAGATGTCTAGGATTTTCTCTCTTTTTTAATCCTTATCTGAGGATATGTTTATTGAATTTAGCAAAGGGAGAGAGGGAGAGAAACATTGATCTGAGACAAAACTATCAGTTTCCCGTAAGCATCCTGACCTGAGATCAAACCCAAAAGTTTTGGGGGGTTCTTTTTTGGTGTATTGGACCATGGTCCAAACAACTGAGCTACCTGGCCAGGGCAAGATTAATTTATAATCCATCAACCTGTGTTTTCATGATTCATTCAACACCAAACACAGCTGAGTGGTAATGCCTGATTTGTTAAGTTAAAAAAGTTAAGTAGCCATAAAATAAAATATTTAAGTTCTCAAGTCTCTGGACTACATCAAACTCAAGAGAGATCATCAACAAAACAGAAAGGCTGTCAACCAAATGGTAGAAGATACAGGTCTGGCACAAAAAAAAAATGCCCCTTTTTATTATAAAATTTCTTTTTAGAGAGAGGGTAAGGGAGAGGAACATCAATGTGTGGTTGCCTCTCATGTACCCCCCAGTAGGAACCTGGCCTGAAACCCAGGCATGTGCCCTGATGGGGAATTGAACTGGCAACCCTTTGCAGGCCCTCCCTCAATCCACGGAGCTACATCAGCCAGTGCAGATCCCCCACATGATAGCTGTGGGGCTTTTCTTCATCTTGGGGTGGGGGGATCTCTAGCTTAGTACTCCATTAGAGCCCCACACCCATGTGAATAAAAATTCAGGAGGGATATCTCAGAAGCAAGGAGTGCCAGACCCACACCAGGCCCCCCAGCCCAGGATTCCAGTGCCAGGAAGATAAATCCCCACAACTTCTGGCTGTGAAAACCAACAGGGATTGAGTGGCTGGAGGAGGCTGCTGGAGCCCTAAACAGTCCCTCTTGGGGAACCAACACATGGACGCACCTACTCAGATTTGCCTCCTCTGAGTTCCAGCACCGAGGTGGCAGCTTGAAGGGCACCAGTGGTATACAGGAAGAGACTGAAGTGTCTGGCATCAAGGCAAGTAAAGGCCATTGTTCTTATGCTGAGATCTCCCCACATGGAGCTGGTAGGCTGGTGCCATATCTGAGACTCCATCAGCCTGGCTAACACTGTGAAGCGTACTTTAGAGACCACCAGAGGCTCTACCGCACCCAATTTATGGGCCCACCATAAACTGCCTTTCCATAAGAATGGCTGGTCTTGGCTCCTAAATCCTATCAAAAAAGCAGCAGCTGGCTTTTGTGAGCCCTAGCAGTAGCCAGATTAGATTCACAGCTTGGGCCTGGGAATCTCCAAGCCCAGTACAAGTATCAGCCACCTCAGATTGCTTTACAGCTCAGGCAGGGTGGCCCTGGGCAAAATACAGGTGGGGGCTGACCTTGGTCTGCACCCACCCAGGAAACCCCAGGGCCAACCCACCCAGTGGACAGCTACAGACAATATAGGAGCACCACCATCCTGTCCCTGCACACCTGATCCTCCACAGGGGCAGAGAGTGGTGGTAAATGGTCACAGCCAGTCCTTGCAGGTGACTGGCCTGGATAAATCCCTCCCATCGATATGTCAACAGCAACCAACTCGGCTACAGAGGAGGATGTACTGAGTCCACACAAAGGGCACACTTTGAGTACACAGCTTGGGTGATAGGGGAGGCTGTGCCACTGGATCCTACAGGACACCTACTATATTAGGCCACACTACTGAGACAAGGAGTCAAAGCAGCTCTACCTAGTACATAGAAACAAACACAGGGAGGCTGCCAAAACGAGGACACAAACATGGCCCAAATAAAAGAACATAAAAACTCCAGAAAAAGAACTAAATGAAATGGAGAGAAACAATCTATCAGATGCAGAGTTCAAAACACTGGTTATAAGGATGCTCAAGGAACTTAGTGAGGACCTCAGTAACATAAAAAAGACCCAGTCAAAAATAAAGGATATGCTAATAGAAATAAAGGACAATTTACAAGGAAACAACAGTAGAGTGGATGAAGCTGAGAATCATATCAATGGCTTGGAACATAAGGAAGCAAAAAACAACCACGTAGAACAAGAAGAAAAAAGAATTTAAAAAATGAGAATAGTGTAAACAGCATGTGGGACAACTAAAAGCATTCCAACATTCACATCATGGGGTGCCAGAAGCAGAAGAGAGAGAGCAAGAAATTGGAACTCTATCTGAAAAAATAGTGAAAGAAAACTTCCCTAATCTGGTGAAGGAAATAGACATGCAAGTCCAGGAAGCAGAGAGAGTCCCATTTGTGCTGGATGCAAAGAGGCCCACTCCAAGACACATCATTATTAAAAGGCCAAAGATTAACAGTAAAGAGAGACTGTCAAAAGCAAGTTAATTACCGGAAGGTTGCCAGCTGAGAGGGATGAGGGGGAGAATGGGTGAAGAGGTGAGGGGATTAAGAAGTACAAATGGGTAGTTACAGAATACTGTAACTGTACAGTACATGGGGATGTACAGTATAGGAAATGGAGTAGCCAAAGAATTTATTTGCATGACCCATGGACATGAACAATGGTGGGGGTATTGCCTGAGGGAGTAAGGGATGCTGAGGGAGTAAGAGGGAAAAATCAGGACAATGGTAATAGCATAATGAATAAAATATAATTTAAAAAAAGAATTTTTACAATTCAACAAAACCCCACAAATAACCCAATGTAAAAATGACCAAATGATTTGAATAGACATGTCTCTAAGGAAAATAAAAGAATAGTCAATAAGCACTTGAAAACATGCTCAACATTATTACTCACTAGGGAAATGCAAATCACAAACACAATGAGATATTATTCATATCAACTTGTATGGCTGTAATCATTGAAAAAAACAACAGATAATAAGTGTTGGTGAGGATGCGGAGAAACTGGAACTCTCATACATTGCTGTGGGAATGTAAAATGTATAGCTGGACCTTTACAAAAAGCAAATGCAAGCAGCAGCTGCCCTTGGTTGAGGATGGCTAGCCATTTGGCTTTCTATGTCACACAGTTGTGTGTCAGAAATCGCCAGCTATTCATTATGTGTTTGTAGCATCTTAGGCCAAAGTGCACTAATGCTGTCATCATTTCCTCTGTATTCTACACCGCCTGATCCGAAGACCATTCTGTGAGAGTTCTTTTTTTTTCCCCAAGAAGGGAAAAAAATCCCATGAAATAAAGACTTTTTATTGCACACACACAAAATAAAATAAAATGGTATAGCTGTTTTGCAAAACTGGTAGTTTCTCAAAAAGTGAAATATAAAGCTACTTTGTGAACAAACATTTCCACTCCTATGTATATATACCCAAGAGAAATATGTCCACATACTTCACACTTCCACTCAAAACTTGTCCATGAATGTTCATAGCATCATTATTCATTAGTAGACAAAAAGTGGAAACAACACAAACGTCCATCAATTGATGAATGGATAAATAAAATGTGCCATATGCAAACAATGGAATTTTATTTGGCCATAAAATAGGATAAAGTACTGGTACACGCTGTAATATGGATGAACCTTGAAAATATTAATTCAAGTGAAAGAAGCCAGTCACAAAAGACTATATATATTGTGACAGACCTAGGTAGGCCTAGCAGGAATGGGAAATCACCAGGTGGGAAAACTGTACTGTGGGAAACTTTTTGCATAGCCTGGGAAAAATGTCTGCCTGGGAAACTGCCTGCTGACCCTACCCCAAACAAACAGATGCCTGGCTGAGATTGGGGTCTGGGGTCGGCCTATCCAGCATAACAGGATGCAGCTTTAACTTGAGGCTGACAAGATGTATCAAGAACAATGGTCAGCAGAAATGGCACCCAGCAACCAGCTCTAGCCAATCAGACTCTGACACCCCAACCAGTTACCCTTTGCAGGTTTTTGAGCTTAAAAACCCTGCCCTAAGAACAACCGAGCGAGTCCTAACCTCACTTGGTTGGCTTCCCAACCCCCTTGGTTGGCCTCACTTTCCCCCATGAGTCCTAACCTCTCTTGGCTGGCTCCACTTTCCCTCTTATTCCCCGCTAATAAACTGTGCTCCTTAGCTCACTGGCGTGGTCGGTTTCTTGAGTGACCCCGACCTAACGTATTGTATCGTTCCATTTATATGCAACGTCCAGAATAGTTCAATCTTCAGAGACAGAAAGTAGATTAGTAGTAGTTGCTTAGGGCTTGGGCGGGGCGGGGCGGGGGGGGGGGCTGGGGGTGGGGGTCGGGGGGTGGAATGTGGAACGACTGCTTTGGGGTGATGAAAATGTTCTAAAGTTGATTGTGGTCTGGCTGCATAAATCTGACTACACTACGAATACAATGAATTGTACACTTTAAATGTATACATTTTAATTTGTAAGGGAAATGCAAATCAAATACAAATCGATCGATTGTATCTTAAAGTATTTTTTAAAATGCAGCTGAAGTTGTTAAAATTTAGTGTTTCCAGAAATTCAAGAAATCCTTTTGATTAAGCTAGAGAGTATGCAGAGAAAACGGAATCTTGACTGAAGATTCAAATAATTACAACTCAAGTCTGGAAAGACTTCAGTATATTAAAATCCGAAGGGCTGGGTGAGAAGGGCTGTCTTTGTGTTATGTATCGGTGATGTAGTCATTCTAAATTTACAACTGACAGAGTAAATTGTATCAGTCACAGAACCAGAAAATGTCTGTGCTAATTCAGATAAATCGGACTCGGCGCGGTGTTCTTTCTCCATCTCCAGAATGGTTGTAGAAAGTAAGGAATTAAGGAGGGCAAAAGAAGGCAGTGAGTGTGAGAATCTAGTTGCTAGAGTGTTTTCTGAGTGAACACTCGTAAAGAGAGAAGGCGACAGAAAACTTTCAAGTTATCAGCTCCGTACTTGGGCAGAAACACTAATTTTTTTATGAAGAAATGATTCCATGTCATTTTAGGATGCTACTAAAACTAAAAAGAGAAAATATAACCAACTTTGGAAATTGGTACCCCACACCAGTAATTGATTTCAATCTTGGGTCTCATTCTCTGCTTCTATGTGTTCCCTGACCCGGCCGGAGACGTTCACAACCACCGGTTTTGACTACCTTCCCAAAGAACAACTCTTGCGGCACTAGGACGCGAAACAGAGTCTGCGCGCTAGCGAAACTCGAGCTACAGCTTTTGAGCGTGCGCACCCCCACCCCCATCCCCATCCCCACGCCGCTTCCGCCTCCGCTTCCGCAAGTTTCCTCCCAGGCGGTCCAAGGAGGCCTTTCTTCGCCGGTGGTGGTGTCGGTTTTCCTCACCACCTGTGACAGCTCCTCTCAGACGCCCGCGGATTGGCGCCTGCGCGGACTGCGGGCGTCCGTCACCATGGCAACGACCGCTGGGGGCCCTGGTAAGCGACGGTTTCCGCTCCGCAGAATTGGCTCCACGACCTGCACTTCCCCTGGCCTCGTGCGGGGGTTGTTAGGGGCGCTTTAAGAGACTCCTCTGGCAGCACCCCTCCCTTTTTTAGATCCTCGCGATCCGTATTCTCAGCGTGCAGCCACAGTCCACCGGCCTGAACCTTGGTTTCCGCCGTGGATGTTAAGAGAATAAAGCGTCTGGGGCGACCTGAATGGCAAGAATATTACGCCCTTTTTAAAAATATTTTTTTTTAAGAGAAGTTTTAGGTTCGTAGGAAAATTGAACGGGAGGAACCGATTCTCCGTATATCTCCTAACTGGGTACATGTGTAGCCTCCACATTATCAACATTCCCTCGGGGAGTGACAATTGTGAACCTGCATTGACACATCATAATCACCTCATAATCACTTAAGTCCACAGTTGACCAGGGTTTTCTCTTGGTGCTGTACATTCTGTGGTTTTAAAGAAATGTATAATGACATGTATTCATCATTATGGTATCATACAAAATGGTTTCTCTGCACCCAAATACTCTGTGCTCCACCTACTCATCCCTTATTTCACCCAATCCCTGACAGCCATTGATCTTTTTCCTGTCTCCATAGTTTTGCCTTTTCCAGAATGTCATATAGTTGGAATCATGTGTTATGTCACCTTTTCATATTGGCTACTTTCACTTGTTAATATGCATTTAAGTTTCCTTCATGTCCTTTTTTTTTTTTTTTTTGCTAGATAGTTCATTTCTTTTTAGCATCAAACCATATTTCATTGTTTGGATGTGCCACAGTTTATCTGTTCGCACACTGAAGGACAGCTTGGTTGCCTCCAATTTTTGGTAATTATGAAAAAAGCTGTTGTAAACATCCATGCGCAGGTTTTTGTGTGGACAGAAGTTTTCAACTCCTTTGGGTAAATAGCAGGGAGTTAACTGGATCATATGGTAAAAGTATGCTTAGTTTTATAAGAAACTGCCAAACTGTCTTCCAACGTGCCTGTGTCATTTTGCATCCCCACCCACAATAAATGAGAGTTCCTGTTGCTTCGCATCCTCACCAGCATTTGGTGTTATTGGTGTTCTGGGTTTTGGCCACTCCAATAGGTATGTAGTTGTACTTGCTTGTTTTGTGTTTTTCTTAGGATACGTCCTGTGGAACACCAGGCATATGATTGCCATATGTTTTATGATTGCCATATGTTTATCTTCTTTGGTGAATTGTTTGTTCACCAAAGGTCTTTGGCCCGTTTTTTAAATTGGATTGCTTTCTTATTGTTGAGTTTTAAGAGTTCTTTGTATATTTTTGGGTAACAGTCCTTAACAGATCTAGGGGAAAATCAGCCTTCTTGCCTTTCTCATCCTCCAGAGCAGGGGTGTCAAACTCATTTTCACCAGGGGGCCACAATCAGTGTCTTTTGCAAATATTTTCTCCCAGTCTGTGGCTTGTCTTATTCTCTTGACATTGTCTTTCCCAGAGCAGAAGTTTTTCTTTTAATTAAGTCCAGCTAATCTGTTATTTCATGAACCGTGCCTTTGGTATATATGTGAAAAATCACTGACACACTCAAGGTCGTCTATATTTTCTCCTACATTCTAGTAGTGTTATAGTTTTGCATTCTACATTAGGTCTATGATCCATTTTGAGTTAATTTTTGTGAAAGGTGTAAGTTCTGTGTCTAGATTTATTTTTTGTATGTGGATGTCCAGTTCGAGAACCATGTATGGGAAAGACTTTCTTTGCTTCATTGTATAGCCTTTGTTCCTTTGTCAAAAATCATTTGATTCTATTATGGAGGTCTATTTGGGAGATCTCCAGTTGTTCCATTGATCTCTTTGTTCTTTCACTAATATTGCACTTCCCTGATTACTGTAATTTTATAGTAAGTCTTAATGTTGGGTAGTATCATTACTTTGTTCTTCTTCAATATTGTGTTGGCTCTTATGTTTTTTTTGGCCTCCATATAAACTTTGGAATCAGTTTGTCAGTAGCCAGAAAATAACTTGGGGGGAATTTTGGTTAGGATTGCTTGAATGTCTAGATCAAGTTGGGAAGAATCGACATCTTGACAATATTGAGTCTTTCTATTCATGAACATGGAACATCTCTCTTTGTAGTTCTTTGATTTCATTCATCAGAGATTTGCAGTTTTTCTCATATAGATCTTGTACATATTTTGTTAGATTTATACCTAAATATTTCAAGTTTTGGGGGTGCTAATGTAAATGGTGTTATTTTTCATTTTAAATTCCACTTGTTCATTACTCATGTATAGAAACTGAATTGAGTTCAGAGTATTAACATTGTATCCTTCATCCTTTTCTCAGTTTAAATTTTTTCCTGACTGTAAACACAATGCATGCTTATTGCAGACCATGTGGGAAAGAAATCCATATAATGACAATACTCAGAGGCACCAGTAGTAAGTTTA
This sequence comes from Phyllostomus discolor, assembly GCF_004126475.2. Taxonomy (NCBI): domain Eukaryota; kingdom Metazoa; phylum Chordata; class Mammalia; order Chiroptera; family Phyllostomidae; genus Phyllostomus; species Phyllostomus discolor. Next base: position 50,062,877 of record NC_040905.2, read on the forward strand.
TGGTATGCTCCTATTTTCTAACAATTCTAACTTTTAAGAAAATATAGTTAAGGTCATAGTATACTTGCCATCATACACTATATCTCTCCTTTTAACTTTTCTCTTACTATTTAAAAAACAAACTTTTTTTAAAGATTTTATTTATTTATTTTTAGAGAGGGAAGGGAGGGGGAGAGAGAGAGAGAGAGAAACATTAATGTGCAGTTGCTGGGGGTTATGGCCTGCAACCCAGGAATGTACCCTGGCTGGGAATCGAACCTGGGACACTTTGGTTCCCAGCCCGCACTCAATCCACTGAGCTATGCCAGGCAGGGCTAAAAGTAAACTTTTTTTAACAGCATTAGTTTTTAGTGGCTTAGGACAACACAGATATATATTACAGTTCTGGAGGTCAGAAATTGAAATGGGTCTCACCAAGCTAAAACCTAAGTGTCAGTATGAATTAACTCCCTCTGGAGGGCTCTGGGGGAGAATTGGCCTTCTTGCCTTTCTCATCCTGTAGAGGAGGGTGTCAAACTCATTTTCACCAGGGGGCCACATCAGCTCTGTGGTTGCTTTCAAAAGGCCAAAATAATTTTAGAACTGTATAAATGTAACTACTTTTTAACTGTTAAGGAGTTGATATTACATTCGGCCCATCAAAGACAACCATGAGGCTGATGTGGGCCCCCAGTGAAAATGAGTTTGACACCCCTAATCTAGCGATTGCTTGGGTTCTTGCTTCACTGTCTCTTCCTGCATTTTCAAAGCCTGCAATGGCTGGTTGAGTCTTTTTCACATTGCAGTACTCTGACACTGATTCTCGTGCCTCCCTTTTGCACTTATAACGGCCTTGTGATTAAATTGGGCCCACCCGGGTGATTTATACTACTATCTTTGTTGACCAGAAAGACCTGGTTCTTCTTGCTGACACATGTAAAGAATTACATATCAGCAAATCTATTAGCATGTAATCAGTTTATTAGTGGTCCGTTCCCATAGAAGAGAGCAGGATTGGGTAGAGTAGGGGGTGAAAGGCAAAGTTTCAGGGCAAAGCAGGGCAACAAAGAAAGAGCGGCTGAAGACCAGGGTGTCAAGTCCCCAGGCAGCCTGAGGTTGGGTGGCCAGAGGCCCTGTGGCCCCAGAGCCAAGAACATCAAGAGCGCCCTGAGCCCCTGAGAGAGAAAGAGAGAGTCCTTTGTTCTGAGGACTTATGTGGTTGGTGGGATAGGAGGGGAAAAGTTACATGTTGATTAACAGGTAAATGTGGTACCAGCTTTCCTGGGGGAATGTGACTACCCAAACTTAGGGATGTGTGGGGGTCTGTTAGCCCGAATCCTCATCTTGCTCCAGACCCCATTTGTTCATCTTGTAAAGCAAATACGTGACAGGAGGCAGTTAATTAAAATTGGGGCACTTTCCAAAGTTATGGGCTCTTTCTGTAAGCATCAGGGACTCCCTCCTAAGACAGGTAGTGACCAGAGGTAGGCAATTAACCAAAGCTGTTTTATGGGCTCTTTCTTTGGGCACCGGGACCCTCTCCCACATTCAGGCCTTGGGATGAAAGCACAGTTTCAAGGCCTTCTTTCCCAGATAGTGGAAATGCTACATAGAATTTCAAGGAACTTTCCTTCTTTCTTGCTAACATTAGTGTTTCTTGTGATGTTGGAGCACCTGGTGATATTATCAGATCAGACTCAGGACTGCTGAGTTAGTGTGTGAGATCTGTCTCCTTTCCTCCTCCCTGCCTGGGTTTACTATTGAATCCACCTAATTGGTAAAAGGCGTTTCCTGGCAACCAGGGTGCTAGGTGCTGGCCAGTGACAGTATGCAGTCTCAGAGTTCCTCCTGTGCTGTCTCCTGCCTCATATTCACCTCAAAGTCAGCTGAATAACAAATTAATTCCACCTATAACCTTAATTCCTTCTTGCTATGTAATATAACATATTCACAGGTTCCAGGGACTTAGGGACATAGATATCTTTTGGGGGTCAGGTATCCTTATTCTTCCTATTAGAATGAATGAATAATATATATATTAGTCTCTACCTTGCCTTTTTTTTTTTTGCTTAATGTGTCTTGAGGTACACTATATCTGCACATGATAGCTTGCTTCATTCTTTTCAATGGCTGATAATGTTCTATTGCATGAATATACCATATTTATTTTATGAATTTATGTGGTGGATATTAGGTTATTTTCTCTTTTTTTGCCATTGTAAACATGCTGCAATAAATATTTTGTATGAAATGTGTCATTTTCCCACATGTGAGCATATCTGTTTATGGGATAAATTTATGAAAGTGGAATTTTTGGGCCAAAGTTGTATTTTTCTTTATTAAGAACTTTTTTCTTTTTTACTTCTTTTTGAGATAATTTGCATACCTTGCAATTTATTCATTCAAAGCATGTAATTTATTGGCTTTTTTAGGGTATTCAGAGTTGTGTAACTGTCACTACAATCAATTTTTACAAATTTTCATCACCACAAAAAGATGTAAGAATAGGGGGAGGATCATATGTGAACTCACTGTACCTTTCACTCAGTTTTTTTTCTGTAGAGCTAAAACTGTTTGCCCAAAAGTCTTAATTTTAAAAATTGCAGGACAACAGTGTGGTGATTGCAGTGGGTGGGGTGGGAGGTATAAGGTGACTAAATGGTGATGGAAAGAAAAAGGAAACACACACACAAAAATAAAAATAAAAATTGCAACTAATTTTTTCTTTCTCCTGGCCCAATTTTCAGAATTACAGCCTACTTAAATAGTACTAAATATCCTAGATCATAGATAATTGGAGTCTTCTTAAATTCTATGATATATACAGCTGTGACTAAGTATCAGGTGGCAGTTTTATCCATTAACAGAGCAAGGAGAACTTTTTACTTAAAATTTTTAAATTTTGGAGTCATGGTATTTTATCATTAATCTGTAAGTTGCCCTTATAAAAATTTTGACTGTAATGTGTTTAGTTGAATGGTGCTGTGGACACATCTGGTACGTACCATTAACTAATATTTAGTTGTTTCTGGTGACATGCATGATTACCCTTTTTGTGAATCTTCTGGTGTATCTCAAAAACTTCATTCTTAACATCTACATTAATCACATACTTTATCTTGAAATTATACTAAGATTTAATTATTTGTGCATTGTTATACGTGTCTGTTGTAAATAATGTACCTTCTAAAAATGCACAACTTAAATATTTAATAAATGATGGTCTAGTATTTTCATCTTAAAATCTCAGATCAGGCTACATAGGGCCACGTGTTTAGGGTAGGAAGCTGCCTGGAGGGTAGTGGATGCTGTAGCTAATTTTCTCCTGCATTCTGTAGCCCAACATACAGAGTGGTTGTGAAGTCCATGCACGTTAGTTTGAAGTTATATGTTTCTCCATTCTCTAATCAAATTTTACTTTTCTCAGTGCCTCAGCAGCTCATGATGGCCATTTTTAGTTTTTTAACTGTTGTTAGGCCAGAGTGTAACTAAGTAACAACTAATTAACATAAGACAAAATCTCATGCATAGGGAATTTGCAGCCACTTGGTAGGTACTTAAATTGTTTAAATAAATGAACAAGAATTAGTAAGGTAAGATTTACCGATGACCTGTTTGCATTGTTTTTTACCCTTTTTTTATTTATTTTTTTACTTTTTTCTCATCGTTATTATAGGATATAGCATCATTTGGAGTAGATCTGGGTTCAAGTGTGTTAATCTCAGTTAACTCATATTTCAATGTTTAATTGAAATATGTGTGCCAAAAAGTAGTTGATAAATAAGGGAATTATGTATATTTGTACAAGATAGATAAATCTGTGAATATTAACTCAAGAATTTACTTAGTCACTCAGATAAATGATGCTGAGACTCATACTCTGAAGGTAAAAATGCTTAAATGTGTAATTTAAACTGATAAGAACAGATGTTACACCTGATCTTAGCCAAAAGGCCGAGAGTGATTAAATATGTAATTTAAGATTCTAAATTGTTAATATATATATAGAGCAGGGCTTCAGATGGAGAAAACAATTAAATTGTACAAAATTTAGAAGTTTTATTATAGCTATGGCTTTATATATATATTTTACTTATTCAGGATTGGAGATGACAAAATGTGAAAATTTCTGCTTTAAAATATGTGTTTCTTACCATTTTTTTATGTTTCTTGCCAGTTTTTTCATGTTTCAGAGGTCCAGACTATCTTCTGTTTACTAATCATTACTTACCTCATATATAGCATGTTTATATATTTATATATGTTAACCTGCCACAGCATAATACTCTATCTTTTTATAACATCTCATGTTTTTCTCAGTTTAATTAGTTTATTATTCTCTCTCATTATAGGCTGTGGCTTTTTTATTAAATTTTTTTTACTTCATGTAAAACAATCTGTTCTTTTTTGTGTAAATGCTGTTGTTTTAGGATCTTGGAGTGAAAATATACTGCAGTATTTTCTGAGAAATAACCAGATCACTACAGAAGACGGTGCCCAGATCACTTGGTATCATGCAGCCAACCACAAGGCACAGCTGAAGGAGGCGCTGAAAAGTAAGTCAGTGTGATTGCTCATATTCACACTGGATAACAGATGAATTCAACTCCCTTTTTTTTTGACATCTGAGCATATTTACAGGTACCAGAGACTTAGATGATCCAAGTATAAATTATAGGCTGATATAAACATTTTTCCCTCTAATCCTCACCTGAGGATGTGTTTATTGATTTTATTTGTGTTAGAGAGAGAGGAACAGAGAGAGAGAGAGAGAGAGAGAGAAACATCCATGTGAGAGAGAAACATCAATTGGTTGCCTCGCACATGCACCCTGACTGAAATCGAACCCACAGCCTAGACATGTGCCCTGACCAGGAATGGAACCTACAACCTTTTGGTGTATGGAACAGTGCTCCAACCAACTGACCAGGGTGATAAAGTGACATGAACATTTTCATAAAGGATCTCATTTTGCCTGGCTGGCATAGCTCAGTGGATTGAGCTTGGGCTGTGAACCAAAGCATTGCAGGTTCTATTCCCAGTCAGGGCACATGCCTGGGTTGCAGATCATGGCCCCCAGCAACTGCACATTAATGTTTCTCTCTCTCTCTCTTTCTCCCTCCCTTCCCTCTCTAAAAATAAATAAATAAAATAAATAAAAATAAACAGCTCCTTTAAAAAAAAGGATCTCATTTTGTTTACAAAATGAACAAATTTCCATAGTGGAAGGATTTTTTTTTATTTTCTAGAAGTGATTTGCCTCTTATATGTCTTATGTGAAACTCTTCTGTATTATTGTACTTCCTTATATTATACTGTAGTGATTTGAGCAAAAACTTTAAGACCAGGATCATGTGTTTTACATATTTTTGTGTTTCACGGTGTACTAAGGAGAGGCTCAATAATTCTTTGTTGAATGGATGGATGAAGCCATTGCATACTAATTTATAATTCATTGCTGTGGACAGTATTTGTGCCTCAGCTAGAAACCAAGACTTCTGGCTTGCTAATTCCATCTATAATCATATCTATCTATATCTATATCTATCTATAGTCTATAATCTCTGTCTGTGTATATCTCCCTGTATTATATAGATGAACACTGTAACATTCTCTCAGCCTTTTCCTATGAAGTACCCCCATTGGCTATAGCAGCAGAGGATAGTAAACGTCTATCACTAGATGGCTTTTGAATAGCTTGAAGTGACCTGGTCCAGCAAGGAAAATTCCTTGGAATCTCATGTTTTATTGTAAAATGCATGCATTTTTTTTGCATTTTACTCTATCACGTATCTAGATAATGTATCTCACTATGCATTTCTTGCATTGTAAAGATATTGTTTTACATTGTTTTTCTTTGTTTCTCAAAGGGAGGTGCTTTGTCTTGTTTAATATGAATCCCTAATACCCAAAAGAGTATCTGGCACATAATAATGGCAGAGTGATTATTAATAAATGGATTTTAGCAAAAGCAATGCTTCAGGAAAAATGTTGACTCATGGTTGCCAGGAGCTGGCAGGATAGGGAATAGGGCATGAATGCTAATGGGCACAGGGTTTCTTTTCAGGATGATGAAATTTTTTGGAATTAGATAGTGGTGATGGTTGCGCAACCTTCTGAATATTCTGAAAACCACTGGATGGTATACTTTAAAAGAGTGATTTTTATAGTATGTGAATTATATGTCATTTAAAAAATTGGAAAAAGGTAGAAAAATTAAAACTTATAGAAATAAATTTATTTCTTGTTATATAGAATATCAAAAATATTCTACAAATAATTATTGTAATTCATAGGTAAATTTAGAAATGTCAAGACAAAGTCAAAATGGAAAATAAATTGTATTTCTATGTAACAACAACTAAAAATTTGGGAAAAAATCTTAAAAATGTGTGCTTCATAATAGGGTATATAGACATTTCACACCTAGAAATAATCTAGTTAAATATGAATACTTTCCTTTTAACTTTGTTTTAAAAAATTACTAACAGTAAGTCATCTCCAGTTGCTGGCAGTCTGGTGTTGATCTTGGAAGTTTCATAGGTTACTTAATCCAGATAGTGTCCCCCTTTCTTCCCGTTAGGCAACTGGAGCCCCAAGTTTTATAGTTTGGGGAATCCTTACAACCACATGGATTCTGATTCCATTCCTAGGCCCAGGGTGGATGATGGATTAGAATAAATTAATCAGCGCTTGGAGTTCCCTTGATGATTCATATTGTTCGGAACAGAAAGTTTGTCTACCCAGCGCCAGCAGAACCAAGCACTGAACACTGAGAACTGCAGTAGAGAAATGAGGGTTGTTTTACTGCTAGCATTCCTCAAGATGAAGCAGAATGCTGTTGCTCAAAACTGTTCCTGATGGCTTAAAATTGGAGAGTTTGAAGGAGGGTACTGGGAAGAGATATGCAGAAGAGCTGGCAGGGCAGTTTGGGGAGGTTTGGAACTTGGCCATTTATGGTAAGAGGCTTAGCATCGGAGCTTACTGGACAACAGACCTTTTGCTTCTGAAAGAGTTCCAATGTTCAAGTTCTGGTCAGATCCCAGTCCTTTGGTTCTGGGGACACATGTGCAGTGCTATCTCCATAAAACAATTCAAGACTGTATTAATCATCGATCTGCTTTAAGGAAGTAGTACTGGTTAAGCTGGCCAGTGTGGTTTGTGTGCTGTTTCAATTATTGTTCCCGTGGTGGGCAAGTGATCTAACCTGGCTCAAAAGGAGATTTCCCACCTTAACACTGAAATACATGAACACTGAAGTATGGGCCCCAGTGGTATAGTCAGCCATCTTACCATCATAGTAGAATCAGCCTGAAGACACACCAAGGATAGCAAAGAATTGAGACATGAAGACCCTAGTAACATCATCCAACTGCTGATTATACCACACCTGGAGCCTGCCCTACCTCGGACTTCTATCTATGTGAGGTAATAAGTTACTTTATTAGCTCCAATCTGAATTTCTGTGACCTTGCCCCCAGAAACAACCAGTACTTTAAATGAGTCAGCCTAATTTGGTAAGTAATTTTCCTGCTGCCACTTTTGCTCTTGTTCCATTCGTTTTCTACCTAGCATCCTAAGTGGTGTTTTTTCAGCATGAATCAAGCCTTTTTAATTTAAAACTCTTTAATGATTTTCCATTAAAAATCCTTACTGTAGCTGTGGGAAGGGGCTTCATTTAGTTCTACACCATTCTGTACCAGGAGGAGAGCTGTTTCCCTAAGTGCCTTTGGAGTCTGCCTTACTGATTATTCTCATAGAGGTAAAGGTAATTTTTCGTGTGTGGTTTTTGACTGGATAGAGCTGATGTATCAAAGCTTCTAGACAAAGGAGTGTGCTTTTCTCCTCTTCCACCTGGACAATGGGAAGCAGCAGTCTACATATTATATTTGCTGGAACTTGGCTTGAAAGAGGCTGTTCCAAAGTTTGAACTGGGAGGTATAGAACTTAGGAGTTGGCAAGCTCATTTAACTCTCAACTAAGCTGTGTCTTCGACCTAGCTTGTAGGTGATAAAGGTAATACCATGAACCCCATCAGCCAACTTGGTTGTTTTATTTCTCCATGAATCCATATGGAGAAGGGGTTGCTATTTATTGGAGTCTTCAAACACTACAATAACCTGTAAAGCCCCGCATAAACTGGGCCTGTTTCTCCAACTGCACCTGTTACAGGGTTCTTACATTCCAGCATGCGTCCTTATAGTTTTCACATGGCTAAGCTCTCTTCCCTCCTCAGGCTGTCATGAGCATGCTTTCCAGGAATGCTCTTTCCTCACCCCTTTGCTTGGCTACTCTCTTATGCATCCTTGGGTATCAGCTATGAATTGCCACTTCCTCAGAGGACTTCTGACCCCAGAATCAAAATTCAGGGTAGCAGCTTGTACTTCACTTCATATGTGGCCTTTTTGTGACTGGCTGATTTCACTTAGCATACTTTCAACATCCATCTATGTTGTAATGTGTCAGTATTTCATTCCTTTTTGTGGCTGAATAATATTTAACTGTATATTATATCATGTCTTGCTGACCTATTTAGGTGTTTTTCCATTTCTTAGCTAATATAAATAATGCTACTATGAACAATTGTATACAAACTTATTTTTTTATTTTCTTATTCTTTATTTTTTAAGATTTATTTTATTTTTTTTATTTTTGAGACAAAAGGGAGGGAGAAAGAGAGAGAGAGAGAAACATCAGTGTGGGGTTGCTGGGGGTCATGGCCTGCAACCCAGGCATGTACCCTGACTGGGAATCGAACCTGGACACTTGTATACAAATTTTGAGTGGACATGTTTTTACTTCTCTTGTCTATGTGCCTGTGAGTACAATTGCTAGGTCACATGGTAACACTGTGTTTAAGTTTTTAAGAAAATACCAAACTGTTCTAAAGCAGCTGCACCTTTTTATATTCCTACCAGCAGAGTGAATGAGGATTCTGATTTCTCCACATCCTTGGCAACTTTTACTGTCTTTTTCATTATAGCCATCCTGGTATGTATGAATTACTATCTCATTATTGTTTATATTTGCATTTCCCTAAAGCCCAGTGCTGCTGATCACCTTTATATGTTTATGGGAGAATAGCTTAGATTTGCAGCCGAGTAGCCTTTCAGCCTGTTTCCTGCTTGTGGAAGTTTGAGAGCCCACAGACCCTTCCCTTTCTGAACTACCTTTGCTCTTTGGGTCCAAGTGGGTATAGTACAATTAAAAATGTAATGCACTTTCTGTATATCAAGTTATAAACCATTCCTCTAATCAAAAACCTTAGCTCCAAACCTCTTGGAGGTAGACCTCTCTCTACCTCAGTCCGCTATTTAGGATGCTGTGAGACAACGCCCTTCAATTATCCAGAATTTCTTTTGTCCAGCTGTATGGGTACATGAGGCACCATCTTTCTCTTAACAAATGGTCTTATAATTTCACCCTTCACTTCATCTTAACCCAGAGGTCATAGTTTACAGGCAGCATTCTGAATTTGACTTTTTCCTGAGGCTGTCTCTCACTTTGAGAATCTTTTGCCAGCTGAAGAGAATAGATTTCATTTTCTAACTCAGCACAAGTCCTGAATTGGAAATATTTCTATATGCTAAAATCTGAGTGGCTAATTATTTAACTCACTCTCTCTTCCCGTTCTTTATCTAGGCAGCTAACAGAAGCCAGTGGCATGTTCAATATTCTGTGGGGAAAACTCATTAGCCAAATCTGCAAATTTGTTAGGTACCCTTTCTGTCTTTCATCAGTTGCTACAAGTGGCAATGTTGCCAACAGTTAGTTCCATTCCCATATAAAACTGGTGGTCTGTTCTCAAGCTTCCAATAAGAATTTCCTCATTGCTCATCTAACTCCCCGCCCTACTAGAATTCCACCAGATCCCAACGCCAGTGCCATGTTCAGGCTTTTATGGCGATGTTCCACTTCCAGATAACTATTTTTTGTCTACTGCTGTATAATAAACTAACCTCAAAATTAGTGGCTTAAAATAACAGTCATTTATAATTCTTCATGACTTTGTGGGTCAGCTGGTGGTTCTTCTGTTCTGTGTGGTGGAGGCTGGGGCCCCTCATGGTGCTGTCCTCAGTAGTCTTGCCTGAACGCTTTGCCTGGCAGCTGCCTTACAAGAGGATGAAAGTAGGAGCTGCCGGTCATTTTAAGGGCTAGGACTAGAGCTGACAGTTTTTCTTCCCTTATCTTCCATTGGGTTAAGCAAGTCACAAGGTCAGCCCACACTCGAGGGGAGAAAAAAGAGAAGAGGGTATATATATGTGTAGGAGGAATTGTCAGCCACCTTTGGAGTCAGTCCACCACAGCCTGCTAAACACATTCATGCTAAGCGACTGATGAAGCTTATCACCTATTCCAGGGATGTGTGCTTTGTCGATGTAAGAGATGTCCAAACCTGTACAGAATTTTTATGAGTTTATGTGAACCAAACTGACAACAATTGCTGGGAAGCAAATCTCAACAGACTGAGAAACTGCTCCAGAGAATGGCAGGTTTTTCTAATTGTATACATTAGAATCAAAGGAGATATAAGCGGGGTGAAATGCATTGATTAGGGAGGCAGGAGAAAGCAAAGTGGAGAAATCGCTGAGATTGGATAAAGAGTTAAATGGAGATACACATACGTTTTTTACATTTTTGGTAAGGGAGAGTTAATAACATTTACAGCACAGAGAGATGGTATTCGAGGAACAAGATAACAATAGGAGTTCTGTGGTCTCGTGCTCTGAGGGGTCCAGAAAAAGGGACTTGCTCTGACATTTTAGGGTATGTTATCTTAGATGCAAAAAGATGGTTGACAGGCTCAGTTAAGGTAAAGATTGACCTGTGTTAAGGAAGCTAAAGGCCTAGCATGTGACTACCTGCAGTGACTCACGTTTAGTTAGAAATTTTATGTTCAGACTGTATGGAAAAGATGACTCAGATGGCCTCGGAGTTTGTGAAGTGGGGTTTATTCACACATGCGGACCCAGAGGAGATAAAAAATCCAAATTCTGGGCATTGAGCTCAAGCTGGAGTTTCCTTATATGCTTGTTACACAGGCAGAAGGAGGAGGGGAAGGAGTGCAGCTGCTAAAAACGGGCATTAGTGTACGGCCTTGAGATAACTGCTTATCTGGGAATGGCTGCTGTCTGGGAAAGGCTGCTGGTCAGCTCCTACCTAAGAATGGCTACTGCTCAGCTATGTCCTGTCACAATCTTCCCTTTGATGCTATAAGGTGTTTTTATCCCTTTAGCATCACTATATAGCATGGCTATATGGCTGAGGTCCTTGGGAAGGTTGCAACTGCTGATATTGGTGTTGGTACCACTGGAGGGCTAACACTTTGGTGGCTGCCTTACGAGTCACTGTGGCCTCAGGTGCTGGACCAAGGTCCGGAGGATGCAGGATCCCATATGGCTGACATCTCCGGGTCTGGTATCCTATGGTCCTGGATATCACTCCAGTCCGGTATACTTTCCCTCCCCAAGTGCAGAGGGATTGTTGTGGCTGAACACAACCCGATGACATGACAGTGGAGGAGCTGAAAGCTGACCCTGGGAGATAGTAAGAGACCACTCTATCGCTGAGCATAATCCTGTGCCTGGGGGTATTATATTTGCAGGCTGGGACTGAGACAGGGGCCACATTTGTTAAGCGAAGCATACAATAAACCCAAATGCAGAGACCAAACAGAGATAAACTATTCCTAGGGTGATCTGCTCCTCAGGATTCCATTCTGCAGCGATCACAGTTGCTAGTCCAATTTCCAATGCTTCTGCGAAGGTGTCAATTAGAGTCAGGTACCCTGCAGAACAATGATCCGTTTCTTGTTGTCTTCTTTACTGGTTGGCATCCTCTGGTGCCTCCGTGTGGGTATTCTAGGTGCAGGCCTAGTTTTCAGGTCCTCAGGATCTGCTGCTGTTTTGGCTGGGCTGTAGTGGATCCAAGGGGTGATTCCTGCAACCTAGGCAATGCTAGTGGCAGCAAGTCTGTCCAGGGCAGTCTAGTTTCCTTGTAGAATTTAGCTAAGGTTCCATTTTCTGTGCGAGTCTCTGATCATACTGTGAGTACTTCCGACAAGCCTGGTTGCTGAGCACTGCACTGGGTGACGCACCAGAACCCCGAGGGAGCTCGTAGGCTGCTGGGGCAGGTGAACCCGACAGGGCATTGTGAAGGGCCACGACAGGGATGCGAAGATGGCTGTGGGGGCACTTCAGATACACAGCACAGCGCGTGCCCTCTGCAACTCAACGTGAAGGGTAGGAGTGTGTTCAGGATGTGCTTCTGGTGTTCTTTCTTTAATTCAGCCAGGCACTTCAGCAGCGTGTGGGTTCCCTCCCAGCACCGTTCCTGGGATGGGGCCGCCAGGAGGAGGTCGTCCATGTACTGCAGAATCATCAGGTCTGGACCCCCTTAGCGAGGGGCTTCAGGTCTCCTGCTAGGGCTTTCCCAAATAAGGTTGGGGAGTTCTTAAACCTCTGGGGCAGTCTAGTCCAAGTTAATTGAGTCTTGACCCCTGTGTGTGGATTTTTCCATTCGAAGGCAAAAATGGGTTGGCTGGAAGGTGCCACAGGAATACAGGAGAAGGCATCCTTCAGATCAAGGCAGGTAAACCATGTTGCTGTTGGGGGAAGCTGGCTTAGGAGGGTGTATGGATTTGGAACGACTGGGTGGAGGGTGACTGCTGCTTCATTGACAGCCCCCAGATCCTGGACGGGCCGGTACCCACTCCCATCCATAGGTCTGGGCAGGTGTGGCCCCATGTTATGGAGCTAATTTTCTCTGAGCTCCCACGCAGGTGCTGTAACTCAGGGGACTTCCCTCCCAGTCACATCTTGAGCAGGGGGAATCTTTCTTTATTTCCTTGACCCAGAGTATGGCCACAGCTATTCAGCATATCTAAGTGACCAGCCAAAGGCTATAGGTATGTCAAATGACTATGCCATGGATTAGCTGTAAAGCTGTTGCTGTACAAAACAGCATGTTCTTGCTCTGTGTCCCTCCCCCAACTCACACCTGTGGGGGAAGCGGTGAAGACATCTTAAAATCTCCTGGATGCCTTGAGTTCTGGACCCCATTTTAAATGCCCATTTGGGGTCCCCTCTTTTGGCTGCACCCTGTAACAATCTCTCATTTCAGATATACACTCACTTTAAATTCTTTTAAAGGACAATGGACGAAGGTCTTATCGTCTTGTAACTACTTCTGGCTGGAAATGGACGTTGTCCTACCTATCCATGGGTCAGGGGTGCCCTGAAAGGGGGGGGGGTGCAGCACGGAGGGAGTCTTTCCTGTAAGGGGAAGGACCTTTCAGAATCCTGGTGAGTTGGCTGTCCCCAGAAAGTTGCAGGCATGGTGTCCAAAGACTGGCATTACTAGATCGTTGGCATCCTGGTCATATTCTGGAGATGACAGATTTGGAAAGAGTTGGAAGGCCCAATTAAATCATAAACACTAAATGACAAAGGCAGGAACTTAAGTAAAGAATGGCTTATCTGGAGGAAGGTGTACAAGGCATGCTACACCTATCCAAAACTCTTGTGGCCCATTATACTTTATATATATATATAAATATATATTATTTTTATTTACTTTCCTACAGAGTGTGAAGTTTCAACCTTCCTTAGAATCTTCAATTTCCTTTTTAGAGCAGATACAGAGCAAAATCCATAACACAGAGTTCTAGAACAATACACAGGTAGGGGCATTCTCTTGCACCAATGCGTCCATTGGTGCCTCGCAGAGACATGCTCCTTCAGGCCTGGTCTTTTGGCAGAGACATGCTGCTTTGCCTCTGGCTGAAACACTCATCAGCCCCAAATGACCTTTCCTGGGTCCCGAGTGGCAAAGGCATTCTCCCCGACCGGTTACAGGCGACCTTTCTTAGGTCTTACAGGTGACCTTAAACAGGTCTTAAGTATAGAGGGTTTCTGATCAGAAACAATACTAATGTTAGAAATTTGCCCTTTTCCCAGAACTCCAGGTTTAAAACTTTACACTCTTTATACATAATTTTACTCATTCAGATTTAACCATCATTCTCTTTTAATCCTGGTTCCTTTCCCATTCTGGGAAGGACTATACTTAAACTGAGCATGTGGCAGCCCAAAGTCCCTGGCACTGCAGGTACCTTCCACTAAAATTCCCTAGATTTGCAGGGACATCCTGCAGTTTTCTGAAGCTCAGACCCTGCAAACACCCTATAGGTTAGATGCTCACCCTTGGACCTCAGTTCATGTCCTTCAGAACCAGAGCCATTCTTATCAGAACCAGTTACACAGAGAACCAGACTGATGCAATGCCAACACAGCAGCAGCATACAGCCTATAATCTGAAGAGAGCCCTTAGCCTGGCACCTTGCCCAGTTCTAAGATGGAGGGGCTCTCACGTGACTCATCATCCAAGATGACGACAACCATGCACGCTCCACCCTCCACGGTGGGGCACTCACGTGGCTCATCCTCCATTTTACCCTAAATGGCGGCATACTCACATGGCTTGCTGTCCGATCTCCAACATACATGCAATATAGTACTGTGGCAGGACTCCCCCCTCCCCATGATGAATTCTCCCATCGGCGCTGACAGACAAGGGAAGGGACTCTCAGGTCGCCCGCCTGGCCGCACCCCTCTCGCGGCACTTAGGTTGTCTTAGCTAAGGCTGCCTGTGTAGAATTCGGGTTAAACTCCCTCTTATGCCGTATGACAGACGGAGGAACTGCAGGTTGGGCTCACTCACGCTCTGTAGGCTTCCACCCGTGGGGCAACCAACACAGTCCTTCACACACAACACACCGAGTTTATTATGTTCCCACCTGCCCGAACTGTGGGAGCCCTGCCTGGGCCTTCCAGCCTGAGGGGTGATCGGTCCCTCCTTCCACTCCAAGAGTGGGCCTGGTTTTTGGGCTCCTGGTCCTCGGGGCACTTACCAGATTCCAGATTGGCACCTTCCCAGATACCACCAGTTCGTACCCTGCCAGCCTGGGTCAAAGAGTGGTCTGGGGGCTGAGCCTGCAAAGCCTGGGATGTTCAGGACCCAAAATCACCGGGGTGCTTGCGCCTCCATATCACTACTGGGCCCCACCAGCCGCCCCCGGCCACCTTCACCGGAGGCAACAGCCAGCTCGTGTGAGTTGCTTCCCGGTCAGGGAACCAAAGTGTTACGGAAAAGACGACTCAGACGGCCTCGGAGTTTGTGAAGTGGGGTTTATTCACACATGCGGACCCAGAGGAGATAAAAAATCCAAATTCTGGGCATTGAGCTCAAGCTGGAGTTTCCTTATATGCTTGTTACACAGGCAGAAGGAGGAGGGGAAGGAGTGCAGCTGCTAAAACGGGGGTTAGTGTACGACTTTGAGATAACTGCTTATCTGGGAATGGCTGCTATCTGGGAATGGCTGCTAGTCAGCTCTACCTAAGAATGGCTACTGCTCAGCTATGTCCTGTCACAAGACCACCCTATGTGGTTACTTCTGGTCTCTGAGTTTTAATACCTGCCTCAAGGGCCTTCCCTGACCTTGTCAGGTTTAGAAAGTGGCTCCTTTTTGTCCACAGCTTTTAAACAGTAGCTAAAGCTTTAAGTCAAAGAAAAGAATCTGAAACATAAGCAATAAATATTTGCAGTTTCTAATTGAGTAAGAAGATAAAAGTAATACTTTTATTCTCAGAAACTAAATAAATAGTTATTAAGCCTTCTTTGTATACTCACTTTGGTATATACTGGGAAGAAATTAAATAATATGAAAACAGCTTAAACACTGTGTGGGAATGATATTTAACTCCTCACCAAATGGCTGCTCATTTGTAAAAAACAAAAGCAATGTGTAAAGACCTAGCATAGTACCTGGTACTTGGTAGTTACTCAGTAAATGGTAGTTTTCCATTCTTCTTTTTATCTTCCTCAGAAGACTACCAGACATGGAATCTTCTGCAGCCCCTATTTTGTTAGCATTAACTTAAGTTCTTTTATTTGGACAGGTACTGCTCACATGATAGAGGCTGATGTCCTCCTTGCAAGTAATGGGTCAGACCATGGCCAGCCAATCATGGCCCATCCTCCTGAATCAAGCAGTGATAATACTCTACAGGAGTGGCTGACTGAAGTTGTGAAAAGCAATAAAGGTATCAAGCTGGATTTCAAGATGGTATTTGTACAAATATGTCAATCTTCTGGTTGTTACAGAATAACTTCGGTGGTGGGACAAAGTTAATATCCTCTTATGTCTAACTTAACTTTGCTCTTTATCTAAATTGAAATGGGGGCCCTGGCCAGGCAGCTTAGTTCGTTAGGGCATCATCTGAATGTGCCAAGGTTGTGGGTTCGATATCTGATATCTGGTCAAGGTTTATGGAGGCAACCAATGAATGCATAAACAAGTAGAACAACAAATCTGTGTGTGTGTGTGTCTCATCTCTCTCAAATCAATAAATTAAACAACAACAAAACTGTCCCTGATGATAATTATTTCTTTTAAATGTATTTTTAAACGGTTTATTACAATTTTGAGTATGTTTTTTATTGTTACGCCCATTTCTAAATGAAATTAATAGGAAAATAGGATGTGATACTCAGAAGTTTGACATACAAGTAACTATTTAGAAAAATACCTATTCTATAAAAACTAAGTTTGTGGTTCTTTCTAAAGATTTAGGAAAGTACTAAGCAAGAGAAATTTTAGGCAGTATTCTGCTCAAGACTTCCCTCTTCGAGTGATCAGCACGGCAAAACCTTCGGCAGTTCTTCACAGGAAACCTAATACTGATACAGGGAACAAGTGAGAATGTTGGCCACTGGTATTTTCAATCAGAGTTACATGGAATTTATAGAATATCTAGTGAGTGATAGGCCATTCTGCAATATTACAATGTTGATCTTCCAGGTTTTTCCTCCACATTTACTCTTCTAGAATTATTTTTGTCAAGTTCTAGAAAACTAAGAACTATAACAACAAAAGTTTAATTTTTTCTTAGTAAGGCTTATGTTTTTCTTAATATAGGTTTTTTTGTTCTTATTTAAGTTCTGGTTAAGGGAAAGCAGCATTACTTTTGCATTTGTATTCTACATAGTGGTAATAAAATATTTACATATAAAATGGATATGTGTATTAAATTCTTCCTTCATCATGTTCTGTGTCATAGCTTCTTATAGCACAGGCTTTACATTTTGGTAGACACTTATGCATGCTGGTGGAATTTCAGGTTGGGGGAGAAAATGCTATTTGACACTAGATATTGTCAAATGGAAAAACCAATGTTAAATAGCCCCATGTCAGCTTATTGAATTGAGAAAGCCTAAAAAGTTCTCACAACCTCTACAGACACCAGATTTCCTAAGAAATCAGAGTCTTTTCTGGAAGAGAGTTTCAGGGTTTCCCCCTACTGCACCCAGGAAGAGCACATCCCCGTAGGACTTGCAGACAGGTAAGCTTTGGAGTTACAAGTACAAGTTACTTGCTACTAAAAATGGGAAAATTTGTAGGGAGTACAATGTCAGATTCTTAGAATTGTGGTTTTTAACATGGTATGGATACCCTTCAAGGCAGAGAGCATTTGAGACAGAGAAATGACAGCATCTAAATTAGAGTCTGCAAGATCCGAGTTTATTACTCCACTAAAGTCTAAGGCATCCAATAAAAAGAATGAAATCTTACCATTTGTGACAACAAGGATGGGCCTAGAGGGTATTATGCTAAGTGATATAAGTCAGTCAGAGAAACCAAATAAAATATGATTTCACTTATGTGTGGAACCTAAAGAACAATATAAATGGACAACAAAATGGAAACAGACTCATAGATGCAGAGAACAGGCTGATGGTTGCCAGAGGAGAAGGGTTGGGGGACTGGGTGAAAAAGGTGAAGGGATGAGAAGTACAGATTGGTAGTTACAGAATAGTCATGGGGATGCAAAGTACAGCATAGGAATATAGTCAATGATACTGTAACAACATGTATGGTGCCAGTTGGTACTGGAAATATCGGCGGGACACTGGGTAAAGTATATGATTGTCTGACTCTATGCTGTATACCTAAAACCAATACCAACTAATATTGAAGGTAAACTGTAATTGAAAAAATTTTTTAAACACACACACATCCCCCCACCCCCCACACACACCTAGGGCCTCCATTCCAGGGGCAGAAGAAGGAGAAAAAGAGCTTACTACAATAGGAGGCAGAGTGAAAGGCTGCAGGCTGGTTCCCCTCTGGTTTTATGCACAGTATCCTTGCTCATGAATAAACAAGACCCAAGAAATCATGGGCTATCAGTTTCTCTAATTAAGTAGAGGGCCCCAACAGCAATGGAGTGAAAGCAGTAGAAAGCATAGGCCAAAGGATTTCAGTCCCTTAGGTAGAAAGACAGGAATGTGAGAAGAGGGTGCTGAATGTTTTTCCCTCTAGCACCCATCTCCAAAATTCTTCACTTCCCATTGCAGTTTTCATTAAAAGCTAATTTTCCTGAACTCAACATAGGTCTTAAATGTTTAGAAGTAGTTCAGAATCATAACTATAAAGTTTGTGTATATATTTTTTAAAAGGAAAAATTATGTAAGCTGACTAAAATATTATTGTTGCCCTGGCCAGCGTGGCTCACTTCATTAAAGTGTAATCCTGTAACCGGAAGGTCATGAGTTTGATTCCTGGTCTGAGTACATGCTTAGGTTGCAGGTTCA
The DNA here is from genome assembly GCF_004126475.2 of Phyllostomus discolor. Classification (NCBI taxonomy): domain Eukaryota; kingdom Metazoa; phylum Chordata; class Mammalia; order Chiroptera; family Phyllostomidae; genus Phyllostomus; species Phyllostomus discolor. The sequence goes on from NC_040905.2 coordinate 50,081,510, forward strand.
ATCCCAGATCTGGGCACAAGGCAACCCATCCATGTTTCTCTCCTTTCCTCTCTCCTTCCCTTTCTCTCTAAGGCAGTGAAAAAATGTCCTTGTATGAGTATAAACAAAATTAAAAAACAACTAAATCTTATTGTTTCCAAATCTCTATTTGTCAGAATTGATGTTGGGAAATAAAAAGAGTGAAGTTGCTTTTTTATTTAAAAGTAACTAAAATATACTTGTCCCTACTTTCCAGAAAATGTATTTAAAATAAAGGGGAAAAATGAAGTTTATAAAAGCCTTAGGGAAATTTTATAATTTTGCACTTGGCAATCATTTTCAGAAATGCGTTTGTTGTCCAGATTCACACAAGAATACATGAAGGAAAAAAGGTTCCTTTCTCCAAGGTCATGAGCCACTACTAGAGATGTGGTGCCTGTGTGCACTTTGAGTATTTTCATCAGTGTGAATTTGTAGGTTATGAGTTTCTCTGATTTTAAAACCTTATTTATATATTCTCTTATGAGTGACTGTATCTTTTTTTAAATTGTTTTTATACTGGGTTATCCTAATATGCAGTTTTGAAACCTCCATCTGTCCACAATTGTCATTATTTATACATTTATAGAACCTTTAAGGTGCCTTCATGAATAATAAGTCGGACATATTGCAAATGGCATATTGTTAACTTTCCTCTCTGGTGCTATGTGATCTTTGATTTTATTTAAATTCAGGTGTTGTTGTATTAAACTTTTTAAAAGAAAATCCTCACCTGAGGATATATTTATTAATTTTTAGAGATGGGAAGGGGAGAGAGGGAGAGAGAGGAAGGAGGGAAGGAAGGGAGGGAGGGAGGTGCGGGGACGGGAAGGGAAGGGAAGGGAAGGGCAAGGGAAGGTGAAGGGAAGGGAAGGCGAAGGGAAGGGAACGAGGAAGGAAGGAAGGAGGGCAGGGAGGAGGGAAGGGAGGGAGGGAGGTCCGTTACCTCCTGTACTGCACCCCGACTGGGGATCAAACCTGAAACCCAGGTTGTGCCATGACAGGGAATCAAACCTGCAACCCTTGGTGCACGGGATGCTGTTTCAACCAACTGAGCCTTCTGGCCAGGACTGTTGTATTATACTTTTGTTATGAATTTGAGAACATTAAAACCACCAGTCTAAAAGAACTTTTTTTTACTCTTACTTTATGAATATCTCTCATTGACAACAAACTGTATTTTCAGTCTGGCAGCTGTAGAACCGTCCATGGTGCTCTTGGAAAATGTGAAGAGGCATCTGAGGCGTCCTATGTGGATTAATGCTGATATTCTTCCCGGTCCGAATGGGAATAGCAGAGTAGTGGATGCAAAACCTTTTATAGACACTGTGACATCCTTCTTTCCAGACGTGACATTTTCCCTGGGTTGGACAACAGGATGGCATCCTGAGAAAGTCAATGAAGGTAATAATTTCAAAAATGTATTTCTTCTTGGTCAAATTAAAATATACTCCTAATATAAAAATACCTTTAATACAAAACAAAAAACACATTCCATAAAATATAAGAGTATAGTGGAGAGAAAGGTCTGGTCCTAAAGATGTGTGTATGGTTCTTCTTTCTATTATTTCAGATAGACACTGCATTCACTGGTGACATTCTGTCACCAAGCTCCCAAGAGAAATATTCATTTGCAAAGTCTAGAGTAATGAAAGCTGCCTCATTAAACAAATCCTGACTTGGTTTCTTTGAACTTGTAAAATATTCTACAGTCTTTGTTATCTTTGGACTGTGGAGCAAACTCCCTGTGTCAGATGAAAGATAAAGAAGTGGTCAGAAGAGCTCTTCAGTGGTGTGAGGCCGGAGGTAGCGGGGGTGTGGTTGAAGAGCACTTGCTCCCTAGACATTGGAGGGGGCTCCAGCTGAGGTGCTGGGACCTTGGTGCCATCACGCTCTCCCTGGCCTGACAGTGGAGTAGGAGGCCACGTGACTCTCCTCTGGGCTCGATCTCTTCTTCACATAGACCTACAGATGCATCTGATACTTTCAGCTTCATTTTCCTGGCTGACACTTATCACACTAATTCATCTTCCTATTTCTTCATATGTCCCTAGGTAGTGATTTCCAGGTAAACAGCCAGTGAGCAATCAGACGCTCTGGGACATCTGTCCATATGGTAAAAATTATAAACTAAGAAGGTATTCAGAACCTGTGGAGATGTTAGCCTTTATCCTGTGTTCAGGGCATTTTTAAAGTTACTTATTTGCTGTTATTGTTTTTAGATACAAAGTTTTTAAGTCTAACATAGTATTAGAATAACTGCTATCTAGTGAGTAGTGATGTTTAGGTTATAACCCCCTGGACCAACAATTGATACTATTGAGAGAAAAAAATAATGTTTTAACTTGATTCTAGTTTAATGTTCTAATCATTTAAGTTTTTATTAGTTTCATTTAAAAATGTAGCATTAAAATTTAAGGCGTTTAAAGAAGGTAAACTAGAAGTGATTTAATAACTTCCTTACTGATCCTGAACGCCTTTTAGTCACTGTTGAACTCAGGCTTTACCCTCAGGCTTGGGCGGGGTTAAACCAGCTCTGTAAGTCACCTTGGCGGTGAGGGTTTTAAGGCTGCTGTTCCCCAGTGGCGCTTGTTGTTACCAGCACGTGTTTTATCCTCTCTTACTTCTTAGGCTAGAAATTTGAGAAAAAAACAGTTTATAAGTTTATAGTAATGTATCTATCTTCTGTTAGCAATTTTTTCTAAATATAATATATAATTTTTCAGATTTTAAAGGAAATCAGATATTCTTCTTCTTTCATAAGAAATTTAGCTGCTAAACTAATATGTTCATGTAGGCTTTCTGTAAAATGTTCTCTCACTGACCAATACCTTTTACGACCTGCTTTTAATAGAGTTTAGGGTTATTTTAAAAATACAATTTTTTTCTGAAATTGTTTATAAAACAGTTAAGTGTTTTCCACAATGTTCTAAAATAATTTAAAACACACATATATAAAAGACAATTTCACCACTATTTCTATTTTAGGTAAAATGTATTTGAAATCTAGACTAGCCAGAAATTAAAAAATTGAAGTTAAATGTTACTTAATAAATTCAATAAAAAAGTATACGTAAATAAATTTTTAAAAATTGAAGTTAATTATTACTTAAACAGCTATTAAACACATAGTGCCCATCTTCTCTTGGTAAAGAAAGCTTAATTAACACAAATGGAAAATCTTAGCTTATAGAGACTATTAATGATGAGCAAGTACCTAAGAATCTTACAATCTTTAAAGGGGCCACTGTGTCAAAATTTGCTTTCTTTGCATTTGTCATATTAATCAGTTCTTTTTAATATTTAATTTTTAGTTAAATTTGCTGTAGATCACTTGTGGCACAATATTAAATTTAATTTTTATCTACACTTTCCACCCAAAATATTTTCTTGCATTAAGTGGTATTTTAATTCACTTTGAATTCAAATGGAAATTTATATGAATTACCCATGAATTTGCATATGTAATTTAATTTTTATTTAATTGACTTTAGTATTACAATTAGAAAAGTTAAATTTCTTCCTTTTCATTTCAGGCTACACTTGGACAATGGTGAAGGAGATGGAATGCATCTGTAGTGAACTCAATCAGCCTGTAACATTTCCTGTCAGAGCAGCATTAGTCAGGCAGTCTTGTTCTCAGTTACTCTGGCTGTTACAGAAATCAAACAGGTGTGTATAAGTTTAACCATACTGTGTGTGTATGTGAGTGTGTATGTGAGACGGAGGCAGAGGATGAAAACTGATTGTGTCAAGACAGTGTGTGTGAGAGAGAATGAACACTGACTCTGTAAGCACACAGATGCCCCCATTCGAAGGAAGCTTCTTAATGAACCTTAACATCTATTTCTGTTTTTTCACACAGTAGGTGGCCAGTGAATGTCACTTTTTCATTGTTATACATTCACAAAAAGGTAAAAATGGATAAAATAGTTTCCCTCTGAATTACATATTATAATTTCAGAAGTCTGTTCCATAAAAACTTTTGTCATTTTACTATGTAATAAAAATTAGTTGGACCATCTATTAAATGTTAAAATATATTATAAAGGTACAGATATTGAAACAGTTTTGATACTATTATTTTCAATAGATTAATCAGTAGAAGAGCAGGGAAAGTCCAGAAATAAACCCAAATCTATTATGGAACTTAGTATAGAAAATAGCTGGCATTTTAAGGCATTGGTGCAAAAGTTTAATTAATATCTCATGTTGGGTCAACAGGCCAACTATGTAAGAAAAACAAAGCACCTTTCCTTAATACTTCTTCCAAAATAATTTCCAGAAGAATTAAAGATTTAAACATCAAATATTAAATGCATAAAGAAAAAAATAGATAATTTTTTATATAGTTTTAGAATAATGAAGACCTTTCTTAGTATGGCACAAACCCTAGTGCTATAAAAGGAAAGTTGGATATATTTGAATACATAAAAATGGAAAGATTCTGGTAAAACTATCCTCAATACATTTGTCAGATGTAAAGAATTTTAACAAATAATGAATTTGCACAAATCACCCAGTAAAAGACCCAGTTTGATCATTTATACCAAATTGTAGAGAGTAAGGGAAGCAGACACTCATATATTAAAGAAGTACCCAAATTCCTGTGGACATTAAAATTTTACCAAATGCCTTGTCAATTTTTAATAAAATAACTGTATTTTCTCCCTATATCTATTAATAAAATAAATCATATTAATGTCTATAGTACCATCCTCACATTCCCAGAACAAATCCCGCCTGATCACAAATTATCACTTTTAAGGTGCTGCTTCGTTTTTATTGCTAATATTTTACCTAGGATTTCTGCATTTGAAAATGAGATTGCCCAGCCCTGATTGGTGTAGCTCAGTTGGTTGGGCATTGTCCAGCAAAGCAAAAGATCACTGGCTCCATTAACTGTTAGGGCACATGCCTGGGTTGTCTGCCATCCCTGATTGGGGCACATGGGAGAGGCGGCTGATCCATGTTTTGATGTTTCTCTGCCTCTCTTTCTCCCTCCCTTCCCCCATCTCTAAGAACAAATAAATAAAATCTACTAAAAAGAGAAAGAAAAGGAAGGGAGGGAGGGAGGGAGGGAGATTTCCCTGGCCAGGTAGTTCAGTTAGTTAGAGCTTTGTCCCTAGTGCCAAGGTTGCAGGTTCAATCCCTGGTCAGGGCACTTACAAGAAACAATCAATGAATGCATTAAATAAGTAGAACAACAGATCCATATTCTCTCTCTCTCTTTCTCTCTAAAATCAAAAAAGAAAGAAAGAAAGTGACATTGATCTGTAGCTTTTGTTTCTTTTCAGTTTTTAGGTAGCGACATTTCATTCTTTTTATGTGTTCTGAGATGTTAAAAGTAACGTTGAAATGGCCTGTACTTACCTTGGTAAACCCAACTGTGAAGCCAAGGTTTCCGTTCCCCAAACCTTATGCTTTGGGGAAAGCTTAAGTCATAAAAATCTTTCCTATTTTTTATATGGTAAATGGTCTACTTGGATTTTCTGTTTCTTTGGGAGTGAGTTTTGATATATTTATTGTATTTTCCTAGAAAATTGTTCATCTCATCCAGGTTTTAAAATTTATTTATACATAGATACTTAAAATGGTTTCTTATTCTTTTGGTTTCTTCTGTGTCTTTAAAATAATTTTCTATGTTGTTTTTTGAGCTTTTCTTCTTGCTTCTTGATTGAACTAGATAATGATTTCTCTCTTTTTTTTTAAGAGCTAGATCTTGGATTTATTTATTTTTCCAGTTTATGACTTACTAATTTCTGCCTTTTATCTTTTAAAACAATGTTATGTAGTATTTTATAATTTCTTGAGTTGGATACTGAAATTATTTTTTCCCATTTATATACATTAGTATATATGTTAATATAAGCATTTAAGACAATAACTTTTTTTCTGTGACCACTGCTTTAGCTGTATTTCATTGTTTCTTATGTGTAGGTTGTCATCACTGTTAAAAATATTCTGCAGCTGTGGCTTATTTCCTTTGACTCAAAAGTTGTTTTAAGATAAATTTGTTTAGGCATTTAGGTTGTAGAATTATTTTTTATTTTGGCTTTGTTAATACTTTTTTAGGTTTATTGCAATCAGATAATTTCTATATTATTTTTACTTTGTAAACTTTATTAATGTTTTCTTAATGGCTTAATATATGGATATTTGTATGAATTAATGTATTTTATGAGGATACTATATGGCTGTTACAAACAGAAACCTAAATTAACAATAACTTAAATAAGTCTGTTTTACAGTGATAGGGCCCAGAATCCTCTTATCCTTAGGTCATTGACCTCGTTTATACTTGGTCAGATTGATTATTGCCACATCTGAGGTTCAGTTGGTACGGAGGAGGGGAGAAAGAGAAGCTCAGGGCATGTTACTCTCCTTTAAGGACATGACTTAGAAATTGCACACACTCATTAGCCGTAACTTAGTCGTGTGCCTATACCTAGCTGTAGGTGAAGCTGGGAGATGTAGCTGTTATTCTGTCAAGTCTTGTATCTAGATAGGACTCGGGACTGTTATGTAAGAAAGAAAGGAGTAAACTACAACTTTGGTGACACATTAGCACACACTATTGGTTATGTTATATAAGTCTTTTATACCTTTTTGTTTGCTTTAAAAAATATTTTTAATTTAGGCCTTTGAATAAGTAATACATTCATGAAGCTCAAAACCCAAAGAATGGAGTTACACTGTGGAAAGCCTCTTCCCATTCACCCAGTTCTGCCCAACCTCTCTAACCACATTTGTTAGTTTCTTATACAACCACAGTTAGTAGTTTTTTTATGCATATGAGTGAATGCAAAGAAGGAGTCTTACTTTCCCTTCCTTTTAAAAACAAAAGGTAGCATATTACACACCTTGCTTCAGGTTTTGTTTTTTTTTAACTTAGCAGTATGTCTTGGATCTCTTTAAATGTTCCTTGTTTTTCCTTTCTAGGTGCATCATGTTTATGTATTATGTACTAGAATTTAACCAGCCTCATGCTAATGGGCAAAAAGGATGTTTCTAATCTTAGATATTACAGATAATGCAATAATGCACGACTTTTTGAATGTGTCATTTTGCATGTGTGCGAATATATGGCATCTTTAATATTTTGGCCACTTGCTCTCTTACCAACTAAGAGAGTTAAAGTTGCCAACTACTAAAATGTTTTTTCCTGTTCTCTCTTCTACATTTATAGTTTTTTCTTATTAAATGATCATGCTATGAACACTTGGTGCATATTCATATCAGTTTTATCTTTTTCTGTGAAGAAAAGATTTAAACTCTACAGAAGGATACAAAAAAGACTTGAGTAAATAGAAACATAAGGATTGTTCTTGGTTAGCAAGACTCTGCATCATTAAGATAAACATTTGATGAGATCACAATAAAAACACAAACAGGATTTTGTTTTGGAATCAGATGAACCATGTCTAAAATTCTTTTTTTTTTTTTTTACTTTATTTCTCCACATAGCTTTTCATCTGTGTTTTCAGCTTAGAAGTGGAAATGCAACCTGATATATTTATTTGTTTAGCCTCACCCTAGGACATGCTTATTGACTTTTTTTCTTTTAATTATATGTTATTGATTATGCTATTACAGTTGTCCAAATTTTTCCTCCTATGCCCATCTCCACGCAGCAACCCCCATTCCCTCAGGCAATCCCCACACCATTGTTCATGTCCATGGATCACGGGTAGGTTCTTTGACTACTCCATTTCCTAAATTGTACTTTTTATCCCCATGGCTATTCTGTAACTACCTATTTGTACTTCTTAATCCCCTCACCTCTTCACCCATTCCCCCAAAACCCCCTCCCATCTGGCAACCATCAAAATGTACTCCATATCCATAATTCTGTCTCTGTTCTTATTTGCTTAGTTTGTTTTTTAGATTCAATTTTTTTATAGATTTGTATATTTTGCTGTTTTATTGGTCATGGCTTTCATTTTCTTTTTCTTAAATAAGTCCCTTTAACATTTCATATGATAACATATAATTGGTCTGGTGATGATGGAACTCCTTTAGTTTTTTCTTGTCTGGGAAGCTCTTTATCTGCCCTTCAATTCTAAATGATGTATGTCCTGGGTAGAGCAATCTTGACTGTAAGTCCCTGCTCTTCATGGCTTTGAATATTTCTTGCCAGTCCCTTCAAGCCTGCAAAGTTTCTTTTGGGAAATCAGCTGACAGTCTTATGAGAACTCCCTCATAGGTAACTAACTGCTTTTCTCCTGCTGCTTTTAAGATTCTCCCTTTATCTTTTACCTTTGGCATTTTGATCATGATGTGTCTTGGGGTGGGCATCTTTGCATCCATCTTGTTTGGACTCTCTGTGCTTCCTGGACTTTCATGTCTATTTTCTTCATCAAATTAGGAAACCTTTCTTTCATTATTTTTTCAAATTGATTTCCAATTTCTTGCTCTTTGTCTCTTCTCTGGCACCCCTGTGATGGGAATGTTGGACCTCTCGAAGTTGTCCCAGAGGCTGCTTACACTATTTTTGTTTTTTTGGATTCTTTTTTCTTGTTGTTGTTCTGAGTGGTTGTTTTTTGCTTCTTTATGTTCCAAATCATTGATTTCATGCTCTGCTTCATCTACTCTACTGTTGTTCCCCTATAAATTGTTCTTTATTTCAATTAGTGTATCCTTCATTTCTGACTGCATCTTTATTATGCTGTTGAGGTTCTCACTAAGTTCCTTGAGCATCCTTGTAACCAATGTTTTGAACTCTGCATCAAATAGATTGCTTCTGTCCATTTTGTTTAGCTCTTTTTCTGGAGTTTTGACCTTTCATTTTTCTGGAGTTCTTTCAGTTGGGATATGGTTCCTTGTCTCCTCATTTTGACAGCCTCCCTGTCTTTCTTTCCATGCATTAGGTAGAGCTGCTATGACTCCCTTTTTTGGTAGCTTGGCCTAATGTAGTACGTGTCCTGTAGGGTCCAGTGGCATAGCCTTCCCTAACCCCCAAGCTGAATTCTCGATGTGTGCCCTCCGTGTGAGCTGAGTACACCCTCTTCTTGTAGTTGAAACTTGATTGCTGTTGGCAGATCAATGGGAGGGATTTACCCAGGCCAGTCAGCTGCAAGGACTGGCTATGACTACTCACCACCAATCTCCACCATCCATGGAGGATCATCTGTGCAGAGATGGGTGGTGGTATTCTGAAGCTGGGTAGGACAGAGTCTCAAGGGATTTCCAGAGAAGGGCAAACAGTGTTATCCAGGTTAATAGAGACTCAGATATACCACCTGCCTGCTGGTTCTGTGGCTCTGTGTGGGGAGGGCTCAGAAAATGGTCAATGGCCTTTGTCCACTTTTATCTCTGGAAAAAAAACTGTCCCTCAGCTCTAATCTTATTGCTGGAAAACTTCAGTCCCTCCATGTATGCCACTGGTGCCCTTCAAGCTGCTACCCCAGTCTGAGTAAGTCCATGTGTGGGTTCTTTAAGGGGACTGCTTGGGATTCCAGAAGTTTTTTTTACCGACTCAATCCTCACTTGATTTTGCAGCCAGAAATTATGGTGACTTATCTTCTTGGCACTGGAACCCTAGGCTAAGGGAATGGTGTGGGTCTGGGACTCCTCACTCTCAAGTTATCCCTCCTGAATTTTTATCCTCCACACATAGATGTGGGACCAGCCCATTCCATGTCTCTGCCCTTCCTACCAGCCTGGATGGATATGGTTTCTTTAATTCCATGGTTGTCAGACCTCCATTCAAATCGATTTCTGAGTGATTTGTCTTCTATATTTTTGTGTAACTTTGATGTGGTTGTATAGGAGGCAAGCTATGATTACCTGTGCTGCCATCTTGACCGGTAGTCTCTCTTTAAACCTCACCCCTTGCACACTCCAACGTTTCCATTGCTTTCTGAGCACCAAGACAATGAAATTTCTTTGACCTGTTTTATCTTCATGAAGAATTATGCCTTTATCATTAAAAGGTCTCTTTCTTGGTCTTAATGATTTTTTAAAATCTAAATTTATAGTCTTTTTTTGTTCGTCTTGAATAACTTTGCCTTATCCTTTGTTTGAAAAATAAATTTATAGTTTTATTTTTATTGACTTTTTAAAGGATGTTTTAGTCATTAAAAATAGTTTTAGAAAACTATTTTTCTAAAAGTTGCAAACTTTTAGAAAAGTTGCAAAAAACTACATCTTCTTTCCCCAGAAAATTGTTAACATTTTTGTATATTTACCCATTCTCTCTTTCTTTCATTTCCTTCCCCTCTCCCTCTTTCTCTTTTTATATTTTTTTCTGGCATGATCCCCATTAGCTGTTAGTACTCCAGTGGGTACCACCCAAAACAAGGACACTCTTCTATGTTACTATTATGAACCCCCCCATGAGGAAATCAGTGTTAAAGCAACACTGCTATGTATTCTACAACCAGCCACTCCAACAAAGCTTCTTACTTCTTTGTAGTCCAGGAAACTCTCCAAGGAAATGTATTGCACATTGTTGTCATGTCACATCAGTCATCTTCAATCTGGAATAGTCCTCAACTTTCCCCTCTCTCATATACTTGACAGTCTTAAAAGACTACAGGCTTTTTGTTATGAAAGATGTTCTCAATTCGGGTCAATCTAATATTTCCTCATGATAGATCTCAGTTCTTGCATTCTTGGTAGTGTCATCATGTACTTTCCTTGCCCCAATTCTCAAATCATCCACTTCTTCAAGAATCCCTGCTTGATTATAGTGGCAGATGGTATTTAGAAAGCAAAATCTGAGAGTTCAGTATAGTCATTGCTACTAGGGTGTTATTGCTTCTAGGACCTCTCAATAGACAGAGCTGGGAAATATATATGTATGCATACATACATCCATACACACACCTACACACATGGCTATATATATATATGTGTGTGTGTGTGTGTGTATATATATATATATATATATCCATTTCTGTACCCATCGGTGTGTGAATATGGTTTTGAACAACCCATGAGTTCACACCGACAATTCCAATTTCAACCCAGCCCCTCGGGGCTCTTTCTAGCCTCCCTTTCTGTGTTGTTAAATTCCTTATCATATGCTTAGCTACCTGGTTCCCATTCATCCAATCTTACTGTCGTCTTCTTTCAAATTAAGAATTTAACTTACTTATTTGTAATACAGATGTTTGGTCTTGCTTCTGTTATTTTTAAAACTAGTATACTTGCTATATGTATAGCTTTAAAAACTTTTCAGTATAATTATTTTCTTTTTTGTTTTTAATTTTGATAATTTGGGAAGTTAGTTTTTTTCTATTGGTTATGTATTACTGCTACTTCACAAAATATGCTTAGTCTACTTCTTTATAGATACCTGTTAATTTCTATGAGCAATAATAAAATTAGTGTATTTCTTCACTGCCTCTTGCCTAATTTTAGTTGACTGCACTCTTTTCCTTAATGTCCACCTTTGTACTTCATACTTAATGATAGATTGTCTGGCTGCAGAATTCTTGGCTCACAGCGCTTTTCCTTGAGGACTTTGAAAGGATTGCTCCTTTGCTTTCCAGTGTGCAGGGAATAAGGCTATTTCCACCTTGATGTGGAAAAGTGGAAGCCAGCCTGATTATTTTTTTGCCCTTATAAGTGACTTGATTTGGTGGGGAAGTATGGGAGGCTGAACGTAGAAAGGGCTCTTTAGACTGTGTATTGATACGGACCATTCTGTACCAGTTTTTTCAGGATATGATTTCCTTTTCAATATGTAGATTCAAATGTTCTTTTCTGTAATATTTCTGTGAATTACATTTTTATATACTTGTTCTATTGCATTTGTAACATTATGATTTCTCTTTTAGGGACTCTAGTTATGAATATTTAGATCTCCTTTGCTTATCTTTGTCATCATTTTCTCTTTGGTCTCTCTTTTCATTTAACTTATTTGCATTTTTATTTTACTTGCTTTTGTAATTTGTCTCTCTTTTCCTTACAGTATTTTCAACAATGTCTGTTCTCCTCGTATACCTTCAGATTTCACCTTGTTTCTGTAATATTAATTTTCCACTTCTTTCCTAAGTTCTGCCAATTAATATTCCATCTCTTGTCTGTTGTCTTGTAAACCTCTTCCATGTGGTCATATCTGTACTTTATGTTCTTTCTTCAAAGAGGCAATTGCACCATTTAAAAAATATTTGGTTGTGGTTTTCATCTGCTTTGTGGCATTCTTTTTGTTTGTTTGTTTTATATCTGTGTCAACTATTTGGTAATTGTTTAAAGATGAGGTTTCTATTACTCCATCTGCCATTTTTTTCTTGTATTTTTTTATTCTCTTGTATTAGATTTCTGCCAAATTTATTTTGATTACTCTGTTTTAAATAAAGTGACTTTTCCCTGGACCAGCAACTTATTTGAAGTTCACATTCTAGGGGAACCAGGACTGTGGTTCTTATGACCCAGACAGTCTTATGTGTGAGTTTGTTTAACCTTTAACTTCTTTCTAGCCAGTGAAGATAGGCAGCTGTGACATCTTTAAATAAAATCTTTCATCTGTCTCTTAAATATAAAGTTTTGGATTGCTGCAGGGAGTAGTCTTATTCCCTTCCTGTGTAAACTCTTTCCTTATCTCCACTGCTTCATGGGACCAAATGTAATCCAGGGAAGGTCCCACTTGGAGCCCTGCAGAGTATTTAGGTGGAATATGCCCCTCATCTGTAAGTGTCTTTTGTGGGCTTCCTCTGTAAACTGTGTACATGGGCAAACTCCGCCTCCTTCTATACCCACCTGGCCATCCGTAGTCTATTGCTACTGGCGACATTTTACCTGTTTTGTGATTTTCAATCTCAACTCTTTCTTAATTTCATTGAATATCATGTTTCTATTTTAATTCTTTTGTTCTTTTTGCTGCTTTGGGATGATTCTCAGAAGACAAAGGAGGCAGCGCTGATGTTAGCCTGCCATGTTCAAATAGGATGTTCCCACCGTCCCCTTTCTCTATATTCTGTCTCAGTTTTCTTATCTTCCATTTCTTATGTAGCCAGTCACTCTCTGAAATTTCTCATTTGAAGATCACACTTGGTGCAAGCCAAATGTTTAACCTCTGCAACATTTATTTAAGTACTGCGGTCATCCCCTTCATGTGACACTTCCTTGTCTTTTCCCTCTGTGGAATTGCACTAAGTGGGTTCTTTTAGTCTCTCCCTGGTTCTTCTTCTTTGTTGTTGTTGTTGTTGTTGATTTGTTTTCCTCTATTCTTAACTTTGGGTTTCTCTTAACTCCACCTCTTTCAAAATTTTTTTTAATATGAAAAGTAAAACAACAAAGCTTTCATGGAATATATCACTAGAGAATATCTTCATAACATTGGGGATGGGAAAGAATTCTTAACAAGATACAAAAATCACTAGCCATAAAGGGTAGCTTGAATAATTTGAATACATTACAATTCAGAAATTCTTTGCATCAGAACAAAGATACCATGAAGAGCATGAACAGGTTAGGCACAGATTCAGGAAGATTTCTGTAAGTCTGAAGGGCTCTAATACGACATTTATAAAGAACTATCATTTTGTTATTTGTATATAACAATTTATTTATTTCTTCTAATATTGAATGACCCATGGTTTGACTGTTACAGAGAGTGCTGCTAGGAACACTCACACACACACACACACACACACACACTTGCGCCTGCGTTTGGAAAGGTCCTACAGGAGGGAGTTCTAGGAACAGAATTCCTACGTCATAGGGTATTGATGTTTTCAGCTTTAGTAGATAATGCTAAACTGTTTGCCAAAGAAAGTGAATAAATTATAGCTACATGTTTCAACTTGGATAAATTTCACAAACAATATTCAACAAAAGAAGCAAGACCAACAATATTATATAACATGATTCCATTTATATTAAGTCCATTAACAGGCAAAAATTAAACATATTGTTTAGGGATGGACATATAGCTGGTCAATTAAAAAGAGCAAGGAGGTGGCTGCACAACAGCCATGGCTGTGAGGACCCCAGGGGAGAGGCAAGCTTGTGATGGGGCGGCTACAGAAAGACGCCCCTCCAGGTGTGGGTGATATTCTGGGTCTTGATTTGTTTTGGTTATACTGGAGTCCATTTTGTAATTGTTAAAATGTGCATTTATGTTTTATGCATTTTTCTATATATCTATAGTGCATAATGCAAAAGGCTTTAAAAATAAAACCTGAGAATTAATTTGAAGAAATACAATTTAAGATACACTTTGGCAATTTTATTTTTCCTCTTTCAGTTTAAATACAGCAGAGGGAAGATTAAAAGACACGAAATCACTTGGAAAGCTTTTCATTGAACCTCAGCTCATATCTGTGCCTTCTTACCAGTTTTGTCATGTGCTCAAATGGTGCTCATATAACAGTAGTAAAGATGTCATTTTAGCAAAAATACAGGTTTTCAGAGTAATTCTCATTTTTTCTTTTCTGTGTTCTCAGCCATGGTTTAAAAATTCTTTTTGATTTGTCATATAACACTGCTGTGGAAGAAAATCCAAAGTACTTTCCTCGGTTACACTTCCAGAGTGCTGTCACCATTAAGGACAGAGATGTGTCAATATAACAAGGATGTATACCTTGGTTAGACTATTTTTTATCATTACCAGAAAAAATGCTTTGGAGATTTCCCCTGGATTCTGACATGTTTATGGGGAAAATAAATATGAAACTACTTAACAGCTTTGCATTTCTCTAGACTCTGGTGCAATAAGGGTAATGTAATAGTAATGTCACTGGAAGAAATGAAAATATTACAATTTAAATAACATTAAAATGCTGAGCATAGTCTTATAGCCATAATAAATCTGCAGATATATAAATATGTATATATATGCATATATATATATAGTTATTGTTTTTTAATTCCAGAAATGGATCTAAATATACTCCATTTGGTATTCTTAAAGACATCTCTTGGCATTCTGTGTCTCATACAAAACCCCCCAGAAGGAACAGTGGGGCCACTTATAAGTGAATGTGAATGTTGGGGTCATCAGTGACATTTGGGTCTCTTCACAGTCCCTTCCAGTGGTGCTTTTGACTCTGGTCAGGCTACTGAAGAAACCCAGGGTAGAGCTATAGTTTTTATGGAGACAACCGATCCCTTCATGCACAGTACAGCTTCCTCAGTTCTTTTGTCCAAAACGTGGCTCATTTTCAGTGCTATCAGTCTGGGTTTCTAAAGCCATTTAACATTCCTATAATTCAGATACAGCAGGTAGCTAATTTTGCAATAGTAAGGTGATTTTTTTTTCTCTCTAGTTCCTTCAATATTGATGAAGGAATGAAAAGAAAGTATAATTCCACCATTGCTAACTGATTTTTTTATATGTGCGCATTTGGATTAGAGATAGATGAGAGTAACTATTTTTAGACTTATTGGAATTCCTCATTATTGTTTTTTATCTTTTACTTTTAACTATATAATTCTGGTGTGTGTGTGTGTGTTCTAATGCAGGTACAGCCTGACTATTTGGACTGGAAAAAATGATAACTATTCCATTGAAGATTTGCTTTGTATAAGAGACCATTTTGATAAAAAACGAGTTTTCTATGATATCTTGGAACCACAAAATAATGAATTTAAACAAGCCATTGGAATCAATGTCTAAGAAGAAGACTCTTCTAAATTATTCGTGGTTTGGTTTCATAATCCTTCTCTGCTTTGGTCTGAATTAATTACCAATAAATTATGATGATTGAGTTATGCTCCAATTCATCCAGTCAAGAAACACTTATTGAGTACTTACTATGATTTAGGTACATGTCCTTTTAATACTGTACTTAACTAAAAGATTGGGAAGAAGAGATTTCAGTGGGCCTAGTCTAATAGTAATTTAGGAAAATGATATTTTAAAACCCTTTATAAAAATAATTTTAATATACTGAAGATAACTGAAAGAATCCATGTGCCATAATATAGGTATGAGTCACATTTTGTGGGCATTTACATTCCAGAGATTCCAAAAATCTGTGGCACCCTCTTCCCATTTTCCTGGAGAACCGGCATTTCAAAGACTACAAAAGAGCAAGAAGGCTTCAAAAATGTTTTTAACTATCACAGGGTTGAACAGCTTTTTCATAACAGAATCAAATCCACTTACTGAAAACAATGTAAATTAAATCATATGGATCTAGAATTTCCATATTGTTGGGAGCATGCTGAGTGCTATGTATGTCTTTGTTTTCTTTGTTCCAGTCATTTTATTTTCTCGATAGTGAGAAGCATAGTTATCAAAATACCACTGAAGAGCACTGAATTTTAACCATGGTAATATATCATAGGATTTTCAAGTTTCTCACCAATACCACCTCAGTTCAGGCCCATGTTCTGCTCCTAGAATTTCAAAAACCGGCTCTTCATGACCTCATTCTTCACACTTAGAGATACCCTGAACATTTCTGCTGAAAAAAAAATTTTAAAACACCTCTTTGTTTATGCCAAACCAAAAAACTCCAGAGGCTTCTTAAATTCAACTGTATGGACTTTATTCTTTCAAGGCCCTCCCTAATGTACTGTCACTGTAAGAGTCACACAGTGTCCTCCAGCCCAGTCCTTCACTTCAGAAGTGCCTACATCACTGGTCTCTAGATCTTCCTTTAACAGCTAACTTTATTTAGTATTGTTCACTAATCGTGTCGTACAAGTTCTCTCCTCAATTAGATTATAAAGTCCTGCATGGTAAGGGAGCACTCTTACCTGTCCTTCACAGTGCTTGGCATAGGCCTGAGCAAGGTATTTGGAGAAACCTTGCTTCTTTGATTTGCTGAAAAGTAGTTTACCAATAACAGAATTTGACTTTTTGTTTATCAACCATTTTCTCCCAGAGAATAAAGTGGTTCTATTTAGAGAAAAGAGCTTGGGTTTTGAATTCAGACAGACTTCTCTTACAGATAGCTGCCCTCTATCCCTTACTAGCCATAGATTTGGGAAAATATTTAACTTCATTGAGTCTTGGTTTCCATATTGATGAAATGGGGGTAGAGGGAAGGAGAATTCTCTTGTAGGTTGTTGTGAAGTTCGAGGGAGACTCGTGTGATGGAGGCGTCTAGATCAGTGCTTACCACACAGCAAGGCTCGGATCCATTGCAGGTGGCAGCAGCAGTAAGAGATATAGTACGAAACACTGTAGATATATAAACACTTAAAAGTCATATTTCCACTTTAAATTTTAGCTCCCACATTTAGCACTATTTGTAAAATGACACCTAAAACTTCACTTTCTATCATTTTTTGCCAAAAGCAAAGGGCACAATTTCATAATTATAAAATTTAACAACTGCAAGAGAGGATTGCTCTTAAAATGACAGTAAATATATTTAATTTATAATTTTTATTAAATGACCATGCCTTTATAAAGGGAGTTGAATTTATAAATGAACTGCATTTTGATAAAGATTGAAATAAAAGTCTTTTGTCCAGAGGATTATTTTTACTACTTGATTATTTTACCCTTGGTAATACTTTAAAAAATATTAGTCTTAAGTAAAATTCTTTTATATTGAGAAATATATCAACTGAGTGTCAGATTAAGATCTAAAGGTATGTTTTAAAGTGTTCTCAGAAACAAAAATATGTAAAAGAATTAGAAAACTACTCATTTGAAAATAATAATTTTAATGGCTATTCATGTGGAAAAATATGATCCTGACTTCACACCATACACAAATAATAATTCCAGTTGGATTCTGGGCCTAAATGTGAAAACTAAAACTACAAAGCATTTAGAAGAGAATAAGGGGGAATTTTTTCATTACTTTGGAGTAGGCAATGGTTTTTTTTTTAATTTTATTTATTAAGTTTTAGAGAGGGAAGGGAGGGAGAAAGAGAGAGAAATATCAATGTGCGGTTGCTGGGGGCCGTGGCCTGCAACCCAGGCATGTGCCCTGGCTGGGAATCAAACCTGCGACACTTTTTCGCAGCCCGAGCTCAATCCACTGAGCTATGCCAGCCAGGGCTTAGGCAGTGTTTTTTTATAACACAATAATAACCGTGAAAGAAAATGATTAATGCGCTTTATCAAAATCTAAAATTGCTCATCAAAAGACATCATTAACACATTCGGACAAATGGCTTATACTCCAAATTTGCGAAGAACTCCTACTAATTAATTTTGTAAAAGCTGCAAAATATGTATATTATACTATTTATGTAAAATTTTATGTCTTTATCAGCATTTATATATAGGAAATATTTGAGAAGTTTACACGCACAAAGTAAGTAAAAGATTTAAGTACCACCCATTTTCTCCCTTCAAGTTCTTGACTCTAATGTATTGACTTTGGGATCCCATAACATTTGAGCCTTATTTCCGAAGCCTGGCAGAGTAGTCCTATCCCCAAAGCAACTTTGGTTTGAGATCCAATAGTTTAAAAAAAAAATCAGAGCTTTTAAAAGGACAGTAGTTTATGTTTCTGTAAGAGTGATATAATTGCTAATAATGAGATATATGCTCATCTATCCAGGGGAAATTACTAAAAGTTATTTAGAACAGTTTATTTGCTTGTTTGTTGGAGCTAGGGTCTTCGATTTTTTCCTTATAATGAAAAAAATTAAGTACCTAATGAACATACAGAAAAACAATGCTCTTTCACCTTGAAATTTAAGATGTGAGCTTATCTTGTTGGAGCATACCACGTGTTTACAATCTTACATTCATGAATCAATGCAAGGAAAATAGTTGAGTGTTAAGAACTTCTTTATCTAGAAAATGTTAGTATTATGTAATGAATAAGTAAAACCAAGAAGAGCTGATAACCAGGTCTTGGAAGAAGCAGGGCAGGATCCAGGAGCTCTTGGGACCTCAGTAGCGGGAGCTCTCGGGCCTTTGCTGTAGTGTTCCACATCACTCTTTTACTCTTCACTGTGACTGCTTGTTTTCTTTGTATCCACCATCCTTTGGTGCAAAGACCATAATTTTGTTTAGTCACTTGTGTCTTTTGTGACGGAGACACATGACTTTAGGACTCAGTAGGAACTCTGTGGGGAAGGAGGGGGACAGGCCTCTACCTAACTGATGTTTTTGTGCTATAGCTGTGCCAATAATTCGGAAATGATTCCTGCCCCAAGGATCCACAGTCTAGTAGAGAAAGAGAGACCTGTAACAATAAGTTGTATATTTGCTATAACTCCTATGATAGAACTATACACCAGGCTTTGGTGTGGAGACGGCAGTCTGTTCTTGATAGAAACACCTAAGATGTGACTTGAATGATGAATATCCACCAGGTAGACTTAAGGAGGGAAGGGTCTTTCAGGCAGAGGCACAGAAGCAAAGGAACTCTACGTGGGAAAAAAACCTGATCTGACCTGTTAAAAAAAATAAACAAAAAAAACTCTGTGGCCTTGGACAGGTAGCTCAGTTGTTTGGAACATTGCATTGATAGATCAAGATTGCGGGTTCAATCCCTGGTCAGGGCACATACAAGAATCAACCAATGAGTGCATAAATAAGTGGAAGAAGAAATCAATGTTTCTCTCTCCCTTCCTCTATCAATAAATAAAAATTTAAATAAATTTTTGGAGGCACCACGCTGAGGCAGGACATTTAGGCCGGGGCCAGATTCATTTTCCATGTTAAGGAGTATGCTCCTTCTCTTAGGCCATGGGAGTCTTCACACCGGTTTAAGTGGGAAAGCGTGGGAAAGGTGGTTATCATGGCAAGAGAAGGCAACTTGGAATTATCGAAGTGCAAGGAGATGAAGCCCTGAGTTAAGGTGGTAGCAAAAGTGGATGGGAAGGCTGCAGAGGCAGAAGGAAAGTTAAGAAGAAAGAACTTGTTAAGAGTTTTTTTAAATACTTGGATGGAGAAGATGGGGGAGAAGGAATAACCTATGTATTTCTGGCTTGAGTAACAGGTCAGGTGGTGCCACTGACCCAAACAGCATAGGACAAAAGCCAGGTGTAGCTTCATTTCCCAGTGATAGGTTGATATTGCTAATTTATACCAACTTGGAAAGAAAAGGGAAAACCCCATCTGCCTGTCCCTGAACTCACTCACCTCCCATTCCAACTTTAGGAAGGATGCTCCTTTCCTATTTAATTTTACATTTCTTTTTTTTTAAAGATTTTATTTACTTATTTTTAGAGAGGGAAAGGAGGGAGGGAGGGAGAGAGAGAGAGAGAGAGAGAGAGAGAGAGAGAGAGAGAGAGAGAGAGGGAGAGAAACATCAATGTGCGGTTGTTGGGGGTTATGGCCTGCAACCCAGGCATGTACCCTGGCTGGGAATCGAACCTGGGACACTTTGGTTCCTAGCCTGTGCTCAATCCACTGAGCTATGCCAGCCAGGGCTTAATTTTACATTTCTTAAAGGGCTCTCTCACATAATTGCTATTAATACTTTACTACATATTTTTAAATAATTTTAAATAATTAAATAATCCCCAGTCCCACCATCAGAGTAAACAGCCAGGTCTTGAAAGGTGCTCACCCAGCCTCCTGTCTGATGAGGAGGTTCTTTTGTTTCTATGCTTCTGTGTGCTTGAGGGACCAGCCTGGCTAAATCTGGTGGCTGCGCTGTTCTGGGTTTGGTTGGTGCTGTTCATGCTCATCAAGACGGGTCATTGTCCCTTCTATATCCTTTCCTTGGGGTGAAAGAATGTAATAAGAGTTCAAAAAATGTAATTGAAACATTGGCTGTTGAAGCAGAGCCTGTTGCTACTTTGTGAATTAAGAGCTAAAAACAAAACAACAAAAAACAACCTCTGGACCTGCGTACATATCTGATTCCTGTTGCAAACATCTGTGACTTAACATGGGGAGGCCAGTGATATATTCTACTTAACACAACCAGCTCAAACCACCTCAGCCCCCAGTGTTCTTAGGATTAATAGATGACTGCAACCTCTCCTTCCAATAAAGTTTTAATCCTATTATATTTATTTTTTCATGTTAGTATGAGAATAGCAGCAAAAGATTCTTAGTTTTCTGTTTACTCAAAGTAACATATGTGGCACAATTTCTCTTGAGGGTATGCTGAGATAGTTATCATTAGTATTTGAGATAAATAAAAGCCAGTGATAATCAAAATGGAAATTTTAAATCTTTATTGATACACCATTTTATGAACTAATCTATTAACATATTCTTCCAACCTGTATCCTTACAACTTAAAGCCAAGCACTTTTCTCAATATTATAGCTTGCAAAAAGGGTTTAATTACCTATAAACATCAGGTGCAATTCTAAATTCTGAATCAAAAAATATTTCTAATATAATTAATATTCATGTTCTTCAAAACATTAAATGGAACACCTCCAGTTTTTTTGCAAATAAAAGCCACAAGAAATTAAATAATTACTATCTACATTACAACTTGCTTATACCCAATTACTAAGAAAAGCATCATCCCAATTGCTAAGATCTCCGCTTACTGACAGAAGCAAAGAAGTTGTATATGACATCACATACACTCAGGTTTTGTAGTTTGATTTATTCTTTGTTGTAAACTGCTAGGTTGAAATAAGGATTCTTTGCATAAACACTATATTTTGAAATTGTATAGCTAAGTAATTTTATAATATTTTATAATAGCAGCATGGTATTCTTTTATTTTGTTAAAAATTATTCACAGGTCCTAAAATACTACATGATTGGATTATCACACTAAGGAAATTATCCTTATATATCCTCATTATAGAAATGTCTAATAATTATGTATCAGAAATAAAAAGATACTGTTTAATATTGGCTGAATATTTAGTACATTTTGTAATTAAGTTTCTACTGGCTTTCTTAGTTTTAGCTAACCTAAGCTAATCTAATAATCAGCTTTTCTTTTCTAAAATGAAGCAGGCATTTAGTTTCTAGTTGTGAGTAAATCTCAAACTTTTGGTTGTTTTTAGAAAGACAAAGATAATTTGATGTAAGTCAAGAAGAATGCTTTTTAACTGTAAAACGTCTTCCTATTGGGAACCTGTGGATAGGCTGCAAAAAGAGTAACAGGAATTAAAAGATATGGAGAAAGAAGAGCTCCGTAAGATAACATTTTTGTTTCAATGTTTAAAAAACAAAACAGAGCAAAAACAGCACACACTGGGCACAGAGCATCACTAGCGTGTATAACTCTAACTTGCCGTTGCACACGAATTAAGCTGACAACAGGAGTATTAGCTACTCCAGTCTACTATAATGGTTGACAATTGAAATTTTAATTATATTTTCATCTACCTGCAGTCAACATTTTAAAAGAATTAGTTCATTCTTTCTTTGTAGCTTAAACTTGTAGATCATAGAACACTTTATAGCTGTTAGTGGTTTTTTAAAATGCTTTTGGCATGATGGAAAACTACAATCTTATTTACTGACTTGAAATGTTAAAAACAAGTGACTTGAAGATACTGTTTCCTACTAAAATATTTGGCAAATCTGAAAAAAATTAGTCATCTCCAACACATGTGACCTTCTTTCTTTGTTGATTTTTGTTTAAATTAAAAACTTGGACTTGGAGGTTTTGAGAAAAACAGCTTTAATTTTGAGAGAATTCCCTTACCAGAAACTATATTATTACTAGTGTCCACAGTGCCTACTAGGAATCACAGTGCATGTCAATCCCCCTAACCTTTGTTGTTTAGCCAATTACAAGATTTTAAAAAATGAACATTTGAGATTCCTTTTCTATTTCCATGTCTCTTTGATGTCGACATTTGAACAAAATGTGTTTTCTAGCTATATCTTAAAAATTTACTAATTGCTTAATTTGCTCTGTTTGCAATGACTGTCTCCTTAACAGCATTTTTTTACTTTTAGGGAAAATAGGAACTGTTGGCATAAGCACTTTCTGACCACAAGAAAGAAGGCTGGAGATCTTGTTAACACTGACATCTGAGATGGGAGGGTGAGGATTCACATTCAAGGGTGGCAGAAACCCTGGTCTGGTCTGGGTGGTGCTGTGATCCAAAGGGAAAGCTCCTGAGCCGCGCCTTTCTAAAACTGCATGGTTTCTCCTGCTCAGGGGGCCTGGGGGGATATTCTCCACCAATTCTTTGGAACCTGACAACAGGGATGGAGACGGTGAGAGGATCTTTTTCTTTGCTGTAAGACCTTTGCCATCTTCTGAAGTTGTAGGGATCAGACCAGCCGAGAGCTGGGAGTCAGAGCTGTAGTGATTGGCTCCCGAGTTTCTTTTCTGAACTATACTTTTTAAGGTGGAAGCAAATATTGTCTGGTTAGAGTCTGGGTCCTGGTCAATGGGGATTTCAACACATTGCTGACTTCCTTCTGAAGAAAATGACTGATAATTTATTTCTTCATATGATGTCTTCCTTGAGCTGGCCTGATCAAAGGCTCTTAGCAAATGTGCTGTGTCTTTTATGTCAATACTTTGATGCCTAGTAATGAATCGCTTGGAAAGTGCCAGCCCATTGGTTTTGTAGGATAATTCTTCCTCTGGAGTAATATCCTGGAGCTCCTCTTGCAAAGAGGCTACTCTCTTCTGGTGCATTAACAAGGGTGGGGGTTTGACCCAGGGTGGAGCCTGGGGTGGCTTGGGCCCATTAAGGGCCACAGCAGGCTTCCTCCCGGGGGAGCCTGGGTCCCAGGTATCATCACGGCTTCCTGAAGGCTCCATATCTTTAAAGCCAAAAAGTGTCGTTTCAGTTTCAGAAGAATATGAAAGTGGCGATGAGGCTGTTTTTATGTCTATTTCTGAAGGAGTGGCACAGGTAGATGGGGAATGATACCCATCTATGTCAGAAGGAGGCATATTTAAGTACTGTTGGGTGGTGTGCCTGCCAGAGGGCGATTTTGCTGTTGTTATGATAATGACCTCTTTTCCCTTTGCCTTGCAAGCACTGAGTAGAACTTGCAGGGTTTCCCTATCTTCCGAATTGAGAGCATAGACAAGGGCTGAGTAACTCGAATGGTCTTGCAGGCTGAGGTCGGCCCCACTCTCCAGGAGCAAGGAAACAACTTCAGGACCAGCTTTTTCTAAGCAAGCATGCATCAAGGCAGTTTTCCCAGATTTGTCCTGTATGTTGGGATCAGCATTGTTTTCTAACAGGTATTTAACCATTTTGGCTTTACTGACGCTCTGATGATCAACATGTTTAGTCTTACAAGCAATCATTAAAGGTGTTTCCCCACGGTCATTGCTCTCATTGATGTAGGCGCCACCTTCTAGCAAGAGTCTTGTGAGGCGAAGCCGGCTCTGGTGAACTGCTTTGATCAGGGAATTCCCATCACTTGAAATTTCTACACCTTCCTCCATCTTCAGAAGTCAGAAATCAATACCTGTTTATCAAAGAAGATGAAGACCAAAAGATTAGCCAGAATCAATAACCCGATTTACGTTCATGCTGTTACTGGCAGTGTCTGAAATGTGTATAGAGAAAGAGGAAATAAATGAGACAGTTATTAATAAATACAGGGCAAAATAGTGAATTGAAGAATAAAAAATTTTAGAGTAGTAACAAGTTTTTGGAAATCATAAACTAAAATTTACTTTCAGAATCTTCACTGAATATTTATGCTTTAACACCAGGCTTGTACTTCCCTAAATGCCACAGTAATTAAACAGTAATCTACTTATTTTACAGTTGTGAAAAATGTTTTTAAAATAATACTAAAATGCAAATTGAAGCAAAAAGCCAAGATTCTGTGTCATTTCAACTGAGTCAAATAGAGTACAGCATGTTTATGGTAGCATACCATAAAAATGTCCTAGTTTTAAATTACTACTTAAATGTGCTCTTTAGTTAAATAATGCAACTATTTCTAGATTTTAAATTTGAGGGACATTTCAATATTTTTAATTGATTTTTTAATTATTGTTATTCTATTACAGTTGTCCCAATTTCTTTCAATGTTTCTTTTAAAGGATGAAAAATTACTTGGGCTACGAGATGTTGAAGTAACTGACACAATGTCTGGAATTCACACTGAGAGAGAAACGGCGAGAATGTGACTCACTGTTTTTCTTGAATCCATTATTAAAATCAGACACTGACTATATTACGGGGTTAGCGACACACTGCTGAGTTAAATTTTGACAGCAGTACATTTGCTCTGAAAAAGGAGTTTTCTGGGCTGGACACATGAATGAAGACAGACTATAAACACTTTACTTTTTTATCAGGCAAACTGAAAAACATTCATTTATTTAGTTGTTTATTTAGATAATTTAGGTTCAAATTCCTTCAACAGATAATTCTATTAGTTGATAAAAATCATATCTTTATCTAGAGCTGAGGAAATGTGTGTCTTTTAACAGTCCTTAGAATTAGGGAGAAAAAATCAAATAGAGTTTATATAATATCTAAATCTATTTCATTTAATTAGGTAGTTTCTTAAATTGAGAAGTATTATTATTCTACTAACATACTTTTAAAACTGAGAATATGGGACAAGAAATTCTACTGGATAACAGAACAGATAAAAAATATAAGGGCCTCTTGACAGACAGAAGAAGAGATGAAGAGAACAGAAAGAAAATGAAGACAAAGGAGAAAGACAGACATGACACAGAAATTAATTCACTTGTTAAACAGCTATGCATTCCTCATACGTGCTGGGCACTGTGCTACAGAAGTGCAACCCAGCCCTGAAGACCTTACACAGTTGTTGGGAAGAGATCTTGTAAAAGCAGATGGTTATGAGTCAAAGCTGTGAGAACACACAGGCTGGGGTGGCTTGGGGACTCGAGGGGCTGCACAGAGCCCAGTTATTTGAGATGGGTCATGAGGACTGTGTTAAGAGTTTGACAAGCAGACAAAGAAGTAAAAAAGAAGTAAAGAATACTCCTTGTAAAAAAAAAATCCTAGAGGCTTAAAGTAGCACAGTTATTTATCATAAATCAGGCTCTATTTACCTTCATATAACTGAACTTTAGGAAAATATTTTAGCAGGTGGTTATAGTTAGGGTAAATATGGCAGAACACACACGTGTCTAATTTTGCCCCTTCCTGAAACTCCCTAAAACTAAAGAATTTTTTAAAAAGACAAACAAGGATAGCAGGGAGAGGAAAGAAGAAGAAGGAGACAAGACATTTTGGAAGCCAGAAGCAGAGGGGCCAGTGGTAACTGACTCAGCCAACCTGAAAAGCTGCGCTTCAAGTCATCGGTGGTAGAGCTGTGAACTAGTAGGCCCCTGCACACTGCAGAATCCTTGAAAGAGGCAGTGCAGAAAGCTCTAGAACTGGGGTGGGAGGGTGGAGAGCACAGCTACAATAAGAAGGACTAGGTGAAAAGCTATTGGAACAGCAGTGAGATCCCTAGGTCCTTGCTACCCCAAGAGTGATCCCATCCTGGACCAGCACCAGCAGCATCCCCTGAAGCTTGTTAGATGCTCAGCATCTCAGGCTCCACCCCACATCTGTTGGATCAGAGCCTACAACATGGCTCCAAGAAAACTGGCAGCCATACACTTATCCTTCAGGCAAAAATTGCTATAGTCTCATCTCAAGAATCCGACCTGATGAAGAGCAGATGCTTAAGAGCACTGACTATGGGTTCTCCCCAGCATGCCACCCGAGTCATCCTACAGTGAAGCTTCCAGGTGACAAGTCTCACTGATGGGCTTGAGACTTCTCATTGGCTTTTAATGCAAGCCTTTTAATCGTGAGCAAGTCAAAACAAAAAACAAACCAAAAAGCCTCTTACGTTAAAAACAGAACAAATAGAAAGAAAAAGCAACCTCAGGGAGACAGATATTAGGAAAATGAAAATTGCCAAAGCTCATTATTTTCAAAGGGAGAAGATGTTGCAACCAAGAAACAAGAATAAGATTCCATGAAACAAAAAAGACTATTCAGAGACTATAAAAAGAACTTCAAAAGATAAAAACATGATACAAACTATAAGACTAAATAGAACAGTTGGATGATAACATTGATAAAATCTCCAGCAGAGTTCAGCAAAAGGAACAGAAGGGGAAAAAACAAGAGAATTAGAGGACTAGATCAGGACATCCAACATCCAACTAACAGAAGTCCCAGCAAGAGGAAATAGTGGGTGTGGAGAGGGCAGGAGAGCAGGAGAGGAAACGGTCAATGAGGTCAGGAAAATTTTCTAGGTTTGAGGGGCATGAGTCACCAAATTGAAAGGACCCAATTAGAACATAGCATACCGAATGGAAAAAGACCCTGAGCATGACACATGGTTATACATTTCTAGAACACCGAAAACAGAAAAGATTCCAGAAACTTGTGGGTGGGAGATGGGGAGTGATGAAAGACAATGGAGGACCGTTTTTTAAAATCTGAAGGAAAAATGATTCCCAGCTTAGAATTCTGTATCTAGCCAAACCGTCAGGAATTAGAATCTACTGATGGAAGTAATCTACCAAGGTGAAATAGTAGAACAAGAAAGAAGAAATGAGATACCAGAGGCTAGAAATTATTAGAGAGGAGAGACACTGAAAATCCCCGGGAAGCTGGTGAGAGTAGCTGTCAGGGTGACGGATATGCAGACGTCACCTCCGAGAGCACACTGCCACGTCACCATCTTGCTAACTGAGGACCCCATGCCCAGGTGAGCCTGCCCTCAGCTCTTTAAGTTACTTGCTTTGTCCCAACCACATCTCTGGTCTCTCTTCGATGCCCTGCTTTCTGGGGCAACCCAAGGAACTCATCTCAGCCCTGCTCAATGGTTCTGCTTTGACCCGCTCTGCGACCTGGGGATAAGCCATGGTGAGTTTCGGAGGAGAAAGAGTAAACACCCATTCCCTTTGGATACCCAGCACTACACTAGAGCTCTGCCAGTAGCCCTGCAAGGGCGAGTCCCAGGTTTCCCAAGACTCGCTTTTGACCTTGCCCAGAATGGGCTGTTGTAAACCCTCAGGTATGCTCAGGTGAACTAAGATCCAGGGACTCTTCACCTTATCTTTTCCTGAGCTTTCATCATATACAGGGTGGAACAGAAGTAGGTTTATAGTTGTTCGCATGGAAAATAATACAATGACTGATAATTCATAACACAAGAACAAACTGTGTTTTGCGTACTCACTGCTGTAAACCTACTTTTGCCCCACCCTGAATTAGCAACATTGACCTTCCTTTATTCATCCAATTTTGTGCTCACTACTCAGTTTTTCAAAAATAAACAATTTATTTACCTAAAAGTCATACATAAATGGGACACTAAAGAGGAAAAAAGCAAAGGGAATGATTAGTATGAAAATTATGAGAATGTCATCTCTTGGGGGCAGGTGTTGTAGAAAGAACAACACAATTTGGGAGGGAGACACCAGGGGCTTTTAAGGCTCAGGTAATGTTCTGTTTCTCAACTGTGTGGCATGGATATAGGTGTCCATTTTATTATAATTTTTTAAACAGTACATATTTCATATACTCTTTTGTATGATACTGCTCATCTATTTATTGTAAAGCGGAACATGTATACAGAAAAGAGTGTAGCGTTTCTGTAGGATATGTTTCATAATTTAGTTTTATAAATGGTCATATTAGGTCTTCGATTTTACAACTTAGCTCAGTTTTTGTGGTTTTATCAATAGTATGTATGCCTAGGCTTTCGAGGAGCTTCAGATACTAAGCTCCTGAAAAGCGGTATTCAAAAGAATATCGTTACTCATTTCCACGTCAGTGTCATTCCTGATGCTAAGTAAAAATGCCTCATATACACATACATAAATACGATGAAAGTGAATGCTGTGATTTTATGTTATGTAAAAGCTATTCCAGAGGCTGACATACCTACAACTCAGGAACTTAGGAATTTTAGGGTTGGTTGGTGGATCCCAACTCAGAAGTCTGTTCTGAATGCAAAGCATCTGAAAAGAGCTCACGTGAGACAGTGGTTCAAAAGAAACCTTCTTTTAGCATTTTTCATACACAAATGTGTCTGGTAAAGCAACGGGGAATTAGAGAAATGAGCTGGAACACAACATCAAGTATAGAAACGACTTAGTAACTGCAGTTCAACAAGAGGACAGTATCAATGTAAAAACACCTTTGACCAAAAGTAGCATTTTAGAAACATATTCAAATGAGAGTAAGTTCTGAAATACCACATTTCAATATTGTACTCTCACTTAGTTTTTAATATTTGGGCCAATCTTGTTTAAAAAAATTTTTTTGCTTACATCACATTCTAGTCTATAATTCTTCTTCCCCCGCCCCCCGCCCCACTGTCCCTTCCTTTCATAAAGTCTTACAAGAAACTTTAGGAGACTTTCGAACCTTTTCACCTATTCTCATTAAAAGCCTTTCTCTACTACTCTAAACCTGACTACTTTCTGTTATAACTTTCCTCAAGTTTGGCAACAGGAGGTTCTGGGTGATGAAGGGGGGCTGGCCATGTGCTGCCCACTGGGGTCCCTGCCTGAGGGGAGCAGCACCATGCCAGTCCTGTGGGTGGGGGTGCTGTGGGCTCCGGGGCCTCAGAGAAGCTGAGCCGTGGCACCACTAGCTCCAGGCAACTAGTGAATCGCTGCCAGCGGCCGTAGGCAGACCCCCTGCCCCAAGAACTGGAAGATGCTCCAGAAAAACAATTCCTTGAGGCTTACCCTTTGTTCATTATAAAACCCCATGGACTGCTCACTATTTAAACTGTTCGCATTCAGTAGAGCAGTTCTAAATTCTTTTGTCTTTAATTTTTTAAATTGAATTTATTGATGTGACATTGGTTAATAAAATTATATAGGGTTCAAGTGTGCACTTCTGCATTATCTGTATATTGTACTGTGTGTTCAGCGCCCCAAGTCAAGATTCCTTCCATCACCATTTATCTCCCTTTTTCCCTCCTCTGCCTCCCCACACCCACCTTTCCCTCTGGTAATCACCATACTGTTGTCTATGAGGTTTATTTTTTTGTTCTGTTTTTGCTTAATCCCTTCATTGAAATTCTTTAAACATTAAGTTTTTTAGAGAAAAACGTTATCAGATACTTCATTCTCCACATGTGTACACGGTTGGTTTCCTAGTGTCTCGTCTGTAATCAGTACATTTTTGGAATAACCCCCTTGACTCATTTTTGCCCTCATCCTCTTTCACTTGGTTCTTTTGCCTCAGCCATTTGCACAGCAAAAACGCTGGCAATGAAGTTTGACCTGTTTATTCTGCCTCAAGGTAAGCCCTACCTGTGATGAGACCGCTTCTCTCACCTACAACTATCTTAGTTCAGAACTGCCAGCGGCCGTAGTGTCTCCTCCTGTGAAACCCTCGTGGGGCATCCAGCACGGACACCGTCTTCCCAGTCAGTCAGACCCTTTGTTGTAATTGAGCTTATAAATGATCCCAGAGTTGAGTCACAACTTCCAAATAGATTACAGTTCAACTGGAGAGAATCTGGGGGTCAGACGGATCCAGATTTTTATCCCAACCTTCCTACTTACTAGCTGAATGCCCTGATCAAGTCTCTCAGCCTCTGAAGAGTCTTGAATTCCTCATCTGTGGAAGGATGATCACGTGACATTCATGCCCTGGTCAGTGGTAATGAAATCGGACAAGTCTACAAAAAGTCTTTCTTCTGCCTTCTTGCTCACTACATTCTCCTTTTTAAAAATTTTATCTCAGAATTTAGCCTTCTTTTATTTTTATCACGTCCCTAATCCAAAGCCTATTTAAGTAACAGATACAATATTTTAAATGTTTTTTATGATCTGCAAAGGATGTTTTGTAAACATGAATGGTGCCTACTAAGTGAAATATGGAACAAAGATATCCTTTAGGTACATTTTCCTTATAATTTCCAACTGCAGTAATTTCAATATTATCATAAGATATCCATTATTAAGCAGCTGAAAATTTGTTTTTTATTTTAAAATTCGAATGTCTATAACGTCACTTGCAATTCATCATGACGTATTACTGTACTCATTTGGTTCCTCTCTCTACTCCCAAGATGCCACTAAAATTACAATTTAGTTACTTAAAAAATGAATAAGACATATATTCTGAAGAACAAAGAAAACTGGAGGAGAGATAGCAGAGGAGCAATTTCAAACAAGCTTTGGAGACAGAGCAGGGATGGTGGCGTGGCAAGCTGTCTTCACACAGTGGGAGCTGCAACAGAAGTCACCAGGGAGATGAGCAGGGTGCCAGCTTACCCACAGGGCCCATGAACTTTAGGGTGAAGAGGCCCCCAGTGACACCACAAGTGGCCATGAGGCACAGGGCAGCAAGTGAGAGGATGGCTCAAAGTCTGTGGACAGAACAACTAGACCCCCGGTACTTTACCCGACTCCAAGTGGTGGATAGCCACTCTTTTAGGCAAGAAAACAAATATGTATTCTCTGAACAGATCGATCAAAAACACTCCAAACCTAGAGGCAGCATGCTGAGGACACGGGCATAAAGTGAGAGTCTACAGGCTGAATGGTGCCCCCAGTCTCTCCAGCTCTCTGCCCTGCTGCCAGGATGCTGGAAGCCAGGGAAAAGTAAAAAGCACTGGATCTTAGAATTATAAGCCCTATTAAAAATATCTGTAGATAAATGAAGCAATTCAAACCGCAACTATATTCACCCCTCCAGACACCCACTCTAAATGGAAATAGAAAGTTACCTGAAAATATTACTCAAAATTTCATACTCCACTTATGTCTTTTCCCTCCCTGGATATGTTTTCTGTCAGCCAGCTGTCAGTTCCTATGCAGGAAATCAACACTATTCAGAGTTACATAAATACCAATAATTTGTTGCACACATCTCTCCCATTTGGAGTCTAGTTTTTTTCATTTCTTGTTAAGACATTTCCTACAATGTTTGTTCAGTTAATCATATTTCGCTGATTACGAGTCTGTAAAAGTGTCTGGTGTGGATCCTATGCGTGGATGCAGCCTGTAAGCACTGCTGGCATTGGAAGGCACTCTGCCCACAGACCAGGCCCCCAGTCTAGACAGATGAGGGGGCTGCTAAAGGAAAGGTGAAAGAACTCTCCCAAAGTCCCTCCTCTTATTTGCCTGTTCCCCAGGGCTTATTTAGAAGCTCCTGTGTCTTT
The DNA here is from genome assembly GCF_004126475.2 of Phyllostomus discolor. Lineage (NCBI taxonomy): Eukaryota > Metazoa > Chordata > Mammalia > Chiroptera > Phyllostomidae > Phyllostomus > Phyllostomus discolor. The sequence goes on from NC_040905.2 coordinate 50,113,377, forward strand.
TACCTTACATCTCCTTGCTTCTTGGATGGCCAGCTTCCAACACTGAGGGTTCTGTTGTACGTACCCGGTACATGTGGTACCTAACTCCGTGGTGCAACATGGGCTGAAGTGCTTTGAAAGCCATCTTGGGAATGACAGGTTTGGCCTTTCCTATGGTGATTTCTCCCCATGCCACCTCCAGTTTTCCTTTCATTCTGAGAGAAATGTAATTTTCCTGTGAGCCTCTTACTGTACCTCCTAAAAGGATCCCTGCTCCTTCTCAGAATGTCAGCTGTCTGGCCATGGTGGAGGAGGGCATCAAGGGGGTGGAAATTAACAAATGGGTTTTAGGCTCTAAATTCAGCCCCTCCTGTTTATTCTCATTCCCTGCTTTTGTGCTGCCCACAAAAGGACACGGCTTGCTCAGAGGAGGCGGCAGGTTGTGTGTGTACCAAAGATCTGGGCTTTGTCCTCTTCCAAGGTTACCAACCTTTGCGTAGCCATTCCTCTGAACTTCAGTGTCCTCATCCCTAAAGTGGGGCTAAAATCTATTTCACAGTTGACGATTGGGAGGGTGTAAAAAAATCCTAAGATACTTGCCTATTCAGGATTCAGTAAATGTCAATTTCTAAACAATCATCACTAAATGAGAATCTTCTGGGCTGGTGGAGTCTGACAAGGAGGGGCCAGGGTCCCTATACCAACAGGCTCTCACCTTCTGTGGACATAAACTTCATATGAAGAGTTTGTTAAAAATAAGATTCCAGGCTCTACATCCTGACATTTAATACAAAGTGCTTCCTATGCACACTTGGAGAAAACCTGTGGCAAACTCTTCAATCCTCATTTAATACTCACTTCTTATTTGCTATTATCCCCTGGCTCAGGGTTGCCCAGGCTGTCTCTCTCATCATCTCCAGGTGGTCGGATGCTTAACTCCCCTGCGGGAGGAGTGTAGGGCAGAGATGGCTGCCGCAGCCTAGAGAGGCGTAGAGGTAGCCCACAGGCCCAGAGGAGAGTACAGCCTTGAGTTAGATGGACCAGGGACTGGAGGTGTGCTGCCTTGCCCTTCCCAGACAGAGCTGCAAAAAGCATGGAGTCCCAGGATGCAGAGGCCAGCTGCACTTGGAATGAGGCAAGTCTGCCTGCCACCCGGAAAATATGTCTCCTCCCCAGGCAAGGCAAGCGTCAGTGCCAGAACAAAAAATGCATCGGAGACTGTCCCAGGAAATGTAGTGACTTGCCAGGAAAAGTGCTCTTCCCTGGAACGGGCTCGTTAAGAAATACTTCGAAATTGCTCAAGGGAAGGAGTAACGGATAAGGTTTGCCATATTTCCCACACATACCCGAAATGGGCTGGTGTCTTCTGGTAACTTCCCTGTCCCTGAAGCCTCTGAGGCAGCTCCACCTCCACTCCTTCATAGACCCCCATCCCAAAACAGACACATACACGCAAAACTATACCTCCAACTCTCAGGGAACCAAGGCGATTTCCAAGCTGGTGAGGGTTTTCTCAGCGTCTCCACAGTCCCCGCTGGCTCCGGGAACCAAGCTCGTTTCCTCAGTTTTTCCGGAGCGCGGAGGGAGCGAGCCCGAGGTGCTGTTGGAGAAGGGCAAAGGAAGGTGACTGGGGTGACAGCGCCGGGGCACCGATGGGGGCGGGGTGCGCGTTTCGTCGCCTCGTCTCTGAGCTAAGCAGGCAGGCTGAGGCGATCACCATCCACAAAAAGGGGTTCAGCCCAGAGCCTCTGCGGTTTGGTCCCCACGGCGCCCTCCCGGAGGATGCGGCCCTCTCTTAAGAAATGGCACGCTCGAGGGGAGCAGCCATTGCCCCCATCCCGTGATAGGCGCATCTATGGACCCCAGCTGTCTGATGAGTTCCAGGGTTTTGGTGCCAAAGCTGTGCGCTCCTGAGAGGCGACGAGTCCCACCTACCCGCCCCTGTGGGGCTCCCATTTCGAGCCAGAGGCTGCAAACCGCTCCGTAGCCCCTAGCTGGCCCTCGGCACTCAGCCTGCACCTCCCACCGCCCCGCCGCCCGAGGCACCTGGGGAGACGCGCCCCAGTCCGACCCTCGGACCCGCGCGCTCCTGCAGAGGAGCGCGCACCGCTCCAGCCGTGGCGCCGACCCTCGCCCGCAAGGCCCCTGCCCGCCTCCTCCCAGACTTCCCGCGGCCACGGGCGGCCTCATCCTTTCCTCAGCGCGGCGAGGTGGAGGAGGTGAAACCCGCATCTCGGTGGAGTCCAAGCCGGAGCCGCCGCAAAGCCCAGGATGGCGGGGCTGAGTCTCTGGACAGGCCCCTGAAGCTTGCGGGTCCTCGATTGGAGCCGAGTCCCGCTCGCCGCTCGAGGCACTGCAGTGTCAGGGTGCGCGGGTGGTGCGGGCTCCCAGGGCCTGAACGCACCGGGCGCCGTGCACAGAGGCCGCGGGGACCCGGAGCTGCGCCCTGGTTGCCCTCTTCCTGGCGGCCGGTACAGTAAAGCAAAGTTTCCCCAAGTGCAGCCTGCAGAGACAGCGCCGCACACTGACCTGGGACGCGCTGTCGAGACTGTGGCGGCGCCTCCTGCCTCCCAGGCTCTGCTATGACCCTCCGCGCCAGTGACCCCAAGGCTCCGTCCCGGCTGGATTGTCGTCTCTGGAGGTTCTTCGGCGGTTCGAGTCGCAGATTCTGGTAGGTGCCACCGTGTCCCCGCCCCCGTTCGTCTGAGAGAGGCTGGCGGCGGGCTAGGAGCCGGGAAGCGTCGGAGCGGGGGCCGGGAGGCGCGCACCTCGCCAGACACCCCAGCGGCGCGGCGCTTCCGTTGAGAGTGACGCGCGGGCTGCGCTGCAGGTGGGGGCCGCGGGGCCAAAGCTGGCTTGGGCCACTAAGGCCAAAGTCTGGGCTCCCAAGCTCCACCTCTGACCCCAGAAGTACCCCTCTCCTCACCCAAGCCTGTCCCCGCACTTTGGCCTGTGGGACTTTGTCCGAAGCGGAGACCGCACGGTCTTTCCCCCTCCAAGGAGATGGCCACCCCTACATCCTAGCCCCTGATTCCTGGTGTTCTTCTGTGCGTCCCTCCTCCAGTTCATATCCACCGGGCTGATCCACGTGTCTGTCCCCACCGCTCCCTCTTCCCACTTCCTGTCCTTGCACCCCTTTAGGTAAAGCCAAAAGCCTCGTTGCAGGTTGGGGTGTTGGTGGGAGCAAACGTTCTTGTTTTTATGAGCTTATTATAACTTTATTAAAGCATTAGTATAATACTTTCACAAAATTGCACAAAGTACATTCTATGTTAAACTTCACCGAGGGAAAAAAGAGAAGAAATCAAGTAGAAACAACACTTTTAAAATCCCATTTATCAGGGATAGGCTGGTGGAGAAAAAAAGATCATGGCCAGTTTTTGTTGTTCAGAAAATGCCAGTCAAAATTAGTTTGTAATTTGGAGTCCTCGAAGGGGGAAAGCAGCCTTGTCTCTGAGTAGGCTTCCTTTACTTAGGAAAATAGCTCCCTGAAATAGGCCCTTCGGTGAGTATATGTAAAGTTCACAGGACATTTTAACCCAGAGTTGGGCTCTTGGGAACTGGAATCCTGGATGTGTGCCCTGTGCCCACACACGTTTACTGGGGAGACTGAAGGTTCCCGAGGAGGGGCTGGGCAGACCTGCCTGAGGGTACAGGTGTCCTTTCCCCCATTAAAACAAACAAAAAGAATTCTATTAATGTATAGCACATATTAAAAGATGCACACTTCACAAGGTCAATGATTTTGTGCAACTGAAACATCATTAAAATCAAGAGACAGAATACTACCAGCTTCCCAGAGGACTCCCTCATATCCCTCCTTTGGGGGTTAGGGGGCAGAGTAGTGGCTCTAACCAGCCTATATTACTTTTACTTGAATTTGCACTTTATAGCAGTTGGATCATACAGAATTCCTCTGTTGCCTGGCTTTCACTAGACATGTTTAAGAGCTGCATACTGTCTGTGATCACAGTCGGCTCATTCTTGTTGCTGCACAGTATTCCACTGTGTGAATGTACCTCAGTTTATTCATTTTATTACTGATAGACATTTACTAATCCTCAGGTTTGGGACATTACAAATAATGCTGTTTAGGGGCATTATAGTAGACATCCTTGATGAACATATGTACACACCTCAGTTGGGTAGTTGAATTGTGAGTCATGAAATAGGTTTATGTCCAGCTGCTGTAGATATTGCCACTTTTTCAAAGCAAATGATCTAATTGTTATTCCTATTTTATTAGTGTTCTATTGCTGATTGTACAAATTACCACAAACTCAGTGGCTTAAAACAACCTAAGTTTATTCTCATAGTTCTGAAGGTCAGATGTCCACGTTGGGTTTTACGAGACTAAAATAAAAATGTAAGTGTTGACAAGGCTGAGTGGCTTCTCGGGTCTCTTGGGGCTAATCCATTCCCTGGCCCTTTCCACTTCCCACAGGCTGCCTGCATTTTTGGACTCATGGCCTCTTACACTGTCTTCAAATCTCAATTTCTCTCTCAACTGTGCTTCTGTTGTCGCATGTCTTTCTCTCCCTCTGACCCTCCTGTGTCACTCTTCCAGTAACCATTGTGATTATACTGCTCCCACTCAGATAATCCAGAATAATCTCCCATTTCAAGATTCTTAGTTTAATCACGTTTGCAAAGTTTCTTTTACCATGTAAGATAACATATTCATAGATACCAGGAATTAGGTCATAAAGCTCTTTGCAAGGTAGGGGAGGATGCCTATTTAGCCTACTGTACCTGTTAGCAGGGTATTGGAACACGTTGGGTGGTTGGAGATAGGCAGGACTGAAAAAAAAAAAAAAGACAATGAAGCTCTGAGATCCAATTCACCTGGAGGACAGGGGCTGGTAGGCAGGAGAGGGAGACTAGTGCCTCTGCTAATCATCTCTGGCCACCACCATCCCGGCACCACGATGCATCTGGGGCCAGGGGCTTCCATTTAGAGGACAAAGTGAGGAAGGGAGCCTGGGGGTTAGAGTTGCGGGGTTGGGGGTGGCACTCTGCTGCTGGTATATGGCCACACCACAGCGCTCTCTCCTTGTTGCCTTGACTGTCCATGGCCTTGATCTTCTCGTCAATATGGGAAAACATTTAGTGTCAGCTCTTGAGATGCAAATACATTTTTCAAGGCCTTTCTTATTTAAAAAAAAAAAGATTTAAATACACTGACTTATCTTTTGGAGGAGAGGTTCTCATTAGGAATGGAAAAGCTGTCAGAAGACATTGAACACTAAGCTTCTTGTCACACTGAGCAAAACAGGTGATTTGCTTCTTATATTCATAGTTTTCTTCTGTCTGGCTCCTTTCTACTCATTCTCATGTCTCCTCCTTTCTCCATGTTGTCCTGGTAAGGGGAAGCCCCCGGCTGAGCCTGCCCCCAACATTTTCCAAACCTTCACTTCTTAGTGGGAGTGGGTTGCTCTTTCCAAGCAGCCGGCAGTTTTCTGATTCATCTTTGAGAGAAGCTTGCTTTCTTGTTCTGGGAAGAAAAAATATTCTCATGTGCTAGAAGGATTGGAAGTGAGGGCAAACACCTCCATTTAAGAGTATATGCTTAAAATCCATGAGTTTTAAAATCCATGGACGTGCCCAGTCTTTCCCACACCCCCGCTGTCCTCAGATAGGTACCCTGTACTACGACCTTCCTGATGGGAGGAATGAAAAGTTGAAAAGTTGCAATAAAAAGAAGAGCTTCAAAATAGCCTTTGAACATTACCAGATAACAATGGAATATGTTTTATGCCCAACGCTTGGTCCTTAGGCTAAGCCATCTGTTTCCTGAGGTTGGGAGCTGGGCCTCTGTCTGCTCTGTGTTTGAGCAGGTGAACATGTCTTGTGGCTTTTTGGGTTCGAAGACTGAGTCCTCCAGAGTCAAGGGGCCCGTTTTGTTAGTCCCTCTGCACACTGGATTCCCATTCATTGTGAAAAGGCTGAGGTGTTCCAAAATTTAGAAAATGCCTATGATTCTTTTTTAGGACTTTTAAAAAATTTTATTTTTATTTTTTATTTGGGTAAATGGCTTAACAAATATAACTCCAGAGGCCAGCAATGAAATGGGGTTACCCAGTTTCAGGAGTGCTTCCTCAGGACCTAAGTGGGTCCATTCAAAATCCTCTTCTGGAATCCAGAAATCTAAGACCATGAGATCTAGATAGCTGTGCATTTTGACAAGAAAGGGTGACTTCACTGGGGGTAGAGTTGGCATTGGGACCTGATGCAGAGAGAGTGAACTTTAGACTCTGAGAAGAGGACCCAGGGCCTCATGAAGGAGAGACCAGCAGGGGTGCCCCTAAAGAGGGATGACTGACATGTGAACTCTGGGTGAGTCAGGACCAGGATCTAGATTTAAATATCAGTGATGGTGGCTTTGGGCCCAACTCTAGTGCATTAACCAAATGGGAATATATATGTATACGTATTTCTACCCCCTGCCACCACATACTAAAAGCCTAGGGTGGGTGCAGCTGGGCTTTTCTGTCTTCCTGTTCAAACGTCTTCAGTTTTCATCTCATGATCACAGAATGTGTCAAAGGGCAAACGATATATGCCGTTGGTATCCTTTCCTTTTTTTTTTCAGTAAAACAATAGTCTTCCTTGGTACCTGACTCACTAGTTTCCAGTTATATTCACTGGCCTAAACAGGGTCACATGGCTACCTCTACCTGTAAGGGAAACAAGAATGTTTTTACTGAGTTCACTGAAATTAAAATATAATCAGAGTTCTGTGGATAAAAAGGGGAGCTTACCATAGGTTTCTGCTGTGACCCTGGACAGACTGGGCACTGGACTACCACTGCTTTCCTCAGAGGGTTATTATGAAGATTGAGTGAGTTAATTTACGTGAAGCACACAGAACACAGCACTATAAAAGTGCTGTTAAATATATTAATAAAGGGGAACGTAGTCACTGGGTGGGCAGTTAGCAGGTCCTATTATTAAGCATGGCTATCCTGTGTAGTAATTCTCTTCTGCAGTAATAGTCTGTTGAACATTACATCCTGATATTAGCTGTACTCAGGGCATTAATGGAAAGGCTGCTGCCCTCACTTGGCAAGGGCACTTGACTGCTACCTGGAAAAGCATTATAAGGTGATCTGTAGAGAGTGAGCTGGGGGGAACTAAGCTCCTTAACATGATGAGGCCCAACCACAAGAGTGGCAGCAGAGCTTTAGCTGGGACATAGCAATGTTTCCTGGCTTCCCTTGCAGCTAATGTGACTTCGTCACAATGCTTTTGCCAACAGAGAGTCAGAGAAGTGAAGTGTGCATAAGGGAAAACCTCTGGCCTTTTTCCTTTTGCTCCTTCCCCATCCCATGGCAGGAATGAGAATGACTGGAGCTCCTTTGTGAAGATGGTACGGCTCCCAGGAAGCCTGGATCCCTGAATGACTGCATGGTACAGAGCCACCCACGGACCTGGCACTCTACTGTGGACTGTTTTATGAGAAAGAAAGGCATTTCTACTTTGTTTGAGCCGTTGCATCATGGGCCACAAGTCATTCCAGCCTTTTACCTCAACTAATATAATTACTTTCATAATCAGATAATTTTAAAATAGTATCTTTTCAAATTAAAACAAATTTGCTTATAGTATGCATAAAATATTTCTGGAAGAATATTTAGGAAATTATAATAACATAGCTGTAGAGTGGTGGGAGGGTATTTTCTTTTGTTTTTACTTAATATCTGTTTATAATGGTTGAAATTTTGAGCTATGTATATATACTTATTTGAAAATTTAAAACAGTTAATTTTTTAATTAGAAATGTTAATGTTGCACCATTGTAGTTTGTGGAAATTCATTACTGATTGCTACTCAGCCTGCACTTGAGCCCCTTACCCACTAATCCCACAACCAGGGAAAAGAGGAAGGCGATGGGGGAAACCCAGCAGAAAATGCAGTGGGTGAAATCCTGGATGGAAGACAGAGCTGCAGTGCCCTGCCTGACCCTCCGGCCAAGCCAGCTCACCCGGGCGCCAGCGGTTGGACCCCTCATCTTCCCTCACGCTGTGTCAGCACGAAGTGGGTGATCAGTGCCCGCAGATTATTGTCACTTCCATTTCCCGAGCATGCTATGTCTCAAGATGATATCTTTTAATAGGACTTGTCCTGAATTTTTGGCTGGATGAACAATGTGACATTTTATAACCAACGGAAGGAGAATTCAGTTTCTATCCTTTTGTATACTGAGTTCAGTTTTCCTGCCACCTATATTTTACGTTGGTGTGAAAGGGGGATTTATTGTTCTTTTATTCGTGGTTTCCAACAAGACTCTCATTTCAAAGCCAGAAGGAAAGTGGTGGTTTAATACTGAGTAATTTTCTCCTTAGGGACAAAATGGCGATTTCTTATTTAACATGGAGCCAGGGAGGGCATTGTGAGATTGATAGTTCAGCTTTCCCAAAATCTAATGACTATTTGAAATTATCATTTTATTTTTGCTTTATGTTTTCTTTTTCATCCAGTGACTCTTTTTATAAACTCCAGCCCCTGGGGAAGCACTAACCCTCTTTGCTGGAGTATGCTGATGGCATTTTCCCCTCTGGGCTTCCTGGAACTCCACGAGGTCTTCCCAGGAGAGTTTGTCAGGTGGAATCCTTGGCAAATTAGTAAGAGACAGAGGATTCAAAGAGCTTCAGAAACCACCTTTTAATAGATTGAAAGTTAGAACATTAACAGACTGATGCATTGTTGGTACCAGTTTAATCATCCCCATTGGTTCTCATGTGCCCACTAAACTAAGCTTTACGCTGGCCCCCCGAGGGTCCCACACACAGTCTGGTGCAGCCCTCTCCCCCTGGCCTTAGTGCCCAGGACTCCCGGTGGGATTCATCCAGGGCCCCAGCCAGACTGAGTGCTGCTGGCCCCTGGGTACACATTGCCTGTGGCTCGCCTCTCAGATGCCACGTTGTCCTGAAGTACTTGCTCCCCTCCACCAAAGGCTGCAACCTCAGTTTGTGGATTCTGTAGGACACAACACAGCCAGCCTGATTTTTTGGGGAGAGGTGTGGTCCATGTCACACGGCTTTGGAGACAGAGAGCATGTCTTAACTGTCTTTGCCTCTTGGCAGCCTCTGGCCCAATGCTGGGCTCGTAGCCGGTGCTTGTGAATGTGTGTTGCCTGCGCATGCAGAGGTGCTGAAGGAACGAACCAAAGCTGGAGACTCTTCTCTGTCAAAAACATCTCTCTGACAGGGGCTGGTAAATTACAGCCTGTTAGCCAAGTTCAGCTGCTGCTTGTTTTGGAAAGCACCATGAGCTAAGAATTCTTTCACATTTTAAATGGTTGAGAACAAAAGAAGAATAATATTTCATGACATAAAAAAGTGATACAAATTCAAACTTTGGCGTTCAGAGAGTGTTGTTGGAGCCCAGCCACCCCCACTATTTACATACTGCGTGTACACGGTGCAGCTCCCTCACGCCCACAGCAGAGCTCAGTAGCCCCGACAATGATCACGTGCCCCCCCCAGATCTAAAATACTTACTGACACTTTGCAGAAAAAGTGTGCTGACCCATGCTGTATAAACTGAGGTCTTTCAAATAATGGTTACTACTTCACTGATTTGTGTTTTTACACTATTTACTATTTTGAAATTTCTTGAGCAATGGCCCTATGTATGGTAAGCTAGACGTATTCAATTCCTGCCATCCTCAAAAACATTCGACAGAGGTACTTTAAGTTCATGAGTACCTGTAATGGATGGGTGGGAGGAGTTCTCTGGAGACGTGGTGATGAGCGAGATCAACAGTCCCTACCCTTGTGTTGTTAATTCCAGTGTTTGGAAAAACTGAACAAGTTATGACACAAAGTATGATAATTGTTTTGATTGAGAAGTAAGAAGGTGCTCCGAAAATAGTGAGAATACCTTAGCTTATCTAGGTGGCATCAGGGAAGGCTACTCAGAGGAAGTGGCATTTCCAATGACAAAGGACAAATAGGTATATCAGTGAAGAATGGGGAGACTTCTACAAGAGAAACATAAAGTTCTATCTTTTGTAAGCCATTGCTAGTTGAGCGTTTATGTAACATACACACAAACCTGTATCATAATGAATACATTCTTTTACCAGAGTAGCTACTTCATTAAGTAGCTGGCATGACCTGCCTCTCCTGTGAGCTGGAAGTCAGAGCTACTGGACAGGCAAGTGTTGGGAGTAGCTTTGAGCTCCTGGATAAAGGGCTCTGGGTTGCTGGCTGTTTATTTCTCTTTAGGGAGGCTATTTTTTTGAGGGAGTGGCCCCTGAAAATCTTAAAACATACAAAAACAAAAGGCCTGTCATACGCTCATACCCCTGCAGTTTCTCAGACAGGTTCCTTTCTGTGAGCTTACCATTAATTCTGGAAGGCAGTTTCGATCTTGGAGCTCCTTGACAGAACTCTCTTCTAGTGCCTCATCTTTGGGAGCGTTCCCCCTAACAGCAGCAATCGTGGGGGCCATTTTACCACTTTTGTTTTCAGGGTGAAGGATTATTTCTGAGGTTTAGTGAGTTTGCTCTGGAAAGAGGCTGAGAAGACTTAGCTGTCATGTGTCTTCTGACATCTGTCACCTAAATTCCAGGTAAGTCAGATAAAACCAGGACCATGCAACACCTTAGGGAAATTAACATCAGCTCTATGAAGAACTTAGACCAGGATGAAATATCAGGCATATTTTCACTTTAAAAATCAATGACAGCCTGTGCTAACTATGATGTGTTTTTTTTTTCTTCCGGTGATTCATTCTTCCTTCCAAATACTCATTTTGTGCAGCAGAGCCATGTAAATATGAAACACCAGCCCAGTAAATTAGTCAGTACGCTGATGAGTATGTGTTCATTAACTGGACCCACTATTGACTCAGGTACATCACTGAAGAGATTAAAAAATGCTGGAATAGTGGATACCTCTCCATAATGTGATTAACTTCTTACTCATGTCTCTAGGATGCATTAAATTTGTAATAAGTGAGAGAACTGTGTAGCTGTCATTGTTGGTTGTCTAGCATCCAAACACCATTTCTGTTTTGGTGAATCCAAGATGAGTGGAGGTCAAGATCTGGCTTCCCCCTCTAGAAGCTGAAGAGGAGGAGACAAGCCCCCTCTGGATTCCTTGGACCTGCCTGTGGACATTTCGCCAAGGCTCAGCCAGTCAGAGGCCCTTTGCCGAGAGTTTGGATCTGCAGGGAGTGACAACCAGGCCAGCGGTCGTTCAGAATGGCTGGGCGGAATTGAGCCTCGAGCAGGTGGTGCCAAGTGTCCGGGGCTGATGACGCCAGGGCCGACACCTGCTCGCTGAACCTCTGGTGCCATCTTGACTTTGCATGTGCCCCTGAGTTCCTGTATCCAAGGCTGTCTCTCCAGTCTTCCTGAAATTCTTTGAGACACCTGGTATCCTCCCAATAATTTTTTTCTGTAAAGTTACCTGGTTTTGGTTTTACAACTTATGAAAACACTGGCTGTTTCATAGTCTATGTAAGAGAAAGATACATGATATTATTCTGTACCTGGCTCAATTCTAGACTAGGAAGAATTAATGTAGAAACTGTAGTTTCTTCAAGGGTCCAGCTGACAAGAAAGCATGTACTCCGTGAAGAGCGTTGTGCTGTGACGTGTTTGTTCAGTGCACCTGACTGCTGCTCACCCTTTTGTGGACATAGGGCTGGTCGGGGACAGGCCGCAGCCTCCGAGAGCCCGGCGGAAAGGCAGTGGTGTGTTAGAATTTAGAGAGACCTTTGAAACCATCTCATCCATACCCCTCATTCTACAAATGAGAAAATTTAAATGCAGGCTAGCTGAGTGGCTTACCCTAAATTGCACAGCCAATTAGAGGAAGAGAAGGGATTGTCCTCAGACATCACTCCTGGAGAATTGTGTTATTTGGCAGGAAAGACAGGTGGGGTGGGGAAAGGAGTGGCGCAGAGAGGTATCTAGTTTGCAGAACTGACATCAAAAAGTCTCTGTTTGGTTATGAGGCCCAGGCAGTCACACAATCAGGTCATGAGGGCAAAGCATTGCCACAAAGAAGGTCTGAGCAGGTGTGGAGATGCTGCGGGAATGCAGGGTTGGCTAAGAATAGGGTAGTCTGAGAGCCAGGGCCAGACCTGAATTCCTCCTCTTGTCCTCAGCATCTGTGGACAAGGAGCTTGCATGTTTAAGCACCTTTAAAAAACCCTCTTCGTACTTGCCACCTTTTTAAAACTCTCATGAATTCAAGCTTAACTTCTGGAATATTGGTCCTCCCTTCCTTTGTTGTAAATACTGACATGCCTGAAAGAATCTAATGGCAATTGGACTTCTTACCCATCAGTGGCGTTGTCTGGTAATTAGGTAAAATTATTCCTTCAGTTTGAGGTGTTTGCTTTATACTTTGGTCAGGTATTAGTTATATGCCCCCTCACACCCAAAGAACTAGTAAGTCATTTGGAAAGATGGAATTTGACTCATTTAGGCTTGAAAGCAGGTATTTAAACTCAAACTGTTCCCTGGGCATCACCACTATGCAGTATGCTTTAAGGTTACGTTATTGACAGATGGAATGTGTCAAAAGCACTGATGTGCTTCAGGATAACTCCTCTCTCCTGCACGCCTTTGCCATTTAGAGTTGCCTTTTATCATTTGATTTATGCCCAATATAGATCTTCTTAGTATTTTTAAAGTTATGATGCTGGGTGGGCAAAAGGTCTACAATAAAGAAAACAAGTAAAAAAAAACCCTCCAAAAACCTGTCTCCAAACTGGGCTGGTGACCATGCAGGTATGGGTGGGTGGGGTGCCAGCATGGAGAAGACTAGAAAACCCAGGCAAAACTGAGATAAGCCTTGACAAGAAAAGTCCAGCATATGTTACTCCAGGAAAAAAGAGCTTTTAAATAAGAAAAAGGCTGAGGTTGTAGCTCCTACATAACAAATATGTAGAAAAAAGAAAGAAAACTAAGAAGTGATCACCTGGTTAAGATATAACATTAAAAATATATATATTTTTTGCATTTTAATTTATTGATTAGAGAGAGGGAGGGAGAGAGAGAGAGAGAAACATCACTTTGTTATTCCACTTATTTATACATTCAATGGTTGTTTCTTATATGTGTCCTGACCCGAGATTGAACCCACAACCTTGGTATATCGGGATGGCATTCTAACCAACTGAGCAAGTTTGCTAGGGCAAAAATATTTTTAGTACTTGAAAATATTTAGTGAGTGTTTTCACATAGCAGTATAATGAAAATAACTAATTATTATGTTCTATATTAAAGTAATGTTTAGGTGATAACTAACCATTGTATAATAGGATAATATGGTTTATGGATTTAAGTTGAGGATGTTCTATTTCTTAAAAAATGGGAAGGTTGAGAACTGGAAAACTAAGACTTAATGTCACTTTCAGTTTTGGTTCCAATACAAAGGAAATAATTTTAAGCATGAAATGTTAAAATGGATTATGAGGCCTTCATACTAAATATAATAAAATCCATATCTCTAAGTTCTGTGGAAAAATACCTATGTGTCAAGGCTTCTTGGAAAAGAAAACCACTTTTTGGGGGGTGTTGTTTAGAAACCCTTTCTTGTGGCTGAATTTTAAGTGTTCCTTGATGTCTAATAAGACCCATCCTGTACGCCTGACCATGTAAGAGAGTTCACCCAGGATATTACCAAAGCCACATTCTGTGCAGACAGTTTTCAAAATCTCATGCAAAGCGGCAAAGGAAATGTAGTGTGAAAAGAACAGGAAGACGTTTTCAACGTCCTAATGGATTCTTCCTGGTTTACCTTCCTGACCAGGATTCAGAGGGAGTTCATCTGAGTGGGTGGAGTCACTGCTGCCCCTGGCCAAGGCAGTTCTTGGAGGGGGACTGGGTACACTCCTTCCTCTGATCCCTTGCTCGCTCATAATGTTCTTTCCTGCCCCATCCTCTCCTCTTTGCTTTTCTAAATCTTGCACCTCCTTGGAAACCCAGCTCACTTCCTCCACTCGGAGCCTTTGTGGACCATCCCAACTACTATGGCGTTGTTCTGTTGTGGGTTTCTATAAATGTATCCATGGAAGCAATCATTTGGTCCTTATTTGTATGTGGACTTTTAAAAACTCTCCCCTGCCTTCTTAGCTCAATTCTAAACTCTTTAAGGTCCAGGTCTCTGATCTCTGAATTGCTGGCAGCGCCACCTCAGCACAGGCAGTGAACGCTGGATGACCAGTCACCAGTCCTACTCAGCATGATGGCTCACTTTCAGCTCTGCAGCGAGAAGAAACCAGCATGTGGAGAATAAAGCCACCATCATTTTCCAAGTCCAGACTCAGTCTGAGGCTCATGTTGGCATTTCTGAGGTAACCCCATAGCCTCATAATAAATACCCCCTTAGTTTCAGCTAACACGAGAATGCTTCTGTTACTTGATGCAAAGACCCGTGGGCCTGGCAAAATGAAATGAGATCCTGGAGTATAGTTGTTAAAGAGAACATGCAACTTCTCAGATGATCTTGGACGATATCAACTAATTGAAACAGGAAGCCTCAGGGGCCACCGGAATGGACTAAATGAGCCTGAAAGCTTTTACTGAGAGCTTTATGAGTGTAGGGCTTGATTCTAGGTGTGTGAACATGACAGATGTTTTCGATGTCTCATGTCCCATCCTCTTGGACCACCTCTAATTTCAGCCAGGCCCCCATTACCTGAGAGTGACCTTGAGAACATACCCTTTAACGACTTTTTCTCCTTTCTTCCTTTAATTTTCTAATTCTGCTTTCTAGGATCACATCGGAAATAAATTGTTTCTGTAACAGTGGGGAATTGTAACCCACCCCACCATTCTTTTGACATTGTTTCTGTCAGCACTGAGTCTGACTAAGATGTAGCTTGTAGATAAACAGTATGTTTATGTAAGAGTCCTAGAAACTGAAGAAGATGCAGACTCTGACCCTCAGTCATCCCAGCTCTAGGAGATTTGCTGACCTTCAACAGTAAAACTAGGATGATGTAAAGTCAGGATGATGAAAACCAGGATGACACACACTGGACCATGACTTGACCAGTTTCCAGGTTCTTATCAGAATGGATTGTGCTGATTTTACACATAGAGAACTTTCCAACCCCCTCCCCTATATCTCTTTAGTCTGCTTTCCCTCCCTCCCTATAAAAGCCTCTGCCTGCATTGAGATGTAGAGATGGCCTTTGAGATATGAGTCCCCCATCTTCAAGGATTACTGGTGTCTAAATAAATCACTTTTCTTGTTATCAGCACCTGTCACACAAGTTTGGCTTTCATGGTGGCAGGCAGCCAGACCTGCATTGGGTTACATTCCCAGACCTTGTCTAGGAGCTTGAACTAAGACAGAGAGATCCACAGGATATGGTATTTGCCCATAAGTGTCATATAAGTTTAGAGAGAATATTTGTACATGGCATTCTTTTTAAAAAAATATTTTATTTATTTATTTTTTAGCAGTGGGGAAGGGAGAGAGAGAGGGAGAAAAATATCAATGTGTGGTTGCCTCTCATGCTTCTCCTTCTGGGGACCTGGCCTGCAACCCAGGCATGTGACCTAAGTGGGAATCAAACCAGCGACGCTTTGGTTTGCAGGCTGGTGCTCAATCCACTGAGCCACACTAGCCAGGGCTGCACATGAATTCTTAAAACACAATAAAATGAAATTAAAAGTCAAATTTTAATTAAATGACCCACAAGTATAAATAGTATAGATTCTAGTCCATTATGGTTAATATAGATTTTGTTAAACTTTAGTAATTATTCTCTGAACTCTGATAGCTCCAACTGGATGATATGGTTCTTTTAGAATTATTTATTTTTTGATATTTTATTAATCTCATATCTCACTGAAACATCATTCAGTTCTCAGCTAAGTATGAAGAGGTAATATTGGTATATTTTGTAACCATATTCTTAGTGATCTGTAATTATATCTTGTTATTTAAATGATATTGTATTCAAGTTTATAGAGCTTAAGCACCCCTTAACTTTTTACTTCTAACACTAAATGAAACTCTTAGGTCTTGACAAAATTATTTTGAAACATGTCATGAGAGTAAACACAAATAATTAAAGTTATCATTTTGTACTGGGGGCCAATATTTTAAAGGAAAAAGTAAAGGAACTTAATATTTTAATTGCAAACTAATATAACAATATTAAGAAAATTATGAGTGAATAAAAACACCATTCATAGAGCATACCATCGAAACTTCTTATTTTAATTTTTAATTTTTTTGTGATGGGCCATATTATAGAAATATTTTAAAACAGTTGTAGCATTCATAAAATTTTGTATTTAATCCTTCACTGAGGGAATTTTGGAGAGCTTTGAGAAGTCATCTTGAGACATTAGCTACGCACATGAGACATTCTGGGATCATAAGCAAGAGGCCCTCCCCACCCATTGGACGGAGTTCTAAAGGAAGGCATTTCTTTTGGTTCCCCTTTCTCAAGTCAGCCACCTTGTCGTCTAGCCTTGTTCCGATTGGGAGATCTGGTCTGCGGCATAGTTACGAAAGAGGTCACTATAGAATTCCTTAAAATAACAAGTTTTAAATATATTTTTATGATTTTTAAAGCCTTTAAAAAATATGTCTTATGATAATAGGGCATTGTTTGGGTTTGCACTTCAGAATCTGGGAAATACCTTTCTTTAACGCTACATTTTGGTTTGTGCTTTCTCCCAAGCCCTGTGCCAGCAAGAGTTTGCCCTCGGAGACGATGACGGTGTGCCTCGCGGTGGGTTTTTACGTTTGTTTTTTTTGCCGGGCCTTTAGTGGTGGAACCTTCTACTCTGAACGCTCCCGTTCTTCAGTTCTAGGAACTTTTCTTTCATTATTTCTTTGATAATTTATTTGTTTCTATTTCCTGTCTTCTGTTTTTCTGGGTCTTCTGTTTTTAGCATGTTAATTCTCTTGGATTAATCCTATATGTAATTTCTATTTTCATCTCTTTTGCCTTTTTGTTCTACCTCTGGTAATACTTTCTCAACTTTATCTCTCAACTTCGTAAGTGACTTTTTTTCAATACTAACATCCTAGTTTAACAACTGAGACTTACGAGAAATATCACGGGGACTTCAGACACACAGCCGTCCGCAGAATCCAGGCGCCGGCAGTGTGCAAGGCCGTGCGTCCGCAGCCCGCTGAGCGGAGCCCGCCGCTAAGGACGCCGAGCGTGGCCACTGTGCATCCAGAATTGATTTGTTTTTTTAATGTTTTCGGTGAGAACCAGCATCATATTTTTTAATTTCCAAGAACTCCTTTTTTGGCATCTAAACATTCTCTTTCTATAGCTGCCTTCTTTCATTACACAGACTTATTGTTTTCTTTATTCTCTCTGAGGTTATTATGAAGATCATTTTGAAGTTTTCTTCTTTTCATTGTCTCTGAGTTTATATTGTCACATCACATGCTTACAGTGTTAAATCTAGTGGAAGAGAGTCTTCAAAAATGTAAGCAGAAATTCCAGAGTGTAATCTCACAGGCTGTGACTGGCTGCACTCCAATATTTGTTCATTCTTGAACCAGGCCGCTGTGGGGAGAACACACTTTTCCAGTGGAATAGATTGGGAATAGATTGGTGTTCTTTCCCTAGAGCTAGAACTGAGGGTGGGAGAAGAGAGGGCCTTCAAAAAAACAAAACAAAACAAAAGAAAACAAAAGAGTCTGTCTCTAGGAAAAGAGCAAAGGGATATTGGGTGCCAAAAAATAACAAATACACTTAGCATAGCACCTGGGTCAGGGGTTTCCCCTGAAGCAGCCTGGCCTGGGGTCACAAAGCAGATGGCTGAGTTTCTGCGGTGACCAGTTACTTGCAATTTCCAGGCCACCCAGTCTGCCTCCAGACAGTACTGCTTTTTAAGCAAGTCTTGTCTTATGCCAAAGTCTGGCTTCCTTTAGCCAGTCATCCATGACCCCAGCCCTGCCCTTGAGTGTACCCTGGAGGTATGTGAAGGCAGCTCTCATGTTACCAGATCTTTCTTTTCAGACTCAGTATCACCTGTTGCTGTAGGTATTTCTAATCTAATAGAATTTTGAATCCTTTCTCCGTCTTAGACCCTCTCTTTTTCCATCTTGGTTTGTGCATTTTGGTATAGCACAAGCAGCCTAGATTACAGGGTACCATTGTTTAGTACTTTCAAATAGATTCACATTAATTTTGGAATAAGTAGTGTTAATTTATTCACTCGGTATGTATTGAGCTTCTGTTACCATAGTTCCTAAACCTTTGTCACACATTAGAATCACAAGGAAAGCTTAAAAATTCTAATACTTGGCCATAGCCCAGATTAAAATTGGACCCTCTGGGATGAGGGGTTGAGAATTCTGGCACCAGTATTTTTTTTAAGCTTCCCAGGTGATTTTGATGTGCAGCCAGAGTGGAGAATGACTGCTCTACTACATGACAGATTTCCTTAAAATATGATTATACGTTTCCTCAAGGTATGTTTTTCAAAAAGTGAATTGGAGGCATATCTCCATCATTTGCCTCTGGCTAACCTTGTCCACTTTCTGTATGGGACAATTCATCAGGCCAAAGCAGAGAGAGCAACCAGGGGCAAAACAGCTATGTGGCCATGTGTTATTATGGAGGTTTCTGATAAAAGTGGTTATATAATTCTAGGTAAAACCTTTTTGTATAAATTCTTTTCCAGTTTGGCTGATTACTCCTGGAGGTCAGTTAAGTAAACTGACCTCATGTAGAATCAAGAGAAGCATTATATTCTTGTAGGAACTTAAGAAGTGCTTTTGAAATTATTTTCAACCAGAAATGTAGTCTAGGTTCAGTTCCCGGGTGGGCTACAAGCCTGGGTTGCAGATTCAGTCCCTGGTTGGGGCACGTGTGGAAGGCAGAGATCCATGTTTGTCTCTTGCATCAGTGTTTCTCTCTCTCCCTTTTCTTTCTAGAATCAAAAATAAAATAAAATAAAAAAGAATTATCCATATTGAAAAAAATGTAGCCTTATCTTTTATGACTATGAATTAAAGGCCATCTGTGAAGCTGCTGAGTTTTATAGAAAAGCTTTCATTTACATTGACATTTATCTTGTAACTAGGTGGTAGAAAAAATTCTGGAACATTTGCAGAACAAAGGTTAAGGCCAGACTTTCTCTGTGTAATGTTTGTACAGCAAAATCTGCACAAAAGATGGGTAGATTTATTATTTATGTTTAACTACAGTGTCTATTGTGTGTCATAAAATCTCATGCTAAGTAAAGTAGGTTTGCTGAGGAGCAAAGGGAAAGCAGAGAGGTTGAGAATAAGGGAGAGAGAAAGTTTAGTGACTCTTCATAGGAGCCTTCTTTGAATTGTCTCCTGACACTCCCTGACTTCAGAATGTTTTCCCCAATTTTTACTTTGAATATTTTCAAACATGTAGAGGAGTTGAAAGAATATTGCAGTGACATCTGTCTATCCTTTTGTACCCCGATGGCTTAAGAACCAGGAGAACTGATGGTGTAGCCTTTGTTCAAAGGCTGGTAGACTTGAGACCCAGGAAGAACTGATGTTTCAGTTCAAGTCTGAGGGCAGGGAATACAGTTGATATCCCAGTTTGAAGGCAGGCAGGGAGAATTTTTTCTTACTTTGGGAAAGGTCAGCCTTCTTTTTTTGTATTCAGGCCTTCAACTGATTAGATGAGGCTCACCCACATTAGGGAGGACAATCTGCTTTACTCAGATCTACCTATTTGAACGTTAATCTCACCCAAAACACCCTTATTGAAGTATCCAGAATGATGTTTGAGCAAATATCTGAGCACCCTGTGGCCCAGTTAAGTTGACAAGTAAAATTAAACATTACACCTTCTATTAGTTTTCTATTGCTGCACAAAAATATTATCACAAACTTAGCATCATAAGACAACACATTTTTTAATTTCAGTTTCTGTGAGTGAGCATCCTGAGCATGGCTTAGCTGGGTTCTGTTCTGCAAGTCTCACAAGGCTGCACAATGTGTCAACCAGCACATGATCTCACCTGGGGTGTGGTCTCCTCTGGGGGATGACTGGGGAAGGATCTGCTTCTAAGCTCACTCAGATGTTGGCAGAATTCAGCTCTTTGAGGGCTTCTGTGTTTTGCTGGCTGTCAGCTGGAAGCCATTCTCAGCTTCTAGAGGCCACGACAGTCCCTTGCTATGTACTTGCTTGCCTAAACCTCAATCCCTGTGTTTTCTGTTAGTATTCCCTATAAACTAGTTTGGGTATATCAAAGGAAATGTGATGACTTTCCCTGGGTCCTTTTGTACTAAAAAACTGGAAAATATGAGATGTCTACTTTCATCTCCAAATACATAAAACCTTGACAGATACTATGTACACTATATTGTAAACACATGTTGGCTTGTACTTTATACATCTCTGGTCCCTCACCACCTCCATCGTGCCTTGCTGCCTGTTCTGAAGCCCACATTGCGTGCGTACACGCTCCCTCTTCTCAGAAAGACTTGCTCCAAGTGTCTCCATGCTCTCAGGGATTTCAGCTCCATATGTGAAATCTGCCCCCGCCCCCTTTCACATGTGACTTCCTTCCTCTTCCTTTACCTGGTGAGCTGGGTCACTCTCCTGACTCCCTGCTTCTTGCTACCTCCTCTCCAAGGCCAGTCCAGTGCCCTTCCCCTCTGCTCTGGAGCCCTCGGATGTTCTGCATCTGCATCACTTAATGCCTCTCGATTCTGTTAATCTTCAGTCTCTGCTTCATTAACATTTTTCTTTTCAGCTAACCTAAAGGTACATGTTCTTTCCATCTAAATCTCCTCTAGAACCAATATTTCCCACTGCAGTTTCTTGTATTCAGAATTGGGATAGAGAAACATAGCAGTAGGCAGAGCAGTAGGAGTTCTGGACTGGGCCTGAGCCTCGTGGAGCATAAGACAGACTGCCCATTTCTGAGCCTTTCAGAGAACATCAGCCCCTAAAACCCCGCCCCCTCCCCACGTACACCTTCCTGATATTACAGCTTATCCTTATCCTGGGCCAGATCAAATTCTTTGTTAAGGCAAGTACCACTAATCTTTGTCACGGAATAATGATTTGTTCTTTGTCTGTCCAGAGCACACTCCTAAGTGGCAGGATGGAAGTGAGCAGCTAGTTTTAGGGATGGTGGGTTTTTCTCCAGTGACCACGAGTCTCCCTTCGCTGGCCTCAAGCCTGCAGATGAGTGTCCATCCACGCTCCCCACCATGGACCCCTTCACTCTCACACCGCACCCTGTCTTGACCCTTAGTCTCAGATGCTTCCACATTTTGATGCCACCACATCTACACCTTCATCCCGGCCCCCTGCGTCTGGCAGCAGACCTGCAAACCCGGCTGCAGAGCCACTCAACATCTTCGCATGTTCCCAAGGCCCTTCCCACACCACCTGCCCACGTGGGAGTTAGCGCCTCCCTGTCCGCTGCCTTCCTGAACTCCCTCTCCAGGTCCAGGGTCCCTCTCCTGCCTGATCTCCCCGGCTAGAAACCCGAGAGTCATCTTCTCGTCTTTTTCCTTCCCTACTTCCAAACAATCACCACGTTACGTAAATTCTACCTTCTAAAGCTCTCTGGAGATGCTCACCCCCTCTCCTACCCACTGCTGCTTTGTCAGTTCAGGTCCTCATCATCTCTCCTTGGGACTGTCACAGTTGTCTCTTTACTTCCTCTCTGCCTCTGGTCTTGCCTCACTCCAATGTAGTCTTGCTCTATCCCCCAGAATGCTTGTTGTGAAAAATAAATCTGAGATGGTTCTTTCAGGTCAGTTACTGAGACTAATCCAGTAGTCAGAATTCTTTCATGACTTCCCTTGGAGCATGGGAAAAAACTGAAAATGCTTAGCAGAGCATTTAAGGTTCTACATAATAATTTGGCCTCTATCACTTTTATAGCCACATTTTTTTTGGCCATACTTCTTTAATTTTAAGTTCCAGCAATGGTAGAGTACTTCTATATCTTGGAAATCCCCACAATATCTACAACTTCTATGCTTTGTATGTTATTTTCTTTGCTAGGAATGTCTATAGCTCTTACTTTCCCTATGTCCCTCTTCTGCTTGAACACCTAACAAACTCCTCCCCATCCTTCAAATCTCAGCTCAGGTGTTGCCTCCTCCAGGAAGCCTTCTTTGACTTGTTTAGCTAAGCTGAGGTTTCCTTTTCCATATCTCATAGTCTACCTGCTAACTTGTGCTTTGGCATCATCACTGTTTGCTTGCATGTTTGTTTCTAAAATAGACAGTGAGCATCTTGAGATCAGGACCCATGTATTATTTATCTTTGGATCCCTACTGCTGGTGCGACTTAGAGTAGATGCTCAAGAAATTCGTGAATGAAAGAATGAATGAAGGAGATGGGGGCTGTGTTTTCACAGCTGTGATCTTGTTTGCTACTGGGCAGTCAACTTGTTGAGGGTGAATATGCTTCAGTTTTGTTCACCCTGTGTCACTGTGGCTGAGCACAGTGCGCAGAAAGCTCCCAAAGGAGGTGCTTTGCGCAGAAGCTCAATAAATGAATTTTGAGTGCATGAGTGATATAACTCTGTAGGCTGGGGCAAGTGCCACTGTCATCATACAGTTAAAGGAATGGGGTCTGAGAGAGATTAAAAACCTGCCCAAGTGTTTCGGACAAGCAAAGTTTCAGAATTTCTGGTCTGCCACACATCTTGGAGAGAAGGAAGTAGGCTGCTCAGGCTTCTTTGGATCAGGGAGTTGATCGACCTTGTTTTACAAGCAGCTATCCCTTACTGGGCTATTGCAGGGTCTGACTTTAAAAGATGAGCTGGGCCCTGGCTGGTGTGGCTCAGTGGACTGAGTACTGGCCTATGAACCAAGGGGTCACCAGTTCGATTTCCAGTCAGGACACATGCCTGGATTGCAGGCCAGCTCCCCAGTAGGGGTGCATGAGAGGCAACCACACATTGATGTTTCTCTCCCTCTCTTTCTCCCTCCCTTCCCCTCTCTAAAAATAAATAAATAAAATCTCTTTAAAAATCATATTAAGGTTGAGAATTTGAATTAAGAAACAAAAAAGAAGTTAGTAGTTGTTATCCCAAACAAGAATCTTGGTGGAGGTAGGCTGGAGTTAGAAGAGGTGCATGAAGTGAATCAGACACAGGAGGTGAATCAGACGCAGCAGAAAGAAACCATAGCTGACAGTCAGCCAAGCTCTCAGCTCCCAGTCCCATCCCATTCCCGTTTCTATGTGTGTGTGTCTTTACAGTCAATGCCCTGTCCCACCCCACTCCCTGTGAGGTGATCGTAGTGAGGGTTTGTTCTCTGCAACTGAGGTTTTTGAAGAACATTCCCAGGTGGACCCAGGATTGAAACCCAGGCCTTCTCTCCCCACGTCTAATGCTCTTTCCTGCAGTTCAGGGCTAGGCACAGTATCCTTGTGCAGATTTTGGCAGAGGAGCATATAAACATGGTGCACATTACATGTGCTTTGTGGCAATGAACAAGGTTGTGATTGTGATGTGAGTGGGAGGAAGCAGCCAGTGAGGCAAACCAAATCCCCTCTCAATTTGAGGTAGGCCAGTAGGAGGTTCCCAAGAAACAGAAAATAGGCTGAAAATAGGCCCTTAACGGAGTGCTTATTGGTACATAGCATCCACCTTCTCTGCTTTCTTTTGACCCAAATCCTGGGGAGTTCCGGCTGCCTCCTCCCACCCCCTCCACCTGCTGCCCCAGCTTGCCAGGTGGGCAAGGCTTGGAAAGGGGTACAGGCTGGTAACCTGGACATGTGGTCTTCTTGCTCTTCAGCTCTCAAGGCTGCAGAGTGCAAAGAATGCCAAGATCATGATTGCTTTCCATGTGTGGCCTTTTGATTCACAAGCTAGTGAATGTATTTCAGGTACAAATCATTCTTTTCCACCAGCTCTTTCTGCCGGTCTCCAACGAGACAATTACACGGTTCCACTTAACAGTGACTCAAGGATGGATCTGAGGGCCGACTCATGTTGAAGCCTTGCTGTTTTTCTGCCCTTGTCCCTGGCTTTAGAATTTGTGTTGAAAAGTTAAAATACAAAATGCCAAAGCTCCCCAGATCACACCCCACGCACCTGTTTGTGGGGGCAGCAGGCTCTCGGATGTACCTGGCGGGGGCTCAGCACTGTTTTTCAAGTGCTGAATGGGCAGGGACAATAGCTGCTCAGAGGGTTTTGCTCGCCCCCTCATTTCTCTGAAAAGATGCCTCTACTTGACGATTACCTATCTGGGGGTCACCTTTTGAAACCGACTGAAAGAGCTTATCTTATAATCAACATTTCCCAGAAATTGCTCAAGAGCCACAGGCTATGAAAAGAAACAGATTTTAACACACTGTGTCCCATGGATATTATTGTCTAAAGTTTGCAGAGCTGCAGGCCAGCCCTTTGAAAATATTTCAGATTTGATTTTCCAAAGGAATTCTTTTAGAAGCAGCAAATACCTGAAGGTACTGATAAACAGCAAGAGTGAGGTGTCCTATCTGAACTGGATTTTCAGGGATGTAGGGGAGACAGTCTTAAAAGTTAGAGTTCACTTTTAATTTTTAATCTAAGCATGAAAAATTACTGAACTATGGAGGAGACAACAACTAAGATCCAACCATAAAGACTTCCAGTGTGGTCAGCATTCTGTTTAGACCAAACCACAAGCTCTTGCCCTGGCTGGTGTGGCTCAGCGGATTGAGTGCCAGCCTGCAAACTGAAAGGTCGTTGGTTCGAGTCTCCGTCAGGGCACATGCCTGGATTCTGGGCTGGGTCCCTAGTTGGGGGCGTGTGAGAGGCAACCAATTGATGTACCTGTCACACAACTGATTGATGTTTCTCTCTTTCCCTTCCCCTCTCTCTAAAAGTAAATAAATAAAATCTTTACCCCCCCCCCCACACACTAACTCTTTAGGGAAAAACATCCCAATGAACCCACAAATGTGACATTAGTGGTTAAGAGAGTGTTGTCTTTTTTTCAAAAACCTTTCTGATGTGAAAAGGAAATAACTCCAAGGAGGCATATAGCACAGTCACATTTTCAACTGCTTTGATTAGTTTTCTATTAACTTGGCCAGGCTGCAGTTCTTGGTGACTTAATCAAACATGAATATAGGTGGTTTTATGAAGGTATTTTGTAGATATAGGTAACACCTAGAGTTAGTTGGCCTTAAGTAGAAGAGATTATACTCAACAACCAGGGTGGTCCTGATCTAATCAGTTGAATGCCTTGAGAGCAAAAACAGGTTTTTCCAGAGAAGAAATTCTGTCTCAAGATTGCAGCATCAGCTCTTAGCTAAATTTCCAGCCTGCTGGTCTGCCCTGCAGATTGCAGACTGGCCACTCCTCATGATTGCATGAATCAATTCCTTAGCATAAATCAATATATCTACACAATAGGATATACATATATGTAAGGGTATGTATGTACATATGTAGGTGTGTACCCGTTGATTCTATTTCTATGGAAAACCCTGACGGATATCATCACATTTGTGTACCGAAGTAATAGCTGAAGTTCTTAAGATGGGAATTCAGAACCGTTCATCCTGGGTGAGCCTGCTGCTGCCCCTCCAATTTGTACTAGGTGGATCGATGACTTTCTTAACTTCAACCCAAATGCCACACAGTGCTGTAGAGGTGGGGAGGGATAAGGTGTGTGGGTGTCAGGCTGCCTGGGGACGTTCACAGGAGAACTCTGGGTGGGGAGAGGACCAGCGGGGAGCATTCATTGCTTGAGGGGCTACAGGGTTCAGACCTGCTTCCCACGTGCAGCTTGAAATGAAGAGCTTCCAGGAGTAACTTCTGAGGACAGAATGTGGAGAAAAGTCTTTGTGCCAATGGCATACTGGGGAACAGCAGGGCTCCTGGTCTAGATGGAAAAGACGAGCAGGAACATATCTCACAACAGAAAAACACTTTTTAGCAATTATTATAACATAGACCATGAGAATATAAGTAACATAGAACTAAAATTAATGTGTAACTTTAATAAAGGCTCTAAATAATACAATTATTACCACATGCAAAGAATGGTGTTACTTGTTACATTCTATATAGGAGAGATCTAGTCTCTGGCTGTCAGTGAGTCACTTTCCTAAAATAAGGAGCTCTTTTCTAAGACGTGAATTCTGCTTATATTTCCTCACAACCATTAAAGAACAATTGTCGTTAGTTCCTTTTAGTCTTCTGGTTTCAAATACCTCAAATCCCCTCACCAGAAGCAAGGTGCATTTCCAAACCATCCACCCAAATCTCAATCCCAGAACAAAGATTCAGAAAACAGAAAAGTAAGGGTAGGGGGGAACGTAGCAAAAGTCTAGTTATAAGCCCTTGATGAGTGAGGCAGAGCCTGGCTGGCTGTTCACACCCGTTTCCTCTTCCTTCTGGCCCACAGCTACACTGCATTTCCGTCTCCTGGCATTTGGGTGTGGTTTTCGACAAAATTTTGACCAGTAGGGAAAGGTAGGAAAAGTGGTGCATGCCGCTTCCCAGCCTGTTCTCCCCTCCCCACTTCACTCCCACACCTGATCCTCCACGCTCTTTCCCTTTGGCAGTACCCTTGGAAATCCCTGGTTGAGGATGGAAGCCACAAGGGGAGAGGAGCCTGGATTTCTGCATCACCACCTGGAGAGCTGCCTTTGGATTAGAATGACTTGTGTTGGACTTCATTCTAGCAGGAAGTAAACATCTATTGTGTTAAGTTATTGAGATTGGGGTTTATCTGCTAAGGCAGTGACTCTTCCAGCAACACAGTATGTGAAGAGCATTGCTTTTTGCTTTTAATGTACTGCAGGGAAAACTCATATTAAATTTGTTTTAATCTATTGATTGGGAATGTAATTTATAGCAATGTGGTGAATGTAATAAAATGCCAAATCAAGCCCAAATGTGGATGCCGCATAAAATTTCATATGATGAGACTGAATATATGATAGAAATTAAATATGACATTTGAATTCTAGATTGCAGGATTTCTGTCTGACAACCTCTCCCCCAACACTGTGGTGGTGTATTAGGAGCCTTCCTGGGTCACATGGTCTGAAACTTTTTATCAGCTGTAGAGAGTGGGGTCACTAGAAACCCGGGCAGGAAGTGCATGGAGGGTGCCTGGGGATCACGGGAAGCTAATCATTTCCTCTAGGTATTCTGCCTACCCAGGTTTTCACGTAGGGCACACAGCCACCAGAGACACACAGCGAATAAGAGATAAGTTAGCATGGTTTCTGCTCAGTTTTCATAGAATAAAACCAGCTAAGAACACTTCATTAAAAGAGCTGAGTATTGATTGTCTCCTACTTGCATTTTTTTGGCTAATAGTTCATTTGTAAATTGGTTGTTAAAACTTGAAGCTCATTTTCCTGAAGAATGTTAAATTACACAGGTTTAGAGGTTCCAAAGATGATACATACGCAAAATTCTCTTTAACTCATTTTGTTATCTCTCTTTTTCTCAGTGTTGGGAAAGGTAGTCTCATATGTCCCTTTGATCCCAAACAGCTATCAGGCACATATTTCAACCCCAGCTCTGGCACAGAGAACGGGCGTTGGGTCTGGAACCCTTCCTTCCCCAGAGGTAAAGGAGTCCACACAGCCTGTACTGGGCTCATTGCTGTCTGTGGAAATACCTTTCCATCTCAGGCTCAGCCTATGTGAGCTTTTTTGATCTGCTTGAACCTGTGCGTCGGTGGTCTCAGGCATGCCCCAGCTTTTGGTATTTCAGACTCCACTGGAGAGAGGTTGGGGTCCTTCCACTGTGACACAAGAGGGGTGAGTGTAGGCCAATTATCCTTTGTCGGCTGCAGGGGGTGGGGACCCACTTGGAACTGATAGTGCTCTGTCCTCTATGTGGGCACAGCGTTGTTCTGCCCACTGTTTGTGTTGTGTATTTCCTGGCAACTCCGGTGCCAAGAAGCAGTGGGCAGGAGTGTTCAGACTTCCATTCTGGTGGTTGGCAGTGTGGTGATTTTTGCTCTCTCCTCCGTGTCGTTGGAGTCCCCTTCTCCCCAGGTTTTGGCAACTGGTGCATGGTGTTCGGCTCATTTATCACCTATCATCAAAATTCTTGAGATGCTGCACATCTTGAAGGGAGGGAGACAAAGGAAAGTGCAACAGTTTTTCTGCCTTGAAACAGTTGGCAGTCCAGTGGTGTTCATGTAGCACACACTTACTTGTATTCTCATATCTATCCTCCTTGCCAAGAGACCTCTGATTCTGTTGGGGTGGGAGGAATATATGAGCCCCAGAGAGTAAATCAAGATCAGCTAGTTTTAAGCCAGTGGTGGTAAATTCTGATGTGCATTAATTAGAATTAGACTCCGGTGCTAGGAGTGTTTGGGACAAGCGTTGCTTTTCTGATGAAAGTGAAACTTGTGCCTGCCATTGCTCCCATTGTCTCTTCTTCCTGCTGTGAACATGAACTTGATTTCTGAAGCAGTAGTAGCCATCCAGCAGCCTTGAGGGAAAAACCTTGAGTTAGAGTCAGGCAATCCCAATCTGCCACTGTCAATTGGATTTTCTGGCACTGGCAGCTGAAAACATTCCTAACTGATAAAGGAGAAGAGACGAGAAGGTTGTGGGCAGACAGCATGTCCGAGCTGTAACAGGGATAGGGGTAGGTGATGCTGGGCGATGCAGAGGAGGGTTCTTCATGAAGGAGGGGACATTTTGGATTTGGGCAGGGCTCTGAAAAAAGGTGTGGTTTAGACTGTAGGATAGAGGGAGGGAGGAATTATAGTCAGAAGTGTTTACGAAGGGGAACACACGTGGCAAAGCTTAGGTCCATTGGGGGATTTGTGAGGAGCTGAGGGTCGCTTGGATATATCATGTAGAGTGTAAAATTGTAGACAGTAACTCTGGAGAGGTCAGTCAATGCCATCTGTAGAGAACCCTAAAGACCAAGGTGGAATTTGGCCTCAGCCGGATGAGAGCATTAAGGAGGTGAGACAGTGACCTAATTGGGGGTGCAGTTCAGAAAGATTGTCTTGGTGGCCATGTTTATGATAGACTATTGGGGAGGGAGATCGGAGATGGGAAAAGTACCCGTTTAGGTTACTCCAGTAGTCCAAGTGAGAGAAAATAAAGTTCTGACATAGATGTGGTTATGAAAAAAAAGAGAGCTAACTGAGAAACACCTCAAAGGTGGAGTAGGCACTTGGCACTCAACAAGGTGGGGCCCGACAACACCCACCCTTCCTTGTCCTGAGTTTTGGCACCTGGAGAGGAAGTTTCTCCATGGCTTTTCCTTTTCCTGGAGCATATATATGTATGCTCCTCTCGGCCCTCAGCCAGCACCTCTCTAGATCCTTCACAACCAGGCTCAAATCCCACTTTAAATAGCCCACATAGGAGAATGGATAAAATGAGGTATGGCTGGCCATACAACAACATACCACTTATGGAAAAGAACAAAGCAGTGATACATGCAACAATATGGATGAATCGCAAATAAATTATACTGAGTAAAATAAGCCAGACTGTAACAGGGTGCAGCCAAGAGGGTAGCCTCCAATAGGGATCTGTAATAAGATCCAGAAGAGCCTGGAGATAATTGGCTCCACACCACAGGGCCACACCTGCCCAGAATCTGGCAGCTGTAGCCAATTGTGAGAGGAGCTGGAAATGGGGCTTCAGAGGAAGATTGGCGCCGGGATTTAAACCAAGACGCAGCAGCCATTGGAGGCGGAGAGCCGTGCGCAGCCCTGCAAGAGAGAACCACACAGCTTTGGCAGAGTGAAGACTCCCTTGGCCCTGAGAGGAGAAGGAGAAGCACGCGGACTTGACGGAGTGTAGACTCCTGCAGCCCTGAGGAGAGAACCACTCGGCCTGGCAGAGTGGGGCCCCCACAGCTTTAGAAGGGGGAACCACCACCTGGTTTTAGCAGAGATCCCGGTGACTCAGCCGAGGGTGCCGGGAACCCAGGGAGGTCTCCCAGTCAAGAGGGAGGACTAACTGAGAAGAACCAGAGGACTGCCTAAGCCATGGACTTCTATTTCCTTCCCTGAGATACGGTACTCTGGACTGGGCAAAGGGGGAAGGAAGGAAGGACTGTGTGTTTGTGGGTGTTTTAGGGACTTTGGGATTTTGGTAAAGACATTAGGTCACTACTTTAAGTTTGTATAGCATTAAATAAACGTTTCCTTTCCTTTTCACGAATCTCTGGCATTGAGAGACGTCTTTCCTCTGGCGGCGGACATAACGGACCCGGGGCCTTCTTTCAATAATAGTATATCATCCCAGGCCCCCCTTGTTGTGTGTTCTGTAACAACACTAAGAGTGCATCCTGTGATTCTAATCATATGAAGTTTAGGAGTGGGCAAAACAAAAATCTCTAATGAAGAAAAAATCAGAATAGTGGTTGCCTTTGGGGGTTGGGGACTGACCGGGAAGCAGTATGAGGGAGTTTTCTGGAATGAGGGACAGAGGTTTGGGACAGAGGGACAGAGGTATATGCTTTTGTGAAAGCATATACTTTCATCAAAACCTATAGAATGTTACAGTTATGACCTGCATTTCATTATGTAAGCTTTACCCAGAAAAGTAAACAAATATTGAACTATAGTTGATAATATGCAAGCAGAAGAATCTAGGGATGAAGCATACTAATATTTATAAGAATGAAGCATACTGATATTTACAACTTGGAAATGCATCAAAATATTAAGTATCTGGCTGGCTGGCTGGATAAATATGTGCTCAGTGGTGGGTAAATGAGTGTTTAATGTATAATTCTTTTAACTTTTCTGTGTTTGAAATGGTTCATAATAAAATGTTTGGGGGCAGAATCTGAGTTTAAGCTTGCTGATTCACTGGTCAAAGAGAGCTGGCAGTGGAACACCCACCTGCTGGCAGACTCTGGCCCTTGGAAAGAGGCTATGACCAGGGGCCAGAAAAGGGGCCGTCTCATTCAGGGTGCCAGTGAGGTGCAGAAAATCTCACTTCCTGAGTTCCAGAGTCATCGGCCTCCTCCACCTGGCAGACTAGCCCTTTATTCCTTCAGGGTTTGGCTTATCTATGTCCCTATGGCCCAGGGGTGAAGAAGTACAGACGACCTAAAATTTGTCTCCCCCAAAATAAGTTTCATATTTACTTTATTGACTGCAAAGTTATTTGAAATACCACACAACAATGTGATTTGTTCTTTTTTTCTCCAAGAATAAAGAGGTTTGACAGAAATGACATGTAATACAGAAACACTTTCTGGTCCATGCGCCATGTGTCTGCTGGTCCTGGGAAACAGAAGGGGCAGGAGCAGATGAGTAGAAGTGGCCACTGATGTGATTTCACCTTTGTCACAGGAACAGCACAGCATCAGGCTGATTTTTAGGGCTTCTTTTCTGTTTGGCCAGAGGTTCCATCCCCTTCATGAGTGGTATCTTTCATCGAGTCTCTAATTCTATTCTGGGCACTCATTTAATTATGGATTTCTTTTTATCTCCCAGATGGAACATCCTTGATCACATGGTTCAGTCTTCCAAAAATCATTATTCTTCTGAACTCTTTCAGAAAAAGAGCTGGCCTGCCAACCTTTCCCTTGTCAAGTTATGTTGCTTAATTAGGTCATTGCTGTATAGTTTTTAGTTTTATTAACATAAAAAAAATCTTGTCATAGGACATGTGTTACCAAGTTTGCTTACTGTGTATTTCTTGAGCTACTGATAATTACTTTCATATGTATTTTATTACATATTTAATAAGCCTTCAGTTCTTAAAATAGATCAACATGTAGATCTAATATTTGTAATTTTATTTTCTCCAGTTTCAAACAGATTGACTTCTTGTAATTTGCTGGTTTTTGTTTTGTTTTATTTAGATTCCCTAGAGCCCACAAATAAAATTTCAGTTGTTTTTCTTCCTTACCAGCACTCTAACTCAGTGATTTTCAACCCAGTCTTCAGGATCATCAGGGCTGTTTGTTACAAATGCCTTACACGGGTACCAGGGGTGACATTTTGAGAAATATGGCTGTTTGGATGTGGCCATTGTTACATAATTTCAATCCCACTGTGCTAACCTGAATGTTTAGCACATGTTCGTGTTTTACTTAGATTTTTGCCTCAAATTATCATCACCTTATTGTTTCATAAATCAGTCTGGAAAAAGTAAGACTTTGACTCTCTCTTGAAAGATGAACAAACCAGGCACCATGAGAGAAAGGCTGATGGTTTCCCAGTAACTGGTCTTTGGAATTTTGTGGGACCCTTAGCTGATTTAATGTTTTTCTTTCTACATTTTTAGGCTGACTGTGGAGATGAATTGCCATAAGTCTTTGAAATTTCATGTGAGGTGTCCAAAGAATAACAGGAGGCTACCACTTATGAACTAAGTACCACTTAATAAGAAATAACTGTATTTACTAAATAAATTTAAAAAGTTAAATAAAATCAAATGGTTCCAAAAATCTAAGTAAAAACTAAAAAGTCCCCTGCTCTGTCTTGCCCTAACCTCAACTGTACTTGATTACTTGGCTAAGTATTGTTTTATCAGTTGGAAATAACTTTCTTCTCAGAATTTAAGGCATGACCTTATTGTTTTTTCTTTTATTCCCTCTCTCCTTCCTTCTAAGCATCTCAAATTTGGTGGGTCCAAAACCAAAACCAAACTCCATCAGAAAATTGTATTACCTCTAACTTCAAAATGTATCCTGAGTCAGTTTTTTACTATATTCAACCCTCAGATCCAAGTTACCATCATCCTGTACCTGAACTTCTAATTGGCCTTTCTGCTTCTGTAGTTTTTAAAATTCTAAAATAATTTAACAAACCTTTTTACTACAGAAGAATGTAGATCTTACACACATAATCATAAGCATGGAATTGCTTTAAATGTCTAGCATTGACCGGCCCTCTGCAGGCCAGCGCCTTCTCAATCAAACACCCGGGGAGCTCTAACAGCTGAAGTATGTTCAGTCCATCCACAGGCCAGGGCGCCGGTGACCCTGGGAATAGCCCCCAAGGATCAGTAGGGGATAAATACTCGTTTTCTTCCCCTCCACTTCTCAGAAGGTATCTCAGTAGTATTGAGCTTGTTACCCAACAGGAACCTGCTCACGGACCTTGTACTGGCTTGCCTTCCAAGTTTCCCTTTTCTACATACCAACTGGTGCTTCATTTAAATTTGAGTCTTGGGATCTGCTTTTGGGGAAACCCAATCTAAGACACTAATGTATGCATTTTCCTGTTGCTGGCCTTCCAGGTTGTTTTTCGTTTTTCAACTAAGACAAGACTGTAACGTATTTCTACAGTTCTCTTCGTATGTATATGTAGGTTTTCTCTTGGTATTTACCTGTGGGTGGAATTGCTGGCTCAAGAGGTGTGTGCATCTTCATCCTTAATAGTCAACATTTAGAAAGGCTGAGTGTCAAGTATTGGTGAGAATGCCACACCTGGAATGGTACCTTACTGCAGTTTGAATTTGCATGTCCCAGTTACTAAAGGGAATGTATGTCTGTGCATGTGTTCATGGCACTTGAGTTTCCTCTTCTCCAAACAGCTTACTTCTTTTTCTTATTAATATCTTGAGTTCTAAAAATTCTGGATACTAATAGTTTCCTGATTATGTTCTTTGCAGAGAGCGCATTTTTTTTTTGTGGTTTGTAAATCTTATGCAGTATTGATTTCTAATCTTCTGTGTGATATTTTTCCCCTCTATGAAAGATATTTAGGAAATTCCTTTTTACTTCTGATGTTCTGTATCTAATCTTACTGCTGAATGTAAAAGGCTCAACTTACCAGCTTAATTTTTCATGAAAATAAGCACATATTTCAAAGAATCTAATCACAATAGACGTACCTAATACATAAAATAACACATCCAATTGTGATACTCAGCAGTTTAGTGTATAATTTTTCCTACATTAAAAATTTTGACTACTATTCCAAATCAAGAAAATGGTCCAACAAACACTCTTGGGCCCATCTCTTTGTTCAGGATTAATTTCTGGAAGTTCTGGGTCCAAGCCTAGGTTGTTTTGAATTTTAATTGATATTGTCTAAAAAGGCTGTACCAATTTACAAGGCAGAAAATGCTATTTCTTTGGACACCTAAAAAATTCAAGTATTTGCAAACATGATGGGTAAAACAGGTTTTAATATTCATTTTTTAATTATATGAAGTTTATTTTCTAACTTACTAATTTTTGGTTTCTAGGAATATCCATTCTCTTTAAATATTTAATTTTAACCATATGCTTCTTATTGGATTACTTTTTTGCATGAAAACCAGCCCATTCTTGTTTCATTGTGTCATCCTATGGAATCTCACTCAAGATCAGAAACAGAGATTGTAAAGGTCTCCACACCTCTTTTAATCATCACAAAGGTAGTCTTGTACTTGCCTCTTTACTATCCCTACGAAATATACTGCAGTTCTCAACTTACTGATTCCGAGTGAACAGAACATTTTTTAGAAGTGTGATATGCACAGAGTAATTCATGGTCCCCATTTTGACCTAATTTTCTTTTAATAGTTGAGTTGTAACTATCTGTTTATAATTCATTTCTGATATTTGGACAAGGTTCTATCTCTATAGGCCAGGGTTTCAACTCACCCTACCAGCAGACTCTCCCACTGTGGTGCCTGGGTACTATGTTACCCTGGGCAGGTGCTAGGGACCTAATGCTGGCCCTCGATGGACATTCAGACAGTTACAGCAAGAAATGTTTCACAAATGGTATCTGATATAGAGCACAGTTAAGATTAATCTTAACCAAATCTAGTTAAGATTGACTAATAAAAACACATTGCTTATAAATAATTATCCATAGATCTAGAGTCAACAAAAGTCTGTTTTTCTATTTTTTTTAAAAAGGTTTATTTATTTACTTATTTTTCAAGAGAGAGGAAGGGAAAGAGACAAGGAGGGAGAGAAACATCAATGTATGGTTGCAAACCCTACTGGGCACCTGGCCTGCAACCCAGGCATGCGCCCTGACCGGGAATCGAACCGGCGATCCTTTGGTTCACAGGCTGGTGCTCTACCCACTCAGCCACATCAGCCAGGACAGAACTGTCTTTTTCTAATATTAAATACATTAATTGTTTGGAGGGGTTGGGGAACAACTTGAAATGAATCAGAGAACATCTTCATATTAATCATTCCTTTCATATACTTCAAATTTGAATTTAATGCCTTTCTCCTCCTGGACATCAGAAAAAACACCTGGGTACCTGTTAAAGAAATAGATATATAATTAAATAATATATCAATTAAAAAGATAACTTCCCTGATTCTCAGCCAAAAGGCATAAAATCCACTGTTAAGCTTGGTGGTTATGCAAATATACTACATAAATAAACAGAAGACAAATTTCAAACTGTACAGAAAGTTAAAAAACAAAAAGTGTAATTTCTTCTCCTTTCCTTCTGATTCCTAATTCTTCTCCCAAACACTAACTGATGTTAGCTGTTTCTCTTTTATCTTTCCGCTCTATCACCCAGTTAATACATTTCTTAACATTTTGTTAAGTCTTTGATTTGGTATCAGCTTTCCTGTGTGAGGAAAAGAAAAACAAAATACAACCACCAACAAAAGAACCCAAACCCAGGTCTCTCACTGAAGGCTGTCCTGACCCCTCTAGTCTCCAACACGAATGCTGCCGCACTTCCTTTGTGCTGTGTGGGCTCGTCCCACTCCGGTCCAGGTGGGGCAGGAACCTGCTTTACTGACTCCGTTTGACTCTGGTTCTGCTGTGTGATACTTGGCTGTCAATAAAAAGTCTTCATCCTTATAAAGAATTTAGTATTGTGAGCACATTACATTAAGTGCTCTACACATGATATCTATTAATATTAGGAGTTTGTTTTGTTCCCCTATTTCCTAAAGTCACTGCCAGCAGGGATAATACAGGAAAAAATTTAAGTCTCTTGTGACATCCAGCACAATACTGACCAATAAGAGATATCAAACTTTTGTTGACTAATTAAATTATGACATTCTGATAAAAACAACTATATACATGAAATAACAGCATAATAAGGAAAAGAAAGATTTTTTTCTTGAATAATTTATATTTCAGAGGAAGAGGCTATGTTTCTATTTACTAACCATTTTCTGAGCTGTTTGTTTTAGTAACAGGATAGTTTTTATTTTCTAAAGAAATGATTTTAAAATTAAAAGAAAAAAGAAAAAAAATGATTTTAGTAGGCCAACTTTTAACCATAATTTTAATATATCTGGAATAAGTCACCAAAAACAACATGTATATTTTTGTGTGTATATCAAGACTGTCTAGATTGTCAGTTAATAAGATAAAAGTAAAGTATCAAAGTTATTTCTAAAACCACGAATAAGAATTTAGAAATAGCTACTGGCTGGACAGGGTCACTAGTCATAGTCTTAATGATAATCTTCTCTGTAAAACTAAAATTTAATTCTGCTTAAGATTAATTTTACTTTCCATAATATTCACACATTCAGTCTGTTTTCATGATTATAACCACCTCATAACCATAATTCTTAATTTTTCTGAAGAGCAAATTGCCTAAGAGCTACATTTGAACTGAGTTTAAGTCTAACAGGATTTGAAGGAAAAACCTCCTATTTGTTATGAATCACCAAGATAGAGATTCCCCTCTAGAATCTTCAAGCATTTCAGAAGCCAGTGAATAAAAGAAACATAAGATCTGAACTGACAAAGCATCGTGAGAATAATACAGAGGTGATTTGATGGAAAGTCTAAGAAATAGGTGAATATAGTTCTTGCAACAGTTATCTATAGGAGACAAAGCATAACTAAAACAAAATGAAGATGCCATAGAAACCATAGCCTCAGGAGGAGAGAGGTGTACAAACAAGTGGACAGATATGCCAGGGTCCTGTTGGACAGTCAGGAAGTAATGAGGACAGAAGAGGAAACATCAGTGCTGGCTGGTGTGGCTTAGTGGATTGAGTGCCAGCCTGTGAACCAGTCATGGGTTCCATTCCCGGTCAAGGGCACACGCTGGGTTGTGGGCCAGGCCCCAGTAGGGGGTGCTTGAGAGGCAACCACATGTCGATGTTTCTTTCCTTCTCTTTCTCCTTCCCTTCCTTTCTCTCCAAAAATAAATAAGTAAAATCTTAAAAAAAAAAAAAAAAAAAAAGAGAATGTAAGAAGAGGAAACATCAGCCTGTCCGAAACCTACTTGTGGTTGTCCATAAGGAGCATCTGTCCCAACTCTGGAGCCAACTACTGCCTCCAAGGCCTAGGTCTTTTATCCTCTTTTATGGAATGGTCACACGAAAGGTGAGTAACTAGAAAAAGAGGCCTCTTTGAGACTCATTAAACAAAAGGCCGCTGGCATAAAATATTGGGGTCTGGTGGTTCGGTTGGAGCCTAGCGTGAAACAGTCTGAGATATACAGGCAGATTTCTTCTGGCAGGATGGATGAGGGCAGAGCTTAGAGGGCAGGCTGGCATGGTGCTGTCAAAAGAACAACTGCACAGACAATGGCCCCCAGTGGCGGTGGTGGTGGTGGTGAGGCAGATACAAGGTAAACACATGTTACTTTGTTAAAATTAACTTCTTCTGCTCTGGCTGGTGTGGCTCAGTAGATTGAGTGCAGGCCTGCAAACCAAAGGGTCACTGGTTCAATTCCCGGTCAGGGCACATGCCTGGGTTGCAGGCCAGGTCTCCATAGGGGGCATGTGAGAGGCAACCACACATTGATGTTTCTATTCCTCTCTGTTTCCCTCCCCCCCCCCCCCCGCCTCTAAAAATAAATAAAATCTTTAAAAAAATTAACTTGTGCTTTTGGGTTTCCACCATTTGTGGCTTCATCTATACTCTAATTTTATTCTCTTTATTCTTTACAAATGTCCTCCTTCTTCATCTTGATTTCATTATACTAGTGCTTTTATTACCGGGAAGTATGGTGTTAATAAAAGACTGTTTGAACTGAAACCTATGAATCCATGAGAAGCCTACTGATTGGGCAAATGGGGGTATACATTAAGTGATTGCTATGGGGAACAAAAAAGAATGCAGAGTTCATTTCTGGACAGTAGGGAGCAATTCTAAGTTCTCAAAGGTACAGATATTTGGAGAGAAAACATCTTAAGAATTGAGCAATGTTACAGACTTCCAGGGATAAAGTATATTCCTTTTGTCTTCAGAGATTTCCTCCTTCTCTACTTGGAGAAAGATAGCCTACTCCAGACCTCTGCTTAGGGGATTCTTTCCACCCCGAGTTAAAGAGGCTGTCGTTATCATGTTGGCACAGGCTTGAAAGCAAGAGGACAGTCAAACTGTGCAATGGAAACAAGGACTTTTCATTTTCTTTTAATAGTTCTGTTTAGAAGGTCCATTTTGAATGCATTTTTTTTGGATTTTGGATTTATACGGCAATCTCCTATCTGAATCTATACACCAGTACATTTTTCTAAGACATCTAAATAAGAATTAATACCAATTCTTCACCATTCCTTGAAAAAAAAATAGGAGAGAGAGAGCATTTCTCAACTCACTCTATGAGGCCAGTATTATCCTGACACCAAAACCAGGTGAAGACATTACCAAAACCCCAAAACAACAACAAAAACTAAAGTGCAATATCCCTTATGAATATAAATGAAAAAATCCTCAACAACATACTAGCAAACTGAATCTAGGAATACACAAAAAGGGCTACTACACATTACTTCCAGCAATGTAACACAAAACCAAGCAATGTAATAGTGTATTAAGTATTAGTGTATTTTGTCTTATTAAAAACAAAAACCAAATAATCTTAATAGACTCAGGAAAAAAGCATTTAATAAAGTCCAATGCCACTTCATGATTAAAAAAACACTCAATGAAGTATAAGTAGAAGAGATCTACAATGCGATAAAGGGCATCAGTGAAGAACCCACAGATAACATCATACTCAGTAGTAAAAAACTGAATGCTTTCCCTCTATGTCTTGCCCTTGCCATTTCTACTCAGCTTTGTGCTGGAGGTCCTAGCCAAGGCAATTTGGCAAGAAAAAGAAATTAAAAACATCCAGATTGGAATGGAAGAAGCAAAACCATCTCTGCTTGCAAATGATATTAATATATCCTGTATACAGAAACTTAAGGAATTTACTAACAGTTCAAACTAATTAGTTGAGCAAGGTTGCAGGATATAAGACTAATCCTTCACAAAAACCAACTGTATTTTTATGTGAACAGTTTGAAAATAAAATAATTGTACACTGAAAGCTACAAAACATTTCTGAAATAAATTAAAGAAGTCCTAAACAAGCAGAAAGACATGTGTTCATGGTTTGGCAGTACCCTCCAAAGAGATGCAAAGATACAGGACAATCCCTATCAAAATCCTAGCTTGCTTTTTGTAAGAAGTTGACAAGCTGGTCATACAATTCATACGGAAATGCAAAGGACCCAGAATAGCCAAAACAATTTTGAAAAAGAACAAACCTGGAGGATGGCAGTTTCTGATTTCAGAAGTTATTACACAGTGGCATTAATCAAGACAGTGTGGTACTGGCATAAGGACAGACATTTAATGGAAGAGAACTGAGAGTTTAGATATGAACCCTCAGATTTACGGTCTACTGATTTTTGATGAGGGTGTCAAAACAGTTCAGTGGGGGAAAGTATAGTTTTTTTCAGCAAATGGTGCTAGGGCAACTAGATAGCCCTTATAAAAGGATGAACTTGGATTCATTCCTTACGTCATACATAAATTACCTATAATGGACCATAGATAGACTTAACGTAAGAGTTAAAACTATAAAACATTTAAGTAGAAAACATAGGTGTAAATCCCTGTGAGCTCGGATTAGGCCATGGTTTCTTGGGTGTAACACCAAAAGGACAAATGACCAAAGAAAAAATAGAAATAATGTACGTCAAAATTAAAAACCTTTGTTACAAATGGTATTATGAAGAAAGTGAAAAGAAAAAAGTACAAATTAAAAAAACGTTTTAAAAAAAGAAAGTGTAATGGGAGTATAAAGAAAGTATATAACAATGCATATAATGGGAGAAAATCTGAGGCAAATATTGATATATACAGGGATGGGCAAAAGTAGGTTTACAGTTGTTCATATGGAAAATAACACAATAATAAAGAATAATACAGGAATAAACTGTGTTTCATATACTCACAACTGTAAACCTACTTTTGTCCACCCCTGTATTACAGCATGGATGAACTTAAAGGTGGTATGCAAGTGAAAGAAGCCCATTCCCCAGGCGTCTCTATAGAGATGGAAAATGGACTAATAGTTTCTGGGGCTAGGAGGGTAGGGGATGGAGAATGACCACTAACTGGTACATGTTTTTTATGGTGGATGATGAAAATGTTCTAAACTTAGATTGTGGTGATAATGGCACAATCCTGTGAGTATACTAAAACCATTGAATTATATACCTTCAATGGTGAATTTGTGATGTGTGAATCACTTTTCAGTAAACATGTTAAATATTTCATTTCTAAGAGTCGGAAAGCCAGAATGGTGTTTAAGTTATCAGGGATGTAAAGGGTCAGAGCTTTGGAAGAGGTCTGATTGAGAATAGGGTTTGGGAGGGTATTTGGTATGAAGCCGATTCACACAGTCGTCTACTCTTTTGTTAGTTAGCAAAGAGAAAGGAAATATATACAGTGCGGCAAAGAAACACACACACTTTTACATAAGTATATATGAAATTAGTAAGAGTGACTTTTCTAAGCAGTCATCTTTGGAAATTGTAAGCAAAAGCCTGAACTTGAGCTGTTCAGAGCTAGTTAAGAGCTCCAGAAAATCTGTCACATGTTTCATTTGATTCAAAACTACTACCTATTACTCTATAAACTATTATTTTAAAGCTAAGCCATTCATTTATTCATACTTGGCTTTGAATGTTTTTAGGAGGTATTTATAAAAACACACTCAAAGAATAATGGCTGAGTTCAACTGAAGATATTTAAAAGAATGTTAAAAGCTAGTTGAAAGTGTTGATACAATTAATCTTAAAGCTGAAAAGTGTTTTTAGCAAAAATGCTATTTGTTTTCAAAATCAGGCAGTTTCATGCGAAAATCACAACTACATAGTAAAGCAAGTGTAAAGTCTTCTTTCCATCTCTACCACTGCTACCTAAGTCCCTTCATCCTTCACTTGAACTACTGTACCTAACTGGTTTCCTAGCCTCACTCCTGTCCCGGTCCATTCTTCATAAATAGCTACAACAATATCACTCAATTCAGGACCCTCTACACCTGCATTTGGTCTGATCCCTTTGGGCATTCCCCTTGCTCACAATGCCCAACATGCCAAGCTTGTTCCTGCCATCGGGTCTCTGCACTGGCTATTTCTGGTGTCTGAGAATGTTCTTCCCCACTCTTTGCATGGCTGGCTTCTTGTCATTTAGATACTAGTGGAGACATCACTCTTCAGAAAGAACTTCTCAGACTATGGAGTTATTTATCGTATCACTGCATTTCAATTCTCCACATGGCAACTCTTTTGGTGTTTATCTATTATTTGCCACTCTACCTGTCTGCTACAAAATATGACCTCCTGGAGAAGAGTGAACGGCATCTGTTTGGGTAAATACTCTCCCCAATGCCCAGCTCAGTGTTTGAGGCTAAACACAGATCCCACAGGATGAACTAAGTACTACTTTAGATTTCAGTAAAATCATTAAAACTTGAACATTCCCAAGTCTGTTAAAGCAGATTTCCAAAAATTTCTATAGTATTTGTATGTAAAATATATTGCTACCCCAAATTCAATGTGTAGACATACTCTTTCCTATAGTCTGTAAGCTGGAAATCTAGAAGTGCTTCAGATACTTACTCTGGGAGAAGTTTGTATCTCTCCAAATCAATTTCTGGCAAAAATGTGTCACTTTCAAATTCCTCCATGATCCTCGTCACAAACAGTCTAACATGGCCTGACCTGTTCATGGCTTCCTTTGAAATAAAACAAAAGTCATCAATTTCCTTATTTATCTGTGTCAAAAGAAATAGAAATGCAAGATTTTTGTTTAATAATGTAGTCAAGTTTGTACTGGGTGTAAATACATGCTACATAACCTGATACCCCCAAAGAATGCTATTTAAATACCCTCTTCTTTACTTTGTAGCGCTGCAAAGTATGCCCTAGTTGTGTTGAGAATGGCACTAATCGTTATCGATAACTATGAGAGTGAGTTAAACTATATTCTGGCATCTGTTTGCTTACATGAACTCTTTTTTCATTTAAGCATTCAGTTTTGTCTTTCCTCACTGGTGGTTTAGGAAATAAGAACCCGAATGATCTAGTTACTGGCTATAGAAAAATTTACATATGCATATATGGGTAAGATAGTATAATTTCATGAGACCCTGGCTAATGAAAATCCCAAGGGCATACATAGTACATTTACACAAAATTTAATAATGCTTCCATTTCTCAGGAGATAGTTACAATGCTTGTAGGTAATTTATTCTGCCTCTTGTTGCTAATGATTGTGTTTTGCTTCATATTGTTAATGACTTTTCTAACTACTGCCTGCAGTACTGTCGACACAAAATCATGAGTCCTAAGTGCAGCTCCGAGGAAGCAGTAACTCTTGACTGAAAAAGCAACAATATATACACACATAGAAATATAATTTCAAATGTTGTTTGTTATCTTTAAATTT
Source organism: Phyllostomus discolor (assembly GCF_004126475.2). Taxonomy (NCBI): domain Eukaryota; kingdom Metazoa; phylum Chordata; class Mammalia; order Chiroptera; family Phyllostomidae; genus Phyllostomus; species Phyllostomus discolor. The sequence continues at coordinate 50,155,844 of NC_040905.2, forward strand.
TCAAATAAGGGCATAAAATAAATGACTTTTTATTTTCAACTCTGTGGCTTGTAGTATTATATTATTTATTCTCTTGCCCCAAACAAATAAATGTTCTACCAATTCTCACTGAACCCAAAATTAGGAAAATTGAATCGACTAACCACAGCAGCATCTGAAAGTCTATGTCAAAGTTAGTGATGCAAAAGGTCAGATGGTACCCTTTGCATCACTATAGCACCCTATATTTTAGGCTTTGTGGGTCATATGGTTTCTTTTACCTTTTAGGCAAAAGCAGCCACAGACAATACTAAACCAATGGCATGGCTGTGTTCCAATGCAACTTTGTTTACAAAAACAGGCTAGTAGTCCCAGTTCGGCCTGTGAGAAGAGCAGCTCCACAAGCTATTGTGATGTGAGGTGGGCGGATAATGCAAAATTATAACCTGGAGGTTCTACTTTCTTATCATTTACGACATATAGATATATCAAATTATATAAGTGAATTTCAGTATTTTTATTGTTTAAAAGGTTGTAGAAACAGGAACCTAAAAAACAGTATTTTTGTAACCCCATCTAAGATCCTGGTATGCCTTTTTTCTCAAATGATTTCAGTGTACCTACGTTACCACAAGCCCACAAAGGGTAGAGACTGATTTTTCCCCTCCCTGTAAATGTTAATCTCTCGTGAGTATTTTAAAAGAGTAAGAAAATTCCTTTTATTATCCTCAAAATTTTTGAAAGCTACAAGTCAAGAATGAGGAACATTTTCTCCTTTATCTACTGTTTTCCCTTATGATATAAAATAATACTTTTCCCATCCCCTCACATTACGTGAAAATTGTCGAGGCACTATTGTCTGCTTTTAACAAACTCAGACACATCTGGCCAGTACGTATCAACCGAGAGCTCATCACTTTCTCAGGAAGAGACACACTAACCCTGAAGAGAAGGGATAACTCAGTGTATCAGGGCACATCGGGGGGAGAAGGCAGTACAGTCCAAGCACGATTCTAAGGGAAGGGTTTAGAATGTACTGGACACATAAATTACTTCGTATTGGAAATAAACTGGTAAAGACTTAAAAACTTATTTAAGTATTTTTATTTATAGTATCATAGTATCATTTTTGACAGTGTCAGAAAACAAATAATTCTAATTGACAATACGTTTGATTTAGTGTAGGGATAATATATTTCCTCATGACTTACAATGTGCAGATGGCAGGGAAGCTGAAAGACCGTAGAGTAGAACACTGCTTTGTACAATGTTTACAGATAACTTGACTTACCTTATACACAGAACTGCCTCCTATTATCCAAACCATGTCCACTTTATTTGTTAATTCTGGTTCCTCAATAAGGTTTAAGGCATCATCCAGACTTCTGGCAAGAAAATGAGCTCCTTTTGGAAGTTCCCTGAGGTTAACCAAAAGAATTATACATAGTTTCTACAAAAGCCATTCGTACTAGTCAGATAATTTGTATATAGGATGCAATGGTTGTAAAACAAAAATAACCATAAATGTGAATCCTTTCAACAAAAAAGTTAACATCAGTATGGCCTATGGCAAATAAATAATTTAACCCACATCTGTATATGTATGGTCCACCGTCAATCAAAAAACAAAACATTTCTGATATCTTGAGATATTTATGGTAGGAAGAAATTAGAATAGTAGTTACCGCTGGAGGGACGGAGCAAAGAATCACTGGGAAGGGGCATACGGAAGCGTCCTAGGGGTTATGGGAATGTTTCATATCATTGATACAGGGTTCTACAGGTGCAGATGTTTGTCATAACCTAGCAAACGTACACTGAATACTTGTATAGTTCATTGTATGTAGTAATTATCTCAAAAGGAAAACACTAAAAAGAAATACTGGATTCTAGTTACTGATGTATATGCTGAAGTATTTAGGGGAAAACAGACCAATGCCTGCAATTTACTTTGAAATGCATAACAAGAACAAGTCTAACTGAAGGGATGGATGAATGACAAAACAAATGCAGTAAAATGTTAATGGTAGAATCTGTGAGGTGGCTACACAAGTGTTTACTGTCAAGGTTTTTACATTTGAAAGTTTCATGACAAAATGTTGGAAAAAGTAGTATGATTGAATGACTACTTTCAAATGGTCAAACTTAATACAGCATGAGTGGGGAAAGAAATTTTGTTTCAAATAATACAGAAATGTTTGAAGTACTAAAAAATGAGCATGTCATTACTTTTGTAATTAAAAATCCAAAAAGGAAAAGGCTAATTTCACGGTGTACACTGAGTAGCTCTATCTCTCCCAAACTCCACAACTGTTTTTTTTGGGTGGACGATTGCAATTTGCTTTATAAATAAGAGACATGCAGAATTAAGCTTTCATTCTTTTGGCTCCTTCACCTCCTTGATACATAGTGTATTTCCCTCTTTATCATCTCTAAAGGAGTTAAAATGGCACAAAGAGTACATTTTGAGTAAAGGTTGGAAAAAGACATGGACACCAGGGAGAGGTTAAATGAGCCACGGGATGCTCTAAGGTCCCAGGGCAGCTGCAGTGATGAGGTTGGAGCATGCTGCTCAGGGGGAGAACTGAATCCAGAAGAAACAGATCTGGAGTTGGGGGAGAAGAGAGTTCAGTTAATAAACAATGCCTAGAGTAACTGAAACAGAATCGGGGTGGTTTCAGTAACTGAGGGTGTTGAAGTCAGGACTAATGACAGGAGATAGAGTACAAAGAAAGATGGTGGACTGAGTTACAAGGTGGTATAAAAGGGTGTGGACTTTAAAGAAAGAGGACAACCATTTTGTGCAGAAGATGGAACAATGGCTTCAAAATGGTTAGGGGATTAAAGACTACTACTTTGCTCTTTTGTAGTGAGTCTGGAAAAGGAAAACAAAGAACAGGTTAAGGGATTTATTGCAGATTTTAGATATAACAAAGGCACGGGAGGAGGAAATGCTGCAAATGTTGCTACTTAGGTATTTAGAAATAAATTTCACAGGAAACACTGGACTCCCAGATGGAGAGAAAAGAAGAGGCACAGCTGAGCTCACGAGCTTCTTTACAGCCCAATTCCTAGGAACTAACACAGTAAATAACAGAGCAAGCACTTAATATTGTCACTTATTTCATTGCTAAATTTCCTTCAATTATTTCAAATCAATAGAGATTGGATTCCCTGACAATGGGGAGTTGGTATGTAGTAGCATACAAATTCTGTGTCAAGAAGCGTGTGGACACGCTTGGTATCGTTTCGAAAGTAGAGCCCTGAATTACCTCAGAGGGGTGGCATAAAAAGTTACAGCGCACATAACAGGCACTCCCATACTATTCTTCATACCTTTCTTTAAAAGCACTATTTAGGGGAGGCTGCTTTTTACCTGATGGATAGTTGTATTAGGAAGAAAACATCTAGCATTTATTGAAGTGCCCATTTGCTCTCTCAAGTAGTGGGGTCAGGCAGCACTTTACACGCATACCGTCTCATGTTACTAGCAGCCCTGTGTAGGTCCACAGGACACAGGCGCATTTTTACATAGGATGATACTGAGGCAGATGGGTTAGGTAATCAATGGCCACAGAGCTAGGAAATGGTGATCCTGGCATTGGAATTCCAGCAGTCTGATGTTGGAGCCTGAGCTGCAACTTCTCACACTGACAATATGTTCTCAGCTGGTGGTCATGGGGGACAAGGATGCCAGTTTCTGGTTTCCTCAGATCTCAGGACAGCATGGCCTCATTTAGGCAGAGCCCTCACACCTGTGTCTTATGGCCTTTAGCAGCCTCACCTGATTATCCCCCAGGTACCACATAAACATTTTTTCCCTCTGTGTCTGATGTCAAAGAAGATGATATGGCAGATGGAATCCTGGCCCAGTTTCCCTGGGGACTATTGGGAAAGCATTAAAAAAAAAAAAAAAAGCCCTAGGCTACAATCACATTTAATCAGAATGCAAATTCTGATTAAATGTTTAGTTTAACATCTTTCATACCCAGTCTTTAGAAATGTGATATTCAACTATTTAAAATTCATTCAAGTACATTCTATCTCATAATTAAATACTATGGCCACTAAAAATATTTATAGAAATTAGCCCTGGCTCCTGTGGCTCAGTGGATTGAGTGCTGGCCTGTGAACCAAAAGGGTTGCTGGTTCAATTCCCAGTCAGAGCACATGCCTGGGTGGTAGGCCAGGTCCCTAGGAGGGGGCATGCAAGAGGTGACCACACATTGGTTTTTCCCTCCCTGTGTTTCTCTCTCTCTAAAAATAATAATTTTTTTTTTAAAAAAGCACTTCCTGTGCCAAAAAGATGGCAATGGCAGGTGCAGAAATGTCTCAGCAGTGGCCATTAAGTGAAAAGAACATGTCATGGAGGTGTGTGGAGGATGCTAGATGGGCGAAGAGATGGTGCAGCATCTGGGTGGCTTAATGAGACAGAATACTCCTTGGAGTGTGATCCCTTAGCTGAGTCTCGAAGGAGATAAAAACATGAGCAAAACACAGAAGTGACAGACCACCAAAGATATTATTGAGGCTTATACTAAAGTTACTAAACTTATTTAACACAAGAAAGCTCCAAGGAAGTTGAGGGTAGAAGAAAAACAATCTGTGGTAAGGTTTAAAATAGTAAAGGGTAAGATGAGAGAGCAAAGTCTGAAAGACAGAAAAAAATGGGATCTAGAATAAAGCAATGGGAGTGAGGAGAGGGCTGATTTTAATACAAGGGGTTTTTTTTTGTCTGAAGACCAAGGGACATAAGAACAAAGTGGTATGTTAAGGTGAAAATGATGATGTCATGAGGCTGTTCACTGTGCTCTCATTAACATTAATATTTTCTATAAGCTATAAAGCAAGGCTATTTTGCTGAAGCAGCAAAGGTCAGGGGAGTAGGACCTGACATCTGTAGGGTAAATTCTGTGTGCCAGAAATTTATAACATAAAATTTCAATTAGTCCTTAAAATTGCCCTAAGACGCTGTCATTATTAATACCATTTAGCTGATAAGGAAAGTGAGGTTCAGCAAGGCTTGAAGTTAATAAAGCCTAAAACCAAAGTTAATAGTGCCAGGGCGGAAGCCAGCACAGGAAGTCTTTGCTGTACCAAGCACGTGAGCAGTGGGGAGGGAACTGCAGCTTTGAGAAGAGGGGAAAGTTTTAATCACTGGAAAATACGACAGTGAGACCACAAAAAATGTTATCTAACATTTCATGTTAGGTAGTTTTTGGATTGAAGACAATTTATAACAACTTATTTCATGGAGACAATTTTGGATTTCCTAAAGATGCTGTCAAAGCTACAGCATTGCAGTAAAGTTTCTTAATTTAACTTTTGATTCCAAGGACCTTGAGAAATGCTTTATTGAGAGAGAAATCACATACTCTACAATTAACCTTGTAAGTGTACGATTCAGTTAACGTTTTCGTGTGTTCATGGAGCTGTGCAACCATTACCACTGTCCATTTTCAGAACATCGCCATCACCGTGGAAAGAAACCCTGTACCCACAATCAGTTACTCTCCTCTCCCACCCGCCGTCTGTATGGATTTGCCGATTCTGGATATTTCATAGGAATGGAATCATGTGGTCTGTTGTGTCTGGCTTTTTTAAATTAGCATATCGTTTTCAAGGTTCATCTGTGTTGGAGCAGATACCATTTTTTATTGTTGAATAATAAATATTCCATTGTATGGATACAGCATATTTTGTTTGTTGTTCATCAGCTGATGAACATTTGGGATGTTTCCAATTTTTGGATGTTATTTATGATGCTACTATGAACATCTGTGTACAAGTTTTTGTGTGGTTATATTAATGTTTTCATTTCTCTACCACAGAGAATTGCTGGGACCTACAACTCTGTGCTTAACCTTTTGAGAAAGTGCCAATCTGTTTTCCAAATGTGGCTGTACAGTGTTTCTTTTAGAGCCATAACTTGATAGTGTAGAAAGGCTTGGAAAAGCTTTTTTTCCCTTAGAACTTATTAAGGAAATAGTTACCTAAAATAACTAGGATGGGGCAGCAAATTTTGGGATTCTCTTGAGGATTTAGTTTCTTCCTCCATGGGGGTGAGGGTGGTGGTGAGAGGTTGTCTCTAAAAACTTACAGGAAAAATAATGATTTATATGTGCAAATCTCTCCTTTTGTTCCAGACCCAGTTGTGTCTGGGACACAGTACGTGCTGGGGATATGTGTGGAGCTCACTGGCAACTGACCAGGGAAACAGATGGAAGGATAAAAAATAAACTATTTTTTTCCCCCAACTGATATCCCCTTTTCCTTGCCATGCTGGATAATAAAGACTTTAAAGTTGCTCTCTGCGTATAAATAAAAAGTGAAATACGCCAATAAATGTTATATATAAATATACAGGGTCTGTCCGGAAACAGTCCAGCCATGGTTAATATGAGACTGGTTTGTACTACACTGGTATAACCTGGCAGCTAAGGAGAGTGGGCTGGAATGTACATGTGTGAACAACAAGGACTTCACTGTACTAGTCAGTGGGGGTGGTAGATGCCATTGAGTAAGCAAGCATGTGTGCTGTGTGGCTGTCACATCTGCAATGACTGAGTGAGTAGAGCAACAAATCTGCATCAAATTTTGCATTAAGCTTGAACATTCCTCCATGGAAACTATTGGAATATTCAGAACTGGTGATTGGCAGCTTCATCACAACAACACACCTGCTCAAGCATCATGTGTCCAGCAGAGTTTTTTTGAAAAATATCAAATCACTCAGGTGACTCTGTCACCCTATAGCCCAGATCTGGTGCCCTGTGACTTCTGGCTTTTCCCCAAACTAAAATCACCTTTGAAAGGGAAGAGGTTTCAGACCATCAGTGAGATTCAGGACAACACGACTCGGCAGCCAATGGTGATTGGGAGAACTGTGTGAGGTCCCAAGGTGCCTATTTTGAAGGGGACCGAGGCGTTATTGTCCTATGTGCAATGTCTCTTGTATCTTCTTCAATAAATGTCTCCATTTTTCATATTACATGGCTGGATGCCTTCTGGATAGACCTTGTATAATAAACAACCAAACCCAATTACACATACCACAGAAGGGTCATAAAGAAGAAATGAGACTCATCATTTGAGGAGATTTGCTGGCTTAAGCGAACATCTCTCCCACTGAGATTTCTTTATGTTTGTTTCAGCTCAAGCTAGCCATAAATAAACTTGAGTAGTATTCAAGAATATGTTATTAAAGAATCTCTGAAAATGGCAATACAGTCTGTTATTTGGATTCTACAAAGTAAAAAGATAATCAGAATATCCTAGCAACCGGGAGAAAGAGAAGAGTATGAAGATTGAGGCAGATGGTAAGATGCACATCAACATATTGCTCATCACTGAGAGACAATCAATGCAAGTATTCTGGCACACTTTCTTCCAGGTTTTTACCTATGCCATTCTCAGAGGGATCTGGGAGAAAAATCTATAGAAGCCTGAACCCCCTTAGCCTATAGTTACGCAATGTTATTTTCTTCCTGTGGTGTGATGGTCTCTGATGTGTTCGCTTGGCTAGGCTATAGTCCTCAGATATTCAGACACTATGAAGTTGCTATTTGGATGACCTTACTCTAGGTGAGCCAGATTCAATCCATTGAAAGGCCTTAAAAACATGCCTGAGGCTTCTCTGAAGAAATTTTACCTGTAGACATCAGCTCTAGCCTTTGAAGAGTTCTAGCTTCCCCTTCCCAGTGGCCTGCCCTACAAATTTTGGGCCTTCCTAGCCAGCCCCCACAACTGTGTAAGTCAATTCCTTATAAGATATTTCTTATGACTGCATTCTTTTTATTGATTACATTAGTAGTTTAAGAAACAATGATTACCATGCCAATTCCAAACTTTTCCTTAAGATCTAATTGAGGCCAACCACCCCCCAAAACAAACAGACACATGAGGTTCAGAAAATTATCTTAGTGGGTTAGGATCAATATAAACAACAAAAAAATATAGAAAATCAGCATAAGTCACATGTGGAATAAATGACATGGAAGCCATGGTTAAGGTAAAAGGACTGGGGCTGACTTCATGGGTAGTTTTTTTTTTCTTTTTAGATTTTACTTATTTTTAGAGAGAGGGGAAGGAGGAAGAGGGGGAGTGAAACATCAGTGTATGGTTGCATCTAGCACACCCCCTACTGGGGACATGGCCTGTGACCCAGGTATGTGCCCTGACTGGGAATCAAACTGGTGACCCTTTTGTTTGCAGGCCCACGCTCAGCCCACCTAGCTACACCAGCCAGAGCCTCATGGGTAGTTTCAATGTTATTGTCTTCCCCCAACCCTCCAACTTTCCTGTTCATTTCCAGGTATCAGGAACTAACTAGGTCAGCTTGGAGGGCAGAAAAATTCCTAGCAGAGACCAATGGACATACTCCCTTCTTCTAGGATCTCTAGGACCATTTCAATATGCTGAAATTTTTAATCTACAGGCACAAAGTAAAGAACAGAAGTACAAAATACTATTTGGGTATTTTGGTAAACTAGGAATAATATGGCACAAGATTATGACCAATTTTTTTGCCCATCTTAAAATTTATATCTTATTGCATTTAGGGCTGGGTCCAGAGATAGCAACTGAATTTTGTCAAGTCCCCAAACAGATGTATTTTGATTTTACGTGCAACTAAAAAGAATTATTAATTTATATTATATAACTGATATTTGACCCTACTGAGAATTGAATAATGGTTCAAGGAAACCTGCGATTCTGTCACTACAATGAGATTTAAGGAGATAAAATCAGTGACTTAAATAGCAGAGTAAGTTATTATGTGGCATAAATATCTATTTATTCCTTTTCTATAATCACCTACATGATATTAAGCAGCTTCATTAATAGTTACATTCATAGTATTTTATTTTGACATTTACTGACCTGTAACATAAGAAATGGAACACGATTTTTTGGGGGGTGAATTTATTTTACAGTACTTACTTGAGTTCTCTGCTGAGGACTACATTAATCCTGTCCTGTAAAGGTCGATTCTTCTCAGGAATGGAGAACCAGGTCTTCCTACCCATAATCACCAAATTCTGTTTACCTATAAAGTCATATACAAAGAATAGATATATTTTAGAAATAGAATTTCACATATTTGTGTATATGCATACATATAATTGTCCTGTTGACATCTAGTGGATCGGCTTCAAAAAAATTAAAATTTTTAACAGCTTTACCAAAATTTACTATTTATTACCTAAACACAATAATTATTTCCCCTTTTGGCTTTATCTAACTTATATGCAATACAGTTTTAATCAACTGTAGTCATGTATAATATAGTAGTGAAAAGCAATGACTCTGAGTCAGTGTTCAAATTGAATGTATTGTATTATCTACTGAGCAAGTCATGTTAATCTTCTGTGTGTTACCCATAGCTGTAAAATGGAGATAATATACAGAGTGGGGAAAAAGTAGGTTTACAATTGTTCATATGGAAAATAATAATTAATAAATAATACAAGAATAAACTATGTTCTGTGTACTCACAACTGTGAACCTACTTTTGCCCCACCCTGTAGTTTCTATGTCTAGTATGGTGGGGACTGAAGACTTAGAGCAATGCCTGACATCTAAAAAGTACTATTTAACTGTTTGATATAATAGTATTCACATTTGTGTACTTTGTAGATTTACAGTCATACCTGCTTAATAGTCCACTCAATTTGCTTAAAATACTTTCAATTTGGGCTTCTTTACTTAAAAACTTTATACAGATGCCTTCCATTTTTGGTTTAATTATTTAGGAGAAAAAAAGCTTGTGAGTCAGATATCTGGATCAAAGCAACAGTTCTGATTCTTGGTATGTTGTGACAGACTACTACCAAAAGGAGTGCATTTTTCTGTTTTCTTAATGAATCATTATTAGCTTGATTTTTTAAAAACAGAAAACACTAATATTTACAAACTACAAGTACTAAGACTAGGTATTTTTCCATACTTTGTTTCCTATTACCAGATTATTTAGGATACTAGAGGGTGGTTCATGCCAATTCTTTAGCTTCAAGCTCTTGCCATCTCGTCTCTATCAGTGACCTAAGTGCCAAGTTTGTACCTGTTCTGTTAAAGTTATGTTGCACCTGCTCCTTTCTGACTATTTCCCTGTTGTTCTGCTCCTCCTCCTCCTATGACCAAATATACATCTTAGGTTTTAAATGGGTATTCTCCAATCCCACATTCTTTTCCTTGGTTATCCTCTTCTTCTTAGTGTGTCAATTGACCTAGTACCGTATGCCTGAATTCCCTACAAGCACCTCAAAATCATCACGATTGCACACTACTCTCCATACCACCCATACTCTTAAACTGAGAATATGAGAGTTCATCCTTGATGCCTTCCTGGCATTACCTTTACCTTGTTGGTTTCCAAATCGGGTATTATGTAACCGTTCTTTGGACTTTTATCCTTTCCACTGCCTTTCTTTATGCTTCATCATCTCTTCTGGCTGCTATTCCAAAGGCCTCCTCTGGTGTCCAGAGCCAATTTTTACCTAGCTGCCACTTCTGCGCAATACCTCAATCGTACTCGTGCCCACAGAAAAGAACTTAAAAGTTTAATAAACACCGGGAACTTCATGAAGATAAATCAATCGTAAGACAAAAGGTCCCAGTTTAACATGGAAAACTTTACAATTAAGTAAAATCTGCACTGGTGAGCTTACTTTAGCAAGACTCTTCGGAAATCTCAATCACTTAAAAATCCCCCATTACCTTCTGCTGAAGTGGTTGTGGTCATTCTTTGGAAATATTTGAGTTCATTCCTACAAGTTAGAGAAACTCACTGTTACTAAGAACGTTTACCCCATGAACTCCAGCTCTAACGCGCCCAACAAACGGGACGGTGGTGGTCTCCAGGACTGGGACTTTGCAAAGGGACAGGGCGCCGCGGAGAAAATGCCTCGCCGGGCAGCAGAAACGGGACGGTAATCAGTAACTTGGCCTCCCGGCTCCTGATGCAGAAGGAAGACCAGGCCCAGCTCCTAGCAGCTTAGTTCAACCCCATCTCCCGCGGCTTGTCCGCCCAGTGCCACCAGGCCCAGCTGCCTCAATCAAGGGCAGCTTGCGCCAGCCTTTGCCCTCTCACACCAACCCATCCGCGGTCCGGGAGGCACCTGATCCGAGGCCAAGGTAGGTCTCCGTTCTTCCCAATGCCCATGTTCTGGGACACAGCGACGATGCAGTTTAGGCAACGAACCATAACGGCGGCACAAAAACCCTTTGAATGGCGAGCTACAACGGTACTCTACAAAGTTTGGCGCGAAATTGTAGCCACCCCGCCCCGTCGGCTTCATTGGTGCACGCGAGACCCCGCCCCCGCCCCCGCCCCTCCCTCCGCCCCGGCGCGAGGCTGGGTCCTGACGTGCTCGTCCCCGCTGACGCCCGGGTACTGGGTCGCGCGCTCGCGCTCCTCGGCCTAGTCCTCGGGCTCTTACTCCCTGACCCACGATGTCGCGCCGAAAGCCAGCTTCTGGCGGCGCGGCTGCCTCTGGCTCATCCCCTGCAAGCCAAGCGGTTTTGAGCAGATTCTTCCAGTCCACGGGAAGCCTGAAATCTACTTCCTCCCCGAGGTGTGCAGCGGTGAACGCTGAACCTGACTTTGACTCGGCAGCGCCTCCAGCGTCCACTTTTCAACCTCAGTTGCCGCACGTGGTGGGTTTGGTCCAGGACGGGGCGGGGTCTTCGGGGAGAGGGGGCCGGGCGGTGCTTTAAGTTAGAGCCGGAGGAGACGGGGCGCGTGCGCGAGAATTAGGGAGGGGGCAGTGCCGGAAGAGAAAGGGGCGGGATTCGGGCAGGTGAAAGCGTGGAAAGCTAGGCCATTCTCCATTCTAAGTGCACTCAAAAATTAAAGTTTCCCTTTGGGGTGATAGACTTGAGGCTGAGAATCACGCAGATTCTTAATGGCAGACCAGAGTCAGGAACTCAGGTCTAATGACTTCCATTCCGATGAGGGAAGGGGTGTGTGGGCAAAGGATACTTCTTTTACCCTCCAACCTCCCTCTTTTTTTTTTTATACCTGGATTGAAGGTTGAAGAGAAGCTTTATTTATCTTATTTATATGGGTTTTGTTAGGTGCCACTCTTCAACTGAGTAAAATGAGTAGTTGTGTTTTTGTTATTTTTTTACTGGGCACTGCCATAGGGATGAGCCCTCACTGGGTCCCTGGTACAGTATTTCTCAAACTGGGGATGTCAAAGGTGATTGCAGATTGGCTTTCCACCACTCTCTAAGTTTTAATGAGGGTGACAGCTTGGCTACTTTAAAATCTTGTTTTCTTAATTTATATATCTTTTCTATAGAGTGATTTGTTCTTTCCTGTTTTTGTTTTAATGATAGTTTACATTTTTATGAATTCATCAGGTTTTTATTGTATACTCACCATTTAGAGCAGGGGTGTCAAACTCATTTTCATGGGGGCAGGGGCGGGGAGCTACATCAGCCTCCTGGTTGCCTTCAAAGGGCCGAGAGTGATTTTAGGACTGTAGAAATGTAACCACTCTTTACTTAACAGTTAAACCAAAACTCGGCGCTGCCACTGGGCAGAAACACCGTGCTGGCCAGATTTAGCTCGTGGGCCTTGTGTTTGCCACCTGTGATTTGGAGGGCATTTGGTGAAGGATGTAAGTTTTTTTGACAGGCTGCCTACCAACAAATGTTCATGATCTTGTGGCATCTTCAGTGATGAACATAAAATGTAAATTACAATTAATATTTTAGAAATGATACTGTTCTTTCATTGTCTATCTGATTTCACCTCTAAATAAATATTTTTCTTTTGAAGGTATTTTATTAACATGTGTAGGTACAGTAATCCAAGTTATGTAATTTGAGATAATGAACGCTGACTGAGCAAAGTAAGGTGGCAGCTTGGTTCTAATTAATTGTAGCAGGGCTTGAGATGCTGAGACCCATGACCTGTCAGTGTCTACCTTGTCTTTGATGATGGTAAAACCATTGACTGATAGGTCTTTTCTGAGCTCAAAGTAGATAATTCTAGGAAGGAGGATGGCAAGGACCTTGCTGTCATTCAGAGGTAAGGCTTAAATTAGTTTGAATATATCATGTTTTGAGTTTAGAGATAACACATCGTTTTCTAACTCTCCTGTATAGGTTGCAGAAATTGACAGAAGTAAAAAGAGACCACTACAGAATGATGGGCCTGTTAAAAACAAAGCAAAGAGAGTCAAAGAAAAGGAAGGACAAAGTGATTCAGTAATGTCTGAGAACCCTGGTGAGTTCTGTGGTAATAATTTTTCATTCTCACTGTCATACTCTGATATTTTTGCATTAGCCAGAGGGCAGAGGAGGCTATTTGCAGAGTTGTGCCATTTTCTTTTCTTTTGTGGAGAAAGGTCTCCGTTGTGCCATGGAGTGGCTCCTTCGTGAGCAGCAGTGGTGTGTGTAGGAAGTTGGGAAAGTGGAGGTAAGAGCTGGAGTTCTGCACTTTGGCTGTAATTTCCTCTAGCTAATTTTTGTCCTAATTATGAAAGTAAAATATGTTTGTTTAAAAAAAGCAATGCAGAAATGTGAAAGGTAGACAGTGGAAGACCCTATAACCCCTTTCTTTCAGTGAGGCCTACTGCTAATTTTGGATTTTCAGGTTTTTCTACTTATACAGGTGTACACACATAGGCCCACAAATTAGTTAATAATATTTTATAAGTTGTTTTATACTATATGTGCTAATTTGCAACTATCTTTTTTTCCTTAGCAGAACATTTTGAATGATTTTCAATATCAAGACATGTAGATCTCCCCTGTCGTTATTTAGAGTAAAGCTACTTTTTTCTCTATGGGAAAAGGTTATGGATAAAACCACCATTCCTTAGGTCCCAGATTTCTATAGGTTGTGTTGGATATATAGGTGGTTGAGCAGATTTTCCTCTGGTTTTTGGCCTCAATTTGTGGTAGGGAAAGACAGCAAATGCTTCTATCTTCATTATCCCCATACCTGAGCCGACATAAGCCTTTCTGAACTGACAACAGCTCAAGAATGAAGCTTTGTGGAGGAACCTTCCTTTTCAGTGGTGGGGGTAGGGTAGGATAGGATGGTAAGGAGGAGGGGATGAAATTAAGCCATTAAGGGGTCTCACAACACACAAAGTCTTTGTCCTTATGTCCACATTATCCAGATCCAGCCAAGTGAACTCTGAAAATTGTGGAAATAAGGCCATAGACATGGAAGTTTTTGAAATATGAACTTGACAGTTTATTTAAAAAAAAATAATGGGCAGAAAAGAGAAGTGTCCACCAGCCAGAGAGTTGCTGGCCAGTTCACCTCAAATTTTGTTTTTCTTTTTCAATCCCAGTTGACATTTAATATTATTTTATATTAGTTTCATGTGTACAGTATAGTGGTTAGACAATTATATAATTTACAAAGTGATCACCTGATAAGTCTAGTACACACCTGGTACCATACATAATTATTACATACATATTATTATTATTATTCTTGACTATATTCTCTATACTTTACATCCCCATCACCTCAAGTTTTTATAACAGGTTAGTTTTAGATATTCTTTCTTTTGCAAGATTTGCACCCCACCCCCATCCTGAGACAGTTTTTTTGTATTCTTAGGAAGGAAGCCCTTGTATAATATACATAGTTATACTTTTGAATAGTGATTCAAGTACATATTTTGAGAGTAATAGTAAATAGGATGAATATATAAAATCGAAGAGACTCAAATAGACATTTTTCTAGCTATGAGATTAATAAGAGGTAAGATAAAGTATACTTCTACAAGACATTTATCTCTTTTTTAAGATTTCATTTATTTATTTTTAGAGACAAGGGAAGGTAGGGAGAAAACAGGGAGAGAAACATCAATGTACAAGAGATACATTGATCAGTTACCTCTTGTACACCCCCAACTGGGGACCTGGCCTGCAACCCAGGCATGTGCCCTGACTGGGAATTGAACCAGCAATCTCCTGGTTTGCAGGCTAGCACCCAGTCTACTGAGCTATACCAGTCAGGGCTAAAAAGAGGTTTAAATAGAAGTAAGAAAAGTTTTACCTTGGCTGGTATGGCTCAGTGGATTGAATGCCGGCCTGCAAATGGAAAGGCTGACAGTTCAATTCCCAGTCAGGGCACATGCCTAGGTTGTGGGCCTATGAGAGGCAACTGTTTCTCTCTCATACAACGATGTTTCTCTCCCTCTCTGTCTTCTTCCCTAACCCCTCTCTAAAAATAAATGAATAAAATCTTTAAAAAAATGAGAAAAGTTTTAAACTTTTACAAATGAACAAAACATAGCTCTTGCCCTCAAGGTGTTTTTGCTTTAAAAGAGAAGGTAAGAAATGGGTGATGAGTGCAGTCCCAGTTCCCTTATATATAATAGTAGCTACCTAAATAGTATTGCTCTAAAGGGTAAAATAATCGTTTCTGGCGTACAGCAGATAACCAGTGATCATTTCCCTTTTATGAATAGATTGCATATGAATAACTGCCAGTTGGCAGGCTGTGGTAAATGTCGTAGAGCATCGGTCTCCAACCTTTTTGGCACCAGGGACGGGTTGTTGGAAGACAATTTTTTTCATGGATGGAAGTGGGGAAGGGGGATGGTTTTGGGATGATTCAAGCTCATTATATTCAAACTCAATTCCTGCTGTGCGGCCTGATTCCTAGGAGGCCTGGACTGACCCGTCCATAGCCTGGAGGTTGGGGAACCCTGCTGTAGAGAAAGATGATCTTGTCACAGGAACACAGAGAAAGAAAAGATGATTTTTAATTAAGTTGAGGAATTAGCAGAGCATTTCATGGGAAAGATAGCTTCGTGATGGCTCTTGATGAATGAGTGTAATTTTGACATAGGGAAGTTACTGGCAAGGCCATATCATGGAGAAAGAACGGCACAAGCACAGCTGTGGATGCAGGACAGCAGGTGTGTCTGCAGTAGTGGTTTCGTTGCCTCAGTGCACTCTTGGTGTCAGTGTCTTTAGGTCTTTCCCCTTGAGCTGGTGAGATTTCCCAGTCTGGATTCTCCCCAGCTTCTGCCTTAGTGGAGGGCTCTCTTCTGAGAAGAGACTCTCAGAAGAGGCTGTGTTTCTCAGCATACAGTGAGACTGTATTCCATTAGTATTCTTTTGGTTTAGGCATAGTACTGGCATAGGCAAAAATGTTGCTTAATGCTCAAGTATTCAGTATCTCAGCTGTGCCTGTGTTTGCCTTTTCCAGAGAACTCTCCAGACCTCTGGTCATGTGAGAAAGGACAGCTGCCCTTGGACTTAGAGTATAATAGGACAGTCTAGAGATCAGATTACTTTGAACCAATCCTCTTTATTTTAGAACCTCCCTTTATTTCACTTTCAGTGCCACTAGTGCCCTAATTCCTGAGCCTTTTAAGCATTTTGTGTGGTAAATATAGGATTGGTTCTTGGTTTACTTCACTACTGATTTAGGATTTAGCTTTTAGGTATGCTACATTGGTTGTTGCTTATTCATTTTTCCTTCTAGCTTCAGATATTACATCTGCAAGTCTCATCTCTCCTTTTCTTTCTGTACTTAGAGGCTTATGGCTTAAAAAAAAGCAAAACCATGTAGTTTCTAATGGGGGTTTTATGACCAAGTGATATTAGAAATTAGATGTGTGTTTCAAGCATGCCATCTTTACCTTGAACCCAAGTTTCTTCATTTTCTTATACTATAGCTTATATTACATTGCTTTAGTACAAAACTCCTTCTTTTTTTTTTTTAAAGATTTTATTTGTTTATTTTTAGAGGGGAAGGGGAGGGAGATAGACAGAGAAAGAGAGAGAAACATCAATGTGCGGTTGCTGGGGGTTATGGCCTGCAACCCAGGCATGTACCCTGGCTGGGAATCGAACCTGGGACACTTTGGTTCCCAGCCCGCGCTCAATCCACTGAGCTACGCCAGCCAGGGCCAAAACTCCTTCTTTAAAAACTGTATGCTGGTTATGAATTGATATAATGAGACAAAATACTATTGTTCTATTTTCTTCTGATTTGCTAAGAGCCAAGGAAATGTCTGAAGACCAGGACTGTTTTAAAGTCTTTGGAAAAATTGAAAGAATTCTGCTGCGATTCCGCCCTTCCTCAAAGTAGAGTTCAGAGAGAACCTCTTCAGGAGAGATTTGCAGTTCTGCCAAAATGTACTGATTTTGACGATATCGATCTTCTGCGTGCAAAGAATGCAGTTTCTTCCGAAGATTCCAAATCTCAAAGTAGTCAAAAGGTATGTAACAGTTATATGGATGAATACCCAACTACCACGAATAGTAGGTTGTGAAGTGCCGTTAGTTTTTGTGGGTCCACTCGGCATGGTTCCCTTACCTAGTTGATCATCTGAATTAGTTAAGGGAGCTTTTACATTTCATTGCGTTTCATTTTAATTTTTATTTTATTGGTATTTCTGATTCATAGAAAATTAGAAGTAACCACTTAGAAGTAGTAGATGGATGTCATTAGAGCCGATAGCTGAGTACTTGATGGCATAGAAGGACACAGACAAATGGCAAAAAGCTACTGAATAAACTTAAATGCCCAGTGGCCTTGGACCATTAGTGTGGATTCAACAACCCTGTAAGTCTTGATAGATTCTGAAGTTTCCATTAATCTGATTACCCTGAGTTGTCAAGACGAAGTTAAATTGAGTGCAGAGTGTCGTCTGTGGGAATATGAAAGAGTACAATATATCTAAGAAGTATTTTTCCCCAAGTGGTAAAAAAAAAAATGTTGCTTAATGCTCAAGTATTCAGGCTGAACTTGCATATATGCATAAAACTTTTTCCTAGGTGCCTACTCTTATCCCAAATGTGAGTAAGGACTTTATAGTAAGAACTTTTTTTTCCTCCTAGGAAACATATTCGTTGAAGTATTAAGTTTTTCAGTATGTAGTATTTCTAGAGTTTACATAAAAGTCATGGAAATGAAGAAGAAAATCCACATCAGTATTGAAAGCAAATACTTTGTCCAGTGTGATATGTTGACCCACTTTTCTCTTGCCACACTTCTCCATACCTAACTGTTGTGTTATTGCGCATCTTCAGAAGTTCGCTGGGCTACACTTTCAGATAAATTGCATCTATACCTGCTGTCCCAGCCAAGCTGAATTTCTAAAACATTCAGCAAATGTAAAGCACATGTTTTCTTGGTTTTCTCTTGGATTGGAGTTCCCCTCTCTGGCTTATAGAGGACATTTCTCTTTCTCTCTTTTCTTCCCCTGTTGGTCGCTAGTTTTTTAGGCTATATTTTTAATTCCAGGGGTAGCTGGTAAATTTTTTTACAGGCTAGCAGTGACACAGTGATAATTAATTAGAAATTAAGTTTATCCTACAAATTTGTCTCATTTTATCTTTTATATAAATAAATTATAAGGAAGGAGTTTGCTCTAAGCTGTGAATTGGAATTAATTATTGTTTTCATACAGGAAAAATAAGGATAGCTGGAATACTAATGTTGAAAATGTAATCTTGTGGTTTATGCTCTCCAAAAGTTCTTTGTTTTATTTTTATTCCATGAAGTATACTAGTAATTAAATCAACTATAAGTCATTAAATTACACATGGACCTCTTTTGTTTTTTTTAAATATTTTATTTATTTATTTTTAGGGGGAGGGGAGAGGAGAGTGAGAAACCTGATTGGTTGCCTCTCAGATGCCCCCAACCGTGGACTGGCCTGCACCCCAGGCATGTGATTTGCTTAGCTGGGAACCAAACTGGTGATCCTTTGGTCCGCAGGCCACTGAGCCGCACCAGCCAGGGCGGGCCTGTTTTTTATTAAAAATGTGGAGAAGAACTAAAATCTTTAAATTACTGTCACCTCAATAAATTTAGTAAAAAAATAAAATCTGTAAATGACAACACTACTTTTCCAAAACTTCTAATCATGGTTTTTCTTAGAGTATTTATGGAATACCATATTTTGCTGTGTATAATGCACACACTCTTTTGCCCAAATTTTTGAGGGAAAAATAAGGAGGTACATTACACATGGGTAGGACTAGTTCCTTATTTATATACATGTTTTTATAAATTCTTTTATTTATGCTTATGTGTTAAAAGTGTAACTCTAGAAAGCAATAACGATGTCTGCATGCAAAATAATACCCTAGAATACAATAATCTGTTTTTCCCCTAAATATAAATAAATTCATAATTGAATTAAAGAATTAAAATGAAAGGTTTTCTTCCTAAAAGTTTGGGTAAAAAACATGGGTGCACATCATACGCTGGAGTGCATTATACATGGCAAAATATGGTTTACTATCTTTTAGACAGTGCTTAGAGATATAAAACATTGCAGCTTTAGCTGTCCTCATGCTTGTGGAAAGTGGTTCTGCTTCACAACTAGTGAGAGAAGGTTCATGCCTGCTGACTGTGCCTTACACACCCAAAATGAATAATGAAAAGAAAAATGTTAATTACAATAGGTTTAATGAAATTAAATGAAGCCCTGGCTGGCGTAGCTCAGTGGATTGAGCTCGGGCTGCGAACCAAAGTGTCCCAGGTTCAATTCCCAATCAGGGTACATGCCTGGGTTGCAGGCCATGACCCCCAGCAACCACACATTGATGTTTCTCTTTCTCTTTCTCCCTCCCTTCCCTCTCTAAAAATAAATAAATAAAATCTTAAAAAAACAGAAATTAAATGTAAAAAGTACACAAAACATTAAAATGTTTAGACTTCCAAAATGTGCTTTAATAATTATACAGTAGTTTGGCCCATTTATTTTTGTCTTTCATTTTGAAAATATTGTAGACCTACAAAAAAATTTGCCTTGTACTCCTCAGATTCACTAATGGTTAGCTTTGTATCAAATTTGCCTCTCTGTCTCTGGGAACTAATGTTATGGTTAGTACCTTTTCAACTATAAAAATCTCTTGGTTGTCAGGACAAGACACTTTCTGATTTCAGTCCTTTTGGATCATCACATGGGAGTTATGAAAACTTACAGAAAATTTCTGATTCTAAACCGTCTAACAAAAGGACCAAAAGCATCTACACACCGTTAGAATTACAGTACATAGAACTGAAGGAGCAGCAGAAGGATGCAATTTTGTGTGTGGAATGTGGATATAAGTACAGATTCTTTGGGGAAGATGCAGAGGTAAGTTGTTTTTTCAAACCTGTGTTCATGGTTTTCTTGTCCAGCCTTAAATATGTTCGAGTGTTTTTGTTTTGTTTTCTGACCTTTTGAAGAAGTGAATATAATCAATTTAAAAATGCTGGTTTAAAGTAAAAACTAAAAATAAATGCAAACTTGGTGAGCACCAGACTTGTCGGGAAGGAAGTGAGGGGTTCCTACTGGCATGTTGGTGCTTATTCTCCATGGCGTTAGCTTGGTGCCATTTCTCCATCAGAAGTTGATTGGATGAATCAATTAATGTGTGTACTGTAATCATGTATCTGTTTCCTAATGAAGACTCAAGCAAGAAAAAGTTTTTGAGATGTAAGTTCCTCTGTTTACCCTTAATTTATGAATTTTCACAGCCATTAACTGCCAGACACCAACAGATGATTGAAGTCATTCAGGTCTCTCTATATTAGTCATCTTGCTATATTCGTCTAAGCTGGGTTTGCATTTTATTTTGGTTATTTGATGTAGGCTAAGTTAAGAAGGTTAGAAGTGAATTTGAGCATTTGAGGGCGAGCTTAGGGAAATGCTTTGTTGCAGTCCTGGGCGATTTTGATGATTCCATGGTTTTAGGCTGGTTGGGTTGTCTATCCTCAGAGAATGACAAGGAGGCACTTCTGCTGCTGTATGGGTGGGAAGTGAAGACTTGGCCAACTTTTTTTCTTCCAGTTTTCTAGTCCTGCCATGGCAGGAAAGTTCAGATGGCATTATGCTGTGCTCTGCATTATGAAGTTAGACTTTGAAACAGAGTCGGCATATTTCCTGCAGACAAGAACAAATATGTACTTGGCATCCTGTACCTGAAGGGGTAAAAGGAAATGCTGTTCACTCCCCTTCTTTCTAGATCAAACGACATATCTAGCCTTAACTACAGTAAAGGCTGATGTTTCCCTGCCCTGTCCTGCAGTGATGAACTAATACACTTCAGAAATGGGTGGGTTAGGGGAGTGAGGATGTTGGAGTGAGAGTTCTGTAGCTCTTGTGGGCAGTCTCGGGGCCATGGTGCTGTCTGGAAGAGCAGGGAGGCAGGTGGTGGTGCCCGCTTCTGCATTTCTATCATGCATGCATCGTTAATTAGCTAACCAGACCAGGGGGTTCTCTCCTCACTTCCTCAAGATACCCTCTGTCCCGGTAGTTTATAATTTATGTATCCATACCCTTAATATCTCCTAATTTTTAATTATTCCCATGTGCTATGGTATTAAATTCTTATTCCATTACAGTTTCTTATTCTAACTCCATTACAGGGAAAGCTCAGCACATTAAAGTTTGGATAGAGCTAAGAACATAGAAGATGACCTATCACATTCTTCCGAGTCATTTGTAGATACAGATGTTGACCCTGAGGTTAGGCCATGGGAACTGCCAAAAATACTAGCTTAAACTGTAGGCTTCTACACAGGGAACGACTTTGAAACTTTTTATTGAAATGCCACACGGACAGAGAAGGGCACAAATCCTACGTGTATACCTTGATGGGCTTTTAACAAAGTGAACGAATACCACGCAGGGGATCGTGAAATAGAAATTTATTGATATTCTCTTTTTCATTTTTTTAGATTGCAGCCCGGGAGCTCAATATTTATTGCCATTTAGATCACAACTTTATGACAGCGAGCATACCTACTCACAGACTGTTTGTTCACGTACGCCGCCTTGTGGCAAAGGGCTATAAGGTCAGCTTTGGCTTCACCTTGTGAGATTGGGGGATCTGACCCAGAGTGAAAACACATTTTGTAAGGTGGTGGCTTGGATTGGTTTTGGAGTTTGGCATTTTGGGGAAATGAAATTATGTCATAATTATTAGCATTATATCTTCATGAGTTTTAACATAATAGATATTTAGGTAAAATTTTTAAAAACTGTGGTGTTTCAGAATTGACCTTTTAATATCTCCAAACATGTTTTGAAACAGTTTTTATCACATTTGATATTTAATATTTCTTGTTTGTGTCGAAGGTGGGAGTTGTGAAGCAAACTGAAACAGCAGCATTAAAGGCCATTGGGGACAACAAAAGTTCACTCTTTTCCCGGAAATTGACTGCTCTGTATACAAAATCTACACTTATTGGAGAAGATATCCTTTTTGAATAGGAAATTTCCTCTTAAATTTCAGAAATCTTTGTTTTAAGTAGCATTTTTTAAAAAACTGTTCTTTGGGTATGTTTTTGATGAAATGGGTTACTTTGACCTTTTATTAGTGTGTTCCTGAAGGGCTGTGGGTTGGTAATGGCAGGAAACAAGCATTTTTTCCCCAAATGCCATAGTAAAAGGAGAGTTTATCATACTTTAAAAGCAAGAGAAAGGACAGCCTGATAATAGATAATGGCAGGTTAGCAACTGATTTGAAATCACGTCGTTCCTAGACCCGTGTGGGTGGGCAGTGGTGAGGAGCCGAGGCTTATAAGCTCCTCCACATCTTCCTGAGGCAAGACCGGAAAAATAGGTTACTGACTTCAAAATGAGAAAAGAAAACTAAAAAGTCAACACACAGTAAATTACTTATAAAACATAGGCCATCTTCATTAATTGTTAGCTTTATAAAAACTATATTATTTTTGAAAATAGATTATAGGTGAAGCTTTCTCACTTTGTAAGAGCCCTTAATTTGCAGAATGATCACACCCAAATTTATGGTCGTTTATAAATTCAATGAGATACTTGAAGCACAGTGATTTTCATAGCAGAGTCATAAATTTATTTTAATTTTTTTTTTAAAGATTTTATTTATTTATTTTTAGAGAGGGAAGGGAGAGAGGGAGAGAGAGAGAGAGGGAGAGAGGGGGAGAGAGAGAGAGAGAGAGAGAGAGAGAAACATCAATGTGCGGTTGCTGGGGGTTATCGCCTGCAACCCAGGCATGTACCCTGGCTGGGAATCGAACCTGGGACACTTTGGTTCCCAGCCCGAGCTCCATCCACTGAGCTACGCCAGCCAGGGCAATTTATTTTAATTTTTAAAAACCAAATGATTATGTATGAAATGAGATAAGGGTGTATTTTAAAGTTTGTGCTGTGGGGTGGAGTCAGGTGTCTCAGAATAAAAGAATACGAGGGGGAGGATGGGGTGAAAGACGGAGAAGGGATCAACCAGAGAACATCGTGCACAACCTGTGGACACAGACAACAATGTGGGGACGGGCTTGGGGTAGGGAGAAGGCGGGGCTGGTGGAGGTGGGGAAAGGGAGGAAAAGCTGGAATAACTAAAAACCTTAAGGAATAGAAATACGGGGAAGGTCTTAATGATACTGTATGAAAGTAATATTTCTGTTTCAGCTTATCATATATCTGCTTATTTAGAGACCTGCTTAGGTGCTACCCAAATTAGGAAGACTGTTTTGTTCTATCAATATTATGAATAGGGAATGGCTGTCACTTAAAAATGGACCCTAAACCATCAACAGCTCTGCGTTGTTCTAAGCTGATCAGTCTATAAGACTCTGGTAATTTTATTGTTCCTTTTTCTTGAACTTGAGCCTCTTAATTGAAGCCTGCTCCTAAAACAGTACCCCTTCCTGCTTCTCTTTTGCTACTACCATAGCTTTTATCAGCTGGTGCCCAAATTGGATGTTCCCAAACTGACCTCCTCTAAAATCAGTATTTATCCCCGAGAATTTAATTAATGGACTCAACACACACATGCACACACACAAGTGTGTGTTTCTGTTTTCTGTTTTGGTTTTCTCCTGACTTTAAAAATTGTCTTTCTATTTCTGAGAGTTACTAGGCACTTTAAAGGAGGAAGGTAGTTTATGCTATTTTAGTGAGTTCATGCTTTGACTTATAGGATTAAACATTAGGGAACTGTTAAGGATTCAAGTCTAAAGAAGAGGGTTAACATTTGGGGTTCTACAAGGTCTGAGGGGCTCTCCTAGGCCCTTTGGAAGTCAGAAGATAATAGTTGTCTGTCCTCATGATCCATATATCTTAGGGAACAGAAGGCCTAGAACTGTGATCAGAGTAGATCAGCAAAATGAATGCTGTGTGGAAGATTTTTTTGTTTGTTTATTTTTTAATGTTATTTTCCCATCACCATTTATCCCCTCTGTTCCCTTAAGATTTGTACAGAGTAAAAATGCCTGGAAAAATGAACTTATAATTTAAAGGAGAAAATAGTTAATATTAATGGAAAGTAGCATATATTTTTCTTTAATAATTATTACATGTGAATCCTTTAGTCCAGCTGGATGATGCTATAAATATTGATGAGATGATGACGGATACTTCAACCAGCTATCTTCTGTGCATCTGTGAAAATGAGGAAAATGCTAAGCATAAAAAAAAGGGGAACGTTTTCATTGGAATCGTGGTAAGTACTTGGTAGGTGAAGAGCAAATGGTAGATGTTCATGGTATCTTGAAGTGAGCAGTCACATATGGTTTATAATGAGGATGTCTGATGAAGTGTTCTCTCAAGTAATTTTACTTTAAAAAAAGCTTTTCTCATAGTTTTATATGTTAAATCACTAGTTATAGTTTTCTCATATGGCTACTTGGCACTCTATGCCATGAGAGATCTAGATAGTTTCTGTCTGGATGCTTTAGGAGTTTGGGGTTGAAGACAGACACAGTGGTGGGCATGAATAAGAACAATATACAGACGGCAGAAGGCAGAATAAAACACTAAACCAACACATACACGGAGAGCAAAGAGTTTTATAGATTTCCTCTAGAGCTGGGGTGTCAGACTCATTTTCACCAGGGGCCACATTGGCCTCGAGGTTGCCTTCAAAGGGCGGAATGTGATTTCATCTTCTTAACAGTTAAGGAATAGTTACATTTATACAGTCCTAAAATTATCTCAGCCCTTCAAAGGCAACCACAAGGCTGTTGTGGCCCCTGGTGAAAATGAGTTTGACACCCCTGCTCTACAGGTTTGAAATTTAACACATGATTATGGGATTGCTGTGTATAGATTTGGAGGGAAGGACAGAAGGAAGGGGAAATGATAGTTGGACAATATAAAACTTCATATTTAATTAGTATTATGAATATTTACAACCAGTCTTCCAGACAACTGTGACTTGTGAATAGTAGTTCTGTCGATCTTGTCTCCAGGCAGTTTGTGAGTGAGTTTGCCTGTTCATAGGCCGACTGGACTCTGTGCAAAGCTGTGGCCTTTGTAGGGCCCTCAGGACTGTTAGACTCCTTTGATCTGTGGAAGGTCAAGCAAAAGTAGGACTCCTTGCCCAAGTAATAACTATTTTTCTCTGTTTTTTTCTTTGAAATTAGCTGCAATATCAACAAAAATTCTTATAGCCCAAGTATCTCCAAAGGACCTTTTAATACTTTGTTTCTGGCTGTTTAACTCTGTTGACTTGACGTTTGCTTAACCAGTAAGCCTTTCTAACCAATAGCATTACTATTTGGTGGCTCTCAATGATTTTTTATCCTTAAAACCACTTTCTTCTAGCCGTGGGCAGTTGAATTTATTTATGAATAGTAAGGTTATTTGCTTTTAGGAGTTAGCATTGGTAATGTGCTATTTTATATTTACCTGACACTGAAGAACAGAGTTGATAGTAGATAACTGAGTGCTTTTAGAAACACCCTCTGGCCCACTGCCAAAGCTGACCTTAGTGTATGAACTGGGATGGGAGAAAAATGAGAAACGGTAGTTTGCATCTCAGATGTTTTCTTGGGACTTGGTCTTGACCTCAGCAACCCCATTTGGGTCGATGAGATCCAGAGCTCTGGGCCCAGGCTGCACCTGTCTTCTGAGCT
Source organism: Phyllostomus discolor (assembly GCF_004126475.2). Lineage (NCBI taxonomy): Eukaryota > Metazoa > Chordata > Mammalia > Chiroptera > Phyllostomidae > Phyllostomus > Phyllostomus discolor. Next base: position 50,181,654 of record NC_040905.2, read on the forward strand.
CCAGGCTCCTGTATCCAACTCTTTATTGGACAAGGCACTCAGAATTTGCCCCAGCTTCTGCAGCTCGGTGCGGCTGCTGTGGAACTCTCCTGCCTTTATTCTCAGTACTCTCATTGCTGGATTTGTTCTCGTTGTAACGAGTGTCACATGCTCCCCAGTCACCACCTAGGCATCATCTCGGTTGTTGACAATCTGAAGTCAGAGGCTTTACTGTGGTCGCGCCGCTGTGGTCAGGCCCTGTGCCATCTGTCTGGGCAGTGCCGTTGCATACAGGCTGACTTTGGGTTTCTCAGGGTCACACACACACAGGGTGACAGACCGTTGCAGGTGTTGCAATAGAAACCATTTCTCTGATTTAAAAAAGCAAAGGGGTGTTTGTGTGACACATTTGTGACTTGAACTTCTATAAATGGCTTTTGTAAATGTTTGGTTGGTAGATTGGGAGATAAACTTACGTATGTATACTCATGTACTTTAGTCCCTTTGGGCTAGAATTCAGGAGGTTGCTTAAACCTAAAATGAAGAATTTTTAAAAATGATAAAATATTCAAGAGGGGAAAATGCATGAAACAATGCATAATCACAGTGTAATGTGAGATGAGCTCCCAGGTCCGGAACTACAACCCTGCCTGCAGGAGGGCCCCTCGCTCCAGAGGCAGCCGTGGTCCAGGTGTGTGTGACAGTGATTTCCTTGCTTTTAGTTTCAGCGTTACCACCTTTAACCATCAACAAATGTAAACATATGGCATGTATTTGTGGGGGGGGTTTGCTGCTTTTGTTTACAAAGTACTAGTGGTATACAAGATTTATTTTCCTGTTTTACGGTAGTAGTTCTTCCATTGTCAGTTACTATGTTGTGTTTCATTGTATGTTCTACAGTTTATTCATTATTTTGGTGATGTACATGTGGGTTCTTTGCAGTTTTGGTACAAATAATGCTGCTATAAACCCTTTTTGTACATGTATCTGAGTTTCTCAAGAGTACATGCCTAGGTCAGGAATTGCTGAGTGATGGAGTGTGGATGTTTTCAACTTGCCTAGAAAATGCCAGACTGTTTTCAGAAGAGGCTGCATCAATTGACTTTCCTTCAGCTACATGTGAGTGTAGGGACTGGCTATATTTTCTGCTGTGAGCTAATGCAGTATGTAACTAGTTCCCTGCATTAAGTGTTCGTAGTGGATAGGAGTGTGGCCTTGGAGTCAGACTACATGACTCTTGGCTCTGCTACTTTATCGCCCTGTGACCTTGGGTAAATTGCTTAAGAACTTTTTTCACCTCTTCTAAACCATGATCTTTTCCAGTTTATCTTTGCTGTTACTAGCTAGGGGTGTTAAGGGGTGGCTTTTAGTTATCATGGTTATTCCCTGGATAGATAATCTACCTGGGGTGCATTCAGAGTTGGTTATATTTGATTTTCTTTTCAGAAGTTATACTTTTTAAAAAAGATTAAATCTTTAAAAAAGATTTTATTTATTTATTTTTAGAGCGAAGGGAAGGGAGGGAGAAAGAGAGGGAAAGAAACATTGATGTGCAAGAGAAATATCAATTGGTTGCCTCTTGCATGCTGCCAACTGGGTACCTGGCCCATAACCCAAGCATGTGCCCTGGCTGGGAATTGAACTGGTGACCTTTTGGTTTGCAGGATGACATTCAACCCACTGAGCCACATAGGCCAGGGCCAAATGTTATACTGTTTATTTATTAATTTTATATAATTGAATAGTAATTTACTACTACTTTGGCCAGGTTACTAGGAACGTATCACTTCATTATTTTTAGTGATGACAACTACTGTTTGTACAGTGCTTTATAGTTTACAAAGCATTTATGTTTTCTGACTTGAACCTTTCAGTAACTGTAAGAGGGAAGTAGGCTGCTTTAGTCCCATTTAGAGGGGAAGAAACTGAGGTTTGGTAACTTGTCACAGTGACTCCATTGGGTTTGTTAGATCAGGAGGACTTGGACTCGGTACTACTGTACAATCCCATCTAGCATAGTTTGCATATTGGTGAATCTGACTTCTCATTAAGAGTCTTGGAAAGCAGGCAGATTTCAAACTCTTTAGAAATGGAGTACATACTAGTAAGTGTGTCATCTTTGGTATTTCCATACTTATTTATGCTGTGTCATGGTTATAATTGGGAAAAATATGTTTTCTGTGACATTACATTTTATTGTTTTCAGGGAGTGCAGCCTGCCACAGGTGAGGTCGTGTTTGATAGTTTCCAGGACTCTGCTTCGCGCTCGGAGCTAGAAACTCGGATACTGGGCCTGCAGCCGGTGGAGCTGCTGCTTCCGGCACGCCTGTCAGAGCAAACAGAGGTGCTCATCCATCATGCCACAGCTGTCAGGTATGTTGGCACAGCCCTGGAGAGTAATGCAGATTCTGAAACTCAGATTTAAAGTTGTTAAAAATTTTTTACTTCTAAAAATATTTCAACAGTGGTAGTAGTAGAAATGTCAAAAAAAAAAAAAAAAAGAAAAACAGAATTACCTATAATATCAGTAGGACTTTAGAAACTGATTGTTAAAGGAGTTTAATGATATTATTTGGTCATTAATCTTCAGTTTCTGGAGATAACTTAGAGTTCATTTCTTAGAAAGTTTGTATAACTTTGAAAATACATTATCTGTGCTATACGTTTCAATTTGTGACTCTGTCCATGAGTTTTATTTATTAGCTCTAAGGCGACACCTTTTATTTATAAGGCAGCGTGCTAGGCATTGTGGCTTGCAGAGGAAGAAGATGTGGTTGGGGCCTATGCCTGGCAGAGTTTATAGTCAAACAGGAGAGGCAGATGTGTACCTACCTAACTAGACTCACAAAACATGGCGTGTTCAGTGACCAGCGTGAAGGTGCCCGCTTGGGAAGACTCTATACTGCCACCTGGAGGAGTGTGGTGGGAGAAGAGCCTGGAGCTGGCTGGGGCTCCAGTGCACAGGGCTTCATATATTGAGGAATTTGGACTTCAGACTAAGCAGGAGAGCCCATAAAGATTTTCAGTTAGTCAGTTGACAAGTCAGTCAGAAAATCAGACTAATTGATTAGGTAAAGCTCCATATGTTTCTTTGTTCTTAGAGGTAAGAATGTGCCTTTTTTATTTGGCTTGAATGTCTTTCAAAGATGCTTTATAATATATTTTTCTGATTATAACACTAATCCATGTTTATTTAGGAAAAGTTGGGAGTTAAGATAAAAATACTGTAGCCCAACAGATAATTACTGTTAAATATATTTTTTAAAGATTTTATTTTATTTATTTTTTTAGAGAGAGAAGGGAGGGAGAAAGAGAGAGAGAAACATCAATGTGTGGTTGCTGAGGGCCGTGGCCTGCAACCCAGGCATGTGCCCTGACTGGGAATCGAACCTGCGATGCTTTGGTTTGCAGCCCGAGCTCAATCCACTGAGCTATTCCAGCCAGGGCTACTGTTAAATATTTTAATGTATTATTTCCATGTATGTACATCGCTTTTTTTTTGTTTATGAACTTGGGTTTATGTTTTAAATCAGTTTTCTGTCCTATTATTTTTTTTTCTTAAAAATTCCCATATATGGGAAATTTCAAACATATACAAAATTATGCAGAGTAGTGTAGTGAACCTCCATGAATCAAACTAGCAGCTTCAGCATTTCTCAACTCAGCCAATCCCACTTCATCCACACCCTTACTCCTTTCTTCCTTGGATGATTTATTTGAAGCAAATCCTAGAGAACATTGTTTTATCTGCCAGTATCTCAGTGGGTTCTCATGAAATACACCTAGGGGACTGGGGGCACTGATGCCCCGACCCCTGCTGTGCAGTCGAAAATCTGTGTATTACTTTTGACTCCCCCAAAACTTAACAAGTTGGTTAAGTTTTTGTATCTGCAAATGGTTGGTTCCAGGACCCCATGCATTTGCCAAGAACTGTACATGCTCAAGCCCCTTAAATAAAATGGTACAGAATAATGCATATAGTCGGCCCTCTTTGGCCTTAGATTTCAGCCTTGGATCGAAAATACTCTTTTTGACCCTCGGTTGATTGAATCTGTGAATGTGAAACCTACAGATATGGAGGCCAACTGTATTTATTGAAAAGAAATTATTTATAAGGGGACCTGTGAAGTTCAAACCCTAGTTGTTCAGGGTCAACTGTAATTGAGACTAAAGTCGATCACTTGAATCAGCACTTTCATTTCTGGTTTCTACTTATTTTTATAAACAATAATGTTAAAATTTAATAAAATATCTAAACATTCCATAAAGACATTGCCAAAACTGAATTATTTGGCTGGCAGACAGCATTGCCTGGTGGTATTCCTAAATGTGTATTCATTACATGAGTTGTAAAAGCCATTTGGCCTACCAAAGACAGCTTGGGTGCCCTGTGTAGGGTTTCTAAATTCCATGGCTGCCTCTGCCTTTGTCTTGTTTTAATTTGTGTTTCTCTGATTATCATTGAGAGTATGTAATTTTTCCTGAGTTTAGTGTCCACATGTAATTTTTGTTTTGTTTGCATATCAGACTAAGCGAAGTCAAAAGTCCCATTTCTGTGGAGTGTCTAAAACTAATCTGTTTATGCACAGAATGGAGTAGTGGAGATTCTGCAGTCCAGTGGTCCAGTAGGGGGTTCTTGTCACTGAGCTTTGGGTTGGAGGATTGGCTCTTCCGCTTAGTGATATTGGCTGAATTACTCAACTGTGTTGTCCTTTGATATCCTTTTCTTTAAAATATGGGAAATAAGAGTGCTTACATTATAGGATTGTGTGAAGATTAAGTAAATTAATATAGTGTAGAAAGCTCTCTATAGTGGAAGCTGTTCTTTTTTTGTTCCCCTTCCCTCCTCTCTCACTCCCCCTTCACCATTATTTCTTTTAATATTACCTCTCCCCAATTCTCTTCTGGAATTCTTATCAGAAGAAATCAAGTATGTTGGACCTTCTGTTCTCTCTGTGTATAGCCTTTATGGTGTCTTCTTCCATCTACAGCTGGTTCTCATATTGTTTGGCTCTTGGGGATTTCTTTTTCTTCTTCTATTTTTTTTTACTATCTTTAAGAAAGATTTTTGATTCTATTTTAACTCACTATTTCTTTGTGTTTTTAGTAGACTGGACCAGTTAAGTCCTCCATGCTTATGGTAGCATTCTTTTATTTTTAAGCTTAGACCTCTTGGCATTCTGAAAAGACTTTAATAATCATCTATATTTTACTTTAGTCAATTAATTTTTTAAAAAAATTTAATTTAATTTTAGCATTTAGCTTTTAATTCACTTTTTCTTTATTTTGCTTTACTGTACGAGGTGTGGTCCTATTTTAATTTCCCCTCTAAATGCTAGTGAGTCCATTTTGGCAGCCATGAAATTTAGCTTTTATCAACCTGAGATAAAAATTGCAGCCGTATTAAAAAAAGAAAAGAAAATCAGCAGCTGGGATAGGGTTGTTTTTAATTAGTAGGTATGCAAAACATCCCTTGCCAAAGTTGTGTTCCATTTTTACTATCAGTAAACAAGATAGCATTGAATTTTTTAGGAGAAAATTTGTTTCTGTTGGTATTTTCTTGTCCATTTTAAATAGTGATAGGTAGATTCTTATGTCTCAGACTTAAAATCTTCAATTTTTCTTTTACTGTAAACTTGAATGTAAAGATAGCACTTTTTATCAGTTATTGGTTGATATCTTACTAATACTGAAGAAATAATAAAGCTGTGTGGGAAAAGGCAGAAGAATGGCTTGGGATTATAGAATACACATTTTAAAGTACGTATTTGGTTTCTCTGGTATTCTTAACTTCAACCACAAGAGGTCTCTAAAGGATTTTGTATATTCTGTGCATTACAGTGTAAAGGCTACTGAAAGCTCTCACTTATTTTTATTTCTCAAAGTATAGACTTATTTACTTTGTGTCATATGGTAATTTAGAATGACTATTATTCAAAGATTGTACTAAGATAAATGCTTTATTTCTAAATAATGATAAGCTATCAATTTTTCTTAGGTTAATTATCTTCATTTATTTAAATATGTATATAAGATTTCAGCTTAAATCATAGGAAATCAGTGTTATTATCCTGATTGTTACCCTTTCTGTTTGTCTTGAGAATATTTATAGAGAAATATTACAGAAAAAATGGTGTCCAGCCCCCCCACCCATGCTAGCAAAGGCCCCCTTTAAAAAGACCATTAAGGTGATATTACAGGTAATTCTAGTTTTCTTTTTTGAAATATCCAATACTACTGTTGAAGTATTTTTGTAAGTAAAAACTTTTTAACTACTTTAAGAAGTAGTTTTGGAATTTAATAAGTAGCTTTAGAATTTAGTAGTAAGTAGTTTTATTACAGTTTAATCAGAATGCTTTCATGTTGATTAAGTTATACCACCTTCTTATAAAGTTTCTCCTTTCCGACTTATTTAAAAAATTGTTTTAAAGTTAAAAGTCAAAATCACTTGAAGAAATACCAACACCAGGTGAACGCAGCGAGCCCACAGAAGGGTGCACGTCACGTCCAGAGCCCCAGTTTGAGAGAGGAACGCCCTGGAGCAGGGCGGTTCATCAGGGGGCCGTACCGCTAGAGCCGAGTCACACCTGTTTTACTTACCTGATAGAATTCTAAGTAGTTTACAAATAAACATTTTTTACTTTCATATGTAAATAGTTACTTAAGGTGTACTAAAAACATGTAATTAGTGAATCAGATCTGTGATTTTGTGAATTTGTATGGTGTAGAAAGAATGAAGTTGATCAAATGTGGGTTGATTTAACAGAAACCAACAGGGTGTAGTAATAATGTGCTCATGGATGTGGCAGCGTTTTGAAGGTGGGGGCAGTGACTTCAGTTGGGGATATGGGTTGGAACACGCTGTAGGAGCAACGTATGTCACTTTTGTCTTGTCATTTCAATTCTGTGTGCGTGTTTGAGATAAATTCAGCATAAGTGGGACCATTGCTGTAGTGAAAAAATAAATCTAAACCAGAGTTTTAGAGAAATACAAATGATGAATTTGAGTCTGAGAAATGGCCTGAAGATGGGTCACTTTCCATTTTTTTCATAATAGCTCACCTTTCGAATTAAGGTATTTTATTCTTCCTTCAGATTTATTTTATTAATTTAAATAGCTAGCAGTAAATTTTAATTATTTTTTTATCCCTAAAAATATCTGTATTGATAGATGTTTCCAGCAGACTCTCAAGTTAGTGGTACATCTTCTGAGTTCCCCATCATTATACATTCATTCATTTATTCTTAAAAACATTTATGGGGTGTATACTATACGTCAAGATCATTACTACATGGTGAAGATATAAAAATGAATAAGATCCCTACCTCCCAGATTCTTACGGAGGAGGGGGTGGTAGTCATGGCAATAAATCATTACAGTGAAAGTGCCGGTTATTAAAGTCTTCTGGAGTAACTGGTAGCATTAGAACATCAACCTTTGCCTGGAGGAGTCAGGCCAGACTTCCTAAAAGAGTATGCCAGAACTGAGACTTGAAGAATAACAGCAAGGTGGATGGAGGTGCTCAAGAGGGTGGTTTTCTTGGCCAATAGAAACTAGTTTGGTTGGCTGCTCTGCCAGAGTGAGCGTGGTAGCCCGAGGCAGGACAGATGTGGGGATTGGAGAGAAAGGTAATGTAATGTGAAAGTGAAGGGGAATCAAAGGTGAGGCAGTGAAGAGAAAGCAATATTAAGGAAGGGTTGGGTAAAACGTGTCCTGTGAGAAAGACTGAGAAGGGGTGACTGGTGGTAGGAGGTGTATCAACGATCTTCTGTGTTCCCAGCACCTATCGTAGTAGCCTGCGTATAGTAGGTACTTAATAACTACGTGGTAAAGAATGATTAAACAAGTGACTTTTGGAATGGGGAGAATAATGGCTATTTTCTATTTGTCTTTCTTAGGAAAAATGATTTGGGTTTTATAAACATAGAAATTATTTCAGTAGCTGGAAATTCATACATATATATGATGATAAGTGTATGTTTAAATGGTACGGACATAGCTAACTTAGCTAACCCGACTCACTTCTTTTGGGAAGACTATATATGCTTTCATTTTCCTCATTGTTTTTATTCTTCAAAAATTAAAAAAAATAATGCCACTTTAAATTAGTTTGTTTAAGCATCCTAATGTATATATGAAAATTCAGATTTTAAAACATGATAAATTAATAGCTTATAGTTACTCTTCAAAAATATTTGCTACAGGGCTTATCTAAATAAGGAGCCTCCTTGTGCATTTCATTGAGTGTAACTCTGCAGGAAGATCTCTCCTTGAAAAGCGTCAATGGCTGATTGATAGTAGTGGAACAGGAAGAAACAGCATTTGAGGAGCCTGGAGGACTGATCTTACTGATTGTTATAGAGCACTCCCAAGGCAGGGCGAGCCTGAACAGAAAATTGGGAAACAGTTGTGTAAGATGTGCAGAATTGTTTTTATTATTATTATTAAGTATATTTTATTGATTATGCTATTACAGTTGTCCCATTTTTTCTCCCTTTATCACTCTCTGCCCTGCACCCCCCCTTCCTCTACCATCCCCCTGGCCTTAGTTCATGTCCAGGGGTTGTACATATAAGTTCTTTGGTTTCTCCATTTCCTATACTATGCTTAACCTCCCTCTGTCTATTTTGTACCTACCAGTTATACTTCTTATTCTCTGTACCTTTTCCCCCATTCTCCCCTCCATCTTCCCCTCTGATAACCCTCCATTTGATCTCCATTTCTGTGAATTTGTTCCTGTTCTAGTTGATTGCATAGCTTGTTTCTGTTTTTGTTTTTTTAGGTTCAGTTGTTGATAGTTGTTGTTTGTTGTCATTTTACTCTCCATAGTTTTGATCATGTTCTTTTTCTTAGATAAGTCCCTTTAACATTTCATATAATAAGGGCTTGGTGATGATTAACTCCTTTAGCTTGACCTTATCTGGGAAGTACTTTATCTACCCTCACATTCTAAATGGTAGCTCTGCTCGATAGAGTAATCTTGGATGTAGGTCCTTGCCTTTCATGACTTGGAATATTTCTTTCCAGCCCTTTCTTGCCTGCAAGGTTTCTTTTGAGAAACCAGGGGAGAGTCTTATGGGAACTCCTTTGTAGGTAACTGTCTCCTTTTTTCTTGCTGCCCTTAAGATTCTCTCCTTATCTTTAATCTTGGGTAATGTAATGATGATGTGCCTTGGTATGTGCTTCCTTGGGTCCATCTTCTTTAGGACTCTCTGAGCTTCCTGGACTTTCTGGAAGTCTATTTCCTTTGCCAGATTGGGGAAGTTCTCCTTCATTATGTTTTGAAATAAGTTTTCCACTTTTTGCTCTTCCTCTTCTCCTTCTGGCACCAGTATGATTCGGATGTTGGAACATTTCAAGTTGTCCCTGAGGTTCAGAAGCCTCGTCTCATTTTTTTGAAATCTTGTTTCTTCATTCTGTTCTGGTTGAGTGTTTGTTTCTTCCTTATGCTCCAAATTGTTGATTTAAGTCCCAGTTTCCTTCCCTTCACTCTCGGTTCCCTGTATATTTTTCTTTATTTCACTTTGCATAGCCTTCACTTTTTCCTGTGTTTTCTGACCATACTTAGCCATTTCTGTGAGCATCCTGATTACCAGTGTTTTGAAGTCTGCATCTAATAGGTTGGCTATCTCTTCATTTCTTAGTTCTGTTTTTGGAATTTTAATGTGTTCTTCCGTTTGGGCCATAGTTTTTTTGTTTTGGTGTACTTCTTATATAGTAAGGTGTGGAGCCTTAGGTATTTGCCAGAGCGGGGCAACCCAGTCACTGTGTTGTGGCACTGTATGTGGGGGAGAGATCCCAGAGGGAGCAATGTTGCTTACGTGGTTCTTGGCCAGCTTTCAGTCACTTCCTCCACTATCCACAAGCAAATTGGGTCCTTCTGGTGCTGATTCCTGGGTGGGTGGGTTTGTATACATTCTAGGATCTGGTGGGTCTTTCCAGAGAACTCTCCTGTGAGGCTGGGAGTTTCTCCCACCACTGCAATCTCCACAGGTTTTTATAGCCAGAAGTTTTGAGGCTTTATTTCCCCAAGCTGGAACCCTGGGTTGCGTGGTCTGTGTCACTCCCCAGTTGTTCCTCTTGGTTTATCTACGCACAAATTGGGACCACCCGCTGCTGCCTCTCCCTACTGGTCTTCCAGATGCAGCCTTGCTGCTCATCATCCTCTCTACCCTGGCTGCCCATCTCCACCCCTCCTACCAGTGTGGATGAATGTTTCTTCTTTAACTCCTTGGTTGTCAGACTTCCATACAGTTTGATTTTTCTGACAGTTCTGATTATTTTTGTTTTTAAATTTGTTGTCCTTTTAGTTGTATAAGGAGGCAAAGTGTATCTACCTATGCTTCCAACTTGGCCTGAAGTCCAGAATTGTTTTACTACTTCTACTTTTGTAAATATACCTGTTTATTTGGGGTTGAAAATTGAATTGTGTGAAATGTCCTGTTAAAAAGCTTTTTATTCCAAAGTTAAAAGATCCTGAGGTAGTAAGTGCCAAAACCCACTAGTCGTAGCTGATGCTGGTATGTCTACCTTCTATTATTAAGATATAAGCTAATAAAATAAAATACAAAAAATTTCCTCAATTGAAATCTCAATATAGGTAGCCTCTGTCCTTAGGATCTTGTCAATTATGTATTTTTTTCCCTTTTCCTCTTCATAGTTCAAAGAGAGAATCCTTTCACTCTTCTTCCTTTCTAGTGAAGTTTCTTTCACTGTTCACCTTCTATCAGAAACTTGAGGCTAGTTTGGTTCAGAACCCCTCTGAACTTGCTTATCTCTGAACATTTGTGGACTTAGGCTTATCCATTCATATTTTCTTTTTTTAAATATATTTTTAATTTTTAAATTATAGTTATATTAATTTCAGCTGTACAACATAGTGATTAGACATTTATATAACTTATAAAATGCTCACCCCAGGAAGCCTAGTCCCTGTCTGATACCATACTTTGTTATTACAGTGTTACTGCATTAGTTTTGTTCAACGACTTCTTCTTGTCAAACGTCCTGCTGAAGGGAGATTTCTTACTAGTTTCTATTAGTTTTCTTGATTACTCTGATATTATTCTCTTACCTTTTGTTTTCTGGCTAAGAATTTCTCCTCTCTCCCATCCTTTTTTGTGGGTTCTTTGTAGCCACTAGCCCCACTCTTCATCCATAGAGCAATAAGAATGTGTGAAGTCCTGGCATGGTTTTTCCCCTCTGCTATTTCCCCCCCCCCCACCTCTCATACTTCCTCCTCCCCTTATTTCTTCTCCCCTTGTTTTCTTTAAGAAAAATACCTGTCTAGTATGTGATTTAATATATTTTTTTGATTTAATACACATAGTACTGAGTTAACGACATTTCTCCACATTTGCTTCCCACATCTGAGCAATTCAAAACTTGGGCCAGTTCCTGGTACTCTTTCCCTCACTGCCTGGTACTCTTTCCTGTGCTTTGTACCTTCAGCTCTGACCAGCTCTTCTTGGCCAGGCTGAGCTGGAGTCTTCACCTTAGGGGAATGGACCCTGAACACACCATTTGTTGCCCTCAGCACTAATAGGAAGGCTGGTAGAAGTAATGGTAAGTGGAGCTGCATGCCTTCCCTGCTGGCTGTGTGGGAGCACAGCCATGCCGCAGGATTAACTCCTCACCTGGTGAAGCCATTGAGGTCAGGGGAGTGCTGTTGCGTGACGTCTTTAAGATGCTTTGTGTTTATCCAGGAGGGCCTGCACCTGACTCATCAAGGCAGTGCTTTCTGAAATGTGGTCACCAGTCATTAGCGGATCATGAAACAGTTTTATGGGTTGCAGGGACCACTTTTAAAACAATGAATAGAATAGTATGGAGTTGAGATAGATGAGTGTATTGCATCTAATAAGCTAGGTATTATGAAACTTTGTTTTTCCATTTGCTCTACATCTTAATCCTATCTTTAACCCAAGAAAAACTTGTTTTAAAGAGTGACAAATTGACTTCTGGGCATTCCTGCTAATAATAAATCAAGTGGTGTATACAAGTCACAAATTAGTTGAATAATGTTTCCTTTTCCATTCAGCGTCACAAGCAGAGTAATTGCACTTATTGTGCAAATACCATGGATTTTGTTGAGATGAAGAGATCTGTGAGCTTTACCCATTAAGGGCTACCAATCTATTGGAGAGCCAGCACATATACAAATCACTTCAATACAAGGCAGATTGATATAATGTGTGAAAGAAAAGTGAACTAAATACTGAGAGTACAGGAGAGGGAGAGATTAATATTCTGTCTAGAGCAGCTCTACTCAGTACAACTGCAATGTGACCCACAATTGTGAGTCAGGTATGTAATTTAACATTTTCTGGTGGCCACATTAAACAGGTAAAAAGAGCCCTGGTCTTGTGGCTCAGTTTGTTGGAGCATCGTGTCTTACACCAAAGGGTTGTGGGTTTCATCCTTGGTCAGGGCACATACCTAGGTTGTGGTTTGATCCCTGGTTAGAAGCATACTGGAGGCAACCAATTGATGTTTCTCTCTCACATCAATGTTTTTCTCCCCCTCCCTTCCTCTCTCTCTCCCCCCCCCCCTTTCTTGTCTAAAATCAGTAAACATATCCTCAGATGAGGATTAAAAAAGATAAAAAGATAGGAAATTAATTTTAATAATACTTTTTATTTAATTCAACATACCAAAAATATTTCAACATGTAATTTTACATTCTCTTTTATATGTAAATTTTTTATACATATTTTTTTGTATACTGAGTTTTTGGCCCTGGCTGGGTAGCTCAGTTGGATAGAACAGTGTCCCAGTACACCAAGGCTGTGGCTTTGATTACTGGTCAGGGAACATACAAGAAGCAACCAATGAATGCATCAGTGAGTGGAACAACAAATCAATGTCTGTCTGTCTGTCTGTCTCCCTCTCCCCCTCTCCCTCTCCCCATCCTCCTTCCCTCCCCCCTTTCTTGTCTAAAAATCAATAAATATAAATGAAAAAATTTGTATACTGAGTTTTTAAAATTCATTGTGTTTTTAACACTTGTAACATCTCTTAATTGTTTAAAAAAATCAGCACAGGACTTTAATAGGCATTTTACAGAAGAGGAATGAACTTTTTTTTAAAGCTCAACCTTAATTAGGGAAACATAAATTAAAACCAAAATGAGATTCCATTTCATATTCATCTACTAGATTGGTCTAAAGTTAAAATTCTGACAATTTCAAATGTTAGTAAAGAGGATAAATAGGAAAACCTTTGGGAAATATTGCACATTGTCTAGTAAAGTTGAAGATGTTTGCATGCTCTCAATACCTTATGTTCAGTGATACCGTAATCCTCATATGTAGCCTGAAGTGGGCACCCTGGCTAAATCCTGCCATTCCCTGCCTTTGTGAATAAAGTTGCACTGGAACTAGCCTCGCCCATTGTTTTACCAATTGTCCATAGTGGCTTTCATGCTATGGTGGCCGAGATGAGTAGTTGTGACAGAGATCATACGGCCTTCGGAGCTTGTTTCCTCTAGCCTTTGCCCTAGAGCAACCTGTGCATAACCATCAGTAAAAATACATAAGACTGTTTATAACAGTACTATGATATCAACTTTCAAACAATCTGTACTCTGTCAGCAGAGAATGAATTAAAAACTGGGATGTAGTCATGCAGTGGAATAACTCACAGAAGAGAAAATCAATTATAACTGTATGGCTAAATCTCAGGATCATATGTAGACAAAAAGTCATAGAATATATAAGATATTTATATAAAACTAAAATATGCATAGTTAAATAGTTGAAACCTTATAGAAAATCAACAGAATTATAAACACAAAATTCACCGTAATTGTTACATGTGGGTAGAAAGAAAGGGAAACAGAATGGTTATAGATATCTAGGGATCTTTAAAATTAATAGTCATATTCTTAAAATAGGTAGGTGGTACACAGGTTTTTGTTACATGATGAATTGTCATACATTACATATGTTCATAAATTTTCTTTTGTATTTACTCACTATTTAATAGAAACTTTTTTTAAAAATCTTCACCCAAGGATATGCTTATTGGCTTTGGGGGGGGGGGGGGGGAGAGAGAGAGAGAGAGAGAGAGAGAGAGATCAGTTGCCTCCCGTACACTCCCCAACTGGGGTTAAAACCTGCACCTAGGTATATGCCCTAACCAGGAATCAAACCTGCAATTTTTGGTGTACGGATGGCACTCTGACCAATTGAGCCACCCAACCAGGGCTAAAAACTATCTTTTAAAGTTATGAGTTCAAAGGGTAACTCAATATTTAAAAGAAGCTATCTCTGAAAGCAGTGATGTAAAAGGAAGAGGTAAACTCTTTTGGTTGGTCCTACGAAAGGGACTCGATTTTCCCATTGTGCTTGGAGCCTCTCAGGCAACTGCTCAAATAACACTGTGAAGTATGATTCCTGTTATTTGAAAGACTTGGCTTTATTAGGCAGTGGTTTCACACTGGATTTTCCTTACTCACCTACACTCTTGTCACTTGTCCTTCACCCATGTCTTTTCATGATCCAATAAGAAAATCATAGGGAAAGATGAAGAATTGGTCATATTCTGGCTGTTAATAATTAAGGGCCATTTCCATGGTTATCAGGGAACCAAGGCCATCCCAGAAACGGCTAGAGAAAGGTGTGAAATACGGAAAAATAAAGTTACCAGCAGAGTTGTCTCTATACAACCCTGCAGCGCTCTGAGCATTTTCTGAGAACATGGATCAAGGTTTCCCCGATTCACAAAGTAAACAACGAGGTGTGCCAGATGGTAGATTTAAAATTTGGGGAAGAAGATGTCCTTCTCTAGTCAGATGAGATCCCTGTGGTTTCCAACATAAAATCTGTAGATAAATTCTTCCGAGTTCAGTGACCTCTGCTCCTCTTAGAAGTCCTGAAGGTGCCTGGTCCCATTGTGGTTCACAGGCAGCCACTGCCACAGGGCTGAATCCCCCTGCTGGGCTGAAAAGATAACTACTCCTTCAAGGTCTGCAAGGTCAAAATGGATCATAAGGACTTAAATCTGAAACTGCCAGTTGATAAACAAGGTGTCTGAGGCCTGTGAAAAATTATCACCTGAATATTATTTTTTCTCTGCAGTCTTCAAAAGGGGCATATTTTTCTGGATTTTGTTTGCTTCTACAGAGTGTAGGTCCCTTGGCTCACTTTCTTGCGTCAGTAGTTTCAAGGTCTCCAGTTTCCTTTGAGTTTTTAAGATGTAAACTTAAATAAATGAGTAATATCTTGTTTTCTGTCTGACACTCCCCTCCACACACAGAATCACACACAGGTGGAAATACAACCGGCCACTGGGGGACTCAGTCCGCCTGACATCTTGTGTTCAACATGCTCAGTAGGCACACAAGATTTGTAGCCATTCTGTTAGACAATGCGCTTTCATACCACGTAGGGACGCTTCGTTTAAGGGAGAGCCTAGAGGGGTAGGTAACAGGTAACTGGACAGGTGTTGGGAAAACATTCCATAATGAGGGAAACATTTAAACAAAGATGAAATGAGAATTTGTAAAAAAAAAAATAGTTAATGAAACCCTTACTATATACCAGGTATAGTCTATGACTGTTTATACATATTAACTCAGGTAGTCTTCATATCAACTCTTTGAAGTGGTTACTATTATTATATAGCAACTACTATGTAATTTATAAATTATAAATTTTTATAAATGAGGAAGCAGGCACAGATGGTCAAGTAGCATGTATTTGTGTGCGTATCTGTCAATCTATCATTTGTCTTTCTCTCTATATGCCCAGTAGGCAGAGTGGTGGCCCTCCAAAGATATCCATGTCTTAGTCCCTGGAGCAAGTAAATAGGTTAAATGGCAAAGGAATTACAGTTGCTACTCAGGTGACTTTAAGATAAAGAGAGTACCCCGATTAATTCAGGTGGGTCTAATTAATCATAAGAGTCTTTTACACATGAAAGATGAGAAGGAGGAAGAGGAGGTCATAATGATGCAATGATGCGGTGTCAGACCCACCAACACTGCCTCTGAAAGTGGAGAGAGGAGCCACGAGCCGAGGAGTATAGCCTGCCTCTAGCAGCGGGAAAGGCAGGGAACCGGATTGTCCCCGAGGGCCTGTAGAAAGGAGCACACTCCGGCTGACACCTGGAGTTTAGCCTGGTGAGACCCGTGTTGGAGTTCTGACCTACAGAGCTGTAAGATAATACATGTGTGTTGTTTTAAACCATTAAGTTTATAGTAATTTGTGATGTTAATGAAGAGTAGTGCACTATCAATATGTGTTGGTATGGGTGATGATGTAAAATAATTTTCTTAAGGTGGATTGTGGCTTTAAAGAACTTTTTGTTAATCAATGACTATTTACTGGAATTAGGTCAGACACTGCCTCTCTTCCTTGGATGTCCAGTTTCTTCTGCCTCATTTTTTACCCTAGCTGAAAACTGACAGGTGTTTAATACTATGTAAGTAGACATTACTTTTGTTGCAAATAGGAATTAAAATACTAGTTTTGGTTTTGACTGAAATGTTGGAGATTTGAAAGTAGTTCATGAAGTGGTTATTGCCCCTTTTAAGTCTGAGCAATTTCTAGTTGGTAAGTCAGGGTATCATTTATGTATGAATTACCATATAGGTAAGTATACTTTACAGTCTTTTATGTAACTCTTAACTGTCAGCCCCCGCATATCGTGAAGTTTACTTGTGGGTGATCAAATTAAGACAAGAGATTGCCCACCCATGCAGAACAAAATCTATTTTTTCTACTTGCCAGAGAACAGTGGGAACAGCCTGGCCTGCAGGTTGATTGTCATATTCTGCCTCCTTCCCACCTACTTATTGCTACAGAGAGACACAGAGCTTAGCCTCATCACATGCTGTCACTTTCCCTGTGCTGCAGAGAAAAGGGCTTCCTTAGATTATTTCTAAGCCCCCGTGCTTCTAGGAGAGAAGCTGCTGTCTTGCTTCCTGGTTGCATGTTTACTTCCACTTTATCTTTTCTTTTGTACTAACAATGCATAGATTTTCCTTCAGGGACATGTGTGCTTTATTCACTCCTGCCATCATCTTAGTAAAATACTACCTTTGTCAAAGTGTTGATATAGTACAATGCTCTGCAAACACATAGATATGAAGAATGACTTTTAGAAAACTACAATTCCAAGTTAAATATTGGCTTAGTGTAGAAAACAGTGCTGAAATTTAATAGTTCCCTGGGGCTGTGGTGATGTGAGGTGTTTATTGGGTGTCTTTCTTCTAACCTCGAAAGTGGAAAACTTAAGTTTGGTGCTGCCTGTTCTCCAGGTGCTTAGTGAGTGCATCTTCATCTTCCAGAATTCTCTTTGTGGCTTAGGGAATCTGTATGATCTTGCTGCTTTTGTTCTTAGAGGTTCATAGCAGTGCTATTTACAATAGCTAAGTGCTGGAAACAGCTTAAGTGCCTGTCAGCAAATGAATGGATCAAAAAATTGTGGTACATTTACACAGTGGAATACTACATTGTGTAAATAAAGGAATAAAGAAATTTCTACCTTTTGTCACAACATGGAACTGGAGAATATTATGCCAAGTTAAATAAGCCAGTTGGTGAAAGACAAATACCATATGATCTCACTTATAAGAGGAATCGAATGAACAAAGTAAACTAATGAGCAAAATAGAACCAGAGGCATGGAAACATGGAACAGACTGACAGTGATTAGAGGGGAGGGCTGAGGGGGATGATGGTGGGAAGAAGGGGAAGGGACTAGTCAGAGAACAAGTGTGAATGACCCATGGACATGTACATAGTGTGGGGATTGACTGTGGGAGTGGGTGTGAGCTGGGCAGAGGAGGGCAAAACAAGGAAAGCTGAGACAACTGTAACAGAATAACAATAAACAAAAGACAAAAAATAAAATCAGCCATGATCAGAATGTTTACACTCTTGAAATTGGCAGATATTATACTATCTCAGCATTTTCCCCAATCCTCCTGATATTCTAGTAATTTGTTTATAAACATCTCCAAATAGCTGTTGAGTGTTTTAGTACATGGTGCATTAGTTTGCTAGGATTGCTGTAACAAAGTACCATAGATAGGGTGGCTTAAAAACAGGTATTTATTGTTTCATAGTTGTGGACACCAGAAGTCCAAAGTTAAGGTGTCAGCAAAGCTGGTTCCTTCTGTGGGCTGTGTGGGAAGGGCCTTTCTCCTTGACTCATAGATAACCACCATCTTCTTTGTGTGTATGTGTCCAAATTCCACCTCAAGGACACCAGTGAGCTTGGACTAGGGCTCACCCTAATCACCCCACTTTAACTTGATTACCTCTCTAAAGACCTTATCCTAATATACAGGGGGTTGGGACTTCCACATATGAATTTTAGGAGGACATAATTCAACCCATTTCAACACCATTCAGCTTCTTTTTTTTTCATTCATCCTTATGCTACTTGAACAGTGAAGATTTGTTGACTTGAATTGTGGAGGAAACACCAGTTAGCTGGTGTATTATTTTTAATTTATTGTACTGTGAATTTAAGCTAGTCAATTTGTTGATTTTTTTTTGAAGCAGCTCTTTCTCAGGATAATATTAGAGTTAGCATTCACAGAAGAAAACATTAGGAAAAGTAGTCTTTTTAAGGTTGTCTGAGGCAGGCCTGAGCTTGTTAATGAACTCAAAAGGCACATGATTTGAGTGAAATGGTCTTGATTTTGTGTCTGTTGCCAAGCAAATGCTTTTAATCATGCATGAGAAAAATGTCTGAGATGCATTTCCACTGACCTGAGAATATTTTAATGCTGATTGGGGTCTTCAGGATTATGTAAGTTTCTGGCATTCTCAGAAAACTAGGGTTTCTTTCTTTTTTTTCCTCAAAGGCAAATATAATGGTAGGTAATACTTTTGTGGTTGTACAATTGAAAAAAAAATTATCTACAGGAAGCATAAATTATTTTTAAAAATTTACCTTGTATTAGGGTAATTGTATAAATTATATGGCAAATATCCAAAGCTTTATTTTTTATAAACTTTAATCAAGTATGATTTACATGCAGTAAAATTTATACATTATCTGTGGATGAGTTAATTAATTTTGACAAATATATACATTGATGAACCCTCCCCCCCCTGCAATTAAGAAGAACATGTCTGTCTTCCAAGAAAGTTCCCTGTGCCTCTTTGCAAATAGTGATTTGGTTTTTCACTATAGGGTGACATACTGTAGGATATTTTTGACTATTTTAGAATTTTATGTACATGGAATCATTATAGTAGGTACTGTTTAGGGGCCAGCTCCTTTCAGCGTAGTGCTTATGAAGTTCATCCCTGTTGCTGAGTGTATCTGTACTTTATTCCTTTCTGTTGTTCAGCAAAATCTCATTCTATGAGTATACCAAAACTTGTTCATCCATTCACTTGCTGAACATTTGGGTTTTTGGCTATTTTCAGTAAAGTTGCTAAGAACATTTGTGTACTAGTCTTTTTATGGACATATGTTTTTATTTTGGGTAAACAAGAGTCAATTTGGGGGCTGTATGGATAAGTATATATTTAACTGGGTAAGAATGGGCCAAACTAACTTTGATAAAAGCAGTGCCTCAATTACAAGCTCCCACCAGCAGGGTAGGGGAGTTGCAGTTGCTCACATCTTTGCTGACTCTTGGTATTGCCAGTCTTTTAAATTTAGCCATTATAGTGTGAAGTGGTGTGTTGTTTTGGTTTTAACTTGGTTTTCCTGATAACCAGTGATATTTTCATGTGCTTATTGGTTGTTCCTATATATTGTTTTGCCCATTTAAAAAAATTGGGTTGCTTATGTGATTATTAAACTGTAAGAATTCCTTCTAGATTCTAAATAAAAATCCACTGTCAGATATATGTATTGTGAATATTTTCCTCCACGCTGTGGCTTGACTTTTAATGTTCTTGATGACCTTGGAAGGACAGAAGGTTTTAGTTTTGATGGAAGTCAGATTTATTGGTTTCTTCTTTTTCTGTTAGTGCTTTTTTATGTTCTAAGAAATCTTTGCCTACCTCAAGGTCATGAAGATTTTCTTTCATGTTTTCTTCTGGAAGTTTATTAGTTTGAGCTTTTACTTTTAACTCTGTTAAATGTTTTGATTTCATTTTGGGGCAAAGTGTGAGAGTCGGGGTTGAAGTTCATTTTTTTCCTTTGTGTAGTATTAGCTTTTCTAAATATTTTCTCATCTTTGAAGACTACTAATTAAGTGATCATTGAGTAACTCCTTTTGTTTCTGCTCACGAAATGAAAATACTTTGTGTCTATTTAAAGTTATTTCAAGCATCAGAGGTAGGTGAGGTGGTATTTTGGGGAGGAACTATGGTTTCTGAAATCACACATTAGATTTTTCCCCACCTTCGTCCTGTTACCCTGGAGCAAAAAAGGTGCTGTTAGAGATGTGCCTTGGTGGCCGCTGAGACGATTCATCACTGCTGACATTTTATCTGTGCACGTCCCACCCAGCTACTTGCATTCTGAAGCTCTCGCCCCTTTGTCTCTTGCCCTTTGAGCACACAACTCCTCTCATCTCTCATTCTGCAGTAGCAGTAATAATAATAGTAATAATAACAGCAAAGCTAATGCTATATATATATATATTAGGCACTGTTCTGAGGTTTTGGTAATTATTGACTAATTTAATCTTCACCAACGCCCTGTGAGGGATCTGCTATTCTTTTGACACAGACTTTATAGATGAGGAAACTGAAGTACAGAGAAGCTGAGTCTAGGGTTAGACAGCGAGTAAGTGGCAGAATTGGGATTTGGCCCAACTTCCTGGCTCTGAAGCATATGCTGTTAACCACTACGTTACACGGTCTGTCAGGAAAAACACACAGGAAGCAACAACTCCCTTCCCTCCCCTCACTTCTGCTTCTGGATATCAAAAGGAGTAATGTTTTACAGCATCATTAACGTTTGGTAAATATTTCATAAAATTTTCATTCCTTTATAATGCATATTACAGTTTGTGTTTCTGTCTCTGGCAGTAAGGTTTCTGACAAAAAAAATGTGTGCTTAAAACAAAGTAGCTTTATTCTGAAGGTATTACTTTACAAACCACAGTCCCACATGTCCAGCAGAAAGCACAGGCTGTCTCAGCATGTGGTCATTCTTCTGGGAAAGTGTCTTAGAGGAGGTGAGTCGTGGCCCACTTGTTAAATAAGAATGTGCACACAGAGCTAGGGGTGTGTTATGTGCAGATGGGTGGTAATAAGAACCAGGATTGTGATGGGCTGAAACATTAAAAAGGATGGAAGATGGAAGTTTTAAAATATTGTCACAAGGGAACTCTACCTTAGAGAAGATTTCCAGGGTCAAGGAAGAAGAGCCGGCAGGCCATGGCTGCAGACAGACATGATGTCCTGTTCAGGTCCTAGGGCTTTGTGCCCTCTGTGCTTTCCCTTTGGTTTCCCAAGTTTGAGTGCTCTCAGTATTCCTGACCTCCTTGCAGATGGAAGTATTTTTCTGTCCGATTTGCAAGACAGGTTAGAAATTTTTTTGATGAGCTTAACCTTAAAAGGGTAATAACTACTGTAGAAAAAACAAGTAAAATCAAAGTTTTAGAAAGGTGGATCAAAGCTGGAGAAAGGTGGAAAATCAAAGCTGGAGAAAGGTTTAGAAAGACATGAATTTACCTAGTACAGATTTTTTCCCCCCTCTAAGAGAGAGAGTAGAAAGGAGAGAGAACAAAGGAGAGAAAGAAACATTGATTTGTTGTTCCACTTGCTGATGCTTTCATTGGTTGATTCTTGTATGTGCCCTGACCTGGGATCAAACCCACAACCTTGGCATATTGGGAAGACACTCTAACCAGTGGAGCTACCCAGCCAAGGCCAGACTTCTTATATTAAGATAATAGGTCCCATCTCTCATAGGCTTTGGAACAACACAATTGTCATTTATTCTTGATTACTTCCTGGGCTTTAGGGCCCTGCCCGAGGCCCCATGGAGTTCACACAGTGAAGGAATTCTTCACTGAGTGAAGAAAGTCTCAGTCTTTCCTGTTGCTCCCCAACAGGCCTGCCCTCTGGGGGTAGGTCCTGGTGTGTTTCTTTACCTCAGCTCATTTTAATTCTGCAGGGGCCTGGCCCTAAATTTGCTTTTAATTTCTCGTCCGTAGTGGTAACTTGACTAAGGTCCCCTTTCAGCTCTGCTTAGTGGAGAGGGTTGGGAGGGGCTTCCTCCTGGTCCCCAGAATCTCTGACATGTATTTTTACTGCCTGTTGCTTTGGTTTGGAGCAGATTGACTCTCTGAAATCCGACTTTGGGTTTTCCTCACCTTAGTTCACTGTTGGCCACGTGGACTTCTGTAGAGGTTACCATGTCTCTAAGTGATTATGTCCACTTCTTTCTTTGGGCATCAGAAGACCCCTTTTTCTTTTTAAAAACCCCATAGTTTCTAGTTGACTGTTTTAAAGGTGAAGATGAACATACTGGCTCAGGTAAGTGAAAAGCTAGAAAGTAGGTTAGTAGCAGGCATGGCTGGATTTCGGGGCTCTTTGTCTCTCCTCCTTGGGTTTGTCTTCCTCTTTTGCTCCACAAGGTGGCAGGATGGCTCCAGTCATTCCCTCCCCAGACTTCAGCCTCCCTCCCGCGTTCAAGTACAGGAAAGTGGATCAGTGTCTCCTGAGAACTCCTGCACAAGTCCTGTAATCCATTCTTTCTTTTTCTTTCTCTTGCTCTTTTTAATGAAAGATTTTAATTTTTGACTAAGTACTATATTCCAGTGGTTCAAAAATCTAAGAGTACTTTAAAAGGACAGTGAAAGTTTTTCATCCATTGTGCCCTGTTTGTCATAAGGGGCCTTGTCTTGCCAATGCTTTTTGTACTCAACTCTATCTTGCCTGATAATAAAATCTTTTCCCATGTTTTCTTTTTATGTATTTGCTTTTTCCTATTATATCCACCTGAGCAGTTCTTTTTCAGCCAAACTTTTGTTGTATTTTTAACCTTTAGGAATTTAAGTAGTGCTACTATTTGCAGTATAGAGGTCCCCCCCCCTTTATAATCCAATCTGAGATTAATTTTCTTTTAATAGGCAAGTTTAGCAAATTTACATTTGTCAATATGGCAGATAGATTTGATATTAGCATACCCATATCAGTTTATTTTATTTTCTATTTTCATATCTTTTGAAGAATCTGCCCTGGCTGGTGTGGCTCAGTGGATTAAGCACTGGACTGTGAACCAAACAGTCATGGTTTGATTCCTAGCCAGGGCACATGCCTATGTTGCGGGCCAGGTCCCCAGTAGGGGGTGCATGAGAGACAACCCCACACTGATGTTTCTCTCCCTCTCCTTCTCCCTCCCTTCCCCTCTCTCTAAAAAAATACATAAATAAAATCTAAAAAAAGAAAAAAGAATCTTGTACTATGTGGTCTGTTTTCCTTGCTACTTTTATGGTGTTATTCTGATACTTTTGTTCTGATGGTTGTCTTCGATAATTATAATTTCACATAAGGCCCTTAGTCTTCTAAGAAAGTAGTGAGAGTTCACTAATATAATCAGTGATAAGACTAATTTCATACTGATTCTAAAATAGAGACACTGGAACTATGTTACATAGTCTCTTTTATTCAATCTAAACCTCTATTTCAGTCCGTCCTCAAAGGAGAGAATTAATCGTTCATCCAGGAAGGTTGGATCTCAAACAGTATTATTATTATCAGTAAGTATACTGTCAGAAGAGGCCTTGTGAGTTTTCCTAGAGTAGATTGTCAGTCTTTAACAAGGCTCTTTTTGTCTATAAAAATTACAATTTCTAAGGTTGACATAGATCATAAAATTGGTAAGCTGCCATTTGTTTGGTCACAGTTGAATGTTAGTTCACAATCTTTGTAGGTGGCCTGTTACTCAACACCAGAGAGCCATCAAGTTGACATTAAAAGATATTATTGGGTCTGCAGTCCTTCCCCCAACCTTTATTTTTTTAGTGTGGGCTGCACATGTGTTGAGAGTTTTATCACCATTTCATTTTCAAAAACAATCTATTTGGCAACAGAGAGGCATGTTACATATAAAAATAATTTTTAAAACTTAGAAATCTTATTTTAAAACAGTCTGGCTTGGCATACTTCATGTAATGACTGAAACCCACATCCTGACATTAGTCCCCCCGTCCCAGAAAGGGGTCGCCGCCGTGGCGCAGGGAGGAGCAGACAGCCTCTGTAGAGGGTGGGAAACGGAAGGTGTGTCCATAATATTGCAGACCAGGTCAGTACATGAGCATCCATAGATGACTTTAAAAAGTCATCTTTTTTTGATGAGAACATATTTACTGCCTCTGTAATATAGCAGCCGAAACATACACTATCATCGGAGAGGATTTACATTTCTACTTTGTATTCTGTCCTCGGGTGGCTGCTAGTATTGTTGATGTAGACTAGTGTTTTCAGTCCGCAGTTCGCCTGGGAATCGCCCCTGCGAGCCCCTGGCTTCCTACTGAGTCCAGATTCAACACATTTGCAGCGTGGAATCTGCGCTTTTATTGTGTGTTGCGCACGATTCTGATGTGGATATTTTATAGACTCCAGTTTGAAGAAATCAAATGGACAGTTCTGTGTTATATTTTTTTTGTAATTGACTTTTGCTTTTTAGTTTTTTTAAGTATATTTTATTGATTGTGCTATTACAGATGTCCCAGTTTTTCCCTCCTCTTTATTCCCCTCCGCCATGTACCCCCTCCTCCTCCCACAATCCCCCCCTTTAGTACATGTTCGTGGGTTGTGCATATAAGTTCTTTAGCTTCTCCATTTCCTATACTATTCTTAACCTCCCCCTGTCTATTTTTTACCTACCATTTATGCTTCTTATTCCCTGTACCTTTTACCCCATTCTCCCTGCTTGTTCCTGCTGTTAACTCTCCCTGTGATCTCTATTTCTGTGAATCTGTTCTAGTTGTTTGCTTAGTTTTTGTTTTTGTTTTTTAGGTCATTTGTTAATAGTTGTGAGTTTGTTGTCGTTTTACTGTTCATATTTTTGATCATTTTCTTATCTAAGAAAAAGAAGAAATGTCCCTTTAATGTTTCATGTAATAAGGGCTTGGTGATGATGAACTCCTGTAACTTAACCTTATCTGGGAAGCATTTTATCTGCCCTTCCATTCTAAATGAAAGCTTTGCTGGATAGAGTCATCTTGGATGTAGGTCCTTGCCTTTCATGACTTTGAGTACTTCTTTCCAGCACCTTCTTGTCTGCAAGGTTTCTTTTGAGAAATCAGCTGATAGTCTGATGGGAACTCCTCTGTAGATAACTTTCCTTTTGTTACTTTTAAAACTTCTCTCCTTATCTTTAATCTTGGGTAGTATAATTAGGATGTGCTGTGGTGTGTGCTTCCTTGAGTCCAACTTCTTTGGGAATCTCTGAGCTTCCTGGACTTCCTGGAATTCTATTTCCTTTGCCAGATTGGGGAAATTCTTCTTCATTTTTTCAAATAAATTTTCAACTTCTTGCTGTTGTTCTCCTTCTGGCCCCCCTGTGATTTGAATGTTGGAATGTTTAAGTTGTCCTAGAGGTTCCTCAGCATCTCCTCATTTTTTTGAATTCTTGTTTCTTCATTCTGTTCTGATTGAATTTTTATTTCTTCCTTCTCCAAATTATTGATTTTAGTTCTAGTTTCCTTCCCTTCACTCTTGGTTTCCTATATATTATTCTTTATTTCACTTTGCATAGCCTTCACTTTGTCCTCTATTTTGAGACCATACTCAGCCATTTCTGTGAGCATCCTGATTACCAGTGTTTTGAACTCTGCATCTGATCGGTTGGCTATTTCTTCATTGCTTGGTTCTATTTTTTGGACTTTTGATGTGTTCTTTCCTTTGGGCTGTATTTCTTTGTCTCATCATGCCTCTTGCTTAGTAAGGAGTGGAGCCTTAGGTATTTGCTGGGGTAGGGCAACCTACGTCGCAGTGTTGAGGTGTTGTCTGTGGGGGAGGGGCCCAAGAGGGAACAATGCTGCGTGCTCAAGTCTCTGCTGGCTTTCAGTCACTTCCCCTGCTACCCACAAGCAAATTGGGCCCTTCTGGTGCTTATTCCTGGGTTGGTGGGTGGGTTTGTGTACATTCTAGGACCCTGTGGGTCTCTCCAATGAACTTCCTTGTAAGGCTGGGAGTTTCTCTTGTCCCTGCAACCCCCACAGCTTTTTATAGCCAGAGGTTTTGAGGCTTTCTTTTCCTGAGCTGGAATCCTGTGTTGCATGGTCAATCTGGGTCCCTGGCTCCCCAGTTGTTCCTCCCAGTTTGTCCGTATGCAAGTGTGGAAGCACTGGTCCTCCAGCAGCTGCCTTGATGTGTATCCTCTCCACCCTGGCTGCCCATCTCTGCTCCTCCTATCAGCCTTGATGAATGTTTCTTCTTTAACTCCTTGGTTGTCGGACTTCCTTCCATGCAGTTTGATTTTTTGGCAGTTCTGTTTGTATTTTGTTTTTAAATTTGTTGTTGTCTTTTTTTTGGTTATGTGAGGAGGCAAAGTGTATCTACCTAAGCCTCCATCTTGGCCGCAAGTCATGGACAGTCTGTGTTTAATGTAGAAATTTACTAAGATCTAGTTTGACAAAAATCTGGTTGGATATGACTCATTATGCATACAAGTGTTCCAACTTGACTGAATTTGAGAAATCTAGGAAAACACAGATGTGAGATTTTAACTACAGCTGGTTTGTGAAAAAAATTTTGCATGAGGATGTTTAATGTACAAATTGCAGAATGATGAATTTAACACTATTGTAATACTGCCACGAAAGCCTCAAGGATAACTGACAAATCCATTTTTATTTAATGGGTTTCTAAATCCTTATCTACTTACCAAACAAAACGTTAATTAGAACAGTAATTGAGTTACCAGCTGCCTCTTATGTTCACTCTTGGAACTTGTACAAAAACACTGTAGAGCACATGTAAGGTCATTCATTGCTTCTTGGTTTGCTAAATAATAACTTTGCTGTAGGCTTCGTAAAATCCAGGTATTAAGGGAGTCTACAGGAAGATAAACATTGATAAGAGATTTGCAGTAGTTGGGCTCACACTCTCTCTCCAGTGGATTAAGGTGGAAAAATCCTTCCTCAGCACCACAGATGGGAGAAAATCCTCCCTCTTAGGTTTCTTCTTGAATCTGCTTATGTCTGCCTAGTCTTGTAGTAGAACAGAAAAAGCCTTTGGAGCTAAGTATGCTAGCACAGATTTCCTGGAAAAAAATTAAAACACGAAGAAATCAATTTATAACTTTATTTGAGCAACACAGAACATCATGACAAGGATATTATATCCTGGGAAAGCAAGAATTGTTCAGCATCAGAAAATATGAAGAATATGTTAAGAAATTAAGTGAGAGGAACCACATCATCATTTTAACACATGTAGACAGAACATTAGGTAAGATTCAGTAATCCTTTATGCTAAAATTT
Organism: Phyllostomus discolor; assembly: GCF_004126475.2. Lineage (NCBI taxonomy): Eukaryota > Metazoa > Chordata > Mammalia > Chiroptera > Phyllostomidae > Phyllostomus > Phyllostomus discolor. The sequence goes on from NC_040905.2 coordinate 50,208,998, forward strand.
TATTTTTTGCCAAAACTGGGAAGCTTACCAAACCTTAGACTAATAAGTCATTCCAAAACCTGCAGCAAACATTGTATTTAGGAGTTGAAACTTTAGAAGCATTCCTGTTAGTGTCAGTAAGAAGACAAAGGATGCCTGTTAGTGTTACGTTTGTCCAACACAGCCCTGAACGTCCTAGCCAGCAGTATAATGAGGAAGGGAAAAGAAATGAAGAATAGAATTTGTAAAGGAGAGACAAAACAATTTTTTAAACAAATGATGCCAAAAATTCAATTAGTGTTGAGCACTGTTGCTACATATAAAAATTGATAGGCCCATACACACCAATGGTAATACTTTAGTAACTATAAGTAAAAGTTTCCATTACAGTAGTATTAATCTATGGTACAGGAATGGGAAAAAGCAGGTTTACAGCTGTGAGTACATGAAACAGTTTATTCTTATATTATTACTTATTTGTTAATTATTGTTCTATTATTATCATTAACCTACTTTTGTCCACCCTTGTATATCTAAGAGTGAGTACAACCAGTTAAAAGTGATAGAACATTATTGCTAGATATAAAAGACACTAATAAATAAAACATGTTTTCTTTTTTTATTGTTAAGTACAATTTTCTGCCTTTTCCCTCCACCCCTCCCCAGCACCCCAGCCCTCCCTGCCTCCTTCCCCCATTTCCACCCCTCCTTGTTGTTGTCTATATGTCCTTTATAAATTATGCTTTCCTTAACAATGGGATGTTATATATCTGTAATGTTTTATTTTTATTTTTATATGTTTTAAAGCAACATGTGACAGAATGTTAACACGAAATGATTATCTGATAATAAAGAAATGGTTGTAATAGCATGTAAAAGTTAGGGCTTTTACATACGAAGAGGTATTTTTCAGCTATTAAAAAATGAACTGTAGTTAGGTTACTTTATGTGGAGGGATTTCCAAGAGTTACTGCTTAGTGAAGGAAACAAGATGCAGAAAAGTTTGTAAAATGTGATCCTATTTTTATAAAACAATGACGTGCGTGAGAATGTTCATACACAAGAAAAAACACATTTTATATATATTTATGTAAAATTTTAAAAAGATGACTGAACCATTTTAAATAAAGAGTGAGAGCTGACCTAAGGGGAATTGGCTGTATTTGACTGGCGGCCGTGGTGTGAGTGGAGTGAGCAAACGCGCACCCGACGTGGACTTCACCCCTGCTTCCGGGAAAGAATCCCTGGTGGCGGATCCTGGTGCTGGAGTAGTTAAACAAATGATGCAATTAAATTGCAGTGATGCTTCCCCATTTTTCTCTCTTTTGTATTTATTAAAATAATTGACCTTAATTTTAGTGACTTCTTGATGATAATATATGTAAAGTACTCACAATGTGCCAGGTGGTATAAAGTACCATTTGTAAAAGTAGTAGTTATAATTTGTGAAATGGAACTTTTCAATAGGGAAACTAAATTTTTTTTTAACTTCGGAGAGAATAAAGAATGACTATTTTTTTCAGTTACGCCAAGGCCTAAATACAGACAGTTCAAGATTATGGAGAATTATTTTTGAAATTTTCATTTTTTTTCTTTCAGTGTGCGGGATGACAGAATTCGAGTAGAAAGGATGGATAACATGTATTTTGAATACAGCCATGCTTTCCAGGTGGTCACAGAGTTTTATGCAAAAGATGTTGACATCAATGGTAAATATTATATACGTGTTAGCGTAAGTCCTCAAATTTAACCAAATGGAGGTTTGGATAAAGGTGCAAGCTTGACTTTCAATTTAATAAAAATTAAATAGTTACCAATGCATAACTGGAAGAAATAGAGGGAAGAGTTTATTGTTCTTGCACTCATGAAAAACACCACTATAGTTCTTCCTTTGTGGTTATGACCGCTTAGTAATTTGATATTTTTGACATATTCATCGGAGTGTAAGGAGATACTGACTGACCAGCTTTTCTTCTTGTTTCTCCTGAAAGATGACCCATTATTTTCTTTGTAATTTTATAGGACATTTGGATATATCTCTTCATGAAGGGTAGCATTTCAAAAGGTTGATCACCAGAATTTAAATACCAGAACATTAAAGACAAGGTCTTAATATGTTAGGTAACCATTATTTGCCTAATTCTCATTTCTTCCAGCAGGTATCAGTGCTTGCTTTGGTCTGTACCCCTCATGCCTGCCAGCCCCACAGATGTTCAGGTCCATTTTTATCCCTTGTCACAGGCTGCAGAGCTTTCACCATTGGACCACAGGCAGAGCAGCTCCCTCCCAGGCATCAGTGTCCTGTTAGCATTTCTCTCCCCTTCCCTTTTAATCTCATGGTGAGTTGGCCAGATTGAATTGAGGGTCTGAGCGTGTAACCCACTTATGACACCAGCCTGTGACACTATCACTGAGGGGTCATCATCGTCTTATGCTCCGTGAAAGACAAGAGTGAGTCATAAGACTACCATAAGCCATGCTTGGCGTCAGGTCACTTAGGATAGCAGACAGACAACCTGGCTTGCCGTCAGGGCACATGTTCCCCTCTTAGTGCGAGTGGTCCTTAGCGGTTTTTGTGGCAGTTCACAGAGCCCTTGGTGCTCAAGTGTCCCCCTCTGCCAGTGACAGCTCAGCTGCAAAGAAAGGAGACTCTCAGTAGGCGGGTGCAGGGTCTGTCTGGTTCAGAAGCCCCATGTTCCAGAGGAACCCATTTTCCTTGCTGGAATTTCTACAAAAGACATGACAAGTTCAAAGAGTGAGTGCACTATCAGGGAAGGCCAAATTTCTGGAATCAGGTATTTATGGTTTCTCCTAGTTCAGGTGCAACTTACTGGTTTCAGGCCATTTGTACCATGTGCTGTGCTACTTCATAACTCACTGACATTTCATCTTCGTCGGGTTTCCTGGGAAACGGGACTGGAAAGTTAAAAGAAGACGAAATTCTCACAAGAGAAGAAGGGGTTTTAACTCTTTATTTACATCTTATTTTTATACAAAGTTATAGTTGAAATTAATAAGATATTTTGCATTACTGATTTGTATAGGATATTTCATAATATTTTTTATTTCTAAAAGTAATAAATGCCTATTGCAAAAAAGTCACAACATAGTTGTGTATACAGAAAAAAGTAAAAGTCCCCCCTCAAACCTTTATGAATTTTTTTATGTACAATTCCACATGTTTATCTATATATGAACATGTGTTTATATGTACATAAACATATATAATTGTGTATATTTGTTGGATATAACTTGAATTTATTCTTTCAACTACTTTTTATTGAATGCCAATTATGTGAGGCATTGTGCATGCAATAAGGAATAAAACAGACAAAAATTCCTGCCCCTTTGGAGTTTACATTTTAATGTGGAGGGACGTATCGTACAATAAAATAAGTTAGTGTGTTTGAAGCTGATATGTGCTATGAAGAAAGTAAGGCAAGGAAGAGAGTATACAGCATAGTGATTAGACATTTATATAACTTATGACACGATCCTTCCAATAAGTCTAGTCTTCTCCTGACAATATGTGTAGTTATTGCAGTTTTATTGACTGTATTCTTTAAGCTGTACTTTACATCCCTGTGACTCTTTTGTAAGTGCCAGTTTGTACTCCTTAGTCCCTGAGGTGGGCTTTTAAACAGGGTGGTGAAGGGAGCTTCCCTGAGAAGGTGGCCCTAGAGCAGAGATGTGAGCAAAGATTGAGGAGTTGAGGGGGAAAGCCAGGTGGCCATGTGAAGGAGCAGGGCTGCGGGCAGAGACAGCAGGAAGCACTGCATTTCTTAAGTGCCTCGGATGTTTAAGGAGCAGCAAGGAGCCTGGGTGCTGTGACTCAGGAGCCTTAGTTACACAGTAACTAAGGGGGAGGACATTAAGAGGGGAGCTCAGGAAAGAGGAGATGGAAGGCAAGTCGTGTAGGGCCTTATAGACGCAAGGACTTGTGCTTTTTCTCTCAGTGAGTTGGAGAATGTTGGAGGACTTCTAAGCAGCATAGTCTAATGATTTGATGTACTTTTAAAAAAGGATTAAAGGATTCCTTGGGCTGTTCTGTTAAGAATACCCTATAGTGCACAGGGATGAAGCTGAGAGACCCAGTGGAAAGCTGTTGCAGTACCCCTGGTGAGAGCTGAGAATGATACAGCTTTCTTTTCCCTCACTTGGCAATATATTGTGGATAATTTTTGTATCACTACAGATAGCAAAAAGTCATTCTTATTAGTAGGTGAATAATAATCTGGACTTAACACAGTTTATTTAACTTATTCTATTGCCCTTCAGTTAGGTTTTCTCCAGTGTTTTAGTATTACAAAAGGTTTTTCAACCCACTTCCTTATTTATACATCTTTGACATGCACTTTGAAGTATGTCTGGGTCAAAGGAGATGAGCCTTTTACATTTTGAAAAAGTTGCTCTATCGCTTTATACGAAGGCTGATTCCGTCACCAGACAGTGTCCTTCTCCCCACACCCTGGGTATTCACAGTCATCTGCATCTTTCCAGAAGGCAGTTTTAGGAGATACTGTCTAAACTGTTGTTTTAATAACCATAAACTAAATTTTATTTAACTTAACATTTGTTCTTAATAATGATGAATAATAATTCTAATGAGGGTATATATTCTGTTTTTTAGGTTCTCAAAGTTTTTCCGGCATCATTAACTTGGCGAAGCCTGTGATTTGCTCTTTGGCTGCCATAATAAAATACCTCAAAGAATTTAACTTGGAAAAGGTGCTTTCCAAACCCAAGTAAGTGATTCCTCAAAAATAAGAAAAGGGGTGGGCTTATTTATATTATCAACATCTCTTGGATTTAGTTAAGTAGTATAATCAGAGAGGTTTACTCGCTATTGATAGAATACTCTATTCGAGAGCAAGTATTGTATGAACTATGTGGTATTGTTGCTGTAGAATATTAAAAATATTAATTAATATAAAAATATTGTTAGAACCCTTAAAATTCTGTCACATTGTATTTATGACAGCTATTTAATATAGTATAATTTTGACTACAAAATGATGATTTATTCTAAAGCACAGTTAATTGGCAAGTAGTAATAAGAAGTAGAATTAAGAAGTGGTATTAAAACGCATTCATAAAATTTCACTGCCTTTCTGATTCTTGGTTTGAGTTCTTATTTTCTAGTCCATAACGTTGGAGACAAAGTGGACAGTTTCTAACATGGATAGCTTTTCAAAAGAGTGATTAACGTTACGGACTCAGAGAATTAAAAGCTAGCAAGTGACATTCTAGGAAAATACTAGTTTAAAAACCAGTGGAATAAAAAGAGGTAGGGAGATAATTTTTCTTGCTTTGCTATATATTCTACCTTCACCAACCCCTTGTCTTTGGCTCCGTAAAGAATGAGCTCCTCATATTGATCCTGGATAAGTAAGTGACTCCTGCTCTGCACAGGTGGGTGGACAGGTGGGGGCTGCCTCAGTAAAACAGCTGAGTGTGAACTGAGGAACGAAGAGGTGGTGCTGGTTGGAGGTTGTTGGAGAGAGTGGAAGAAAGATCCACTGGGAATCTTTTTGTGATGTCTTTTTTTTTTTTTTTGATGTATGTTCTAGTATGTGGTATTAAGGATAAAACAGAATATCACTTCTCTGGAAGTAGTTTTGTCCCGGTTAAAAGCAGCCTACATGTCCATCAACAGGAGAGTGGGTTCATTGTGTTACATTCATGTTATACAGCAGTGAAAATGAATGCACTAGGATTACACTTGTCAATATTAAAAAATTTCATTAGCATTATATTGATCCAAAAATCAAATTGCACAAGGACACAGAGCACAGATCATTATGTGAAGGTAGCAACACGTGAGGCAGTAGTGTATATTACTAAGAATGCATCTGTATATGGAGGAGGTATAAAGACATGCATGGCAATGAGCAACAACCAGTTAGAAGATGGGGGTGGAGGAGAAACCATAAAGGTGGGTCGGGCAGATGACACAGAGAAGTTCTGCTTGATGTTTATTTTTTAACCTGGGCACTGTATTAATTTGCATCTGTTTTAGTATGGCTGAAATGTTTTATTAAACAAGGTAGCAGCCTGGCATTATACCGCACATAACGTTGATTCTACTTTAAGATCCAATGATAGAAAGCGTTGAGGGAGATGCCTTGTATGGTCGATTGTGTTGGATCCCCATAGAAGAAGGATGACCAGCTACCCACCATTTAACTTGTTCATGATAGTCCTGCCTCTGAGTGAGGTAGACCTAGTGGCTAGTAGCTTGCCCATTACCATTTGGGTACTGAAAATATCACAGGGGGACACTTTGTAAAGTATATGATTATCTAAGCGCTATGCTGTACACCTGAAACTAATAAAAAGTAATATTGAATGTGAACTGTAATTTAAAAAATTTTTAAAAAGTAAAAGCAAAAAAAGAGATTTGGGTTTTTTTTTTTGGGGGGGGGCGTTGGGGGGGATATTTGCTTCTATTCCTACACCACCCAGGAATGAAGTACTCATATTGAAATGAGAAAACTGACTTTTTCTAAAATCAGGCTCTCATGTGTTTAGAAGTAAATGAATTTGGATCTAAAAGCATTATTATGTCCTCATACGCAATTCAAAGTAAAAGTAATGCTAAACAGTAAAATATAAAATGTTTATTTGTACCAAAATTAAAATAGCTTATTTTAAAATTACCCGATTTAATAAACATTGAGTGTGGCTGCACTTATATTTGGTGGTATTGTTGGAGAATGATCAGGGAACGGGACCTGCTGGTGACTTAGTGTGTGTCTAATCTGCCTGCTGGGCGACCCCCTCCTCTCACTTCTGTAGAGCCAGGCAGAAAGGTGTAAAGAGGTCCAGATTTTAGGCCCTCACATTGGGTATCACCCAGCACATGCCCAGCATCTAGTAGGCAGTCAGTACATGTAGGGTTAATGGGGCCAGGAGTGGAGGGGGGCGGGGGGGACAGGAAGGAATTTATCCTGTGAGCATGAATTTGATTAGAAATTGCAAAAGTGTCCTTGGGAGCCAAGATTAATGAGTGAAGATTGTGATCAAACTGGTACTTTATTTATATTTATTTATGTATTTATTGTGGGCTTAAAAATGAAATGTGAGGGATGATGTTTTATGGGTAGCATGTGATTTGACTCTGAATATAATTCCTAAAGTGCAACTCCACAGTTCTTGTATCTTGGGGAAAAAATGTAGCCTCTCAAAGTGATTACTTTGTGAAACATGAATGCTCTCCTTCTGTTTTTAAAATTTGGTTGTATTACTTTAAAAGTTCAACAAAGGTATGATTATATTTTATTCAGGAGCTGTGTGATTGGGAGAAAAATTAGTTGTGTCTTGCAAATGATTTCACAAAAGTTGCTGCATATTTCACAAAAATCTTGACATATATTTTTAAGGTCTTTGTGCTAGTTTTCCTCCTACAAAGGTTGTTGCAGGAAAATATGCCATTTCAGGAATTGTTCTTAAAGATGGATTATGTGAGGTTTCATTCGATAGGGCAGGTTCTGCCTCATACCCGATCACCATAATAACTCTGAGCTGCATGAACGTGTGCTGAGTTCTGTGTGTCCTCCTAGGGAGTCACCGAACCTGGGAGCTTTTTGGAACCCGTTAAACATCTTTCTTTTTATTTTCCTCTGTAATATGCATATTGGAAATGTTTAGGAAGATATTCACCTTGTTTAATTATAACTCAAGTAAAAGTGAATCTATAATAAAGCTGGACTTTTATAATATAATTTATAATAATTAAAGTTTATAATACTTGTGTAAAATTAAATTAATAATTAAATTAACCATCCAAAGATTAGGCAAATGGTAAATATAGGACCTCTGAAAACTACATAGAGAGATATTTTCCACTGTTGATTTTATGTGCAACATGATAGATTTTTTTGTCTTTGTTTCCATTTTTAAATAATTTAAATAGGGTCTTTGAAAGGGGTTGATCTTTCAGATAAGTTCTGTACCTTTACTGTCTCTGTCTAATTCAGAAAGATGGTTTTTCTTTCTCTTTTTTTTAAGTAGTTTAGGAATGATACAGTATTATAAATTTCTCTGGCAAGTTAGTAGCAAGTATATTTCCTCCCATTTTAAAACTTGAAACAAAAGCATCCTTTGTATTTTTGTTGTCTTGAATATTAGTTAAATATTTTCTCATGTTACTTACAATATTTCTATTCAGGTTCACACAGCGTGAATTCCAGCCAGGCATTGTTTATGAGGTTCATTTTAAAGCACATGAATTTTGCTTCTTCCAAAGGGATAAATAATTTAGAATTGTGTGAGTATTTCAGATCAGTGATCATAATACCTAAGGATGCTGGCCAATTCAACCCTGATTTCAAAAATGTGTACGATTTCCAATGGACCTAGGACTGATAGAAGGAAATTTTTTTCTGTTTGGATGGAAGAGTCCCAACTTCAGAACATATCAACTAATCATTTAGGAAACCCAACAGCAAAATTGGTTCTTATAATTGCTTGGTAATTATTGTTCCATTGGGATCAGTATAATTTAATATTGTCCAGTGGTTGATCTTTCATTAAAACCAACGCAGATGTTAGTTTAAAGAAATTCTTTGCTTCCCCCAGCATCTACTTTGAGGTTTTGATGATTTGTTCAGTAATGACAAAAACCAAAGTAAAACAAACCAAAAAATCATACGCACGTCTCATTGACGCTGCTAAATGGGTAAAGAGCCTATCCGGGCAGACCCCACACGTGTCGTGGGTCTGGTTCCAGACCACTGCCGCAGAGTGAGTGTTATCGTAAAGTGAGCCGTGATCGTTTTGCTGATACAGGTGTCTTGTTATCAGTGTGTGGTGCTGTATATGTACACCTATGGAGCTCAGTAAAAAGAGCTAATTTAAGCCAGTTTGGTTGTTCACATTTACAGGGTTCTTTTTGATATTGTAGGTATTGGGAATCCCAGCACTTTTATGTAGGTAAGAGCTCTAAGCCTCCTTTCCAACCCTCCCTCTATCAGGTTGTATGTTAGTCCAAACAAAATTCTCCAAGACAGACACTTTTTAGCAAGCAGGCACAAAAGCAGTCATGTAAAACTCTTCTATAAGCATCTCGAAATTCTAATTCTGGGTCTTCTTGATCTTCTGACAGTGCCTTACTTCACAGGTTCATTGGAGGCATAGGAGCCAGATTTCACTTTTAGTGGGTGTTAGGTGACAAAACCCTCAGATAATTGGTGGAATGGAATGCTTTCGAATCCTAAGCCTAAAACACTACTCTTCAGGGTATGGGCTGTTGGGTTTACAAGTTCTTGTGAGGGTGAAGACACCTGAGGAGTATTTCTGGACAGTCCAGACATCTTAAATGACACTTATTTTATACCTCTGATGTTCAGGAGCGGTAAAGGCAGCTTGCCAAGATGTTTTTTAGGAAAGGCTGCTGGATTATGGGTTCTGGATTAGTCTTTCTCTCATGCCAGCTAAGCATCCCTCCATTGTCCCTGTCTGATTAAGGTATTCAAGTGTTATTTGTGTAGGTTGAACTCAACTTTCAGAAACAGGGGAAGTCAGTGACTTATATGCAAACACAGGGGAACTGGTTAGACACCAACTCTGAGTCTGTACTCTCAGCTCTTCCAGTTTGGATGTTTGACCATGAGGCTGTGTGAATACCTGTCAGCTTCATAGCCAATCACTGCCTAATTGTTTCTTCCTGAATATAATGTTTTATGTTTTAGTATTGACTTGGGTGTTTAAAATAGACATCTTTAAGCAAAAAAAAAAAAAAAAAAAGCAGCCCACACTGGGCTCCCTATAGGAAGATGACAGGCATTTGTTGAGCATCTACTTTCTGCTAGGCCCTGCAGGTGCTGCAGAATGTATGACATTAATAACCCTTGCCTCTACGGAGCGAAGGTTTATTAATGAGGGCAGTCCAAGGACATTAATTGCTGTAATGCAAGGCAAATTAAGTTAACTTCTTTTTTTTAAAAAAAATATTTATTTATTTTATTATTATTTTTTAAGATTTTATTTAATTATTTTTAGAGAGGGAAGGGAGAGAGATAGAGAGAGAAAGAAACATCAATGTGCGGTTGCTGGGGGTTATGGCCTGCAACCCAGGCATGTACCCTGGCTGGGAATCGAACTTGGGACACTTTGGTTCCCAGCCCACGCTCCATCCACTGAGCTACGCCAGCCAGGGCTTAAGTTAACTTCTATAAGCAGGAAAGAAAAGGCTGCATACACTTGGTATCCATGAGTGTTGGAGTTGCCTCCCTCTAAAAATCATTAACAAGTTATCATCCTTTGAAAGCTAGGTCAGATTTGTCATGGATAAATTACACTGCCAAAGGGCAGTATTCAGTTACTAGGCAACATTCCTAGTGTGTAGTAAGATACTTCTTGTTCAGGGCTCTGGAGCTTCAGCTGGGGAGTCACCTGGAAGTGGAGGCTCTGATGTTGATTTTAGGCTCTCGATTCCTGGATGAGGGCTTGTTTCCATGACTGGTTTGGGAAACTGGGTTTTATTTAAATCTTAGTAGATGATTTAAATAAATCCATGAAAAGTGTGGCTAGGTTCATAATGGAGACACTCATGCTTCCCTCCAAATAGTTTAGTGACCTGACTATTATGTTGCGTTTCTTGCCTTTGAGGCATCAAGCTTATAAGTGCTATTGATAGAACAGTCAAAGGACTGACTGGCTTATAAAGGAAATTGAATTCCTGTGTCAGTAATGCATTAATTGTGCTTAATCGTGCTTAAGCACAATTAGTGTGCTTTTAACATGAAAGACTAATAAGTACAAACATGGCATTGTGCATATATTTATTAATCATATTGCAACTCAATGCTCAAGTCTATTTGAAATTTACTGCACTTTCAGTCTACTTTGAGATAGTTATGGGGACTTAAGGAGAATGTGAATTCTTTGAATTTAAGGAAATAATTTCTGCTGCTTTTTCCATTTTACTCTACTAAAAAAGCCTCATTAATATGCATTGTTAATTATAGAGTAAGTAACATTTGTTGCACATGTCAGGATGTTGATTAAAATCTGTTAAAGGGTTTATCAAGATGATCTCATGCTAAAGAATAAGAAGGACATTTTTAAGCATCTTGACATATTTTTTCTAACCAATTGCATCATTGTTTCCTGAAGAGACCACACCACCACATGCTCTGTCAATGATAAAAGACTGTGTTTCGTGCTGTTTCTGGAAATATGTGTTAAAACATTGTTGGTAACACTTTCTTTCCTTGTTCTTGTGTTTGGTTTGAGAGCATCTGTCCTTGTTTTGCCATCAGTCTGTTTAATGACACCAGAATCAGTGGAAGACAATGTCCCAATGAATATTCTTTTTGCTCCTTTTCAGTTGAGTTTCTATCAAAGAGCTAACTGTTGTCACAGTGTTACTGGAATATTTCTAGTTCCTAAGTTAGGTTTTAAAAGTTCTAATGCACCTACATCATGGCTCATGTTTTGTTCTTTTACAGGAATTTTAAACCATTGTCAGGTGAAATGGAATTTATGACAATCAATGGGACAACGTTAAGGAATCTTGAAATCCTACAGAATCAGGTCAGGTAAACATAAGGGCTAGTTGATTCAAAATGGTTTTGAAAACAAAATTTGAAATAAGGTAGCACTTTCTTCTTAGGAGTACAGTTGAAAACACCAATAGTGTCCTCAGCTGACCACTCTACCTATTGTCTGTTAGTTGATAATTGTAGTACCTGCTTTTTGGAGATTGAAACACAACTTAAGAAATGCTTCTGTGGGGTTACTTGGGGAGCTGTAGAGCTGCCCTTCTTAATGATTGAAGTAACATGCTCATCCAGGTCATTTCTGTGTCAAAAATTTCTTTGGAAGAGCATCGTCTTTGAAAATTAATATGAAGTAGATTTTTTTGTCTGCTTGGTAATATTTTTCTACATACTTTTTTCTTGAAATGTCTGCAGTCTTATTTCATTACACAGCATATAAAGCAAGTTACTGTGATATTCAATTGTAAGATACATGTTATTTCCCTTTACAAACTTCCATCATTATTTATTTGCCCTTTATTAATGAATTAAGAAGATAATGGAGTCATTGAAATTATTGCTTTCACTTGTTAAATTGTCACTTGGTAATGTGTGATATTATATTATAAAATTCATGTTATCATAACAAAGTCATAGAAACAAAAAGCAGTTTCAAGCCATTTGAGTAAGTAATAGAGAAAATGAACCATCTGGGTCAAATGGTTTAAAGCTGTTCAGAAATATTTATTACTGTCGTGAACTGTATTAAATGCTGACATTATTCTCCTGACTCCTGGAATTAGTTTCTCTTACTTAGTTTCTCCCTCTTTTAAGCTGTCCCTGTACACTAGAATCCACCTTACTTTTATTCAGTGACATTATCCAGAAGTGAGAATCTTTCCCACAAGTCTTTCTCATCAGTTCTGTGCACACCTCCACGATAGGAAACAAGGGGCAGGAGGAAAGGGACACTTCTTGGAGGAAGAGGAGCTCAGTCAGAGCTTGCAGGCAGCCCCGTCATTCCAAGCTTTGCTGATTCCGCCACATCCTCCCTGTTCACACCCTCTACTGTGTGCAGTCAGTTCTGAAATCACACTCCTAAGGCAAAAATCATCTGTAATCAAAATACCCCTTAAAAATCTTTCCGTACCAAGACTTGGACCCTTGTCGAAACAGAAGCTAAGAATGAACATCTGTGTGTCTTTGCACCTCAGCTTTGGCCTCCCTTACAGATAAGCAGTGAAAAGAGGTAACGAGGTGTCAGGGAAAGCAGAGGTGTAACAGGACCTGTGTCTGCCTCCTCTTTCTCTCTCTGTCTCCATCTCTATCTCATGTCTGTCTCTTTCCCTATCCCTGCCTCTTTCTGTATCTCTCCCTTTCTCTCTCTCTCTCTCCCCCTCTCTCCCTCACTCCCTCTTTCCTGAGCCTGCTTCTCCAGTGATGCCAGATCATTGGAGCACGATTTCCCTCCACTGTCCCCTTTCTGGAAGACTTCCCTGCAGGCAGGCCAGTTGGCTCTTGTCTCAGAAAGGGTGGTGCTGTTGCTGATCTGGACCCTCTTTGATCGGCTCTGCCTGTCCAGCTCCATCCTCGGGAGCCTCCGTGACTGTAGGCCGTGTGTGCTCTGGTTTAAACTCCTAAGGCCTGGGGAGCTTGTGTCACACCTTTTGTAGTTTATTTCTGCCAGGTGGCATTGTGTCCTAATAATGAGTCTCTTCTCCCGAACTTGGATATAAGTGCCCTCAGGGTGGGAACATGTCTTAATATACCTTTGCCAGCCATACAGCTGAGTACAGGAGGAGGTATTCTGTAAGTACCTGTTTGATGATTTGAAAGAAAGGGAAAAAGTTTTTAAAAAACTGCTCAGTTGAAAACTGCAATTTTATGTTCCAAACAAGATTTAATCTATTCATAGACTTTTTGTAATACAATGAAACCTTGGTTAAAATAAACCATCATCTCTAGTTAATTGTAATTTTTTTTATGACTCAACTTTCAAATAGCAAAGTATAGACAGATAAACGTTTACTAAGGATTTAATATACTTTTACTAAGAATTTAATGAAGTAGACTAAAATAAGCCCCTCCCAGAGTAAATTCCCTGAGGGTGGTGCAAGTTCCCATCTGTTTCCAGTGCCTTCTGCTCGGTCAGTGTGGTCACGAGAGCACCGTCTTTAGATCAGCGATTCTGAGGCAGTGGGAGATATGGAATTGCCAAAGGAAAGTTAGATTGTCTTCACTGTATTTCCCAAGGCATAAAAGCCTATATTTTTAAGATGCTAAGGACAAATGTATATTTCAAAAGAGATTTCTGAATAATTTATTCTTAGTTAACCAAAAATGACACATAGACTATCTCTTTCCTTGCAAAACATCAATACTTTATATATGTTTGTGTGTGTGTGTATGTATGTATGTGAGGTCTGTCTAGAAGGTATTGAGCCATGTAATATGAAAAGTAGAGACATTTATTGAAGAAGATACAAGAAACATTGTACATAGGACAGTGATGGCTCTGTCCTCTTCAAAGTAGGCACCTTGGGACCTTGCATAGTTCTCCTAATTGCCATCAGCTGCCCCATTCTGTTTTCCTGAACCTCATCTACTGTTTGAAACCTCTTTGCCTTCAGAAGTGATCTTAGTTTTGAGAAAAGCCAAAAGTTGCAGGGTGCCAAATCTGGGCTGTAGCGGGGCTAAGTCACTGGGGTGATTTGATGTTTGGTTGAAAAACTCTGCATGGGACATGATGCATAAGCAGATGCATTTTGGTGATGAAGCTGCCAATCACCAGTTGCCCATAACTGTCGCCTTCTGAATCATCTGAAAAGTTTCTGTTGAGGAATGTTCAAGCTTAACACAAAGTTTGATGCGGATTCGTTGCTCTCCTTGCTCATTTAATTTTGAATATGACAGACACACATGCTCACTCAATGGTACCTGCCATCCCCACTGACTAGTACAGTGAGGTCATCATTGTTCACCTGTGCATTCCAGTCCACTCTCCTTGGCTGCCAGGTTATATCGATGTAGCACAAACTGTTCTCATTCTATTAACAATGGTTGGATTTTTTCCGGACAGACCTCATATGTGTGTGTGTATGTATCATGTTACATAAATATACACACATATTCATTTATCAGACATTAAATAAACACCTGTTATGAGCCATACTTTATGCTAGGTGTATATAAATAACATTGAAAAGTATGATACATGGAATGATTGGGGCACATGATCAACTAGCAATTTTGGTACAAATATAATTGTTTAGTTACTAAAACTTGTTTTCTGGTCTTTCTTAGACTGATATGAAAACCAAAGGAAGTTTATTTTGGGTGTTAGACCATACTAAAACTTCATTTGGGAGACGGAAGTTAAAGAAATGGGTGACGCAGCCACTCCTTAAATTAAGGTAAAGGGAACTTGTGGGGGTGTGTGTGTGTGTGTGTGTGTGTTTAATCTGAAATTATATGAAGGTATGAAATTAAAGGCATATGGCCTTCTTGAAACCAAGGTTACCATGACTTAAAAGAATATAATTTTAAATTGGGGAATATTTTATTTTTATCTGGCAATATTGTATCTGATATTGTGAGGATTTCTCCATTGTTCCCATGAGTGGGCACGCTTGCAGATTGGAAGACAGGGGGTGTGTTGGGGAAAGTGAGTTACACAGTTTGGGTCATCAATACTATACGGTGGTAGGGGGCTGGAGAGATGGGTTGCTGCCTTCGGTAGAGGGCTGTGAAGGCTCGGCTGAGGAGTTGGCAGCAGAGGACGATAATTCAGTGATTCTGAGCATGGGAGTGATGGGGTCAGAGCTGGGCTTGTGTGTAGGAGGGGACAAAGTGGTGGTGGGGGACAAGTTACCAAGTTTACAGAGAGGTTCTGAGGACCTGAGCTAAATCACTGTTGGTAGGAATCTGGAAGAGAGGTCAGGTGTAAGTAAGACATTTAGGACTGTAGAAAGAGTAAACTAGGAGTGACTTTATTACATACCAAGCACTATTCTAGGGGCTTTAGTGCATTTCTCTTTTAAACTGCACAATAGCCTCACTGTTGGCCACATTTTATGCTGCGCTTAGAAAATAGTCATCAGAAAAGGATAGCATGTATTCTTATTAATGGTAGTCATAAGCTTTAAGAAATTATTTTGATGAGGACGACTACCAGATCACTTCTGCTTTTAGTGGGTCATTTTGGTTTTTCTTCTTGACCATAAAGACCTCCAAACAGGGGAAGCTGACTAGATAAAGACGAAATTCTGAAAATGGAAGTGTCTACTTTCGTTCAGTATTCAGATGAAATAAGGACACCTTGTGGAGCATGAGCAGACAAGAAGGCTTTCTGCAGACAGTGTGGGCACAGCAGCCTATGGGGGGTTGCATTCTGGAGGATGGAAAGACATCCACCTAAGCGTCCACAGCAGTTCTTAGTATTTTATTTATTTGGTTAAAATAGTCATCAAAAACAGATGCATGAGCAGACGTTCTCATGTAAATAAAGATTTTTATTTCTATTGTTAAATTTGTTTTCTGTAACCAAGATTAATTTGAGATAAATTCAGTAGACCATGTTGTATGCTCTTGAGAGACTGAATCATGCCGGGGGTGTCCAACCTGCGGCCCTCAGGCACATGCAGCCCACGATGGCTGTGAATGTGGCCCAACACAAAATCATCAATTTACCTAAAACTTATGAGATTTTCTTGTGATTACATGTCACAATGTATTAATGTGTGGTGCAGAGACACCAAAAGGCTGGACACTCCTGATAGCCCTTGGACCCTGCCTTACCAGAAAGGCTGAGAGAAGACATTGAACACCGATGCTTTCAAGTGTGAACTTCAAACTGGCCTAACACTTATGTAGCTGAAAGCAAACACAAAACCTTTCCCTTTCTATTCCTTTTTTATTTTGGGTCATAGTTTTAAAACTTTTGTCTTCCTAATCCTTTAAAATTGACTTCAAAAGAATACCAGTTAAATCATAACGACACTTGCAACCTATTCCAGAGAAGTTGAGAAAATTCTCAGCTGATTAGTCAGTGGATCAGTTTTATATTTAATGTCTTTTTATTCTACTGAACTAACATAGGTGCCATGCAGATCACATCAGTGGTTTGATTCATGCAGGCTCATGTCCTGTCTCTGACTTCGGTGGCCAAATGTTCGCGTAGGGCCAGGTATTCTCCTGGAGTGACAATACAGAATGAATAATGGGTGACGAGGGAATTTAGCGATATAAAGCAGGTCTTCCACAGTCCTCCAGGAGCCCAGTTTTTGTCAGTCATCAGTGAATTCTCTTAAACCCTTAAGTTCTTAAGTTCTTTATATTTTTAGCCTATTTTAGCTCCCAGGCAATCCCATTTGTAAATCCAGGACCAAATGTTTCAAGTTTCAGAGGATTTTTTCACTTCCACCACCTTTATTCTATACAGTGACCTCCCTGGTGCAGCATTTACTAGTGACTTTTAGAAAGTATAAATGGCTTTGCTCTATGCTTATTCACTGAGTCAAGAATTCACATAGATTGTTGAGACTGGATTTTACTTTACTGAAGCCACGTAAGTTTTTATAAATAGGTTACATTTTCTTATGTGTTGTGATGAACACTTTTGATCAGTTCTGTTAATTTTAGGCAAGAAAGTAAGAAGATTCTCCAGTGTAGTTCTCTGGCTGCTGCTGTTGCTTTTTTTTTTAAAAAGGGACCTGAGAATATGTTGATTGATCTTAGAGAGAGAGGAAGGAAGAGAAAAAAAAGAGAAACATTGATGTGAGAGAGAAGTATCAATTGGTTGCTTCCTGTACACGCCTTGACCAGGGAATGAACCCATAATCTAGGTGTGCATCCTGACTGGGCATCGAACCTGCAGCCTTTTGATGTACAGACTGTGCTCCAACCAACTGAGCCACCAGGCCAGGGCATCTCTATCTTGTTCTCATAAATAACTGCCACACTGGCAAAGCCATTAGTCCTAAGGACTTTTACAATTAAATAAATTATATTGAATTCATTCTTTTGAGGTTCCATCTTTGAATTTCTTCTGCTTGTTTGGATTGATATGGTCTTGTCAAGCCTTTATATACACACAATACGTATTTTATTAGTTTGGTAAAATCCTGAAAATACAAAAATTCTGCTTATAAATCTTGATTGGAAGGGGAAGAAACTTTGAAAAGTCTGGGATGAGTCTCTAAAACGATACTTTAGGCAAATATTAATTTCCAAGGCATATTTGGTCATCCTACAAGTATTCAAGATGCAGCGACTTGCTCTATGCAGGGCCTGGCAGAGGTAAGGCTCGCTTGAGTATGGTTGGTAGGATAGGGTATAGGTGTGAACGTCTTGCACGAGGTGGACATCAATTTGAACATTTCACCTAAAGTGTCATGTAACCTGCTTGAGTGTGATAATGTTATGTTACAGAATTACATGTTGATGATTTTGTAATAAAAGATTTTGTAATAAAAAACGGGGGTGTTATTTGTGCCGGACCCTGTATTTTAAATTATCAAAACAAAAGTAGTTGTATGTTTCTTTCATGGGTACCCCTTCTACTTGCACCTTAAATGTTGACGTTACCAGGGTTCTGTTCTGGGTCCATCTCTTTCTTTTAGCACTACTTAGAATCCTGCCTGTGGCCACAGCTTCCGCTATAGCTCACATGCTGCTGATGACTTGGTCACTGTTATTTTCAGAAGCTTCAGACCTGCATTTGCTAGGGCGTCTCTGCCTCAGGGAATGTTCGGTTTGAGTGGGCAGAACAGATCGGACAGAAGTAGTTCCTTCCGAGAGAGCGGGGTTTCTGGGAAATGCAGCTGTCTGTGGGTGCGTGTGTGCACGCGTGTTTGCAGGCACACATGGACCAGTGGAGTGTTCACCGTGAAGCAGACTCGGAGAGGTGTTTCTCCGCTTCTTATGGATGAGTTCATTTGATTAACAGTGACAATTTTGAATCTTTGGCAAGCTATAGTAGTCTGTCATCTTGCAGTTTTGTAAAATCACTTTTATGAAAGGCAGTGTGATCAAAGTCTTTCCATGAAAAGGGTTTTGTAATTGAGGAAGCTAAGCATCTTCATGCCTCTGGTCTTGCCCCTCTCTGTTTCTACTCTGCATTACCCACAGATTATTTTAAACGTGTGTATTTGGTTGTATTGCTGCTTACTATTTACAGCTTTTACATCACACTGGGGTGTACTTTATTCCTGGACTTTTGTACAGTCTGTTCTTTTTTGTTTTTGTTTTTCTGAAGTGGAACCTTCATTTTTGTTTCCTTCCTGGTTTGCTGGCTGCTGCTTCTAAGTTTCCTTTGCTAGCTTTTCATTCTCTATGTAGCCTTTCAGTGTTGGAGGTCTTGAGACCTGAGCCTTAGCAGCTCAGCTTTCTTCCTTACCTTATCCTCCTTTCTCTTCTTCTCACTGTCTCCTGTCCTACTCATATGAATTTATCTGTTCCCCTGGCTGTAAATATCAAAATGTCAGGGATTCCCAAATTTGTAGCTCTTGTCCTTACTCTCTTCTTCTCTCTAGGCTTCTACATTCAAATTAGATTCAGAAGCACATAAGTGCATCACAGACATCTCAGATGTAATCTATTCAACCTTGTTCTTCCTTTTGGTTTCCCTGTGCTAGGAATGAGCAGGTCCACCTAATAATTTGCACAGGCCAGGAACCTAGTGTTTGTTCTGCACACTTCCTTTCTGACAACCACATCCAGGCTAATACCAGGTCCTTAGCTTTTACCTCCAAACTATTTCCAGACTGTGTGCATATCTTGCCATCTCCATTGTACTTCCTTTCAGCATTAAAATATTAACATTTTGAAACTTCTGAACACACAGTATTATGTTCATATAATTCTAGATTTTAAAAATGTGAAAAGATACATAGTGAAATGTTTGCCTCTTTAGCCCTCTCCCACATCTGCTGAGTTCCCACTGGATGATCATGGTTATTATTTTCTTGTGCAACCTTCCAGAGTCTTTTTGTTTTAAAAAGCAAATGAGCAAATGTCAACATAGGCCCCTCCTTCTCCTTTTACATAGAGGGGACATAATATACATAGTGCTCTAGACTTTGTTTCTTTCCCTTAATAGTATAAGATAGGTATTTTAAATTTTGTATCATTCAGCCTCATTGACAACACAATGAATGTACCTTTTCTTAAGGAGTTTCTAATCTAATTGTGTTAAACCATAGTCTCCTAGTAAAGTGAAGTTGCAAATGGGAAACTTTTGTATCGAAAATGAAATACTTAACCTGTTATTCACTGTGTTACTCAAGACCAAAATTAGAGCAAATGAAAGATATTTTATAATTCAAATTAAATTTTTAGAAAACAGCTTAAGAGAATTAAGGATACTTAGTTTATTCTTGGCATTTAAATCACCTAAATAATTAAAATTAAGAAACTGAAAATTGTTGGTGTTAGGATATCCGTCCTTGGCAATTGACTATACTCTTGTGTAATTTTCTAAAGCACCAAGTACATTTTCATGATAGTTAATTGTCTTGAATAATTAAATAACTTTTATTTTGGTAAGCATCTGTTTGGAATACTATTAATGGTTGTATTTCTGATTCATAGCCCTGACTAGGATACAAAGAAAGTCATGTATTTCCTCCATTATACATTTAATGTATAACAAGAAAACTAAATAGCATTTTTAACTCTCTGGAACTTCTTGAAATTAGCTAGGAGGCCCTA
This sequence comes from Phyllostomus discolor, assembly GCF_004126475.2. Classification (NCBI taxonomy): domain Eukaryota; kingdom Metazoa; phylum Chordata; class Mammalia; order Chiroptera; family Phyllostomidae; genus Phyllostomus; species Phyllostomus discolor. The sequence continues at coordinate 50,229,169 of NC_040905.2, forward strand.
ATTATTCTCCGTGGTTTTCCATGCTCCAGGAGCCCGTCAACACAGTGCTCACCTGTGGTGACTCTGAGTTTACTCCGTCCACTGAGACGCAGGGCTGCTCCTAAATGGGAAGTAAGAGTGGTAGGTGGTACATAGCTGAGAGCTGGTTGCTTCATGTTGACCCTGTGCCTTTGCTGTGTGAACGTGAGTGAGAACAGAAGGCAACGGCTGCCGCCAAGAAAAAGGTGCCCCTAAATGCCCCTCACCCCGATGTCTTCTCTGTTACTGTATGTGGGTGAACTAGCATCTCTTGGGTTGCAAGGTCCAGGAACTTGTAGCTGGTCTTCGCTTGTTCTACAGTATCAGGGCCTCCAGTGAGGTCTAGGCTGGTTTGAATGGCCAGCAGTAAATGGCAACTTTTGTTTGGACTGAGGAGGAGAAATACAGGAGAAAAGGAGGAAGATGTATATTCCTTCTTGGCTCTTCCAGCTTTATCTTTCTCTCTTTATGTCCTATGGGTAGGGATTTTCAGAATGTATCCACTCAAAATGCTGTCGGAGGACTTCATTTTCTGTGGCTTTAATGTCTTAAAAATGTTTCCATATATGAAATACTTAGGTATGTTCCATAAAGCATAACAAACATCCTTTTAGCATATAGCTGAACTTGTTTAAATAAATAAATAAATAAATAAATAAATAGATAGATAGATGGATGGATGGATGGATGGATGGATAGAAAGTCTCGGGGAACAGATGGAAAAAGGAGCTGTGAATGTAAGTGAGTTGATGCTGGTGTTGCGGTTACCCCTTAGGCCTTTGAAGATGTTGGTACTCAAAAGGACTGTTTATTTTTAAAGATTTTATTTATTTATTTTTAGAGAGGGGAAGGGGAGAAAAAGAAGTAGAGAAACATCACTGTGTGGTTGCCTCTGGCACACCTCCTTCTGGGACCTGGCCCACAACCCAAGGCATGTGTCCTGACTGGGAATCGAGCCAATACCCTTTGGTATTGCAGGCAGCACTCAATTCACTGAGTCACACCAGCCAGGGCAAAAGGATTGGGTTTTAAAAGTCTTGTGGGAAACAGGAGTCAAGGTCTTGTGTCTGTTTAAGTTAGGGAGCCTATGGTAATGTGAGACACTCAAAGGATCATAATCTCAGTAAAGAGAGGGAACAAAGAGATATATGTCTGTCTTGGTCAGGTCTTGAAGGGGAAAAGTTTCCAAAAATTCTTAATCTCAGAACCACCCTCACTCAGGTTTGCTATTTCAATATGTATTATCTGTGTGGTCTTGCAAGGTCTAAGTTGTGAAATTTACTTAAAATGGTCCCATTGTACCTAAGGGTTCAGGGTGGAAGCAAATGCAGATTTGCTCAGTCTAGGCCTCTGAGGAATCCTAAAGAAGAAGCTTCCATAAACTTGTAAACCTTAGCTGCAAAAAGAGGAGGGGAAATGAGCGGCCAGGAGTGTGAGTCAGCAGAAATTGTGACCAGTAGAATCATTAGAATCGCAGGACCTTCAGATAGTGGAATTAAAAGATAAATATCAAACCACCATGTTAAAAGAAATGCAAAAGAAAATAAAAAAACATGAGCATAGAACAAAACTGGATCAAAAGAGGTCAGTTCAATTTTCAAAAAGAACCACATTCAGCTTTTAGTAGTAGTGGGTTAAACAGGAATAGATGCAATAACTGGAACATGAGAGAATATTCTAAGTTACCTGGAGTGTGGCATAGAGAGACACTGTGCTAAAAGATGAGATTGGAAGACAAGTCGAGAATTAGGTGGCCTAACATAATCCTCATCAGCTTTACAGTAAAAAAAAAAAAATAGAATAGGAAGAAAGATAATATTCAAAGAATAATAAAAGATGAGAATTTCTCATAGTTCATGAGAGATATGAGTCCTTAGGTTTAGAAACACAGTGAACCCAAAATGCAATGGAAAACAAATCCACATTTTGCTAAATCCTATGACACTAAATCAGAGATAAAAAATCTTACAAAGAACCAGAGAGCAAAGAAAGATCACCCGTAAAGCAGTGAAAATTACATAACTGGTTTATTTCTAATTTCCCTACCTGTTCTGTGCTTTACTTGCTTCCTTTTGTTTTATTCTCTTTTATTTCTTGAGTAATTTTAATCATTCAGCACCCACCCCCATTACCAAAACTTGATAGTTTGTATGCCTGTTTTTATTACCTGTTTTCTATTGATTCTGTCTGGTTTCTTTTATTATGCTTAATGTTTTGTGTGTACTGATAATATTATGTAGGACATACATATAGATATGTATATATACCTATATATCTATACATTTAACGATTTTACTTATTTATTTTTTTAGAGAGAGGGGACGAGAGGGAGAAAAAGGGAGAGAAACATTGCTGTGTGAAAGAAACATTGATTGGCTGCCTCTTGCATGCCCCCAAGCGGGGAACCTGGCTTTCACATGAGACATGTACCCTGTCTGGGAATTGAACTGGCAACCTTTTTGTTCGCAGGCTGGTGCTCAATCTGCTGAGCCACACCAGGGAGGACTGGGAATTTACTTTTAAGGATAATATGAGGGCTAGAATGAAGATGCTTTCTTCTAGAGAGGATGATTATTTGCTTCTGCCATATTCTTGGTGGCACTACCCATCTGGGACCATTCTAATTCAAGTTCAGTGTTTGACATGTTTCAATGCATTCAGATGATCTCAATTCACACTGTAGGTTCATCCTTATTATGAGGGCAGCTCATCACATAAGTTACTCCTCCCCCTGCTTCCCTTATCATACACCACTCCTCATAATTCTGTGTTCTCAGTAGCTCTTGACACTGTGAGCTATTTTCAGTCCTATATTCTCTACTGAAGTTCAGATTATTAACATCATCCTCCTGGATTATAGAAACAGCCATCTGACCAGTCTTCCTGCTGCTGCTTTGTCCTTTCAAACACTGCATTTTGTCCTTTCAAATGCTGGCCATTGGCTCCTGTGGCCCTCAGGATGAACCCAGAGCTCCTGTGTGGTCTGCAGCACTCACCTGGCCAGGTCCCTGCTCACCTTTCTAGCTCCTGCTGTCACGCTTCACCCTCCGTCTTCAGCTGCTTCTGCAGTTGGTACTTTGTATTCACTTAGTGATTGTTCACTGAGTGAACCGTGCATGTGAAAGGTGAAGCTAGGTAGATCTGAGTAATGATGCTCTGGCTCTAAGAGAGGGCTCATGGTTCATATTTCTGCTAGAAATGTGTTTAGGTCATTAGTTTAGCCGTGTTGCATGACTGGTGTGTTAATATCTGAGTTTAATTTATTCATTTTATTTAAGTTGTCTTATGAGAAAATCTTTCAGAAGAAATTAGAACAACAGAAAACAACCTTTCCTCAGCAGTTTTTATTTTAAGAGACAGGGGAAGAGAAGGAGAAAAAGAGGGGGAAAAATATCAATGTGTGGTTGCCTCTCACGTGGGCCCCACTGGGCACCTGGCCTGCAACCCAAGCATGTGTCCTGACTGGGAATTGAACTGGCGACCCTTTGGTTTGCAGCCCACACTGAATCCACTGAGCTACACCACTCAGGGCAGCAGTTTGTATTTTAACTTTTTTCCCTTACAAAACCTTATATAAGAATTATAAAGACATCTTTATGAATAGCAACCAGCAGATACAGACTCCATCACATGTCTTGATAATGGCAATAGCTGTAGGTCATGCCCTGAGTTTCTGAGTGACGGCCACACACAACAAATTCTAATGTCATCACCCAGTGCTTCTTCAAATGTGAAGGACTCCAGGGACGCCCACATTCAGTCCTTGGGGCTTTGGTTGTAAAAAACAATCCTTGTCATGCCCAGAACCTTAAGTTCATTGTCCTTGTCATGCGAAATGAAATGACTCAGGTGTCTTCTTTTCATTCATTTATAATGTATGACATTCTCAAGATCCATCCATGTTGCAAATGGCAATATTTAATCTTTTCTTATGTTTGAACCATATTCCACTGTAGGTATGTGCCATGTCTCCTTTCTCCAGTCATTCGCTGGAGGACTCTTAGGTTGTTTCCATGTCTTGGCCACCATGAACAATGCTGCAGTGAACATAGGGGTGCATATATCATTACGAATACATGTTTTCAAATTTTTCTAGTAGATACTCAGAGGAGGGATTGCTGGGTCATATGGTAACTGTAGTCTTAATTTTTTGAGGAACCTCTATACTGTTTTCCATACTGGCTGTACCAGTTACATTCCCCCCAGCAGCGTACAAGTGTTCTTTTTTCTTCACAGCCTCTCCAACACTTATTTCTTGTCTTGTTGATAATAGCCATTCTAACAGGTGTGAGGTGGTAGTTTATTGAGGTTTTGATTTGCATTTCTTTTATAGCTAGTGCATTTGAGCATCTTTTAAAATATCTATTGGCCATTTGTATGTCTTATTGGAAAAAGTATCCTCTGCCCATTTTTAAATTGTATTGTTTATTTTTTGTTGACTTTTATGATTTCTTTTTATTTTGGATATTAGTGCCTTATTGCAATATCATTTACAGGTATCTTTTCTAGTTGGCTGGTTGACTCTTTGTTTTGTTGATGGTTTCTCTTGCTGTGCAAAAGCTTTTTGGTATGATGCAGTCCTATTCACTTATTTTTCTTTTACTTCCCTGCCTTTGGGGTCAAATTAATAAAACCTGCTCTGAGACCAAAGCCTGTAAGTTTAGTACCTGTGTTTTCTTCTGTGTGTTTTATTGTTTTAGGTTCTTATATTTAAGTGTTTAATCCATTTTGAGTTTTTTTTTGTGTATGGTGTCAAATAGCAGTCCCGTTTCATTCTTTTTCATGTGGCTCTCCCAGTTTTCCAACACCACTTACTGAGGAAGCTTTGGAATGTATCATGTTTGAGGATCAATGGTAGAACAGGGCACTTCAGAATAGTATCTTGACTATCTCCTCACTTGCAGTGCTACTTCCTGTTATGCTGACTGTCACCAAATCTCTTTCACCGATGGCACCAAAGTGACCGTTCTCTATTCTCGTGGTCTGACATACTGTTTTACAGCTCTTTGGAAAGTCTTCTCACTCCTACTAATGCAGACTGTTTCATTTTAAAAACTTGATTAGAAGTCATTTTTATTTCTTTGCATTCTGGTCTGCTCATAGGAGAGAAAGTGGAATTACGGCTGCCTCAGTGAGGGGAGATCTGTGGTGGGAAATAGAGCCGTACACCCTTCCACCTTCTCCCTGTCGAGTTTGACACTTGCAACGGTCATGGCGCTCTCCCTCACTGTGGCCTACTCACCGGTGTCTGCGTGGTACTTCAGGTCCCTGCTCCCTGTCAGGTTTAGCACTTGAGATCCCAGCTCTAGCTTTCCTTGTACAGTCCTTCCTTGTTGTTCACTTCACACAAAATAACTTTCTGTATATCAGTGTCTTAAGTTTTGTCCACATGGACTTATTTCTAGGCTTATATTTCGGGTGCTATTTCTCCTCTCCCCCATGCTGTTTGTTGTGGAATCTACCAGACACATTTTGTATGCCAATAAAGATCACCTTAAAAATGGCAATGGTAACAGTTAACATGTTTCAAATAGTTACCATGTAGTAGGCACTGTTCTAAGTGCTTAACATGTATTATTTCATTGAATTCTTGTAACAATACTATGAGGGGACATTATCATTCTCATTTATAGATGGAGAAACTAGAGCAAGGCTAAACAACTGGTAAATGGTATAGCCTGGATTTGAACTGATGTCACCTGCCTTCTCAGCCTTAATTATTAACCTCTGAGCTGTTATCTCCCTGTAACAAATGAAGGCTGGGTAAAATCCAAAATAATTCATAGTGAACAAGCTTTTGCCTGTGGTGTCGCTAGGCTAAAAGAAAAGCCACTACCTTTGTATTTTTCCAGATTGCAAACCAACTTAGCACAACCTTTTCAGTCTCTTTCTAGAATATAGTTGTGTGCCCATTAAAAAAAATGTTCTGGTGGACTTCATAAAAATGATTTGGGTTTTTATTAACCTCTTTTGCTGTTATCTTTTCATATCCCAGACAACCCTTATCATTTCTGAGAGAGCAGCTATCTTTGGAGACTCTCCTATCCGTTCCCAGATGGCATTGTTTTACGGTCCTCATACCATCTGTAGTATCATCCCAGTCTTCTCCATTTGGTGTCATCTTTCATTTATTCATGCGGGAGTTATTCAAATAAAACTTTATCTTTGTATAGCATTTTGCTTAAAAGTTAGGGTAAAACATTGATTTATTTTATCACAACAATCCTATGCAAAGAAAATTTAATTTTTTTTTACTTCATTATGCTTTACTTTATATATAGTCTTTGGAATTGAATCAAATTGAGTTGAATTCAGCTGCTTTTTATTGGGCACATGTTGTGATCCCAGAACTGTGGGGATGAAGATACGGTCCCTGTTCTTACTGACTTCCAGTCCAGTGGAAAAGACAGTGAGGAAACAGACACAATTACGGTTTTCACTGTGGAAAGCAAATAGTGGGCGGTATGAAAAGGGGTGGCAGAGGGTTAATGCAGTTGAAGGTCCTTTCAGAGGAAGGGTGACGAACCAAACAAAGTGGAGCTTGGAGGTTGCAGGAAAGAGGAAGAGTCTTCAAAGTCGAGTGAGCAGTAAACTTGAAAGCTGTGAGGTTAGAGAATTTGGAGTGACCAAAACATTGGAAGAAGCCCAGTCTGTCTGGAGCTGGGCATGAGAGGAAGAGAGTGACAGGTGCTTTGAAGTGAGACATGATAGGCAGGGATCGATTTTTCCTGTAGGTCAGTTAAGGATTCTGGATTCGGACCTAAGATTACTGGCAAGTCATGGATGAGCTTAGAGCAGAAGTATGACATGAACAGAGCTGGACTCTAGGAAGGCCTCTCAGGGTGCAGTGTGGAGAATGGATTGGAAAAAGGGACAGTTGTGGATGGGGGGAGGAAAGTTAGGAGGCTGTTTCAGTCGTCTTTCTGAAAAGTGATCTTTGACTGAGACTTGGTGTGATAGCAGGAGAGATGGATAGAGATGGATGGATTTAACCGACCACCCCAGTGAGAATGGAAGAGCCAGTCTGTGTGTCCACCGGCTCTGGCATGTTCTGCTGCGTCATGCTAACCAGATGCCTGCTTTACAACCAGAGAAAAATGGAGCAGACGTGAGACCCAAAATTAGTTTCTGTATCATCAACAGGCATGGCCTCATGGGATAGTTATAAAGATAAAGGTACTCAGTTATTGCAAAGTACTCAATTTCATGGTCATCCAGGCAGGGTTCTGATGTAAGTGTTGCACTTTCACATGAATGTGTGTGATATCAACAGAACTTTGAAAAAAAAATGTGTATTTAGGAGCTGATGTCTCCCTTTCCCCCACATGTCAAGTTCACGTTTTCATGTGCTCGCTTCTTCCTTCCTTCACTCATTCAAAACAACGTTTCCTGATGGCCTGCTGTCCACTAGAGAGGTGTACTTGCCCTGGCCTTCAATACCACATATGGCTGCCATACCTAGTGTAGGCCTTTGGTGTTCGTAGGAACTAGGTGGGCCGCATTGCATATAGGACACAGTTGGCCAGTCAGGTTTCCATTTTAAGTTGGCAGAGCCTCCCCATTTCTTCCCAGGCGACCCATCACTGAGCGTGTAGGCATTGATAAAATCCTGCACGCCTGGTGTCCCGTGTCTCCTGATGCATGTCCTCTGCATTTTCTGTTGTTGCTCCCAGTCTTTGCTCAGGCTCTGCATGCCTGATCCCGTTTCACAGGTGCAATTGATCGGTTCACCCACCACCACCAAGTCTTCTATCGAAGCAGTTGGTTAACTGAAGGAATTGTTTTTTGACTGAGATGGTCAGTCACTTCAGTCAGAGAGGAAAATCTAGCTGCCATCATAGACCTATCACAGTAGCTAAGGTAACACAAGCAGTTGTAGCACATAAATCCTCAATTGGGTTTAAATACAATAAATGTTTACTTGTTTCTAATGTAAGTCCAGTTGGCAGTGGATGTGGGATTGGAGGGTTTTTTTTGCTCCATTCATGGGCCCAGGCTGATGGAGTCAACAAGATTGCCCTGGGCTCCACCTCCAGCTGGCAGATGGGGAGAGCATGGACACACAGGTTTTCATAGGCCGTGACTAGCAGTGGCTTAATCATTCCTACCCACATTTTATTGGCTAGAACGTGGGTGCCTGGCCATACCTAACTTCCAGGGAGACCGAGAAATGTAGTCTCTGTGTCTGCCCAGGAGAAGAGGAAAACCCAATGAGCCAGTCTCTGCCCCACCTAATGACTCTCCTTGTGTGGTGCCTGCTTTTTTATTCCAGTGATGAGGATCAGGAAAGGACCAGAGGTGTGGAGGAGAAGTTTTCTTTGTGCTTTTCTAAGTGGTTCATCACAGTGCTGGGCTTTAAAGTGGGAAGTGTCTACTTTCTGAATTGCTAACATATCTCATAATTGCTATTACATGCTCCCATAGGGAAATAAATGCTCGGCTGGATGCTGTATCTGAAGTTCTGCATTCAGAATTCAGTGTGTTTGGTCAGATAGAAAATCATCTGCATAAATTGCCTGACATAGAGAGAGGACTCTGTAGCATTTATCACAAAAAGGTAAGTGTGATGGACAGAAATCAAATTTATTAAAACTGGTAATGTTCCTCACCGTGAAGACACCACACATTAAAGGGAAGCATCTCAGAGCTTTATTATTGTTGTATTTTGTAAAATGTTGCAGAGAGCGTGAGAGAATCCTCAGAAATTTTAATTGCACAAATTAAGGTTATTACAATTTTTGCATTACTAAATGTAAAGCTTGCCAACTTTGGTTGACTACAGCAACACAAGAGGCCCTGCTGTCAGAATATTGTCATGTTTCAACCTTAATGTTTAGACCATCGTCCACAGAGGGAATTTACTTAGACTAGTCTCTTTGGACCAGAGATGACCAATTATTTTGACCTCAGAATAGCTTCTTATTTGACTTAAAAGAAAAATCTTTTTTGTATAATATTTGTGGTAGATTTAATATGCAAGCAAGTTTTAAATAGTGAAGGTAAGTTAAAAGTTATTTTGATTTTCATCATTTAAACTTTACAGTTTAAGTCATGAATATGACAGAGCAGGTTTTTCACACTTGGGGAAATAATTTACTTTATTTTAAAATATCCCCAAATTTAAAAGAATTACTAATTAGTTATATTTACATTATATTTGTTGAGAAACTTTTGTTATACCTATTGGAGAAGTCAGTTACCTACATTGGACCCTTTGTTCCTTATAAGAACTTGAAGAGATTGAGGAGATACCATGTTTATCACTTTCTTACTGATGAGAAATTATGTATATTGCTGCTTGTATATAAGTCATAACAGCTTGCATTACTTTGGCTAAAGCACTGCAGCTGGGGGAGGCTTAGTAACTTGTTAGTAAGAGAATTAGTGTCGTATTTTGCCGTGTGTAATGTGCCCCTATGTATAGTGCACACCCATGTTTTTGGTCCATACTTTCAGGATAAAAATCTTGTTTTAATTAATTAATTAATTAATATTTAGAGACCTTTTGCATTATAAAGGAATTTAAGCATTTATTTTTGAACAAATATCATTATTGCCTTCTAGAGTTATACTGTTAACATACAAGCATAAATAAAAGAATTAAAAACATTTAGATAGATATGGAATTAGTACCACCCATGAATAATGCACATCCTTATTTTTCCCTCAGAAATTTGGGCAGAAAAATGCACATTATTGACAGCAAAATATGGTATTTAACCCAGGGTCTCTGAGGTTTTGGTGGCTACACTTTTGGACACTGTCATTTTTTGATGTAGTAGTTTGATTGCCTTTACATTTTTTCCTGGTTGTCCCTATATCAGAAAATTGTATTTTTTGCCCCAGTGTAAACCCTTGCCAATTTAATAATGTCACTGTAGAGCGGTTTTTACATACTGGAATTTTAATTGTGACTGATTTCTCATTCATCTTTATTTTTTTAAAGCCTTTTTTCCCTGCAAAGTTTTACTAGAACCATAAGTAATGCTTCTGAGGATACTTGAATGTCCAAGAGGACTTATGTAACTGTTTCGTATGTTCCAGCTAAATTTGAAAACAAAGAACAAGGCAGAATCGGGGATACTAATCTTTAGGGAAAAAATGCGTGAGTTGGTTGTGCAGTCAGTGGCATCTGTTGTACCATTACTTGGTGCACTGGGTTGTTGTTTTGCTGATAGTTAGTTTTATGATTGATTTTTTTGGCGTTACAGAGATGTCAAACCATTTGTTTTTTTGTATTCTTGGTCCAGTGCCTGACAATCAGTGCATGTTATATTGCCCTTCACCAAGCCACAGATCTGTAAGCACCCTGTCTTCACTACTTGATGTCAGAGATGTTTGTTTTCCTCAAGAGAAAATAGGAGCCAAGCTGGAAAAATTATCAGTTGCAGATCAAAAGAGCTAGTTAAAGTGTCTGTGGCATCAACATGGCAGCATCATTCCATGCTGCTGTGATCTGTTATGCTTTGTTGCCTCCCTTTCTTAAAAAATTATATTTTATTGTTTATGCTATTACAGTTATTCAGATTTTTCCCCTTTGCCCCCTCCATGCAGCCTGCGCCCCACTCCCTCAGGCCGTCCCCACACCGTTGTCTGTGCCCATGCACCGTGCACATGTGTTCTTTGGCTGCTCTGTTTCCTGTGCTGCACTTTACATCCCCAGGACCGTTTGGTAGCTACCACGTTTTACTGCCTAATCCCTTCACCTCTTTTGCCCATCTCCCAAGCCCCCTCCCAGCTGCAACCATCAAAACATTCTGTATCTGATTTTGTTTCTGTTCTGCTTTTTCATTTATTTTGTTTTTTAGATTTCATTGTTGATAGATATGTATTTATTGCCATTTTATTGTTTATATTTTTAATCTTCTCAAAGAAGGCCCTTTAACATTTCACATAAAACTGGTTTGGTGATGATGAACTCCATTAGCATTTTCATGTCTAGGGAACTCTTTATCTGTCCTTTGATTCTAAATGATAGCTTTGCTGGATAAAGTAGCCTTGGTTGTAAGTCCTTGCTTTTCATCACATTGAATATTTCTTGCCAGTCCCTTCTACCCTGCAGAGTGTTTTGAATCAGCTGACAGTCTTATGGGAGCTCCCTTGTAGGTCACTCACTGCATGGCTTTGACTGCTTTTAAGATTTTCTTTTTTCCTCTAACCTTTGGCATTTTAATTATGATGTGCCTTGGTGCAGGCCTCTTCGGGTTCATCTTGTTTGGGACTTTCTGCACTTTCTGGACTTGTATGTCCATTTCCTTCACCAAGTTAGAAAAGTTTTCTGTCATTATTTTTTCAAATAGGTTTTCTTGTTCTCTCTCTTCTCTTTGCAGCACCCCCTTGAGGCGAATGTTGGACATTGTGGACTTGTCCCAGAGCTCCACACACTACCCTCAATTTTTTGGATTCTTTTTTCTTCTTGCTGTTCTGATTGTTAGTTTTTGCTTCCTTATATTCCAAATTGCTGATTTGATTCTTGGCTTCATCCACTCTACTGTTGACTCCCTGTAAATTGTTCTTTATTTCAATTAGTGTATCCTTTGTTTCTGACTGGATCTTTTTTATGCTGTTGAGGTTGTCATAAAGTTCCTTGAGCATCCTTTTAACCAGTGTTTTGAACTCTGCATCTGATAGATTGCTTATCTCCATTTTTAGTTCCTTTTCTGATGTTTTGTTCTGTTCTTTTATTTGGATTATGTTTCTTTTTCTCCTCTTTTGGCAACCTCTTTGTGTTTATTTTTATGTTCTAGGTAGAACAGCTACATATCCCAGGCTTGGTAGAGTGGCCAAATATAGTAGGTGTCTTGTAGGATCCAGTGGCACAGCCTTCTGTATCACCCAAGCTGGTTACTCAAGATGCGCCCACCATGTGGGCTGTGTATACCTTCCTGTTTAATTGAGCCTTGATGGATGCCCAAGGTCAGATACCCCCTAAGTTTGGTTGAGGGTCACATAGCATAAGCTGCAAAGTGATCTACAGATAGCTGCTACTTGTGCTTGGTTTGGAGGTGCCCAGGTGAGACCAAGCTGCTGCTAGTACCAGGCCTGGGACAAGTTCATGAGAGATGCTGCTTATTTCAGAGAATTTAGGAAAATCTGAAGCATGGGCCAAGACAAGCCACTGCTATGGAAAAGCCACTGGAAACAGCTTGGGTGGGCTTGAATATTGGGTGGGGCCAGCCCTCAGGGAATCACCAGGAAGGGGCAAACAGTGATAGCCAGGTTGATAGAGTCTCAGAGCCCGTCTGCTGGCTCTGTTGGGAGAGGGCCCAGAAAAGGAAAATGGACTCTTCAGCACTTCTGTCTGGGAGAAAGCTGTACCCTAGCTCTTGCCCTGATGCCATACAATTCAGTTCCTTCCTCTATGTCTTTGATGCCTTTCAATCTGTTGCCCCTGCGCTGGAGCTCAGAGGGAGTGATTCCAAGTAAGTTTGTGTATGTGGGCCTTTTAAGAGGAATTGCCTGGGATTCCAGCAGTCTCTGTCTTCCACAGCCTCAACCCCCACTGGTTTGTATAGCCAGAAATTATGGAGACTTATCTTCCTGGCACTTGAAGCCTGGGCTGGTGGGCCTGGTGTGGAGCTGGGATCCCTTTCGTGCTTCTGAGATATCCCTCCTGGTTTTTATCTGTCACTGATGGGTGTAAAACCAGCTCATTCCGCATCTCTACACCTCCTACCAGTCTTAATATGGTTTCTTCTTTAATTCCGTAGTTGTAGGACTTCCATTCAGCTTGATTTGTGATGGTTCTGAATGATGGTTGTTCTATGGTTTAGTTGTAATTTTGACGAGGTTGTGCAAGGAGGCGAGCTATGTTTACCTATGCCGCCATCTTGACTGGAAGTGTTGTCTCTTTTTAAACTAAGTTAGATGTTTATATTTCATAAGGTTTATGTATTTATAAAGTTTAAAAACTCTGGTTAAAGGTCACAATCTAATTTTAATCTAATCTAAACATATAACATTATTAATAGTTTAAGGTGTACAGCATAATAATTTGATAAATATATACTGTGAAATGATTACCATAATAAATCTAGTTAACATCCATCATCACACAGTTACTAAGTTTTTTTCATTATGTGAGAACTTAAAATTGTATGGTTGACATGCAGTAGTATATTAGTGTCTGTATACAGTAGAGTGATTGGATATCTATATACCTTGCAATATGATCTGCACACTTAAGTCTAGTAACCATCTGCCACTCCACGTAGTTATTATGGACTGTATTCCCTGTGCTGTGCTCTACATCTCCACAGCTTATTTATTTTATAACTGCAAGTTTGTAACTCATTTTCCCCTTTTCCCTTTTTACCCATTTTCCCACATCTCTCTTCTGTGGCAGCTATCATTTTGCTCTCTTTTTCTGAGTCTGTTTTTATTTTGTTTTGTTGGGTTATTTGCTTTTTGTTTTGTTCCACCTATAAGTGAAATCATATAGTATTTGTTTTTCTCTGACTTATTTCATTTAGCCTAATAACCCTGTAGGTCCATCCGTTTTGTTGTAAATGCAAGATTTCATTCTTTTTTTATTGCTGAGTAATATTCTATTGTATATACATGTCACATCTATTTTATCCATTCATGTATCGATGGGCATCTAGGCTGCTTCCATATCTTGGCTGTTGTGAGTAATGCTGCAATGAACATAAGGGTACAGGAATCTTTTTGAATTAGTGTTTTCATTTTCTAAAGATAAAGACCCAGATGTAGAATTGCAGGGTCATAGGGTAGTTGTATTTTTTAATTTTTTTTGAGGAATGTTCATACTCTTTTCCATAGTGCCTCACCAATGTATAGCCCTACCAACAGTGCATGAGTTCCCTTTTATGATAGCTTTTAAAATCTACTCTCAGCAGCTTTTGAATGCATGATACAGTACTATTGACTGTTGTGCCATGCTGCACATTACACCCCATGACTTATTTACTTTACAAGTAGAAGTTTACCTTTGACCCCCTGCACCTATTTCACCCACTCCCACCACTGACAACCACCGGTCTCTTCTCTGTATCTGTGAGTTGTGTTTTATTGTTTTTAGATTTCAAATACAGGTGAGCTCATATGCTATAGAATCTAATTCGTTTTAAAAGTTTCCAACATATTGAGACAGACTCAATATATTTGTTCTCTCATATCTCCTCTAGCAAGGGATACAACATGACAAAATGAATGGGACTACATTCATTTTGGAGTTTCAAAACACACTTTATTAAAGGAACTTAAGACTTGTTCAGAAGCTATTCCTTGTTGCTGTTTTAATGTTTACTGTTTTAATGTTTAGTGTGCCTAAAGATTGATTTGAAAAGTGAAGATGAGAGTTGATATGGCAACAGACTAAATCATTAGGAAGTCTAAAAGCTTTAAGCCAAATTTTTTAGATAGTTAACTGGTTCTTGGAACCCACCATCAAACACATGTCTGTTCTTTATCATTAGATTACTCTAAATAATCTTCTGCTGTATGCACCACATGGTGAGTGGTATCCTGGGTACAGGCTGTGCCAATTATGTGAAATTCATAAAGTGGTAAGGAACACGGCTTGGATGTTGTGGAAGTGGAAAGCCTGGGCCATCTGGTTGTGTGGAAAGTGCCTTGGAATAGGCACAAACAGGTATTTTTACGATGATAATAATAGAGGATCCCAAGTGGGCTAACCCTGAAATAAAATAAACACTTATTTTAATAGCACTTAAAGTTCAAATCTTAGAAAATAGCATTAGTTGCAAGAACCAATTAACTTCACTCAAAAACTTTTTTGTAAGAAAGTGACACATAACTGCTAAGGTTGGCAAATACACTAAAAGGATAATAATAGCACTTAGTAAATGTTGAAAGGACAGTGATTCCAGATTTTTTTGTAGGTGAGATTGGTTTCTTAGCGAGACTGATGTAAGCCTGAAGTCAGGTTTTCAGTTTGGAGCTTGGGCTCTGCAGCGCTCTGCTTGTGCATTTGTGGGTCTATTCTGAGGCTCTTCCGTGGGTAAGTTTGCTGCCGGAAATGGGGCTGAACAGGAGAGGCTCCAGGAGCTGCTGCTTTACCCTTATGCTCTCCCTTCTTGCAGACCCATTGAAAGGAACTTGAACACAACCTTCCATGGGCACTTAGGACTGGATTGGAAAACACTGCTGGTTTTCAATCTGCTTTTGTTTCTAACTTCAACTTTACTTCATATCTGAGCGTGAAAAATCACCCCCTTCTTGCTTTAAATTACAATAATCTCATGTAGATTATTATTCAAAAATAATTGTTTTTAGTTCTGTTTTGTTAGAATGTATCATTAAGCATGACTGTTGACCAAAAAGCATCTGGGTTCAGCGTTTATGCCAACAGTCCAGCTTCCTGTATGCTTCTTCCCCAGCACACAGCGGCCTTTCTGGAGAAGAGGTGCTTTGTGATGCACTTTAAACCCTTGTTTAGTTAAAGCCAGTCCAGTTGATCCTAACTTTATTCTTCTGATTAATTACTTCATTCCTTACAGTTAATGCTTGTCTTTTCCTAAGTATGTTCTTAGCATTAAAACATTTCATATATACTACTTATGTATACTTACCATTAACTCAACCCTAAATCTTTTTTACCTGGAGATACTTATTTTCATGAAATATTTTATTCATTTTACTTTCTTGAGCCTTCTGACCTGACCCGGCCTGGACCAGTGGCCCTTCCTATCTGTTATGCAACTACTTTCTTAGATTCCCTTTATTCCCCTTGAATCGAATCTTCAGTTTTCTGTATTTCAGGTCTTCTTCTTGGTTTCTTCCTTCTATTTGATGGAATACGTTCTCTGGAAGCATTCTGAGAAAGGGTATTGAAAGTAAATATTTTGAAACATTTATATCTGGAAATGTCTTTTATTTTCTATTTTCACATTTTTGGTAGTTTGATTAGGTATAATATTCTAGACTACAAATTATTTTCCTTTGGAGTCAGAAACATAATGGGGTAAAGACAGTCTGTTTAACAAGTGGTGTTGGGAAAATTGGACAAATATATGCACAAAAAAAAAAAAGAAAATAGACTGCCTTCTTACACCATATACAAGAATAAACTCAAAATGTACTATAGACTTAAATGTAGACTCAAAACCTAGAAGAAAACATAGGCAATAAAATCTCACACATTTCTCACAGCAATATTTGTTCTCTCATATCTCCTCTAGCAAGGGACACAACATGACAAAATGAATGGGACTACATCAAACTAAAAAGGTCAAAGGATCATTAATTAGTTTGATTCCCAGTCAGGGTACATGCCTGGGTTGTGGGCCAGGTCCCTGGTGGGGGGTGCGTGAGAGGCAACCACACACTGATGTTTCTCTCCCTCTTTCTCCTTCCCTCCCCCTCTCTAAAAATAAATAAATAAAATCTTTTTTAAAAAAACCAATCTTTTGCACAGCAAAGGAAACCATCAACAAAATGAAAAGACAGTCCAGTGAGTGGGAAAACGTAATTGCCAATGATATATCTGATAAGGGGTTAATATCCAAAACTTATAAAGAACTTATAAAATGCAACACAAAAAAATCCAATTAAAAAACAGTCAAAGGATCTGAATAGACACCACTGCAAGGAGGACATGTAGATGGCCAATAGACAAATGAAAAGATGCTCAGTGTTGCTCATCCTCAGAGAAATGCAAATTAAAACCATAAGGAGATACCACCTCACACCTGTCAGAATGGTTATCATCAATAAATCAATAAACAAGTGTTGGTGAGGATGTGGAGAATAGGGAACCCTTGTGCCCTGTTGGTGGGAATGCAGACTGGTGCAGCCATTGTGGAAAACAGTATGGAGTTACCTCAAAAAGTTAAAAATGGATCTGCCCTAATGACCCACCTATTCTGCTTATTGAGACATATCTGAAGAAATCCAAAACACTGATTTGAAAGAACATGAGCACCTCTGTTTATTGCAGTGTTATTTACAATAGCCAAGATTTGGAAGCAGCCCAAGTGCCCATCAGTAGATGAGTGGATGAAAAATTGTACTATGCTTTGGCCAGGTAGCTCATTTGGTCCCAATATGTCAAGGTTGTAGGTTTGATTCCCTGGTCAGGGTACATACAAGAATCACCCAATGAATGTATAAATAAAGTGGAACAACAAATCGATGTGATTTTTTTTTGTTTTTTTTTTAAGCTATGGTACATTTACACAATGAAATACTACTTGGCTGTAAAAAAGAAGAAAATCTTACCCTTTGTGACAGCATGGTGGATCTGGAGAACATTATGCTAAGTGAGATAAGCCAGTCAGAGAAAGATAAATACCATATGATCTCACTCATATGTGGAATCTTATTAATAAAATAAACTAACAGAATAGAAACAGACTTATAGATAGAGAACAGATGGCTAGTTGTCAGAGGGGAAAGGGGTTGTGGGGCTGAGTGAAAAAGGTGAAGTGATTAAGCAAAAACCAAAAACCCGTCTTAGATAACAGGTGATTAGCAGAGGAAAAGGGAGGTGGGGAAGGTAGAAGAGGGTATGGGAGGGATAAATGCTGATGGGAGGAGACTTGACTTGGGGTGTGAACACACAATACAGTATACAGATGATGTGTTACAGAATTGTACACCTGAAACCTATATAATTAACAATGTCACTCCGATAAATTCAATAAAAATTAAACAAATGTTTTCCTTTGAAGTTTGTTACTCCATTGTCTTCTAGTTTCTACTATCATTACGCAGCATGAAGTCATTCTGATTCTTGATTCTTTGTGTGAGTTTTTTTTCTATTATTTTTTCCCACCCCTCTGGAAATTGGAAGATTTTTTCTTTGTTCCCAGTGTTCTAAAAGTTCATGATGATTTGTCTTGATTTGGCTGTATTTTCATTCATTGTATTGGGCCATTTCAATATGGCAACTTAAATCCTGATGTTCTGGGAAATTTTTCTGAATTATTTTATTGATTATTTCTTTCTTTCTGGGTTCTATTATTTGAATTAATTAAATCTCCTGAACTGAATATCTACCTTTCTTCTGTATTTTCCCTCTCTTTATACTTTTATTTAACCTTTGGTTAAGGGAGATTTCATCACCTTTATCTTCGGTCTCTTTTGTTGTTTTTCATTTCTACTGTCACAATTTAGTTTTTCAGAATCTTTTCTTGTTTTTCTCTTAATGTTGTTATTTCCCACAGCATCCTGTTTTTGTTTCATGCTTGAAATATTCTGTTTAACTGAATGTATTATTACTATCATCATTACTATTTAGAATCTTTGTTTTATCTACATAGGCTCTACTCCCATCAGGTTTATTGATTGATTGTTTTGGTCTTTGTATTTCATATTAGAATTTTTCATCCGATGTGTGATCATTTTTAAGAGTGGGGGATGAAAATGCCTGTAGGAAGGCCTTTGTAGTTTAATGTTACTTGCAAAATATTCGGTGGACTATAGAGTGAACTAGCTGGCTCATTTATTGGGAGAACTGTGATGGTATCTTTAGAATTTTCCTCTTAGGTTTGTGAGATTCCCCAGGGACTCTGTCAGCCTCCTGACTAGCTAACAGTTTTCTGGAGCTAGAGGGGGACAACGGGGAATCTCAGTATTCAGTTTGCGAACTTCCTTTTAACCCTCTGCTATTGGTCGTCCCTCATCCTTCATGGTGCTGGAGGTTGATTCAGGATAGCCTGTGTTTTACCTTCTCCAGAAACAAAACAAGTCTTCTGTGGGGTGGGGGAGTTGTGGTTGCTCAGGGGCATGGAGGGAGATAGGAGATGGAGGGATTTAATTGCTTCTTAAATCATCTTTAACCAATTTGTCTTTACCTGCCTCCCCGCAACTTTCACTTCCAAAGGTAATTTGTGCCACCAGTTACTGACTATTTTAGGATTCTTGATGTGACTCAGGTTGGGTCCTAATTTCCCTTATGGCAGGGGTGTCAAACTCGTTTTCACCGGGGGCCACATCAGCCTCATGGTTGCCTTCAAAGGTGTGAAATAATTTTAGCATTGTATAAATGTAACTACTTCTTAACTGTTAAGAAATTGAAATTATATTCGGCCCTTTGAAGGCAACTACAAAGCTGATGTGGCCCCCAGTGAAAATGAGTTTCACACCCCTGCCTTAGGGCCAGTTTAAGATTAAAATATGTTGCCTTCTCAGTCAGTTACCGCTTACCTTTTTGCTTTACAACTTGTCAGATGATGTTGCTGTTGTCTTTTCTCCTAGTTATTCTTATAGTGCCATGCCTTTTTAAACAGTCTGACTGTAGTTTCAAGATAGGGTGAAAGGAGATGCACATGTTTAGCCCACTCTCTTGTTCAGCAGCTCCAGTGTAAAAAGTGCTCACGCTCACGTGGATGGTCACAGCAGTGCACACGGGTGTGAAGCAGGGCGAGCTCTTCCTGTGCTGTCCCTGCACACCCACTGCCCAGAGCAGTCACGGGTGTGGCCTTCCAGGAAGTTTTTATTTACATTTTTATAATAATGCATATTATTTAAAGATCACAATGAATTTTACTGTGTAAACATATATGGTATATATATACTATGTATATTTAATATATATTGAAATTATGGAGTTCCATATCAATTTGTACATCAGTTGTGTACATGTCTGAATTTTTAAAACTGTTTTAAACATTGTATTTTTTCTAAAATCTCATGCTGGATACTGGCTTATTTATCTTTTTAATATAATATTAATGTAAAATTACTGTATTACAATTTACTGTAAATATTCAAATATACATATTTTCACTACTTGTTTTAGTATATTTTTAGTTTAATTCTTAAAAGTATAATTGCTGCCCTGGCTGGTGTAGCTTAGTGGATTGAGCGCGGGCTGCAAACCAAAGTGTCGCAGGTTCGATTCCCAGCCAGGGTACATGCCTGGGTTACAGGCCATAACCCCCAGCAACCGCACATTGATGTTTCTCTCTCCCTCTCTCTATCTCCCTCCCTTCCCTCTCTAAAAATAAATAAAATAAAATCTTTAAAAAAAAGAATCAGTGAAATGAAAAAAAGGTATAATTGCTTAGTCAAGGAATATGTGTACTTTTTTTTATCATGATGATATGCCACGTTGTCTTTCAAAAAGGCTATCTCTGAATAGTATATAAAAGTGTCTTTTTTTTCACCCTGTGTGACTTGGTTATTATCAAGCTTTAACACTTTTGGCATTTTGAAAAGTGAAAATGCTATCCCCTAGTTTTAATGTGCTTGTCCTAATTATGTGTGTGGTTAATCATGTGCTAGTTGGACATTCTTTTTTTATGAGATGCATATTCAATTCAGTTAGCCATTATTTTTTGGACTATTCATATTTTCCATGTAAGATTTGTAAGAACTCATTATACTTGGGGGAATTTTGTCATTTATTCTCTCATACATCTTGCAGATCTTTCCCCAGAATTATCCTTCATACTTTGACATGTTTCTGCATTTTTGCTGTGTGGCCAATGTATTTAAAAATGAAAACATACTGAACAGGTGTTGGCTTTGCTATCCCCATCTCAAATTATTTTCTTTATAGCTTCAAAATCTACTTTATAAAGTGTTAAACTATTGCTTTAACTTTTAGAAGGTATAAATAATACTTTATTTCAATTAACTAATGTATAGAGTAAATTAAAATTTTCTTTTATTCTGATTTTAACTTTAAATAGATCACTAATTAGATTTTTATTTTCATGTATTATATGCTATTTAGGTAAAATATATTTCTATTTTCAGTGTTCCACCAAAGAATTTTTCTTGATCGTCAAAACCCTTTCTCACCTGAAGTCAGAATTTCAAGCATTAATGCCTGCTGTTAATTCCCATGTGCAGTCAGACTTGCTCCAGACACTCCTTTTAGAAATTCCTGAGCTCCTTAGTCCAGTGGAGCATTACTTTAAGATACTTAATGAACAAGCTGCCAAGTAAGTAGCAGACTCTTAGTTTTTTCTTTCTAGCAGTGAAAGTTTTAATTTGCTTGTCTAATGCATTTGCCATTAATGTGTGGATTCTTAAGCTTCCCTGAAATTAGTGGGAGGAGTTGCATGTGAACTGGAGTTGTGCCTCGGTACTAAAGGCTCTGTGTTACTGCTGGAAGTGATACTTCGCTGTCTAAAATCTAGGCAGTTCATCACCTAGGGCCGATGTAGTACTCGCTCAGGTATCAGATGATGAAAATACAAAGCCCAGAAAGAGTAAGCAGTAGCAGTACTCATTTGCTAGAAATCCAGGGAGGGTCTGCCTTATATTTAGAAACTGCAAAAGCAAAGTTCTCCCTTAATAAGTAGTCATTTTACAATTCATCCCCCAAAAAACTCTATATAAAAAAGAGGATTTGACAGTATTTGTGTTTCAGTTTATTTTCTGAATAGGCAAACAACAAAAATTTAAATTTATCCCTTAGTTTTAATTTTACCGTTGGAATCATGAACTTGCAAAATGAAAACGTTAGAGTAATTATATCTGTCTTCAAAGAAATTAAGAAACTTATCCATAAACATTTAGTGGCAGTTTTCCATTTTGTAATTTCATTATGCTGTGAAAAATAACTGGTATAAGTTACATACTTCAATGTATATATTTCATTTTTTTTTCTTTTTAGAACTGGGGATAAAACTGAGTTATTTAAAGACCTTTCTGACTTTCCTTTAATAAAAAAGAGGAAGGATGAAATTCAAGGAGTTACTGACAAGATCCAAATACATCTGCAAGAAATACGAAAAATACTGAAAAATCCTTCTGCACAATATGTGACAGTATCAGGCCAGGAGGTGATGCTAAAATTTTTATTTGCACTAGTTTTTCTTGGTTAAAAAAGCTGTTTTAAAATGTAAATAAAAATAAGATAGGATGAAAACTTTTTTTTTCATATTTCAGTTTTATTCCTTAGAAATTTGTAATACCTTGTTTCGATAAGAATTATTTTAATAAGTATTTTGTTTATTTACTGTGGTAAATAAACTTGGTAAAGTCATGCAACTTAATATTACATGTCCTTTAATATTATCTGTTGACATTATACTTTAGATCCCTGGTTGGGTAGCTCAGTTGGTTAGAGCATTGTCTTAATAAGCCAAGGTTTGGTTGTGTTCATTTGTGGTCAGGGCACGTACAAGAATCAACCAATGAATGCACAAATAAGTGGAACAACAAATCAGTTTCTCTCTCTCTCTCTCTCTTTCTACCTCTCTCCACTCCTCTACTCCCCCTTCTCTCTCTCTCAAATCAATTTTAAAAATTATATTATAGGAAAGCTTGATTATTGTCGATAGTAACTTATAGAATTAATTTACCCCAAATCTAGGAGAGGGAAGTTACTTTGGTCCCTTGATTGCAGATGATGAAATGATATCACACAGTGACTAAATGGCAAGGCAGCCTCTCCAGTGAGGAGTTTAGGTGCCAAAAAACAGAAAGTAAAAAACAAAAACAAAAACTATAGTGAAAACCTACATTAGTAAGTCTTCATGAGATTGTGGTGCTGTTTAGAATGTTTTTGTTATTTGTACCTCTGTTTCAAGTTTGGTATTGATTCTGGATGAGAACCATGAAAAAACTATGCTTTTTAAGTGTAGTTGTTCCTTTTGGCCTTGTTCTGAGTCTTGAGGCAAGCCTCTTCCAGATCTTTGTGTAATGAAAGATAAAGGTGCTAGTGGAGGAATTTGAGAAAGTCTTCTTTGTTAAAATAGCAAATTAAGATATTTGTGAATAATTTCTATAAAGTGAACATTTTATTTGAGATTTTAAAAATAGATTTTTGTCTAGGGGGCAACAGCTGTCAAATCAAATTTTAGACATTTACGTCACCTTATATATTTAGCCAACATATTATTGATTTATATGATTATTTGAAATAAGAAACTCTGTAGTAAATTATATTTATTAATCTCATGCCATTTAATAGACCTTTGATGAAGTCAGCCTGTCTTCTGGACTGGACTTACTAAGATGTTATGCTCAGGCAGACATTTCACAGTGCGCTCCACATGGAGCTCTGTGTAACAGAGAAGTTATTTGACAGTATTTATATTTCATTTTCCCCCCTTAGTAGGCAAATACCAAATATTTAATTGTAGGTTTGATTGCACCATACAATCATGACCTTGCAGAGTGACAAGTGACCTTAGTGCCACTATCCTATTTATTGGAATGAGATGATCAAAACTGCTTAGTAACATTAATAAGAGGTATGTAGTAGAAAAGTGATAGCCTGATATTATGGTGGGGAAAGCTGAGGTTTGGCACCCACATTCTGTGTGGCTGTGGAAGGGCATCGTTGATGTGAGACTGCCATGGAAGCCAGTTGTGTCAAAGTACATGGATGTGCTTTGTAATCGCAAAGCACTATACAAATGTTACTCATATAATAATGATAGTAATATAGTTACCATTTATCAACCACTTGTTAAAGTCTAGAATGGTGCTGGGTGCTTTGCATATATTACCTAATTTAATCATCACAACAACACAAGGAGGGGCTACTCCAGTTTTGCTGGAAAGAAAACTGGGGTAGGTATGTTACCCTGGTCAGGAGCCCAGGCCACCCCAGTTCTGCCTGACTCCAGTGTTTCTACCACGTCATGACTCCTCTCTGCTCACAAATGTTTCTTCAAGTGGTTATCAGTGTCATGGATTTTATTTGATAAAATACAAATATTTTAGAGCTCATACTATTTAAACTAAAATAAAGCTTAAGTTTTGAGAAGATAGGCCTTGATTCAGTTGATAGTTTTTAAGGAAAAATGATCAGGAATTCATAAAGGATACTGAATTAGTTATTCTTTATCAGCATAGCACTGAAGTTTAAGAAAAGGCATGGAGATGAAGTGATTGGATTACAAAAATTTAGGGAGGGAGGTAAATTATCTTATAATTAACATTTACTAAGTTAAAGTGATGAATTTGAAGTAAGGAATTTTCGTAGTTATTAACAGTAGGATGGAGCCCTGTTGATTTTCAAAAACCTTGAGAATTTTAATAGTACAAATTAATGTAGAAGCACTGTTGTAACATTTTTGAGATTCTGTTCATTTAAATGAATACCAAATGAATTCTAAATATTCAGCATTGTTATGATCAAATTCTGTTAAAAATTTGTACTAACAGTATCAGCAGATGATTTTGAAATACAAACTTCATCAAATATGTTTACCTCTGAGAAGTGAAGGGGGAAGGGAGGAAAGCCCCTATTTTATAGACATGTGTTTCTATTTTATGCCTTTTTTTTCTGTCTGAAGTTTTACTTCTATATCATAACTTCTCTAATAACTTTTATAAACCTATTTATAGCAGTCCCACATGGTACATGGATCTTATTATCACTTAAAATAGATAAGTAGACAAACTGTCAAGCCAGGATTACTTTTGACAACATTCATTTTTCACCGCTGTTCTCAGTTTTTATATACTCATTAGGATACCAAACCTTATTGACTGTGGTGCCTTATTGTCTGACTCTGACAGTATTTGTTTATATGGAAATCACGAAAGCAGAAACTGACATAGCTTTACATAGTTCACTGCTTCTGTGATAGTCTTTGTCATATTTTATGTATATAGAGAATTCTCTCTTACCAATGAATTAAATATAGAATGGATATGGGGTGATATTTAGATTTGAGGCAGTATTGATAAGTATTATTCTTCAGGAAAAGGAAAGAAATTTGGGAGAAAATCTTTAGAAAAATTGTGCTAATTCACAGCATGCAGCATATCCAAATATTTGCTTAGTGTTTTTAAGAGGTGGAAAGCATTCTGTTAAATCTTACTTCTACATTAAGAAAATTGTTGAAAGTTCTTAAGAGAGTGAGAAAGAAAAGGGGATAGGGCTGGGGTAAGTGTGGTGCTGGGGTAACAGAAAGCAGTTTCGAAGGTAAGAATTGCAGCCCCCTCAGCAGTGACGCCAGCTCAGCAGTGCTGCAGGCCACAGTTGCAGTAGCAGTGTCTGATGTGTGACCAGGGCAGACCTGCGTCCAGGAGAAGCATGTGAGAGATTGCTAGAACAAATCACGGCAAACTTCTCACACCAGCACCTAAGAAGCAAAGTCAGGAACTGCAGAGCAGGGGAAGTTGCTATGAGAACTCTCAGATTTCTGAAATATATGTTAATTTCCCATTTTAGTTGGTTTTCTTTTTTTTTTTTAAAAAAGATTTTATTTACTTATTTTTAGAGAGGGAAGGGAGGGAGATAGAGAGAGAGAGAGAGAAACATCAATGTGCGGTTGCTGGGGGTTATGGCCTGCCACCCAGGCATGTACCCTGGCTAGGAATCGAACCCGGGACACTTTGGTTCCCAGCCCGCGCTCAATCCACTGAGCTACGCCAGCCAGGGTTGGTTTTCTTTTCTTTAGCGATAAAATCTTTAAACAAGAGGCCTCTATGCCCATTCTTAGAATGTTTGTAAAAGGTAATAGAGAATTTCCTCTTCCATAACCAGTATAGAAGGGGAAAAAAACCTGCTAGTTGGTGACAGTTCTGAGGAGAAACACAGGCTGAGAACCTAGGACCACTGATGGAAAAAAAAGAGGAAATACAGACCAGCGCCCAAGGAAGCGACCCAGGGGTTAGCAAGCAGGAGGTCCATGCGGGCTTTCCTGACTCTCGCGCTGTCTTCCGTCTGTGTTGGTTCTGCTCTGTGGCTTGCTTGAGGGCTCTGGTGCTTAGGGTGGATGCTGGATAACTTCGAGATTGAAGTGCTGTGCTCCGAAGTGTTCGTAAGCTGCTCCAGACGGCTGTGACCAGTAGCAGTTTGTAATATGAATAAGGCACAGATTTGAATCCGTGCTAGCATAGCAAATTACTTCAAATTACTTATGCAAACCAGCCGAGCCTGCTGCCCAGGGACCTCACTGAGGCAGTTTGTGCTTTTTTCCATAATTTCCACCATCCATTAGTCACTCCGATGGAGCTCAATGTTCGTAATTTTGATCTAATGCGTCTTTCCCAAATGTCAGTGGTCCAGTATATCTCCAGATTTTTCAGTTTACCTTTGGTGCAGATAGTTCTTCCCAGAATTATTTTATGAAAAGAACAGTATGTATTCTTGTAGAACATTTAAAAATAATATTTAAGCAGATTTTTTTAAAACATAAAGTGCTTTTATCTTTCCCATCTATGATGTTTATTTTGTGTTTTTTTACCCTTACTTTTTGCAGCCAAAGTGGACTTTTTTGGACTCTTCACTCTTAACAGCTTAACTGTTTGTAACAGATTTGATTGTTAATTCCTCTTTATACAAGAGGACATCATTATTACAAAATTTTTGCTAAGAATGTAAATTCTTAAAATTAACTGTTAATTCTTATGACAATGTAAAAGATACAGTGTTTCCTTTGAAAGAAAAGTCAACTCAAGAGCCAGGCTAACACTATTAATAATGAGCATATAGTAAATACTTGAAATGTTATACAGCTGATGAGTGTAAAGGGCATCTCAAAGTCAGTGGTGGGCACAGAGCTTCTGAGTTCTATCTCGTACAAAATCAGTTCATTTATTTGAATACAACATTGAATTTCATTGCAGTAATATAGGAATGTGAGCAGGAAGACGAGATGATATATAACATGCTAAAAATGAAAGGTGTGAAAGAAGAGCTTGATTTCAGTGCTTCCTGGCTGGTTTCAGAGAAGCTGTCGTGTGGAGAGCATAGTCGGGTCTATGAAGATACGGTCCGTAGAAGTGAAGACCTAAAGCACTCATGGAAAGAAATGCCTTCCCTGGTAGTTGGGGAAGTCAGTGTTTCCTTCATGAGCACACTGTTAGAGGACTTGGGTCCTTTGGATACAAACTATGGGAGTAAATCCTCTTCTGTTCAGAGTAGGGGAGGGGCCATATCACAGGCTTATATAATGTTCCTAATCATTGAAAAGCTAAAAATTTTATGTACTTAAGCATTCATTCTTATTGCTGAGTAATAGAATTCTTAAGGTAAGTGTATACTAATAAATAATACAGGTCATTAATGAAAAAATCACCATCTGTAGTATGCACTAAACAGTGTTATAAACATTAAAGTGCCAAAGTTGCTCCTCTATTACAAACTTATTGCTCAATACGAATTGTATTTCATCCCAAGTAGTGGAATCCTAATTAATAATATTTGATTGTATGGACGTATATAAACTCTCCCAAGAGCAATACTGGATTTATTTGGATTCTTTAGCATAATAACTTACTATTTTTAATTAATATTTAGCATAACTTTGAGGAAGCTTTAAAATATAATGCTTACATTTAAATACTTAATTTTTATTTATATGTATTTTAGTTTATGATTGAAATAAAGAATTCTGCTGTGTCTTGTATACCGACTGATTGGATTAAGGTTGGAAGGTAGGTTTAAAAATATATATTTTTAAATTTACATGAATGATAATGACATTTGTAATCTGTGTCCTACTGACTGATAATAACCACATCCTTGCTATATGAGCCCATTCTTACCCTTTAGGTTTTTTTAGTAGAACTTTAGCCAAAGAAAAAATTATTTTTCATTCTTTTTATCACTAATTTAAAACATTTTCCCAAAGGGTATTTCATTAGTAAACATTTGTTTTCTTGTTTTGTAAATTACCATTTTATTTTTTAGTTCAGAGTATACTTTAAACACATGAAAGAAAAAAGTTGAGGAACCTTCAGTTCTAAGATTAATTTGGTTGCTTGAATTTCTTGATGAATGCAGTATTTGACATTTCTTTTATGAAGCTGAAATTTCATTTTCTACTTCATTGAGCTCTGCATTTCTTTATTCTCAATGCTTTCCATGGCTCAGTTATACTAGTTCATTACATCTTTTTTTTTTTGAGTTATATCATGAATTGATGAAAATAAATTAGAGAACTACGTTGAGACTCTGCTTTTTTACTTGGTTGGGCATTAATCCCCAAGAGGGGATTTAGAGACGTGGTATTAAAGAAGAGTATCCTCCTGTGAGTAGTATCCTCTGTGGAATACTTATTGTTACTGTTATTAATATGTTTGCAAGAATTTGAAATGAAAATGTTGCATTTGCCTTAGATAATAGAAGAGTGACTGTAGCTGGTGGTAGTATGAAAGAACTCTGTTAAGAATGGAAGAAAATCTCCACACAACATGTGAATGATTATTATTTTAATTAAAAAGCTATTATCCATTTCCACTATCAAAGGATGCTGAAGACACAACTGTGCATTTCTATAACTCTAAATACCATCCTTTTTTCCCCTTATGTTACCAGAAGCTGTGAATTGGCATTTCAGTATTATTCATTTCAGGAGATGCTGTTTTCTTTTTGCAGGCATTTTTCCCCTTTATTTACTTTTGTCCTATACTAAAGCTAATGAATGGAATTATGCTTTATGAAGAGAAATTACTAGAAATCTTGTTAGCCTATGTAGAACAATGACTGAAATGTCTCACTAAATGGGTTTTGTCAGAAGAGAAACAACTATGATAGATATGTTTGCATAGAAAGCTAGATGACATAATTTAAAAGCAACAGGCAAGGCATCAATCAGTGCCAGCATCTTTTGAACATTCAGTAATGTAAATTGAAAGAATAAGATGGTTTGGGGAAGGTTCATTATAATTTTTAATCTGTTGTTTGGCCATTGGAGTCCTGACAGGGATAGGCTAGAATACCATTAGTTAGATTTTGAATGTGAAAGGGTTACCTCTAGTCCAGTAACTTACCAGATTAAAGATGATTGTGACTGTGCATCGCAGGAGTGGGGAGCGAACAGAGGACATTCTGTCATCACCTGCTTATCGCTCAGCCTTGACCTCTCCTTCTTGAAGGTCTCATCATAGTAACATCATTCATTGTGGTAACAACATCAACATCAGTAACCACCACCACGGAATGAGTCCTAATGCTGAGTACTAATGATGAGGTGCTCTGTTACCCACTATCTGTTTGGTCCTCTTAGCAGTATCTATGAGGTAGATACTATTATTATGCACATTTTATGGATGAGGAAAGTGATGTGTAGAGGTCATTTATATTTGCCCAAAGTCAGTCATACAGCAAGCAAGTAAGTGGCAGAGTTGGGGCCTTGGCCCAGGTTGTGTGGCTGGGGAGCCGTGGCATCCGCCACTGCGCTCTGCAGCTTCTTGAGGAAGCAGAGATTCTGTGCAAGCTCAGAGAAGGAGCTCATGGAGTTCCTTTCTGTCCAGGGCCACTGTGAATCTGTGGTTAGGTCATGAGAACTCTTTGCCTCCTGAATTAATGCGTTGCTATTCTTCATAATGCTTTATATTTTTCTTTTTTCACTGACATGCTTAAATGATAGGGAAAAGCATAAAATATAAAGAATTATATGGCCTTCACTAATGAATTCACCTCTGAGCTTTGTCAGGACTTTTCTTTGCTTCTGATCTTTTTTTTTTTAACACTCGTTTTCATTTAGTACAATTCAAAGAAAAAAGCTTTCTGCTTATGACATAAAAATTCTAAACTTTGACTTTGCCATATGGATGTAATTTGAAATGCATTTTAAAAGCTTCCTGAACAAAGTCCTATGAACTGCAAGTACTTTATTCACAACAAAGATCTTTGGAATCAGTAGGGTTCAGGGCCATAATTAAAGAATGTTCTTTATTTACAGCTATTTACTTTCAAGGTTCATCAGAGAATGATAAATAACTACTTTAATTTCTATGAAGAGATGGCATTATTAACTTCTTAGTAATCTTGATTTCCTATTTTTGTTTTCCCCTCTTCTAGCACAAAAGCTGTGAGCCGCTTTCACTCTCCTTTTATTGTAGAAAATTACAGACGTCTGAATCAGCTCCGGGAGCAACTAGTCCTTGACTGCAATGCTGAATGGCTTGATTTTCTAGAGTGAGTTTACAATGAAAAATATAATCTGACTTTTTGCAATGAGAAATAGACCGGAAAGTCTTTCCACCAAAAAGAAAAGTAGAGATTAGCTCATGACCTGCCATCAAATAGTTGAGTACATGTGTTCTCTGGTTTTATTTTTAATCCATTGAAATGAAAGCTCATCTTAAGTCTTTGGTGAGAGACCAAGTATACTGCATTGCTACTGTTCTAATACTTTGTTGCTAAGGATGTTTAATAGAATCATTTTTTATGAAATTCATCTTGGACTTTGTTTACTTTTCTTATAAAAGGCTTAACAGTTTCAGAGTAGGGTGAGTATGGGTTGTTTTGTTTTCTTCCTAATTTTTTATTTTGAAAAAATTTAGATTAATGGGAAAGTTGAAATGAAGACCTATGTACCATTCATCTAGAGTTATCAAATGTTAACATTTTGCTGTATTTGTTTTATCTCTCTCTCATACACTGTTTTTCCTGAAACATTTGAAAGTAAGTTTTAAAGAGTGAGTTCTTTTTTTTTTAAGCATTCAATTTTTTTTTTTTAATTTTATTTATTTATTTTTTTAGGGAGGGAAGAGAGGGAAATAGAGAGAGAGAGAAACATCAATGTGCGGTTGCTGGGGGTTATGGCCTGCAACCCAGGCATGTGCCCTGGCTGGGAATCGAACCTGGGACACTTTGGTTCCCAACCCGTGCTCAATCCACTGAGCTACGCCAGCCAGGTGAAAGTAAGTTTTAGACATCATTAACACTTCACCCCTAAGTACTTAAGTATATATTTTCTAAAAATAAGGACAGTCTGCTACAAATCTTAACACCATTATCACATCTATGACAAAATTACTATTAATTTAAGAATATATTGAATTACCTCCCTCGTTTTTCGGTGTACAGGGATGATGCTCCAACCAACTGAGCCACACTAGCCAGGGCTCCTCCCTCGTTTTTAAATGAAAGATCCAATGAACTTTAATATACTGCATTTGGTTATTCTCTTTCTTTAGTCTGCTGGAATCTAGAATAGTTCCCCACCTTTTTGTTTTTTATAATACGAGATTTTTTTGGAGAGTACTTGCCATTGTCTTAAAGCATGCATGCCTCATATTCTGGATTATTAATAGCTGTGTTCATTGACAAGTATAGTCAGCAGTGTGCTGGTAAATGATTAGCAGCTGGCTCGCCAGAAGGGTAGTCGTGTGCGTGGTGTTTGCTGACTCTGCAGTGACTGGTTTGATGCTACTACCGGGCGGGTGCTGGGAAGAGATGTGCACAGTTGACTTCCACCAGTCTATGGGCACCGGCTCTGAACTGCCTCTTGTCCAAGCACTTTAATATGTACTACCTCAGTATTCTTCCCAAGAGCCCTGTGCATTAAGTATTATCATCACTCCCACAGTATGGCAGAATGAAATGATATGCAGACATAAGAAGTTTGCTCACAGGTGGAGGGTTGGTGCCCAGAGTCCAGCCCAGGGTGTCTGACAGTAGGGTCTGGACCCTTTACCCTGTCAAGGCTGCCCGTGATGAATCCACAGTCATCTCTTTAAACAAAACCTCTCTGTTAGTCTTTCTCTTTAAAAACTCAAACAGGAAATATTCAGTGAGTTCCTTCATGGAGCTTTGTATGTATAAAATAACTGGTCTGACAAATGGAAAAAAATAAAGAACAAAAAAGGATACTGTGTGACAGTTGCTAAAATGTTGGTGCCATCTCTTTTTGCCCAGAGACTGTTGAATTACAGGATCAGAAAGAGATTCTGATGTACTTATCCTGAGTCTGATGAGGTTATCTTGACTCGGAGTCTTGAACCCAGGGATGGAAATTTGGTTTATTCAGTTCCTTTCTCAATTAACTTTCAATTTCCCATGTTAAGGCTTTTCAGGGCCCTTGAGTCTCTTAGATCTTTTGGGTTTTTCCCTTAGTAGCATCACCGAGAACATGAAAACTAGACTGAAATGACTTCTTTCAGGCTTCAAGGGCCAGGCTGTAGGGTTCTGGGATTTGGGGAGGTGGTTCGTGTTCATTCTGTTCATAGCATGCATGCCTTTATGAATCTGGATTATGTTCTCCCTGCTGTTGTTCTAGACTAAAGAAAGTCCAGGTCTTCCATGCTGAAGACTTAGGCATTCTCCTTGATTCTTTTTTCCTTGTTGTCCCTTTGCCTGTTATCAGATTCCTGTTTATCTTTTTTCCCTTTCAAGTATCTCTTTGATTTGCCCCTTCTTCCTCTGTTTTCCTCTATTACCCACCATTTCCTCACACCTTTCTTACTGTATCAGCCCTCTGCCAGGGCCCTTATGCCAAAATAATCCAGAATTCTACTTCCATCATATCATCCATCCAATGTAGTTCAGAGGTGCAAAGAGTGAGCCAACATTAAATGTGACATAACAGGAGATTATGACACTCATGATATGTTGTTAACTGAAGGATGTAAAACAGTATTAAAGTCTGATACAATTATGTGTGTGTAAATTCACATACATGCACAGCATGCAAATCTTTTTAAAAATAAAATACATATGCTTATTGTCCATTTGTTTATATTTTGGAGAAATGGCTATTCATATATTCATATGGGTGTACATATAGTCTCAAATATTAACTGATTATTTCTGAATGGAAAGCTTTCTGAAGATTTTAATTTACTTTGCAAATACATGATTTCAGAAGTTTTTATAATATATATATATTACTTAAAAATATATTAAAGTTTTTATCTTAAAAAGAATACTGACTGAAATTTAGTTAGAACATCTGCAGCCAGAGCTCCCACTTGCAAGTAGCACTGATTGTTGTGTCAACTGTTAATCGAGGTGCCAGATGGTATGAATACAACGTCATTTAAAGATGTGAACCTCAGTGAACCTGACATCAGAGTATCGATTACCAGCTGTGCCAGGGTGTTTGTCTCTCCCTGAGATACTCACTGTGGTGCATTAGTCAGATTACTTTAGGTCAGAATACTGTGAGAAATCAAGACTGGAAGAAATTTTATGACGGGAACACCTTCTCAAAAAAGTCTCTTCTTTTGTGTGCTAGAAGGTGGGCTATGGTTATTGAATAATCTTCTCAATCACAAATTTTTTGAAGATTGAATTATAATGTCTTTCATATAGTAACTCAAAAAATAAAAAATATTTTCCATTTTTTAAACTTCAGATATCATTGAGCAACATCTGTCATAACAGCTTTAGAACCCAAGTGTCTTCATCTGCTTCCCATGGGCCCAGCAGTAGCTTCCAACCAGAAATTAAATTATAGTGCTTTGGCTTCATCCTTAAGTTGGCTGCTGGCTTAGTGATAGAGCTGCATGTTCATACACCCAGCCTATCAGATTGTTAATCTGAATTTGCCCAATTTTCAGCTGGTAATTTTACGGTTTTTGAAATTTGGCAACGTTTAGAAAATAGATAAGTACCACGAAGTCAAAACAAAGCTTCATAAAAGTTATGATGATGATGGTTAAGGTCATCATTTTTTATTTTATTCATGACAATATAATTTACATAAGAAAGAACATTATTGCCCATATCAAAATCATTATCTTATTCTTCCCTGCTTTTTTTTTTTTAACTGAAATGGTCCCTACTGAGAACTATGTTACTCACTTCAATTCTGGAAATTTAGATTATCGTTAGGTGCAGTTACCCTCAACCTGGGTAGTGACAAATTAGGGTTGCGGTGGTAAGACCTGAGAAGGATGGAGTTAGAGGAAGAAAAAATGGACTTTTTGTAAGTGTCAGAGGCCCTTTGACACTCATATCCAGAGACAAGGGCAGAAACATCGCATGTGGCCACTCTCTGGCAAAAGCATGCCAGGACAGGGAGGCCAGATGGGGTCAGTAGTTGGAGCAGGGGGACAGAGTAGGCACAGTCCAAGAGGTTAGTGCGTCATCAGCTCAAAAACTAACGCCAGCCAGGAGGGACCAGGCACAATCCCTGGGCAGCCACTCCGGGAGCCTCAGGTCCGTGCAGCATGTGGCATCTTCAGAACTAAGAGGCAGTTTTAAGGTGGCAGCCGAGCTCCACCTGTCTGATGCCCGGGGCCAGTCTCCTTGTGTTGGGGATTTCCGCACAGACTCTTCACACTGCTGGTGGGATTCATGTTATTTGTTTTGACGAACTTCAATTCAATGAGAAATAGGTAAATTACATTCATTATGTTCTGTGCACTCAAAGAAGTATAAAGTATACTGTACATACACTTTTTAATTCACAAATAGTTAACATAGAAATAAAGCTGGATATTTAAAATGTTTTTACTATCTGAAAAAAATTATTTACATGGAATATTTTATTCTAATATTATGAGAAAGATCAGAAACTACAGTTTAAAAAAAATCAATACAGTGATAATATAGGAATAACTGGTCACATAATAGCTTAGTCTGGATATCCTTTTCAAACTATGAAGCACTCTAAAAACTTTTTTTTAAGAACCAAGCAGACTAAATTTGAAAGTCTCTGAAACCCACAGTACAATAGAGAAATCTGTTTTAACAGAAGCAACAGCATAACACTCTCTTTAGGGAGGGGGCATTACTTAAAAGGATGTAAAGGATACCTGTGCTGTGAGACACCAGGGTGATTTGAGAGATATAGAGAGAGGGGGGTGGGGGGAACACCTGTATACATTCTTATATTTTTTTCTGAATAAGTCTTTCAGTAAAGGGTTTTCTAAGCTCTAGACCATTGGCTATTTAATTAGCCAAAGATTCGAGGCAATGATCACTATCTTTTAAAAACAAATCGGAAAAATTAATTTCTGTATGCACTGTTAATAGGGTAACTGCAGATCACTGAGAAAAGTACTTTTCTTCTTACTTGCCTTCCAGGTTATGGGCTAGATGTTAGGGCTGTAATGATAAGTAAATCAGATGGACGTGGACTCCACCATGGAGAGCCTTCCAGTTCAGTGTGAGAGCAAGACATTGAAACTGTTACTCCTAGTTTGGATGGTGCCATGAAGGAGAAGCACAAAGGGAAGTTGACCCATCCGGGTAGTTCATCATGTCAGTGAAGCTGAATGAAAATGATCACTGCATTTTGTTCATTGTATCTAAATTATAATGTCATGGAGAGATGAAATGTACAACATGGTATTAAATCATAGACATTTTTGTATAAAAGCTGTTTTACATATATATAATTCTATCCAAATGAAAGAAGAAGCCTCAGTAATCAAATTATTATATTAAATAGGAAAGTAGTTCCATGTAATTTCTATCCTTCTTTTAACTGCTAGTTATGACTGGTTATTTTGTTTTAGCTTATCTTAGCTAGTAAAATGCTTATTATACAGCTTTTGTAAGTCTAAGAAACCATTGTCAGTCACCTTTTGTGGTTGCTTCTGTAGGCATTTCAATGAACATTATCACTCCTTGTGTAAAGCAGTGCATCACCTAGCAACTGTGGACTGCATTTTCTCCCTGGCCAAGGTCGCTAAGCAAGGAGATTACTGCAGGTAATTATATTTTTTATTTCTCCCCTATTTCAATGCTTTAGATCAGATGGCATTATTCAATCAGTTTTAGTGTTGTTGTTATAAAATACTGAAATTACTCAAATATGTTGGACTCTTGGTAAAGCTGAATGTCATACACATAGCTTGATTCAAAATTAAATTATTTTCTTGCTTGTTGTATCACTAAATACAATGAAAGCAGATGTTCACTATAACTCTATAGGTGGATATTATATATTTCAATTTTTAAGTTTATGTGGTAACATTTTATAAAGGTGCAATCCTTCCATCTGTTACCTTTCACTTAAACACTTTATAATGTGTTTGACTTGATAGAAGTCTCCTTAAATACCGAAGTCAGATGTGTGTGACACTCAGGGTTTCAGTCATTCTGAGGCCGACTGCTCCCTATTGCTGTCAAATTACTGTTCCTTAAGTCCAAAGCCTTAACCTTGAGCCAGTTTTTCTACTCAGTTCTTTGTCCCTCAGTCCCACTGGGATTGGGGGTTGGGGAGGTGGTAGGAGGTGGGTCCTGCCATCCAGATCCTCTGGGTGGCCGTCCTGTTCCTGTAGCTTTACTGGGCAACGATCTAGGTTCCCAGGAGTCCAGGTGGCCCTGTTCCCATGGTGGCTCAGTGCCTGGGCCCGCCTCTGGGAGGGGCGGTCTCTGGGTGCCTCCACTTCTGTGCTTAGGCTAGCTCCTGAGGGAACCCCTGGCTGGAGTTTCCTGCTGGTGGCTCTCTTGGCTCTCAAGGGCATCACCCTGTCTGGGCTCTCTGCATCTCTTTTGTAAGAGTACTAGCCCATTTGTGAGGGCTCTGCCCTTATGACCCAATCAGCTTCTAATATCTTCACATTAGACATTAGGTTTCAACATACGCATTTTGAAGGGGGGCACAAAGGTTCAGTTTGTGGCCCAAAGGCTCAGTTTTTTCATATCCCTAAGAAACATTACAGAGTATTTAATTTGCTGGCTCATTGTGAGGACTGAACAGGAAACAGAGGAGATGTCTGTCAGTGCCTGTGGGCACACAGAGGTTATTAGCAGAGATGCTCTGCTGTTCATACTTCCTTCATGTCTTGGTTTCCTCTCTAGTTTATACCAAATACCTTTTTTTAACATTTAAATGTCCTCTATGCCTAGCACGGTACCCGTAGTGGCTGTCAGAAATTGTTTACTTAATGTAAAGCATGTGTTTATGTGGAAGGAATTGGCTGTGCCGTTTATAGGCTGAGAATGCACTCAGTTTGCTGTTCTGTTTCATTTTGTTTTGTTGTCCATTTGTGTGTTGAGTGTACCTACAGTGTCAGGCACCATAGTTTTGTTTAAAATAGGGTCTTTGTATTTTCATTTTTGCCTAATTTGTCACCTCAGAGGAGTCAAACAGATTTGCCTAATCAGTTACCTGTAGGCATTTTAGAGCTCAAATGCTACATTGTAGTAAATGGAGGAAAACTACATTCTATTACTCATCTATAAAAATAAGACACATGAATTTACTCTAGTTGAATCTAGTTCTGGAAAAATAAGTCTCCCTTCAGTAGACTTGATTTCTTCCTTATGTATTGCAGTCTTAGTAGGAGTTCTTTCTCATTGCACACCATTTGTGAAACAGACTTTCCCTAATGGATTCTGTTTTGAATTGAGCAGAGGATTGGCTACAGCCTGTGCACTTAATGTGTTCAGATGAAGCTCTTCCCATTGAAGAATACTCATGCCTGGCTTATGCCTTCTTATACTGTGTCAGGTGGCCCTTTGCAATTTGCTGCTGCTGATACTATGGGTCGTGGAGAAAGAGGGGCATGTATGTGGTCTGCCATAGCACACCAAATTGAACACTTCATATCTATGTGTTTGTGTGTGTATTTATATGTACACCCAAATGTACATATTGCACATGGTGTATAATTTTCAGTGTGACATGATCATCAGAATCTAGATCTGTTGTCACAGGCTTGGTCCTAGCCCACCTTCTGTCACTGGCTAGCTATGCACTCTTATTTAAGTCTTATAGATCCATATGTAAAGTCGTAAGAAGTAACATCATGAATTAGCAAATAGAGTAAATCTCAAAGTTGTAGAGATTCTTTATTTAGATGTAGTTTTAGCAAAAACTCTGAGGAGTAAAAAATGTATTTCTTATTATATCTCTGTAAAAATATATGATTCATTCGTAGATTCATTAGAAAATTAACAAACAGTTTTAGAGAATCTGCTGTATGAAAGTTTGGCCCCAGATTTTTCAACTGAGTGTAAATAGCCATGGAATAGGAAACTTTTATTTAAAATGTATTTTAAGCTAGTATTTAAGTATCTGAAGTTTATACTTTTTTTCTCTTAGATTTCCAGCTTGTTTAAAAATTTTAGTGCATTTGAGCTAATTGATCATGTTCTGTTTCTTGGAGCAGTTAAAAGAGAAAGATGCAATTTTAAAAATATAAAATAAAATAAATAAATTCATTCAAGTTTAATGTTTTCATTTTTTCATGCAGCATCCAGGTTTCCTCAGATCTTCAGCACCATAGATTCCATCCGCGTGACTTTCCTACCTTTTTGCTGTAACTGTGCTGTCATCTCAGCTCTGTGCATTATCGTTTGCTTCTTACGCTTATCAGGAAGTGTTTTGTCATTATGTAATTTTGATAACAGAATAAGTCAGTGTAGATTTTAGAGCAGAACAAATCACTCAGAATTTTATTTTAAAGTGAAAGCCTTCCTGGGAAATCATATCAGTGTCATGAATATGATGTATTGATTTCACTTGGCAGGGCACCTTGGATTTTGTTTTTAAACTGGTATCATTTACAGATGGTTTCATTCTTTTTCTCTTACAGTAAATTTATAATCCATCTAGGTAAAAATTCTATTCTTAGAATTATACTCTAAAATTCAAAAACTGCCCTTTTCCTGTTGTCATAAATGTCTCTTTCCAAAGGATGGTTTCAAATTGTTTACTCAGAAGACAGTTTAGTCACTTTCTTTGGGAAATGCGAGTGTCTATTCTTAATGTTTTGTCAGCCAGATATTTTTGAAGAAGAATTTCAGTCTTTAGGAAAGGAGTACTTTTTGGTGGTACAAGTAAGTTCAAAAAGGTACTTTTATGTGAAAGTTCAGTGTCAAAGAACTCAAGAAGGGCACTGATAGAGTGTTATGATGAAAATGACCAACAGATGGCCAAGAAAATAGATGAAAAGATGTTCAACCTTAGTAGTTAATGAGGGCAGATGCAAACAAGGAGATAACACAATGTACTACCACATTATTAAAAATTAGAAATCAATAATACCAACTTTAGATGGAGATATGAAAAACAAGTCAACTTTCCTATCCTGCTGGTGGGAAGGTAAATTAATATAGCTACCCTTATCTATTCAAATGAAAGAAATGCATTCGTCATGGCTGGAAATTCCACTTCAGGAATTCCCTTTAACTTAGAGAAAGACTTGGACATAGGCACATGGCCACACATGTAGGGTTGTTTATTGAAGCATTGCTTCAAACAGTGAAAAACCCAAACAGTCTAAATATTCAACAACGGAGAACAGCTAACTCATCTACAGTGCAGAAGCTTGCAAAGAATGCTGAGGATCTGATAGATAAAGCTATAGGTGAAAACAAATATTAAAGCTTACAAAAACAAGATTAGAAAAAGCAAAAAAAGTTTTTAGTATCAAAAAAGTACCAAAAGGCACCAAAGACCATAGAAAGATCTTTTAAGTAAATGGAATATGAAAATTTTAAGGCATTTTCTCTGCAAGTCCAACACATAATTTATGTTAATGTAATAATGTAGAAATTTTGAAAAGACTTTATTTATTATCTTTAGAGAGAGAGGAAGGGAAAGAGAAAGAGAGGGAGAGAAACATCAGTGTACAGTTGCCTCTCACGTGCTCCTAACTGGTGACCTGGCCTGCAACCCAGGCATGTGCCCTGACCGGGAATTGAATCAGCGGTCCTTTGGTTTACAGGCCAGTGCTCAATCCACTGAGCTATACCAACCAGGGCAAATCTAGAAATGATTTTATATGATATTCTTTACTATGCTTATTACTGAAAGTGATTTAAATATCATTGATCTAAACTGTAATTTTTATTAATGAGAATATCTTAGAGAATATAGAAATATAACAAAATAAAAGGATCTTGTAAATGTAGATCTCTGTAGTAGAGCTATCACAGGACTCTGCTAAAGCTTGTGCTTCAGAGACCTATTTTTAGAGTAATGTTCTTCCCAATTTCTTTGTAATAGCGAAAATTTAACTTTTATACTTGAAGACTTAATCCG
This sequence comes from Phyllostomus discolor, assembly GCF_004126475.2. Taxonomy (NCBI): domain Eukaryota; kingdom Metazoa; phylum Chordata; class Mammalia; order Chiroptera; family Phyllostomidae; genus Phyllostomus; species Phyllostomus discolor. The sequence goes on from NC_040905.2 coordinate 50,268,711, forward strand.
GACATAGGTTCCTAAAGTCAGTGTTTAAGGTTTTGTTGTCTAACACACTAACCACAGAACATTTCCCTGTTATCCTAGAGATTTTTTTAAAGGCTATTTTTCATGCCTGTTAAATTAAAACATGCTTCTTCTTACAGACCAACTCTACAGGAAGAAAGGAAAATCATAATAAAAAACGGCCGACACCCTGTGATAGACGTGTTGCTGGGAGAACAGGATCAGTATGTTCCCAATAGTACAAATTTATCAGTAAGTACCACATTATGCATAAAACATGTAAAAGGTGGTAGCATTGATCACAAAGTTTTATATACCAAATAATGTTTTTTCAAATTTACCCAAGTTTTAACATTGGCTTTAAATGCAGTAATCCTTGGCTATAGTTATTTTTTTTAAGATTTTTATTTATTTATTTTTAGAGATAGGGGAAGGGAGGGAGGAAAAGGGGGAGAGAAACATCAATGTGGGGTTGCCTCTCTCATGCTCCCTACTGAGGACCTGGGCCACAACCCAGGCATGTGCCCTGACTGGGAATTGAACCTGGGACCCTTTGGTTCACAGGCCAGCACTCAATCCACTGAGTCATACCAGCCAGGGCTATAGTTATTTTTTAAATTATATTTTATTGATTATGCTATTATAGTTGTCCCAGTTTTCCCCCTTCTACCCACCTCCAACCATCATCCCCCACTCTCTCAGGCAATCTCCCCACCATTTGTTCATGACCATGGGTCATGTGTGTAAGTTCTTTGGCTACTCCATTTCCTATACTGTACTTTATATCCCCATGGATATTATGTAACTACCAATTTGTAACTCCCAGCCCCCTCACCTCTTCACCCATTCCCCCACACCACCCTCCCTTCTGGCAACTATCAAAACTCTCTTCATATCCATCAATCTGTCTCTATTCTTCTTGTTTGCTTAGTTTGTTTTTTGATTCAGTTGTTGATATGTATTTATTGACATTTTATTGTTCCTAGTTTTGATCTTCTTTTTCTTGAATAAGCCCCTTTAAGTTTCATATAATTATGGTTGGTGGTGATGAACTCTTTTAGTTTTTTCTTCTCTGCGCTTTGATTCTAAATGATAGCTTTGCTGGGTAGAGCAGTCTTAGCAGTAGGTCCCTGCTTTTCATGACTTTGAATATTTCTGGCCAGTCCCTTCTAGCCTACAAGGTTTCTTTTGAGAAATCAGCTGACAGTCTTATGGGAATTCTCCTGTACATAACTAACTGCTTTTCTCTTGTTGCATTTAAGATTCTGCCCTTATCTTTCAACCCCTGGTGTTTTAATTATGATGTGTCTTGGAGCGGGCCTCTTTGTATCCATCTTGTTTGGGACTCTGTGCTTCTTGGACTTGCAAGTCTATTTCCTTCACCAAATTAGGAAAGTTTTCTTTCATTATTTTTTCAAACAGATTTCCAATTTCTTGCTCTTTCTCTTCTCCTTCTGGTACTCCTATGATGTAAATGTTGGAGTGCTTGAAGTTGTCCTAGAGACTGCTTACACTATCCTTGTTTTTGGATTCCTTTTTCTTCTTCTTGTTCTGATTGGTTGATTTTTACTTCCTTATGTTCGAAATCATTGATTTGATTCTTGGCTTTATCCACTTTACTGTTGTTTCCCTAGAAATTTTTCTTTATTTCAATTAGCGACCCTTTGTTTCTGACTGGATCTTTTTTATGCTGTTGAGGTCCTAAGTTCCTTGAGCATCCTTATAACCAGTGTTTTGAACTCTACATCTGATAGATTGCTTATTCCCCTTTTGTTTAGTTGTTTTTCTGGAGTTGTGATCTGTTTTTTCATTTGGGCCATGTTTCTTTGTCTCCTCATTTTGGCAGCCTCCCTGTATTTGTTTCTATGCATTAGGTAGAGCTGCTATGACTCCCTCTCTTGGTAGCATGGCCTAATGAAGTAGGTGTCCTGAAGGGTGCAGTGGCACAGCTTCCCCTATCACCCAACCTGGGTACTTGATGTGTAACCTTCATGTGGGCTGAGTACACCATCCTCTTGTAGTTCAGCCTTGATTGCAGTTGGCAGATCAATGGCAGGGATTTACCCAGGCCAGTCAGCTGCAAGGACTGGCTCTGACCACTGACCATCAACTTACACCTTCCATGTAGGATCAGCTGTGCAGGAGCACAGTGGTGGTGCTCTGTATGGTCTGTAATAGGGCAAAGACTCCAACAAGAACTGAACTCATCTTCAATTTGTGCAGAGTGACTGGGCATTTTAAAGATAGAATGAGAGAACAAGAATGGGGATTGGGGGTGCTGGGGGACAATGAGCAGATCTAGGGAAGGAGAAACTTATAAAAAGCAGAAAGGGGATTGGTTGATGTGAAACCTGTCTGGGTTTACTAACTGGCAGCTGGTGCTTACACCCTCCCACAGGGACTGGAAAAGAAATGTTTGTATTTCAGAGAGATAGTTCTCCTGCCCTTGAGAACTCAGTTCTAGGTTGGAGAAGATTTACATCTCAAATGGGCAGAGAAAGATTTATAGTGGCAAGCCTTCTGAAGTAGTGGCTCCAAGGGCGGGTCCAGGGGCCTCTCTGCCTATCACTGCGTTTTGGCTGGGACAAGCAGTAACTTCTGGCAGTGTGGTGTTTGCTCAGGCAGGCACTTTAACAGTAGCTGGAGTCATCTGAAGGACGTGGCTTTGAGCCGTTAGTTTGGTCTCTCAGCGGGGAGAGTAAATGAAATGATTTGTTCTGAGCAGGTGCAGTTTTTGTAGGTCAAATTTGAGACCCGGCTAGAGTTTGGTCAAGGAGAGAGTCTTTTTCCACATAGAGTAAATTAATCTAGTGATGAGGTCAAAGAATTAATATGTAGGGCATAACTGAGTGAGAGAAGCCTTATCAGAGAATGAGATTCATGGCTTTAAGATTTCAGAGGTTATATTCTGGATGATGGCAAGATCCTAGTAGGGCCATGGAGAGTAGGAGATCGAGGAAGGGGCTTGGGAAAGGTCTGTGTGCATGTGCAAATTATCTAAGATAACTGTAGGGTTTGTAGTGGAAGATGAAGGTTGTCAGGTGTAAGATTTCAAGGCATGGAGACTGGTGAGCGGGAGGCTTGTGGGTGCCTGCGCTGAGACAAGTAGAAATGGTAAAGCCCTAAAGAAACAGATTTGGGAGAACCTCTGAACCCTGAGATTCTGACGGTAGGATGTGGCACAAAGTTCAGCCTCCACGCGAGAGGGGAGGAACAGCTGGGTTTCATTTTAAGCCAGTGTATGAAGGAGATGTGAAACATGGGGGTTAGCAGTGTAGAAGTATTTGGGAATTTTCCAGAGGATAGTGGAAGAATTGAAATGTAGAGGAGCAGTTGGAAATTAGATCAAAGAAAGGAAGCCAGGAATATCAGGGTGGAGGTGGGGGGCGGGGGGGTTGGGAATGTAACAGTCATCCTGGGATGTGAGCAAGGATGACCACGGTGTGCGCTTGGTGAGTCTGACAAGCTACAAGGGTGGTAAGTGGCAGGAAATGCTTTGAATCACATCTAGTTTAATGTTATGTTTTGATATCATACAGAGACTTTTGGTAGTATGTAACCTGACCCCCAATGTCTATAAACTTATTCATTCTCATTAGGGAATTTGTAAATTACTTAATTTATCAAAACAAGTTAATAAATACTAATGCTTTCATTGTCTTTTAAAAGAAGATTATGTGAACATAAGACTTTTCAGTTCCCATAATACCATAATATAAAGTAGGGTATAGCTTTTCTTGAGAAAGTAATATGATTGTAACAGTTAGTACCTTGGTTTATATTTTACTTATAAATCACTTAAATATCATTTCCTGTTACTGTTTCCATCCCCTAGCACACCAGCCAACTTGACTCCAGTGCTATCCTTGACATTGATTATTTTTGTTTCTTTTTTCCCTTTTTCATTTTTTCCTCTTTTCTTCTTTTTTAAAATAATCTATTATGCTATCTAATAAAGCCAGATTTTAGAAATTGAAATAGCTTTCTGTCTAATGACAAGAATGTTTTAAGGGAACATTGAACTCTTATATTAAAATTTTTACAAAGTAAATGCAGTGATTTATTTCAGCATGCACTTCAGAATATTCCAGAATATTCAATTCTTTTACATATGCTTTTTCTAACTTGAGTAGGAGTTGATATAGAACTGTTGCTATGGTGAAGTGCATTCTATTTTGCAGGGTATAAAGGGATAGTGTTAAAAAGAACTTACTATGTAAAACTCAATTTAAAATATTTTTTAGGTGTTAATTATAAAATATACCATGAAAATAATTTTCTGAAAGTCAAATGACATTGTTGCTTTTGATAATCATGTAATTTTAAGCAGTGGTCTTTTTTACGTGTAATTATAAGTATACTTTTCTGGATTTTATATTACATGAACTTATTATAGTGCTTCTGAGTAAGCCAACTTTCTGCCTACTTCTCCTGGTTTTAAGAATACTTCTTTTTCACATTACACAATCTTGTATTTATATATGAGTTTTTTGTCAGCATATTTTATGAATATTTTGTTCTTATGGATTTTGACACTTGTTTTGTGTCAGTACTGTGTTTGATGTCAGGCTTACCAAGAAGAAAGGGATAAGCAGGCTCATAGCTGTGGGGGTAGGGGGCAAGTCCTGAGTTGGGGGTGAGTGGGTAGAGGGATTGAGCAAAAAGGAAAAAAAAGGAGAGAGAAAACCTCATGGACACGGACAGCAGTGTGGTGGTTGCCGGGGGCGTGGGCTGGGGGAGGTGGAGGAGGGCGCCGGGGAGATGAATGATGGTAGACGGAGGCCTGACTTGGGGCGGTGAGCACACAGCACCGCACAGATGGTGTGCTGTGGAACTGTGCACCTGAAGCCTGTGTGCTTTGCTAACTGGTGTCGTCCCAGTAAGTTCAGTAGAGTAAAAAAAGAAGAAAGAGGTATGATATACCTCCTTAATCTGGTAAAAAAGTGAAAATAAAAATACAGTGGTTAACAAGATGCTATTGTGTATTCCTTCCTCTGCCTCATCTAGGAAGCCTTGTTGGATTTCTTGAGGATGCACCCAGTTAAATGAACACCAGTAGAATGCTTTAAAAGACTATGAAGGAGCTAAGAGTAGAAAAATTGGCAACAGCCTTCACAGGAATTTCAAAGTAGAGGATATTTAAATGGTCAATAAAAAAAACTAACATTGTTTTGGGCCTGCTTCAGTAGGTTTCCTGGCAGGAATATAGCAAAGAGCCAAATAGAAAGGCACCGTGACTTTGAGGTGCTTATGGGACATTAGGTGGAAACCCTAATGTGAAGATGGAGGGAATGGCCGGGAGAGGGGTCTGAGCTGGAGTCCCGAGGTTCCGAGGGGCCACAGTGTGCATGCAGGGCCTTTAGGTTCTGGATCCGTCGCTAAGGCAGATTGTACAAAAAGGTGAACAAGGCTGTTGAAAAGCTCTCAGGCACCAACACTGAAGGAATAGTTTCAATGAAAGGAGGTAAATGAAGAGACCTTTTCAAGAATCTCTTAAACCTTTCCCTATCTTATTTTTAGAATTTAGAGTTCCAGTTTAGTCTGAAAATGAAGAAAGTGAAAATAAAAATACAATGGTTAACAAGATGCTATTGTGTATTCCTTCCTCTCCTTTAAGACGCAGCCCTGCCTCATCTAGGAAGCCTTTTTGGATTTCTCCAGAAAGACTTGAAAGGAATGCTCTTTTAAACCCTGTTTTTTTACTCCTTTCCCTTCTTCTCCCCATATGATCTGAGTATTTGTAGACTTAGCAACCACTAGCTCCTCCCACCTCCACCCTGTGCACCTCCAGTTCCTTCTCCACTGTGCATCCACAGGGCTTTTCCTGATGTTTCCCACCATTCTCCCGCTTGAACTAATGCTTTGAATTCCATCCATACAGTCCCAAGCTGCTGTGCCTCTGGGTCTTGGCAGATGCCGTTCCCTCACACACCCCCACCCTCCACCTCACTGTCCTACTTGTTCTGTCAGTCTCGTCTTGGGCATCACCCCTTGCACCAAGCCTTCTCTAACCAGAGCTGTTAGTGGCACCCCTGTCACGTACCTACGCCACCTGTGCTTTTTTCCTCATTTGAGTACTTATCCCACTAAATTTAAATGACTTTTTTTTCCGCTTGTGGTTCTCAGGGAACTGTGGCCTTGAAGAGAACAGGGAATCCATTTCCCTGGTTTAGTGATGATCCCAGCATCAGTCAGAGTTCTCTGACACAAGGCGGGCACCCAGTCAGGTTTGTTAGATAAACAAGGATTAGCCGGAAGCCTTGAACTATCTCCAAGTCTCACTGTAAACTTTTTGTCCTTTTTTTCTTTACAAAATATTATTTTTCAGGATGTTATATAGGTATTTTACAATTTACAGAATAGTTATACTGTACAGCCTGAAGGGACATTAGGGATCATGTAGTATAACCACCTCTTCATACTTGTGAGTAAACCAGGAATGAGAAGGGGAAGTTGGCCTGCCAGGGGCTACCCTTGTTGGGTATCCTGAACTGCTCCCCAAACACAAAGTACTCCGAGGTGAGTCAGTGCTGGCCAACCTTTTACATTTCAGCATACCGGGGAAGTGGTCATATTTCCATGGTGCACTAGAATAGAAGGAGAAGAAAAAGGTTGCTCAGAACAGAAGGAGGGTGCCCCACCTGCCACCTGGAGGGTTAGGAGGTCAGCATCCTGGCACACCTGTACCCTGTGCCACTGCTTGTGAGACGCCACCGTAACCCACTGCAACCTCAGGATTATTTGTTTATTCAACCAAATGACTCTAATGGGTGGATTTGGTTTCTATAGCAATCGAAGTTGGGATTTTTAGTTTGCGTTTTTTAAAATATAAATAACACCAAATTTACGTTATTGGGAGGGGGAAAGGGAAAAGTGTGGTTAACAGTTTCCCAGTTTGCGGAAGGGAAGGAAATGAGTCAAGTGTGCAAAGATGGAAGACTCCCAGGAAGCGCTGGAACACTTGGGTCTCTGTGGCCCAAGGCAAAGGCAGAGCCCGGGTGTTCCAGAGTGGGGCAGGGTGGGCCCTGGGTGGACCTCAGGTGCCTCCATCCTGGCACCATGTGAGGCACATTATAGGTAAAGATGAGGGAGCACAGGGGGACCAAGGGCCACAGCCTTCCCATTTTCACCCCTTTCCCAGGATAAATACTTTTAGCCTCATCAGAAATGCTTGCTTTGGCTATATAAAAGTTAAGACTCATTACAATAATATTCATAAGCTCTTGACCCTTGGTACCTAATTACCAAGAAGAACAACAATAGTGCATGCTATAAAATATGTCTGAGTTTTAAGCTTAATTTAACTCCATGGCTGAGTTATTCTCATAGATTCTGTTAGAAATGCATTAGCATGATCTTTACATAGCATGATCATTACATCATATTGTTAAAAGTTAGAGGAAATATTAACGGCATTTGAACATTGTATTTTGTTTTCTGTCACTTCCCTTCTCAGATGCCCCTTTCTTCCTGCTTCTGAAACAGTGAGGGGAAAAAAAGGGCATTTTGTGTGACACTTTTTAAAGTGCTGTGACCTGCGCTTCTGTCCCTGCTCAGAAGGTTCCTCTCCTCCCTCCCCGCCCCTCATCCATCTCCACTGACTGAGCTCTTGCTCATCCTTCAGGGCCCCGTATCTACTGCTGCGCCTTCAGAGCCTTCACCATCACTCTGGCCAGATGCTGTCTGTCTATTCTAGCTCCTTCCTGTTCCGGTTTTTAAATTTTTGACACATACCACTTTTCGGTACCCAGGTGTAGTAGTGGGACAGCACCTAACGGTGATAGGCGATGTATATCCAAACCCTGGTTTGCCGTCACTCTGCTGTCGTCTTGGGTGGGCCCCGTACTCACAGGCCCTCAGTTTTCTCATCCATAAAATGAGGGGGTTGGACTGAGCGACAAGCGGCACTTAGTGGAGTGTAGTAAATTGGGCAGCACCCAGGCACAGAAGGGCGTGGACCCTTACCTCAGCATCTCAGCGTACAGCCTGTACCCACCAGCCTCACTCCCCGCCTTAGTGTTTGTAGTTCCCCTTAGGTTAAAAGTGTAAGGATTTGGCTGAGGGTTTGTCTGGCAGAGGCTTTCGCTAGAGTGTCTCTTACTGTAACCTGTCATTGATTGACATTTCAGGGAATAAAACGCTTTGAAACTGCCAAACTTTTCAGTAGTCTGCAGCTACTATAAAAATAGTTCTACCATGATTCCTTTTTAAAGATAGATGTAAAGATCTCTACCTGTCAAGGGAGAAAGCTTTTTTTTTTTTTGCAGAAAATTAGCTGATGCCCAAGTTTTGGAAACTAATATGTGACTTTTTTTATTTTCTTTCTGCTGTGCATGTCTTGACTTCAGGGATCTTCGGACTGACTGGCATTCTAGTGTGCTCAGTGGTGGACCCGGGGAGGGGCCTGGGCTGGGGTAGCTCTTCCCTTATTTAGCGGTGACTATAATTCCATGTCACTGAGCAGGGCTCTCCCCTACCTTCCCACTCCTGCTGTCCCCCACCCCCTGCCACTTTGAAACATCTGTTAGAGGACGATCTTCACTTAACATCCCAGTTCTGCTCTTGAGTAGCTCTGCATTACTGGGCAAGGTACTTAGCTTCTCCAAGCTCTGCTTCATACCTGTGACAGGGCAATACAGTAATACTAGTAATAGAGTAATGCTGAACTTTTATACCAAAAGATGTTGCAAAATTCATTTACTGATCCTAGTAGATTTCTTTAGATCTTCTGGGAACACAATCATGACATATAGGAATAATGATAGTTTCATTATTTTCTTTCCAGTCCTTATACCTTCCATTTTCTTTTCCTACATTTTTAATCAATGGAAATGAAATATTATCAGATGGTTTCTCTGTACCATTGGAGATCATCGTGTTATTTATCGTCTTTATTCTATTAATGTGGTGAATTATTGATTGGCTATTGAAGTTTTATGGAATCGCTTGTAAATACTACATAAGGGCCCCTCTGGCCCAATGGTGACACTGCTCTTTGACTCTCCAGGGGGACTCGGAGAGAGTGATGATAATCACGGGACCGAACATGGGTGGAAAGAGCTCCTACATAAAGCAAGTCGCACTGATCACTATCATGGCTCAGACCGGCTCCTATGTTCCTGCAGAGGAGGCGACGATTGGGATCGTGGATGGCATTTTCACAAGGTAGGATTACTTCTATTTGAATATATTTCTGAAATAAATCAAGCCCACATTGTCACATGAATTTTCTTTTTATGTACATATTTAAACTGACAGATATGCCCTTAAAATATTTAGAATTTAGGAGCTTAAAGAAATCATTCTATCATGTATATCAATACTGGGACAGACATAGGAGATCATTTTGTCCAGTAGTTTTCAAGTTATTTTTAGTTACTGAATTCTTCCTCTAAAGAAAATCGTATGTTTTCTTCAGCAGATTAGTGTTTAAACAAAGAAAAGCAGAGGTGGAAGGCTCGGAGGGCTGGCTGCGAGGCCCTGTAGGGCACAGTCTGGGAACTGCTGCATTCCCCCGGTTTTGTAGGTGGGAACTGAGAGCAGGCGGAAAAGGCACTGGCCCAAGACAGTTTCTCCTCCTCTTTTTACTCTAAGATCATGGTGTGCCACTGACAGGTTCTTACCCCTCCAGGTAGAAACCTAAATTTCATGCCTTATTAGGAATAGGGGTGAAATATCCTGGTGTCACTGACTAGAATTCATAGTTTAATCTATTGATGCAGATTTATCAATTTAAAAAATTGTTTTAAACACAAGTATGTTAGTATACAATATTATATTAGTCATATTAGTTTCGGGTGTACAAAATAGTGATTTGACATTTTTATTCTTTACAATGTGAGGATCCCACTAATTCTAGTACTCTCTCGCTGCAAACTTATCTCAATATTTTTTTTTCAAAGAATTTTCTTCAATTACTGTTGGCATTCAATACCATATTAGTTTCAGTTGTACAACATAGTGGTTAGACGTTAGATTTGTTAGTTCTTAAAAGAATTATTTATAATTCTTACATTACATTTTTAGAAATAAGTGAATATAATTTATGGTATATAGTCTAGCTAGGTATATAGAGTGTTCAGTTTACTGTCTACCTTCACATTTATTTAATATTTGACTCTGGAATCACATCAGAACATATCACATGCTAATATTGATGTACTGGAATAGACCTCAACATGCTTTAAAGCTTGGTTTCTAATCTGAGAGTGAACCAAGTGAAGCAACCCAAGCTCTCTTTGATGCCATCTCGCCCAAGAGATGTTATTTTGATCTCCACGTGTTTGTAAATTAATTCTACATAGGAAATTTAAAAACTCTTTCTTTAGTTTTTAAAATTGCAATTAATCTCCTATTTTGTTAGCAAAGTGCACTAGGTATTTTATTTTGTTTACATTATTAGGGAAAATGACATTTAGTAAAGAGAAAAAGATAAGGGAAAAGTAGGAAAATGAAAACACATTGTGGGTGATTTAAGGTGTCTGAAAGAGAATCTTCTTAGTGAGGAGAACACCAGTTAGGAAGGTTTTTAGATACTAGTAATAGAAAACAAAATAAAGGTAAATTTTTCTGGTAAAAGAAGGCTGGAGATCAGTGGCTGCTTCTGCTATTTCAGCTACTCTGCCTTTCCCTCACTGACATGACTGCCCTGCTGAGGATTCTTCCCCTGTTCAACTGTCACCTGTTGTTCAAGATCTCACTCAGATGCCTCCTCCTTCAGGAAGTCTTCCTTGAGTTCCATAACCAGAATTAATTTCTCTCATCTCTGTACTTCCACCTTCCATGTGTTTTTCCTCTTTTAAAGCTCTTACTAACTTCAGTTTTATAGTCATTTGTGTACATGGTTGCCCCTACTGCTGTGTTGTCTATTCCTAGAAGATGAGTTTCCTATTTTGTGCATTTCTCTACCTCTCTTAACCTAGAACTTTGCATTGTCCATGCATAACAGACACTCCATGCATAAATGACTGTAACATTTCCACGCCATAGTAGAAACTACAGTGCTATTAGGACACTTTGGCAGTGGCAGTACCGTTCCTTCTGTCACTCAGGAAGTGCCTGATAGGGAATGTGCTGACATAGAACATGGGCTTTTTCTCCATGCTGATGGTATGATGACATGCCTTTATCCCATGTTACAGAAGCAGCCTTAAGGTGCTAGAGTGATTACTAGTCACTGTGGAAAAGAAGAACTAAGCTTATTTAAACCCTGCCAGTGCCAAGTTCATTATTTCATTATAGTGGTATTCATTCTGAATTAACTCCTTCAACACATCTGTTTATTCAACTCCTTGGGGATACATTTCAGTTACCCAGCCCTGGTGGGCCCATCCAGAGATAGTGAAAGGATATTCCTGATGCAGTGCATGAAAAAGAGCTGGTTACAAAGCCTGGCAATCCTGTATGAGTCTGCTTTTGTTTGAGAAATTACATATATAAATATATGTGGAGAAAACTATCTAGATCAAAGCTATATTCCAGGCATCGTGAGGAATATAGGATTATGGTGGCTTTTCTTTTGCTTATAAATATTTTTAAAATCTGAAGTAAACAGTAACAAAAAAACCAACTCCCCCTCCACCTCACCCCCAAATTAATTAACCAAGGGCAGTATCAATCAAAATGAGAGGCTTCGCAGGAGCCTGGTGAGGTGCTCACGTGGTCCCTGTCCGGGAGCACTCTTTTCCAGGACAGATTTCTTTTCTCTGCACAGTGGCACAGGATCTGGGTTCTAGGATTTAAACTTTCCCAGGCACTTTAGTTTACCAGGCTTCACTTTTCCAAAAAGTTTTTAATTCAGTCTCAAAATAACCTCATTCTTTCTCCTCCAGGAATTGATGGCTTTCTTTCCAGACCATTATAAAGTTATATTTACTTTTCATAGCAGAAACACTGTCATTTGCACATCTAAGACAAGGACTTATTTTGTATTTTTTTTTAACTTTGGGTAGTTTGGTGTGCTTTATATTATTTCCTTTCTTTTTTCTTTTTTCAGATTTTGTTTTACTGTTGTTCAAGTACAGTTGTCTCCATTTTCCCCCCACCACTCCCCCACCCTAGCCACCCCCACTTCCCACCCTTGATCCTGCCCCTCTTTGGTTTTGTCCATGTGTCCTTTATAGATGTTCCTGAACACCCTTCCCCCTTTTCTCCCCATAATCCTCTCCTACCTCCCCTCCACCTCCCCTCTGGTTGCTGTCAGTTTGATCTTAATTTCAATGTAAGATAATCACTTTTAACCTTTGAATTTTTATGGAGTTTTTTTTTTTTCTTTTGTGGACGGGAACTTTAATGTGTGGTTGCCTCTCATGCATCCACTACTGGGGATCTGGCCTGCAACCCAGGCATGAGCCCTGTCTGGGAATTAAACCACTGATCCCCTGCTTCACAGTCCGGCGCTCAGTCCACTGAACCACACCAGCCAGGGATTTATGGGTTTTTTTAAAAATAATGATACTTGAATCCCCTCAGTCAACCTGGGGCGGGGTCTGGAGGTTGAATTTTACAAGTTTCCAGAGGGTTTTGAAGTGTAGCCAAGATTCAGAAGCATTTCCCTGACCCTTTGCTGGAGAGCTCAGTTGTTTAATTATTAAAGTAATAGATGCTTATTTTGAAAATGATATAATAGTACGATAGGGTATTAGGTAAAATGTTCACTTTCTCCTCAGGTCAGCAACTTTTAATGATTCTTTGTATGACTTTTTACAAATTTGCAGGTATATGTAAATTTTATCTTTATTTATTTATTTATTTATTTATTTATTTATTTTTAGAGAGGGAAGGGAGGGAGATAGAGAGAGAGAGAGAGAAACATCAATGTGCGGTTGCTAGGGGTTATGGCCTGCAACCCAGGAATGTACCCTGGCTGGGAATCAAACCTGCGACACTTTGGTTCGCAGCCCGCGCTCAATCCAACTGAGCTACGCCAGCCAGGGCTAAATCTTATCTTTTTAAAATGGTATTATATTAAGCATGATTATTATGTATCTTGGTTTTATTCCTAATATGTGGGGGATTACTTCTCGGCCTTTTGGCTAAGATCAAGTGTAGTACCTGATACTTGGGGGACATTTCTCTCTTCATACAGGTTAGTCTTGCACCTTTCAGTGGCTACAGTGCATCTGCTGTGAGGAGACTCCTGGTCTCTCTAACCTCAGACAGCTCCACCTGGGACGCACCACTGTAGTCCAGGGCCCTGTTCCCTCCTCCTCACCCTCTCTTTCCGGTACCTTTGGAAAGGAGTTTCTGTGGGTCACATGCAGTTATATCTCTAGGATCTTTACTAGGATGTGGTTTAATAGTATGCCCTCATATTTTCATTTATTTATTATGAAATATTTCAGACATAACAATTTCCCACATAGCTACCAGATTACTAAAGAAGTAAAGTGTTGCCAATACAAGCGAACCCTTGATCCCCCCAGTCCTCTTCCCCTTGACCCTCTTCTTGATTCTGGTTTTCATTTCATTAATTTGTCTGTATTTTTACTATGTAGGTATCATTTTTGAAACAGTACATAGAACCATGTGGTATGCTTTTAAACTTTATATGTGCCATATCACACTATGTATTCTGCAAGTGACTTTTTTCATCTCAGTATTATATTTATGAAATTTGTCTGTATGGATACATGTAATTCTAGTCCACTCATTTATTTTCTGTAGTGATGATATTCACTGTAAACATGTATTATAATTTATATATTTTCCCTGATTGATATTTAACATGATTCAAATTTTTTGCAAGTATGGTCTTGATACTAGCCTTCCACATGTCTCCTAGTACACAGAACTGGGTTTCCTGGATCTAGGCTTTCTGTAGGCACAGGACTCTGAACTGTAAGGAAAGTGCACCTTTCTTGTTCTCCAAAAAGGCCAGATGAATTTAGAATCCCACCAGCAGTGTGTGAAAGTTTGTCCTTATGCTTTAAAATTAAATTAGAGTAAGAAATACCCATTTGATGACGTTTCTGTATTTTCTACAAAATTTCTCTTAAGAATATTTTCATTTCTGTTACTTGATATGTTTTACACTAAGTGCCACCTTATAAATCACTTTTTGTTAATGCTAAGCAATGTTTTCCCCTGCATGTGCATGCTGTGCCTGTTTACAGAGATTTAAAATGGTTTATTGGCCTTCCCTGCCAAACCGCCAGGGCCTCTCATTATCACCAGGTGCTGCTTCCTCTTCAGTTCCTTTTGGTCTTGACTGCCAAGAAGGCAGGAGCTAAATTCAAGGCTCAGGTGTGGAAGCACATTTGTGTTAGTTTTTCCCTTCTCTTCTTGCATGGGAATATGTCTCTAGCGTGAGCCTGAGAACAGCTACATCAGAATCAGAGATGCTTGTTAAAAACGCTACTTTCTAAGGCCTATCAGAGACCCATAAAATTGGAATCTTAAGTGCGAGACCAAAAAATTAGCATTTTAAAAGCTCATGCTAAATTTGCTGTCATAAATTTAAGAACCTACTGTACTATAATCCTAGTTTCATAGACATTACAGGTTTTCCATTATAAGTATATTATTATTCTAAATTATTTCAAATCCTTTTTGTGCCCCATGGGGGAAAAATTATTAAAAACATTTTGTATGCATAAAATTTGGCTCAAACTTTATCTTTAGATTGGTTATTTTTGTATTATTAATTGGACATTTACAACGCTAGGTTTAAATTCATGTATTCGTAAATAATCATTGAGTGTCTACTATGTGCTGTGCATTATGCTATAAGAAGTATAAATAAATGTGTGAAAAGCTGTAAACAGAAAACTTTAGGAATATATTTTTCTGGAATGTTGTAACCCCATGTGATCCTTTTCCTGAATAAGAAGCACTTTTTTTAAAAGTAGAATTTTGGCAAACATGCACATTTGCCTCTAACTGGTATATTTATATCAGTATATTGTGATGTATATACTCATCAGCGAACAATTTCTAGACACATATTTCTAAGGATCATTACTATCTTTGAGTACATCACTGAAAAAAGATGTGTTGTGTATTATCCTGAAGAATGCAAACTTAAACCTCATTCCCCTTTTTAGACAGTAATTAAGTGTTAGAAAAACAGTGAGTTATTAAGTCTGCTTTTAAAAAAACCAAAACAATTGGCCTCTCTCAGCATAATTTATTTCTATTTAAGTCAATTAAATGTTGGTAGAAAAGAGTTTTTATATTAAGTGATCCCTTGTTAATAATTTTCATACCGTGCTATGCATGTAAACTCTCTTACTGCACCCAGCTTCAGGAATGCTATGTAATCAGAATGGCACCAGTGTGTTTATTTTGAGAGCAAATTGGAAGCTAATAGGCATGCAAAAGCTTATATTATTTCAAATGTTTGCCTTTGTGTGGATAACTAATTTGTTTGCCCAATTTAGTTTAATTCAGCAAATATTGATCGAGCACCTACAGTGGGGTATTTGTACTCTATTAAAAAACACATATCCTTCTGGACAGAAAGGAAACATATGGAATCCATGCATATCTTTTACTTGGTAGTAAATACCAGCACTAAAAGGCACATGGTAAGTGATGCTTTACCACATGAGTAGGCTGTTACGAGTTTTATTGGCATCAGAAATGTTACCTTATGAACGTCTCTGTGGTTTATTTAGCTCCCATAGCTGTATCCTAGCCAACAGGAAATATCTCACTTCATCTTTTTGATGGGAAGTGGTTGTATGAATGTAATGCCTCATAGTTGGAGTTTCTGAATGTAATGCCTCCTGGCTGGATTTTAAGTGCAGATTTCAGGCAGGTCCCCTCAATGGAGATCCCCTGGAGATACTGTTTTAGTTCTCATGATGAAGGGAACCTTTGGACTCTGTATTCAAAAGAAATCTGAAACATGTCAAGATTTAGTAGCCATTGTTCGATTTCAATTCTTGACATTTTACAGAAGGAAAAACAGAATTAGAGAGATTGTGATTTCCTTGAGCTCATAATGTGAGTTCAATTATAAGGTTGCATCCTCAGGTTGGGTCATGTTCCCTCTATTGATCTTATTAATTACCTTCATTAATCTTACCCTCCTTTGATGGCCTTGATTATTTATGATTTTCACAGATAGAGTTGGTGAAGAGCATTTGCTCTGTTGCTTATTTTCTTTTGAAATCCCTGGGGCTTTCCCACAGGGCGGACTAGGAGATGCGTTAGAGTGGTCTGCCCCATCAGAGCATTGCGGGTTTCCTCTGACAGGAGAACACCTGTGTCCCTCTCGTAAATGGTCTGCATGTGCTTTGTAGACAGTTTCAGTGAACATTGTTTCTTGTGAACCAGTACAAGTTCAGCATTTTCCTGGATTGCTCTCTTGATTCTCAGTAATGTTTCAATTAAAATTGAAAGATTACTGCAGTAGTTTTTGCTTGGCTATATTTGCTGTTCAGTGTTACAGCTTTGGTAAGTTGACTTTAATACTGTTAGTGGGATCTGATTGCAGCTGTTACTAGGAACAGTTATGCTAGAGAAGCAAAAACTTTTTCTTTCTATTATAATAATTTCATTGTTGCTAATAAAGCATTTTTGATATTGCTGAAAGAAACCTAATTATTTAACCTGGTAACTATTTTGTCTTAATGTAAGCATATAGTAGTTTATAAAGTATTCTTAAATGTATCATTTGTGATTTTTTTAAAAAAGGACTTGTTTTTCTAATATACTGTAATGATTGTTCATTGTGCAGAATTTAAAACAACTGAGAAGCTCAAAAGGAAAAAAATTAAGTCCTTCTAGGCTTTTAAAAAATGTGCACATATAGTGATAAATTATTTGTGATTTCATTCCATTTCTGGGTTAATGGTTATGTTTCATTATATACAATACAGGTCTGCTTCACATTTTTATGCCTTTTAAATACCATGCGATATCTACACATCTTTTAAAAATTGGTATTTCTTTGCAGCTTTTTCTCTTCTAGGACTTTAAAATTTATTTTTTTTCTTCCACACTTATACTGTCCTTCTCAAAAGTTAGAGTACATTGTTAATCAGGAGATTATTTTTCTTTTGTAAAATTTACTTCATATACAAAAAACAATCCCAAGAAATGTAGATACCTATATTGGACAGAATTCTGCAAAGTTGTTTTAGCAAAGTGGAATGAATAGAAGATCTTCAATTTCAAAAAGAAGACAAAATAAGCTAACATAAAAACCTTTCTAAACAAAGCACTTAGAAGACAAATAGGGTATGATTCCACTTATATGAGGAACCTAGAATATACAAACTCATAGAGACAGGAAGTAGAATCGAGGTTACCAGGGGTTGGGGGGTAGGGAGAGTGGGGAGTTACTTTTTTAATGGGCATAGAGTTTCTGCTTTGGGGTGATGAAGAAGTTCTGGTAATGGATAGTGGTGATGGCTGTACAATGTTGTGAATGTGCTTAATACCACTGAATTATACACCTAAAAATGGGAAATTTTATTTATTTATATTAAAAAACCACAGTTATTTTAAAAACAATTAAAGTATGTCAAAACTGATGCAACACAGATCATCATTGCCTCTATTGAACAATTTTGATATTTAAGTTCCAATTACTTATTATTCAACATGAAACCCCCCACCATTAATTGCAGTATTTCTCCTTCATGTTAGCATTTTTCTTGCACGAGGCCCAGAGATTGTGATTTGGAGGGTCGGAGGCCCACACCATTTGCTATAATTGAGCAATATCTAGAATGTTATCTCAAAATATCAAGATCTTATAAAAACAGACCCTTATTTAATTTTTCATGAAAATAATCTTGAATTTAGAAAACTAATTAAAAAAATTATTTCCTCCATTAATGCTTTATTAAGCTTTGTTGACCTGTATAAGGTTATAGGCAAGGAGGGAATAGGGGGATTAGAAGGATTAGTCAGCCGCCACTCCTAAAAATATCAGTGATTTTTTTTCTTAATCACATAACTGTAACCTGTCTACCCAGAGCAAACTAACTCTAAGAATGCAGCTTTCATTATATTTGAATATAAAACCAAGACAGAATGCTAATAATGACGTATGTTCCAGAATTCTTTAAATCTCTAAAATACTTTAACATTTGAAAAATGTCAGACTGCAGTGTTCAGTATTATGTCTCACAAATGCTTGTTGAGTTAATAAAAAATTACAAACTTTAATTAATTAATGTTAATTAATTTATATCCTACCTTGCTCCAGAAACTTATTTTAGGCAGTTTGCTGGGATGTAGACAATAGAGCAAGATAATGAAAGAGTAATATGGTTTTCAGAAATGCTGGGTCAAAGAGAAATAAGGATAGAAACCTGAGATAAGTCAAGGTTGCTATTCGGTATTACAAAATGTTATATAGTTGTGTCCTAGTAGCAAAGATGAGAAGGATTCTTTTTTCTTCTTCTTCTTCTGATTGGTTGTTTTTTGCTTCCTTATGTTCTAAATCACTGATTTGATTCTCGGGTTTATTCACTCTGTTGTTGTTTCCCTGTAAATTGGTCTTTTTTCAGTTAGTGTATCCTTTGTTTCTGACTGGATCTTTTTTATGCTGTTGAGGTCCTCACTAAGTTCCTTGAGCATCCTTGTAACCAGTGTTTTGAACTCTGCATCTGAAAGATTGCTTATTTCTATTTTGTTTAGCTCTTTTCTGGAGTTATGATCTGTTCTTTCATTTGGGCCATGTTTCTTTGTCTCCTCATTTTGGCAGCCTCCCTGTGTATGCTTCTGTGTATTAGGTAGAGTTGCTATGACTTCCTGTCTTGGTATCATGGCCTAATGTAGTAGGTGTCCTATAGGGTCCAGTGGTACAGCCTCTCCCAACACCCCAAATGAGGTTAGTATAAGCAGCCTCTGGGACAAATTCAAACATCAAACATTTGCATCATAGGGGTGCCAGAAGGAGAAGAAAAAGAGCAAGAAATTGGAGATCTACTTGAAAAATAATCAAAGAAAACTTGCCTAATTTGGTGAAGGAAATAGACAAGCAGATCCAGGAAGCACAGAGAGTCCCAAACAAGGTGGATGCAAAGAGGTCCACTCCAAGACACATTATAATTAAAACGCAAAAGGTTAAAGATGAAGAGAGAATCTTAAAAGCAACAAGAGAAAAGCAGATAATTATCTACAAAGGAGTTCCCATAAGATTGTCAGCTGATTTCTCAAAAGAAACTTTGTAGGCTAGAAAGGACTGGCAAGAAATATTCAAAGTCATGAAAAGCAGGGACCCACAGCCAAGATTGCCTACCTAGCAAATATATTATTTAGAATGGAAGGGCAGATAAAGAGCTTCCCAGACAAGAAAAAGCTAAAGGAGTTCGTCATCACCAAACCAGTATTATATGAAATGTTAAAGGGACTTATTAAGAAAAGAAGATAAAAACTATGAATAATAAAATGGGAATAAATACAGTCTTGTCAACAAATGAATCTGAAAAGCAAACTAAGCAAACAAGAAGAACAGAGATAGATTCATGGATATGGAGAGCATTTTGATGGTTGCTAGATGGGAGGGGGTTTTGGGGAAATGGGTGAAGAGGTAAGGGGATTAAGAAGTACAAATAGGTAGTTACATAATAGCCATGGGGATGTAAAGTAGAGTATAGGAAATGGAGTAGCCAGAGAATTTATATGCCTGATCTGTGGACATGAACAATGGTGTGGGGATTACCTGAAAGAATGGGGGGTTTTGGCTCAAGGGGGGCAGAGGGGAAAAATGGGAACAGCTATAATAGCATAATTAATAAAATATAATTAAAAAAGTGAAAAGGAAAATGGGTTCAGTGCTAAAATTCTGTGTCCATCAGAGTCATATTAAGTCATTATATTACTGAAATTTATCAGAACGATAAACATGCTAAATATTTCTTAAGAGAAGTCAGCTGAAAATATTTTTATCAGTTCCACCAGTTATAAACACATGCCTCCCGAGTGGCCTTGGTGACTGGATAATGGGCCAGTATTTCTTCAGCATCTCCTGGGCGGCATTTCTCCTTTCTCATCAGGTGCTATGGAAAGTAGAATTGCAATAGAAATTGTGTTGGCTCCGAATGCAGACTGTTCTGTAGGGTTTTAAGAGTCCCAAAGAGCCCCCTTGAGATGGGAAAAAGGGCCTAATAGTGCTGTTTTTTTAACCAAATCAGCTTTTCTTTGATCTCATCTGCAGAATGAATTCCTTTGCAAAATTTCATTTGAACAAAGAATTTAGTAGTTAAAAAGATATTTGAAAACCACTGGCCTAACTGTAGAATTGGGACTGAAATCTGGCCTGGCCTCCTCAAGGACAGCAACCCTGTAACAGTGCACCGCGCTGTGGGGTCATGGGGCGTTGCTGTCACGTGTTTTGGCACTGTGTGCGTAAGTCACCCCCCACCTGTCTAGAGATGAAATTTCATCTTACTGCTTGGTATGTTTATGGTTTCTGTTTTTACATTAAACTTTTAAGTCAATGTAAGTTTATTTTGGAACGTGATTTGAGTAGGGGCACATCTTTTTTTTCCCTGAAGTAACCAATTAGCTAACATCTTTTTTAGTGATTCATCATTCATCCTTTCTCCCTGATTTGAAATCTCACCTTTGAATATCTTTCTTAAGAGCATTCTCCAATTCCTGAAATGGCCAATGAGACCACTCTGTTACTCATTAGGATTTCTAATAGATTAGTACTTAAACTATTGCATTGAAATTTCACTGAGTGTTTGCTTGTTATTCTAATTCCTGAGAATCATAGACACCCCCCTCCAAATATTTGCCTGCCAGAGCTATTTTATTATCAGCCAAAGATTAACAAGGAAAAAATGTTGCAGATACAAGGGAACAATAAGAGTAATTGGTCTGGTTGCACTTCAGTACTTGGGAGAATTAGCACAGACTTCAGGAAGTTAAAGATATGCAGTGTTATAAAGGACACATGGACAAAAACTAGGGGCAGGTGGAAATGGGAGGGAGATGGGGAGGGTTGGTAAGTGGGCTGGGATGGGAGTAAAAATTGTACTTGAACAACAATTAAAATAATTAAAAAAAAAAAAAAAGATATGCAGTGAGCATTTGCTGCCTGAACTCAGGGTGAGAGAGTTTTAGCAAGAGCAAGTCTCAAAGCAGCCTAGGTACAATGCAGGCCTGGTCTCCCACGGGAGAGCTGATCCGTGGGTTTGGTGTCCTGTGTGCCGTCAGGTACCTGTGGGCTTTCCAATAGGGCTGGGCTTCGTTTGCCATTGCCAGGCAGATCGGTTCTCTGTATGTTTTCTTTAGTTTAATGTAATTTCAGCTCTTATTGACTCAAGGTGTTTAGAACCCTAAGCATCTTTATATTTATTGTTCAGAAAATAATGCCTAGTTTCCTAATAATAAAGTTCAGAGGAAAATCTGCCTTCATCTTATTTGTAGGATGGGTGCTGCAGATAATATATATAAAGGACGGAGTACATTTATGGAGGAACTGACTGACACAGCAGAAATAATAAGGACAGCAACCCCACAGTCCTTGGTTATCATGGATGAGTTGGGAAGAGGGACGAGCACCCACGATGGAATCGCCATTGCTTATGCTACCCTTGAGCATTTTATTAGAGATGTAAGTATCTTGCATATTTTTTGTACATGAATGGTACATACTGTGCAAATTGTTTTCCTGACTTCAGTTTCTGAATACTCAAAAGTATCTTCAATTGTTACAACTGACCCTACTACTGCCATTGATTGCTCAGTGGTATATATTGGGCTCAGAGAGATTGGCCCTAAATAATGTTCGTAATTCTCTGATGTGTTTCCCTGGCAGTGTTTTCACCCAGAACTGTATCTTGTTGTTTGTGGCCAGCACTATATCAAGAGCAGGGGCCATCCACCTGCAAGCCAATCCTTGAGGAAAGAACAAACAGAAGATAGTGCCATTTTTATCTTGTGACATACATACTTTTTGCAATAGTATTCTTTTTTAAATATATTTTATTGATTACGTTATTACAGTTGTCCCATTTTCCCCCTTCATTCCCCTCCACCCTGCACACCCTCTCCCACCTGCATTCCCCCCTTTAGTTCATGTCCATGTGTCATAAGTTCTTTAGCTTCTACATTTCCCATACTATTCTTGCCCTCCCCTGTCTATTTTCTGCCTACCATCTATGCTACTTATTCTCTGTACCTTTTCCCCCTCTCTCCTCCTCCCACTCCCTATTGCTAACCCTCCATGTGATCTCCATTTCTGTGGTTCTGTTCCTGTTCTAGTTGATTGTTAAGTTTCTTTTTGTTTTTGTTTTAGGTGTGGTTGTTAATAATTGTGAGTTTGCTGTCGTTTCACTATATATGATTTTTTATCTTCTTTTTCTTAGATAAGTCCCTTTAACATTTCATATAGTAAGGGCTTGGTGATGATGAACTCCTTTAACTTGACCCTATATGAAAAGCACTTTATCTCCCCTTCCACTCTAAATGAAAGCTTTGCTGGATAGAGTCATCTTGGATGTAGGTCCTTGTCTTTCATGACTTGGAATACTTCTTTCCAGCCCCTTCTTGCCTGTAAGGTCTCTTTGGAGAAATCAGCTGACAGTTTGATGGGAACTCCTTTGTAAGTTACTGTCTCTTTGTTTCTTGCTGCTTCTAGAATTCTCTCCTTCATTTTTACCTTGGCTAATGTAATTATGATGTGCCTTGGTGTGTTTCTTCTTAGGTCCAACTTCTTTGGGACTCTCTGAGCTTCCTGGACTTCCTGGAAGTCTATTTCCTTTGCCAGAATAAGGAAGTTCTCCTTTATTATTTGTTCAAATAAGTTTTCCACTGGTTGCTGTTCCTCTCTCCTTCTGGTACCCCTATAATTCAGATGTTGGATCGTTTCAAGATGTCCTGGGGGTTCCTAACCTCTCATTTTTTTAAATTCTTATTTCTTCATTCTTTTCTGGTTGTTTGTTTTTTTCTTCCTTCTAGTCTACTCCATTGATGTGAGACCCAGCTTTCATTCCATCACTATTGTTTCCCTGTGCATTTTTCTTCATTTCACTTATTGTAGCCTTCATTTGTTCATCTAATTTGTGACCAAAATCAGCCAATTCTGTGAGCATCCTGATCACTAGTGCTTTGAACTGTGCATCTGATAGGTTGGCTATCTCTCAGTCGCTTAAAAAAACTGGCTCTGGGGCTTTCAGGTCTGTTTGAGCTATCTTGTTTTTTTTTTTTTTTTTCCCTTTTGTCTGGTTGCACCTGTTATCTATGAGGGGTGGAGCCTTAGGTGTTCACCAGGGTGGGGCACCCCAGTCTCTGGGTTGTGATGTTGTATGTGGGGGCGGGGTCCGAGAGGGAACAGTGGAGCTTGCTCTCCAGGGGACTTCAGTGCCTCCCACTGCTTCCCAAGAGCAAACTGGGCCCCTTTGGTGCCTATTCCCATATGGGTGGGCTTGTGCACACTGTGGGACCCTCCAAGGATCTCTTCTGAGAGGCTGGGAGTCCCTCCCTGCTCCTCAATCTCTACAGGTGTCCTCAATCAGTGCCCCAAGGCTCTATTTCCCAGCGCTGGGATCCTGGGTTGTGCACAGTGCCTTGCTTCACAATCACCATCTCGCTGGGTCTGCTGATTGCCAACTCTCTGCCGGGGTCTGCCAGCTGCCGCTTGCATGCTCAGGGTCTACCTGCTGCCGTCTTTCACGCCCCTGATGCTTCATGCACCCAGTCCCAACGCTCTCTGCTCTCCTCGCTGCCACCTGCACCCGGCTGCCCGAGTCCGCCCCTCCTACTGGTCTAGATGAGCGCGTCTATTTTCTTGGTTGTCCGACTCCCATTCAGATCAATTTTCTGTCAGTTCTGGTTGTTATTCTGTTTCAAAATTGTTGTTGTCTAAATCTTGGTTGTGCAAGGAGGCACAGTGTGTGTCTACCTATGCCTCTTATCTTGGCCCAAAGTCACTTTTTGCAACAATATTATAAAAGATCTTAATATAAGGTCTTATGATCTCATCTCTTTGTGTCTTTTTGTGTTTTAGTGACATCCGCCCCCACCACCCCCCACACTGCATATCTGTTTTCAAAGTGTATTTCTAAGCATCGCAGTGTGAAATTTTGATAGTATCAAACTTTCAGTCCCTGTCTTCTCTATCAAACTCTTACCTTTTATTTATTCTGTCTTCGTTCATTTGGGTCTCTCGCTTTCTCTGCCTGTCCCCTGCCCCTGAGCCTTACCTCCTCTTTGGTTTTTCTTTTTCTCTCTTGTTCACTTTCTTACTTTTTGTCTGTGTCTTTCCCTCATTTTCTTGTTTTTTAATTATATTTTATTGATTACGCTATTATAGTTGTCCCAATTTTTCCCCCTTTGCCCCTCTCCACCCAGCACCCCCCACTCCCTCAGGCACTGCCCCCCATATTTGTTCATGTCTATGGGTCATGCATGTAAGTTCTTTGGCTGCTCCATTCCCTATACTGTACTTGACATCCCCACCGCTATTCTCTGACTACCCACTTGTACTGCTTAATCCCCTCACCTCTTCACCTGTTCCCTCACACCCCCTCCCATCTGGCAACCATCAAAATGCTCTTTGTATCCATGAATCTGTCTCTGTTTTTCTTGTCTGCTTAGTTTGTTCCTTAGATTGTTTCTTAGAGATAATTGTTAATAGTTCATAGTTTTGATCATCTTCTTTTTCTTAAATAAGCCCCTTTAACATGGACTCCAAAATCTTTACCTCTCCAATTTGGTAATATTTCAAAGATTCATTTAAGAACCTTCAGGAATAAATTATGACAGAGCTGAATTTGTCACTTCAATTTTCATTGCTTCTCTAGCAGTTTTTGGGTATTTTAAATATTAATAAGGAAAGTGTTATTTTTAGCTGAAATTTATCTTAGAGGGAAGTCCTTGAAGAACATTCTTCTGGAACAGGAGTCTCTAACCTTTTTACAGATGAAAATACTTATTTTCGTGGTGTGTTTTGGTTGCTAAGAAGGGGGAAGGGAGCAGAGAGGAGTAATGGGGGAGGCTGTGTTTTGCTGCTGTGAGAACCTTCAGGTCTCCTGGCTGGAAATGCCTGTCACTCAGGGGAGGGCACCTCGCAGAGGCAGAGACCCCTCGGGCAAGACTCGAGGAGCAGCTTGTCAGGGAAACCCTGCCTTAGTAGCTTTATTTGTAATTGTTGTAAGAGAGAAGGCCCATTGACTTTTCATAAAGTGAATAGCCAATGAACCAAAACTGGAGTTCTTCAATTTAATGATCCTCTTCTGCTAACTTTTAGACCATAATTTGGTGTTAACTTTCCTTAAGATAGAGATTTCTATGATATATAATGTGTACTTTAAACTAATGCTTATTAAAGAATCCATTGAATCCATACTGATACCAACAAAATAAAATTTAAAATTAAAATGGTGGAGGTAAGGTGGGGAGAAGGGAAAACACTATAGAATGCCAACTAATAATTTACTAACCACCATAATAATAACCGACTCAGCCACTGATAATCATTAGGTGGTAAAATGATTGAATGAAAGATTCTTAGAGACTCAAAACACAATATTCCCCCCCCCCCCAACATATTTGTTAATTTCAAAAGAGAAAGGTGTCAGGACAATGGGGGGATTTGGTCGTTGCTTAAACCAAATTCACATTTAGCACCCCCAGTAAGGGGTCATATTGATGTGTGCCGCCCGGTGTGATGTACTGAAAAGGGTACTTCACCTCCATAGATGTGTGATATTCGTGGCAATGAGGTGTAATCTGAATCTAATCAGGAGGAAACCATCAGTCAAATCTAAATCGAGGGACATTATGTGAAGCAGGTCTTGGATACTTCAAAAATGCTCATGTCATAAGAGATAAAAAAAAGAGGCTGGGGAACTCTTCTAGATTAAAGGAAATTAAAGAGATGTGACTAAGTGCACTGCACGATCCTTGATTAAAAAAGGAACGTTTATAAAGAACTCTGATGGAACAGTTGAGGGAAACTTACAGACTATATGTTGGATGTAAGAGCAATGTATCGATGTTAAATTTCTTGAGTGTAATAATGTTATTCTGATTATATAGGAGAATTTTTTTGTTCTTAGAAGGTAGGATGCAATGTCACAATGTTCAGATGCTTCAGGGGATTGAGAGAGAATGAAGTAGAGAGAGGAGGGCGGGGAGGGAGGAAGGAAAGGGAAATATAGCAAAACAATGGTTGTTTAGATAAAGAACATGTGGGTGTTCATTTTACTTTTCTTGCAACTTTAATGAAGATTTAAAATTCTTCAAAATAGAAAATTGGGGAAGAGTTTCAATTAAATACAATTTTAAAATAACACTTACTCTATGTCTTACTATTTTAGGTGAAATCCTTAACCCTGTTTGTCACCCATTACCCACCAGTGTGTGAATTAGAGAAAAATTACCCACAGCAGGTGGGGAATTACCACATGGGATTCTTGGTCAGTGAGGATGAAAGCAAACAGGACCCAGGTATGGAGCATTCCTGTAATAGGTACAACTAGAATGTTGCTGGTATTCGTGTTTGATAACTTAAAGTTCATAGGAACATGAACTTATTGCTTGTTAATAATAAAAGCTGTGAATGTTGATTGTAAATGACATTTGTCCAAGTTAACTTCCCTCAGCTTTGGATCAAAAAGAATTCACATTTATCCTTGCCATCTCTGAGTCTTTCCCTGGTATTCCTTATCTCATTTTTCACAAGAAGAGGGTGGGGTTGGGGGGGATATTAGGTTTTCCTCTTAGATTGATCTCAGGAAAGCTGCCCTAACAGTTAAGTGTAGAGTATAGTTAGTCATCTTCTAAAATGCCTGTTATTTTCTCCAAAACATTATTCAGTATTAATTACTTACTAAGCACCATGTTCTATATTGGACATGTTTCATGTTAATTTGACAAGGAAACTGAATGTCAGGTGAAGTATATAGCTCGCCCGTGTCAGCCCCCTGGATGGGGGCCAAACTGAGTCTAGAATCCATGTCCACTGCTGGCAGGCTCTCTTTGCTCTGCTAGAACCGCTGTGTGGGATCTGCAGCATTTTCCCTAGCCTTTCCTCTTATTGTTAGTGTCACAGAAATGAGACATTTCATGAAAAAGAACACTATTAGCCAATAGAAGCAAATCAAGTGCTGTATGTAATGTAGTAGATTTTAGCATAATTTTTTCCTGTGGTAGTAATTTTTTAAAGCCACTAGTCTGTTGGCCAGTGATGGTTTACACAGTTGATGTGCTATTATGGAAAATCCATTATCCAAGACACTCCAGAGTCCAAATTTTATTTTGGAAGAGCTATAAGGATGGACCTGAAAAAGAAATCAGGCAACTAACCAAAATAAAACAAAGCATTGGACCTAAGATAAAGTAATGTTAGGCAATTCTTGCCTTTTACTACCATGCAGTCTGCAAAGACACATCATAAATTATCTCATGGAAGCAGTTTCATATCTACTAATCTGCTTCCAAAGTGACAGGAGGAGCTTACAAGCTAAAACCTAGTGGGATAAAGAAAATGGAATTCACCAATAGGGAAGGGCCAGGGGTAAGCTTTCAGTGCAAACTGACTACTAACCCAGAGCCTTACATCTTGTGTTGTGGCATTTTTTTTTTTTACTGATTTGACATTGTATTCATGAACATAATTTAAAAAATTAAGTGATGCTTAAAGGCTCAAGCTACCAGTGAGCAGTCCCCTGCTTCTGCCCCTTCATTCCATGCCTTCTCCCCATCCCAGTCTGAAAGCAACTGCTTTTAACTCTTTCCTCCATTTCTTCTAGTTTCTTCTCTCCTGGTTCATCAACTTGGCTTAACACTGATTGACTTCTCATTGTGTTAGGTGGAGGTCATCAGCTTTCCCTTCCTCTGTCATCCTGGTGTAGTTGTTTCACTTTTCTTTTGTTTTATTCATATTCATTGTTTCCACTGTCATTGCCAGTAAGTATTGCTCACTCACGAACCAGTACCTTTTCTTGCTTGTACAGCTCTTTCTGTTTTCTTGAAGGTAATAGTGGCCTTGTTTTATTTTTTCATTTCATTGTTTTATTTGCATCTATGGTTGAATCTCCCTCTATCCTCCACTAGCTTTATAAAACACCTCTAGACACTTTTCCACATGATTGAATCTGCTGGTTCCACTTTTCCCCACTGGGGTCACTTCTCCTGCAGTCTTTGTTCTCTTCACCTGACTGGATTACACCCCAGGCCGCCTGACTGTTGTCCTGTGACCTGCCATTACCACCATCCTAGGAATTCTCTCACCCTTTCCACTGTGCATTTGATTTCAAGTAACAAACACTTGGAGTCACTCTGGCTCAAACGGTGAGGGTGTATCTAATCTCCCGCTACAGCTCTCTTCTCTGTGGTTCTCCAGGCTCTGACTTCCTGCCCTGCTGGCTTCATCCTCACGCTAGTGGCAAGAAGGCTGGAGCCCATTCCGCATTACATCAGACTTGACAATGTCTAAAGGAAGGGAAGGGATCTGTGTTTCCTGTGACTCTGTCTCAGGAGCAAGGGCGCTTTTCTCAGAGGCTCACTAGCATCTCATCGTTGTCCCATCTCATGTTCAGAACTGAATCACATGCTCATTCTTAAACCAGTTCTTGGAAGTGAGAATGGCAGGGGTGGCTTTGATCTGCCTGCACTGTACTCAGGATCAACTTTTAGAGCTGGATATGAGAACACTGTTTCCCGAATTAAATGGTCAGGGAGTTAACTCCTTTGTAAACGAGGGTTTTCTTTATGGGTGGAATAGATACTAGCAATATCAACTAAAGGAGATAAAATTTTTGATATTTTGCCTGAATGGCATGTCTCCATTATGCCTTCATACTTGATTTATAATTTAGCAAGGGCTAGAACTTTAGGTTGAAAATAATTTTCACTCAAGTAATTTGAAGCATTGCTCCATTGTCTGCTCACTTCCTATATTATTCCTGGCTATGTCTGTGCTTCATCTCTCACCTCCAGCCTAACTCCTCTTCTGTCTAAACTAGAGGCCATTACATGGCTCACCAGTAAAATGCTCCAAATACCCGTTTGGCTGGTTTCCAAGATACTACATCTACCTATTTCCCATGATATATGGTAGATAAAGCAGTGGGCCTGCAAGAAACCTGTGTTTGTGGCTATTCCAGTCTATAAAATGTTGGACAAGTCACCTAACCTCAAAATTTTAGGAACTGGTCCTTAAAAGTGATTTCAGAGTCTTTTTGATCAGGACATATCTCTTTAGTAACTGCCTGTAGAAGTTTGGCTTCAAAACAGATTTTGCTGTTTCCTTCTAACAAGCAGAAACGTGAATTACTACTTTTACTTACTCTTAAGCAGTATCAAATAAGCTTTTCAATAATACCCATTTAAGAAATGGTCATAGCTTATAAGTAAATTTCTTACCAAGAATTTTTATTGTGAGGCAGTAAAGAAATGAGTTGTTTCTACCGTCCATCCACCGTGCTCTCTCTGCCTCCACATTTCTACTGCACGTGTTCTCTCCCTCCTCCCCATCCGCCCCGCCCCATCAAAGGGAGGTGGGGGACTCAGCAAGAGACAGTCGAGGTAGAACATAATTGTAAAAAGAGTTTCCCCGAGTGATTATGGGAGAGTGGTCCTTGATTTACTTGGATGGTGTGAAAACTACCGTAATTAATACTAAGGTATATTAATAAAATACTTAGAACAATGTATTATTTTATATGGTTTGGCTCTATTTGATAGCTATATTAAATGTAAAAAGCATTTTATAGCTATTTATACTATATATTATATATTAAGTGAAATAAAAAAGGAAAATGCTTAAGTAAAAGGGGGTTTGTGGCATTTAGTAGGCTTTCAAGAGATGGATGGATGGATGTATGGATGGATTATAAACAGACAGACAGACAGATGAATGAGTCTTTTTTTAGGAAGGCCAGCATGAGGGAGATCAGTTAGGACCAACCCTGTTGAAGTGATAAAGAAAATATTTGTCTTAAAGATGAGAAGAGTTTGCTGTTTTGATTGCCTGCTGCTATTCACTTTACTTTTTGTTTTGTGAGCATTGCACGTAACCAAAAGTGACCCAGGTTAGCAGGCACTGGTTTTTCCATCTTTTCCTTGTCGGTTCCTACCCACTTCTTCACCTGCTCTTTGTGTTCCTTAAGTTTTATTTGGAGGCACAAGGTATTCTTAGAGCTTTGTAATGTAAGTCCTAGTCTGTGTATTCCCGAGAGCGTCCCCCATTCTTTCACCTCCCGCTTCCTGCACCCGCACTTCAAAAGGCATTATGTGCCTGTTGCTGAATTCTTAAAGGAGGTTAAGAAAAACTCCTTTATTCTGTTTTTCTGTTGTGTTCACTCTTGATGTTTTAGTTGTTACCTGGTAAAAGAACAATGCATACATGTTTATCAAATGAAAAAATGTATGAGAAAATTCTCTTGATAAACTTACAGTAAGTATACTAGGGTCTCAGAAATCATTGTAAATCTTGTTCATCATGGACATTTTTATAACACACTACTGTTAAATTGAATTTTATAATAAAAGCTGTATAACCCCCAAGGTGCTTTAGAATGATCAAAGATTAAGCTATAAGCAGCATTGTGTTTGTATTATTGGGTTTCATTATAGCCTCATTCATTAAAAGTCTTTAATTCATGTGTGTGTGCATGTGAGGTAGACTGGGTTCCCCAGGAAGCCGAACCTGAGATTTGCATGCTGCAGGGTACTGAGGGGTGCAGTACGGTCAGCGCTGAGGGTAGGGCTGGGCAGGACTGGGCTGTGATGCAGCCATAAGGCCCAGCCAGCCCCATGGAAAGCTCTGAGGCTGGACTGGTCCTTCACAGTTACCTCAGCTTGGGGTGAGGGAATCAGGCCTTACGCCCTTTATTAGTTACCTTTTACAACATAACAAATTACCCCCAAACAGAATAGCTTGAAATAGCAAACACTCTCCTAATTTCTGTGGGTCAGGAATCCATGGATGACTGAGCTGACACCTCTGCCTCCCACTTCCAGCACCCACCTTCTCTCCCAAGGATATAAGCAAGGTGTTGTCGGGGGCAGAGGCCTGACGAGTGAAATCCACTTCCCAGCCCACTCACAGGGCTGTTGGCAGGCCTCCAGGCCCTCGCCGGCTGTTGCCAGGAGACACCAGTTTCTTTCCATATGTGCCTCTCCTTAGAGCAGCCCGCATGTCAACTGGCTTCCCTCAGAGCAAGCAGCAAGCGAGAGTGCCTAAGACAGGGGCCACTGTTTTGTAATCTAATCTCAGAAGTGACATCCCACCATTTGTGCCATATTCTATCACAGGAAGTAAGTCACTAGGTCCAGCCTGCACTCAAGGAGGGGAACTGACAGGACTTGAACACAGGAGGCAAGCATCTTCGGTGGCCATCTCTGAGGCTGCCTCCCCACCTGCATGGCAGCCAGCCACTGGGTGCAGGCTGCTCCAGACAATCAGTCGTGCCCTTGGGGGAGGCAGCTCTCTTCAGCTCAGGGAATTTCTAAAGAGGGCACATAGCTCAGCGGGCAGGCTAACAACCTTTCTGGCAGGTGGGGCAATAAACCCATCAATCCTAAGTAGGATCTCACGGTACTGAATGGCATCTACTTCTGTATATAGTACTCTTGGTTACTAGGATATTTAATAAACCAGAATTTCTCTGTCTCATTTAAGCTGTGCAACGTGTAATATTTCCTTATCTGTTTTTGTTGTTGTTTTGTTTCTAGCACTTTTAGAAACAGCTTTTATATATGTTACTTTACAGAGTGCATACATACAAGACTGTGAACACACTCTCTGACTGGAGTAACACTATTTAAAAACCTGTTTTTAAAGGGAGATTATAGTGCAGCGTGTATCAGATCACTCTCTTTCGAGGTAGATGTTCACTTCAAAATTTTCAGTGAGCCGCGTAAAACTTGAGTGTTTCTTAGCTTGCAATGAATCGTTTTTAAAAACTATTCTAAGTAAGCCGTAAGGCCCTCGATGCAAAAGCATTTTCCAACAGTATTTTCCTTTTTCTGGATGTGTAAGATTGATCAGAGGCGCTAACAGGTGATAAGGAACAATGGATTTCTTTTTTTGGATTGTAATTTTTATTAAAGTTATAAAAACTTGTATGTCTTATTTAATCCTCTAATCTTTCAACTTTCAGGCATGGTTTTTTTTTCATTTCCTTTTTTGTTTTTAATTTTTTATAGGTGAAGAATCCCCTGAGTTTGTCACTTTTCTCTATCAGATAACCAGAGGAATCGCAGCAAGGAGTTATGGACTAAATGTGGCTAAACTAGCAGATGTTCCTGGCGAAATTTTAAAGAAAGCAGCTAGCAAGTCAAAAGAGCTGGAAGGATTAGTAAATGTGAAAAGGTCAGAATGATGGTATTGCATTTTCTCGTTTATAATGAAACCTTCCACGTTGTCCAAGGAAGCGGATTGTCCTTTAAGCACCTCTTCAGATATTCTGAAGCGTTTAATTACAGTGAAATGAAAACAGCTCTCCCAAAGCTTATGTGAATTCAGTCTGCTTTCCTAGCCAGATCTCTCTGTTAAGTTGCTAAATTGGTTTTTCTGTCATTTTTTCTAAAGAATTAAGTTAACTCCTTAATGTGTGCCAGCACATTAGTTGCTTAAAATATTCATTTGTACAAAAAATTACTAAAAGAAACCTGAATATATAAAACCTTTGAGGTACCTCTTTTTTTTTTTCCTTTATTGTATTGAGATATGTAATGGTTGCATTCAGAAATTGAGAATTCTGTCAGGACATGAATGAAAATAATAGTATTAATTAATGAGGTAATTGTAGTCAGTGTCTACATGTAACTTTGTGGATTTTTTAAATAAATGTTTTATTGATTATGCTATTTCAGTTGTCCCAGGTTTTCCCCTTTACCCTCCTCCACCCAGAATCCCCATTCTCTCTAACATTGCACCCCCTCCTTAGTTCCTGTCTGTGGGTCATGCGTGTAAGTTCTCTGGCTACTCCATTTCCTATACTGTTCTTAACACCCCCTGTCTATTCTGTACTACCAATTGTACCTCTTAATTCCTGCACTTTCCCCCATTCTCCTCCTTTCCCCTCCCAGCTCGTAACCCTCCAAATGATCTCCATATCTATGATTCTGTTCCTGTTCTACTTGTTTGCTTAGTTTGTTTCTCAGATTCAGTTGTTGATAGTTGTGAATTTATTGCCATTTTAATGTTCATAGTTTTTATCTTTTTCTTATATAATTCCCTTTAACATTTCATGTAACAGTTGCTTAGTAGTGATGAACTTCTTTAGCTTTACCTTGTCTGGGAAGCACCCATTCTAAATGATAGCTTTGCTGGATAGAATAATCTTGGTTGTAGGTCCTTGCTTTTCATCACTTTGAATACTTCTTGCCAGTCCCTTGTAGCCTGCAAAGTTTCTTTTGAGAAATCAGCTGACAGTCTTATGGGACCTCCTTTGTTAGGTAACCATCTGCTTTTCTCTTGCTGCTTTTAAGGTTCTTTCTTTATGTTTAACCTTTGGCAGTTGAATTATGATGTGTATTGGTGTGTTCCTCTTTGGGTCCAACTTGTGTGGAACTCTCTGTGCTTCTTGGACTTGTATGTCTATTTCCTTCACCAAATTCAGAAGGTTTTCTTTCGTTATTTTTTTCAAATAACTTTTTGATTTCTTGTTTTCTCTCTTCTTCTAATACCCCGATAATTCAGATTTTGGTATGTCTGAAGATGTTTGAAGATGGACTAGAAGTCCAATGAGGACTTAGACTTCTAGTCCTCATTGTTTTTAAATTCTTTTTTTGTTTTTGCTGTTGATTGAAATTTCTTTGTTTATGTTACAAATCGTTGATTTGATTCACAGCTTCATATCCCCTCCACTGTTGGTTCCTTGTACATTTTTATTTATTTCACTTAATGTAACCTTTATTTCTGCCTGGGTCTTTCTTATGCTGTTGGAGTAGCCAATGAGTTTCTTGAGCATCCTGATAACCAGTGTTTTGAACTCTGCATCTGATAGATTGCTTATTTCTGTCTTGTTTGGTTGTTTTTCTAAAGTTTTGTTCTGTTCTTTCATTTGG
The DNA here is from genome assembly GCF_004126475.2 of Phyllostomus discolor. Taxonomy (NCBI): domain Eukaryota; kingdom Metazoa; phylum Chordata; class Mammalia; order Chiroptera; family Phyllostomidae; genus Phyllostomus; species Phyllostomus discolor. Next base: position 50,302,644 of record NC_040905.2, read on the forward strand.
GCCGTATTTCTTTGTTCTCAGTTTGGCAGCCTCTCTGTGTTTGTTTCTGTATATTAGGGAGAGCTGCTGCCTCTATATCTTAGTAGAGTGGCCTATTGTAGAAAAGCATACCTGTAAGTTGTATAGGGTGGGGCCCTAGGTAAGGCCAACATGAGTTGCCAGTGCAGGGCAACCCATGTCACCACTCTGTGGCTCTGTGTGGGTGAGGGCTCAGAGAGGGGACAATGCTGCTGCCTGCCTATGTTTGCCTGGGAGGAAGCTGTCTCCTGGCCCTCACCTTGTTGCCAATCACTTCGATTTCTCCCCATATGCCACTGGTACCCTTCCAGCTATTTCCCTGGTGCCAAATCTCAGGGGGTGGTTCGTGTGAGTCTTAAGTCTGTTGTGGGTGGGCCCTTTAAGAAGTGACTCCTGAGAATCCTGCAGTTTCTTCTGCTGCCTCAATTCCCACTTGTTTTTGTAGCCAGAGGTTATGGGGTCTTATTTTCCTGGTACTGGAACCCTGGGCTGGGTGGTCTGGTCTGGAGCTGGAATCCCTTGCTCCTGAGGTACCCCTCCTAATATTAATTCACCACATGGGGATGTGGGACTGCCTGTTTCACATTTCTGTGCCTCTCCACTTCTCTCTGCATCTCTGCCCCTCCTATCCCATCCCAACTGGATGAATGTGGCTTCTTTAATTCCTTGGTTGTCAGACTTCCATACAGCTTGATTTTCTGATGATTCTGGGTGTTTCTTGTTTTGTCATCTAGTTGTAATTTTTGCTGTAGTTGTATGAGGAGGCAAGGTGTGATTACATATGCTTCCATCTTAGACCGGAAGTCTAGTCCCAGTGGATTTGTTTTTGACAAATATTTCATTCTAAACTTGACTTCTGTCTGTGCCCTAGAATACTTATGTGAATGCATTCCGCCCTTTACCCTTGATATCCAGCCTGTATGTAGTCAGTATATAAACTAATCTTAATATAAACCTGAGATGTACTTTGGAAGGAAGATATTCCTAGGAAGATGTTGCATTCATAAATAATAAATTATAGCCTTTTGTTGCTTAAATATAGGACTATTATCAAACAGTATAAGCTTCTTATCTTCCTTCTGCCTGACTCCTGCTCTGCCTGGAAGGATATTGTGATTTTCCCGGAGGTGGGGGCAAGACATTATTGCTTTGGTCAGTAACAATGACCATGAATGAGTAGACAGCTGGTGGGCCAAATAGAAAATCTGGCCTGGCCACCATATTAGAATAATATTTTTTGTTATGGAAATCATGACCAAATTTAAATATTGATACTTGCTATTAAACAATTGCCAACTTCTATACTCAAGTACAATGTGCAACCAACTTCTCTTTTCTTTCTCCTTCCCCTCGTGGTCCAGCCTTGCACTCGCACTGTGCCATGGGAAGTGGTGGTTGACCAGCACCCAAGTGTTTGGGTACAAATGACCTGTAGCTTTCTCTGTTGACAGTGTCTTCTGGATCATTTCTGCAGTGCCAAAATAAAGCACATGATGTACTCAGTGACATCCTATTTCTAATTATTTGTTACAAAGTAGATTAATATAAAATTCAGCCAGAGAGAAAAGTAATCAATCATCTGTGAGAGTTTAAAGATAAACTTAGCCATAGTTCTTTGCCCAGTCCAAAGACAATGTTAACTCCTCTTTTGTTGGCTTGCTGTGATTTTTCTTTTTCCCTAAAGAAACTAGAATAAATTTCACTACAAAAGGTATATTGCAAGGTGTTGCTGCCATATAGCCTAAAAAGCAAGAGCAATAAAATTCCCAGATAATTTATAAATATTTTAACCCTTCCAACTACTGTGTGACATTCTGAAGTATAGAAAGTTGTCTTCCAAAGACAGAGAATTGTAAGAAGAGGTTGCATCAGGATGGAGTCGGATAATTTGTCAGGACCCTATATTCAGAAGTTCTTACCTTATCAATTCCACTGGCTAGATCAAGGAATCCAAACCAAGTCTTGTGCATCACTGTGGGTTTGTTATAACAGCTAATATTTACTGAATACTTACTGTGCACAGAAACAAGTCTGGGCAGTACTTAATAACCCAGTTATTGTTCCTCTATTGCCCTGTGTACATGAACTCACTTAAGCCACATAACAACCTTGTGAGGTAGGTGCTGTCCTAGTCCCCGTGGTAGAGCTGGGGAAGATGAGGCCAAGCCAGAGCAAGAAACTGACTAAAAAAAACAGGGCCACACAGGCAGACAGTGGTGGAGCAGTAATGGGAGCTCAGATACTCTGGCTTCAGACCCTGAACACGTAACTGGGTCGCTTTTTACAGAAAAAAGCAGGTCTGTCCTATGTTGGCATTTCACTCGTTCATTAGCTAGCTTTATTTTATTCAGTCAATTTTACTTTTTATCCTGTGAGTATACACAGCCCCTGCTGGGTCAGAAAAGGGCGGAAGCTGGGTTCTCCCCTCCTATAGAGGCAACAGTGCTGGTGGATGACCTCCGTCCCTTGATTACAGCGGCGGTCCTGAAAAACCCCTTCCCAGTCGGCCGACGCCGACACAGCGTGCTACCCATGGGGCCCTGCCGGGGGTTCTGATGTCACAGACTTCTCATAGCCTGCAGGTAGATGTGTTGTTTCCCAACAATTTCGTATATAAAATAAATAGTATTTTACTTTCTCTCCAGGAAAAGGCTAAAGTGTTTTACAAAATTATGGACGATACATGATGCAAAAGACCTGCAGAACTGGACAGACGAATTTGAAATGGAAGAAATTACAGACTTCTCTTCCTGATTAAAATGAAGAATATGTTTTGAACAAAAACGAGAGAATGAAAAACACCAACTGTGCAAAATAGCTCTCCAGTAGCAGCTGTCTTTGTGTGAGCATAAAACACGGCCCCGGGGTTTTCTGTTAGAAACTGAGCTTTTGTGCGGAAAGTCCGGTTCGTCCTGACTTAAAATATATCAACACTGGAGTATGAAGACTTGTGCTATGTAATTAGAAAACTTCAGGGATGCTAAGCTCCACACAAAATCAAAACCTCAGAAAGCCTAAAGTGGTAGAATACAGTTTTTGAGTCTTTAGAGAGTGATATAAAATTCTAATTTATATTTGCATTTGTTTCAGTTTAGATAATTTGTCACTGGGTGAAATGTCTGACAAGAATTCCCTTTTCACTTGAACTAAAATAATTTTATAACACTACCACTTTATTTACTCTGAGCATAAGAATTTTTGATAAGAACTGGAGTTATCAAGCTTTTAGAAACTAGGGCACAGAAGGAATAAGATCATATGAAATTTGAAAAGTTGAATATTGTCAGTTTTAAGCAATTTAAAGACTATTAGATGAAATTATTTGTCATTCAAGTAATAAACATTTAATGAATACTTGTTAGAGATTATATATTTTTTGTTGAATTTTGGGGTTTCCAGCTTTCTGGCAGTTGTTACTTTTAAGGTTTAATTACGGAACCAAGATTGCTGCTCCTTCAAAATATGTGAAACTGAGCTTACTCGTCAGTTTTGGACCTTCCTACTAACTAGTGTGCAAATGTATGGTCTCTGGTATTGAACATGCAGCTTAGTGGATTGATGATAGCACTCCCACCCTGCATGGTTGGTGTGGCACCTGCTCAGCTGTGTCCCTGAGGTTTTTACAGTGCTTGCCAGTCTGGCTTCTCCCCTCCCCGTACTTTTTGTTTCCAGGTATATGATCTAGCAGGAAAGTTCCCCATCCTATTCCCCGCGGTTTTTCCCAGCAGATTTATTACTGCTGCTCATTTAAATGCCTCCCACACGTTGGAAGCGTGTATCTCTCATTTCTTCTTTAGATTATTTCCTTAGCGACCCTAACAGCGACCCCTCCATGTGGGAGTCACTACAGACTCCCCGAGTGGATGGGGAGTAATTGGTTGTTACACTTTCGAGTCACTCACACTTGAGCCTCTGTTTCTCCCCCTTTTTGGAGTTTGAGTGTGATGCAGTTTGAATGATTCTACCATCCCTCCACAAATAGGAACTTACAGTGAAATTCTCAAAAATGTTTTAAAATAGAATTAGTTAGAATTGACTTTTTAAATTTTAAAAAAGGACAATACTTGTTAAACAATGTTTCAATACTTTATATGACTGTAAATGTTTTATATTCTTTCTAACAAGATTTCTAAGGTCACCTTCCTGGCAGGCCAGTAAGAAAAGGAGGTGAATCCAGGAGTGTCACTCCCATGCCTGCAGGGGCCACAGGGAGTAGCAGTCACTGCTGATGTCCCAGTGGACATTCTGGGACACGTCTGGCTTGTGCAGGCCAGCGTCAACATTCACACAGGTGAGGGTGCCAGGAGCATGGTCTCCAGGCAGTGTCAGTGCACGGTGTCTGGCAAGTGACAATGTAGAACCTTGTAGGTTAGACTGTCCAATGTGAAGCAGGTATCAGCCAGCCAGGCAGTTTTCAGGAGGTCAGGCCTACTCCAAGATTGGGAGAAGACCAGCTCGGTGACTGTGGTCCTGCGTGAGGCTCGTTTCCAGCCACCTCCAGAGTGGTGGAAGGGAACTTTGCGGCAGAGTCCCAGTCATGGTGACAGCACAGGTGCCACAGAGACTGCAGGAAAGACACCAGATTTAGGGCTACAGTTCTGAAGTTAAATACAGCATTTTCAAGATACCGGTTTTGTTTCCTTTGGAGATAAACCCAGAGTGGGCTTGCTGGATCATATGGTGATTCTGTTTTTAATTTTCTGAGGAACCTTCACACTGTTTTTCATACAGGAGGTATCAATTTACATTCCCACCAACCCTTTTCTCCACACCTTTGCCATGTTGTTGTCACTTGTGTTTTAGATAATAGCTGTCCTAACAGGTGTGAGGTGACATCTCACGGCAGTTTTGATTTGTGTTCTTGGATGATTATACTCAATTTTAGAACATTAACAGTCACTCTCCACTCCTCCCCCACATCTCCAGTTCTAGACAGCCACTGATCTGCTTTCTGTCTGTGTAGGTTTGTCTGTACTGGGCATTTTCTGTGAATGGAATCACACAATGTCTGTGTATCATTTAGCATATTCTTTCCAAGACTCATCATGTTGCAGCATGTAACAGCCCTTCATCTTTTTTTATTACTGAAAATGATTCCATTTTATGTATATGCCACATTTTTATCCATTCATCAGCGTATGCACATTTGGGTGGTTTGTATTTTTGGCCGTTATGAATAATTCTGCTGTGAACATTGATGTGTACAGGTTTTTATGTGGCGAGGCACAGGATTCTTTTTTTAAAGCCTCCCCAAGCAATTCTAACGTGCAGTCGGGTTTGTGAACCACTGGTCTCCATGATTACAAATGCCAGCACTTCTCATTGGATTGACAGTCGTTTGATCTGTCCTCGGATTTATCTACCACCTACAACAAAGCACTGGTACCAGAGACCCCTTAATAAATACTTGTTAAAAGAGAAAAGAAAAACCAAACCCTTTAAGATTAGAAACCCAATGAAAGGACTCATCTTTTCATAATCAAGAGACCATTTTACTAAGGATTAGAAGTCCATATAGAAGTATACCATATCTTAAAACAATAAAAAAATAAAAGTTTCTTCTGACCATTTGTCTGTGTTTGAGCCTGTGGTCATGGTTGTTCCTGGTCACGTGGCTGGTGAAACAGTGCCCACTGCGTGAACTCCAGAGGGAAGGTTCGATTGAATCCACTGTGGGCTACAAATGAATGTTGACCTTTACCAAGTTCCAAGATCAATATTAATTACTGCTGTGCTATGTAATTATAAAAGTGCTATTGAATGTTCCACACCAAGGATATAGGTGGAGAGAGAAATGAACTTGAATTAATACCATCTGTGGTTTCTCACATTATAATTATGGTCAATTCCTCTTTGGAACACTGTAGTTAGTGTATAGTCATTCCTCCTTATCCACGGTTTCTCTTTCTACAGCTTCAGTTACCTGCAGTTACCTGTGGTCTAAAAACATTAAATGCAATATTCCAGAAATAAACAATAAGTTTTAAGTTGTGTGCCTTTCTGAGTAGCGAGATGAAATTCTTGCTTTCTTGCTCCGTCCCACCTGGGCTTTGAACACACCACCAGTGTGTTCACTCTGCGTGTGCTGCCTGTCCTGCAGCCCCTTCGCAGCTGTCTCAGTAGGCCGTGGCCACACTGCTGTGCTTGTGCTCAAGTAACCCTTACTTTGCGTAATAAGGGCCCAAAGTGCAAGAGTGATGATGCTGGAAATTTGATATCTCAAAAAAGAAAAGCTATAAAGTGCTTCCTTTTGGTGAAAAGGTATGTATGGGAAAAACATATGTCTATATGTATAGGGTTCGGTGCTCTCTGCAGTTTCAGGCATCCACTGGGGGTCTTGGAACACACCCTGTTAAAGGAAAGGTTAGTGCTGTTGCACGTGGGTCACCGGCCAGCAGTGACCACGGAATGCTGTGGATGGCTCGTGCGAAAAACACGCGAGAAACAAACACACATGCACAGAGACAAGACTAGTTTCTGTGGGGAAGTAGGGACAGAATGGCCACCCCCCCTAGTGGGGAGGGCCCTGATTTACTGTCCATACATGCTTTTATTGGGCTCATTTTGCATAATAATTCAGGTAAAGTACAGTACTTATCAGTGGGAAGTAAGGAACTATAGAAAACAAGGAAGTCTGCTGGTCTATTGAGTTGGGGTCAAAGAGCTGTAAGACTTTGAGGAACAAACTTCCTCCTTGGACCCCTCTTACTCAATTGAGAGCATTCTAAACAAAGCAGGTTTCACAGTAATTTACATGTTCTTTCTTAGGCCTGATCACCCAAGGAATCTGCCCTTTCAGCACAGAGCTGCACCACCCTGTCATTGTTTCAGGCTTAGGTGGGAACTAAGGCAATAAGCAGATTTTCTCCCAGACGATGAGAACTCAGGCTATGTCAAAGCCGAGAAGTGAGGGTCCATTACCCCCTTCTGCTGCAGCCCCCAAAGTCCTTCTTTTGGGGGGCCTCCCAAAGTGATCTTGCCTGCCTTAGGTCGTTCCCCCCGTGGGGAATCTTACCCGTCTTTGGCTAACCGACCAAGGTTTTTGGGGTTCAGCAGCAGAAGCAGCATTCCTGCCAGGAAAATAAGCTTTTGTCTCCTTGCTGGCTTATGGTTCCAAGGGCGTTCCCTTAGCCTTAGCCTAGGCGGGGGTTTCAGCTTCTGATACCAGTCAGGGCGGTTCCCAACATAATGCTGTCTGTGATTATTGTTAGGTTTATTACTACCCAGAGAAGCAGACCATCAGGGGATGCCCATTCTGGTTTGCCTGGGATGGTCCTGGTCTATACCTGTTTTCCTGGTGTATTTATTAAAAGCCTGTTTCACTCCAGAGTATCCTGTTCTGAGTAATAAATGACCAGTTAAGGTACTCTGTTCATGGGCACACTCACTAACTTGATAGAATTTGAATGTCATCTTAGAAAATATATTTTTTTCTTAACCTATTATGTGAACTGATTTTTATCCCCAAACCTGCCCATTGTTTTTGCTGGTTCATAAAGAATGCTTTATATTGTGGCATTTAAAAATCACAACCCTCTACTGCTGGGCATGGTAGAGCTCTACTGTGTAGTCTGCTTTTTAAGGCTTAACCCCTGAAGGTACCCTGTCATCTGCCTTGTTTCCATGAAATCACAGTGAAGAATGTGCACCTGTGTGACTTCATGAGACACGTTGCACGGCTGCCTTCCTGCAGAAATGATTATTACACCTGGGAGGAAGAATCCACTCCTCACCTCCTCCCTCCATTGTCTCTGACCATATCCTCTTTTTTTTGACATCAGTACAGACTCATTTCTACATCAGAAATACTGTGTGCCATTTTAACCTGCCTATCAGCTTGAAGCTCCTATTTTTAAAAACCCCTCTTCCATGAGTTCCCTCCATGGATGTAGGGATGCCCCTCCTTCTACCGGAATCACGTAAGGAGGTTCTGCACATGTGTTTCTGGGCCCCGCTCTAGCTCTACGGAATCGGACTCTGAGGTGGGGACCCGACAGGAATACCAGCCAGTGTTAATTTCTGTCTTCATTACTTCTCTCCCATTTTCTTTCCCCTTTCCCTTTCTCATTGCTCCCTACATTGTTGGTAGTCTAGTCTTCAAGGAAATTTGCTAAAATTCTTATCCCTTGTATTATAACACCTCTCCAAGATTCTGTCTGATTCAGTAGGTCTGGTGTGGGGCCCAGGAAATTTTATTATTTTTTTAAGTTTATATATATATATATATATATATTTTTTTTTTAAAGATTTTATTTATTCATTTCTAGAGAGGGAAGGGAAGGAGAAAGAGAGAGAGAGAGAAACATCAATGTGCAGTTGCTGGGAGCTGTGGCCTGCAACCCAGGCATGTGCCCTGACTGGGAATCGAACCTGTGACCCTTTGGTTCGCAGCCCGCGCTCAATCCACTGAGCTACGCCAGCCAGGCTATATTTTTTAAAGAGTAGTTTAGGTTCAAAGCAAAATTGAGCAGAAATTGAAGAGAGTGACCATATACCCCTGCCCACACAAGTACAGCCTTCCCTGTTACCAGTGTCCCCTGCTGGAGTAGCACATTTCTTACAGTTGACACCCTGTATTGCCACATCATTATCACTCAAAGCCCGCAGTATATGCATTAGGCTTATGCATTCTTCTTGGTTTTGTACATGCCAGGGGTTTGGACAAATGTATAATGGCATGTGTCCATAGTATCATACCGAGTAGTTTCACTGCCCTAAAAATCAGCTCTTCCTCTTTGCTAACCTCTGACGACCAGTGATCTTTTAATTGTCTTCATAGTTTTGCTCTTTCCAGAGTGTCATATAGCTGGGATCATACAGTATGTATCTTTTTCAGATTGGCTTCTCTTACTTAGCAATATGGATTTAACTGTCCTCCATGTCTTTTCATGGTGTAGTAGCTCATTTATTTTTATCTCCGAGTACCATTCCATTCCCCAGATGAATAAAGCTACTGTACATGTGAGGGTTTTTGTGTAGACATAGTTTTCAATTCATTTGAGTAAATACTAAGGACTGTGTTTGCTGACTTATATGGTAAGTATAAATTTAGTTTTTAGGAAACTGCCAAAGTGTCCTCCAAAGTAGCTGTGCCATTTTGCATTTACAGTAGCAATGGATGAGTGTTTCTGTTGCTCCACATTCTCGTCAGCATTTAGTATGCTCAGTATTTTGGATTTTGGCCATTCTAACAGGTGTGTAATAGTATCTCATTTTAATTTCAAATATCCTAATGACATGATGCTGAGCATCTTCCATATGCTTTTTTGGATATATGTATGTCTTTGGTAAGATGTCTGTTTGGGCTGCCTGCCCTTATTTTTTAAATTGAGCTCTTCATTTTCTTATTGTTGAATTTTAAGAGTTCTGTTCACATGTTGGATAACAGACATTTATCAGATACGTCCTTTGCAAACATTTTCTCCCAGTCTGTGGCTTGTCTTCTCATTCTCTTGACAGTGACTTTTGCAGAAAAGTTATTAATTTTAACAAAGGCCAGTTATCAATTATTTCAATTATTTCTTACCAATTATTTCTTTCATGGATTTTGCCTTTGCTGTTGTATCTAAAAAGACATTATCTTACCCAAGGTTACCTAGATTTTCTCTGTTAGCATTTAGGAGATTTATAGTTTTGCATTTTACATTTAGATCTATGATCCACTCTGAGTTAACATTTATGAAGGGTGTAAGGTCTATATCTAGATTCATTTTTTGAATACACTTTTATTTTTAGAGTGGTTTCTGGTTCACAGCAAAAATGAACAGAAAGTACAGAGAGAAAACTTTCTTTTTAAAAAGAATATCATAAGTGATCTTGATACAGATAAAGAATCGAGTTTTGAGAAGCATGACCCTAATGCCTTAGTATTCATCAGAAGAGGCAGTTCTGCGAAATAACAGTGGGCCTGTAATTTCTCCAAACTTGTTGGATTCCTTTTTAAAAGGAAATCAGGCATGTGTGGTGCCTCAGACTGTCCATAGGTCCGTCCTATCATGAGAAAAAGAAGAAACCCACAAAGATATGTAAAAAAAGAAAAACAGTAAGATGCCAGAAGATCCAATGTATCAGTTAATGTATAGAGTAAACTCACCTGTTAACCAAAAAAAGGACTATAGAAACAACAACTATATGTTGTTTTCAAGGGACATACCTAAAGCACTAGGACTCACTAAATAAAAAGAGTGGCACAGGTATACCAGCAAATGCAAACTAAATTGATATGTATGAACCGACAACTGCTATATTTGCAATTAAAAATTAACTAGGTGGATACCATTACAGAATGGACATGACAGAGAAAAGAATGAACTTTAATAAGATCGATATATATTGTATAACAGAGAAAGTGACTGACAAAAATTATCAGAAGTATAATGTACATATCTTTGTAGCCCCAGAAAGAGGAGAGATCGGTGTAGCTAACTATTCAAAGAAATAAGGGGTGAATTTGCAAAAGACATGACTAGAAGGATTCAAGAAGCTCAGGAGATCCCAAATAAGATAAACTAAAAGAAGCAAACAAAAAAACTGTCCAAATGCATCATAACCAAACTGCTGAAAATTAAAACTTTTTGAAAGACAGAAATATGTTACATTATGTGTAGAAGCAAAATGATTCAAGTGATTATGAATTTCTTATCAGAAATCATAGAGGTCAGAAAGCAATGGGACAAAATTTTCTAATGCTGAAAGAAAGGAACATTAACCTGAAATGTTATTTCCTGTTAAAATATCCTTTGGGAATGAAGACAAAGTAAAAGCATTCTCAGATGACGGGAAATAAGAGAATTTGTTGCCAATAATCCTGCTTTTTAAAAAACATGCTAAAACAGCTTCTTCAGGTAGAAGGGAAATGATATCAGAGGGAAACTTGAAACTTCTGGAATAAAGAAAGGGCAAATAAAATAACAAATAATGGTAAAATACTACTTTTTACTTCTCCAAGTTCTTTAGAATATATGTAGTGGTTGCAAGCAAACAACATGGCAATATGAATGGCAGGATTTTTAGTGTATATGGATGCGATACATGTGATAGCTACAACATAGAGGGTGAAAAGTCAAGGAACCTATACAGTTGAAAGCTTCCTGAATTTTATTTGGAGTAATAAAATATTAGTAAACAGACTACAAAAGTTAAGTGTGTAGCCCTGACTGGTGTGGCTCAGTAGATTGAGCATCAGCCTGCAAACTGAAGGGTTGCCATTTGATTCCTGGTCAGGGCACATGCCTGGGTGGTGGGCCAGCTCCCTGATTGGGGGCATGCATGAGGTGACCAATCAATGTTTCTCTCACACATCGATGTTTCCCTCTATTTCTCCTTCCCTTTCCTTCTCTCTAAAAGTAAATAATTTTTTAAAAAATTAAGTGTGTATATCTTAATCCTTAGAATAATCATAGAAATATTATACAAAGTGTGTGTACTTTTAAAAGCCAAGAGATAGGGTTAAAATAAAAAACTAGGAGATATTTAAATAATTGAAAAGAAACCAGAAAAGAAGACACAGAGGAAAGAAGAAAAGGAGGGGACAGACTCAAAACAATAAAATGATGGATCCAGCCATGTAATATGAAAAATAGAGACATTTACTGAAGAAGATACAAGAAACATTGTACACAGGACAATGATGCCTCAGTCCCGCCCTCACACAGTTTTCCCAATCATCAGCAGCTGCCCTGTTGTATTTTCCTGAATCTCATTGATGGTCTGAAATCTCTTCCCTTTAAAAGGTGATTTTAGTTTTGGGCAAAGCCAGAAGTCCCAGGGAATGAAATCTGGGCTATAGTGGGGCCAAGTCACTGGGGTGATTTGATGTTTCACCAAAAGACTCTGCACGGGAAGTGATGTGTGCGTGGGTACATTGTCGTGATGAAGCTGCCGATCACCAGTTGCCCATAGTGTGGCCTTCTGAATCATCCCAATAGGTTCTGTGGAGGAATGTACAAGCTTAATGCCAAATTTGATGCATATTTGTTGCTCTATTTGCTCAGTTTTGAGTGTAATAGCTGCAAGGTACACATGCTCACTCAATGGTGTCTACCACACCCACTGATTAGTACAGTGAAGTCATCATTGTTCATGCATGCTCATTCCAGTCCACTCTCTTTGGCTGTCAGATTATATTGATGTTGCACAAACTATTCTCATTATATTAACAATGGTTGGACTTTTTCTGGACCTTGTATACATTAAATGTAAATGGTCTAAAAATAGCAATTAAAAGAGTTTGTCACTTTGATTAAAGACACAAGACCCAATTATATGCTGTCTATAAGAAGTCCACTTTAAACAATACAAATAAAGATAGAAAAAGATATATTGTGCAAAGGCTGCATTAATCAGACAAAGTAGAACAGAACAAGGACAACTAACATGTACTAAGAAGTGTTACATATAATAATATGGTCAAGTCACAGAAGACAAAACAATCCTGAATATGTATGTGGCTAAGACAACTTTATAATACATAAGGCAGGAACTGATGGAACTGAAGGGAATAAAATACATAAATTCACAGTTATACATGGGAACTTCAACATTCCTCTCAGTAAGCAATTGAACAAGTAGGCTGAAAACCAGCAAGAATGTAGAAGTCCTGAATGATACTGTCAACCTACTGCTCCAAATTTATAGAACATTTTACTCCGAAGTAGCAGGATGCACATTCTGTTCAAGTGAACATGTAATATTGACCATGACAGACCATACCCTTGGTCAAAAAACAAACCTTAACAAGTTTAAAATAATTGGAATAATACAAAATACATTCTTTTGCTAAAATGGAATTGTGCTAGAAAATCAATAACAAAGATATCTGGGAGTCCCCACAAATGCAGAAGTTAATAGACTTAAGTGAAGAAAATTCTGAGATATGCTACAACATTGGTGATTCTTGAAGACATTTTGCTAAGGGAAATAAACCACTTAGAAGAAGACAGATGCTGTATGATTCACTTATAAAAAGTACCTACAGTAGTCAAATTCATAATAGAATGGTGGTTTGGGGACTGAAGTGATGTCGAGTTACAGTTTACTAGGTACAGAGCTTCTGTTTGGGGTGATGAGAAAGTTCTAGAGATGTGTAGTGGTGATGGTTGTGTAACAATACGAATGTACTGATACTACCAAACTATACATTTACAGAGCTTAAAATGGTAAATTTTATGTATATTTCACACAAAAAATTAATAGATTGCATAATGTTGCTTTACATACATCTTGATTTAGAAATGCTAGGGAAAATGTCTTATGTACGCCCTATTTAAGTTCACCTTAAGTTCTTTAAAGAACAAAGAACTTAATCTATTACTCATCAATAAAGTCATTAAGATATCTGTATAATATGTTGCCATAGAACTTGGTTAATCAGCAAATAAGTTAAAATAAGCTCTAAGTGCAAAAAGCTTGATTTAAATGCTTCTGCCAAGCCCTAGGCAACAAGAAAAGCAATGTTTCCTCCCATAATTAATTACAGGAAAATCTCACAGATAGTTACATATAACTACTACAGTTCTCCTCCTGAAGATGCAGGATGTAAAGGAAAGAATGCTCTGGGAGAAAGTTGCTTTGCAAGGACTCTACCAGGTTGTGTCCTGGGGGGACTAGAATAAGGCGTTAGAAGGTGTGAGATTTGTTCCCAGTGTAAACAAGCTTCTCAATAATAAAATATTATGCTTTTTCCAATAGGCCATATCTGAACTGTGAAACATTAGGCTGCTGTGGTTGTGTAGAATTATCCTTTGAGCCATCCAATTCTGGATAAAAAGAAGGACCCAAGGCATTAGTAGGACAGTTAAAAATCCCTTCTGCATTCAGAAAGACTTAAAGCTGAGGAGGGAAAAGGGGAGACTGAGCTCAGGAAATGCAAATTTTTATGGCTGTTTTATGTTGTTTTTAATATGGTTGTATTATTTGTTCTATTGGAAAAAATTTAAGAAGGAAACAAATGCCATTATTCATTTACTTGGTCCTTTGGGTGGCTTATCATAGGATAAACGGTAAGGTCCGGCTGCTCTATTTTTAATGGCAGTAGAAAAAAACTCAAGCAAGGCTGCAGTTCTACAAAAGTTTAATGCTGAACTACAACTCTATGTGACCACGTTCAAGTGAATAATGCCTAAATGACACAGTCCATCTTTTTGGTAGATTGCATGATAATTCAAAATATTTGTTGCCCTCCTAGAGTTCACCTTCCTGCAGGAGATGCGTTTCCCTAGCTGTTGAACTCAGGTGCAGCCCAGTGATTGGCTTTGGGCAATAAATTGTGAGCAGAAGTGACATGCATCACTTTGGAACAGAGACACGAAGAACCAGCATTTGTTTTGCCATGTGTTTTATTCCTTTGATATAAGACCAGCAACATCCCTCAGCTGCTCTATGAACCTGGGTCTCTGAGTAGAGCAGAATTGCAAAGAACCCAAGATAAGCATGTTACATGAGCAGGGTAAACTGCTGTTTGCTTGGGGCTCTTTGTTTCTGCAACATTACTTAGCTTATCCTCACTGCTGCATGTTTCCATCCACATAACAACAACATCATAAACGTTTATGTAGTTTGTATAACATTTTGCTTAGACTTTTTTTTACCTGTTTAGCCTTTCCCAAAGGCCATATCTACACAACTTCCTGTCACTTCTTCATAACAGAATTTCAGCTTCATTCTAGTTGCAGTGTGCTCAACTCCAAGTGTCCAACTAATAGTCTGATTTGTCTAAGCCAGTGGTGTTCAGCTGGCGTGCTGTGGCACACTGGTGTCCCACAAGAATTTTTAAAATGTCCAGTGCCTGACTTTAGTCAGGGGCACTGACCTTTTTTCCCTTAGATTTTCAAATAAAAAAATTGCAATGGCCAAATACAACAATAGCTGCCCAGTCTGAATGAATCAAAATTATACCTAGTTTTTTTAAAGATTTTTTTTTTATTTTTCAGAGAGGGGGAGGGAGAGGGAAAGAGAGAGAAACATCAGTGTGTGGTTGTCTCTTGTGTGCCCCCCACTTGGGTCCTGGGTGGCAACCTGGGCATGTGCCCTGACTGGGAATTGAACCAGCGACCCTTTGATTCACAGGCCAGTGCTCAATCACTGAGCCACACCAGCTAGGGCTATACCTAGTTTTTGTTTTTGTTTTTGTTTTTAAATCAGATCAGTACAAAATATATTTTTGGTGTTGCAGAATTTTAGTTACTAGTTTATGTGTGCCATGAGATGAAAAAGGTTGAAAATTGTTCATCTGAACCAATCATAGCAACTCAGCTCCTTGAGAGGAGCTGGTCTAAGGGTGAGTGTACAACTCAGTTTGGAGCCATGAGGCTTAAGGGGAGCCTGCTGGAGAATTCACAGGAAAGTTTTCCTTTCTGATCGGAGCAGCATGCAAGGAGAAAGTTGTTTTTGTCCACTTTCTTCCACTTTCAGCTTTGAAAACTAAAACAACAATGTGAAGCTTGAAGCTGTCACTGTGAGGGTTCACACCAATGTGCTGAGAGCAGTGAAGTTGGAGGCAGAAAGAGCTGGGGTGTTTGACGACATTACTGAACCACCAAACAAGCCTGGGGCCTGCCCATCTGTACTTGCAAGTCTGGTTTTGCCTACTGCTTGCTGCCCACAGCATGCTGATACAACGTGTGGACAACGCATTGTTCGCTTGGCCTCTTTCACAAGGGTTTCATCTTTATGACTGCCCTAGGCCTTGGATTTTTCAAAAACTACAATAGCAGTCAAAAGAATTTGGAAGTTTTCCTTAATTTGGCCACCCTAGTGCCGCTCTAACCTTAATGAAGTCCTCTTTGGTGTAGGACATACGGAGAGCAGCTCTCACTCCCTGTGGCCATTTGGAATGGGGTCCTGTATCTCTAGGTAGCCCTAGAAACTTCCTGGGCCCAGTTTTTTCCCCCAATGGGGAATAGTTTTCTTGACTGCCAAACCCCAACATGAGATTTTCCAGTAAAGGATAGTCAAGCCAGAGGAGCCACCAACACCACTGTCTTGAGTGCTCTCATATCCTAACACTGCCTGAAACATCGCTGGAGGCAAAAATGACAAAACTGAAGCTCGGCTACTTCAGGCACATCATGAGAAGGCAGAGTTCTTTGGAAAACACAGTAATGTGGGGGAGAACAGAAGGCAACAGGAAAAGAGAAGGGGCCAATGTGACATAGATGGACTCCATGTAAGAAGCCACAGGCATGAGTCTATAGGAGCTGATCAGGGCTGTTGAGGACAGGACATTGAGGCATCACTCATCCACAAAAAAAAAAAAAAAAAAAGCAGGGTCGCCAGGAGTCGGAGCCGGCTCAGCAGCGCGCAACACACAGCTGCAACTTAATGAGTGCACGGGACTTTGGAGCTTAAGCCTCAAGGATATTCTGGGTGTCACTCCTCTGAAGCAAGGAGGAGTGACCTTGCACATCCACCTATTCCTCCACTCCCAGTCACTGTCATGAGTGGCAGCAACCTCCACAGGGTTGATGGTGGATTTAGGCAAGAAGGCATCTAAATGCTCAGTGTAAGTTTGCTCTTTTCATAGTTTCTTTGAGCAGCCTTCATTTTGGCATTCTGTTATCATCCATTATTTCCAGATGTTCCTTGTTTTTATTCCAGTTTTCTATTTCACAAACCTTGTTTTGCTATTTTTAATCTTTTTCTTCTGCCCGTGTTTGTAGATCCTAGAAAAGGTCTCAGAAATGTGATCATTCTGTAATTTTTCTAAGTATCTTTTATGTTGTTGTCATAGTGGAGTATGACTTCTAGACAGATAGGAATGTTACTTTAATCTCAGGCTTCTGGAAATGTAACAAATATCTCAAGTGTTTTAACACTAGTTTCTTTTATCTCCATTTTACATATATTTCATTTTTGCTAAAAAATGCTGTTTTGATACTTGGTCTCCCTTTTTTATTGTCTGTGCTACCATATACTTATTTTCACCTTCTGAATAAGAGAAATCTACAAAACTTGTACACTTATTTAAATCAATTCTGGTAGCTGTTTTGAAAAATTCCACTTAGAATAGTTAAGTTGCTGTTATACTAATATAGATTTTTCCTGAATGGTCCAACTTTTTATTTTTAATTTGTATTATCCAATTTTAAATTGCTTAGTATAAGTTGGGGAGTAATTGACTACATTTATAGTTTTTCTCCACTTTTTATATTCTCTTTTTCAGTTAGACTGCTTGTAGGTCAAACTTTATTGCTACTCAGCACCTGCCAGTTTTAGCTTTGTTTCTTAGATTTATTCTTTGAATAAGGAAAGTTTTACAAAAAATATGTTTTTGCACATTTTCCCATAAAATTTTCTTTGGATGTGCTAATACACTGAGCTCTTAAGAATTTTAATGGTTGTTTTACTTTGTTGATTTATTGTGATTTTTTTCTTTCTTTCTTTTTTGTTATTGGAGCGTTTCCATTCTTCCATCAGCTCACTGAAACCTTGAAACATCTGTGCTTGGGAGAAGGGTGGTCACATGGAAATGAAAAGCACATTTAACTGCTTTGTTGATGCAGATTGTGTGACAAAAACCATAGGCCCTTGGAGTTCCAGACAGCCAATGGTGCACATCCAGCATGGTTTCTAACAGTCTGTATATCACCTGAGTGAATGCATTTCCCCATGGAAACAAGGTTAAGAGGGGCATTTTGGTTTCTAGGTTAGTTCATAAAAGCCTTTTTCACCCAGGATATAACTAAAATTCTGTACATTACAATGAATGAGAGCAGACCGCTGTTATTCTGAACTAGCCAGAAAAGCAATATAATTGAATAAGAAAAGAAGTTTTTAAAAAAGAGATGTTGAAATCTGATTGTCAAGGAAAAACAAATTTAACTCGATAGAGATGTAGAGGAATACTCCTGTGATATTGCCAGCAAGGACAATGGAAGGATAAATGGCACTAGTTTTCTTTATTATATCTGTTTCCCTCTATAATAAAGAGTTTGACATAGTTTCAAAATATTCTTCAATATGCGTTATTTTTAGTGATTATGTCAAAGATCCTGTTGATTTAATAAAGTTTTAAGAAGTGAAAAACTCGATGGCTTTCTTCTTGCTTGGGGTAGTTGTCTCACGGCCACTTTTCATTTAATCGAGCAGTCACGACACGCGTCTCCTTTGGTTCTGTTGTCAGTTGAACAGGTGAGTATTGTTGGTCCACTAGGTGACAGGTGCTGCTCCAGGCTTGGAGGATACAGCAGCAGCCTGGCAAACGGGTGGCAACGGTCTGTGTGGGTGGCTTACAGAGAGAGTGAGGGACCTCTGTGGGAGGGGCTTTCCTGTGGAAATGGCAGGAAATAACTGAACATGTGAACAGGAGACTGGGACTTCCTGAGAAGGAATGGATCACCTGGGAAGAGGCAAGGACAAGAGGGAGAAGGTAACCCCAGAATGTTGGACTCACTGGAGAGAAGAAAAGGAAGTAGGGGGGAGAGAACTTGGATCAAACCTTGATCAGCCCACCCCAAAACAACTTTTGTGACCTAAGGGCAGAAGGGTGAGAAGGAGCAGGCAGCCAGTTTCAGCACTCATAAAGGGGAGGGGCCACTTTGCAGTGTGTGGATGTTACACACTGTAGGAAGTGAAGCGCAGGGAAAGAAGAGGTAGGCTGACCTGGCAGGGATTTTGCTCATATAATCCGTGGTTTCAAAGAGCAAATCATAAGGGATAATTTGGGATATGTCCAGAAGTTTCAATTCAGATCTATTTTTTCCCAGTAAAATGCTATTTTATATTTGTGATAACGTGTGATTACAAATTGTCAAATATATTTGGAGGGACAGAGTTGGAGAGAGCTAGCTAAGTAACTGGAACCCCAGGGACATTAAATAAAAAAAGAAGTGGCTCCCCATGCAGAGTGGGTTGGAACCAGCTTGCAAACTGACAACTTGCTCACCCCGTTTGCAGCTTCCTGTAATGGCATTTATTTTTACTGAAATACACTCATTTTCACTTTAAGGAGTTCCTGACATTTTAAAAAATGTATTAAAGTAATGCAGGTTCCCCTAGTTCCCGCACCCGCAGAAAGATGGCCCCACCACACGCAGTTCCCTCGAGGGGTCAGAGGAGCATGGGGGTTAAGGGCATAGACTCTGGAGTCAGGACATCTGGGTCCTGACTCAAAGGACACAGTCATTTTTCAGCTGTGTTGTGTGACTTAGGGCAAGTCACTCACCTTCTCTGGGCCCCAATTCTTCATATGTAAAATGGGTTAATAACAGCACCCAGATCATCGGGTTACTTTGGACATTGAATGGGTTCACGCATGTGAAGAAGCTCTTGGAAAAATGCTCAGCTTCAAGCAGGGTCAGTTTTTAAAAGCAAAATAAAACTTCAAAACATTCCCACACCAATTACTTACATTAATGGAAACAATAGCAAATGTCCCTGCATGCATGTTAATCTGCCTTCAGAAACATTCTAGTAAATGCTTGTAATCATGGACATGATGAGGAGCTGGCTCAGCTCCTGGGGCTCAGTCCACTGCAGCACCAGCGGTCAGAGGAGCTCCCATCTGTCATATCTGAGCCTGGTTCGCTTTGGGTCCTTGATTAGAACATGCTGCTGATCACAGTTCGCTATAGCAGCATTAGGAACTACATGCATAAGGGCTCTTTGTCTTCCTACTCAGAGATGGTGAAGATTTTTGTGTGTGTGGATGTAGCAGAATTTCTTTTAAGTTGGTCCATGGAGGAAAAATAAAAAACTACTCAGATCTCTCCCATTCTTTGGATCCTTTCCTTCTAGCAGAGTTTATCTGGAACACAAAACTGTCTGTCTAGTCAGATACGGCCCCACCCAAGCCAGCGATGTAACCAAGTTCATCCTTGGGGCATTTCTGCCTTGGGCATTAACCCCCAGTCAGAGCCCTGTTGCCATGCATGCCCTATGACCACCCTCATCCTCAGCTTTGTCTTCAGGAAAATCTGAATTGGCACTTATTTTAAACAGGCAAATGGTAGAGGCAAAACATACAACCCCCTACTTCTGAAGGGTATGGATGTCTCTTGCTCTTCAATGGAAGGGCTCCCCTACTTTCTCCCTCTGCATTTAGATAAAGTATGCCACCAATCCCAGATCCTTTCCCCGCTTTTTAATTGGGATTTGGTGGGGCAGGGGGAGGTCACCAGTAATGAAGTGGATACCAAATGAAATTTTTTCATCATAGTTGGCAAAGGAGGAAAAGGTAGAAAAAAACAAGAGCAACAAAGTAGTGGGGGATCCAAAGCAGAAAAGGTATTAGAGAAAGAAAGGGAGTGATTGGGAGTAGAGAAGGAAGTTATGTGCTTTTCTGGTTGGTGTCATGAGGTGCAAGCCAAACATAATAGGATTTAGTAAAGAAGGTTCAAGTGGCCAATTTAGGATGTCCGCATGGTGGGTTACTAAAAAGCCTGGTCAGCAGCACACTGAAGAGACAGCATGCTCAATCAGACTGGGGGTGCAGTAGAGATAACTAAGTCAGTAGAGGCTGTGGCCCAGTTGTTGGGGCAGGCTCTCACTACTTAAGCCAACTGGGCAAAGGTCAGCACCATGGATAGTCCCCCAATGAAGACTGGACTCTGGAGAAATGCCAGATGAACCCTGGGTGTTGGGAGATAGACTGAAGTTTGTTTTTGGCTTTGCCCTTGAAATAAAGCCGCCTTGTTCTGTCTATATTCAAAACCAACAAGACATTTGTTAAGCACCTACTGTGTGCCAGGCACACTTACTGTGCTGGAGAATGACAAAGGAATAAGATAAAATTCTCTGTCCTCAAGATGCTACTGCTGGATAAATGAGAATTTAAAAAAAATAATGATAGCTAGTATTTTTTGATCAATTACCATGCCAAACTAATACTAATTACTAATTGCTATACTAATTGCTATAGATAAATTATTTTATGTAGTTCTTTCAACAGCCTTGTGCAATAGGTATTATTGTCATTATATTATAGATGAAGAAGCTGATGCACATGGAATTTAAGAAACTTTAAGTCATACAGCTTATAAGGAATCAAGGCAGAATTTAAACCCAAACATTTTGACTGGTGCCCATACTGTCAATTACCACACCATATTGTCTCTATGTCATAATAGTACCCTGTAGTAAGTGCCACCTCCGGCAGAGATACACATCAAGTACAGGAAGAACATGTGGGAGATGCACTTGAATCAAACTGGGTTGGGGAGTGGGGAGAAATGCAGGATAATCATCCAGCAGAGGTGCCGTCTGCTTGGTGTTGAAGACCAAGGACAGTCAGTTCCGGAGAGGGAACAGCGGAAGGCCCAGTGTACATGACCGCATGGTACCAGGCCTGGCGAAGGCAGCCACCAGCCATCCCCTCGTTTCCTCAAGGAATTAAATGAGGACCCAAGTGTGAGGTTTAGCTAACTCCTCCCAGAGCCCAGGATGGCCTGGTAGGGGTTTGGGAAATAGAACAGGACGGAGAGAATGGAAGATGGCCATGTTGCCTTTGCATTCCTCTACCTCCGTCAGAAAAGGGTTGAGATTTCAGTGTAGTTTCTGACTATAAGGTCAATATTCAATAACAAATACCTTTTATTCTAAAAAACCCCCCAACAAACAATTAACAAAACTAATAGTATTCAAGGACGAAAACTCATCATGACCCAGGAAGGTCACGAAGCGATGAAGCCGAGCTTCTCTTCATGTACATACTGGCCGTCTGTATAACTTCTTGGGGAAAATGCATATTCAGATCCTTTCCCCACTTTTTAATTGGGTTGTCCTTTTATTGTTCAATTGTACATGCTTTTTATATATTCTGAACACTAGACCTTACCAGATACATAATTCTCTAGAATAAAATGACTGTGCTGGCCTTTGTTTGTAGTGCCTGGGATGTGACCTCTAACCCCTTAGAATTCCCCAATGATGGCAGTGTCTTCACCATTCGTGGTGGGCCCCTCGGGTCACACATGACAGTTTGTGCTGAGGGGGTGACCCATAGTGGGCTCCTTGAATAAAGTACATGGAAGCACTTTGATAGGAATCATTGGATCAGACATATCCATTACTAGCTTAGTGGGTTGTCTTCCTTTTCTAGTTACACATTGAAGTTTAGAGATACCATAAATTCCATTTAACGATGGTTTGCAATTGATATATATGGTAAGTTCACCACAGTTCCTCAAAGTACTGTTGATTAAATAAGGAGGCCAGTAGACTGAGGTGGTGCTAACACCTTAGCAGCCTATGTAAGCAAACCAAAACCTAAGCCTGTAAGTGCTTCAAGATTAAGAAATTAAAACCTAAGGACAACCAATCACATGCAGCTGACCAGGCCCTCTTTCCCACAGAAGGGGATGATGCTTAAGCTGCAGCCCGCCGAGTAGTCCCCTTGTGCCGCCTCCATCACTTCCCTGCAGACATCTCCCCCGCAGCGGCTGCTGGGGCAGGGCGGGTGCTCCTGACCACTTCCAGTTTGGCACTGCCAATTACAGTAGGACTTCTGCTCAAAATTTTTAACTTGCCTCAGCTTATCTTTTAACAGTTCCTTTTTATATCTCAAAGGCAGCTTTGATCACCACTTAGCCTTCTCAATCCAGGCAAAATAACTCAAGCTCTAAAAGCTCTTTCAATTTCCTTAGTAATTCTGGTGTGTGTTTTCTGCAGTGCTTAGGTAATGTCATCCTGCTCAATGATGAAGACGGGCTCTAAATTCACAAAGGATTGTTGTGTAGCAATCCTTTAATGTTATGTTAAGAGAGGTAAAATATGCCTTTTTTATATAAGTAATATGTATGTTGGGGTATAGGTTGGTTATAGGTGCAGTTAGCCAGTAGTATAAGGAAAAAGCATGTATACTTGGCCTTCAGTTTTTTGTTGTTGTTGTTCTTAGATTTAATATTCAACAGCGGTCAGTTGTCTGCACACAAAAAATAAAGCCTCTGTTTACATGGAGAACAGACCTCACTGAGGTTGGGAGGCCACTCTTTCCACCTTGCTCTGACACTGTGAGGCATCCTCCTTGCCCTGGTGTCCGGTTTCTTTGGCTATCTGGCCAACACAATGGTGTTGTTCTGAACAGCAAGTCTTGTGAGTATAAAGGGAGAAGCTGTCCAGGTGCACGTGACAGTTCAGACTGAAGATTACAATAGAATTGTGTGAATTTGCCAAAACCTTGACTTTAACCCTTCCCTCTCAAAGATCAATGAAACTAAAATAAAAATAGAGCCACAAATTGGCCAAAAGATAAGCATGGCATTCACAGTTAACATTTCTGAGAGATTACTGTAGATCTGTAATAAAGCAGAGGAATTTACATTTGTTGAAGAACTTCATTAATGGACCCGGACCCTGCTGCAGCTCTCCTGATTTCAGAGGGTGGGGAAGATCACAGACATTCAGATTGCATGCCTGCGGAAGCAACCGGCCATCTTTCAGAATGAGAAGGCCCTGCTGGAGGACCTGGCAAGGAGAGGGTGAGAAGACTACTCACCCT
Source organism: Phyllostomus discolor (assembly GCF_004126475.2). Classification (NCBI taxonomy): domain Eukaryota; kingdom Metazoa; phylum Chordata; class Mammalia; order Chiroptera; family Phyllostomidae; genus Phyllostomus; species Phyllostomus discolor. The sequence goes on from NC_040905.2 coordinate 50,326,096, forward strand.
CCTGGAAAGAGGTATAGGAAGCACGTGTGAGAGGAAGGTGACTAACAACAGAGCAATGGGTTAACCCACACACATTAATTGTGTGTAAGGTACTGGTGCTAGCTGCTTTGGGATCTACAAAAGAAAAACAAAGTTCCACTTTTCAAGAAACTTAGCCAAGATGTGCCTCAAGGATCAGGTGCACGAGATTAAATAGAGACCAGAATTACATGCCAATACTGAAGATCCCAGTAGACAGCCTATGGAGGCAGTCGATTGGTGGAGACACTGCTGGGTGAGGCAGAGGGGGGAGAGGATTATGGGGTTGGAGGAGTCTGCAAAAGCTTCACAGAGGGAAGACCTGGACAGAGGGTAGAATTCAGACAGAGGACTGTGATGGTGTGAGAGCAGGAAGACCAGGGCATGTTTCAGTAAAGATGTCACAGCTTTGGGAGAGGGAGCAGTGGGCTATGAGGCTATAGAGGTGTTAGGGTCCCATGGCTGGTTGCGTAAGTCATGGGACCTCAGTGTCCCTGTTTCCCAGAGAGGGTGGAGCACATGCTCTTCATACCCCTTACAGTTCTGACCTTCTGTGATCCCAACACTGACCAGAGGACAACCACTATCTCCCAAAAAGGGGGTCTATTGGCTGGAGTAGCAGAGAAGGATGAGAGTGGATCTAGGGAGGCTTTGTTAGGGCTTGTTTCCTCCCACCCCTTCACCTTGCAAGGCAGGTATGAAGCAGTGACTAACTGTGGACTTCTTCCAGGCAACCAGGGTCCACTGTTAGTTCTTACTCTTACTACCTGTGCCTCAGTTTTATCCGCTGGCAAATGAGGATGGCAATAACAGCATCTGCCTCCCAGGGTTCTTGTGTGAACAGTGCCTGGTGCATAGAGAGGACTTAATAAATGTTAGCACGTTCTCTTATCTCTGCTCAGTTGACTCCTTAAGGCTCTGACTGCATAGAGGCTTCTGCTCTGCAGAGGAGAAAGTGGCTGCTGGCCCTTCACCTCTTCTATGTGACCCAGCCTCACAGCTAGCAGGTGGGGATACCGTGATTGGCTGCCCCTGAATCAGGGTGGGAGGCAGAGAGGAGTCTGTGGTGGATCAAAATAGAGTGTTTGGCAGTCAGAGTGGTCCACTAAAAAAAGCACTTCTGATCTCACAGGCAGTCCATGGGGAAGCAAAGCACATGCTATAGTTAACATTGTGGGGTGAGTATATCTGTATACAGAAACTTAAGAGGTTCATGGGAAATTGACAGCAGCAGGAATCCATTCACATCTGTTGCCCCACATCCCTTTCCACTCTATTTCACTGTTGTAACCAAATCTCAAAGGCTGCCTTCTATTTCCCCTGGTGATGTTTTCACAATGAATGGAGGTTGCTTCATCGTCAGCACAGCAGACATTCATTGAGCACCTGCCGCATGTAAAGTGCCAAAGGAAATCAAAGCACAGTCAAAGACATATGGAGCACAGCTCCTGTACGTGCAAGGTTCTGAAGCACAGTGGAGGAGACGGCACACCCAAATTTACTTCGCTGCAACGTGGCTAATGAAAATCACAGATTAGTGGATCCAAAGATTATTTTTTAATGGAGGTTACAGAGTAGAAGACGACTTGTGTTGTCAATAATTTTTCTAAGGATATTTTTGGAAAAACATGCTATCTAGAATAACTATCAAAATATTAAAAATATTATTTTAATTCCTAAAATAGGAAGGGAATAATGCTTAGAACAAAGGACAGGCCTCTACATTTTAACAAAAGCAGGATATCACAAACTTACTACATTGTCCTTATTTTTCTCATTTCACTTTTTATAAACAAATGCTTTGAGAACTATGGCCTAGATGATTCCCTAAATGTCTCCTGCAAGATGACATATGGGCACATTTTGACATTTTTAATAAAAGCCTGCTAAAAATACAGGGAAGAGCTGGTGCATTATTCCATTGCCCGAACAGTTGCTCTGATGGGAATACTGCAGACGCCCAGGTCTCTGCCGGCAAGGCTCTGCAGATGCACTTAGAACCGTGCCACGGGGGGAACTGGATGTGGCTCAGGGGCAGTCTGGCTGCTTCCTGTGAGGACAGGCCACAGTGAAGCAGAGAAGGGTCTGTGATAAAGGACTTTGAAACACATTTTTTCCCCATTTTCTTGCCCATTGCAACAATACAGAATGGAAAAGGCTCAAGGGGTCATGTTATTATGTCACGTGGTAAAATTAGTAGTCAACTTCCAAAGGGGTCTCTATGACCGGAAATCCAAAATCCCCCTACTTCTCATCATCTGTTGAATTGTGCTAATTCTAATCACAAAACTCCTTGTCCAAACACACTGATGTCCACCCCGTGCAATTCTGACAAGTAGTTTCTTCCATGTCTTGATTTCAAAGCAACTTCAATATTAATTTTTTAGACTTGAAAACATATTTCTGCCCTGGCAGGGTAGCTCAGTTGGTTAGAACACTGTCCCAATACTCCAAGGTTGCGGGTTTGGTTCCTGGACAGGGCACATACAAGAAACAACAAATAAATGCATCAGTAAGTGGAATAACAAAATCATTGTTCCCCTCTCTCTCTCAAATCAATAAACTTAAAAAAAAACATAATCATCATTAAGACAACTAAATATATTCTAAAAGTTCAAGGTCATTCCCACAGTAGTCTGACAAATGACTGTACCAACACAGGAAATACCACCAAGAGATCATGAGCTGAAATTCAGCTCTTTACCTCCAAAAACAACATTATCAAATTTGAGGCTGGGTATTATCATCAGAGTTGGGACAGTTTCTCAGTTTTCCTCAGATGCTATTTAAAAATAAGGTTTAAAGTATCCCCGGGATATTTTGTTTTCCACAAAAGCAATCTGTAATCCAGTTTCCTTGTTTTCCTTTTCAAGCATAGTGCTTGCCAATTTGTATTTGAGATTAAAATAGCACAAACATAGATATACTCTGTGAGTAAAAACTTGCTCCTCCTACCGACAGGAGCTACTTTTGCCGTAAGTAATGGTCCCAGCAGTAGATGTCAGCAACTACAACACCGAAGAGTCAGACGAGCTCAGTGACAGTTCACTTCACACAACTCATACAAACAAAAGCAAGTGGAAATGCACGTGCAACACAGTGAAACAACTCTCAGACTTAAGTCTCCTCTAGTTATTCCTCTTACCGGCCGGGGCCTGTGGATTTCTGAGGTTTCTTTTCTAATCCCTGGCTCATACTGCCTTGTTGATAGAAACCTCACAGAATCGATGGACTGGGTCAAGCCCTAGGGATTGCTGCTATACAGAGGCCACCGTTTCATCAAATGAATGTGCATTCCAGGCCTAATTTTCACATTTGATTCCAGCACTAAAGGAGAGCAGAACTATAATTTGAATGAAATATGACTAATGAGTTCTACCAGAGAAAATGAAACCTGCTCCTGTGCCAACTGCCAGGCAATATTCCTGGCTCCAAAGTACAGCCTGGGGCCATGCCAGACAGTTCTCCCAGGAAATTAAGCTGTCCCCAGCTCAGGAAGTCTCAATGACTCTATTAAACAGGAAATGCTTTATTGTCCATTATCTTAAACTTTGTGAAAAGTAAAAGGGTGACAATGGCTAAAGACTGATCAAAGGAAGGAGGCTGTTACATAATTGAGACTGCTGATTCCTCCGAGTGTTGGTTCGTTCAGACCAAGGATTGCAGTCTTAGAACAATAGAGTAGAATTACTATGTGGGTAGAATAAGAACAGCTAGCTAATGAGTGCGTACTATGTCCCCAGGATCGTGCTGAAATGTGTATATATGAGTCCTTGCAGCAAACATGTGTCAGCATCAGCATTGTAGTTATCATCACCGTCCCTGCGCACACATGAGGAAATGAGGCACCAACTCAGAGCTGCCCAGAGTCTTACTGTGGTAGGTGGCAGAGCCAGGATTTGAACCCTGAAGCATTTGACTCTAGGGTTGGAGATGGATATCATGCCTAACAGTGTCATTCTACCCCCGGCATTTATGTGAAATGATGCTGCCTCAGCTGTGCAGTTTTTGGAGCGTTAGGAGGCTCCATTGTCCTTCGCCCTCCTTGCTCAGATGACATTTATCAGGGATCTCCTCGACCTCGCACTTTACTCCCCAGATCCTCACTGAGGAGTCTCACTCGGGCTTGTCCTTTTCAGTTCAAATTACATGTGCTCTGGCCTCTGCTGAAAACACGAGTGTGCCCATCGATTATTTAAAAAAATGGCCTCAGTGGTGACATTTCTCCCCTGCGGAAAAAGCCTTTTAATTTTCATGCTGCTGTGGGTGGGCCACAGCTCAGCTTGGTAAAAATCAAAACCTAAATTTAGCCAAACCCTACAAATTCTAATATTATTTGGTCAATTAAATTCCTATGTAAATTCTGAAAGGCGAAAGGCAGGGTCAGATTTACACTATTGCTCATTGTAGGGCCCGGAGCCCGCAGGGGAGGTGTGAGCAGGCCACCGTTCCCCTCCCTTGGACCTTTCCTCAGCAAAGCTCCTTCTCTCCCAGTCCGAAGTCAGGCATCTCATCTTTATGTTCTGAGACCTGGGGCTCCCAGGGAACTTTTAAAAGTGCTCTAGAATTAAAAACAGGAATGAAAAGGTATTAATTGTACTTAACATGCATGGTGCACTCAGCCCTCTGGGCTAAGCATATAAGTTATTAGCTACCTGGGGCAGGGAAAACATGGCAGCATGAGATAAGTAACCTAAGTTATTAGCTACCTTTTCAGGGAAGGTCCATGATCCTGAACAGTTGCCTCTCTTCCATGAGTCACAGGCAGGAAGTGGCAGAGTTGGGATTTGAACTTTGAACTGTGAGCCTTGATTGTGAGCATTTTGCCAGAATCCACGTTTCTGAAAATTACCAAACACCACCTGCCGGGCCGGGCCCTGTGCAACACCTTGCAGGAAATATAGATCAGTCATCCATAATCACTCTCCAAAAAGTCCACAATCCAATTAGTAAGATAAAACAGAAGTACACAAAAATTATCAACACAAAAAAGTTGTCATATTTTAAGAGAGGTTGCTTGGAATACAAAATTGCTTGGTAAGTAGATTTTATTAATCCTAATTGCAATTGAAGTTCAGAGGAGGCAGAGGGGGTCTATGGTTCAGGGCGGGAGGCCTCAGAGTCAAAGTAGGGTTAGTGGGCCTTGCAGAGAGACTGGTTTCTCATAATTCCTAGGAGAGGCCCCCTGGGTGAAAGCAGGGCCAATGCCAGGGTTAGGGCAGGCAAGTACAGACCAGGACATGGGCTGAGGCCAGACTGGAAAGACTCTGGTGGGACAGATTAAGGGGTGATATATTATGCCTAATAGAACATACCAACCCCAGCATTTATATAAAACAGTGCTGCCCTGGCTGGGTGGCTCAGTTGTTTGGAGCATTGTCCCATGTACCAAAAGGCTGTGGGTTTGATTCTTGGTCAGGGCATGTACCTAGGTTGCAGGTTCGATCCCTGGTTGGGAGGCAAATGATCAATGTTTCTTTCTCACATTAATGTTTCTCTCTCTCTCTCTGTCTTGAATCCCTGCCCCGCTCTCCTTTCTCCCTTTCTCTCTCTAAAATCAATAAGCATATCCTTAGGTGAGGATTTAAAAATAAATAAATGAAACTGTGGCCTTGGGTGTGCCATCTCTGGAGCATTAGGAGGCTCTGAAGGTTCTGAGCATGAGATGGATGCAAGCAAAATAATTCACTTGCTCAATCACGTAGGCTGGCAACAGGGGAATTGGCAATATTTATCATTTATGTAGCTGCCCAGGCTATATGTATAAGTAAATTTTTCAATTGAAATATAACATACATATAGGAAAGTGCACACATCATAAGAAGATAGCTCTTTTAATTTTTATAAAGTGAAAACACTTATTGCCACCACCTTGGAAGGCTCTCTCATACACCCTCCCAGTTACTAATCTGTAAAGGTTATCACTGTTTGATTTCTATCACCCCACATAAGTTTTGCTTGCTCTTTAATTTTATATAAATGGAACCCTGTACCACTTACTGTTTAGGGTTGGGCTGCTTTTCTCAACATAACATTTGTGAGATTTATCCAGACTATTTCCTGCAGTGTGTCTCACTCATTTCATTGCTGCGTATTATTCCATTATGTGACTATACCTCAACTGGTAGCAGCTGTTCCAATGTTGATGGGCACTTGGGTGATCATGAACGTGCAGGTCTGCATGTCCTGTGTGCAGCATATGAGTATTTTTCAGACCCTTCCACTTGGAGCAGAGTCCCAGATTATGAATCATGTCTTCCTAGGGTGGCAATTAGAGCTCAGTTGCCCACTTCCCCAGCAGCACTGACATGTGCCCTAGACAGGCCAATCCATGCCTTCAGTTTGAGGGGAGAAGTCACGAAGAAGCAGCTGGTAAGAGTGGTGAGGGGCGGCCCTGCAGATGACGCCTGTGATGCCCGCACCAGATGTGGCATCACGCCTCCGGGCAGTCCTGGGAGGACCCCGGCTGTTGTTCCCATGCCCCGAACTTCAGAGCCCGATTCTCTCACCAGAATCCTTTGAGCCTCTTTATTAAATTCTTGTTCTGTTTAAAGAAGCTCGAGTAGGTTCTGTTATTCTTGAAGAGGAGGCTGTATTAGAACAAGGCCTGGTAAGCCTCATTTGACCAGTACGGGAACAGGAGATGTAATACCACTTGCAGAAATGTGGACCCGTCCCATATAATGCTTGAAAGCATGGAATCCAGAGCCACTCTTCCTCGGTTCAAATTCTTTCTCTATGACTTATGAGCTGTGTGACCTTGGGCAAATTACTCAACCACTCTGTGCCTAAGTTTCTTTATTGTAAAACAATGATAACAAAGCACATGCTGTTGTAAGGGTTAAATGGGTTAATTTATGAAACAGCATGATCCAACACCTGGCACACAGTTAGTGCTATGTGTTTGTTCTTGTCGCTATTATTACCTATGACCAGCCCCTGGGCTCCTTCAGATAAAAACTTAATCAGCAAGAAAAGGCCAGCAGGAGTAAGTGGCTCACTTGAGTAGGGTTATTTGCACAGTGGGCGTCTCCAGTGTGTTCAGTTCAAAAGAGTGGAGGAAAGGAACTGTAGTGGCCCGAGTGTCTCGGCGGAGACAGCCCTGACCGAGGGTGCCCAGGGTGCCGAAGGCTCGCCCTCTCCTCCCCACTCCCTTTTCTTTATTTCTGCTCTCCTCAAACACTGGTATCTGTTTTGTCTACGTGAAACCAAGTGTGTGTGTCTTACATTAAGATCTGGGGGTCCTGCTTTTCCATCGAAACCTGACTCTTTTTCAGAAATTTCTAAGTACACAGAGAGGAGCCTGCCTTTGTGGGGTGCAGACGTTTGCACAGTGGGCTTCGCCCCTGAGGCAGGATGCCTCTCGCTTTGTTGTGCAGGTGGGGCTTGCAGTAGGAACAGCCCGAGAAACCCCTTGTGAGAGACGCCTTCCTGAGAGCCAGGGTTCAGCATTGCAGGGGTTGGGACCATCAGGGCGAGTCCTACCATGCGGCAAATCCGAGCAAGGGTCCAGGCCTGGGGTTCGGGGGAGGAGTGTGTGCTCCCTGCTCTGAGTTCCTCCCTTGGAGGTGGTCCAACTGCTCCTAGATTCGGAGTAGCGATCGAGTGATTAGTGTAATTCTCTGGGTGACCAGGCCTGTCCCTACTTCAACATTTCTGCTGTGTACTCCCTGCTAGTAAACGCCGAGTTCTTATCCCAGGCACCCTGACTGCTGTAAATAGGGTCAGCAGAGGTGTGAGGTGTCGGTCTGAGAGAGCAGACAGAGGGAAGGTGGCCCTCCCTGCACCCTGTCTGGCGTGTGATCTGCACCAGACCCCGTGGAATACAAGCAGAAGGCCCACACCTAGAAGCCCAGGGGTGGTCCGCACTGCCATCCGCACCAGCAGCTTTTACCTCTATAAGCCCAGATGCTCCTTCAGCTCAACTGAGCCCTGAGAACAGCTGCGCTGGATCACGAGTGTCAGAGGTGAGCGCAGCCGAGGCCTTGTCCTGGGGGAGTTCACACTCAGAGGACAGGACTGGACAGGCACTCAAGGAACTGCAGTGTAAAGCAGAAAACAGGGAAGTGCCCATAAAGGCCTGGGCTACTGAGGGGTGGGGGGCATCCCTCATTTGTGCCTAAGGATCATGCGTTTTTCTCCGAGGCTGCCCTTCCCTGTTACCTGACTTTGTACTTCACCCTGGTAGTATTACTTTTTTCTTGTGTGTCCTTCCAGCCACATGACAGAAAACCCAACTGAGAACACAGACTCCAGTGCTGGTTCCATCTGGAGGCCCAAGAAGTCATCACCCCTTCGGCTTCTCCACCCTTTCTGAAACATGTCTTCCCTGCGGCATCGACCTCACCCTGCGGCATCGACCTCACCCGGCGGCTGGCTGTCCTCATGGTTACAGGATAACTACCTATTGTACAGAGGCCACTTGGTTCTCATCCACATCCAAGTAAAGAGAAAGCCTTAATCTTCACCCTAGAAGTTCAAGCAAGAGTCCCGAGGTTCTTTTGAGGGAACTGGCTTAGATCGCATGCACACACCCGAACCTGTCACACTAAGTGGGGGAGATGGATGTGCTGGTGGCCTCGCAGCTTAGAGCCCACTCTAAAAATATTCCTTCTTTTAGGGTCTTCTTGGGAAAGGGAAGTGGAGAAGTTTTTCGGGTAGCAATCACTAATGTTGCTGATAGCTAGGTTTAATTCAGGGAGGGCTTTATAATGCCCAGGACTGGGACCTGGGCTGAGGCTCAGAAGTGAGTAAGACAGGGCCTCCTAATGTAGCTGGAAGTTCGGTGAAGCCTCCACGGAGGGATGATGACCAACCTGGGTCTTGTGGGATAAGAATCCGCTTGCCAAGTGAAGACAGAAGGCCACTAGTCCAGAAATAACCAAATAAAGAACTGGAGGCATGAAACATTTACTTATTCGGTAAGCACCGTCGAACATAGTAAAAGTCAAGATCTACCAGAAGTCTGGAGATTAAAATTTGAAGTAGCTGGAGGTTCAGATTTGAATTTTGAAGTGCCTGGAGATTAATGTTTGAAATTAATATCTGTATTAGTAGGGACTGAGGTAAACCTGGAATCAAGACCAGATCACAGAAGGCCCCATGGGCTAAAGGAAGACATTTGGGCTTTATTTAGTGAGAGATTTGGAATCTGAGTCCGGGACTCTGACCTGGTCAGGTGCTAGAGGGTTTCAGGTCAGTGTGAGCACGTCTCTCCTTTCCTCGGGCTTCCTCTGTCTCACCAGCTTGGGACACGCTCACAGATTATGAACTAGGATTTGCCATCTGTTTCTTTTCATTGATCGTCTGACTCTGTCTCCTTGTTGGTGCGGTGGCCGCAGGGAGACTCATTGCGGCCTTCTGCGTTGCCCTTCATTACCATGGTTACGCATTTGCTCGAGCTGTTGTACAAAGTGGAGGCGCCAGTCTTACTCATTCGTTTCCACCACCACTACCATAACTAGTCAGAGTCGGATAAATGTTTAATTGACCTTTTAATGATCCGAGTCACAGAGGCCATCACACTGGTAATGGGGTGAACTTATTTCTAGTTTGGGAAAATTGGGCTGGGAGTTTTCCAAACGTGGACTGCTGGGTTGTGTGTCTTGGAGTCGGGGCTGGAATGCTGCAGCAACTTTGGAGGCTCGGCGCTGGGGAGGGACAGTCATCCTCGTCTCCATCATGAGGCAGGGAAGAAGGTATGTCTAGCTGTCTGCCAGTTTGGGCTTGCTTGCCCTTAGATCCATTTCTTGCCCTCTGTCTGCTCTGCATCTGCCTTCCAGGCTCAGGGCAGGTTCAGCCAACAGGAGGCCTTGGTGAACTGAGAAGCACGGGAGAGAGCAAAGCCAGTCTCCCCCTCTCAACCCCCCTCTGCCTCAGCTCGTGTCTGCAGCAGCGGCCAAGTGTCCTCCGTGGTTTCCGCTCCTGCCAGACAAGTGCACACAACTCCAGCTTCTTCCAGGTGACTCCAGGTGCCCAGGAGTTCACCTCCTCCCCTTGTCTGTTCAGCCCATAAGTTGTAGTGACTTCTTTTCCACCCTTAAGCCATTTGGCTGTTTTGGTCTTCCATCCTGAATTAAGTTCTCTGTATTGAAAATATTTAAAATTTCCTTACTAGACTCTGAAAGATATAAGATCTCCCCGTCTCCCCTTCCCCAGTTGTCTTAAATACATAATTAGAAAAGAATTTAGTGTCATCCTCCACCTCCCTGTCCCTCCTTCCCTCTCTCCCTCACTCTTTCCCTCCCTTCCTCCTTCCCTCCCTCCCTCCAATATTTCCTCTTTTGGTCCAGGGCTTTTGTGTTGCTCTCTTTCCCTTGTTAAGAAGGAGCAGAAGCTGAAACATCCATTCACACAAAGATGTGCACCCTTACTGGGAGGAGCATTTGTAATAACTGCACAGGGATGCAGTAACGATAGGTCAGAATGATGAACCCACAGATCGTGCAAGTTCTGTATCTTAGTGTCCTTCAGGGGCCCATCTTGTCCATGCACACTGCCACCTCTGCATCCTGTCTAAACTGATGGCATCTCTCTGCCCCAGTGTTCTCTGACCCAGACGTCCGTCCTTGGCCCCCAGTGGGGCTTGATGAAGGAATGTGGATGGAGCCCCAGCGTCTATCTCTAGAGCTGGAAAATCAACTCGGAGCACATGTTTTGCTAGTGGTAGGTAAGCAATGTCTTTTTCAAATTTAGCACACACACACACATTGTTATTCTTTGTATATATTTTTACAGTTTTACCAAAGGCTGCACAAAGACTAATAAGCCACACTTTCAGATTATATTCCCATACTACTTGAGAACTAAGAGTAGCAGCTACAGAATCTCATTTCATCTGCCTCAGGCGAACATATGCTGCTCTATGTGTGTGTTTTCACTCTGACACATTTACTGCCTCAGAACATGACAATTTTACCATTTAAAAGAAACTATGGAAATTTAACTGCATAGATTTGATAAGAAGCTCCAGAATGATAAGTGAGCATTAGGTTGTCTGGTAACTTGCCACTTACACCCTCACATACTCAGATGGACTTGAACCTTGAATGGGCTTGAAAACAGCCCTTGGAAACCAAGAAGTCATGAAACTGACACCAGGGTTAGGGAGACCAGCCTTTCCCATTTGGCAGGGACTGCGGTGTTTCCCAAGATGGAGAACTTTCAGGGCTAAAACCAGGAAAGTCCTGGGCAACCTGGGACAAGATGGTCACCCTCTGAAGTCCAGACTACAGCGGAGAGGCAAGGCTCCAAATCTTACCGCTATTGTGCCGTGGCAGGCCAGGCTTCAGCTAGAGGGAGAGCAGTTCTCTGCCTGTGGAAATTGACACCCAGAAGGAAAGCACCTCTCTGATTGGCTGTCTGTGGCTGCGTGAGGTTAACCTTTTTGCCCAGGGCCCCTTGACCTTTGGGCTGCAGTCTGGTACAGATCTGGCCTGTTAGGAACCAGGTCACACAGCAGGAAGTGAGCTTGAATGTAACACGCTTGGATCCTCCTGAAACCATGCCTTCCATCTGGGTCTGTGTAAAAATTGTCTTCCACAAAACCGGCCCCTGGTGCCAAAAAGGTTGGGAGCTGTTGTTTTAGCCCATGGAGCTGCAAATCAAGTGAGATAATCCAGTAGAAGAGACTGAGTGAGGATGAAGAGGAGGAGAGCAGTGGTTACCAGGCTGCTTGCAGTGGACTCTGGCAGAGCAGGCTGTTCTGCTTCGAGGGCCCAGATGAGAGAATTGGTTTTATACAGCCCAGGGGTACGAGCGTCAGAGACCTAGGGCAGCAGTTCTCAACCCTAGCCGGCCACTAGAATTACTTCAACATTTTGAATATGCAGATGCGGGGGGCCTCACCCTGGACCAATTGGAATTAGAATTTCTGAAGCTGGGCACAGTCATGGGTCTTCTTTTAAAGCTCCCACGTGATCGTAATATTCAAATGAGGTTGAAAACCACTGGTCCGGCATATCTGAGTGTGTGTGTGTGTTTTGTGTATTGGGGAAAGGCATTTTGATTTCAGTCAGTCTAAAAGATATCCTTGTATACTCCTTAGTATAGTGTACTCAGATAGTATCTGGCTCAGTTCACCCAGTTCTGTGTATATGTGTGTGTATGTGTGTGTGTGTGTGTGTGTGAGAGAGAGAGAGAGAGAGAGAGAGAGGGAGGGAGGACATGTTTAGGCACCGGCAGTCAGAGACGGCAAATAAGGAAACAGGTTCATTAATGTCTAGACCGACTACCATACTTCCATGCCCCAACCTGGTTGATTGTGGAAACGTTGCTGTCTCAAAGTGTTTCCTCATTATTGCTAGGAAGCTGCTGGGTTCTTCCTTTATGAAGGGTCACAAGAAGTCTGCACGTGGTTTCCTGCTCTAGCCCCCTCCTTCGTTTGCCATGCAGGCCCCTTTTTCTGTTATCCCCTTGAAGCTGGAATCACCTCCTTTTCACTCTAGGTCTCTGTCCTCTCGGGTCGCTGGGAGTGAGCTTGGAAGGGGACGCACCACGCATTGTTACCAGCCCATTGCAGGCATGGAGAAGGCCCTTTCTTTAACTTCCCTCAAACGACAAAGAATGGTGGGCTTGGAGAAAACAGAGAATAAAAATGGAGACTACCTTGGGAGTTCTCTATTAGACAAAGAGCTTCTCTCTCCCTTCAATCCAAGCCTTTCCTCTCCAGTTCTTGTTTCTTGTCTTAGAATCAACCTCCTCCCAGGATGATTTTAGGGAAGGAGGATTCACTCTAATTAGGGGAAAATGTGTATCCTACCCCAAGGGCTTACTTTAAGACTCTAATGGGACCTCCTAGTTCTACCTGAGCCATCTGTGATCTTTGGTGTTAAACAACACACCTCAGGCGGGTAGAACATCAATAATACAGGCCGCCTCGAGGGCTTGCAGAGCTTGGTGCATCTCCTTTTCAGTCTCTCCTGCAGGAGGGTTAAAGCTCTTACCTGTGGTTTACTTTGTAGCTATCGAAGCAGCATTAACTTTTCGCCGTCTGTGATCAACTGTCCAGTCATTTCTCAAGAACAAAGACAGAACCAATTTCTACTTCTTGCCTTAAACAACTAAAAAATAATGAAGCAGTGGCGTTCAAACATGAGACAACAGGCAGTTAGGACTGTGATCTCTGAATGAAGGAAGCAAGTGAAATGAGCCCTACACGTGCCCCAGACCTACCATGTCCTGAGAGGGTCGCCAGGCTGAGTGCTGAGGGGGAGACCCCAAAGAAGGCCTGGTGCCCTCATGGAGTTGGAGAGACAAGATTTAGAGTTTGGGGAAGCCAGTGGCTGGAGTACACAGGACAGACTGCTGCAGAGGAGACAGCTGTGTAAAGAGAGAGCTCTGAATTTGCAGAAGGTGTGCCCCTAATCTTTAGCTGAGTCTTGATTGGCTCATTCATGTGAGAAAATGAGTAAGGCTGGAAAAACAACCTCTAGAAAGAAGCAGGAGGAAACTCCTTAGAGCTTAAAGCACTTCCTGGTAGTGAGGGTAGAAGTCTCTTAACACATGGGTACTAAATAGTCCTCGGATGGATGGGCCATGTTAACGTACACTAAGGCTGTTCTGGACACGCCTTAAAAAGCTTAAAGGTGAGTCTCATATGGATCAAAGTATTTTCAAGTTACCTCAGTTACAGAACAAAGTTGAAAATACTTAAAGGAATATATTACAACAAACAAATAAACAAACAAGAACAACAGGCCCCCAAAGGTAAAATTCACAGTATCTAGCATCTAAACAAAAATAGAGAGGAGCAGCTATTGTGGCGCAAAAGGAAGGAGACAATGCCATCAGTGACAGCAGACCCAGAAATGACGCAAATGACACAATTGTTGGACAAGGACATTAGAACAGATATTATAAACATACCCCATATGTTCAAGAAGGTAGAAGAAAGCATGGACATGACAAAGAGGAAAAAGCAAAACAAAAAGACCCAATCAAACTTTAGAGATGAAAAATACAATGTTTGGGATGAAAAACACACTGAATGGGGTTAACAGTAGATGATACATCACGACAACATAGAGTTTATCCCAGGAATGCAAGCTTTATTGAATGCTGCAAAATAAACTATTACTTCACCAAACTGAATAGTTAAAGAAGAAAAACCATATGAATATCAGAAAAAGCATCTGTCAAAATTCAACATGCAGTTATGATTTTTAAAAACTCAGCAAACCAAGAATAGCTGCGACCTTCGTCAACTTGATTAAGGGCATCTATGAAAAAATCTACAGTTAACAGCATATTCAGTGGTGGTAAAAAGACTGAATTCTTTTTTTAAAAGATTTTATTTACTTAGAGAGAGGGGAGGAGAGGGAGAAAGGGAGGGAGAGAAACATCAGTGTGTGACAGAAACATCGATTGGTCCCCTCTTACACGCCCCCATCCAGGATCCTGGCCTGCAACCCAGGCATGTGTCCTAACCCAGAATTGAACCGGCAAACTTTCAGTTTGTGGGATGATGCTCAACTCACTGAGCCACATCGGGCAGGGCAAAATATTGAATTCTTTCCTCCTAAGATCAGGAACAAACAAGGATTTACCCTCTCACCACTTCTATTTAATATTTTTTCCTAGAGGTCCTAGGCAAAGCAAAAGAGGAGAAATAGAAATGAAAGACATACTGACATTAAAGGAAAAATAAAACTGTTTTTATTAATAGGTGCCATAATTATCTATATAGAAAATCTTAATCTACAAAAAGGTTACAGAACTTGTAAGTGACTACAACCAGATTGCAGGGTATAAGGTTAGTATATCAGAATCAATTTTATTTCTATATACTATCAATGAACAACCAGAAAATAAGTTAAAACATAGAGTTTACTATCTCTTATGGACTGAATGTTTGTGTCCCCTCAAAATTCATGAGTTGAAATCTCCCACCCCGGTGGGAGATGACATTTAGAAGTGGGGCTTTGGGGGGTAATTAAGTCATGAAGAAGGAGACCTTATGAATGGGATTAGAGGCTTTATAAACTGATGAAGGGTACCAGAGCTCTCTCTCTCTTTGCCATGTTGGGTATTCAACAAGAAGTCATCCATCCGCACATAGGAAGAGGGCTCTCACTAGAATCCAGCCACACTGGCACTGTGATCTTGGATGTCTAGCCTCCAGAATTAGGAGAAATAAACATCTGTTGTTGATAAGCCACCCAGTTTATAGCATTTTGTTATAGCAGCCCAAGCTGACTAAGGCACTATTTCATAAAAAAATGTAATAGTTAGAGATAAATTAGAATAGGGTTATGGAAGACCTGTAAACTGAAAACTGTAAGACACTGTTGAGAGAAATTAAAGAAGACCTAAACAAGTAGAGAGATGTACCATGTTCATGGACTGGAGGACTCAGTATTATTAAGATGTCTGTTCTCCCCCAGTTGATCTATAGATTCAACCCAATCCTAATCTAATCCCAGAAAGACTTTTTAAAAGAAATTTACAAAATAGATCTAAAATTTACATAGAATTGCAAGACTGAGAATAGCCAAAACACTTTTGAAAAAGAAGAACTGAGCTAAAAACCATATTCTACTTGATTTTAAGAGTATTTTAGAAAGTTAAAATATAAGACAGTATGATTAATATTTGTGGAAATATGCAGGGATTGGCAAAAGCAGGCTTATAGTTGTAAGTATGCAAAAATAGTTATTCTTGTGTTATTGTTTATTTATTAATTATTCTTGTATTGTGGTTTATTTATTAATTATTGTATTATTTGTCTTCTTCTGTAAGCCTACTTTTGCCCACCCCTGTATATATTAATGTAAATTTGTAATATACAGATACTCATCAGAAAAACAGAATAGAGTCCATAAAGACACTCATACATGTATAGCCAATTGATATTTGATGAGGGTGCCAAAGCAATCCACAGGGAAAGTACAATTTTTTCAACCGTTTGGTGCCAGAACAGTTGGATAGCCATATGTGAAAATATGAACCTCCACTCTGACCTTAACTATTGAATACAGGGCTAAATGTAAGAGGTAACACCAGAAAGCCTTATAAAAATAAAACACAGGGGAAAATCTTAATCATCTTTGGTTTAATCCAAAAGACAACCCAAATGTTCATCACCTGAGAAATGGGTAAACAAGTGTGGCATACTCATACAATAGAATACTGTTCAGCAATGAAGGAACAAACTATTGATACAGTCATCATAATGAATGAACCTCAAAATCATTACGCTGCATGAAGGATACCATACGAAAAAGAGCACATACTATATCAGCCTATTTATATGAACTAGAAAACGCAAACTAATGTACAATGACAAGGCAGACCACTGGTTACATGGGGGTAGAGGGTAAGGAGAGGTGGAAAGGAAGGGTTTCAAAGAAGAATGAGGAGAGACTTCCAGTCAAGATGGAGGTGAAGGTGAATATGCTGCATCTCACAGGATAACTACCAAAATTAAAACTCATCTACAGAACAATCATTATTAAGAATCACCAGAAATGGAGCTGAATCGAAGTCCCACAACTACGGCATTAAAGAAGAAACCACATCAAAACTCATAGGAGGGGCAGGGGTAGAGATGTTGACAGGGCTGGCCCCAACCACATGTGGTAGATAAAGAGTGGGAGGGATATCTAAAGAGGAGGGATCCCACACCAGGACCCGCAGCCCAGGGTTCCAGTGCCAGGAAGATAAGTCCCCATAACTTTTGACCATAAAAACCAGTGGGGATTGAGGCTGTGGAAGACAGAAACATCTGGAGTCCCAGGCAGTTTCTGTAGAAGGGCCTGCACATAGATTTACTCACACTCACTTCTTTCAAATTCCAGCACTAGGGCAGCAGCTTGAAAGGCATCAGAGGCATACTGAGAGGAAATGAAGTGTCTGGCATCAGGGTGAGAGCTGAGGGCAGCTTTCTCCCAGACAGAAGTGCTGGCAGAGGCCATTGTTCCTTTGTGGAGCTCTCCCCTGACAGAGCTGGCAGGCAGGTGCCATATCTGAGACTCCGTCAACCTGGCTCACACTGTTTTCTCCATCCTGTGATTCCCTGAGGTTCCTCCCCACCCAACGTTCAGGCCCACCCAAGCTGTTTCCCGTGGCTTTTCCATACTAATGGCTTGTTTTGACTCATGCTTCAGATTTTCCTAAATTCTCTCAAACAAGCAGCATTTGGCTTCAGTGAGCCTGGTACCTCTTGCTAAATTGCCCCAGGCCTGGAACTGGCAGCAGCTGGCCTTGGTTCACAGGTTGGCCTTGCTTGGGCACATCTAAGCCCAGCACAAGTAGCAGCCATCTGCAGATTGCTTTTTAGTTTATGCCAGGTGGCCCTGGATAGAACACAGGGGGTAGCTGACCTTGGCCTGCGCCTCCTGGGATGCCCCAGAGCCTGCACATCTGGTGGACAGCTATGGACCACATTGGACAACCATCATCCAACCACCTCCACAAGCAACACACTCAAGGGGTGACTCAGCAGTCACCAGAGCCCTGCTGAAGTAAGTCTTGCTCTGTGGGGTGGGCCCCTGCACAGCTGATCCTCCATGGTGGTCAGAGGTTGGTGGTGAGAGGTCATAGCCAGTCCTTGCAGCTGACTGGCCTGGGTAAATCCCTCCCATTGACCTGCCAACAGCAACCAAGGCTCAACTACAAGAGGTGGTTGTACATAGCCTACACAGAGAGTGCACCTTGAGTACACAGCTTGCGTGAACAGGAAGGCTGTGCCATTGGATCCTACTGGACACCTACTACACTAGGCCACTCTACCAAGAAAGAGCAGAGATGATCATGACCGGACTTAGAAGGAGGTGCCCATCACATTACCCACATCCTTAAGCCAAAACCCCATTACATGGCAGAGAGGTTGGGAAATAGAGTCCTCTCTATGCCAAGAAAGGGGACTCATGCTTTCATTTATATATTTAGCCAGTGTCTGCCAGAAGAAAAGGAAACTTTTCTTCCCAGAGTAGCTATGCACCCAGTAACATGTATTATAAAAGAATTCCGAGCTTCTGAGACAAATAACTGCATTCAGATCACTTCACATTTTTCTCCCAGAATGACGAGAGGGCATTTACTTTGTATTTCTGAAGAACTGTTCCAGGAGTTCTTCTCAAGAAGGGCCAGTTTCTGCACCAAAGGGGAATCCAAGTCGCCCAGCTTCCGGGAAGAATAAAATTGGTATAGTTTTCAAATCACTCCCACAGTCTCCCGCATTCCTTTTCCACTCTTTTCCCAAGGTTTCAAAAACTTTTAAAGTCCAGTCTAAGCAAAGGCATGCAGCTTGTGCACCCCACTGTCTGTCTGCACCCGCACCCACAGCACGAGGAGAAAAGCTGAATCCAGCATGATGACACACAGCGCCCCCCAAATTTGCTCGGGATCTTTGTTGCTCTACAGCAGGATAAAGGGGCTCCTTGCCTAAGCAGCCACATAGACTCATTGGATAGGTAGTGACAGTGACCAAGATGTGGATTTAAGAGCATACACTGCGTTGCATGACCTTAACAAGGTCAGTCCCTCTTTCTTGGAGCACATTTTCTTACTAAGGGGACAGGGCACTCTCCTAGCTCTGCTGCTCCTTCACTTTCTCATCTGCTAGTCTCCTTCTCTTCCAAACCTCTGATTAACATTCTGCCTCAGGGCCCCCTCCTGGACCAGCTTCTCGCACCTGAGTTAGGGATTTAGAAAAACTATGGATTAGGTTCTCCACCGTGGAATCATCTCCTCCCAACCCTAATAGCTTTGGGCAATTCCGATAAATGTCCCCCCCTCCCTCTTCTTGTTGCTCCTCCCTTCCTTTTTTTTTGTCAAATTATCTGGATACTGTTTCCCTTCACAAGCAGTAATTAGGGTTTCCAGATATGGCAGTTAATTGCTAAACTTTTTTTCTCTTAACTTGCCTAAAAAGACAAAGAGGACACTTGCACTGTTATCAGTGAAAAGCGCTTTGTTGCCCTGGAAAATCAACTTAAGCTGACCCTCTTGGGAAAGAGTCCACGAAATACAAGAGGGGAAAACAATGAATTCACAGAAGAGCTTGCTCCCACCCACTTGGAACAGAGTCCCTTTTACCAACCTGTTTGATCAGCTGGGGCAAAAGCATCCTCATTTCCATAACCTCCTGGCCCTGCGGGTTTCAAGGTGGCACCATTCCAGGGATGCAGTTTTTATGTGAGTGAAGGAGGCTAAAGGCCCACAAGTGCCCATCAGATACTCACTGTATATAGCTTCTCGAGATCGTCTGGGGATTTCTCCTTGTTTTCATCTCTTACAGTCTTGTGTGGAATGATCTAGTATTTGCAAATGAGTATGCCCTCTTTAACAATTCAATCACCAAATATTAAATTAATTTAGGAAATAGCTATGCATCATTTGTGTGCCTATTGCATATACATTCTCCTACTGGGTGCTGCAAGGATTAAGGAGACGGCCCTGCCTTGGAGAAGCAGACAGTCTGGTGAGAAGCAGCACTTAAACATGAAATCCTATTCCTAATAGACTGAACAAACAGGGAGCAGAGGTGGGGTCTTTTCTCAATGTCTTTCTTCTATGTCACCTAAATATTGTGTTGAGGACATAAACCCATGATCAATAAGTAGGTCTCACAGTGAATTTCCATAATTAAAACCCACAATGGTCACCAGCCAAATTTCAGAGGAAATAGGTTACCTTCTGTCCCTGTGAGGGGTCATATGATGGCCACCAACATTTTACCGGTAGGAAGTGATGACAGATAAGAGGCTGAGAAGAATGATTCCTGTGGTTCAAATCAAAAGGACATTTGGGTAGGAAGAAAGGATGAGTCAGCACTGAAATTAGCCTTCATACTATAGATATTGCTTATTGGGGAAAAGAATGTTTCACTTCCGAAAAAACAAGTGGTTAGAATCTTTGAATACTTATTGCAAAATTGTTTTTGAGTGAATTCACACTCTTAATGGTTTCCTCTCCAAAATGGAGCTCATCAATTAAGCAGGTGTCAACTTGCTTATGGTTCTCAGAGCTGGGATTGGACCACAGAGAAGGAAATAAAAGGCCCTTGGAGGCACTTGCCATCTCTTCTGCATCTAGAATCTGTCTCAAAACCTTGTCCACATTTACTAATTGTCTCTAAACTTGTCTCTTCTAAAGAACAACCCAGCTGGTTAAACCCAAATTAGTACAGCACTGTCTCTTGGACATTTAAAAATATGTAAAGAGAAATAATCACTGTTCTCATGGTAATTTCAAATGGCAATTTCTCTATTATATAGTTTTTAATAGTGATAGTTTTTTTGTAAAATGTTTTTTTTTAAGGCAAAAACACTCAGCTGCTCAGTGAGGCAGAGTTAAAATTTTCTGTAAAAACAGCACTTACAAAACCAGCAGACCCCCGGGCTACCAATTTATGAACACACAACTAGTCATACAAGACAGGTGTATTGTCACAGATTCGTGGCCCAGAAAAGAATTTTATTATTTCTTATTTTTAACAATAAACACTTCATGGCAAATTATTTTTATAATAAGTGAATAGGGGAAATAAAAAGGGTCCACAGCAGAATCAAATACTGGATTTCCCTGGGGTTTTCACTAGCTTTCTCCCACAGCTGCTGGGCACATCATTTCTCCTCCACGCACATTTTATAATAGCGGGGCCTAGGTTTCTTGGCTGTACCTGCAAGATTTGTTAATCAAATGAATTCCGTCCTAGCAAGGGTGTAGAGTGAGCCTAGGGCAGCTCGGCCTCTGGGGATAGACTCCGTCAGGGGCTGAAGTCTCCCTTGTTTGGGCATTTTTTTTCCTGGTTGAAACTCTATGCTGAAATTTTAGTTTCTTTTACCAAAATCCTGAGATATCGCTGTCATAGATAAGTATAGTTTAATATGGATTAGTGTATGACAGGGAGGAACCTAGCAAGGCCCATTTCATCAAAATCTTCTCAGTATCCCATTGTTTCAAAATGGTCCAACAAGCACTTGTTTACTAAACATTAACTCTTTTCATCTTCCTGGGATTTGTTTGCCTGCCCTTTGAAGTCCCAAACCACAACCCTCACTCCCTCCTACTTAGCTCAATATAGCTGAGAAGCCTTGACTGCCAGATTTTTCTGGGTTTCACATTCATAAGTAACCCCCATATATACATATGCAATAAATCTGGTTATTTTCTCCTGCTAATGGGTCTCATGTCAATTTAATTTTTTGACCAGCCAGAAGAAGAGAGAAGGATAAAAGAAAAATAATTTTTCCTCCCCTTACAAGGCCTATGGCATTTGATACCTTCCTGGGAATCAGGTAGGGTGCTGCACTCATTAACCTTCATTCTTGTTTTAAGTACCATAGTGTGAGTACTTAGGGAAAAGTCAGGGTGGCCATTACACAAAGCACCTTGCGACTCCACTCACTGCCATGCAAACACATTCATGGATGAGTGTGAGTGCCTGGATGTGGCAGATGTGTGTGTTGTATGTATGAGTGTGTGTGGAAAGTGTACGAATTCACACGAATATGTATTCATATGTTTGTGAGTTTTTGTCTATGAGTATATACTTGTGTGCATTTTTAAAAAATATTGTATTCATTTATTTTTAGACAGGGGGAAGGGAGGGAGAAAGAGAGGGAGAGAAACATCAGTGTGTGGTTGCCTCTCACTCAGCCCCTACTGGAGACCTGGCCTGCAACCCAGGCATGTCCCCTGGCTGGGAAATGAACCTCTGACCGTTTGGTTCACAGGCGGGCGCTCAATCCACTGAGCCACACCAGCCAGGGCTTGTGTGTATTTTTGAGCAAATGTTTGTGTATCTGTGTCCAGGTGTGTATGTGTGTTTATGTTTATTGTGTTTGTATATAATTATTTGCCTGAGTGTGTGTTTGCCCGTGTGAGTGTGCATGACTGTGTGAACAAAAATGTGTATTGGTGTGTATTTGTGTGTACCTTGTATGAGTTATGTTTGGGTGTGTTGAATGTGAATGTGTGTCTCTGTCCATTTTGTGTGCATGTTTGAATTCGGGTGTGTGTATGAGAGTATGGTTTTTGTGTGTAAATGTGTATTTGGATAAGCATATCCGTGTGTGAGTGTGTAGTTGCCTGTGCAAGTGTGTATTGTATATGAGTTTATATTTTTGTGTGTAGGAGTGCACTTTGTGGTTGTATTTGTATATATGTGAATGCATACTTTTCTGTGCAGGTATTGTGAGTTTTTTTGCGAATGTGAATATTTGTGGATATATGTGTTGTGACTAGTTGTGTGTATGTGTGTATGTGTATTGTTTGTGTGAGCGTTGTATGTGTAATTGTGCAAACGCAAGCATTTGTGCGTTGTGACTGTGCAGTGTGTGCGCATCTCTGTGTATGTTGTGTGTGTGTGCCAGCGCGCGTGGGAGCGGGTGTGTGTTGTCCCCACGCGCCTCCACCTCCCCTCGATCCGCCCCACTGGCGCGGGCGCAGAGGCAGCGGCCGGAGCTGGGCGGACGAGGGAGGGACACAAGCCGGGGTGAGCGAGCTGCACCGTCACCGTCGCTGTGCCGACTTTGCCCTTTAAGTCGGTTTCCAAGCCGATTACAGCTGATCTCCCACGTGACGTTTTACCTTCTGTCTCCCGGAGCTAGTTGCCCGAGGACAGTCCTGCTCAGGCTGCCACGCGTCGCGCCTCCCCAGCCCGCGGCGGTGTCTCCAGCTCCCGCAACTTTGGGCGAAGCAGCCGGAGGCTCTAGGGTGCCCTCGCTGAGCCATTCTCCGCACGGGCGTCGGGGGCTCCAGGAGCTTCGCTTCGCTAGGAAACCGGCGGTCTCGGAGAAAGCGCCTGGACGCAGCCGGGCGCCCCTCGGACCTGCGCGTCCCGGAGGTCGGCGGGGGTGCCCTGTGCGAAGCAGCAGGAAAGGGGGCGCCCTTTGCCAGCCTGGACCCAAGCGGGCGGGCACGCCCTGGGGGGAGACGGCCAGGAGATGGCCTTGAGACAGGGGTGAGTCCCCCGCGTCCTCACCATGCAGAAGAGCGTGCGCTACAACGAGGGGCACGCCCTCTACCTGGCCTTCCTGGCCCGCAAGGAGGGCACCAAGCGCGGCTTCCTGAGCAAGAAGGCAGCAGAGGCAAGCCGCTGGCACGAGAAGTGGTTCGCCCTCTACCAGAATGTGCTCTTCTACTTCGAGGGCGAGCAGAGCAGCCGCCCGGCGGGCATGTACCTCTTGGAGGGCTGCAGCTGCGAGCGGGTGCCCGCGCCGCCCAGGGCCGGGGCCGGGCCGGGCGGGGCCCGGGACGCGCTGGACAAGCAGGTACCGTGCGCCCTCCTTTCCCAGTCTTCCATCCTGCGGCCGCCGCACTCGCTAACTCTTCTAACCCCAGAGGTCTAGGGCTTGACAGAACGCGGAGTCCATGCTCCAGACCTGAGGTTCCCTTGTGGCCTTAAAGGCAAGATATCTTCGCGCGCTTCCCCATCTCCATCCATCCCTCCTTCTCCCCCGCGCCGTGAAATCGCTGGGGAAGGGCGCAGGGCTTGATCCTGACAGCGGTCGGGGCTTTTCAGCTCCATTACCAACCACCCTTTGCTTCTCCAGACTTTCGGGAAGGCTTTAGCGTGGTGACGGGTGTTAACACCTGTTGAATTTAGAACCGCAAGACCGAACTAACTTATTTGGGAAAGTTAGGTTTCTCCCTTACCCGGCTGGTGCGGTAGGTTCTTTGCCTGCAGTTGTTTGATCGCTGGCTACGCCAGGAACAAACGGAGCTCCCAGGACAGACAGGCACTTTCTGTTGTGCAGTTTCAACCTGTCTTTGTGGATTATGTCAGTTTACCTTGCTAACATTTGACCTGCTGTGTCTAATTACGAAGGGGAATGTGTATCTAGTTCCCTCAGGATTAGTATTTGGTACCACATTTTTGCTATGTTTAAACGTGTGGGTGTTTCAAAAGACCGTTTCACTGTTGTACTTTTAAATGAGTGCTTTGAAAACGAATGTGACCTTTTTATTCTGGGTCGTAATTTTATTAGTTTTGCTACTCAGGGAGGAAAAAACCCTCTACATTTAGTAACTCTCGCGCCTCATTCCTGCAAATGCGAAATTTGTATTTTTTTCAATTACCATTTGGTTATTAAAGTTAAAGCAGACTAATTTTATGCTCTCAAATTCTTACTTCGCTTCTAGATCTCCACCTTGGGGGAGAAAAGAGGCTGATTGTCTCTGCTGTTGCATAAAAATATTTCGCAGCCGAATTTTCCGTGCAAGTCAGACTAAACAGCTTCTACTGCAAACCAGCGAGGGTGGCTGTGGGAGGCGCTAGCGGTGGGATGATGAGTAAGATGCCTACCTAACCCCTTGGTGCTCTTGTAAGGATGTGCAAAATTAAGAGTTTACACTAGATCGACCAGAAGTTCCATTTTTTTTCACTTTGGTTTCACTATAAACCATGAACAGACTTAACTAATTTGACTTGTTACAACGCTTATAAATCTGAAATTTTAAAAACTTGCCCTTTGGTTTTAAGAGTGTGTTGTGGGTATTTGAAAAGCTGATTTCCAGTTTTGTAGATATGGTTACTGGAAATATGAATTTAAATTTCAAGACATGCATTGCAGAATTTAAATGGAGAGCAGGAGAAGGGTTTTGAGGAAACAGATTTTTTTTTTTTAGGATCTATTTTTTTTTTTCTTACTGCTGAGATTTATTTAAAGGTGTATGTTCCAAGGCCCCAGGAGCCAAAACTGAAAGTCCTTGAAGTGTTGTTATATCTAAAATAAAATAGGGTCCTTTACATTACTCTGAATATATATCATTGACTTAATTTCAAATTATGTTTTCTCCTTGTATTTATACCAATATCAGGAGAAAACCACTTTTATTTATTTTTCTCATCTGGGGATGGGGAGTTGTTTCTTGTTGCAACTTATATGGCTGTCTTTTAGCTACTATTATATGAAAACCAACTTTTTTCTACTTGAAAATACCTGAATTCTCATCTGAGCTCTCATCTTCAGGACAGTTTTCTTCACTCTGCACTTTGACAAAGAAACATAAACATCCTCCAGATTGTGTGACTTTTACGCCACTTTCTGATGGCAGTCCTCAACAGATCAGCTGAAGAAAAAAATTTCTCTGTTTATCACACAAGTTATGAGTACTTCTCAATCATTTTCTACTCTTTAAAAAGTTAGAAATGAGAACCTTTGGTGTTCGTAGAAACACTGAGATGAAGAGGACAAGCCATACAAATGGATTAGGAGTTGAATTAGGAAATCTGTAATTTTGTCTTCTCTTAGGCATGCTTCTGTGACTTGGGTTAGTTTAGCAGATTGGTGCTTTTCTCTACCACTGCCTCTCTGGGTGTGTTTGAAGAATTAAAATGAAACTGTGACTATAAGAAACAAGAATCTACCTTCAATCTACAGTTTGAGCAGTTGGTTCCCTGTCAGTTGACTTGTGTTGCTCATGTGCTCACTCCATCTCATCACCTAGACTGCGGGACCTTGTGAAACCCGGAGGTGGAGGGCCGATGTAAGGCACCGAGCAGGGGCCATCCTTAGGCCCACTTTCCCCAGAATGCTTCTGAAGCTTTCCACGTAATATCTCCATCGCTCTCGTAAACATAGGTGAAGGTTTGGGCTTGAAATGGGACTTAGGGAGGCAGAGTGGGTTTCCCCCACCAGGTTTCTATGCGACTTCTTTAGGCAAATTTCTTAATGTCGTCTCTTTTTTTTCCTCTTCTGTTAATGAGCTCTGTTTCTTCATATGTAAAAATTAAGGGTTTGGCTAAGATGGTTTCCAAGTTGCTTTCTAATAATGACATCTGTTTCCAAGTATATAACAGACAGGGTGAGCTTTTTGGCTGTGTAGAGGATGCAAGGTTAAATTCTATTCTTTCAAATAATTTTTAAATTCTAATTAATTGTGTTTTTAAGTAAGTTATAAGAAAAAAAACACTCATTGAGTTGGTTCATCTAATAACTCAGAGTTAACTGACAAAAGAAAAATTATTATTTTTTTGAACTGCTTTTTCTTAAACTGTTTCCATTCAAGAAGAAAAAGAAAAGGTGTTTTTCACTTTCCAAATGTGCCTGGGTTGAAGGAATGTTTGGATTGCCCCATTTATTCCCATCGTGTCCCCAGATGTCACTTCGGTATGTCATTGGGAGACTGTAAGGCTTTCTTGTCAACCTTCCTTGGTGGCTACTTCTTAGTGATAGTTAAGGTGATGTAGTTAAAATGAGTTTAGTTAACAACATTTTAAGTGGTGTTCCTTTTTTCAGAAATGTGTGTTGTTGGTCCTTCTTTCTAAGAGTGCTCCATTTATGGAGAATGAAAAACTTCCCTTTCATTCCAGGTGAAGGTATTTAAGAAAGGAGGGAATTCACAGTTAGTAAGTACTTTATGTGTGCCAGGCTCAGTATTATCCTCCAGTATCCCATTTAATTTGAACTTCCCTTTCAGTTCTTGGAGGCTGGTAGTATTTTTTTTTTTTCTTCATTTTTACCCATGCTAACACTGAGGTTCACAGATTTCTTGGGAGATAATCAAAATCTTACTGAAGACTGATAGGAAGACCGAGTAACCTTGAAGATTGCCTTGCTAACGAGACCATTTAAATCCACTGACATTCAGAGATCTCAGATCTGGGTGGGAGGGGGCTTGGGGTTGTAGTAGGTGAATCAATTTTTGGTTATTCTTATTTTCCTTTTGAAAACTGTTTAAAGGGCAGTTGCGTTCTTGAGAAATACAATAGTAGACCACTACATTTTCAAAGAAAAATGGGACTTATGCTTAAATGAACAAGTTTACATGGCAGGCATTCGTTTACTTCTTTAGGGACCTTTAACAATATTTGCCCGTAGGGTGACAGTGCGCGACTGTCAGTCTGTTTAAGTGGCACTGTCTGTCTTGCCTGCTAGCAGGAGAGATGGACAAGAACAAAGCTATCTTTATCCTTAGTTTTCCGGTAATGTTAAGTGTCTCTTCAGCCTGATTTCAGTTGTTTTTTTCGGGGGGAATTATCTCATTAGTTCTGGAGGTTTAAAGTAGTAGATACTTATCATGTTTGTGCTGAATTAAACATGTTGATTTAATTTTAGAGGGATTAAAGGCTCTGTGATTTCCCCCTGTCACTTTATTATAAGCCAGTCACTTAAACCTTCCTCCCTAGACCACAAGCAGAAGATTTTAATCATTTTATCGAATTAGGCAGAGCATGCTAACCCTGAAATATTGGTGGAGAGTGGGGAATGTGGTTTTTCATTCTCGTTCACGTTGTTCAGTTGATAACAACTCAGTATTTTCTTTTCAATCATAGCAATGGTTGAGCAAATAGAAGTGTAATAAAATATTTGCTAAATCTTATAAATAAAAAGTTGGAAAATATAATTTAGAGAAGAAAGTGATTTATTACTGGAACTTAGTAACCATGCTTGCATTTAAACTTAAATGAAGAAAAATAATTTATGGATTAGCAAAATTTAGTTACTTTAATTTTGGCTACAGTAAACCTTATTATTTATATTATTGTGTTTATTACGAATTTAACATAGAAAAATCCATCTTTGATGTGACAGATATACATAAAAACACAATTTTATTGTGATAAGTATTTTCTGTGGGTTTTAACAAGTGAGAGCTAAATGCACTGTTAAATGATGGGAACTATTTGTAATGTGATAACATAATCTTTCCAACTTTCAAGAATTAAAAGATAGAGATATATTCTTTTTATTGGGTAATGATATGTCCTAAAGCAAATATGGTAACCTAGTGTTTCTGGTTTTAGTAAGCCAGTGCTAATAGTTTATTTTTTTAAATTTAATTTACTAATAGTTTCTTATAACAATTGTTGATACTGCACTGCCTTGCTTAAAGCAGATTGTATTTTAAATTTGATTTCGTACATATTTTCCAATAAATTTGCCTTCTACTGTCAATATAATTTTAATTTTGTGGAATACAAAAACTTAGTCTTTAAGGTTATTTTGTGATGAGATAAGCCAGATTGGTAAAACATATGGGTACACTCGGGTCTTATGTGCACGGCCCACGGATGCAGATGAGCAGGAGGGGACTGACTGTGGGAGTGAGGGGCAGGGTGGGTGGAGGAGGACAAAGGGGGGAAAATTGGGACAACTGTAATAGCATAAAAAATAAAATACTTAAGAGGAAAAAAACCCTAATTTTCAAATTTTAAAGTAGCTTTGTGTTTTTATGCCTGCTCACTTTTTTCTGTAAGAAGGATAAATGTGTCTGTTTACTGAGTTTATCTTCTATCATTAAACCTTAAATATTTATTATGAAATTCTGTATGGTGGAATATATAGATATTTATTTATATTGTTAGCATTTCAAGATGTGAGTTGTAAATCCAATCTGTTTACAACTTGGGTAGCTTCTGGTTTATTGTTTTAATTATTGATTTTTAGAGAGAGAAGAAGGGGAGGAGAGAGAGAGGGAAACATGATTTTTGTTGTTCCACCTATTGGTGCATGCACTGATTGACTCTCGTATGTGGCCTGACCGGGGCCCAGCCTGCAGCTGGGGAGTGTGGGGACCCCGCTCCAACCAGCTAAGCAACCCGGCCAGGGTGGGCAGCTTTAGTTTTCAGGACTAAAGATGTACAATGATTCTGTGAAATTATTCACAGTATAAATTCCTCTCTGAAGTTAGTTTACCTTAGTTTAAGACCGTATACAGTAAATCTTAGTTACTACTTAAATAAAACTAGCAAGTATATGTATTAGGTATCAGTGTAGCACTGTGGTAAATGTTTGGTTATTTTATAACATTTGGCCATTATTTCAAAAACACTAATCATTATTCTGAAATTATTCATTACATTTCAGTTGGTGTGATTTAAAAATATTAGCTGATTGAGAAATTATAAATACCTTATTTTGGCTCCATCAAAGGACATATTTTAGCATTTTTGCCCAAGAAATTTAAATATAATTGTGTGTATATTTAGGGAAAAAAGAGTGGCAGGTTTTTGTTTTTCTTTTTTTTTTATTTGAGAAAACATTGGTGTCAGTAGGTGGAACAGAGATGCAGAAAAGCACATGTTCTCAGTTTTCCTTTTTATTGGCACTTGAAAAAACATGATTCAATGAAAAATAAAGACCCAAATTATTTTTCCTAAACTTCCCCATAGTGAATGCAAAATTCCCCAAATACACTTCTAGTGAGATGGCAAAAAAAAAAAGTTGAGTTGATCTGTGTTTATTTAAATAATACTTCTTTTCCTTTCCGACTGTAAGGGAAGAAACGAGAAGGTTGGAAGGCCCATGTAAGTGTAACTTAACAGTATCAGAGTAGAGAGTAGAGAAAGTGAATGAAAGTTAGAATTCTCGTGATTGGAGAAGCTACAAATAAAAAAGTGGTAATAAAAGCAACACTTAAAGATAAAATTTATTGACCCTTTAGTGCTTTATTTTTAAACGTAGGCCACAGTTGCTCTCACTACCTCTTCCCACACTCACCAGTGTGACATTGCTGGGACTTGTGATGACGGAGGCAGCAGGGATCCGAGGGACTCCGGTTACGGTGCTTTGCATTCTTTTCAGGTTCCTGAAATGTTTTATTTTATCATTGTCTGATTTAATTTAGACGGTGCTTGATTCATTTCCTGAGTGTACTTATCAGCGCATGCCACTTGTGGGACTAGCTTAAACAGAGGGGTCAGTGCTGTCAGATGGAGGGCTGACTAGAAGGTAGGTTCCTGGGGGTCAGCTCTGTGGGAACAGGGAGCTGGTAGCCTGGCCTACGCTTCATTGGGTAGCATCAGAACTCATTACCAGTGGAGTCACGACGGTGATGCCTAGGAATAAGAGATGGCTCATATCCAGTTAAGAATTTACTTTCTTTTAACTTCAAGAATATCAGTTTCCAGTTCCGATGGTGGTATTGTGTATGGTTCAGTTGAGGAGTTAAACTGCAGGGCTTTCAGTCTTGACTCAGGTACTTACCAGGTACGAATATGATGTTGAGCAGTTTCTCTTTCTAAGCCTGGACCCCTACCTGTAAGTCGGAGGTCGTGACCCATATCATCGAGTTGTTGCAGGGCTCATAGGCAATAATAGTCCACATCGACCTCTTCCCAAGGGCCTTCCCAAGGGCCCTGCCGCAGGAACAGTCAGAACACTTGTCAGCTGGTGTTTTCATTACACCTTTCTAATATAATTCTTCTTTCACTTCTTTTTATTTTCATTTCTGGGGTCACTCAGGGAGTATTTTTTTTCTTTCTCTTTAAAAAATATTTGTATTTTAACACACACAAATAGTGAACACTCATATACCCATCATCTAGCTTCAACAATCAACTTTCTGCTTTCTTTTTATTTCTGTTTCCCTCCACGCATTTTTTAGACTATTTTAAAGCAAGTCTCAGATATCACATTATCTCTCTCATACAGAAAAACGTTTTTCCTTTTGGCGTGGCCCTTGATTGGCACCGAAGATTGTACTCGACGTGGCTCTGAAAAGAATGATCTTGGAAAGAGTTTGTAATGTTTCTGTTTGAAAATATGCTATTATAATGCTTGTATCCTTTTTTCTTTGATATCACTATAAAGGAAAAAACTTAAGACGGTAGTTGTTCAGTCATAAAGGTGGTGGAATTCACTTTTAAATAAGTTCTGGCCCATTAAATCCTAAAGGAAAGACATTTGAAATCAATTGTTTAATCATGATCGTGGTGGTGTAGAGCTGTTTTCACGATCTGTCCTACCTCACAGGGAAAGTACGTTACCAGGGCTTCCCTTCCTGAGGGTCCTCTTTTCTTCTTGGAAGTCCACTCACCAGCTCTCGCAGCTGTGCAGCTGGGATGACTGGGTTGGAGTGGAGAAGGGTGCTTCCGCCTCTGACGCCATTGACGGTTCTTCTCAGGATTTTACACGGTTTTGCAACAGTCAGGACATCAGCCATAAACCAACGTTTCACCCATCTTTCAAAATCAATGCTGAGCCCCAGCAGCTTGTCAATGTTATTTTAAGGCAATTACTATGGCTTTATTATTCAAGTGTTGTTTTTTCTAGTGTTGCTAAACTTTTCTAGAGTTAGTTGTTTCTGTCATATGATTATTTGCTTTAGGCCCTTTTGATTGCAAGGGAGATATACAAACTCAAGTTGTCTTGAATTACAGTCACCTCTCTGTGTGGTGAGGGACAGTGGGAATATTTGAAGCAGTGTGAGGGTGAGTCTCACTCCGCTTTTACTGTGACCCTGCTGTTCTGAGGGTGTCGGTACTGGCTGACCTGTGTTTTGGCGTGTTCAAGCCTCTCTGGCTCCTCACTGCTTCTGTTTCCTTGCAGCATCTGCTTTCCCTAACTGCAGGCTGCCCCTCATCATGCTGAACCAACGAGTTGCAGCCTCTTACTCTCTGCTCTTTTCTGTTTTACTTCTCACGGAAGCATCTCTTATGTACTCAATGTATTCAGGTTCTTATTTCTGTGAAAGAATCTGATTGGCTCAGTTTACATTTTGACCAGTCCATGGACTGGCTGCCAGAGACATCAGGGGCTGTGGAGAAGGGAGCTGTATGGGAAGTTTGGTGGGTGTGATAGACATTATTATTGACACATCTACAGGCTCATTAATATTCTTTTCAGCACACTAAATTTATTCATTATAAGCCACATTCTGTTCCTTCAGTAGCAGTTTTGCACCCTCACTTTACCAGTTTAAGATCTTTCCAACAATACAATTCCTATCTTCTGGCTCTGTTTGGCCTCTTGTATTGTTTAGGGTTCATGGTCATATTTGTTTTACTTTTTAATATTTGAATATTCAAACATTACTTGAACATTGTTCTGTTAACAGCAAATTAAATATAAACCCATTTTTTTTCAGAGGATAGCATACATACAGAAAAGTACACGTAAGTGTGCCACTTGGTGACTTTTCACAAAGCAAAAGTGTTTTTGTAAGTAACACCCAGATCCAGCAATGGACGTGATCAGCCCTCCAGAAACTAACCTTGTATCTGTCTCTCTTCCCTGCTCCTCACCATGGGTAGCT
Organism: Phyllostomus discolor; assembly: GCF_004126475.2. Classification (NCBI taxonomy): domain Eukaryota; kingdom Metazoa; phylum Chordata; class Mammalia; order Chiroptera; family Phyllostomidae; genus Phyllostomus; species Phyllostomus discolor. The sequence continues at coordinate 50,358,043 of NC_040905.2, forward strand.
GCTGCCTTTGTGTCTAACATTAGTGGTTGGGTTGGTCTGGTTTTGAACTTAAGCGTGGAGTCATGCAGTAAGTGCTCTCGTGTCAGGCTTCTTTCCCTTAGCATCATGGTTTTGCGATTCATCCACGTTGTTGGGTGTTGCAGTTCATTCTGTTACATTCCTTTGTAGTATTTCCCTGGATGACCATACTATTTCCATACCCATTCTTTACCTGCTGTCTGATGGACATCCGGATCGTTTCCGATTGGAGGCTGTTGAGTACAGTACGGCTGTGGAAATTCTTGTACAAATATTTTTGTGAACATAAGTTTCTGTCAAGTCTATACCCAGCAATGGAATTGTTGGTTCATAGGACATACAAATATTCGGTAATTACTGCTAAACAGTCTTCTAAAACAGTTATGTCAATGTGTGTTCTCACAGCAGTGTGTAAAAATTCCAGTTGCTTTACATCCTTGCCAACATTTGGTATCCATCTCTTTAGTTTTAAGCATTCTCATGAGTGTATAGTAGTATCTTCTTTCAGTTTTCGTTTCTTTGATAATGAGGTAGAGCACCTTTTGAAGTGTTTATTGACCATTTGACTGTTTCAAAGTGCTTGTTCAACCCTTTGTCCATTTTTTATTGAGCTGTCTGGTCTTATTGATCTGTAGAAGTATTTAATGTTAAGTAAAACTATATGAATTGCCATTTTGTACATCAAAAATGATTGAATATAAAAATTTCATATTGTTCATCTAATATATATGAAAACATGAGTCTTTTGTCAGTTATATGCATTGCAAATATTTTCTCCTACTCTGGTTTGCCTTTCTACTCCCTTAAAGGTGTCTTTTGATGAACAGCTGTTGAAAGCTTTAATGTAGGGTAAGCTGTCTGTTTTTCTTTCTGATGCCCGTGTGCGCATGAAGGAGACACGGGGATGGGGACAGCATCTGGAGGGGCTCCTCATGCAGGGTGTGGTGGCTGGGGTGCTCCCCTGCTGTTCGGCAGTCAAAGCAATCTCAGTGATCACAAAGGGCTCAGCAGTAAGTGCAGGAGTGCCTTGCTGCTGCTTTGGTTTGTCACCTGGGGTGTTTTCCCTCCGGGGGAAGGCTCCAGGGTTAGTTCCAAAGGACAAAAGATCATAAGGTTCTTCCCCATCTCATACTTCCTGGGGTCTGAGCTGTTCCCTCCCCAGGATTAAGTGTTGCTGTTCTTCTAGAAATGCATACATGTAATATGCACCAAAAGACCAAAAGACTTGCACAAGAATTTTCATAGCATGATTATTCACAAAATCTGAGTGTCCTATTCCAGTAATCTCACTTCACTTCCCTGCCCTACCCCCCACTCCCATCTCCTACTCACACCTACACCTTTCACCTGGAAGGGTCAGGTCCAAGAGGGGCAAGGGTGCTTTTGTAAAACTTAATCAGAATTAAGTTTGAATCCCTGACATCCCCTCTCAGCTATGCTGCCACCTGGAGGGTGTGCCAACCAGGCTGGCCTGGGAGGTGCGGTTAGGGAGGGAATAATGCTTCATTTCCAGCAGTGGTCAAGACAGAATCCTCAGTCTCGAAATGTGTCTCTACAATGCCCTATAACCCTCCCCCACTTTGTCCTGATCATTACCCAGGAAGTGGTCAAGAAGGAATGACCCCTTTCTCAGGATACCTGTGTTTTGTGATCAAACTACCTTACTGAATTGGACCAGGAGGGAGTGAGGGAGAGACCGTTGGAGAATCAGTCCATTGTTGAGGACACAGGTTAGTTTCAAGGGCCACAATGATGTGGCTGGAAATAGCTGACAGTAACCTGAAGAAGTATGGACAGTGGTGAGGCAGCAGTGATAACCCTGAAAGGGGTTCAGAGGTCTGATGCGGCCAATCTGCCAGGAGTGGGGAGGGGTACCTGCTTTCCCCCACCTTGTGACTCGGTCTCTCCCACTGTGAGACAAACAGGTCAACTTTTGTCTAGAGTCACAAGTCTGCCCTGCCACGGCAGCCTCTGCATTGGACACAGAGTCAGGCTCCATCAGCAGCTTCATTCCAATTGGTTCCCGCAGAGAACCACCCCTTCCCATGGGCATCTGTGTGAGTGTTCCAGCCAGTTCAGCCAGGAGTCGTGGTTTGCCCCTAGGTTCACGTTTCCTAAGAAGGGTCTCTTTAATCTGCCAGTCTGTAGTTTTCCAAGTGTAGACCAAACAGCTATGTCGTTGGCAACATTCCTGAAGTTTCAGTTTTGCCCCCTGCAACCACTTCTGCTTTTGCTTCTGCACAGTTGGCACTGAGGCTGAATAGCCAAAGGACTCCAGCGGGTGACGCTTAAGTTTCAGCTTAGCCAAATCATCAGGGGGACAGGCCTAGACATTTAGGGAATCTCTGTGAATTGAGGGCCCCATTGAGTTGGTGGCTTTGCTCCAGGCAGCTGAGCACATAAAGTTCCCTCCAGAGGGATGCTTGCTATTTTTGTTTTTAATGTAAGGCCGAGGTACTGCTGAACACAGATCAATTATGTTCTTGAATACATTTTTCCATTTCACAAGCAAGGTTTGACTCTTCCTACTTTGTTAGTTCTTGAGTCTGAGTTGATTCATCCTAAAATGGGAATTTCTGGCTGGAGAGTTATAAGGTTTTCATGGGTTGGTTTTGACAAGGACTCAACAGTAAGCTACGAGTTACCTGCATGCCCTGTAGTTTTGTTAGAATGCTGGACATTGTGTATGACAAATCGAAGAGATAATCTGATGCTCTGCATGATATTTTTCCATCGGAGAGAATTCACTTTGCTTTCTTGCAGGCATTAGGATGGGGTTATTTTATGTTAATCAATTCTGGGATTAAGCTGCTGAAAGCTAGGTTGCAGGATTTGTGAGAATTTGTCTGTTTCCACTTTGCCCTAATTTCTAAAGTATAGCCTTTCCAGGGTCTTAACTGGAATTCTGAGTGTTTACAAAAATCCCCTTCCCACTTGGTCTCTCTCCAGCTCCATGAGACTGCTAAAAACTCAACACTGGTGAGTAAACTAACTCAACACGCAGCCTCTTTGCTGCTGCATTCTGCTCAGCCTCTTGGCTCTCCACCACGTGGAAATTGGCAAATTCCTTGAGAGGAACAACTTCCAAGTCTGTCAGACTTACTAGTTTACTTTTCTTCTCTAAGGCATCTTTACTTCTTAGGTTCTGGCTGTCTTGTGAGCTCACTGATGCTTTCAAATGGACTATTTTTGTGTGTTGTATCCAGCTTTTCTAATTGGTGTTAGTGAATGCATGGCCAGGTGATGTTGGCTGGGTTAAAGGGAGGGTCTATAACCAGCTACTTGGCCATTACCACTTAAGAGTGAGTTTTGATAGTGAGACAAAAAATGAGTGGAACTTCTTCCAAACAGGGAAGAGTTATATTGTTTCTTTCTCTTTTTTTTTTCCTGGAAATTTATCTGTTAGTTACTTCTAGTTCAGTAATGATAAAATACTTCAGAAGTCAAATCACAACTAATCCTTATTTTATCAATTTAATTCTGAACATCTTTGAATATGGTGTTTTGAACACAGTAAAGCAAGAATATGATTTTATATTCCTATGATTTTTATAGATCTTTATTTTTATCCTACTACTAAGTGATGAGGTATATTTTGAGGGTACTAATGTGTAAGTTCCATTTAATTCCTTACACAGTGGTTTTAGTTTAAACTTTCCTTTTAGATAGTTTTCTCATCTGATGCCTATCTATCTATAGATAGGGGAACCCAAAAAGCCGGAACTATCTTCTGGAGGGTGGGTCCCTAGCAGTACAGACTTTCCCCGCTAGGTGAGTGTTCTAGGAACCCATCTGTATCTCTGTACCAGCTGGTGTTGCTGTGAGAGGCTGTGATGGGTTTCAGTGAATTTTTTTTGAAGTCTCAACACTTTTGCTCATTTCATGCTGGGAGACTTACAAGCACACCTGCCCATACCGTGCTGAGTGTTCAGCAGTTTTTGACCAAAAATGGCATGACCCTGTGCTCCACTCTCCCTGTTCACCCGATCTCAGTCTGAGTGCTGTTTTTTTTGTTTCCCTTGAGAAAACATCCTTAAAGGGAAAGTTTTTGCCGATGTGGAAGAGGTAAAACAAAAAACTTCAGGGGCACTGAAAAGCATTAAAGTTGACAAGTTCAAAAACTGTTCTGAGCAGTGGAAAAAACGCCTTGGTAGGTGTGTTGCACCAGATGGAGAGTACTTTGAAGGTGAATACATTCTGGTTTCTTTGGGGTCCCCCTCCTATGTATGTATATATGTACATATGTATATATCTATCTTAGTTGATGAGCATCTATCATCTGTTTATTTAGTCTGTCCTCTTAGTTAATGAGCATTTAATTTAAAGCAGTCAACTTTCTCCAGGCATAAGTCATTCGTTTTTTCTTAGAAAGTAAAACAAAATAAAATTAGACTATTCCATGTAGGATACTAACTTGTTACATTTTTAAAAAATCCTTACCTGAGGATATTTTTAATGATTTGAGAGAGAGAGGAAGTGGAGGGAGAGAGGGAAACTCTATGTGAGAGAGAAATACCAATTGGTTGCTTCCTTTATGCTCCTGAGCAGGGATTGAACCTGCAGCCTAGGTGTGTGCCCTGACCCAGATCAAACCCACAACCCTTTGGTGTATGGGATGACACTCTAACCAACTGAGCCACTCACCAGGGAGTAACTTGTTAGCTTTTTATGATCATTGTTTTGTTTGCCTAATTATGAGATCTACCATTTATTGAGTGGTGATTTGGGGTTAAAGGGCCAAGCAGTTGACATATATTATCTCATTTAATCTTTATGATCACACTGAGATGTCAGTGTCTTTTTCGTTTTGCAGGTAAGGATACTGAGGCTTAAAGTGGGTTAGCTATTACCTAGGGTAAACCTTTAATCAGTGACAATAACAGTACAGCCCAGTTTAGCAACTTAGCTTTTGTTGAGCTTGGCCCGTACCTAGGAGCTAGAAACATAGCTTAACCAAATACAGCTTTCCTCTCTTAACCAAGGGGTTAAATCTTTTGTTTTCAGTCTCCTTCATCTTCGTCTTGGTACATTTGCAGTTTGAGTGGAAAACTTCTCAGTCCGATCTGGCCGGCTCCATGAAGTCCATAAGACAAGTTATTATTTCATGAAAATAACCCCACACTCATGAAAATAAGTAAACAAAGCAAATCTGTGGGCCTTTATTCATCTAAGGGAAGCATTAGAACCAGCCCTCACAACCTCCATGATGTCTGTGTGCTTGAACCTGTGCTGAGGGTCTAAGAGTGGGGACATGGTAGACAGTGGGGCTTGGAAGACCAGTCAGTCTTTCTGCAGAGCCCTCCGACTTTCTCCCAAGCTACTGACTTCCAGTGCGGGCTTCCTTCTTGGTGTCTGGCCAAGCTGTGAGGGGCCCAGCACTGAAGACACAGCGACCCCTGCTGTTTCAGACCTTGCCTGTGCTATGTGTGGGTCATGACTGAGAAAATGTCCCAGTGTCTTGATTTATGCCACCACTTTATGGCCACTAGGCCTAAGCAGGTTGCAGTCTTCTCTGGTCCAGAGTGGAGAATACTGCCGTCCGAAACATCAGGCCGCTGAGAACGATACTGGCAACCTGTGCCGTCCATGTAGATGTCTTTCTGTGCTGAGCCGAAGTGTCTTCTGGTATTTGTTTTGTTGGCAATTTCACCTGTGTCTCTGGAACTGTGGAGTCAAAGGGTTGAAGAGTAGCATCCTGTGATTGTCGTGCCTTAGCTGTTATTTCCTGCTGTGAGCACTATGATAAAAGTTCACTTTCAGCATGCCAGGTTGAGCCGAGACCCTCCCCCTTCCTGCTCACCTGCCCGGGCATTCCGTCCGGTTGGATGGTGCAGAATGCCCAGTATACTGAGGTTCAGTTCCCGAATTCAAGTTCTGGATCCATTGTTAACAGCCGTGGATTGTCAGGCTTATGCATTTTCTCATGTGGAAACGAGCATGATAATTCCTACGTCATACAGAAAGTGAGAGTATTAAGTTAATGGAGGCAATCTAAGTGAGAAGTGTTTTGTAAACTAGAATGCTACAAAACTGTTATTTTAAATACTTTACAATTACATTTTTTTCATGTAAATGAGGGAGATTTAAACAGCAGATCAGTTGAAAAGTTGGTTACTACAGATGTGTATTCTGTTCACTTTGATGGTTCATTTCAGGAACCAGCTAGCTTCCCTGCCTAGTTTGTAAGCATCTTTCATGAGTGCACGTTTTCAAAACTCTATGGAGACTATTTAGTAGATGACAAATTCCTTAAAAAATAGTTGGAAGATTACCTTTACTAGGTGAAGGAAAATATAAAAGAATAGATCAGTGGAGGGATTTTTCTTTGTCATTTAAATCTTTTCTGTTGTATAGGTCCTTCTGGGTGGAAGGTGAGGGTGGGCGGGGCAGGGGAAAGTGGTGCTGGGAAAATGAAGGCAACTGTACTTGAACAACAATAAAAAATAAAAACATGGTAAAAAAATAAATAAAATTTTACATATCAAAAAACTAAAGTGAAATTAATAAGTAATTTATTCAGAAGCAAAATGTAGGTAACTTGATTTTGTGCTTTGAAAGTTCATTACTTTGTTTTTTTACAGGGAGTTTAAAATGTATACTGAAAAGTAAATAAATCCAGTTTACTCATTTTTCTCCCTTTTGGTATAAACTATGTTGTTAACAGAATATTTTTAAAAGCAGTTTTTAAAAATGTATTAAAGTAATATTTCTGGGATCTAATGGGCAGAGGGGTGACTATAGTTAACAATACTGTATTGTGTACTTGATATTTGCTAAGAGAGTAGCTCTTAAATATTTTTGCGACACACACACACACACACACACACACACACAAAATGGTAACAATGTGAAGTGATGGCTTTGTTAACTAACCCTTATCGGAGTTACCATTTCACAACAGATAGTGTATCAAATCATCACCTTCTTTGTACAATGTAAACTTACACAATGTTATTCATCAATTATATCTTAAAAAGGAAACCAGTGACTGGATACAGGTAGTATATATTTTTTGATCCCATACATTAGATGTAGAAGTGATCGGTTCTGGCACCGTTGTAGCCCAAAGAGGCACCCATCAGAATACCTGCACTTTATTCCAGGTTTTTGAAAGAAAAGCTAAGGCACTATGTAATTTCTTGGATATTTGTTAAGGGATTAAAAGAAGACCTTGTCTGTTTATAAATGATTGAGTGTCAAGGACTGAGGTTTGGAATCTTGATTCTGTCTAGGTGTGTCAAACACTAGCTCATAAACCCCAATAAACCTCTGCCCTAACTAGCATCCAATCTTCTATTTTTATGCAGGTGCAATGGAAATTAAATAACAGTAATTGTTATTACTATTTTAAAATGAAATAATAATATGTGTATAATTCTATTTAGCTTTTAAAATGCTTTCATATACTTCATCCATTTGCTTTCTTAATAACTGCTAATTGTTTTTCTTTTACAATTTCTAACTTTTTAGACACCTTATTAAAATTTAAATCATTCTAAAAAAAGATTTTTTTGTGTGTAAAATTTGAAGATCATAGAGAACTATAAAATAAGAAAATTAAAATCTGAAATGCAATCCCTGAGGGAAAACTATGTATTGGATTGTTGGAGGACTCCCTTTCAGGATTTTTTTGTGTGTACGCATAATAGATATTTTTAAAGGGGCATGCTTGGGATCATAGTGCAGGTAGAGTTTTGGATCCTGACTTTTTTATTGAACATTATAATCATTTTACTTGCCAGTAAATATTCTTTGAAAAATTATTTTAAATGACTGCACAACATTCTTTCTATCCCAAAGATGTAAAATGATTATCCTCCTACTGTTGGATGTTTGGGTTGTTTTCATACTGTAAAGTTTTGCTCTACTGTTGTAAATAATGCTGCAGTCAACACGGGGATGGTGTTTAGGAATAAACTGTCAGGGCAGGTGGAGGCAGATCAGAAAAAAATGAACAAACAGAAAAGTGGGAAGTGAGGGGCATCTTTTTAACCACCATGAAAAGGGTAATAAAAAACACCATTCTCTCTAATAAATACCCCACTTACATTTCAAGGTAGTTTTGTAACTGGTTGAAAACTCAACATAAATGCAAGTTTCTGGAATGAAAGTACAATCGCATTTGTGAATAAAACACAGAAATAAATATGGCCAAACGTGGCGGTCTGATTTCTGGACATAAAGCAGAGTGGGAGTGTTTTCTGGTGGAGTCTGCTCGCCTGGGGTCGGGTTTGTTCTGATGGCAGGCCGTCGGAGTGCCTGGGCCGCCGTCAATGAGCTCCGTGTGCACGCGCGAGCTGCAAGTGCGGAGCCTGGCCACATTTCATCAACTTTAAATACACTTGGATTATACTGCTTTCCATTTTCTGAAATTAGGATGTTTTCAATCAGTGTGCACATTTAATCGATGAGGTAGTTCTTTGCCTAAAAATTTTTACTAATTTATGTTGCATTTTACAATACCATTGTAGAAAGAAAAGTGGTGGCTTCCAGACTAAGACACTTGGCATTTATTTGTGTTTTCAAAGCTCTTTGCTCTGTGTGTGTTTGTAAGAGCATAGAGGTATATGGGTGTCTGCACCACATTGTATTTTAAGGGCATTTGCCCTTTGATAATAATTAAATATAAGTACAGGGAAGATCATGGTCCTGTGAGAAGGAAAACTCAGTGCTTAGCTTTTGAAGTGCCGCCTCTGAAAATCTGCTTCGAAAGATGGCAGGTGTTAGTACCAGCTGATCTGTACTGTGATTGGTTTTTATCTTTTCCTGCCATCCCCTTGGGCCACAAGACCTTTGGCCACCAAAATTCAAAGTGCTGCCTCTTGCTACAACTACAATATTGTCTACTTTTTTGGCAGTGGGTTTTCCCTTTTCATATTCTTCCATTGTGGTTAGAGAATGGCAAATCTGAGTGTTTGGGAATTTTAGCCCATCCTTAAATTTGATTATGTTACCTTTTGTGATTTAAAAAGGACAAAACAAAACAACTAAACCCTCCTGGGTTTAGGATACTGGGAAAGGATGCTCATTCTTTCCTATTTTTAATGTTGCTAACAGCTGCCTTGCCTCCTTGGGCTTACGGTCATTCTTTCCACTGAAATTTTGGTCACAGTCAGAACTCCTGAAAGAAGACCACTGAACTTCTTTACCTTCTGTGCATTTCAATAAATGGTCTTTCTAACTGATGTTAAGGCAAAATGTTTCTCTTGAAGATTATTTTAGGGTCCTGGAAGGCAGGTTTGTTTGGAGACTCAGTCATTGTACGGGAAGAGAGCCCATTGGCGTTGTGAGCCCATTGACTGGGGTCACATGGCAGCCTGCTGGCCAGTGACGTGGGGTGCTTCCAGAGAGTGTATGTACCCTACCTCCTGTGACCCCAGTTCCCAGATTCCTTGGGACTGCCATTAATGACATTAAAGTCAAATCCAGGCAAGCATTTGCTGGCTGGATCCTTTGTAATCTCTTTGTACAGTTGTCAGAACGTCACTTAAAGTTTTGGAGCTATGTGTGTGACTACCAACCACGTACTGTAGTCCCAAAACACCAGCACTGGTTACTTACCCAGCTGCTGTTAAGAAGTGAAAAGTCTTCCATTTTAGGTTTCATTAAGACTGGTTGTTATTCTTAATATTATTTGGCTTGTCTCTGCTTAATTGATACCAGAGCATGGGTTCCAAGCTTTCCAGGACAATCTTGAATTAAAATGTTCTACTCTATAGTCCCATAGGAGCATTTCGGTTTTCAGGACATGGGGTCATAATTTGCTTTGGAAATTATGGTACCTGTACTTCCTGATAGCTTTGAAAAAATTTACAAAGTGCTGGTTAGTCTCTTAACTGGCATGCTCAGCAGTCTGTGTGGTACCACGCAGAGGGGAGGGGCTTTCACACAACAAGGGTTGTTGTTCGTTGTGGCTGAGGCTTGTGAGTTCATCTTTGTGGGAATGTGTGTGTGTGTTGTGGTGCTTTAGTAATCGACCTCTTCTTTAGAGGGCATCCCACACAATTCCTTTTTCATGCTAAAAAGTATTTTTTTTAAAGTAAAGCATCTAGTTTCAATGAGAAAATTACAGTGTATTAAATTTTTCTTTAGAAAGCAACTGTGTGTTAACAATTATGTGTGTTCTAAAAAGAAGCAGAAGTTTGGCCATGGGTGAACTCACCAACAGTGGAGCACACAGTGATACGGCCCATGCCCCCAAAGGATAGCTCAGGCTGGGTCTGAGTGTGGCTTTCCTGCCTGTGATGGCTCGAATGTATACCCTCATCTCTGGTGCTTGTGAGGCGGCCTGAATGCGCTTATAAGTGGAGCCCCTTCATCAGAGCCCTGGCATTTCAGTCCTCGTTGACTCACTAGGCGGGTTTTGAGCATTTGCTGGAAAGCACTGTCCTGAGGCTGATGGAAGGAGTTCAAGGTTCACTCTGTGCGGTCCTGAAAGTGCCCGTCTGTGGAGGAGATGACGGTGTGCATTTAAGGAGTTCTCTGGTCATGTGTGAGGCTTTGTGGAGGCTGTGCATGTTCAGGAGACAAGGACCTTTCTGACGTTCTGCCAAGGAGGGTTGCAGGAACAGTCGAGGGCCTTGGTCCTTCACAGAGGAACCACGTTTAACTGGTAAGAAGAAGGAAGAGCTAAACTCATTTTGGTTTAAGTTGTGGGTATTTAGGTTCTAGTTGGAAGTAGCGTTTGGGCAAGACCGGAAAGGCAGACAAAGCGACTCTATTCATCGGCCTGTGAGGCAGGGGAGACTTGGGGGGACTGCAGTGCGGGGAGGGGGCAGCGGGGTGGGCCGAAAAGATAACCTGGCAGGGTGTTTGGGGACATTGGAGTAAGGAAACACGGGGGTCTGACGAGGAATCTAGGAATTGGGCTCTGTCATTAGCAAGGTTTTCTGGGAGGGACTTTTCCTGATATCAGACAGAACTTTACAAAATTAGCTTAGAGCACTGTTTCTCAAAGTGACCCGTGTGTTCTGAGGAATATCCATGTGGGTGCCTTGGTGTTGGTTATTCGTTAAAATGGCTTCACACCAAAAAAAGTGTATGAAGAATCTGAGTTACCCAAAGTGAAGAGGATTTCTTCGTGACAGGATTTCTTAGAACTTTTACCATGCAGATTTCTCTGTTACTCTGCCCTTACTTGGTAGTCTGTTCTAGAACCAGGGTGGGCTGGCACAGGGAGCTGCAGGGACCAAGGGTGTAAAATGCCTACTTATATGTCCTAATTTCTGTAATCAACTTGTGTAATTAATTAGAACAATTATTTAATCATTTAATAACTATGTAAGAAATAGCTCCTTGGAAAAAAGACAATTTCAAAACTCTAAGTGAACATATTTCTGTGGCACAGGAGTTCATAAAAATAGATTCTGTTGTCATATAGTAGGAGATGTTAGGTAAAAAAAGTATTTACCCCCAGATTAGTCACGTATTGTAAACAAATGGTTCTAATAATAAGGTAAGTAGTCTTTGGTAGGAGTAAAGAAGTTTGTACTACCTAAAAAAATAAAGTTCTTCTTATTTGAAAATATTCTGAGATCCACCCTGGGTTCTCCACGTCACAACAATTGTGATGGCCAGTGATTTTTTTCCTCTAAAATGATTTCCTGAAATTTTTAAATGCTTCATGGTTAGTTATTTTTAAGTGACCCAGCACAGGAAGGATGTGGAGGGGGTGGGGCACCAGGAAATTCCCGCCAGTTGATGGGAAACTTGTTTGAAAGTGAACTAAGGCCACCGAAAGTCGTCTGAAGGCGTTGCTGTGTACAAAGCAAAAGCTTCCCCCTCCCCCAGTTGTATACTTATTAAATTGTTTGTTACTAAAAAACCATCCTCCAAAAACATCAGGCCTGGATGGTTAGATGGTTTCACACATTATCACACATTCTATAAATGTGATAATGGAAAAAAGGATAGTTAGCCTTGGGGTATTAACAAGTCACCTGTGAAACCGATAGGAATAATGACCAAGAAGAGTCAATGTTATGCAGGTTATACGTGCTAGACTAGAAAAAGATAGGGAATCAGCTCAGATGGAATTCATTGCTTCTTCCCTTTTTTCAAGGGCCTGGCAAATAGAGCTGGGTCCCTTTGCTCCTCTGCCAGTCCCCTGAGGGAGAGGAGTCTCATGCCCGCTCCTGCAGACTGCCCCCACGCTTTGCCCCATGGCCATCGGTGCACACGTGAGCTTCTCCAGACCCGGCAACTGCATTTCTGCAACAGAATTGAATGCCAGTAAATCTATAGGCTCCGGACCAATAGCTCTGTGTCCTGACTGGCTTTCCTCCAATTTGGCAGGGCGACTGTTTTCCCTATCTTCTCCAGGTGCTGCCTTGGCAGCTTGTTCCCCATCAGTCACTTATTTTGTCTCTTTCTCCTCGTTCAGTCCAGCCCCAGCTGCTCTCTTTTCTGTGAGTTCTCTACTCTCTGTCTTCTTTTTGTCCTGGGTTTTCTCTGTTTCTGTAGCCATCTACTTTTTCACACACTCCTCGTAGATGTCTCTCCCAGCTGAGCACACAGGTCTTCTGAAGTACCATTCTCAGAGTCAGTCACAGGGGCCTGCACTTTCTCTGGGGAGCTACTGTCTGTATTCAGGACCCTTGCCCTCTTAGAACTACTGGGACACTCGACTGCCATCTCAACACCATCACTTGTCACTGTTTTGGAACAGGAAAGCTCATCCCTGAAGTACTAAGCGCTCCTTCACTGTCATCATCTGAGCTTTCAGCCCTGGGCCCTCCTCAGTCTCTGGGCCTTCCTTGCCTGGAGCATTTCCTCTTTGCCACGTGGGATCTTCTGCCTGGCTTTGATTTGTTAGGCCCCTCTGAGTCTCACGATTTCTGCGATTTCTGCGATATCATCTTGCTGGAGGCAGCCTGCATCCCTTTGAGGATGGGCTGCTCCAGGTGCTCAGGCTCAGGCATTTCCTGGTGCTGCTGCTAGGAGTGGGGGTTGGTGGTGCAGTGCCTGGGTCGTGCGAGCTCCCTGCTGCAGTAGTTCTAGATGTTCCTGCTACTTTTCATCTTCTTGCTCAGCTTGTTGTTTTACCCATTCAGCCATTGCTTCTTCATGATTGACATCTCATAGTCTCCTTCCACTGAAACCTGGCAAGCTTCTTGATTGGTTGTCTTCTCAAGGTGAGCACCCAGTATTCAGAGCATAGACCCCAAACCTCCCTTTCCATCAGGAAGTCTGGGTTCCCAACTGGGAACTGCTCCATGCTGCACTGCGCCGTTGCTGTTAACGAGTGACTTGTTGCATTTTAAAAAGAAGCAGTCCATTGGGCCATCCTGATCTTGGCAGTGGCAGTGGAAGAAGTCTCACCTGAGACTTCAGGTGCTGAGACATTCGGCACCTGAATGAAGTTGGGCTGCAGAGCCACACCAGCGCTGCTGTCCTCAGGGCCTTCACTTGGTCCTGGAAAGAGATTCTCTATGTCAAAGGAAAGATTTTATTGTGTCAGGTAAATACAGAGTATGTGCTTGATCTCATTAGGTCTTTGGATATCTTTTGGCATTTTGTTTATTTCCGCAATGAAGTTCATTGCTAAAAATCAGTTGAACAGTGGAGACTTGGAAAGGTAAGGAAATGACTTTCACCACCGTAGTCAGTAGGTGAGCCCCAGCTAGCAAACAGAGCTCTACAAATGGGATTTACCTTTAACATTTACAATATGAAACATTTTGGAGTCTCCACTACATGTTCTATGTCATATCTAAAATGATATATTTTAGATAATTTATAGCTTCAGCTAAGTTAATAGGTAATGTCATTGGCAATAGTTGTATCATTAAAAAATTGATGATAGATTCTTTAGATTATTAAGACACTAATGGACCCAAATGTTATCTTCTGCATTCCAACCAGGTAGTTAGTAATTCTCTGTGCACCTGCTACCTCGTAGCAGTTCTTGCATCATTGGGATTGTTGTGGCTATTACCTATGTGTCCATCTGTCTTCTGTAAAACTCTGAGCTCCCTGACAACCATAACTGTGTCAGTTTTTTTTTTCTGTCCCTGACCACCAGTAGAAGACATGTAGTTAGTGTCTAGTAGGTGCTGTTGAAAGAAGGAAAGTAGGGGAGGAGCATGTGGGGTGGTAGAGTTACTATTTAGTCCCTGTATTCATAAGGCAGCAGTCTGAAGTGCTCCATGAGGATGCGTTCGGGACACAAGAGAGATCCAATGATCTCTAACTTAAGAGTTTAAGCTACATTTTGCAGAGAGAAGTCTGTTAGTGTTTGCTAAAGTCCATCCTTTTATCTCACTCATCACTACTTGAATTCAGACCATCTTACCTCAGTTGAACTTCTAGGTGACCTCCAGGCCTCCTCTCCAACCCGTTCTCCGAAACGCCAGCACATCTCTCTCTCTAAATTAGTACAATCTTATTATTTTCCTGCTCCGTCCGTTACTGACTCCTTGTAATGGCCAGATAACCCCACTCTCTGCGCAGGACACTGGGGCCCTCTGACAGGCCCATTCACTTCCACTCTCCCCACATATGGGCCCCATCATGCCCCACAGAGGTAGTCACTGTTCTTTAACAGGCCACGTGCTCTGCTCTTTTCTCTGCTCCAAATGCGCTCCAGCTTCTAATACCTGCCAGATTGGCTTCTCTTCCAGAGAAGACCAGCTTTCTGACCCCTCCAGGGAATTTGCCACACCCTCCTGGTGGTTCCTCTCCAGTGCTTATCAGCTTTCATCATGGTATACAATGACTTTATGTATTTAATTGTCTTTTGCTTCTTGAAATCTACTTCTTCAGTAAACACCCCATTGCTCAGCTCCGATGCTCAAGAAATGGAAGTCCCTATTTACTAAGTGCCAATTATGTGCCAGGCATTGTGCAGACCTGGTTCCCACCAGATCCCAAAACCCTTGGGGGCAGGAACAACAGCTCTCCCTGTGCTGAACATCGAGTTGGGCAGGGGTCCTCCAAGCAGAACTTACTGGTTGAGTGTAGATAATTTCCTTCATCTCTTTAAAATAAACCGGCAAGTAAGCTAAGTCATTTTAATTCACCACATCCATCAGCTTGACGCAAAGACAGCTTTTGGAAATAAGTGAGCGATGGGTGCATGTATAGTGATGGCACTTGCTTACTCTGCTAGTCTGTTTTATGCGAGTCATTCTGTGCTGGTGGGAGGCAGATCAGGGAGGGAGCACCTGGAGCTGGTTTCCACTGAACACTCAGGAGGTTGCCTCGGAACACTTAGGGGCACAGAGAATAAAGGCAGAAGAGTAGCAGTTGTAAGTGTAAAATATAGATTCTTGCTTAAAAGAAAACCACAGTGAAGTAGCTCATCAGAGTTGCATATGACTTGACATTCTTCATGACATACCTTCTGTTCTCCAGCTGCCACCTCCATCGTCCCTGTTGCTTTTTGCCTGTTTTTGATCATGGTGTGAAATTCTCTTCTCCCATCACACTGCCAATCCAGGCAGTATTTCCTTAGAAAGCTATGTTAGGGATCACCTCCACAACGCTCTCTGTTATATTTGCCATCTTTCCTTTTATTTCATTCATACCATATTATCACCTCTACTTAGAACTAGTTTTGACATAAATGTGTGTGTGTGCGTATATATAAAATTTGTCTCTTTAGTCTCTAAGGTCCCTGTAGCCAAGGACCATATCTTATCTTTTGTTTAAATTACTTAGAGTTCTTAGTAACATTCTATGAAGGTTCTTAATAAGTGCTAGAGTCTTGCTGAATTAAGTTGTTGTTAAATGTCTAAAATCTCAGTTAATGTATATGTATATATAGTGTAGACCCTGATGGATACTGTTTGCATTTATTTGATGGCAGTTGAGAGACAAACTTGCTGCCTGGCTTCAGAGACTGACTTTGCCAGACATCAGCGGTCTGACCTCTCTGCGCTGCAGTGTTTCATCTCTGAACGAGGCTAAAAGTAACATCTACCTCAGAGGGTTGATTCAGGGGTGACTGTGCTGAGAGAAGGCATATATAAAATGTTTGACAATGTCTGGCACATAATAAGTGCTCAATAAATATTGACCATCATATTAGTTTGTACATACAACTCCAGAAAAATAAAACAACAAAATATATATAGTGTGTCCATATATAACATACCCTAATGATGATAAAATTGGCTTATTGCAGGGATGAAAAAATGAAGGTAACATTAATTGTGAATTAGAAAGTTGAACATCAGTACTGTTACTTTTTAAAAGAAAGAATGTTTTCTTTGTGTGTGTGTTGATACTCAAAATCAGATGAAGTCAATCAAAATCAAATGAAGTCTGCTGTGTAAGGTTTAGCCTACAGAGACCAGGTGTTAAAGGAATTGAGTGAAAACAAACTTGTGGAAGTGTTTTTCATGATCTTGCCCATTTCTGTGCAACTGTTTTTAGTTTAGACGTTCTGTCGTAGTGGGGGTTCCGTAAAGACTCCTCTGTGTGGAATTCTGTGCCGGAGCAACCTTTATCATCGGAACAACTAATAACGTTGTTGCAGCTTGGAGCTATTACTGTAGAGTGGTGAAAAAGTGTTTTCATAAAGCGCCCCATCGTTGTGGCAAATAAGAGCTGGAGGGTGGAGTCGGACCACGGGCAGAGCGGTTATCCCACCCCCCTCACGTGCTGAAACGAACAGGTCCATTTGGAAAGCATGGGCTTCATTATTTTCTTGCATTTGGAAACATGTTCCATTACTGCCACATAACACAGTGTAGTTATACTGTAGTTAATCATGCGGTTGGTCAATTTATAAAATTCAATATAATCATATTGTGGCAAAATGCAATTATAATAAGAGTTATAATGAGACGAGAGGGGTGGATGTGTCTTCTGGGAACTATTCCTTCATTTCTAGAATACTGTTCTTTGTCTGGATTGTTTATTGGATTCTGGGATTCTTAGTGTTTATGATTTCTCCCTCCTTCTCCTCTCCCACCCTCCCTTGGAGGCTGCCAAAGTGGGGAGGGCAACACAGTTCTGTAGATGAACGTTGCAGACATGTTTATGTTGAGGGGTGAGTGGGAGCTGTCTCCTCTGGAGAAAGGAGGGTCATTTGTTTTTCAGCCCACAGGTGCCTTCCATTTGCTACCCCCAGTCCCCTTTCACCCAAAAGAAAGACCCTTTACTAATTTGACTGCATGAAGGTTTCTGTTTGTTTCTGTCCAGCTGGAGCCCCATTTCCCAAAGTGCACAAAGACATACTATGATGTTTAGTAGTGGATTGACCCCCAGGTTCTGTAGGAAATAGGGGAGCTCCCTCCCGGCCACAGTTTCATGGACAACCCAGAGGTGATTCCTGGAGCCCTGAGAATTTTCCCGACCGCTCCTGTAGTCTTGCTGCTGCTGGACACACTGGGGAGAGAGCTCCGACGGGAGTAGGCAGGACCTCCCTTACAGGCCACGGGAGCTCTGAAGCGGGGGCTTCCTGTGTGCTGGGGCTATTGTCTCTTCTCTAGCTGGCTTGCACTAGGAGCGCTTGGTGGTAGAGGCCTTGCTTTAGTGAGCAGGGCTGCAGGTCCAGGCAGAAGCGTCGCGGGGGCTGGGGTAGGGACTGGGACTAGTTAGGGGATGGGCCTGCAGCCAGTCACAAGGCCTGAACTTGATGTGTCCCTCCGATCCCCCATAGCCTAAGCTCTGAGCTCCCAGGCACTCTGGGCCTGTTGTTGTTGTCCCCACCCCCTAATTCCCTGCTAGGTTTTTCCTTCTCACAGGGTGACTCATTGGCTGGCTGGCTGGCTGGCTGGCCAGCCATTGTGGTGGTTTTTAACCTCTATTCCGTGGGAATTTCTTGGTATGACTCTGGAAAGGAGCCGAGTGCACACTGTCATCATACATTAGAAGTGCTAACTTCTGAGTACCCAGAGGTTCACACTGGGTAAGCTGCCTGAGCTCAGGTCAGGGATGGTACTTGTGGGTCAGATGGGTTTGTACATCAGACTAGAGCAGGAAAGTTATTCACCTGCAGGACGGTCATAACCTCAATTTCACTATACTATAGAGTTCTGTGACCCCTTGTTTATATCAGAACTTCCTAATTATATGTCCACTGATAGCATTTCAGAACTTCAGGGACCTCAGAGCAAGGCTTCTGAAACCTTGCAGAGGTCTGCAGATCACCCCAGGGGCCTCTGCAAGTGCGGACTGTGATCCAGTGTGTCTGGGGCAAGCCTGAGACTGTGTGTTTCTAACGTGTTCAAGAAGACCTTCTCAGGCTTTCTCAAGGAATAGGGCCTTTTTCACCTTCTTCAGTTTTACCTCAAAGTCCCACCTTACATACCCTTTTACATTTTGCTTTGTTTTGTTTTATTAACAGAGCTATTTCTGGTGTGCATGTTTGCTTTTATATCTTTGAGATGCATATTAATATACACTTACAGAACCTTCTCAACTATTGCATGTGCTCCCAAGATAGAACATACAGAAGAAAAGTAGTTCTTTTATTTAAAACATGTTTTCCTTTTTAAATTATGTAAACATGTTCACATTTTACAGAAACATTTTGAGCAGCTGCAGTTTGTACAGATATGTTACCAAGGGAGGGGTCCTTTAACCTAACATGACACGAATCCCAGAGGCAGAAGGCTGGTGGACAGGTGCTGCCATGGCAAACATAACAGGCTGGTGGACCCCATACGCAAGAGAGTGACTCTTCAGGTGGGGTATCCTGGGGGGAAATTCCCATTAGGATGGTCGTGATGTAGACGAACTTCCATCTATCAGTGCCTGCCACGTCCCTTCCCAGCCTCTCCTGGTCCCATCCCACCCCTTCCCCTGACTCCTATTCTGGACCAGAGAAGCCTTGTTGCCTTTACTGCACACAGCACACACACACAGAATGGGAGAGAGACAGGGAGGGAAGGAGGGAGGGGGCAGAGACAGAGAGTGAGAGAGAGAGAGAGAGGGAAAGAAACAGAGACACCAAGACCCTCGATAAAGCTGGCGCCGTCCTCGGTGGGACTCTGCCTCCCCCAGCATACTTGGGAGCTCTGGGGCCTTCACGTGTCTGTCAGAGACGTGTCACGGGAACTGGGTTTCTCAAGGGTTTCTACAAGTTCACCTAATGTAGTGTTACCTCTTTTACACTTTTTTTCTGGTTAATAAAGTGAAAATTAGTGATCTGATCTGCAGAGGAGAATTAGCAAGAGGTACAGCCAGGGTCTTACCTTGTGAAAGAGAGGAAATTCTTTAAGAAATAGGAAGGAATTGGTTCTAGGATAAGCTTAGGGTAAGTTATAAAGGTTATCACCCTAATCTAAGCTTCTTTAAGGTTTTAATAGAGTTTTCAAATATAGATAAAGCTTCATGAGGAAGGAAACACGTCACTATTCTCAGCCTTTTTTGAAGGCTTATTCGGAATTATCCCTGCCTCATTTGAAAACGGATTTGATACAGCCTGCCTTAGTCTGTTTGGGTTCTTATATCAAAAATACCATAGCCTTGGTGGCTTACAAACAATAGAAATTTACTTCTTACACTTCTGGAGCACAGGAAGTCCAAGATCAGGGCACCGGCTGAGCTGGTGTCTGGTCTGGAGGTCCCCTTGCTGGTTCATAGCCGGCCGTCGTCTTCTCCCTCTATCCCCACTTGTCAGAAGGGGGAGGGCATAAACTGGGGGGCACCAGTCCTGCTCATGAGGCTCCACCCTCCCGATCTAATCACCCGCAAGTGCATCACAGGGGGGATTAGCTTTCCACACATGACTACCTGGGGGACATAAACATTCAGCTTACAGCACAGCCTACATAAATAAAATAAAATATGTGAGAAGGTGGGGTAGAAAGAAACGAACCTGGGGGTAGGGCCAGCACACAAAACATTTCCTGTTCACTTGTTGGGAGTGAGCTACAAGTCTGGCCGGGAGTGTCCAGGCTCCCTGACCAGTGACAGGGTCTGCAGTGGCCCAAAGGTGAAGGTGAAGCAGTTTTCCCTTGGCTTTGACTCGAAAGAAGCATCCCCATAAAGAGAATATCAGATGAGTAGTAAATTACAGCCTGAGCAACAGTCCTCAGATAAATGATAGTGTTTTGTGGGGCAGTTTTTCAAAGGGTCCTTGGATGTAGGCTGATGGTGTATGTATATGCATAATTTAGTCAAGACCTTTTGCAGGTGCCCTAAATAAGTCTAAATATCCAGCTCTCTGACTGCCTCTGGGGATAAAATCTCACTCCTTACAGGAATGGGTGGATCCTGTATCCATTATGCAGTCTTCTGTGAGTATTATTTTGCTCAACTGAGCTATCATTTGAAATATGTTAAGTTCAATTGCTTATAAAAGGAAGAAAATTTGTGACAAAGGGTCTCTAGCAGAAAGCCGTCTGTCAACTTTAATTTTAGGAATAGTATATACAAAATAGCTTAAATCCAGTGGCTGCCAGTAATGGCTCAGTTTCCTAATTTGTACAGTGAGAGGGTTTTAATATATCATCAAGGCCCCTTTTGTCCATATAGTCTTCTGTTTTAGCCAAAGCCTTGGAAAGAAAGCCTGATATTCTCAAACTGAGTAATCGGGGTGCCTTCAACAAAGAGACTGTTGAGAGCGGCGAGGCCAGCGTTTTGGGAACCGATGGCATAGAGCACTGCCCAGGGCTGGCCAGAGCAGGGGGCCGTGGCTACATCTGGGTCTGAAGACATGAAAGAGGGACGTGGTTACAGAAAGGGAACAGATTAGCTTTAGGGAATTGTCTATTTGACAAAGGCTATAGAGGGATTCAACCTATCCTGGTAGGGAGCTGAGCTGGAGAATGGCTACCTTACTATTACTCTTTTTCTCTCCTACCTCCTGATGGTGGCTCCCATGGCAAAGGGTGCCCACACACCTCAGCCTCCTGGAGCGTAGAGCAGGGTGAAGGGGTGTGTGGAGGGGCAAGGAAGACAACAGCACTTTCCCTAACTTCATAGTCCTGAACAAATGCTTTGACATTTTTCTCAAGGCAAAGAAATTCTGTCCCCACGTCCTCTTCATTAGAGAGCTTATCTCTGGTTTCCTGCTGTAGCTACAGCACTTAACCCAGGACCTGTGTCTGGCAGTCAGTGAATGAGGGGCTGCTGGGCAGCGAGGCAACGCCTTAGGGAGGGGTGGGACTCAGCTGCGGCCCTACTGCAGTGCTGAAGAAATAAAACAGAGCCGGTGAGAGCCGATGGCCTCGCCAGGAGTCTGCGAGTCTTTGTCGGCCTTGTCCTGATGAATCTTTAAGAGAATAGTTTTCACACTGCAGGACAAAAACGAGACCTTCCTACATTTTCATTTACTGCTTTCATCTCTGTAATGCTGGAGAAAACAAACACATTTCCTCACCCACAAATCTCACAGATGAAGGACAAGGTGGTACTGTGGCCTTGCCTAGGTGACAGGCGCTGTCATGAATAACCACCTCTTAGCTTGTAGTTGCTGACACGATAGCTTGAAGCAAAATCACCTGTGTGCAAAAAAGCTGTCATTTGAAATCAAGTATGGGACTATACTCTCCCGAAGGAATTAGAGTGGATTTTTTCCCCCAGTTTCTCAATCAGTACATTTGTCAAAAAGTTCAGTTGGAGTATAGTTTATATACAATAAAATTCATCTATTTAAAATATACATTTCGGTGAGTTTGGGCACATGTATGCAAATGTGCAATCCCCACCATAATTAAAATATAGGATATTTTTATTACTCCCAGAAGTTGACTTGGGCCCCTTTGTGGTATATCCCCTTTCTAATTTCTGGCCCCATACAATTTCCAATCTGATCACTGTTACTGTAGCTTTGCCTGGTGTAGAATTTTATGTAAACAAAACCATATAGAGAGTATAGTATTTAAATTTTAGAATCAGCTTTTCAATTTCTACAAAATAATCTGGGTTTTTATTGTACATTTGTGTCTATAGTGTTTACACAAATGAACAGTATTTATCCAAGTACCATATGCATATGGTAAAGATGACCTGGGTAGTACAAAAGGGCTTAAAATGACAAGAGAAGCCTACCACCTGCTCACTCTCACTTCCGATCCCACTCGTCAGAGCCTCATCTTTCTTTGCAGCTCCTTCGGGAGTGTGGATGGACATACGAAGCCCAGTTTCTTGAGAGGGCCTACTGACCTTGCGCGTTACCTTGTCTCCTCTCCTCTTGCCCTCCCTTTCCTCTTCTTGATAGTTATTAGTCAGATCACTCTTTTTATTTCCTCTCTTGCTTACCTTTGAACTTTGAGTGCTTGTTCTTGATTTTATATCTTAAACCAGCGCGTGGAAGAAAACAATGTCAATATTGGACTCAATAGACTATTTTGTATGTAAAACAACTACATAAATCATAAATTTCAGAGGCGGATGTATTGCAAAACAGCTAAATTAGACCTCCGAGGTTAAAAATGTAATTTTTGTTAACATAACAAAGAAAAGTCAGAAGGAAAATTAAAGGAGACTTGAAAAAAGCTGTGTTTGTTTTCCTATTATGGTACATATGAGCTCTGCAAAGAGAACTAAGAAGGATGTTTTCTCTTTCTAGCAAGAGCATGGGATTTAAGTTTGAGGTACATGATAAAAATTAGCCAGCCCACAAATGAGTGAAATCATATGGTTCTTGACGTTTTCTGTCTGACTTATTTTGCTTAGCATGGTATTCTCAAGGCCCATCCGTGTTGTTGCAAATGGCAGTATTTCATCTTTTTTTATGGCCGAGCAGTACTCCATAGTATGTATGTGCCACATCCTCTTTATCCAGTCATCTGTCGATGGACACCTTGGTTGTTTCCATGTCTTGGCCACCGTGAATAATGCTGCAGTGAACACAGTGGTGCATATATATTTGCAAATAAATGTTTTCAAAATTTGGGGGTAGATACCCATAAGAGGCATTGCTGGGTCGCATGATAACTCTCTTAATTTTTTGAGGAGTCTCCATACGGTTTGCCATAATGGCTATACCAGTTTACATTCCCACCAGCAGTATATGATGGTTTCTTTTTCTCCACAGTCTCTCCAGCACTTGTTACTACGTGGCTTGTTGATAGTAGCTATTCTAACAGCTGTGAAGTGGTTTGTTATTGCAGTTGATTTACGTTTCCCTAATAGCTAGTGAAGTTAAGCATCTTTTCATGTATCTGTTGGCCATTTGTATGTCTTCTTGGGAGAAGTGTCTGCTAAGGTCCTCTGCCCATTTTTAAACTGGATTGTTTGTTTGGTGTTGATATAAAACTGAAAGCAACAAAAGAATAAATAAGAAAAACAAACAAGAACTCATAGACACAGACAACAGTATGGTGGTTGCCGGAGGGAAGCAGGGGTGGGGAGGTAGGAAAGGGTAAAGGGAGTCCATGTACAGTGATGGGAGACTTGACTTCAGGTGGTGGGTGTGCAATGCAGTATACAGATGATGTGTCATGGAATTGCACGCTTGAAACCTATAGAATTTTATTAACAATACTACTCCAATAAATTTATTTTTGAAAATAAATAAACAAAATGAAATTTAAAAATTAACTAGTGGTAAAGATTTTACAACCAAAGACTCCTTATATTGGCAATTCAGTCAGTTAAAACATTCTTAGCCGATGTTATGAAAAAAACCCCACAAACCCTCAAAACCTTCCAGAGTAATATATATGAATACAAGCACACTTTCTTTATATTTCTATGGACAATTATCTTTGAGGTGTTAAAAGTGGATTCTTTATTTTATTTGTCTATTATTGTTGGTCTGTTACAGTTGTCCCATTTCCCCCCTTAGCCAGCCCACCCCCACTCCCACAGTCAGTCCCACACCGTTGTCCATGGGTCATTCATATGGGTTCTTTGACTAGTCCCTCCCCCTTCTTTCCACCATTATTTCTCTACCCACCTCCAAAAGTGGATTCTAACTGCGGCTTACCTGTACTATGAGGAGCTGCAGGTGTAGACCAGATGGTTAACTTACCTTCCTGAGTCTTCTTGGAAGCTGTTGGATTTGACTTTATCATCTGCTTTCTGGTGTTCGGGCTGCAAGTCAGACTACTCCATGCACTCTGCAAACTAGAATGTCTTCACCAAGCAGAGAATCTTTTCTGTGCCCAAGGATACTGTTGACTCTCAAATGCTTGACAGTTCACTTCAGGCGAGTGTGAAGAGACTCCTTAATATACAAACAGACCCCTCTTACAGCAACCACAGCCTCCAGAAATTTGTTTAGTTAAATATAACAACAACAACAACAACAACAACAACAACAAAGTATGATTTTAATAGAGCCCAAATAACTATTTTCTTTTTTGATGTATTTATCCAGGCAAGATGGCTAAAGTGGAAATTCACTGAGACAGCAATAGCTTCACAGTTCATAGGAGACTCATTTGTTTTGTCAAAAAAAACAACGATTTTTGTAGTTCAAACAAAAGTGAAATCTGAAGCATAGAAGAAAACCAGCAACTATTTCCCTTTATAGTTGTCAAGGCCTTGGCCTCTCCATTGACAATAGCTGCATCTTTAGAATAGAAAGACGAGAGTAGAAACATAGCATTAAGAACTTGCCAGAAAGAGAACACATCCTTCCTAGTTCTCTCTGCTGAACTCATATGCACCAGAGAAGGAGAGTTTTGAAAAACCAGAGCAGGAAGACATCATGTTTGCTGAACTATTTCTTCCAGAAGCAGGAGTGCTCAGGGGAAGATGCTCCCATATTGGGCGAATAAATCCTGAGGTAACCTTTCCACTTACCGGTCACCACGTTCCTATTTTATAACTTTTAATAATACTTATAAATTTCTGCTTCTTGTTTCATCAACTTGCAACAGTACTTCTTGATTCTCTACTTCCTGCCCTTCCTCCACCTCTCTTCCCCCCACCTTTACTGTGAAATTAGTATGGCTGAAACTGTGCATTCTGAAATTCAAATAGTTATCCGTAGGTTACTTTTTGAGAGACAAAAGCTGGAAGTAGGTTTTATGGCAGCATTCAGGAGTATATTATGATTAGATTTCTTTCTTTGTGGTTCCAATGCCACAACCTGTTTGTCTTTAAGAAATAAGTTTAAATAAGCTCTCTTTCCAATGTACTTACTACATCTGACCACATTTTAGTGGGTTTCATATTTGCACTATGACTTTCTTTTGCATTTCCCCCTCCCTGAAGTTCCTTATTGCTCTTTGTTTTTCTTATTGAGAGACACGTAGAATGCCTTCTACTATGGCCCTGCACACCCACTCTCTACCCTCCTTCACCCTACTCTCTGTCTCTGTGGATTGTATCAGCAGGCTCCCACGCCTGGTAGCTTCTGGTTGGGTTTAGCCAATAAGGAGCCCCACAGAAGAGGGGGAACAGTGGGAAGAGTGTGGACAGGCTATTCATGCTGCTGGATCCTTCTCTGTGAGGCTGCTTACGTGACTTGTACTAAAGATCATTCTTCCTCTCAAAGTGGCATTCTTGTGAACTCCCCACCTTTTTGATTGGGGTAAATACTCCGTTATCTCTTGGAGAGGGATGGTAGTCCCAGTGTTGCCAGACCCCAAGTTACTGCACCTTCTTCTTCTTAGTTTTGTAAATAGACTGTAAATTACCTTAATCTGAGGGTGCCACTGGTTTCCTCTTGGGATCTGACATTGTGCAGTGGGGTTTTGGGAGGAAGCAAGATTTATAGAGGTTGAAGTTTGTTTACCTTCTTCTCTTTAACACGGAAGCACCAAGAAGGCTGACTGGGATCTCTCTTCACATGGCCGGGCTCTCTTTGCTTTCACGTGATTAAGCGGCAGGAAACTCACCTCCACACCATGTGCCTTTCTCATGGCCACCCCATCCCCAAGCCAAAGTGGAAACAGTTTCCTTGCGACAGTATCTGCATGTCCATGCCAACTGCTTCAGCTCTCCTCAGTTCGGTTCTTTAAAGGATAGTCTTCTGTGTTTTTATTTGATTGTATTTATTTTTGTTTGTTGTTTGAGCCTGGTGATAAACCACCTGAGCTCTGTGCCCTGGGATGGCAATAGCAGAAAGGGGTTGTCTTGTAACACCCTCCCACCCAAATCTTAGCAGCATAAAATCTCAACCACTTTATTATGTTCGCAGGTTCTGTGGGTCTGGAAACCAGAAGGGGCACAGTGAAGATGGCTCTTCTCTGTTCTGCCATGCCTGGGGCCTCTGTGGGGACAGCTGGGGGCTGGAGCATCTGGGCCTGGAAGGGTTGCAGTTACACCAGCTGGCACTGGAGAGGCCGCTCCAAGACGGTTTCTTGATTCATATGTCAGCTGCCTGGACTGAGGTGGTGGAAGGAGGACTCGATTTTGGAGCCTGAGCTGCCAGCTCAGAAATCCAACTACCCTGCTGATACCACTGCGGAGAGGCTAAGTCCCCGTTTTGCTTCCAAGTCCCAACTGAGCCATGATCTTAGTTTACATTCTCTTTTCCCCTATGGAAAAGGCTGGATCTAGTTCTTACTTCTCAATAAGTTATTCAAAAAACAATAATGTTAGTGAATGAGGCTCTCATATTTAGTCATTGACAATGGTTTATGATTTTTTCCTGATAAAAGTTTAACAGTCAAGGGCACATCTGTCTTTACCCAGCAATGGTTTTTCGAAGTGATGCAGACAGCTTTGATAACATGAGACTCGTGTTTGAAGACAGCAAGTTCCATATGGGCACATTGTGTTAGTTGTGTTCTTTGCACCTTTATTGTTAATGATTCAGTAAAGAACGGCTTTGTGCAGTGTGGGTGTCCTCAACATGGTACCCCAAACACAGACAACTACAGCTGGTAGTGTTGCTGGCCAGCCAAATTAAAACAGAGCTGTGGCACTGACGCTGTGTCTTCTGAGTCAACACCGGGAAGACCACGTGGGAAGCCAGGGCCACAGGCACAACGAAACATCGACTCCTTGCCGCCACACTGGCCTCCGCGGCACTGGAGCTGGGCGCTTCAAAAATGAGAATCCACGAGCTGTGAGGGTACAGGCTTGTTGCACAGCCACATCCTGTACCAGTGAGTACTCTCACAGTTATCTTATGTATTTTTCACTTACCATTTAAATAGATTACGTCTCCCAGACTCCTCCTGGACGCAGATGGCCTTCGTTCGGCAGCACTGCCCCAAACAGATTGTTCTAAAGAGACTGAGATGTTATTTGTGATCTGACAGGATGTTTTTTTCTTTCTCCGTTGTTAGTATGCCTGTGCCCCTGGGAAATACAGTTGTTGCCCAGACAATAGCCTTCCAGCAGCCGTCTTTTTTATTAAATTTACAAATGAAGCTATTCTTTATTACATGTATCTTCTCTAGGATAATTTTAATCAAGGATAATACACTCTGAGTTAATGATGAGTTTGTGCAGTGAGTTGCCTGTCTTTGCTGCCTAAGTTTGGACTTACCACAGGGCTCACAGACTTCAAGAGTCCCTGCAAAGTACGTCCCTGCAGTATTCGAGTGTTTTATTTTTTTACATGTGAGCTCACAGGTTTCAGTGACACTTTAGGGCTCCCTTTGTCTCAGTTTGTAACAAAGTGTCATAGCCCGGGTAGTTGATAAACAACAGGAATTCATCACTCACAGTTTTGGAGGCTGAGAAGTTCGAGATGGAAGCACCCCAGATTACGTGTCTGGTTAGAGCCTGCTTCCTGGGTCGTATATGCTCACCTTCTCATGTTTCCTCACGTGGTAGAAGGAGTGAAGGGTCTCTCTGGGATCTCTTTTACGAGGCCACTAATCCCACTCATGAGGGCTCCACCCATGACCTAATCAGCTGCAATGTCCCCACCTCCTGACACCTTATCATTGGGCATTAGGAGAGTTTTTGGAGAACACAAATGTTTATAACCCTCAGACCTCATTACTTTTTCTGCAGGACTGTGAAGACTTTCATTGGCACTCTGAGAGTCAGGACATACCATGTGATTTCACTCATATGTAGAATCTAATAAACAAACTGATTTAACATGCAAAGCAGAGACAGACTCATTCATGGAGACCATGATAGCTAGTGGGCGGGCCGGTTAGGGGGTGGAGGGGTTGAGCAAAAGGAAGAAGGACTCATGGACATGGACAACAGTGTAGTGATTGCTAGGGGGAGTGGGGTATAAGGGGGTTAAATAGAAATGGGAAAATACAGTAATGGTTAAATAAAAAAAAATTATTCCCTCCTTGAGTGCAGAGGCTGCTCCTGTGCAATCAAAGGGCATGATGGGGGTGATTGGTGCCCAGAGAGGTTTCTCATGGACACACACACATACTGTTCACCTCTTTTGAAAACCCAGAGCATCTTCCTCCTGGAATCTAATGTTACCCCCTTTAAAAAAAAAAAAACACTTGTTTTTTTGCCTCTCTTGTGCTTTAAGATTATAACCTCCTTGAGGGCTGAGAGAAAGAGTTTCTGGTCTACTGACTAACAGTGCCCAGCTTAGCGTTGGCCATGATACACACTTAGAAGTCTGTGTTTCATGGGAATGGAAGGGAAATTGGGCTTCTTCTTATCTGCTGGTCTGAACAAGGTCTTTGTCCTCTGTGTCCCTTGAGTGGTGACAGAATTGGTAGTCTCCAGGGAGTGGAAGAAAATGGTTTGAATATTTCAGTTGGTAATGGTTTCATCTGATTGGTGGAGAATGAAGAAACATCTACATGTGGAATTGATTTAGTTACCACTGTGTTATTTTAGCAAATGACTTTGTATCAGTAGTCCAGTTGGAAACTACTGTATATATATTCAGTTCAGAGTCTTTATTTATGAAAGATGTGTCAACAACTTTTCCTTCTAGTTTTATTTGTCTGGAAGAAGTAAAGGTGGCATGTTTAGCGTTTAACGTTTATTCCCATTTATTCCCAATCTGTCTACTTCATTTTCAGGGTTATTTTCTTCTCTGCAATGCATCTAATTATTTATTTGCTTTTCTTTTCTGCATTTGCATTTTGGACACTGGGTTAGCATACCCAGTGGACCAAAGTGTTTGCTAAAATAACTAGATAGCAGTTAAAATCCATTCATTTGCTACCTGTTTTAAATGATGGATGATGAAAATGATGAGAAAGAGCTGTAACTGAGGATAGTTAAGAAGTATCTGGATAATAGCTGTGGTGACTTCCCCATTCTTAATATTTTCTGTGCCTCAGAAGATGAGTTTTTGTCACTGTGAACAACTGATTAAAGATATTAAAATGAAGGGCCTTCGACTGCTATTGAGTAAATTTGCATCTGTGGAAGAAGTAAAAAAGAAGAAAACATCTTCACTGTACCTTTATTTAGTAATGATCTAGGTAAATATATTTATATTTGTAGAATAGCAAGATCATGTAAATAAAAGTATATACTGTGTAGATCTGGAAATTTTGTAATTAAGTTATCATTTCTCAGGAAATTGCAAGATGTTATCTCACCAGACAGAGTGAAATGAAATATTGGATAATAGAATTATAATTTTCCCTGATAATAAAATGTCACAATATATTACACTGATTATGACAGGTTTGGCGAGCAGAATCGTAGAACTGGATTTGGTCATCAAGCTACTTTGGGAAAAAGTGCTTTTCGGTTGTGTTTAAACCAGATGGAAACTGTCACTGAGAGTCCCTTGAACACCTTTGTCCAGTGGGCATGAATTTAGGCAAAGTAATGGTTATTTACCACATAAGAGAAGCTGTCTTAATTTTTTAAGATATCACAAAGAGTTAGGCAGTATTTTCTAAAAAGAGGAAATGTAAGTTGTTTTGGATTTAAAGTTTATTCATAAAAACAAATAATTTTAAAGCTTTATTGATATATAATTGACCAGTAAAATTGCACAAGAACAATTTGTTTTGATTTCAGGCATCAAAATAGAAACATATTTTTAAAATATATTTCATCTATTGTGCTATTACAGTTGTCCCCCTTTTCCCCGCTTTATCCCCTTCCTCCCTGTACCTCCCTCTCACCCGCATTCCCGCTTCCTTAGTTCATGTCTGTGGGTTGTATGTATAAGGTCTTTGGCTTCTCCATTTTCTATACTATTCTTAACTTCCCTCTGCCTATTTTGTACCTACCATTTATGCTTATTTTCTGTACATTTCCCCCCATTCTCCCTCCTCCCCTTCTCTGCTGATAACTCCATGTGGTCTCTCCATTTTTGTGACTCTGTTCCTGTTCTAGTTGTTTGCTTAGTTTGTTTTTGTTTTTTAAGGGTCAGTTGTTAGTAGTTGTGAGTTTATTGTCATTTTACTCTTCATAGTTTTGATCATCTTCTTTTCTTAGATAAGTTCTTTTAACATTTCATATAAGGGCTTGGTGATGATGAACTCCTTTAACTTGACCTTATCTGAGAAGCACTTTATCTGTCCTTCCATTCTAAATGATAGCTCTGCTTGATAGAGTAATCTTGGATGTAGGTCCTTGCCTTTCATGACTTGGAATACTTCTTTCCAGCCCCTTCTTGCCTGAAAGATTTCTTTTGAGAAATCAGCTGACAGTCTTATGGGGACTCTTTTGCAGGTAACTGTCTCCTTTTCCCTTGCTGCTTTTAAGATTCTCTCCTTATCTTTAATCTTGGGTAATGTAATGATGATGTGCCTTTGGGTGTGCTTCCTTGGGTCCAACTTCTTTGGGATTCTTTGAACTTCCTAGATGTCTTGGAAGTCTGTTTCCTTTGCCAGATTGGGGAAGTTCTCCTTCATTATGTTTTCAAATAAGTTTTCCATTTCTTGCTCCCCTTCTCCTTCTGGCCCCCCTATGATTCAGATGTTGAAATGTTTAAAGTTGTCCTGGAGGTTCTGAAGCCTCTCCTCATTTTTTTGTGTTCTTGTTTCTTCATTCTGTTCTGGTTGAATGTTTATTTCTTCCTCCTGGTCCAAACTGCTGATTTGAGTCCCAGTTTCCTTCCCTTCACTCTTGGTTTCCTGTATATTTTTCTTTATTTCACCTTGCATAGCCTTCACTTTTTCCTGTGTTTTGTGACCATACTCAACCATTTCTGTGAGCATCCTGACTACCAGTGTTTTGAACTGTGCATCTGATAGGTTGGCTATCTCTTCATCGCTTAGATCTACTTTTGGAGCTTTGATCTGTTCTTTCATTTGGGCCATATTTCTTTGTCTTGGTGTACCCATTACCTTGTAAAGGGTGGAGCCTTAGGTGTTAGCCAGGGTGGGGCAATCCATGTCACTGCATTGTGATGCTGTATGTTGGGGAGGGGTCTTAGAGGGAACAGTGCTGCTTGCTGGCCTCTCGGCCACCTTTCAGTCACTTCTTCCGCTAACCACAAACAAATTGGACCCTTCTGGTGCTGATTCCCAGGCGGGTGGGTTTGTGTACATTCTGGGACCCTGTGGGTCTCTCCAATGAACTCTCCTGTGAGGCTGGGTGTTTCTCCCACCCCCACAACCCCACAGGTGTTTTCAATCAGAGACTTTGAGGCTTTATTTCTCTGCACTAGAACCCTGGGTTGTGTGGTCTGTCTTACTCCCCAGTTGTTCCTCCCAGTTTATCCACATGCAAATGTGAAACTGCCACCTTGCTTGCTCTGTCCTTGGGCTACCACCTTGCCATGGGTCCCCGTTGCCCAGCTGCCTGTCTGTGCCCCTCCTACCAGTGTGAATGAATGTTTCTTCTTTAACTCCTTGGTTGTCAGACTGTCATACAGTTCAATATTCTGTCAGTTCTGGTTATTTTCTGTTTTTAAATTTGTTGTTGTCCTTCTTTTGGTTGTAGTAGGAGGCAAAGTATACCTATCTATGCCTCCATCTTGGCTGGAAGTGAAAATAGAAATGTATTTTGAAACACATGGTCAGTGCTACAGCTGAACTATAGACAAAAGAAACAGAATGTCCGCCTTTTCTGAATTGTTTTAGGAAAAAGAAGCCTTATGTTTCTCCCCAACTGTGGTAAGCCCAGCCTTTGCCATTTTTTCCCATTGTTATGTCTTTGATGAAAGTCCTGGAGATAACAGGGGACTTTGCCTAAAGAAGTGCTCATCTAACTTTATATCAATGATGCTGGAAAGGGTGCTAGTCAGTTGTACACATCCCCACCCTATTGCTTAAAAATTCCTGCCTCAGAGGAGGTTCCCTGCCACAAAGCTGTTGGTGAAATGAGACCTGGGAGCTGACTTGTGTTCATGTTGGCAGGAGGGCCTGGTCAGAACGTCAGAGCGTTTAGGTTCTCTGGGGTGAGCTGAGGCCTGTAGCCAGAATAAAGCTCTGGCTTGCTGCTGAATGCTAATAAACACAGTGAGCAGTTTCCTGTTATTTAACGGGAAAGAAAAAAATAATACTCAGCTGCAGAGTTTTGGATGCACTTGGGCTAGAGTCCTCCTTGATTTGAAAGGCAATAGTGTGTGGTCAGTTACTTGTTGCATACCCTTTTGTTTCCAGGCAGTGATCCATCTACTGAGCACATAGTAGTATTTACCTTCCAGGGAGTTATGAACTCTGTGGCTGAGAAGCAGGGCTCGCTGAGAGGCTGCTTTGGTTGTGGTGTTAGCCCATGAGGCTGCACACCCAATAGCAACATTCTACCAACTGGCTTGTGCATGAGAACCACCAGACATCTAATTACTTGGTCAAACCATTTGAAACATGCCTTTCTTATTTCTTAATAACATATACTGTTCTTTAAAGCAGGTGTTTCTCTTAACCAAGCCTGGCTTCCACTACTTAAACTGGTCATTTCATCAGTTGAAATGGTATTGGAGAATTTGCCATTTCCCGGGTCAGAGGCAGGAATCCCAGAGCCTGGGCACTGTGACCAGTTGTAATACAGCAAATATGGAAATGGTGTAAATGCCCGGATTGAAATCATAATCTGTGGAGATGATTGTTTTCTCCTCAGAGTGATATCATCAGCATTGTTCTTTACTTGGAACAGAAATGCAGTGCATGCTGATAAGTTTTTAGTATTTGTTTTCAGCTATATTCATCACTACAGTGAATTCTGGAACTTTTTCATTATCTCAAAAAATAAACCTCCTTTACTTAGCTATCACCACCTAACCCTCCCAGTGTCCCAGAACTCTAGGGAACCACTAATCTAATTTCTGTCTCTGTAGATTTGCCTGTTCTGTATTATTTTTTATATATTTCACTTGGCTTAATATTTTCAAGGCCTATCCATATTATAGCAGGTATCAGTCCTGCATTCCTTTTTACAACTGAATAATATTCCATTTTATGGATGTACTACATTTGTTTAGTCATTCATCAATTGATAGATGTTTGGGTTGTTTCCCTTTCTGGCTATTATGAGTAATGCTGCTGTGCACATGAATATACAAGTTTTTGTGTGATCGTATGTTTTCACTTCTTTTGAATACATACCCAGGATGGAAAGACATTGTATTTTGTAGTGCTTTTCCATTTTTCAAATGGGAAGGGGTGCTTTCCTTGGTCATATAGACTCAGTATTGGAGGGAGCATTGATTGTGGGTTAGAGTTCCAGGTCTGCCCCTGCCTGGTGTTAGGAAATTTACTGTTTCCTCAACTGTAGAATGAGGCAGTTTTTATCAGACAATCTTTAAAGTCACTTCCAAGTTAAAAATTTTTCCTGAGTGATAATAAAAGGCTTTTAAGATATGAAGGAAAATATTTCCAGTGAGGTCTAAATAACAAGCCACGCCCTACTAAAGTCCCTACACGCTGTTTTTTTAATCTACTTTGAAAACAACTGGGACTTTAATATGTATTTAGTTAATTAAATGTTTGTATATTTTTAAATACTGTGTTCTGATTGCCCTTCAGACTAAACTTGATTTCACTTTGATGCTTCTTACTCTGATTAAAAGACCTTTGAAAGTGGAAGGTCTTTTGC
Organism: Phyllostomus discolor; assembly: GCF_004126475.2. Taxonomy (NCBI): domain Eukaryota; kingdom Metazoa; phylum Chordata; class Mammalia; order Chiroptera; family Phyllostomidae; genus Phyllostomus; species Phyllostomus discolor. The sequence goes on from NC_040905.2 coordinate 50,391,748, forward strand.
TATAGATGGCTTTGGGAAATCCACAATAGTTTTGAAAGTGTAAAGGTGTTTGTAAAAGTGTGTTTCAGTGAGAAAAATTTGTATGCAGTAGACAGAGATGATGAATTAAAATCAGTAGTCTCTTACCCTTACCAGGGGCAGCTAATCCATTTCTGTCTGTATTTTGTCTGATACTGATGCCATCAAAATCATGTGCTTGTTCTTTTTCACCATGTAATGTGTTAAAAAAGTTTCTGATTGTAGTTTCAAATCGACCAGCTCTTCCCAGAAAACATGTTCCCAAGATTCTTTCCTGTGTTGGGAGGAAGATTGAACTTGAGTTTCCTTTTGCCTAAATGCTGATTTCCATCTCAGCAACTTGAGAATTTACATGGACCCTTTCTGGTTCCTGAGAGACCACTCTGTGCAGTGAAGCAGCCCTTTCTCCCTAGGGGCAGAGAGTTCACTCCTTTCTGGGGTCTTTCCCCAGCTGGAGCCTGATGCTAAGTCATCCCCTCCCCGCTGGCACCAAGTGCCTTCAGAAAGCTCCAGTGTAGGTTCACAGAGAAACTGGCCCTTCCCACTGCCCAGTAGGAGTTAGCCGGGCAGACACTTCTTTACTTTTTCTTTTCTTTCTTCCTTTTATTTATTTATTCCTTCCTTCCTCTTCACCCCTCCCTCTCCTCCTTCCTTCCTTCCCTCCCTCTCTTTTTTTAGCTCATATCACCAAACTCAACTTTCTCATGATAGTCCTTTTGATTATACTAAATACTGTTTGTTATTTATTCAGTCAACATTATGGCACACCTATTATGTGTCCAGCACTGGGATTAGAGATCAAAGTCACATTTCTTGATTTGGTGAAATCCTGTACTGTATACAGAGTCCTTAACAGTGTGGCTAGAAAATGTGAAAAATATAATGAGTGCTGGGTTTTTTTAAAAACCTTGCTTTGAATGAATATAGAGACTGCTTGCAGAAGGAGAGCTTGCAGGTTAGTCCTTGTAAAATACAACTTTCATTATCTCATGGTTCCAGCTCAAGAAAATATAATAAATCGCTATTATATTATCTATAGAATAAAATTTATTTTATTTTTTAATAATATCTGCAACTTTTTCAACCAGTTAGGACTTGAGTTCTTTTATTTCTTTTAGTGCCCTCATCAATGGACTGTGTATAGAAGACTGTGTATCCAGTCAAATTAGAAACAAAGGCTAATTTAATAATCTGAGGACACCTTTCCCCTCTGCTATGGAGGACAATGTGGCCTGAGCTTGACATTGAAAGAGGAGATCCTGTTTCCCTTGAGTCTGGAGGTTTGAATCTGTATACTCAGACCCTGCAAATAAAGAGCTGGGAAAAGACAAATTTGTTAGTGAAAATACCTTCATGTACATACATAAGTCCTTTACTTGTAAGAACTCATTTAATGCTCACAATAACTCTGTGAGGTGGGATGACAATTATCCACATTAATAGTAAGAAAACTAAAGCATAGAGAAATTAAGCAACTTGCTCAAGGATATGTAAGTTTATAAGGGACATTAATAGGATCTGAACCCAGACAGTCTGGCATTAGGACCAGCAAAGCCAACCATTAGGATCAGCTGCCTCTCCACAATGATGGCTAGTCTTGCTCACCTAATTGCAAGTGACACTGAGAGAGAAAGGGGATTCATGCTGTTCTTCAGAGCAGTGAACCCACCTGCTGGGAAAACCTATATCCATTGAATAGGAAATGCTGAGCAAGGAGATCAGTTGCAACTCCTCATTTGGGAGGGGGTGAGTTGGGATAGAGAAATGAGTGGGAAGAGCAACAGAAGTGTCCACATCTGTCAGCATTGGCAGCAACAGAGAGGTTCTAAAGGCCCCGAGTTTCCCCTGTGCCCTCCCAGGAGGCCTCTGCCAGTCTGTTCACACTTACTCTTTCCATATTCTGGACAATCCTTCTCTGGATACTCCAGTCCTTGGGGGTTAGCTTTTGGGAGCGACACAGATGTATTGTGATCTGTTTGTGCCATGATCTCCTATAGCATTTATTGTCTTCACTTATAGTAAACATTTTCTAATAGGCCAAAATCAGGATGTGTGGTCTATATACAAGACCACTGTTCCAAATGTGTAATAATCTGAAAAAATGAATGATGGTGGCCATTTTCATATACCTTATTTCATACATCTTATACTGTTATTTAATCTTACAATGTTATCTGATTGCTTTGTGAACGCCTGATTTAATCCTTTAGCTAAATTGTAGTGTTTTTAAGACCAGAAATATATATCTCATACCATACATTTTATATATATATATATATATATATATATATATATATCTCATAGCAGCATGACACTTTTTAAAATAAGGTGGCTGATAAATATTTAGACAAGATCAAGTGCATTCAGGGTGGTGTGGCTATAGAAATTATTTAATGGATTTCTTCTTTCCTCATTTTTTCTCTTTTTCCCTCCCTCCCTTCTTTCCTTTTGTAGCATCTCCTAGCTCTTAGGTTGTTGATGTAGAGATTAGAAATGAGGAGAGAAATGGTTAAAGCAGCAGATGGGGCATCATAAAATTCAAAGGCAGAATAGGCTTGTGTAGATTTGATGATTTTTGGATTTATTTTCTGGACATACTATTATCTATCTAGGTTCCAGACTATTTCTTCCTTCCCATGTGGTCCATCTTTTTGTGGTGAGCTGGCTCAGCAGAATAGATCTCTGGGCCAAAGTTCTGGGTTTTAGGCTCCTATAACCTGGTTAGCTTTACCACAAACAGAGCCTCAAAACAGAGAACAGGGAAGAGAGTATGGGTGGACAAGTGTGGGTACTCCAGGGCCTACAGCTTAGGGCACATGTCCCGGTGGACTGGGGATGACCATCATGCCTCTTTAAGCCTACCTGCTCATCTGTAAAATGGGAACCAGTCATGGCATCATAGTGAGAATTATTTCTTTACTTAGATGTATATTTTCTTTTAGTCCTACTTTGGTAAGTTGCTATGCAATAAGTATTGAGATTTTGAACAATAAAGTTGGAAGAGTGGCCCAACTATTTATATTTATATATACATATATATTATATTTATATATACACATAAACAACTATTATTTATATGTATCTTTTATTGCACACCTAAATGGTAAAATTCTAGATTCTGCTAGAGCTACTGAAGATTTTGGAAACATGGGATATTAGAGACCATCTGGTTCAGTTTTCCAAGGGCAAGAATCCTTTTCTAAACACCACTGAGAGATGGTTAGCTGGCTATGACATCTTACTCTATTTTTAGAAAAGTCTTCCAAATCTCTAACTTTGATCCATTATTCCTATTGGTGTCTTCTGGAGTCACACAGAAGAAATCGAAGGTCTAAGTAATTGTCCACATTTTCCCTGAGCCTTTTTTCCATTACCGTGTTTCCTCTTTGAACAGGGCACCTCGAGGCTTGTAGCAGCAGGGGACTCTCACACTTGCTCAAGTCTCTGTGTTCAAGACTTCTCTTTGTTGAGTGGTGCTGATCACTCTGGTGTTAACAGCGCACATTTTCATTGTACTTACTTTTTGCCAAAATGGGAATATGGTTGGCAAATGGAAAATAAATAAAACCAATGGTGAAATTGAGAATGTGATGAAGACGGTGTGACGTAGAAAGGTTTTGGTTCTTTAGGCCCAGTGAAGTTAGAGGTTTCAGATTAAACATTGCAGTGGTGAGAAATTTTAGTCACCTCACTGTAAGAGAAGACTGTGGCAAATGTGACTCAATTCACAAGTATGCTCAGTCAGTGCTCAGTCAGTGGCTCTAAAGCTGACCAGAATTAAATGTCTCTTTCTAAAGATAATAAGTAAATGGGAGGGCTGGGGGTGGGGTGTAGCCAGTCACATGGATCAGACATCCTCCCCTGTCTGGACTGGTAATACAAGAGAAAGAGAGGAACCTGTATGGGAATCTAACAAAACATGGGGAGGGATGTTGCCTTTTCCTGCAAGACAGGGGTGATTACTTGAGCCACCATGCACCATTTGCCTGGTAATTTATGGAAACTCAGATACCTGGGTTGATGAAAGTTTCTCTATTCCAATATTTATATGATAAACTCTCAAATATTTGAAGAATAACCAAACATATCAAGTTTTTTAGCCCTTCTCAAAATGACAGATTTTCTGACCCCTTGTCTTGTCACTCTCCAATGAGCACAGTTTCATCTCAGTTCTTTATGAAATTTGGAATCCAGACACACTATATTTTCCTGTTCTGGTAGAAAACCATGGTAGGAGGCAATTAAACTCTTACACCTTGAGCTGGATTCTAAGTTAAATTCTCGCTAAATTAAAATCTAAAATATGTTCAGTAGGAGAATCCATCTGAGCTAGTTCTTAAAAGCTGATATTGCAGCATACCATGGATTCCATGCATGCTAATGCTTTGCTTTATTTATAGTTTGAAATTTACAGTCTATGCATTGGGTTCTGTTGCACAAATCACTCAGCAATCTCTTGCATATCACTGAAGCTGCAAAATATAACTCCCCCTAAGCCTTTGGGAGAATTAGAAATTTTTCATCATGAATCTGAAACAACCAAGAAAATAAAATCCCCACAAGAATAAAACCAACAAATAACACCACAACAAAACAGTATGACCTCTTCTTAATAACCAAGTACCCAGTGTGCTGGTTTAAAAGTTTAACTCAGCCTTTTCTTCTTTCCCCACACACTGTTATCTGAGGAAAGCATGGTGGTGGGGGGAGAAGGAGATCAATTACCTTGTTTTGCAGATGTGGACTGAGTTCAGGGTCTTAGGCATGCTTCAGATGACCAGTTCCCAGGTGAGGTTTGGTAATTTCACCTCTGTGTCAATGACAAGACACACTTCATGCTTTTCACACTTTGAAGTATATTATTGCATTTGATCTTCACCTTGGGGATTAGTGGGAGAGGTGGCCTCTTCTTTACTTGGCCCAAGAACAACCTGAGCACAGAAGAATTTGCCAGAGGACAGAGGCAGGCCAAGAATCCCAGTGTCCCACTATGCAGCCTGGGGCTCCTTCTGCTGAACCACACAGCAGTTGCTGGTGTGAACCTGTGAAGGTGGCTTGTACTGAGGCAAATATGCTTGTGGCAAGAGTTCTGAATCTTGGAGTTGACTAATAGGGAACCAATTGGGAAGTGAAAAGCCTTCAGCATCTTAGATCTTTGTTTCTAGAAAGTCCTGGAGGAGACAGTTGGATAATTTGACATATGTTTTAATAATAAAGAATGAACTTCAACATATAATGATGATATGAAAAGGCAGAGTAGCTGTAAAATCAGTCTCCTTTAACTTACATGGAATCTTCTTTGGAGCTGAAGTGCCCATGAGAGAGAGCCGTGGTAAAGAAATGATCCCAGAATATAAAATATTCACTGAGGCAAGAGGAGGAAATGTTTTCTGTTCTAGAGACCAAGGGAGCTGGGTCAAGAGCCCAATGCTTTAGACTTCTCTTTCTGAGTTAGTACCCTACCAGTTGACATAAATGGTGGCCACATGCAATAGGCAGAGAAGCCCCTTTTAAGTAACATTCCAATGACAGAAAGTACAAAAGAGTAAGAAGGCCAGAAAGGCGGGTGATGAGTGGTATCAAGAAACATGGTGTGTTCCCCCCTGAACTATGCTCACCTTACTGTTGTTTTCCCTCTGTCTTCTCTTTTTTCTTCTTATATGATACCAGGGCAGTGGCAGCAAATCAGATTTAGAGTGATCTGTCTGTGCCCCGAAGGCTCAGGGGTGGGATGCTTTTCTATCACAAAGTGCTGGTCGTGCATCAGGAAATGAATCGATGTTCCCGTGAGTGTTAAATAAGTCTTAGTTGTCCATCTGGGTGAAGCTAAAGTTTTCAGAGTTAAAATTAGAATAAGGGCAAATGTTTAAAATATATTTCACTTCCACTTTACAATAAGTTACAGAAAGGAGAAGAAAGGGGGACAAGGGAGAAAGAGGGGGATATAATCAATCATGAGCAGAATAACATGACAACATACTTTATTATTGCTTAGGAGGTACACCTAGTCTGGGGAATTGCTGTCCTTAAATATAAGTTGTGACACCACTAAAGTCCTAGAGGAGAACATAGGCATGAAAATTTCAGATATCCCACGTAGCAATATTTTCACTGATATGTCCCCTAGAGCAAGGGATGTAAAGGAAAGAATAAACAAGTGGGACTACATCAAATTTAAAAGCTTCTGCATGGCTAAGTAAAACATCAGCCAATGAAAAGGGAACCAACTGTATGGGAAAACATATTTTCCAGTGACACCTTGAACAAGGGTTTGATATAGAAAATATATAAAGAACTCATATGACTCAACACCAGGAAGACAAATAATCCAATTAAGAAATGAGCAAAGGACCTGAGCAGATACTTCTCCAAGAAGGACATACAGAGGGCCCAGAGACATATGAAAAGATGCTCAATATCACTAGACATCAGAGAGATTCAAATTAAAACAACAAAATGAGGTACCACATCACACCAGTCAGAATGGCCATCATTAACAAGTCGACAAACAACAAGTGCTGGTGAGGATGCGGGAGAAAAGGGAACCCTAATACACTGTTAGTGGAAATGGAGGCTGTTGCTGCTGCTGTGGAAAACAGTATGGCATTTCTTCAAAGAACTGAAGATGAAACTGCCTTTTGATCCAGTGATCCCACTGCTGGACTATACCCTAAGAATCCTGAGTCACCAATTCAAAAAAACCTATGCACCCCAATGTTCATAGCAGTGTTGTTTACAATAGCCAAGTGCTGGAAACAGGCTAAGTGTCCATCAGTAAATGAGTGGATCAAAAACTGGTGCATTTATACAATGGAACACCACGCAGCAGAAAGAAAGAAAGAAGGAACTCCTACCCTTTGTGACAGCATGGATGGAACTGGAGAGCATTATGCTAAGTGAAATAAGCAAGATGGTGAAAGACAAATACCATATGATCTCACCTATAAGTGAAACCTAATCAACAAAACAAACAAGTGAGCAACATAGAACCAGAGACATGGAAATAAGGAACAAAATGACAGTGACCAGTGGGGAAGGGGAAGAGGGATAACAGATGAAAGATGGGGGGAAGGTCTAGTCAAGGAACATGTATAAAGGACCCATAGTAATAGACAACAGGGTGGGGACTGGCTGGGGGGTGCGGGTGGGTGGGGTGAGGATGAGGGGAAATGGAGACAACTATGCTTGAACAACAATAAAAAAATTTTAAAAAGTAAAATGTGATAAAAATAAAATCTACACCTACCTAAAAATAAAATAAAATAATAGATATTGGCTAAAGAAAGAAAATGAACAAATATTTTCATTGTGGATTATATAGCTATACATGTTTATTATAAATGATTCAAATAATATAGAAATGGGGAAAGTGGAAATGGTCTTATAGTACCATCCCCCCACAATTGCCACTGTTAGCTATAAATTCATTTCTATCTTGCAGAAGCTTAAGGACAGAGTTTTAAGTGAGCCTGTGTTCGCATATTGGGTTACATTTGTTCTCTCTGCAAAAGCACATAGCATAAACAGCAGCCAACCATTATAATGAAAACCAGAAAGCTGAAAAATGAAAATTCATATAAAGCCACAATAGATACCAATAAGACCCTAAACATTTAAATTTCCTAGGTCTGTTCATTATGTTTTCTTTCTGGCATTTTATAGTCATTGTATGTAAAAGGTAAGAACCTTTGGTGAATCTGCCAACCTACAGTATCTTTTCTTACTGCTTTTCTAGGGGTTTATGACATCATCATGTTCTGGTTTTCCATCTTATGATAAAAAGATATAATTGGTAGCTTAAGAGGTCTTTTGTGTCTCTTCTCTGGATGCCTACCTGAATGTGCTTATACAGTCATGCAACTGATCACCATGTGTGGCTGTTCAAAGCAAATTTATTAGGTTCATTACAACTCATGTTTTTTGCTGATGATCATTTATTCACCAAACATTATTAAGGGCTTTGGTGTGCCTGGCACAGTGTTAGCATCAAGGGTATCCAAGTGCAAAGCTGGCAGGGAAGAGAGACTCATGTGTGGATAACTTCAAGGTGATGTGAGAAGAGGTGCCTGGGGTTACTGAAACCCAGAGGAGAGAGGGACTCCTATGGCCAGAAGGTGCCAGGGAAGGATTCTTAGACAAATTGACATTTCAGTAACATAAGTGATGAAACTTCAGTAAGAGTTTGTAGGTGGGGAAGGGACTGGGGATGAAGGAAGAATGTCAAGACAAAGACATACTGAGAGAGAATGGAGTTAACTTTTAAGTGCCTACTGGGTGCCAGACACAGCCTGTCAGCTAATTCAGTCCTATATGGTCTCTATCATTGTTTTCATTTTGTTCCTGAGAAAAATCAGTCTTAGAAAGGTTATATGACTTGCCTAAGGTCTGTCCCATAACTTGAGTTACCACTGGGACTCAAGGGTGTGAACAAGGACTCACACCCAGGCTGACAACTCCGCAGCTGGCACTTAGTCAGTAGCATGAAGTGGAGGAAGGAGCTGTCTCCTTGTGAAGAATGACAGGTCGGCATGGCTGGAGTGTGGTGTGCAGAGGCAGAAGCAAGGCTAAAAATGGAAAATGGGGCTAGTTTGTGAAGTGTTTTCATCCTGTGTAAAACGTGCTCTTAGAGCAGGAAAACAGCAGCAAGGTTTGTAAACAGACATGAAAGCTCAGATTGATTGATTTTTTTAAGAAAGGGAACTCTGGCTGCATAGCTTGTGTTGGACGGATTTGGGTAAGACTCAAATCCCTCCAAGGGAGGGTCAAAGATTTATCCTCACTACACTCAGATGTGCAAAGAAAGCATTTTTCTAAATTTGACCTGACTTTCTCCTTAAGATCCCTTCCCCACTTAATAAATGGGGAGAGACAAAAACATTTAGTTGAGGGTAGTAAACTTAGTCAGCTTCAATAATGTACAATATTCTAGTAGTCCATGTTTCCCTCTGCACCTCACTAAGATGGTGCCTCAGTAAGCAGGGTTCACATGTCCTGGAGATCTTGTATGTGTGTGTTTGTGTGTCAGAGTCTGGGGGGGTCCCAGCTGGTGCTGACTGGGGTCTGGCGTTGTTTTGGCTCTGCCTCGGGCAGCTGTGGTATCTGCTGCTGAAGTATAGGTCAGCTGTAACTTGTGGTCAGGGCCTGGTTGTCCATTTTGCTCACTTGGTCCACCTTGGTTCTTGCTGGGACTGCATAGCACCCCCATGAGGTCTGACAGTGACCTTCCCCCACAGTCCTCCATAGTTCAACTTGGGAATGTCCACACCACTTAGAAGCTATTGAGGCTCTGGATAGCTTAGACCCTGTATTTTCCTAATGTCCTTATACCAGTTTTACTGATTTCCATGATATGGTCACCACCCCATGGTGTAATGAGGATGGGGGTGGAGACAGAGGATAGTCTGTAGGATGACATCCTTTAGATCCTCAAAGGTAAGGTGATACAGAAACTCTTTGGCTTTTGGTTTTGTCATGAGCCCCTTTAACACCTCACCCTCTTCTGGGGTTTTAGCCCTGAGTGTCTATACTCCATGGTCTCCGCCTCCTTTTGTTTTCTGTATCTACCTTGGCCTCTTCTTCTCTCCACCCTTCTCCTTGTGTTCCCAGCTCACCAGGACTTCTCCAGGTCATCCTGTCCTCCTTCCAGAGAGGCCGTTAAACTTCTGCTTTGGGCTGCAATAGTGGCCAGGCTACAAGGAATCAGCCGTAAGATAAAGAAGTCTAAGTCGGACAGTATTTCAAAGCTGTCATGTCTATCCTCTGTGATAAACAGTTACAGTAGTCTACATGAGGGACAATAAAAGCCGGAAGAGAGTCCTAGGAAGGAGCATTGGTGAAACCAAATGTGGGGCTCATGACAGGGAGAAGCTCGGGACGACTTTCATGTTCCTGGTTGGGACAACTGTTGGATGAAGATGTACTTGACAGAGAAAAGACAGGAGGAGAAGGAACAGTTGTGAGGGCAGGGGGTTGGAGGAGGGGCATTAGGGGGTGGGAGGGAGTTGAAGGAAGTTTTGGTTTGGGCATGCTGTCTCATAGGAGAAATTTGCCACCCCCACCCCCCCACTCCCGCCCCAGGAGAGAGAATCTGCCAGGGGAAACGGATTTGGAAATAGGTGAGACCACCTAGGGAGAAAAAAAAAAAGAGAAATCACTGTCATTGTAGATGCTGAATTTAAAGACATGAACATGATTATCGCTCTATTTTAGTTCTTCCTTGCACTCATGATGACTTAGTAGTGGGGACTTCTAGTTCCTGCAGTAGGAAGGTCAGAGGACACAGGTACTGTGCTGTCACAGATGTCTGCTGTGGCTGTTCACCCCCAGGAGACATAAATCCTCGGTATATACAAAGTTCTTATCACAGCGTGTCCAGACAATGCAAAGAAAACTTTGATGAGTGGTTAAAAAGAAATAATTTTCAGGTACATGCAGAGGCAGTGTTTATTTTTTTGTGGTTGAACTAAATTTTTAAATTGAAATTTTGGAAACATAACATGTAGTTCTCAGAATTCTTTCCCTCATTGTTATGCCTGAGACATGGCTTAACCTTTGGATGTACTCTGTGAGCATAATTGCCTTGCTGTCTTTTAAAGGCGGCTTTTAATTGTGTTGCTGAGCAGCAGCTGCTGTGGAGGTGCTGGCTGTAGTCTTTCAATAGATGGGGCCGGTTCATTAATTGTTTCCTCCCCCTGGACTGCGCATCAGGGCTTGGGTAGTAGCCAGAAGCTGTTGAAATGCCATCACTTATAGGATTGCCCTTTAAGCCACTCATTTGTTCTTTTATTCCATTTCCATTCTTTGTCTCCCAAATTTAAATGAACATTTATTGAACACAGTGTTAAACTCAGTTCTTCCCATTGTCAGTGGCCTTTTTACCAGATTATTTCCCCTAATTCATAGCATTTAGCCCTCTGGCTGGACAAGAGGTGTCCTTAAGGACTAAAGACAGCTTGTCATCTACGGGGCTCAGGCCTGCTTTGGGGGAGCGCCATGATTGTCACAGGTGGGACCCAGAGTCCTCAGTCCACTGCTGATTTACACTCAGGTAACCTGCAAAGTTTCCTGGGTACTTTTTTTTTTTTGTAAAAAAATCTCCAGAACTGTTGTCCTGAAAGTTTTTAATTCGTTTGAGTGTTTAACGGTCCCACCAAATGCACAGCGTGCTGGGTGGGACAACCGATGGAACTCTGTGTTTTGGCCTTTGGTTCTCCCGCTGGGAGCTGCTCTGGGGGCTGGTTCTTCTCGTGCCCCAGGGCGAAGTCGTGGGCAGGCCCAGTGAAGGTGCTGGTCATTCTCATAATAAAACACTCTCCAGTCCCATTTCCTTCCTGGACAGTCTCAGCTTGGTGATGAACATACCCAGCCAGGAGTAGGCTGGTTTAAAGTGAAATCTTCTCCCATCCCTGACTGAGATTTTAGATTTAGTTTGTCAAATTCCACACACACACACACCAAAACAAGAAACAACCTATTCCACAAGAACTTATTTATTGAAATGTATTGAAATTATAATAGATTATTTTTAGAGGTGATAAACATATTTTTTAGATTTAAGTATTTTTTATATTTCTTTCCTATTGCAAATGCTGTGTTTCCAAGATTAAGCTTCCTGTTTGTTGTTGTTGTAGTGCCAAAGTGCAACAAATTTTTGTATTTTGATTTTATATTTCACAATTTTGCTGGATGTTCTTATTGTGATAACTTTTCAATGACTTTTTAATGGGGATAATTATATCATCTGTGAATTTGATTTATTTCCTGGCTTTCCATTTCTTGTACCTTTTCCTTTGATTTTGCTATGTTGCCCTCCAGACAGAGTTGATAAATAGAAGTGGCGATAATTTTAGGTGGGGTTGCTTGTAATAGTTCACCATTAGGTAAAATATTTGTAGTAAATTCCTGGCAGATATCCTTTATCAGGCTCAGAAATTTCACTTTCTAGTTCGTAAGGAATTTTTGTCATGTGTTTGTGAAGAGTTTTCTCAAATACTTTTTCAGCATCCAGTGAGAGGTCGTGTGTTGACTCTTACGGAGGGGTGTTAAGATGTGACCTACGGTATCTCCTAGGTGCAGAGTCATTGCCAGCTGGACTGGGGGTGATGTTACATTTTGAAATATTATTTACATAATTCAAATGTGCTTTGTAAACATATACCTTTTGTAGGGAAATACCATGTTGTTATGCTGTCATGCTTGAAAAATAAAACTAAACTTTTTTTGTTTGTTTTTCTCTCCAGTATTACTTCACTGTCCTTTTTGGCCACGAAGGTCAGAAACCACTGGAGCTGCGCTGTGAGGAGGAGCAGGACGGTAAGGAGTGGATGGAGGCCATTCACCAAGCCAGGTACGGGCTGGGACCCTCTGCGTGACACTAGATTGTCTGGGTCTTTCATTGGGGCCATCACTGTTGACAGTAGTTTTGGAGGAACTGCAGTTTCAAGATGGGCTTCCCCTTGATACCTCCTCCTTAGTCACGTGTGAGATGATTTTCTGAAATTTCTGTGGCTGTTTTCTAGCTAAAGATGAAAGGTAATAGATACAATAATAACAATGATAATTGGCCACTTTTGTGGATTTGTTCCTATGCACCAGCCTCTGTTTTCTATGTGCTTCTCAATTGAGGAATTTCTTAAATGTGTTGATTCACTTATCCTTTCAACAGTTTATGAGAGGAGTATCATAAGATACTCCCCTTTTACAGATAAGGAGACTGAGGCCTGGAAGGGCATTTTGCTTGCCTTTGCTTGCCTCGCCAGGTTGCACAGCTAGGCAGTGGCAGAGCTGGGCTCTGGACCCAGCGCCACCAACACCTGTACACCCTGTCCTGTGCAGCCCGGTTATCAAGAAATTCGATGCCAGCCTTTCCCTAAGGAAACAGAAGAGCATGATTTTGCTTCCTCCTAAGACATACCAGAAAGGTAGACAGGAATACACTTTGCCTGAAAATGACTTCTCTCTTTTATTTTTCATATTTAATTCCAAAGTCCCACTCATTTTGTGCTTCAAATGGCTCCCACACTCACTGATTTTTGCTTGTCCCCTCCTTAATCCAGGCTCTCCTCGCTCCACAGTCCCCCGCTCATGTCACCCGTGTTTCAGCAGCAAAACTAGAGCCAGGACGCACTTTCTTTCACCTGACATGCCCTCCCTTCTAAATGTCCATTCATGTTGCCACCACCCCTTCTGGAAATTTCCCCCTTCCACCCGTCAGTCCACACTGGCCCCCTTCTCCAAATCGCTGCAGCACTTACATTACTACATGTTAACTAGTTAACAATTAGTGCAGTTTAGGTTATTTTTGACATATTTCATGTGTACGATTTCTGTTTCCTGAACTGTACCTTGAGTGTGAGGAAGAGGATGAGGGCACATTCATTTCTGAATGAAGCTCAGGCTAATTATACAGTAGGTGATTAGGACATGTTTTCAGATGATTTTAAAGACAATGAGAATGTTCTGAGTGAGTTTAGAATGATCTTTGAACCCTTGAGACTTTTTCTCTGAAAGTCTCCTCCCATCCCCGCCGCCCCGCCCCCCGCCCCTTTTTATAACTACTTTTTATCAACCGTCTCCCCTGTGGCGGGTAGCACACTAAATGCCTCACATACTTACTGTTTTTTAATTCCTCACAACTACCCAGGAGGGATTATTAACCCCATTTCACACATGAGAAAACAGAAGTTCATGTTGATTGAGCATATTGGCCAAGATCTAGCAGAAGGTTGTTTAGCTGCAGAGCCATATTCAAACCCAAGTCAATCAGACTTCAGAGATTTTAGTCAATGTTCTGTGTTGCACCTCTCTTTGTTATTGCCTTTCTCTCTTCTGGTTCCATTTCGTTTTCCCTTCCTCAATGCAGAGATGAAGATGGGTTTATGTGAGGTCAGGGTTGAGAGTAGAAGGTGTTAGTTTCAAAATATTTCAGTTCCTTTTCTTTCCTTCTCTAGAAAATATTTCTGGGAGTTGGTGACTAAATGCTGTTGTCCAGGTGGGTGGGCCCTGGTGGCAGCTCGCTGACATCACTGTCTAAGCACACCGTTCCGCTGTCCTTGCTCTTGGTGGCTGTGTCTGCGGGTATTGTTCTGGATGCGGGACTAATGTGGAATGACTTGCTGTAGAAAAAGGTCAGGTCTTCAAAGGTGAAAGAAGTATGAAGTTGGCAAGGTAGAGCCCTTAGGTCATTTCCCGACACAATCTGTGTCACTACTTCTGTGCCTTTATATCTGGGAGTTAAAGTGAAGTGAATAGTTTAAAACACATAGCTGTCTATCTTTTTCATTCCAGAAGAGCCAGATACTATTTATTATTAGTAACCTAAATTCCTTTGTAGTTGCCAGGCAAATAGTGAGGTAGGCCAAATACAGAGTATGAATTACTTTTAAAATACTTAGATTTCAAGTAACAGATTTTTTTGTATATTATAAAACCTGTCATATAACTATTTGGTGTTGATTGGCATGTGCTCCCTACCAGGGCGTGTGTGATCTTGTGAGGACACACGCTTTGGAAACCACTTCAGTGGTTTAGGTAATTGAATAGTAAGAATTCTCTTCTCTTTGGATTTGGTGATTTGGTTAATAATTGATCTTTTTTCCTGATGTCCTGACTTTTTGGTTCATTATATTTGCTTTTTCTTTGGCTTGAAGTCCAGGATTAGGTTCTTTGATGGGTTCCTTTTAATCTGACTGTTTTATAGCTGAGTTCTTCTATTTGACTTCTTTGCATTGAGACCCTTCCTAAATTTTTGTTTTATAATCAGGGGAGATAGTAACTTTTTCATTGAAGTTTCACTAAGTCGAGTTTTTGCTATAATCTTGGATCTGTGAAATTTATCCCAACTTTTACAGCAGAGCCAGAAAGTTAATGAAACAGATTCAGAAAAAGGATTTGTAGCTGTTTTTACTTGGCATTGTGCTAATTAAAACAACTGGTTAATTGACTAAATATTTCACCTTTAGAGGACAGTTTGATAGCATTAATTTGCTACTGTTGCCTTTTTAATAGAAAATTCTCAATAATTATGGTTTTACTTATCCCTCTTCTTAAAAGTCTGAGCTTTTGATTAACTAATGACTATTTTAGCCTGAGGTGAGGTGATTTTTTTTTTCCCCTGAGCCGTAATCTTTCTGCAGATACTACATATAAACAGAGACTGCTCAGAATTTCTCTCCTGGTTACTGCTGCTTTCCTGGGATGGCTTCTCAGGACCAGCCTGGTTGTGTCGTCTACATGTGCCATGAAAATTGTATTCTTACTGCTGGCTTTTGTACTCAGAGCTGAATCTACATTTGGGTCCTTTCTGAGATGCAGAGTTGCATTCTCCCTTAGATCTGGCTCAGGGTAAAGTCTTTTTGGAAATTAAATTCTCACTTGAAGCTTTCACCTGGTCCAGGAAGCTTGTCTTACACTGTTTGAAGTTGGCCATTATTACATTTTGAGAACAGTGACACATTTAAAGATCATTTCATCACATATTATTAGCACTGGTCCCTGGGAAGCTGCTAGCAAGACTCTGTTTTGTTTTTGTCCGAATGAAGGGAAGCCAGAGCATTTTAATAGCAACGACACCTGTGCCTATTCCATACGCGGTCTGCTAGTTGGGTATGGAATCTTGGACGTTCCCAATAACCTGATACTTCATCTTTGTTCTCTTGGTTATATCTGCCCACCATAGTTGGCTTTGTTGTAAACATTTAGACAATAAAAAACACTCACCCAGTTGACTGTGTGTCCTTAGGGCTCAAAGGCTGAAAAGACAACACCCACAGCACTTTCTCTCCACAGTTCAGCTGCTGGAACACTGACCAAGTGAAGTCTTGGCGGTGAGAAGGTGGCCATGGCCTGAAATTGGATCCAGGTGTACCTCTTTCAAGGCTCTTCCCATTCTGGCCTAAGCATAAGACCTGAAAGATCTGGTCTGTGACAGTTGGTTGAGAAGAGAGGTGGGAGGTATTCTAGAGATGCCTAGGGTAGTCTGCAAAGGACTTCATGATCACCTGGATATGGACAGTATTAGACCAAGGTGGCATCTAACACATCTTCGAGCTTGAGTCCCTAGTTTGGATGTTACCATTCCCTGGGAGGAGAAATGATGAATGAGAGCAGGTCTCTGAGGCCAAGATGATGAGCTGGCCAGCAAGGGCTTCTGCAGAGCGCTGGAGGGTATGATCACGTGGAAGGGGCAGTGGGAGCCATGTGATACAGAGGGACCTCCCTGCCCACAGTATGTGTGTAAGGTGGGAGAGAATGAGGATTGGTGGCTACTAAGAAGGTAAAGTATGTTTTGAGGGGGAGAACTGCTTAGGTTCCTACCAAGGCTGAGGTCAAGGAAGGGCTTAGGGAAAGTTGGAGATGTAGAGAATATTGTGCCTGGGCTAGGATTTCCGTGTTTGAGACTGTCCCACTGTCTTTTTCCTGCTTCCTAATGTTTTCAGCTGACACTGTGCTCAACCCCCACCTGGATTCTCTTTCCTTCCTCAGTGTGTGCCGTGGCCGGTGGTTCTTAGACTTTCCTCTATGGGGAGGGAGGGTGTCTGCAGGGAAAAAGGAATTGGGCACAGGCTTCCATCCCCTAATTCTCATGGCAGATTTAGTTTAGTAAGGGCTTGACAAAGCCCCTTCCTTCACCCTGTCAGTCTAGAACTTGATGAGCAGGGAGACTTAATCCTCCAGTTAAGCCTTTCAGTTAAGTCCTGTCCTCTTGTCAACTCTAATCCAGCCTCTTGGATCTGTCTTTTATCTGCAGTTCTTTTGATTACATGTGCCTGAGGCAGCATGTTGTTTCTCTCCCTGTCCCTCTTTCTGTCTGTCTCTCTTTCCCTTTCTCCCTCCTTCCTGCTCTCAACAAACACACACACACAACCATGGTAATTGTACCAAACACTGAATGCTTGTCACCTCATTCTTTTGACTTGGGCAGAGGCACAGTTTAAAGCAAAGTGTATAGTATAAAATCTGCCCAACACAAAGGGCCACTGTGTATGTCATATCATCCCCATAAAATCAGCACTAAATTTATGGAATGTGCACGGAGAAATCCCTCATAAATCAGAAAAGACTGATTACATAGAAAAGCTGAAAATGCTTCTTATATCACCGCAAAACCACAGGGCTAGAAAATCTGAAATGGGCAATGATGTTCTAGCCTAAAGCAGTCCTGAAGCCACAGTTTGTATCCTTCTAACAGTAAGACTATCACTACTGTAAAGCTGAAAGTGTGGAGTTTGTTTATTTGAGATACTAGATTATTTGATTCAGAACTTCTGCCACAACTTTGCCTTCAGATTTGTTGCAATGGGAGAGAATTCAACATTTTCCTCCCCGTGAGCCTGCACAGTGCAGCATGAAAGGAAAGGGGTATCACGTGAACTAGGAATGGTGTCACTTGTTGTCGATAGGGAAAAGTGGGCTTGAGTTTTCTTAGTCTCAGCCCTTTGTTAGTACCTTCACCTGCCAGTTATCCTCCCTGCTCCTCGGAGTGTTTGTGCTTCAAATGTTCATCCCCCTCCTGAAGCACCCAGCTTACACTGCAGGACAACCTGCGTCTAGGGCCACAGAGCAAGTGCCCTGTCCTCACGTGCACATTGGCTCACCTTCGGAGGTGGGGGCACCTCATGACTCTTCACTGTCCCCAGGAGAACCATCTCTGGTTCAAGGCCAATATCTACCCCAAGCCTCCTCCCTCTGGTTTTCTCGCTCCATTAGTTGTTCATTCTTCTTACAGTTCTGGTCTGCTGGCCTGGCTCTCCCAACCTTGGCTCTCCTCCTGTATTCTTTGATTCCCTTTAAATCTCTCCCACCTTAAAACAAAATAAAAGTAAAAATAAAAATAAAAGTCTCAGGGCCTTCTTTGGCCCTGAGCCCCCCCCCCCCCCAGCTGCGTCTTCTCTCCGTGGAGAAATGGTTTGGCTGTTCTCCCTCTCTTTGCAGCTCCTGCTGTTTTTTCAACCCTCAGGGGCAGGTTTCTGCCCCTGCCCCATGGAAATGGTTGCCATCTGGGTCAACAGTGACTTTCCAAAAACTTTTCTTTCCTTATATAACTTCAACTTTCTGTTTATGATTTAATACTTATTTTTGAATTACACAAGGAATACATAAATGCAAGCTCTTTAAACAAAGAAAATGCAAACGATGTGTGAGTAAATGTCTATAGCACAGGGTTAGGGTTTCCATCCATGCTCTACCCCATTAGCGCTCCCCAAGCCCATAGGTTTCCTCAAAGGTACATATAGTTAATAATGTAGAGTTTAGTATTTCTGTACATTTGACTATGGACAGGGAGCTAGGTTATATAATGACATACTCTTTTTGTTAACTATTTACTGTTCATTTTATTCTCAACTTTCTTTTTACACTAATTTGGAGTTTTTTTAAAACATCAGTATATAGAGAATTACATTATTTCTTAAAATTCTCTTTTCTATTGCTTCTACACTGTCGCCCCCTCCTATGCTCTTACTCCTTTGATAATTCTTTCTCATCCTCTTGCAGTTTCTCTTGTTCTGTCTTTATCTTAAATGAGGCTGTTCTGCTGCCCTCCACCCTTCTGCCTCTTCTGTCCTCACTTTGGCACCTGTTTCCAGACTTTCACCATGTGCTAAGTCATCCTTTTTCCATGCTTCTGCTATGCTGGGTACCACACTACATGCACCATATGCTCATTTCTTTTAATAGTTACAGAGCTCATAAATATTTTTTATGCATGGTACGATCCCCATTGAGTCTGAGGTCTTAAAACAGATAAAATAACCCCCTGAAGGCCACCATTCTAGTAAGTGGAAGAGCTGGAATTCAGGTCCAGGTCAGGCCTGTGCACATAACCCCCAAGATATATTGCCTCCGATATGTGTAGAAACTGACAAATTTGCAAATATGCATTTATCATGTTCCCCTGGGTGCTCAGAGTTACTTGATATTAAGCAAGTCCAAAACCAAACCCATCTTTCTTCAAGTGGCTTGTTGTCCACTTTTCTCTACCTAGGGAGTAGTTTCCTAAACACTCAGTCACTCATACCAGCAGATGTCATCCCCTGTGCCCTCCATCCCCACTGCTCACATCCAATCAGGCACCAGTTGTGGACTCAACTCTTGGACCAGCTCGTCCTCCTTCCTGTCTGTGTTAATGGCGGTTGCCTGGGCTACTGCTCAGCCACCTCACCTGTTTCTCTCCCAGGTTTGCTTTCTAATCCATTCTCCAACAAATGCAGTGTTTAGAATAGGGGTTTTAGTCTGTAAATTTTATTCTTTTTCATCTCTCCTAACAGAGATTCTTGCATTTCCATTCGTTGCAAAGGGGGCAGCATAAGAAGAGGAGAGTTGGCTGTAGAGAGAGATTAGTGGGGGTGATATAGTGTTAGCACCTCATGCTAATGTGGGACATAAAAATATTGATTAGTCAGTAGAGTGGAACTATCGATATAAGAGAATATGAGAGCCAGGAGAAGTGGAAAATAGTAATGCTAAAACAACCACGAGTAATGAAAGGTAGGAAGGCCTGATGTAGCTCCATAAGGGCGGCTGCTGCCAACGCCAAGCATTGCTGAGACAGGAATTGCACTGTGACCCTCCAGGACTGGGTGTCCTGCTGTCCCAAGGACATTGTCATACCCTGATATGAGGAATGCTGATTTGTAAGAGTTTTCTCAGTAAAACTGAGCCGTTTTTCTTTAGTTACCTATTACATGACTTTTCAGTTTGGCTTTTACTGTAGTTATTATTTATATCTCATTAGCATATATGGCTAATATGCTGGATATATATGCTGTCTCTTTGTAAGTATGTCTTTAATCAAAGTAACTTGGATGAGGTTCTGGCCCTAATAATTCTTTGCTCAGCTAATAGAATTTTTATCCTCCTTTAAAAATAATTAAGGTTTATGATTTTATGCTGTATTGTTGGTCTAGAATCTTTAGGATTTTATTTAAATGTTTCCATTTATTCTGTGTAGGATAGGTGGTGGTTTGGTTTTGATTACAAATATTACGCATGAATATTTTACATGTATATATGTATGTATGTAAAATATTCATGTGTGCATACCTCAAACTTGCCATCCACTGGTGTTTGACAGATGGTTGGCTTTCATCATGTTGATTTATATAGCTTAATTTTATTATTTCCTTTGGCAGTAAGAAACCATTTTTTCCCCTGGTGGATGTTAAACTTAATAAAAAACAAACAGAACAGAAATAATGAATAGATTAGGCAAAAATTCTTAAATTTGAGCATTACTTAGCAACTAGAAAATTTAATCAGATAAAACATGTATTAGAAATATGGGAAAGAAAAACTAAAGCTCTGAAAACCCCTACATTGAAGGGAAACCATACCTGCACGTTCAGTTGACTTGACCTAGTGCAGAAGTAGGCATTCATTTGCTAGTGGGATACACAAAGAAAGCTTTGTTACAAAAAGTTGAGAGGATTTCCCAGCAAGAGCAGTTAGTAATCTAAGGAGACCCAATGAAATAAGTTGAATGACTTTAAAATTACAAGAAATTGAAATTATAATGTGAAGAAGAACAAACCGTGCAAAATAACTCACATTAGATGACTTTTCATTTGAATGAGTGTTTTGTGCCAACCCTGTGTCAGGTGCTGGACCAGTCTGCAGTGTTTTTGCCTGAATTGTTGTGGAGCTTCCAACCAGTTTCCCTCACCGCAAGCCCTACTTTTGTCTTGTTCCATCAGCAGCAGCCAGTGTGATCCTCTTAAAAAGTTAGACCTTGCCAAGCCTTCGATCAAAGCTCTGGCATCTTACACAGGGTGAAAACCTGAGATTTTATATTAGTCTACAGAGTACTTTATGTTTTAGAGTTTCCTCATCTGCTTTTATTACTTAGTCTCTATTTATAAACTTTTAAACATTTACCTCTGTCTTCTAAATTTAAGCCACTGTTTATTCTAAAAGTTAAAAAGCAATAAGGGGCATTTACATCACAGTTATACAAATATTACATCCCAAAGTATGAAGGTTGGTGTTTGGTTGCATAGAGAATGAAAGGTAATCAGATGCAATTGAGTATTTGCTCCTTGCAGGAGAATCTTGCTTGTATTAACTTCTCATTTCTTTCTAGTTTCCTTTACTTCCTCTGGCTTGTGTTCTTGCATTCCATGTCATCTTTTATCTTTGTTTTCTGTTTTATTTGGTTGGAAAACTCCTCATAATTTTTCTCCTGTTGTAAGTGTGGAGGTTACCAAACTGTTTTTGTTTGGAACTAGACCTTGGCCTGTTGATTGGTTGCCTGGGTTGGGAATTTAAGTTAAAAAATATTTTCCCTTCAATTCTGTATTGTGATCTAGCATTCCAAGTTACAGACTGAGAAGTATGTCATCTTGATTGTCACTTTTTAAAGAGAATCTATGGTTTTTTGGAAGCTTTTTATCATTTTTCTTTAGCCTTAGAGCTCTGATATTTTACCAGGATGCATCAGGGCACGAAATATTTTCATTTAGTCTCTTTAGGTCATCTTTCATCCTTGAACTGTGCCCTGTTTGGTTCAGGGAAGGTTTCTTTCATTTCTTGATTTCTTCCCCATCAGAGCCTATGTTTTTCCCTCTGAACTTCCATAAGATAGATATGAGACCTCTTGGATCTATACTCCATGTTGCTCAGTTTTTCTTTTATATTTCCAATCTTTTGTATTTTTGTTCAGCGTTCTTTATTTTTCCAGACACCCAGCTTTGTTTTTGGCCATTGGTTAGCACATTCACTGACCTGTAAAATTTTAATAATAATTTTTTTTGTTTCCAAGAATTCTTCTTGTTATCAGATTACTTTTTTTCATGGAAGTCCCCTTTCGTCTTATAGCCCTGATAGCCTTCCATGTCTCTCTGAAGATAATAAACCTCTGTTGCCTGAACTAGCCTTGTATCCTCCAGTGTCTTTCTGTTTGTTCATTTGGGGCTGTATTTATTATCTATTGCTGCTTAACAGTTTATTCCACAATTCTTGAAACAATAAACACTTTATTGTCTCCCCACAGTTTCTAGGGTCAGGAATACAGGTATGTTTTAGTTTGGTGTCTCTGCCTGAATTTCTCACATGGCAACAATCAAGGTGACAGCCAGGTCTGCAGTCTCATCTGAAGGCTCAGCTGTGGGAGGATCCATTTCCAAGTTCACATGTGGTTGTTGGCAGGATTCGCTTCCTTATCAGTTGTTGGACTGAAGCCTCAGTTCCTCATCAGCTGTTGGCTGGAGGCCTCTGTCAGTTTCTGCCTATGGGAACCTCTCCGCAGAGCAGCTCACAACACAGCACTGACTTCCGTCTGAGCAAACCAGTAAGACAGTAGCCGGGGGAGGCAAGCAGGATAGAAGCCAGTCTTCTTATAAACTAATCTTGGAAGTGCCATCCCATCCTTTCTGCCATATTCTGTTCTTTAGAAGTGAGTCATACAGGTCTAGCTCACACTCAAGAGGAGGAAGGGGTGACATAAGGGCATGAATATTACCAGAAGGCAGCCATCACTAAAAAGACAGTTAGCAAGATGCTGTCCACTGGAGAGACCTTGGATTTTGGAAGTTGGTTTTCTCAAGTGTCTTCTGATCTTTGTTCTAAATGAAAGACCTTGTGGGTTATTACAGGTACCAGGACCGGGTTACCTTGTGACTGAGAATGTAGGTCTGTGTCACATATATAGGCTTCCTTTTGGGGTGTGCGGGAAGAGCGCAGGAAGTCAGGATGGTACTCCCCCTTGTATAATTCTATATTCTGTAGTGTGCATAGGTGGAAACTATGACTTGCTACCAGCCACCAGTGCATGGCAAACAAGCTGGGGTTGTTTCTCCCTTGATTCTGTCACATTATATGGCAAACGAGAAGGGATTTTGCAGATGTAATTACAGTCCTAAATCAGTTGATTTTGAGATAATTAAAAAGGAGATTTGCCTGACTTAATCAGACAAATGCCCTCAAAGGAGGACCAGGCCCTTCCCTGGAGGCACAGATGCTCCTGCTGGGCTTGAAGAAGCAGACCACGTGAGTTCTATAGCTGCAGGAAAATGAACTTTTCCAACAGTCTGAATGAACTTGGAAGTGGGTTCTTCTCCACTCAAGCTTCCAGATGGGAATGCACCTTGGCCAATATTTTGATTGCAGCCCCATGAGACCCCAAACTGAGGAACCAACTAAACTGAACCTGGACTCCTGACTCGTAGAAACCATGAGATAATACATGTGTTGTTTTAAATGACTAAGTTTGTGCTAATTTGTTACACAGCAGAAAATTAACACAATGTATTTCCCTCCTAGTCCCTCTAAGTGCTTCTGCTGTTGTGGTTGTCCTTTGGGTCTGCAGTGGGTGTCTGGAGCAAAGCCAAACCCTGTGCTCTCGGGAGTCCAGCTCCCTCTTCAGGAAGGACGCCCCTTTCTGCAGATGACTTGGGCTGTGACTTGAGGGAGCATCACTGAGGCTAGTCACGCCTTTTATTTCCTTATGTTGGGTGTTGGGAAGAGGAGGAGCCTAATTTCCCTGATGTTCTGAGAACACTTTAATGAAATGCCCTAACGATCGTCTCCTTGTCTCTTCCCATTCTTTGTGTTTGTAGAGTCTGATTTTGAGGCTCCCCTGGCCACTCTGGTTGGGAACATGCTTATACAAGGCAGGCCAAGTGGGCTTACAGCTGCGAGTACGTGAAACACAGTTTATTCCTACATTATTAATTAATTAATTAATTAATTAGTTAATTGTTGTATTTATTATTAGTATCAACCAACTTTTGTCTACCCCTGTATGTCAGGTTTCCTCTACTCTGGTCTTCCCACCACTCTAATTCTTCTTGGTTTTTCTCTTCATGGAATTTCATGGAATTTCTGGTCTGTTGGTGGCATACTTTCCTGATTTATAATGCTGTTGTGGTTTCATTCTTAACACAGAAAATCATTTTCACAGCATTTCAGTGGAACCGTAGAATTGATGGAAGGCCAATGCTGGTGGTGAGGCTGCATGAACTCAGCATATGTCCTGGACTGGACTTTTTCTTTTCATCCGAGAAAATAAAATACTGTTTTTGCAATCTAATACTGATCTAATATATTTGTAATAAATTTGGCTGTGTTTCTGATGAAATGGATAAGAAAGGGCAGAATTTTTATAATATAATTACTTTTCTCATGCTCTATTATTACTTCCTCCCTTAAAAGTTCCCCAAAGCATATTTCTATGAAGACTCTACTCTTTTTTTCCCTCTTTTTCTCTTCTTCCCACTTACAGTTACAAAGCCTTTCTTTCTACTCTCTTAGGGCAATTCCTTAGAACAAGTGACTTAAAAATACTGCTGACACTATGGTTTTCCTAACTCAAATAGCACACATGACGTAAGTGCTGAGGGTGTTGAGATAATTGAACTGAAACTGTGATTTTAGAATTGTCTTAAGACTCTTTTAGTTCCAAGTAACACAAACTCATTTCAATTTAGTTTAGGTTAAAAAGAGAATTTATTAGATGGAAACTGCAATATCTCACTGAACTTAAGGCTAAAAATTATGTTCAGATGTCATAAGGGTCTGGAACCAGAATGGAAAGCTGACAGGCACCCAGGTTGTCGTTATTTTCTGTCTCAGACTTTCTGTCTCTCTCATCTCTGCTTTGTTGAACATCCGATGTTCCTTTCTCTCTCAGAAGACTCACTTCGTTTTGGCATAGATGTGGCCAACTATGACTGCCCAACAATGGTAACCTGAGTTTCCAAGTCCATATCATCTCAGTTGAAGCAAATAGGTCAGAGGCACAATCCCAGATTCTAAGAAGAATCTAATTGGTTTAGCTTAGTCCAGTTACTTTTTTTTTTTTTAAGACCAGTTTAATATGGTCTTTGAGGGCAAGTTTTATGGTACAAACTTGGCTGCCAGGGCCCAAGTTCCCAAAGATGAAGTAAATGGGTAGAAGATTGGGCTGATATCTCAAAACACATCTGCTACAATATTCTTGTTTATATCTAGTGTGCTGTTTCTCATTAGAGAAAGTTTAGCTTGTAATTAAGAACATGGGCTTAGGGGCAGACAGACTTTGATTTGAATCCCATCCAGCCCTGCCATGTACAAGTTATGTGACTTCTGTGAAGATTGAATCCTTTCTCTCTACAATTGGAATGATAAAACTATCTTCTTGAGTTTCTGGGAGGATGAGATGAGAATATGTGTGGTACTCCTCACATTGTCAACTAATGAAAGCTATTGTCATTTATTGCTATTATCATGCCATTTGGGAAAGATTATGTGAATAGAGGAAAATACATTTTTACCAACTTGTATACAACAGGAAGTTCTGGTGACAGAACTTTAGATGCCATGGAATGGCATAATCAATAGAAATCTAAACAGAGTTTATCTTTACCACATCAAAGAAATGGGCACAGGCTAGATTGTAGGAGTTAGGGGCCAAAGAATCTACACTTATTCCCAAAATGAAATTTTTGCTTCTGTTGCTTTTGGAAAGAATGTGCAAAGGTAGTCAGTGTTCTCAAAATCCTAAAGAGAGCAAGCAAGTCTGGTGGCTGCTGGTATAGTCGTCATAGTTCTCTTCAGCCGGTGCCTGTTCCTGTAGTTGTTTCACTTATCCTACTTTCTGGCAAGTCTGTTCCAATTGCCTAGTGTCTTGCTTGGTGAAATATTTTAAATATCATCCCTGGAAACCAAGTATGTGCTGTCAAATCAAAGACTTCAGTTTCTTTGTTTAAAAAAAAAGATGTTCTATTTTCTTCATAGGACAGTAGATTTCCTTTGTACTTTTCTCACTGATATGATGAAATAGTGGGTAGCAGCCATCATTAAATGAACTCTAAGTAAAAATATATGTATAATCATAATTATTCAAATTCTATATAGTTAAAGGATGCCAAAAGTAGGCCAAAAGTTAAGTTTTAGTAAAAAAAATATGTAAAATGATAATGACGCAAGTTCTTTGTTAAGGGTGTCATATGTGAACCAAAAGTTAACGTTTACATGAAGTAGAGTTAGCCAAACAAGCTATGTTTCTGGTTTCTTCTTAAAATGTAGTGCATGCTTTTCTATATTGAACTGTAGTAGAACAACATCTCAATGACTAACCATAATTTTTTCTCAAGTTATGCAGACATTTTGATTGAGAGGGAAGTATTGATGCAGAAGTACATTCATCTCGTTCAGATCGTAGAGACAGAAAAAATTGCAGCTAACCAACTGCGACATCAACTTGAAGATCAAGATACAGAAATCGAAAGGCTTAAATCAGAGGTATTTCCCAGTTGGTGATTCCTTCTTATTGTTTCACACTTACAGTCATCTCCTCATGATTATTTAAGGCCTATCTGGGCAAATATTTAATCCTAAATGTAGTTTCTCTGCTATCGATATGTATGTGGCCAGGCTACTGATCTACATTAGAAACAAATCTAATGTTTGTGTTAAAAATAGGCAAATATACTTCAATAAAATATCAGGATTATAGGCTATTTTTAAATTATTTGTGTTCCTGATTGTTCTTCCTTTGATCAGCGATTCAGAGTTGACTTTAATATTTAATTGTTTTCAGATTGACTCTTATGGTAAAGGTAATTGTGAGTCTGTCATAGAAATTCAATTAAAGTTCAAATGACAACTAAGGAAGGAGCAAAGATGAATTCAGATTGACTTTACTTTTTCTGGATCTAAGGAGTCTAACCTTCTTCCCTTTAGAATTTTGAAAAATATGTTTGAATTAAAAAGTAAGACGTTTATTAGAGTGCATTTTTTCCCCTGAAGTTGGAATTCTTGCCTCCTTCTTCTCCTCCCCCTGCCCGCTTAGCATGAGCTTCTCAGGCCCTATACTCCCAGGCAGTGAGACTGAGCCAGGTGAGAACAGAAGTGGTCATAGAGTCTGCAGCCATGGCAGTGTGCCTGGGCCTCCCTCTCTGCAAGGTGCCTCTGTCTGTGTACCTTGTCTTGCTATCCTGTCCCTCCTTGTCAGAAGTGATTGATGGTTAAAGGTTCAAAGAGGAATGTAGAATGTGAGTTTTCTTCCCTTTTTCTCACTAGCAGGGCATTAATATCTTCTTAACTTCAAAGAGAAGTGTTAGACAGAATGAAATCTACTGCTAGTTGTATTCTTGTTGACAGAGACAATTCAGGCTCCTCAGCCTTGGTAACTTTCTTGTCATGTTTCTGTCATTTGACAACCCTGTTTTTCGTTTCTTCACTCCTTCCCCTAAGACATGCTCTGTGCATCCTGTGAGGGGTTTCACCTGCTTTCTGTGTACTTCACTCCCAGTGCACAGAGCATGGGCCTCAACTAGTTCCATCTGGGATCTGCTGGCTTCCCTGGTGATGATTACTTGCAGACTGTGTTCACCATATCATTAGTGTTGTTATCTTCCTGATGCAACCCTGAAATCTGATACAGTGAAAACAACAACAGAAAACCTAACAAACCTGCATTTTAAAAGACTATATCAGGCACTATAATTTAAAAGAAAATTATTGTGTTCTCTCTTTGCCATTGTACAATAAGCTAGAGCAGATGCTTGCCTGCGAAGTGAAAGAGGCTGGTATTTTTCTCTCTAAGAGAAACTCAGCCCCAAGCGATGTTCCCCGATATTTATTTGTGTGTGCCGATCTGTCTTCACTGTGTTCTGTTTGAGTCTGAATATAGACTGCAGTTAGAAGCTGTCAGTAGCAGGTATGCCTTGTGTGGTCGCTTGACAGGAGCCACAATTTATTTCCTACGCCTTCTATTTCCCCACTTCCCTGCCAGAACGTGGCAGAGATGTGCACTTGGTATTAGAGGTAAAATGTAAAGACAGGTCAGAGGGAGTGATTACGATCCCTTAATTTTGTATTTGCTTGTTAGTAGATCTGTTTAGGTTCTTATGTTTGTAAGTGCCTACAAACTGAGCAGTAAGTCCAGTGAATTTTGTCACTAAGTGCAGTTGAGGGGCCATCTGGTCTTGAATTGCTCCTCACTGGTCACAGAACTGAACTGGAGATAAAAGGAGATCCCAGATTGTTTTGATCCTTTTTTACCTTTTTACCTTTTCACCTTTTCTTGGTGGGTTGGGACCAACCCTAGGGCTCTGAAGTTCCCTTTGCAGTTACCATTTCCCCCAGGAGAACCGTGAGTCTGCTGACTTGTGTGTACTTGGAAGGCTGCAGGCTGATCCCTCCCACTGGGGATGCAGGAGCTGTGAGCTGAGTGTCTTTGCGTTTGGAGATCACAGGGCATTGTGGGCAGCTGCCTTCAGGGGAGGTGGCTGACCTGTCCCTCAGCCCCTGAGAAGGCCTTGGCCTGGGCATCGCTGGCAAAACGGGCAGGGCTAAGTTTCGGGCCAACATTTCACCTAACCCAGACCCAGTTCACACTTCCACAGTTACTTCTCATAAGCACTGCTGTTTTTAACAAAACAAAAGGCTTAGGATAAAGTTCATGCTTCCCCCGCTGCAGCACCAAAGGCAGAAAGAGTGAATAAGAAATGAATGCTTCCTAAAGATGTCATGAGCTATCTTGAGGGTGTAACTATGGGTTATAGCAATAATCCAGTATTTTCCAAATCATGAAATGGACCTGTTCTGTGTTCTAGATTGTTGCTCTTAATAAAACCAAGGAACGAATGCGGCCTTACCAAAGCAATCCAGAAGACGAGGATCCAGACATCAAGAAGATTAAAAAGGTAGGATGCTGGGGGTTTCTGGCTGTGGAGGCACAGTGACCAGTTGGGGGTTCTGTGGAACCGTCTTTGCCACCCTGTCCTGAGCTGAGAACCTTGGTGTTTCTGTTCTGATGGCTCCCAGACTTGCCCTTCAGAGTGATCCAGACATGACTACTTTTCTAGAAAAGTATCAGCTTAAGATTTCTTTCCATCCCTGAGGATCCCCTTTTGGACTCTGTGGGAAGGATGCCAACCAGACGTTAAGATAGTGTTCTCCAACTGGGTTAATTAAGTGCTATTTAACCTCCTGATTTTGTGCTTCTTTCATATTTTGGGGGAATGTTTTTTAAATTACATTTCAAAAATATTTCTTTTAGCCATAGTCTTTAGTGCTTATTTTTTTGAACATGTGAGAAGTTTGAATAAATCACTACATCTGCTCAGATTTCTAGTTTATTATTGTTTCTTTCTTGTTTAACATTCACAAAATCAGCATATCTTTTCCATCTTACTGTTATTTATGACTGTACAACTTTTGTAATTATCAGACACTGGCACTCAGTCCAGTCTACTGTGTTTGCTTTATGTCATTGAGGTTTTGAGTTCTGTAATCCTAATTGTCCGCAGTAAAGCACTTATCAGCTTTGTTAACATTATGTGAAAAGCCTCATTATTAAAATCTTTAGTTCTTAATTTTTCTTAATGCTATTTCTCTATCCTAAATAATTATTCCTTTTCAGCTGTAACAAAACTTTAACTAAATATTGCTTAGAATTTTAAATAGAAATATTTCTTAGGACTAAATTACAATGTCTTTAGTTTTTAAGAAATAAAAAAATAAAATAACATCTTTTTTAAAGAACTTATAACTTTATACATTGAATTTGGTTCATGCTATTGTATTACAAGATTAATGTTATTGACTTTCTTTTAATAGTATGCAGTTGCACGTGAGCAAAGAAATCAGTAAAATACAGCTTCCAGTGCAGTGGTGGATCCTGGTCTGTTAGGAAGAAAGTGACCAGCTTTTGTTCTGCAGAAAGTAGCTGTCCAAGTGAATAAAAAGTTTTATGTAACACAAAATTCAGTTCAGTCAATTTTTTAAAATACTCTGGTAAATGGAAGAATAATGATAAATACTTTTTACCTGTAATAACGTTCTATTTCTTAGAAGAAATAACTTTTTTAAAACCTATTTTTAAACTTGTTAAATAGATTTTGAAATTTACTCTTTTGTTTTTCTGTCTCAAATCAAACTAATGTCTATGTGGAAAAAAGGGTGTTTACGAATGAATTAGTTTCTCTAGCCTCATTTTGACAAATGTCAACGTAATTTTTTAACTTCAAGAGGCCAAAAATTAAAATTGATTTTAATTCACAGAAATTTACCATTAAATTTCTTCAAATAATATACATATAATTTTCCCCCATATAATTTTATTAATTTTATTGTTTCAGTTAAATCAACTGTATGAATGCCTGTAGAAAATTGATAGTATGCTAACAACATCAGTAAAATGAGAGAATTTCAAATATTGCAAAAGAAGAGTAGTTGTTTGAATACATGATAATTTAGACTCCATGGATCAAACAGTATGGAAAAAATAAAAAGTGTAAGAATGTGCTGAATAGATAATGATGGTACTAAAAAAAAATTTGTAGTGATGTAATGCTTTTAATTATAAGTGAATCTGCAACTTGCTTTGTTGCTGAATCTGCCACTTAAATATAACAAATACTAAAAAAATACCATATAACCTTTTTATATTTAGGAAAGACCACAGGAATAATTGGTCAGTTATTTTGTAGATGAGGAAATGGAAGACCAGAGTTCAAGGCCACTCCCAAGGTTAGATGCAGAGCCTTTGGGTTAAGGATTATGACATATCCCTGTGTGCTTAGCACCTGGCATTTAGCTGGGTTTTAAACAATGACCAGTGAATGTTTTGGCTAATACACACAAACCAGTGCACTTTGTGAGGTTTGCTTATTACTCTGCAAACCATACCTAGGGAATTCAGATCAATTTTAAAGGCTATCATATTTTCTACAAAATTGATTTTAACTATATTTTATGTTTTTTTCACAAAATAATAACCATTGCAAATTTGTCCATGTGCTGAAACAGAGAGTCTTTATGGTTAACAGAATGCAGGTGAAAGAACACCAGTTCTGCTTGCAGCCTTCCTACCTGTGTGATTTACTATAAAATTTAGTTTACTGATCTGTGAGAGGAAGCAGTTGGAAGAGCTCATCTCTAACACTTATTTTTAAACTTAGTAAAGTGGCATGTCAACAACAACACAAAATCAAATGACCCAATTATAAAACAGGCAAAGGAATAGACATTTCTCCAAAAAATGATATGCAATTGATCATTTGTATATAATCTCTGGAGACCTCACATACACATGAAAGGGTACTCAACATCACTAAGCATTAGAGAAATACAAATTAAAACCACAATTTAATATCACCTCATACCTATTAGGATGGCTACTCTAAAAAAAAACACCAAAATAAGTATTGATAAAGATGTGGAGAACTTGAAACTTGCACACTCTTGGTGAGATTGTAAAACGATTCACCTGCTATGGAAAACAATACAGTGGTTCTTCAAAAAATTAAAAATGGAACTACCATCTGAGCCAGCAATCCCACTTCTGGGTACATACCTGATGCGTGGGTCACTGGCCAGCAGTGATCATGGAACACTGTGGATGGCTCGTCAAAACTCGAGAAAAAACATTCACAGAGACAGACCAGTTTCTGTGGAGAAGTAGGGATGGAACGGCCACCCCCTCTAGTGAGGAGCGCGCCGATTTACTGTCCAAACTGGCTTTTACTGGGTTCATTTTGCATAGGAATTCAGGTAAAGCACATTACTCATTGTGAGGAAGTAAGGATCAAACGATAGGTAACAAGGAACTCTGAAGGTCTATTTTGAGTCAGGGTCAAAGAGCTGTAAGACTTTTAAGGAACAAACTAACTTCCTCCTTGGACCCTTCTCATTCAACTGAGAGCATTCTAAACAAAGCAGGTTTCACAGGATTTTACATATTCTTTCTTAGGCCTAATCACCCAGGGAATCCGCCCTTTCCAGCACAGTGCGGCACCACCCTGTCATTGTTTCAGGCTTAGGTGGAGCAAGGGAAGTATGGCAGCCAAGAGATTAAGAGATTTTCTTGCAGAGCAGGAGGACTCGGGCTCTGTCAAAGCCAAAGGGCAAGAGTCCATCACCCCCTTTTGCCGAAGCCCCCAAGTCCTTCTTTTGGGGGCCTCCCATGTGATCGTGCCTGTCTTAGGTTGTTCCCCCCTTGGGGAATCTTATCCATCACTGGCTAACCGACCAAGCGTTGGGGTCCAGGCTTGAAGTATGGTATGAGGTATGAGGGAGCAGAAGTGGTGCTCCTGTCAGGGAGACAAGCTTGTCTCCTTGCTGGCTTACGGTTCCAAGGGTGTTCCCTTAGCCTTAGCTTAGGTGGGCGTTACAGCTTCTGATACCAGGCAGGGAAGTTCCCAACACATACCCAAGAGAATTGAAAGTGGGATTTTGAAGTGATATCTGCATCCCCATGTTTATTGCAGCATTAAGCACAGTAGCCAAGAGGTGAAAGTGATCCAAATGTCCACTGAAAGATGTATGGGTTAAAAAACATGGTACATGGGTACCATAGAATATCATTCATCCTTAAAAAGTGAGGAAATCTTGGCACATGTTACAACATGGATGAACCTTAAGGACATTATACTAAGCGAGATAAGTCAGACACAGAAAGACAGACACTGCATGATTCCACTTATATGAGGTATTTAAAGCAGTCAAACTCACAGAAACAGAAAGAGTGGGGCTCTCGGGACCTGAGGGAAGGGGACAAAGCGGCTTTGCTGTTTAGTGAGTATAGAGTTTCAGTTTCACAAGATGAAAAAGTTATAGAGATCTGTTGCACAACAATGTGAATACAGGGTGGGGCAAAAATAGGTTTACACTTGGGAGTGCATGTAACAGTTTATTCTTGTACTATTGTTTATTAATTATTGTATTATTTTCCACATGAACAGCTGTAAACCTACTCTTGCCCACCCTGGTACACTTAACACTACCAAACTGCACACTTAAAAATGGCTAAAATGGTAAATTTCGTGTTATATGTTTTTTACTACAATTTAAAATATTTTTAAAAATATATGATTTCTTATTCTTGAAAATAAATCTTTTATTTATTCCTTTTTTGAAGTGCTAAAAACTAATTATGTAATATTATTGTATTCTGGTGCCCATATAAACAGGCCTAAACACCTTAAAAGTTTCTTAAGAAGAAACTTTTAAACCTGATAAAATTATTATTTTGAAATCATTTTTTCTGCTATCTGATAAAAGTATGCACCAGTGAAAGAGCAGTGTTTCATATGGCACAGGGTGGACGACACCTTAACTGACAGACTTAAGAGAGCCTGCCTCACAGCTCCCTGAGATTCCTTTCTTTTCTTTCTTCCTTTCTTTCTCCCTTCCTTCTTTCCTTCCTCCATCCCTCCCTCCCTGCTTCCCTTCCTTCCTTTTTCTTTCCTTCTGTCTCTCTTTTCTGTAGGTTCAGAGCTTCATGCGAGGATGGTTGTGTAGAAGGAAATGGAAGACCATCGTGCAGGATTACATTTGCTCTCCTCACGCTGAAAGTATGAGGAAGAGAAACCAGATTGTGTTCACCATGGTGGAGGCCGAGTCGGAGTACGTGCACCAGCTCTACGTCCTGGTCAACGGCTTCCTCCGGCCCTTGCGAATGGCCGCCAGCTCCAAGAAGCCCCCCATCAGCCACGATGACGTCAGCAGTATTTTTCTCAACAGGTTTGTCTTGGCACAAATCAAAGAGTCATGTGAAAAACCCATTTGTATTTCTTAAAATAATTTTTACTCTACTCTTAAAAGAATAGGTTTCATAAATTCACTTTCATGAGTTTGTGATACTGAAAATACAAAATCTATTATTTGTGTTTCATTTATTAGTCCAAATTTGCATATCTTGATTTTGAATTTTGACATGCAGTTTTCTGTTTTTCTTCCCTGTTTGACATATGTTTTCTTGTCATTGTGTGGGGTATGCGTGCTTTGGGAAAGACTATTTCCCTCCCTGAGGGAAATGGGGTGATTAGCGGGTCCTTATCTGGAATTTATACAAAAGCGCTTGAGGAAGAACAACAGTTCACAGAGGGCCTGAGACTCCCTAGTAAATTCATTCACTCAGTAAATATTTATTGTGTCTTTACTGCTGTGGATTCGTCAGTGAACAAAGGAAAAATCCCTGCCTTCATGGAACTTAAATTTTGATGTAGGAAGACAGACAATGAATAGTGAATAAGTGAAATATGTAATATATTATGTGGTGATGGGTTCTGTAGAAAAAATAAAGCAGTGAAGGAGATAGGGCAGAAGGAGCGTGCTTGGGTGTTTGACTTAAAATTTTAGTTATTTGTTTTTGAGTAGATAGTATAAGTACAAAAGTCAAAACAACATGAAGCGTCTAACAGCCATCAGAAGTCTCACTCTCACCCCTGCCTCCGCCTGCTCCGTCACCCCACTTTCTGTGTGCAACCATTTTAATCAGGTTCTGATAGATCCTTCCAGTGTTAATTGAGGTAGATGAAATCAAATATGGATTCTGAGTCTTACTTTTCTCTATTTTAAACAAAAGGCAATGTACTTCAATATATATTTACTTTTTACACTTAAATTGATATATCCTGGACACCCTCCCATGTTGATAGCTAAAGAACCTTCTGTTAAAAAATTGCTACATTGTATTATTTTATGTGAATATGCCACAATTTTTTAAAGTTTTTAAATAGCTAGTCTTCAGAAAGGACTAAAAAATAAGTTAATATTTGAAAAGAGACTTGAGTTGGTGAGGAAGCCAGTCATGGGGCTGCTACCTGGGGGAAGAGTGGTGCAGACAGAGCGGCCTGCCTGTGCAAAGGGCCTGAGGCTGGAGCAGGCCTGGCTTGCTGGTTTGAGAAGCTGCCAAGGTCTGTGTGTTGAAGGGGGATGTTAGAACATTAGCAGTAGGACGTTGTAAGATCCTTTGCTTTTACTCTAAGTGAGATGGGGACACCTTGGTGGGGTTTTGAGCAGAGAAGTCACATGACATGGCACTGTCTTTTGAAAGGCTCACTCTGGCCTCTCTGGTGAGAATAGGCTTCAGGGAGATCAATAAGCTAGGTCAGAGGTGGTTACAGCAAGGAGGCCTGGCAGGTGGCTGTTGTGATAACATGACAAGAGAAGATTGTAATGGAGAAAGTGATTAGTGATTGGATTCTGGGTACCTTTTTAACATAGAGACGGTAACATTTGTTGATGAGTTTGATGCGGATTTTGAGGGAAAGCAAAAAGCAGGTAAGATTTCAAGGCTTTTGGCCTGAACAACTAGACATGTGGAGCTGCTATTTACTAAATGGGGGAAGATTGAGGCAAGGACAGATATAAGGGAAAGATGAAGAGTTTTTATTTTGGAACTGTTGCATGTGAGATGCTGTTTTCCATCCAAATGGAGAAATCAGGCGAGCAGGGGTTGGATATTAGGCTGGAGTTCAAGGTAAAGGTCCAGAATAGAAATATAAATCTGGGAATGCAATGACATATGGTTAGCAAGCTGTTAGTCTGAATGAGATTACCCAGGGAGTAGGTACAGACGAACGAGAAGAGAGGAACAAGGACTGAGCCCTGGGTCTTTCCAACGTGTAGAGGTTAGGAAGAGGAAGAGGAGCTGTAGTGTGACAGTAGAGAGGATCCATTAGAGTTGTAGGGTGAAAGACAGGAAAGCAGGTTGTCCTGAAAACCAAAGAAAGAGGGAGTGAACACTATGTCAACAAGGTCAAATAAAATCATAACTGGGCCCTGGCTGGTGTGGCCAGCCATTGAGCACTGGCCTGCAAACTGAAGGGTTGCTGGTTTGATTCCTGTTTAGGACACATGCCTGGGTTGGGGGCCAGGTCCCCAGTTGGGAACGTGAGAGAGGCAACCACAGATGGATGTTTATTTCCCTCTCTCCCTTTTTTCCCCTCTCTCTAAAAATAAACAAGTAAAATCTTTTAAAAAATCATAACTGAGACCTGACTGTGGTTTCAATAAGTTGGAGCTTATTGGTAACCTCAGTGGGGGATCAAAGCCAGAATAGAGAGGATGAGGAGATTAGAATTGGAGAGAATGGGTCTGGAAAACTCTTTTCAAAGGAGGGTTGCTATAAAAAGGAGCAGAGGAACACAGTGGTACCTGGAAGTAAATAAAAAGGTATAAAAAAGTGTGTGTGTGTGGTTTTAAAATAAGATCAAAATCTTGGAGGAGAGGAGTTCACGGGCCCAAGATGCCAGGACAGTAGAATGTTGTTTGTGTGCACGCTGAAGTCATGACGAGAATTACGACAAGAGTAGTGCCGGAGAAAAGTGAGCTGGGAGCTGAGAGGGCAGGCTTGGGAGAGAGGCTGTGGTCTGCAGGTGACCGTGGAAACGAGGGTGAGGAGAGGGGGTCTGATCACATGAGATTAAAAGCGAGGCTCTGCTGTTGTGAGGAAGGAGGGAGACTTCCCTACATTGGACGGAATGACTCTACTCAAGGCTAAATTACTGTTTTCGCATTTTTTTGTAGTGAAACAATCATGTTTCTTCATGAAATATTTCATCAAGGACTGAAGGCAAGAATAGCAAACTGGCCTACTTTAATTTTAGGTAAGGGCATGCTTTAGTTTTTCTTAATATGGCTAAAATTAGAGTAAGATAATTTCAACATTATTTAGCTGAAGCTGTTGAAATTTCCCATTGTCCCGTGAGCAGTTTTAGCCATTGGGAATCTGCCTCATTGGCCTTTGGGCCCTGCCCTACTAGTTACCTTCCTCTGGCTTGTCATGGTCATCGGGGACTACAGTCAGGCTCTGCCCTGGGTCACATTCTGTCAGGCCAGTCATTCAGACATCTGACCTGGGTCCCTATGCATGCGCAACCCCTGGTGCTGGGAGCCAGTCTCTGTCACTCCTAGTGAGTGGACACAGTCTCTCCCCTGCACCTTAGATAGTTTACTGAACACCAAAAGAAACTGCCATTTCCCTTCTTCTTTCAGCCGACCTGTTTGATATTTTGCTCCCCATGCTGAACATTTATCAAGAATTTGTACGTAATCACCAGTACAGCCTCCAAGTGCTTGCCAATTGTAAGCAAAACAGAGATTTTGACAAACTCTTAAAACAGTATGAAGCCAACCCGGCCTGTGAAGGGAGGATGCTAGAAACATTCTTGACCTATCCAATGTTTCAGGTAAGTCCTCTGGGATGCGTTTTATAAGTCCTCTGGTTGCAGCTCAATGTCCCTGATGCCTGGTATGACCAGAAGGAGGTGTGCAAGGATCCCCTTGAAGAGTTATAACACTTATGCATTACCTGTCATCTTGAGCTTAACCCCGAGATAAACAAATTCATGCCCCCATGTTCTTTCTCTGTCTAGGATATGTAAGAAAACCAGAATTTTTTGAGAAAATTGAATTAAAAATGACTTTTTTGAAAAGCAGCACAATTTTCTCTTTATAGAAAGATGCCTCACAGACCTCTTTCGTGAAGTCTCCTCCTTCAGCATGTTTAAAAATATTACTAGGGTTACAGAATAGGATGCTGTACAAATGTTCCAGTGTATGCTGGTTACATAAAATGTTCTTGAGAAGTGGAGTGGACTGCTGGGAAAGTCTTTGTTTTCCTGCTCACCCTCCCTACCCTGTTGTGATTGCTGTTGAGTCTGCCTTGGCTGGAGCTCTGGAGAGCAAAAGGAGGGCCTCCATAGTCACGGAGGCCAGTGAAGACTTGGGAGCCAGAGGCACTGGCTGGACCAGGGCTCTTGGCCCCCCTCAGGATGCTGCAGGGAGGCTGGGGCTTGTCGTGATGTTCATTTTATGGAATCAGAGCAACCCATGAGATCCATTACATGTATTCTTTCCTATATCTAGGGCTCTAGCGTTCAGAGCTCTTGAGTGAGAATTGCAGAGACCAAAATATGAACTGAATTGCCTGTTTTCTTGAAAAATGTTGATTCTGTTCTTTTGAAAAGGCATTGAGTATTCTGACTGTGGAATTTGTGGGGCTTCTGGCCAGCCCTCCAAATTGTCACGTGGTAAACCGAGGCTCAGAATCATGTATGTTAGGGTTTCTGTGGGGAGCTTTGTCCCCCACG
This sequence comes from Phyllostomus discolor, assembly GCF_004126475.2. Classification (NCBI taxonomy): domain Eukaryota; kingdom Metazoa; phylum Chordata; class Mammalia; order Chiroptera; family Phyllostomidae; genus Phyllostomus; species Phyllostomus discolor. Next base: position 50,429,565 of record NC_040905.2, read on the forward strand.
AACAGGCACTGCTGACCCTGATGTATCATTTTTTAGCCTCAGAAAGAAATGTTGGTCTGGTGTGTAATTGTTTGTCTTAAAGTTTGTTAATCCTGCTTGAAATCCTGGAAGTCACCATAGACATTTAGTATGTTTTTTAAAAACCAAAAGGATGCATTTAAAATCACTTAAGTATAGTGAAATTTTATAATGTTGTTGTTGTGTATATGTGTGTGTGTGTGTGTTTAAATGGAACTGAATTGTTTGAACTCTTTGCCTCCCTGAGGATATATTTCATGAGGAAAAATTCAACGCAAAAAAGTTTTCTTTTTTGGTAACCTTACACAAAATTGTAATTTAAGATTTATTTACAGTGAAACACATTTTGTATAGTGCAATGTTATTTTGAGTCCTATTTGACTATCCTTCAGTTACTTCTAGGTTATGATTAAAATTCCCTGAAGTGTATCTGTTCAGCAACCCCACTTGGGTGAACACACAAAGATAGATTTCGAAAGACACACGGAACATTCAGAGACGTGCCCATCCCCCTTTCCCACTGCCCATCGGTGTCTCTCCAGGTGCCATTCAATGTAACTCTCTCAATGCCTTAAAATGGCGGGCTGCGCTTGCACTTGAGGTGACGTGGCCAAAAGTTGAATGTAAGGCCTTGGAAAGGTCTGTGGGTTTCTTAAAAATGCTGTGATACTCTTCCACCTCCCTTCCCTCCCTCCCCATGGAGTTTAAGCCAATTAACAATGACTTGGCATTTTGATTGATCCCCAAAACTTTCTATGATATCAGATGAGGACCATTGGACTGGAAATCTCTAGATCTGGATGTCTTGCTCACCCTTTAGTCATCGCATGGGGAAAGTAATCGAACCAATCTAAATATATGTTTGTAGATCTTGAGATCGAGGTGGCTGAGCTCTAGTTATCTCCTGACCACTAGCTCTCTGACTCTGTGACACTGTTCTCACTAGACTTGTTCTGGAAGGTTGGTTGGGTAATTATGTGGTGGTGTAAGAAGCCTGGTGTTAGTCTAGTTCCCCAACCCTCTCCCCCTGCCAAGACTGTGATGGTACCAAACCCTAAAATGTAACCAAAGGGTCAGATGTTGAGATTGTCTGGCTTCTTCCAGACCAGGGTAACCAAAAGCCTCGGCTTATAAGAGCCATTGCTCTGAGAGGAGCCTCAAACTTAAAGAATTTGTCCAGAATTGGTCCAACTGCAAGAAATGGGTAAATTGAAAGAGCACTGAATTGTGTTCTTTATTTGCTTCCCCATAACTATTTTGCTTCCCTATAAGGATTTTGAACAGACCCAGAAGGGAAATCATCAGTTTGCTCCCCAGGAGCTTCATTCTCGTTGGTGTCTCTGCTGTTTCTTTATTATTTGGTGTCTCTCCCTCCTGCTGTCTCTTTGGAGTGACATATGGAACATAAAGAAGCTTAAAGGTTCTTTATTACAGGGCCCATGTCCATTCTACCCTTCTTGTCCCCTTTGGTCCTTTAACCAATGAGGTAAAATAGTACTGAAGGCGTTTTCTCCATCAGATGGTGGAGGTACATCTATTTCCCTCTGCGTCTGTATTAGCAGTGGTGCTGCTGCCTCGCTCTGGGGCAGGCTGGACACCTTGGGATGAGGGTGGGGCATTTTACTTTTTTTATTTAGTAAAGACAGTGGTTTGTCTGGGACTGTTTAAATTGGCCTCAGCTGCTCATAGATCCATAGGTAAGCTAGTCATGAAATCTGCTTTTGACAAGAACAGCAAGATAAGATGTTCTCCAGAAAGTAGCCACCTATTTACTGTGATTGGAGAGCAAGCTCATTAATGTCTATAAAGTGACAAATATTGGCCCGTAATTGAAAGCAGAATTGCGATTCATCTAGATCAGTGATTTTTAACCAGTGCACCCCGAGAATTTTTAAGTGTGTTCCCAGAACATGCAATACTTGATTATTTAGTCAGGGGCACTGACCTCTTTTCCCTGAGATTTTCAAATAAAAAAAGACAACAGCCAGCACAGCAATAGTCATCTGGTGTAAGTGAATCAAAATCACACCTATTTTTTGTTAAAGCAGCAAAAATTAATATTTTTGTGGTGTGCTGCAGAATTTTAGTCATTAGTACGGGTGTGCTGTGAGATGAGAAAGGTTGAAAACCACTAGTTTAGACAGCACTTTCTACGATTCTTGGGTTTTGGGGGGACAGATTTATAGTCAGCTCTTGAATATACAGATGAGCTCTTTGCAGAGCCATTTTTGGCTGTTTCAGGCTTGTCTGTTCCTTCACTAGAAAGTGGAAAGGGCCAGTTACTCAACTTCAAATCTACCCTCTTCAGTCCTAGCCAAGGTGCTCTCTAAAATGGATTGAATTCAGGGGGTAGGATCATGAAGCTATTGACTACACTTAGTTTTGTGGGTTTTCTGTGTAGCGTAAGTAGTCAGGCTTTCACTTCTACCCTCTTTGTTGTGAAAAATTGAATACTTTAGCTGGCGATTGCCTTGGTTTTCCTGTAGAACTACTGACCTAGAGGCAGACTGTTATCAATTATGGGATGACGCAAAAGGGATATATGAGAGCATACTTATCCCAGGAGCCTTTACCAAGTGGGACAGCCCTGCGGGCTGTCTTAGTGAGAAGTTTCAGGGTGGAGAGGCAGAAAGCCTTTGAGTGGAAGGGTCTCCTGTTCTCTACCCTTCTATGACCAGGGAGTCTGTACGCACTGCTGAACCCTAGACCTGACAATATTCCCTAGGATGTGATCCCAGAGTAGAAAGTACAGATTGATGTCTGCGCTGATGGTGCTGCCCTCTGTGCTTTGCACATAAATGTGAGCACCCAGTAATATTAGTAGATACCCAATGATGGCCTCCACATGCAAGAGAGCAAAAGCAGGTCTGTGGGTAGAGCCATCAGCACCTCAGGTCAGAATGCAAGATGCTACCCAAAGGGCCCTGGGAAGCTGTTATACTGGGCTAGTGCACAGTCAGAGCTGGGCTCCTGGCTGGCTCTGCCATTTACTATGAGGCCCCCTTGGGCAAATTACCAAATCTTTCCACACTTTGTTTCCTTGGTCTGTAAAATGGGAATGAACCCGTATGTTAGAGGATTGGATGTATATGCAAACCTCGAGCACCTCATTGACCGCAGTAAGCAGTGTTATGGTAGCTATTGTTCATGTATGTTATTAAAATTAAACCCACTGCCCCTGCTCTCTAAAAAAATTTATTTTCTAAGCCAGTAAAAAAGAAATAAATATGTTGAGTCACTGTAACTTGAGTTATATCTCTAGTCTATTAAAACTTTCATAGGGTTGATGGAGTTTCTGCCTTTGGCATAACTAGAGAGTCTGTTTATAAATGACAGTACAAGTAAATCTAATTAAATAATACTTTTTACTGCCTGAAGGATGAATTGAGGTAAAGGAGGATCAGAATGTCACAAGGGTGAATATATCTTCATCTCAAGTTTTAAATCTTAAAGAAACATTGCAATAAGATTGTCAATTCTTTAAAAAAAATTTAAACAGGCAAATAAATATAAAATACAGCCTCAAGTGACATGATGATAGTTATATCTGTTTCCCTATGAACGAATTTTCAAAAATTATGATTAAGAAATATGTGATTGTATTAAAAAATCTAAAGAGACAATTGTTTCTTTGCAACATCATCATTTATCACTCTTTCCCTGTGTTCCTGGGAAAGCGTGTGTGTGTGTGTGTGTGTGTGTGTGTGTGTAGTTCAAAGCACAGTTCACTTTAAATGTTTTAAAATATATTTGTTAAAAATATGCTTTTCAAACAACTAAAACCGTAAGAGCAGAGACGAGCTTCCTGTACGTGGTGCTTGCCTGTACGGGAGAGTGCTCTGGCGTTGCTCACCCTCCCCGCTTGCTCACACTGGCCTCTGTTTGCATTTAGATCCCCAGGTACATCATCACGCTTCATGAACTCCTAGCTCACACACCCCATGAGCACGTGGAGAGGAAAAGTCTGGAGTTTGCTAAATCAAAACTAGAGGAACTGTCCAGGTATGCAGAGAACGTACAGTGAAGGCCTGTATGGGAAAGCAGCGAGTCAGTGGTCTGTGGAACCCTAATTGTATGTCCAGGGAGCAAGAAGCAAGATGCAATCCAGCTTCTCAGAAAGTTGGATGATACCTCTTGAGATCAGGTCTACTTCAGTTTAAGTTTGAGAATGTTCACATTTCTTTCAGTATAATAGAAAAAATGAGTTTCTGTTGCATTTTTGTATTCATATTTGTCAGGAAGCTGGAGAGGTATATCTTGGATTTATCAGTAGCATTTCAGTGTTCCAGACAGTTATTTATATCTGTTCCTTTAGCTTGTACAGGATAAATGTATAGGGGTCTCTAATTTGCTCTGCCTCTGAGAAACGGCACCCTAATGGTGGTCGTCACTGAAAGCCTTTCGTGAGATGTGCTGCTGTCCTGCTGCACTTACCCTCAGCGGTCCCAGGGCACTCACTGATCATCGACCCTCTCCTCATGCAGAGTCATCACCCACATTGGCTTTGCTTTGGGTCGAGGCTTGTTGAAGCCTGGACGTCCAGTGGAAGCCTCACAGTCCCAGTTCCAATGATACAAGTTCCCAGGTGGAGCTCTTGTTCGCTTTCCTGCTAGGGCAATGCAAAACTTCTTTGACAGTGATCCTCTCTGTGTGGTGTCTGACAGGGTGATGCACGACGAAGTGAGTGACACTGAAAACATAAGGAAAAACCTTGCCATCGAAAGAATGATCGTAGAGGGCTGTGATATTTTGCTGGACACCAGCCAGACTTTCATCCGCCAAGGTAAGTCCTTACGCGGCGGACCCACCATCTAGGTGATCTCTGCTTTTGTCCCATTATCCCTGGCAGACCCAGGAAAGCATTTTGGAGCAGGCTTGAGTTAGAGGTTTGATGAATGTGGCTCGTGCAGAATATCCCCATGGCCTTGACCGAGGCTGTGGTTGAAGCCCACTTTTGCGCTGTTTCTTTTTAGGGACCATGAAAAACAGCAGCACGATAATAGTAAAGCACCGGTGGCACAGTGAGTTACATCCGACTGCACTGTCCTCATTGGAGCGCACATTCTCCGCAGCTCCCTTGAGGACAGGTGGGTCGGCCCATTGGAGTGTCAGTGCCGGGTGGTGATGACAGCCAGGCACAGGCCCAGGAGAAACTCGCATTACTTACATCCCTTTCCTATGGCAGTGGGGACAATGGCTGAGGTGCAAACAGCTGTCTCTTGTTCCCATTTTTCATCAGCAGTTCTGGAGGCCCCACATGATGTGGTTTGATTGAACCGGTAGCTCCAGTTACCATCAACTGTCACGCGTGACCCCTGCCCCACTTCAGTGATGGCGAAGGCATCTTGTTTGTGGGGTGTGCTTTGGTGGCCTCTCCCAGTAAATTAAGCTTTTGAAGAGTTAAAGATATTTGTGCTGGAAACCGTGGAGACAGAACAGCTTAATGGTGCATATCCCTCCGTGGCTCTCATTCCAAAGTGCAAAAATTGAACTGTATCCCAAACCCCGTTTAAATGCTTCGGTCTTCTGAGGGTGGGAAGTATGTTCCTTGAGATTGATTTGAGACAGCATAGTATACACACTTATAATTTTGAATTTGGTGAAGATAGGCACATAAATTTGGGACTAACCTTTAATGTAGTTTATATTGTGCCAATATTATTTGAAGACAATTTGCATTTTTGTTGCATACCAAAATGTGCTGCTTAAAATATTTTTTTACCTCATCAAACCAGACATAACTTGTGTTGTGCACATTAATTTTTGCATAGAACACTTAGGAAATTTAACACATGCAATTCTGCTTTCTATTTATTTACAAAGAGAGAAATCACACATATGTTAAAGTTTGGGAGTATATATTAGGAAATGGTACCTTTTTTCATTTTTGGCTTTTACGATCAATTAAAAAATAATAGTGCAGTACAGTGCTAACAACGCCAGACCTTCTCAATTTCCCTTCTGCTCCTCTGCACAGACTGCGTGCCCACACTGGCTCCCACCTTCCTGGCACTTGTCTGCCCCCCTCTGTGCCTTTCCGTGTGCTATCCTCCAGCCTGAGGGCTGGAATGCCCCTCTCCATCTCTTCCATGCCTCTTAAAGGTCTGCTTGTCCTTCCCACATCAGGTCACACACCTCTAAGAAAAATTTCCCCCTCATCTTCCCGTCCCCTCCCCTGTCGTTAGGATGAATTTACCTTCCTCCTCATTTCCAAGACTCCTGGCTCCTGGTGCATGTATTTCATCCCTTTGTGTGTTATAGGTACATGTTTGCATGCCTGTCTGTCTCAGGAATCATACCTCTGAAGGGCAATGCTTCTGACATCTCTCTTGCCTCCTGTGATGTTTTCCATGATAGATACCTTGGAAGATGGGCATTGGATTCAATTGAATTGCTTATTGTTGAAGTGCAGTTTGGGTTGTAGGGTGTCTTATTTTGTATTATTCTTGTTGTTTAGAGTTTACTGAAAAATACTTACTACTTGACTTGAGCTTTATAATATGTGAGAATGGAAACAAAATTTTCTATCGCTAGTATTTAATTTCAGAAGGAACTTTTGATTGAAAAGGATGACTATACATAAACATTTAATATATTTCTACAGACTGTTTTGATCTAAGTTTGTAAAAACATCTGTAATGAAAAATGCCCGAAGTTTGAATATATTGAATAAGTCATATTTCTTTTCATCATACCTGGAGGAAAATCAACCATGAGCCACTGCTCCCTTTGATTCAAGTCTGGATGTTATTTATTGCTTGTTCTATGTCGTATGTTTAAGGCACTCCTGTTAGCTATTCATATAGCTGATGTTATTATTGTATTGATGTTGATGCAATGATTTGCCTTTCAGCGGAATTTTTCTGTATTCTTTGGTTTGGTTAGTCTGTTTAGGAATTATTCAATGACAGTGGTTTAAAAATCAGACTTTAGTATGAAAGTAAAAAGTAATTGAATTACAGACAGTTTGGAAAGTTTGCATTGTTTTGCTTTGATTGCTTGTTAGCACTCTTACTAAATATCCTTAACAGGCTTTAGAACCCCTGGAGGTGTGTTTTTTTTAAACTCTTAAACTTTTAGGGATTCTATTTTCTATGAAATGGACTACAATTTGTCTCTAATTGTGTTGCTTACTGTTAGCGGTGACATGAGGTGTGTTTCAGTGTGTGGTGTTCATGAAATACATGTACATGGTTTCAATCTTAAATGAATTTTTATTCTGAGCAGTAGAAAAAATAAGTCATCTAGGTTTTCTGAAAGGTCTCTTCAGAAGAGCAACATCAGCTAATCTTAAATGTCAGTCCATGGGAATTTACTAGTTGAAATAAAAGAAGTTTTATTATACATTGATTCCAGTTATTAGATAGTTGATGAGTAGGATGCAAAGGACTGTATATTGCAGTGGTCTGATATTGTCATTTATTGTCCAACATCTATTCAAAGTTTGTTGAACAAATAAATGTGTAAGTGTCTGAGGCAAAAATAGGAAGACAGCATAGTTGTGTCACCAAAAGTCAAATGCTGTCTCCTCCACTTTTTTGCTGTGATATTGGGCAATTTAATTAACCTCTCTTTGCATCAGTCATGTCTCCTTAAGCTGTAGAACCTATATTTTAGGGTTGTTGTGAAGATTTAAGGAACTAATAATGCTCATAGGAACGTGCAGGTTAGTGCCTGTGAGATTATGACATGAACTTGAAAAACCAAGATCCAAATTTTGGAATGAGTTTCTATTTTCAATACCATAAAATATATATAAAGTTTAGTAGGAGATGAAGGCACTCTAAATTGACATTTTGTACAGAACCCATTATGTGTAGTCAACATTGTCTTGTGAAAATATGAATCAAGGAAATTAAGTAAAGCCAACTGGATTCAGAGTGAAATGCACTGAGAATGAGTCATGGACCTCTCTGGTACCTTAATCATTCCCACATACAAAATGACGGACTTTCAATGTACCAGTGCTCTTTGAAATTGTAACATGGGGTCTAGCAATATTTATACCTTCTCAAATGCCTAACCCAATACCTGGGAATTGCTCTTCATTCTTTTTCACTACTAGTGGAATTAAGAGTAATGGCATTATCATCAAAGAGACAAGAGGTAGAAAATTCTGGTGTGTAAGTGGAGAAAAGGGAACACTTGTGCACTATTGGTGGGAATGTAAATTGGTGCAGCCACTGTGGAAAACAGTGTGGAGGTTCCTCAGAAAAATACAAATAGAACTGCCCTATGATCCAGCAGTTTCACTTCTGGAAATATATCCAAGGAGAACAAAAACACTAACTTGAAAAAATATCTACACCCTCATGTTCATAGCAGCATTATTTGTGATAGCCAAGACAGGGAAACAACCTAAATGCTCACTGATGATGAATGGATGTTGTGATATGTACACACACACAATGGGGTATTATTCAGCCACAAAAAAAACAGGAAGGAAATACTATCATGTTTTGACAACATGGATGGACCATAGAGCATTATACTAATGAAATTAGTAAGACAGAGAAAGGCAAATATTGTATGTGGAATTTAGAAAACAAAACCAAACAAAAAACTGTGAACTCATAGGAAAAAAGATCAGATTTGTGGTTATCAGAGGTGGAGGGTGTGTGGGGGAGGGGACATGGGAGGAAGGTAGTCAAAGGCACACACTTCCAGGTGTAAGGCAAGTAAGTACTAAGGATGTAACGTGTGGCATGAGGGCTGTAGTTAACACTGCCGTATGGTATGTAAGGAAGTTTTTTAGGAGATTAATCCTAAGAGTTCCCATCACAAGGTGCTTTTTTAAAATTTTCTTTTTATTGTTTCTATATGATGGATGCTAACTAACCTTATTGTGGTAGTCATTTCACAATATGTGCAAATCCAACCATTGTGCTGCATGCCTTAACTTACACAATGATGCACGTTAATTATTTCTCAATAAAACTGGGGTAAAAAAAAATAAGAGCATTAGCCAGTCTTGAATGCCACTCTATGGGATTTTGGTCATTGAAATAATGTGTTTTGTTGCAAGTTGACTCTAATTATTAGGCAGAAATGACAGAGATGCAAAGACCATATCCTAGTAGTGGTCTGCTACTGAGGAATTACTAATTTAATATTAATTATTTCTTTATTTGCATTGACTAGAGAGGGTTTTTTAACTGTCATGGTTGTGTTGAAACATCATGTAAAATATAAGATAAAATGTGAAAAATCCACTTAACATGTTTTTTCAATATAATTATTTTATAAACCAAACAATAGTGTTGAAATTGCTCACTTTTAACTGAGCTGTATACGTTTTTGTAAATACCTAAAACGCGCAGTTTCCTAGTTGGATATGAGGTTAACAGTTATAGATCAAGCGCATTAGTGTGTAGTTGCCAAGGAAACATTTTTTTTAACCTCAAAGCTAAAATTTACAGTAATTGCTAATACATGAGTTAACAGTGTATTCTATAATTTCTGATTTATGAACTAATTAAATGCTAGAAGCATTTACCAATGAGTATATTGTTCTTGAGTTTTCATAGCCTTGGTGATATTCTTTCTGAAAATGTCTCCCAAGCCCACTTGTCCACCAAGGTACCTGCCTAGGCCTCTGTCGTTCACTCTGCCCTAACTGACCCACGACCACCCATGGTGAAGCTCCCTTTTCAGGTTTCAGTTTTTATGATGCTGAATCCACTGCCATCTCTTGGTCATGCTGCTGTGAGATGCTAAAAACTGAGAGCTGTTTAGACTCTCAGGCCTCAATTTCCCCTTCTGTAAAATGAGAGGGTGACCCAGGTGCTCTGAAAAATCCCCTCTGGCTTTGATTCCTTCCCGTGAGTCCCATGAGTACAATCTTTCTGCTGCTATTACTTCTTCATTGACTTCTCTAAGGGTTCTGCTTTGAGCTTTCCTCCTCCCTTCTTCACTCTTCAAATTTAATTACTTGCTGCCTGCATTCTCTGCCAGCTTGCTCCCACCTCCCTCACCTCCCTCATTCACTCTGTGCTTGCCTGCTCCCTTCAGCAGACTCAAGGCTTCGCCCCCACCTCCGTTCCCAGTCCCACGCCCTGCCCAGGACTGTTTCCATGCTTTTCTTGAGGCCCCAATAGCTGCCTCTCTCTCTCTGTCAAGGAGCCCACCTAACACTCACCTGAACAGAGGGAGTCTGGACATGGCAGCTTTGAGCCCTTTACCACCCTGCACACCTTTAGATCTTCCTTACAAAGTAGATGCCTTTTGGAATATTCATGTTAATGCGAACATTTAGTGAATCAAGGTTTTACAATTTTGTGTCTATAACACTGCTCCCGCCCCTGCTCACCCCCGCCCCCCGACCGCCCACTTTAATTTGTGCTCATTACAAAAAAAAAGAGTCAGGGAGCCCGGAAAATGTATGAAGGGGAAAACAGGTTGCCTGCAGTCTCACCTCTCAGAGATGACCACCGCTTACATTTAAGTGTTTGATATGCACCGAACCGTGTTCAAGAGGCTGACCTGAGCCTTTCTAAGTCTGCGTGCGTTTGGGGGAGATGGTAGAGATTAACTAACAGTGGAAGTAATACTGGCTCAGGCCATTTCAGAAATCAGAGGCAAGGTATTTGCATGAATCTTAGTACTTTTGTGTTTGATACTTAACTTAGATTGGAATTTTATTTTGGGGAAAGGGAGGTCATTGTTAGGGTGAAATTATATGAGGTTTATGCAGAGCTTCTCACGTGGAAGTGAAGATAGTTTTGATCACAGGAATGTCCTGGGTATAGATTACATGTGGTTTCTTTTCCACTTAGATTCCAGAAAGAATTTTTATCACACATAATTTAAATGTAAACTGAAATAGCTATCTTTTAAAAATAGTTCTTAACTAGATTGTGCTGAGTTATATAATTCATATATTTTTATAATATAATGTATTGTATATTCTATTTTTCAAATACAAAGTAAACTCTATTAATAAGCTCTTTAAAATGAAAATAATGAGAGGAACTAAGAAGGTGAAATGGCGTAAGAGAAGGGAGGGGCAAAATATGTGAATTGAAATAAACTATAGTATAAAATCTAGTGACTCAGTATGCACAAAATCGATGAACCAGAGACATGGACATAAAGAACAAACTGACAGTAACCAGAGGGGACAGGAGAGAGGGATAATAGGGGAAAGAAGGGGAAGGGCCATCAAGGAACATGTATAAAGGACCCATGGACAAGCCAACGAGGTGTGAGGGGGAGTGAATGTGGGAGGTGGTGGTGGGTAGGGCAGGGGAGAGTAATGGGGGAAAATGGGGACAACTGTAACTGAACAACAATAAAAAAGAGGGAAAGGGGAAAAATTAAAAAAGGAAAATAAAATTATTTATATTAAAAATTAGCTATTTTTCTTCCTTCAGTGCTTCAGGAAGAATTAATTCTAGTATTTGCTTTTTATTATGTTATTTTATTACCATATGTGATTATACAATATGTATCCTATTGTTAGATTAATAAGTTCATTAAGATCAAATCACCAAGGACAGATGGAAGATGTGCCTCCTCTGAATCCAATTGGCTTCCTTTCCAACTTATTTTCCAGATTAGAGATGAATAATCAATTCTAAAGCATTTTATAAAAATATTATGAATTAGTGTGACTTTTAAAACACAATGTACTGATTCTTCTGCTCAGAGTGTAGGGGGTTGACTTGTTCCAACGGTGCATCTGATGAATCAGATGAATCTTTGGTGTTTATTGTATCAGGAAGGGCTCTCACTTCATAGAGTTTTAATTGCTGTGTATTCTTCACTTTTGTGATCACCAGGTTCTCTTATTCAAGTACCTTCTGTTGAGAAGGGGAAACTTAGTAAAGTTCGCCTGGGTTCATTGTCTTTAAAAAAGGAAGGAGAAAGACAGTGCTTCTTATTTACAAAACACTTCTTAATTTGTACAAGGAGTTCAGGAGGAAAGCTGCATTTGCTCAAGGTACTGGTTTTACGTGACTATTCCATTTATGTTTCATGCATTTAAGTGGCATTCAGGTTAATGTAATTATGACTTTCCCATGAGCAGTTTCATAAAATATCATCACAATTGCACAGTGAGGTAGTGTACAGGTACCAACCTTGACATTTACTTTGTTGTCACGTGGCTTTAAAGAAATAGAAATTTAAATGTGCGTTACAGTTAGGCAGTGCAATTAGAATCATAACCTGAACAAAATTACTACTAGTTGATGACTACTGAGCTACAACAATCTTGTCAAATTACTACAGTGCCTATTTTTGTTAATAAAGTTTTATTGAAATGTAGCCATGGTCATTTGTTTATATTTTATGTGTGGCTGCTCTCATCTGCTTTATAAAATGGCAGATTTGAGTAGTTGCAGTAGAAATCGCATGGCGTGCAAAGCCTCACAGGTTTCCTATCTGGCCCTTGACAGAAAAGATCTGCCTCTCTATACCTTCTGTTATTAGTGCCTGGGCATATTGTCCAACACCGTGATAGTGGCTTTTTACTGCCTCACCTGCTTCATGGTTGGGGAGTTCAGCCTTTGCTGAGCTGCATCCCTTTTCAAGGGCCCCTGAGGTGCCATCTAGTCTCCTGTAGACTGACTTGCTAAATTTAATAAACATCAGGAGTGAGAGTGGGTTGGGGAGAAGAATCATGAAGTTAAATGAGTTTAATTACTTTTATACATGTAAATTTAATTTTGGAATCTATAAAATTATTTGTGATGTAGAATTACTATGCTTTCTTCTGCGGCAAGGACTGTTTGCAAATCAGAGCTTCCCAACCTTTGCAAGATTCTCAGGCTCCTAATGAAACATTGGCTTCTTTCCAGACAGGTGGGGTTCTCTCACTAATAGAATGCACCTTGATTGAGGAGCCTGATGCAAGCGATGATGACTGTAAGTTAGACTCCATCACTTAGAATTATATTAGAATTAAAAAGTCCTATGATTTTTGTTTGTTTATAGCTAAGAAGAGTTGCATAAGGAGGCAGTAGAGATGCTGAGAATAAACTCCCTGAAGTCATTTGTGTATGAAAAATTCTGTTGAACCATCTAACCTGTAAACCTTGTTAAACTGTCATTGGGAATTCACATTTTACTGAATTTGTCTCATGACAGTGACTTTCAGTGTCAGGCACAGAAGAAAAGAATTAAATTAGAACTCTGTAGATTATGGAAATTAAAAAAACCCAAAATAAAACAGATCATGAAATGAAAGGGAGACCAGGATCATAATCCTAAATAACCTACTAACTTTAGCTTTTTTATGTGCTTCTGAGCTTAAGCCTCCCCCATGCTGGAGAAGTACCACATAGCTGAAACAAGATTCTAGACTCGAACACTGATCGCATTACTATAACTACGTGAAAGCAGCTGTTACTCACGGTGTTGTATTCACATCTAATTGTTTGGTTTATGTGTATTGAAGCCAAAGGTTCCGGGCAAGTGTTTGGACACCTGGACTTTAAGATAGCGGTGGAGCCTCCGGACGCTGCCCCTTTCACTGTAGTCTTGTTGGCGCCTTCGCGGCAGGAGAAAGCTGCTTGGACAAGCGACATAAGTCAAGTAAGCAAGTGGCTTTTGACGTAGCTTTTTTTTTTTTTAATTTCATGACATTAACTTTCAAGGAGGATTTTTAGAGTTGATCTATTTTTATTAAAAAATTACATCTGGTTGCTGTATATTACCACTATGTATCTTGATGGCTGGAATCACTTGTGTTTTGTTTGTTTTCTTTTTATGTTTAAAATTTACATGAAATGTAGTAATTGCATTTTCCTCCTGGGCATCTCATACAATTTTTAAATGTAATCACTGGTGTTGAATGGTGTTAAAATATCCCTGTTAATAATAAATTCTCCAATGACTTCAGTGGATTTCTTTTTTTTCTTTTTTTGCTTATTTGTTCCTGAGGTAGGACAATGGTGAGAGATACAAAAACTACTAACAAGGGCAGGGCTCTGGGGAGAAACCACAAAGGAAGGGATCACACAAAGAGAAGATACTATCTGTACTATGAAATCCAAAAATGAGCTCCTGTATTTCATATGGGAAAAAATAGGAAACAAATTTGCTTATTTTTCCTTGATCAGCAATGTCCAGTTAGAGCATTGTTGCATTTATTCAGGATTTGGAAATACGTCAAAATTAGTCACGATTGGACTTGGGTGTTTTAAAGTCCAAGCTGTACATTACTTTTGGCTCCATTAACCAATGTAGGAGGAAAGTGTTTGTGTGAGGAAAGTATTAAAAGAAAATTTGATAATTATCTTCAAAGTTGTTACCTCAAGGAAGATGAAGCAAACAGAAGAGGCCTGTATTATAGATTCTATTGTCTCTTTTTTTCTGAAGAGCTAATAGTTATTTATATATAAGATTTTAGGTAAAAATCTGAACTATGTAATAGTTCTTTAGATATTTAATTTTTTTCTGAGTGACTGAAAACTGTGGGAAAGTAGAAAGAGAATAAATGTCAAACATAATTATTTTTGTATGTCAAAGAAATTTTTCAGACTTAGTCTCATTTGCCCTTTATAATGGTGTTCTGAAAGTAAACAGAAATATTAGTCCCATTTCACAGGTTTAGAGGCTAAATGTTTGTCCAAAGTTACATAATTGTGTTGAATCAGGATCAAACCTAATCCAGGTCTTTTATTAGTACTCTAAACATTCTTTACAGGATTTTTGCTTATATACACCCACAACTACTTTGATGGTGAGTAAATAGCTTAGAGTGAAGATACTTCTGTTCTGGCTAACAAAGGAGTGAAAATGTGGGTTCCCCCATATTTGCATAACTACATCCTTATGGTGATTTATGAATGCTTTTATTAACTCTATGAAAGCATTAATTCATGACTGTATGAATTAGTACTTTAGTTTTTATTTGTAATGCTTCTCTGACCTTATGAAACTCCGAATCATTCGCTGATGCTGTGAATGTTGATTGACTAATCGCCATGCGTTGCTGGGTACTGGGTAGGTACCAGGGACCGGGCGATGGTCTCTGATTTCAACAGGTGGGCTATTAGGGATAGAAAAGGAAGTAGACAACTTAGTGCAACAAAAGTTTGTAAGTGTTGTGAAGCCAAGATAAGTAGGAAGATTGGGGAGAATAGCAGTTGACAAAGGTGTTTTCCTAGCTGCTTCTAACTTCTACCTTACGTACCTGGGGCTCCTAAGATACACAATTGATACGAGCTTTAAGTGACCTTCCTTAGAGTGTCTGGTGAGGCACTGTTAGGAAAGAAAGACCCTTGGGGTACATGGATGAGTCCAGGCCTGGTCCTTTACAGATAGGTACCCAATGCTTTGCCTGCCACAAGCATCCCAGTGTGAGACTGTTACTTAGACTACACCTTGTGACAGAAGCATGCAGCTTCCTCCTGTTTCTCCAGTGTGCTATGGCTAGTGTGTTAAAGTGCATTAGAATATTTCTGGAATCCAATTGGAGAAGGACATTAACAGGAAGTTATATCTTTTGGAGGGATGATGGTATCATTAAATGACATTACTATGTTCAGTAGAGCCTTGATATTGTGTGACTTCGGCACTTATGATTTCACTGATTCAACAAATCGAGTTATGCAGTGATGCTACATACCACCCAATGACAACAAAAAGTTCCCCTGTCTGGCGTAGCTTACATTCCAGTGTCGGGCAGATGGAAAATGAACAGTAAACATAATAAATAAGGACACACTATTTTATGTTAGAGCATGATCAGGCAGGATTAAAAGGTGATTGGGCTGTTGGTAGGTAGCCTACCCAAAAAGGTAGGTATGTGTGGATCAATACAGTTTCTCAGAGGTAGTCATCTCGTTCTGGAGAAGACATCTAAACAACTGTAGCAGGTGATGGAGATAACAGGCAGATATGTGGTGAAGGGAAAGTCGTTCCACACAGAGGGAACAGCCATTTTAAAACCCTACAGCAGAAGGACACTGAATATTTTGGGTACTAGCATGGAGGTCACTGTGGCTGAAGTAGAACATGAGAGAGGGAAAAGAGATAAAGAGGAAGGCATTTAAGTGGAGTTGTTAAGGAAGCAGGGGATACAGGAGTTCAGTGTTTAGGTCCAGGCAGGAGACTCTATGCCATTTAGGTGATATCTCAGGCTATGAAGCTGTTGAGATCACCCAAGGAGCAGCTGTAGATAGAAATGAGAAGAGGTCCATGGCCTGAGTGAGGGGTCAGGGAAAATAGCAAAGAGTGCTAAGAAGGAACCAACAGTGCAGTCGGAGGATAGCTAGGGGGCATGGTGTCCTGGGAGTCAACGGAAGAAAATGTATCAAGGAGGAGGGATGGTCAGGTGTCAACTGCTACTAACGGCTGATAAGGTGGCGAGTGTTGTGAGATACTTACTGATTTTCCTGATGTGGGGTTTGAATGGTGGGTGGGAAGGAGGGAGTGCTCCCCTAGTGATGGAGCCTCGCCTGCTGCCCACATCCTGCATCTCAGCTGGCTTTGTTCTCTGCTTAAAGCATTTTCATTTTATCGGAGAAGCTATGTGCTCTTTATACACTGACGGAATTTGTCAGCCTCCCAAGTATGTCTCTGGACATATTCATTATTAATAAGTTGCACCTACTGAATGCTTAAAAATGTACTGCTTAATATTTTATAATATATATGTAAAAATATGGACACAAAAAAGGAACTAAAAATTACTCCCAACACCCAGCACACTAAATAAATGTTTGTCAAAGCATTTTCCGCAGGTAACTATGTTAGAATTACCTGAGGGTTTTCAAAAATGCAGGTTCTTGAACCCACATTCCAGACACGCCCAGGTTTTAACAAGCTCCACAGATGACTTTTGTACAATTAAATCAGGGAAGCTCTGCCCTGAGGAGCAGCTGCTTCCACCTCTGAATCCTCCACAGTCCTGCCACAGAGGGATAATTTTACAGCGTGACTCTCAATGTGTATGTGGCATTTTTGCTTTTTACCTCATATACATCTTTCCATATATCTGTAAATTCTTCATATTAGTGTCTTCTAATCTATATTAGTATATATATATATTCATATATTAGGATATATATATTTACCTGTATATATTCTACCACACTAACGTACCATTTTACTAGCTTTTTCCAAATACTAGGCATCTGATATAGGCAGTTTCTTGATTTTAGCATTAATATATGCTGTGGTGCTAAACATCTTTGTGCTGGGAGTTTCTTCCCTTTCGAGGTCCCTGGCTGGTGCAGCTTCGGCACAGCAGGCGAGGCTGGTACTGAGGGTCTGATCGCTTGCATGATTTCATAATTCATGACTCGGCAGACGGCCTCCACGCTTCAGGAAACATGTAACTCCTCTTCGCTACGTTACTGGCGGGGTGTCTGTGCAGCTCTCTCTTAAGTCACGTCAAAGTTGAGTTTTGCCACATTTATCAGATTTTCCTATTTAATAGAAAACTGATATTATTTTCTAGTGGTTTTGATATACTTCTGTAATTATCAATGAGATTACCATTTTACACTATTTCTGTTTCTTGTCAGTTCGTGCCAGATAAAGATTTATTCAGTTTAGTTATCCACAGACCAGGGAAATGAACATTTTCTTGTGATTCCTAGTACGAATGTGTTTGCTGTTATTTTGCCTTTTATTCTTCATTCTTTATTTTGCTAAATCTTAATATTTGACACCACCTTGCTAAACTACTGTGTTACAGTAATCACACATGGCTATTATTTAAGATAAAAAAGTGGTTCTTGAGTATTGACACAATCCCAGTTTCACATAAAGCAGTCTGTACAAAAATTAAAACTCTTGGCTAAGCCAGGCCTCTGTCTCTGAGGCTGTAATTTTCAGAAGTTACAATTGCTTGAGTGATTAATTACACTGTTAGTTACACCAGTGAGGCCATTATTAACTGTTGGCGCCTCCAACAAAATGGGCAAGTGGCTAATGGTCTTGAGCAATAATTCTTCCTTTTTCCATCTATTTATAGGAAAAAAATTGAGGCTGCAGATCTGACCATTCATTTCGATACGGTGCATTCATTTGTTCTTGTCTTACTGTCATACAATAATGGTGTATACAACACACTTTTCTGTAATTATGGGTATTAACCAAAATGCAGGATTAAAATTCACCTCTGAGCTTCTTGATTTGGACAGAAGTGTCAAAATATAGACCTGTATAGACAAATTTATAGCATGCTGACTTGCTCTCTTCCTTAAAATAGCTTTTCTGGAGTCAATAGGGAATTTTCTATTTTAACAAAAAGGTGTATTAAAAGAAAAAAGTTGCATCTACCCTTTCTTCCTACTACCTAGATATGCTAAGAAGGTAAAAAATATGGTGACATAGTAGACCACTGACCTTTTTGAATAGCTATTGCCTGAAGCAAAACTCTCAAAAAACCCTGCTGGAGAAGTCATTCTCAACACTTGACAGGGACCAGCTGTGTGGGAATCACCTGGGGCTTTTGTGAATGTACATCGGCCCAGGCCCTGCCCTAGTCACAGTCATCACCACCGAACCGGAATGGCCGTGGCCCGGGACCCGCTTCTGTTACCCTAGGAATTTTAAGGTTTACTATTGTTCACATAAATTCAATGTTGCCCTTAAAGATATGTGACACCTCGCTTATTGCCATGTTTTTCTTGCATAAGTGATCTAAATTTATTTTTCCAGAGCTCAAACTGTTCTTCCCAACACCACCAAGATACATGGTTGTATGAGAGTAAATATTTACCACTCCTTCCCGTATAAATATTCATACACACATTCATATAAAGGTATCCCCTGCTTTTCTAAAGGTCATGTTACATCACTTTGCTTTTACAAAAGACCCATGTTATTTCCTGATGTTGTAAGGAAGTGAATTGAAGTGGACTTCAAAATATTCCATTTTGTTTCCAGAGTTGGGATCCTCTATACTTGGTCATTGAAATAATGGCATAAGCCATGAGGAAACAAGTTTGTAAGGAAACACAAGCATGAAAATGGCTAATATACTAAATAGACTGAATAGTAAAGTGATGCCACTGATCTGAAGATTCTTTTATACATATTTACTCTTTTTTATTATTTAAAAATCCTCACCTGAGATTGATATGTTTATTTATGAGAGAGAGAGAGAGAGAGAGAGAGAGAAACATCCCATATATGTCTCGACCAGGTATCGAACCCTCAACCTAGGTATGTGCCTTGACCAGGGATGGAACTCCACAACCTTTTTGGTTTATGGGATGATGCTTGAACCAACTGAGCCACCCAGCCTGGGCCACATATTTACTCTTTCATTTAGTGTTGGGGCTTAGGATAAACTGGAGTTCAGGACCTATGTGAAGTTACTTGTGATCAGCTTCTTCATATCATTTAATTGCAGTCATAAAGCACCACATGGGTCCTAGTTACTAGAAGTAATTTCTGATTTTAAACTTGTTAAATCTTTTTTTTAAAATTTTCTGTTTTGTTCACAGGGAATGTGTATAATTCAAAATAAATCCTTCTTTAACCCAAAGTAATTGCAAAGAGAAATTTTAAATTGATAAAGCGTAGATATAAATAAAGAAGGCAGAGAAAATCAGCAAAAGTTCCTGAAAGTTCCTTTTAGAAAGAAAAGAGATGAAGATAAACAGGGTTTCTTGTATGCCACAAACAGGAGAAATCACACAGTGCATTCTCATCACACCGACGTGGTGCCAAGAGAAACTCTGCTGGAGAAACTGGTAAACGGAGGAAATTCGTTGGCAAACCGCCCCCTCCCCAAACACCGCACAAAACCAAAACAACCAGCTGAGAAGCAGGCATAGAACTTACTAGTGAAAGAGAAGATGCATTTCTTGTAAGGAAGCCACTATTTCTCCTCTGCCTGCCCCTTGGAGGGCAGATGTTGAGTATAGCCGAGGCAGTCGCCGCCAGAAGGTAATAAACCTCTGAAGGAGAGCGGCACCTGCCAGAGAAGTGTGACAGTGTGATACTGTGGGTAGAATCTTTGGGAGAGACACTGCAGGGAAACAGTCCTTATGTCTGTCTTCAGGTACCGGCCAGGTGTACAGTTTTGCTGTCTAGACATTAAATCTGTTCATCAGTGTATAACATGTACCTGCCATTGTGTGTGTGTGCGTGCGTGTGTGCGTGTGTGTGTGTGTGTGTGAGGGAGAGAGAGAGAGATGAGAAACTAAATTGTTTTGTGGCTTACACAATTCTGAGAATGTATGATCTGCCTTGTTTTTCATGTGGGTTATAATTGTTTCTTCTTTTCATTTCACAGTGTGTGGACAATATACGGTGTAATGGTTTAATGACTATAGTGTTTGAAGAGAATTCCAAAGTTACTGTGCCACATATGATTAAGTAAGTGCTATACTTCGTTTCCTTGCATTTTAATCAAGATCGAATTGAGAGAGAATGTACAATCCTGAATAAAATATTGCTTCAATATCATTCTGCTTCATATCGTGAATGTTTCTTGGCAGTAATATGATCATTCATGATATGCCATTATAAACAAGACTATCAAAATGCTTATTGGGATTTATAGTTTATTGACTCTGAGCATAGAAAAAACTGTTTTCATACTGTTCCATATGCCTTCAGCCAGGACAGAAAATCCTATGGAGATTTTCAAGTTCAGTATAAAAAGCTGTGACAGCCAGATGTGCCCGAGGTCAGAAGGTGGATCAAGGTGTAGCAGATCCTCTTGGCATCTTCCCAAAAGTGTAGATCTTGTTACTTAGGTTCAGTTATAGAAATAGTTTAGATTTTGAAGACAATGTGAATCATCTGGCTTTTCCATGGTTGCATCTACCCGCTGCCCATATATGGGTCTGTCCTAGAGCTGGTTGCCCAGGGCTGCTGTCCTGCTCTCTGTATTGTTTTGTTAATAAAGCAAGTCCTGTCATTTAAAGTGATTGACAGGGATGCTCTAGTTTAAAATGAGAAGCTGTATCAATAACTATGTGTCACAGCTTGCTTTTGTCTGTATGTACTTCTTTCTCCCAAATTCAGAAATCATTTTGAGAGTATTTTGGAGCTGACCAGGTTGTCTCTTGTGCTCATTTTCTTGGTTATTTGCTTTCCAAGTTCTAAGAATAAAATGTATTTTTAAAAGCAGTTCTGTTACATATTTTTAAAACTTACATGAAACTAAGAAAATGTTTGTCTTTATACCTTTTTATGTGGGTTTTTGGTGGGTCTGAGTTGTTTATTCTAAGGCAATAAATAACATTAACTTTACTCTTCACAGGTATTAACTATAATCAGCTTCATTCCAATGGTACAACTTTTAAAAAATTAATTATTGTATGAGGTGAAGGCAGAGTATATCACACTGGTGCCATAATTACTATGGAAAAAAATTATAAAAGGGTGATAGTATTTTAGGCTGGGTGAAAAACAAAACAAAACAAAAGCCCCCAAACAAAAATCCCCCACAACTCATAGACACAGACAACAGGATGGTGATTGCCAGACGGAAGGGGATGGAGGGAGGTAGGAGAGGGTGAAAGGTGGGTAAGGGAATCTTTAACAAAAGGATGATAGTGTTTAAATTACTAGTCAAATTAAAAAATATCTGGGGTAGGATTATTTAAAAACTCTAGGGCAAAAATTTCTTTAGTGTTTAGTTTTCTAGGTTTTTAGTTTAGTGTAGTTTTTTTAGAAAACCAGGTTGGGTTAAAAATGTGTAATGGTAATATTAAAACCAAGAAAACCAAGTATAAAATATTAAACCAGAAGATCCAAATTGTGACTTGGTTTTAAAATTCACATTGTTGGGCTAGAGTTTTTGTATTAATTTTCTACCCATGAGATTCTTATTTTAATATTTCATAATACAATATATATTATTTTTATTTGTTTAAAAAGTATTCTCTCGAAGGTTAGACAGCCATGAAAATCCAAACTGCTTTGGAATGAGAATATGTAAGGTGGACACTGCACCCGAGTTACAATACTAAACCCAAAGCTGTTGCATATCTACTATTCATACATTTTGTTGACTTTAAAAATTAATGCAGATAAAAACTTCAGTTTCATGCCTGACCGGTTATGACTGGCACCCAAATGCCTCTCTGTCCCCAGTGATGGCAGCTTGGCCAGTGTTCATGTCCAATGTCATTGGTGTAACTGCCTCCCTAATGGGTGGAGACTTCCCTGCCTTTGGGTACACAGAGGTGATGCTTGAATGAGTAGGACTGTTTGTAAGAACAAAAACCTCTATCTCGAGCTGTGAGAAGTTTCAGTTGGAGTCACACATTTTGATGCCCATCTGTACTGTACTAGATATACATCCAAGGCAGAGTTTCATATATTTCTTTCTTCTATTTTTCCTTACCTCACTGAACCTGATTCTCCTTAATCAGAGGAAAGAGGATGATTTTGCAATTTCTGTTCCTTATGATAGTGTCCTCCATGGCTCTCTTCTATCCTAAATTCTCTATTCTTGTTTCTCTGTGCATCTCCCTGGCTATACACCATGAAAAAAAAAGAGAGACATTTTGCAGAGTTAAAAGAAAAGTTATCTTAATCATGTCTTGTTACTGACATGGCAACACTTCGCAGGCACTCACTTCCTTTTAAATCTTACTACTTGTACTGGGTGATATGGGTTTGATGCTTTAAGATTTTAAGGTTTTTTTTTAAGTGTTTACCAAAAGGGAGCAATTCTTATCATAAGAGGCTTAAGTAACACATTATATCTTGGAAGTCCCTTGGGAAATAAAGACTTGTAATAAAAGAAAATTAAACAATTTCATAATATATCATATTTTATTTACTTAAAATTAAAATATAATCACAATTTTAAAGGACAGTGGTATAATTAGCTTTGTTTTATATTTAATTTTATATTTTATTTAACCCAACAGATCCAAAATGTTAATACTTCAACATCTAAATAACGTAAGAAGTATTCATGAAATTATTTACATTTTAGTCAGTTTTGTTTCAATTTCATGTTGGCTACAGCACATTTTTTCCTCCTAGTGTTTTGATTGAAGTAATTAAAGTCAAAAGATGAAAATCTCAAACTACAATCAAAATGCAAAATTGTGACATTTATTAGGTAAAAATACCCCTTTAAGTGGTGTTTTACATTTTATGTATCAGGTTGAGGCTTGCTTTCTTTTAATAAGAGTTGACCTCAACTTTCCTGGAAAATAGAGGTTTTTGGTGGGAGGTGGTGGGAGAAAAGGTGGTCGCCTCAGTCAGCCATCTTCAGACAGACTGATTCATCCAAGTTTCTAAGGTCGTTTTACAAATGAGAAAATTAAGAGCCAGAAAAGTACAGTTGCTTGAGGGTCACATAAAGAGTGGAAAAAAGACCCATGCAGTTTTCAAGAATTTTAAAGGACATTTTTGATATCAGTAATGAGACTAAAACTAGTAGCCCACCCTTAGTCGATTTCTCGGTAGGGGTTAGCAGCTCATTTAAAATGCCCTTTATGCCCCCATGTGAAATACTTCCACCTACACCGAGCATACTTTGGGGTGGGAAGTTTCCAAGAGCAAGCTAAGAAAAGCTATTGATTCCTTTTTATCCAAAAGAAAATAAATATATAATTTTAAACCCCTCGAAGAGCTGAAGGGGATAATTATGGGCACTCTCAAAAAGCCAACTAATTCTTAGCAAGCAGTTGCCGCACTGAGCATCACCGGCCCTGTAGCATATCCTTTAATCAGGTGGTGAAATCCAAGGCTTCATTGATTGCCCATTCGAAGATGTCGCAATAAAGGGGAACAAACGATCTCCGAAGGGAATGTGAGGGCTCAGGGCACTTCTAAGGAAGGAGGGCATTTCTGTGAACCACACTTGGGTTCAGCCTTTGCTACTAAGTTTATCCTCTTGCAAACTTTGCTCCTCCGTTGGCCCCTTTTGCCCTTTTAACAAACGCTAATTGGGGTGAGCTGAGAGCTCTGAGCAGGCAGAGGCTCCTGAGGGCTGAAGTGCGAATCCTCTCACAGTTTGCACGCCCACCTGCTGCTGGGGCTTCCAGTGTATGGGTCCAGTTGGGTTGAGGAGCAGCCAGATGGAAGGTTTTACAGAATGAGAAAAACCAGAGTGGTGCAGCAATCCGTAGAAGGGTTTGCAGCCTGTATTTCACCCTTTCTTTTTAATAAGGTAAAACTGGTATATAATATCAGTTTCAGGTACACATTATAATTTGATATTTGATAATTTGAAAGTGATCAACACCATAAGTCTATTACCTATCACCATGCAATTCACTCTCTTTGCCCATTTTACTTTAAAAAAATGAAGACATTTTAATACTGCAGAATAATGAAAACAAAGCATTTTACACAATTTATAGATTAAACTGTGCTCATGAAGTGGATATCTTTAAATGCACCAATAAGCTAGAAAGAATGGAATAAATTAAGCATTCAACTCAAGATGTTAGAAAAAGAATGACAAAATAACCTGCAAGGAAAGTGTAGGAAGGAATAATAATTAAAGACATTAATAAACAGACATTAATAAAGTATAGAAAAACAGTAAAATTGATAAACAGACAGTTCTGGAGGGAGAAATACATAATTATATAATCTATATAATACCTAATGTAACATAATTACAATAACAGCAGACATCAGCAAATTAAAATACAGAAAAACAGAATTGTTAAAGAGCCAGTTCCAGAGGGAGAAATACCTATAATATAATCTATTAGTCAGTTTGGCCAAGAACAAGTGCACAGAAGTAGAAGTGAGCAAAAGAAGTAACCACAGACACAGCAATGACATCTGTCCCCCCTCCTGACCCTTTGTCAGACATCACTTTTCAAGGGCATTTTTGATATTCTGATTTAAGGGCATAAGCAAAGCCCCTTCTAAATAGGGCTTTGGCCTCCTTTCCCTATTTAAACATGATTGAAATAGAGAGAGAAGGGAAGGGTAGCAGATAATGCTATCCCAAAATGTGCCACTTCGTTATATTGGTTATTTTGAGCAGTAGGAACTTGAAAAACAGTGAATGCATGGATAGGCTTTCTCCAAACTCCCCTTATCTGCCTAAAGATAGATCCTCTAAATGAGACTCGATTGCTGTAAATGCCTTCCCAGAGAGTTTCATCAGCCAGGGAGGACTGACCCTTGTCACAGGAGAGGAGGCTAGAAGCCGACACCACTCCCAGAAAAACTGTCACACACAATTTCATCTCCTATCTATTCTTCTAAAGACCTGTTCATCTTTCCTAAGAATCATTTGCTCTTCCTTAAGAGGCTGCCATTCCTCTTCCCCTTTCCTTATTAAGATGGTGTTTAATCGTGAGTCTAAGCCACCTTGAGGAGTTACTCATTTCTCCCTGGGTATCTCCCATGCATTCATGTTAATAAAATTGTTTATTTTTCTCTTGCTAAACTGTCTTTTATTCCAGGGGTCTCAGGCAAGAACTCAGAAGAGTAGAGGGAAAATTATTTTTCCTCCCCTACAGAAGGAATCTACAAAATGAAATGAATTATTATTACCTCCTCCACAATCAAGTCTGAACTTCCTAAGTTATACTACCATATTTGGTGTTTTCACAGCCCTGCCTTGTGGTATGCAGTGTCACGTCAGCGTCTCTTAGCAAGTGCAATGGGATGTCCCTACACAAGTGTGTATGTACCAATACATATCCACCCAGTGGCCGAGGTGTCGTGGGCTTGTTCTCATGCTCCTGCTTTGTGCACAGGTCTGATGCCCGTCTTCATAAAGATGACACTGACATTTGCTTCAGTAAAACACTCAACTCCTGCAAAGTGCCCCAGATCCGCTATGCCAGTGTGGAGCGCCTCTTGGAGCGGCTGACAGACTTGCGGTTTCTTAGCATCGATTTCCTCAACACCTTTCTGCACACCTACCGTATTTTCACAACAGCAGATATGGTACTGGCGAAGCTTTCTGACATATACAAGAGGCCTTTCACCTCCATCCCCGTCAGGTAGGCCCGGGATTTGCCCCTCATGAAAGTGTAGTCCTCCTAGTCCCTGGGTCTCCCACAGATGAGCAGCTCTGAGGGTATTGTCTTGCCTTTGAACTTACCTCACCACTAGCAGGGGATGATAGAGGTCACAGATAAATCCTGAGGGAAGAAGTTGAGAACCCTGAAGTCCCCAAGTGGCCTCTGCTGGCTCTGTGATTATTTGGAAGCTAACTCCATTATCTGAGGCTTTTCTATTTTATTTTTTACAGTTGTGCTCTTTAAACTGTAATATGCATAAGAATCACCCGGGGGTATTGGGAAATGGCAGGCTCTGGTTTGGTAGGTCATTTCTCACAAGCTGCCCAGAGATACCAATGCTACTGGGTCCTTGGACCGAAGTTTGGCAGCAAGGATTAGACACAGCCTAAAAAGTATCTGTGTGCCTTTGGCAAGCATGTGGAATACAGGTAGCACTGAAATAGGAAATCCAGCACAGAAGTGCGATGATATTGTGGCCTTTTAATGTAGGGAGCATGTTCTTGCCTGACATCAGGGGAATCGTTTTCATTTGGCTGCAATCTCTGCTCATATTTTTAGGTCACTGGAATTGTTTTTTGCTACCAGCCAGAACAACAGAGGTGAACATTTGGTGGATGGCAAATCCCCACGCCTGTGTCGCAAATTCTCTTCCCCACCACCCCTAGCTGTGTCCAGAACGTCCTCCCCAGTGAGGGCCAGAAAGCTGTCGTTGACTTCTCCCTTGAACTCAAGGGTAGGAGCGTTGGACCTGACCACCGCCCCGGCATCCAGCAGCCCCACCACCACCCACAGCCCTGCGGCGTCCCCACCGCCGCACCCCGGTAAAGTACCGTTGGATCTTAGCAGAAGCCTTTCCTCTCCAGAGCAAAGCCCAGGATCTGTAGAAGAGCATGTAGATAACCCCCGCGTGGATCTGTGTAACAAGCTAAAACGAAGTATTCAAAGAGGTATTATCGGCTGCCACGCCCTGTGTTTGCCGGCCACCTGCTTCTGCACCATCCCTTCTGGACCCCCAGCTCCCTCTCTTTATGACTTCTGCATAGAAAGTAGAATGTAGACAACGGGTAGTCAGAAGAACAAAAACCTGTAGTTCCCTCTAGCTTTTGTGGAGAGGAGATCAGTTAGCTCTCTTAATGTCTCTTAATGTCTTCTAGAGGAAAGGCTACTTGCTGTTGGTTGTTTGTGGAAGAATAGCATTTTCTGAATGATATTACTGGAAGGTTCTTCGTGGAATATCGTTAAGGCTGGTTGGGTAAAGAGCCTACCTAGCGTGGCACTCTGCATAGAGGTAGGTTGCGGGCACCTTCCTCCTTGAGCTTGGCCCTCAGAGCCTGCTCCTCCTGCGGTGTCTGCCTGAAGCACTTGTACTGCCTCCAGCCTCCCCTGCAAAGGGTGCTCTTGCCTGAAAGCATTTCGATGGCTTCTTCAGTCTAGTTACCAAGGCAACACTCCATATTACAAAGGAAATCTAAAGAGAAAAATCAAATCTGAGACAGTGTTTATTGTCCATGGCAGGCAAAACGGTTTTTTAAAAGGTGGATTAGATGATTTGTTTTCCTGATTAAATTCTCTAATGACTTCTTATCATACTTAGATTACAGTGCGTTCTCCCTGCCAAGGCCTTCAGACCCCATGAGAATTGGATGCTATCTCCCTCTCAACCCCGCCCCTGCCATGCTCCTTCATCTGCGGGGCTACAGTCACATTGATTTCCTTTTTATTTTATATTTATTATTATTATTTCTTCAACCCTCACCTGAGGATGTATTTACTGATTTGAGAGAGAGAGGAAAAGAGAAAGAAAAAAAACACACACACATCGATGTGAGAAACATCAATCAGTTGCCTCCTGTACACACTCTGACTGGGTTTCAAACCTGCAGCCTTCTGGTACATGGAATGACGCTCCAGCCAACAGAGCCATCCAGCTAGGGGTGATTTCCTTTTTGTGTTTCAGAAACACCTTAATTATTGCTGCCTCAGGACCTTTGCATGTGTTCTTTCCTCTGCCTGGAGAGTCTTACCCCCATATAAACTCCATGAGATTAGCAGCCTTAGCTATCATGTTCACCTCTGTATACTCAGTGCCTTGTCCAGTGCCTGGCAAGTAATAAATTTTTGTTCAATCAATAAATCAAGCAAATAGAGGTTCCTATGGCACCTCACCTTCCCTTCCTCAGCTCCATACAATGTAGCTAGGGGTTGGTGGAGGCTATCCTTGTTGCTTTTATAATCCAGTGTTTCTGTGATGTAAACAAGAAAGGTTTCACAGCCAAATTAGAAGACAGCTTTATTTTTTGCTGTGTAATTGTTACAGAACAGACAGGGGGAAATTATTGGCCCACCCAGGGATGCCAAAAACTGTTACAGATCACAGGGGGTTGAGGACAATATACTATTATCAAAAAGACCCCCCAGGTTCATTATGTCCACTGCCTTATAGGAAAGATGTCCCTCAATGCCAGAGATTCGTGAAAAGGAAATGTTTATTTGATGCTATACACACTTAAAGTAGTGACCTAACATCTTCATCAAAGTCCCAAAGTTCCTTGAAACACCTACAAACACACACAGTCTTTCCTTCCCCCTTTGCCTAGTCTGGGGTACCATATCTCAGGAAAAGAAATAGAAGTCCATGGCTCAGGCAGCCCCCAGTTCTTCCCAGTAATCTGTGCTCGGCTGGTAGGCCTCCCTCACTTCCCAGCACCATCAGCTGTGTTGCTGGGATCTCTGCTAAAGCTGTGTGGTGGTTCCCCCTACTAAAGCTGCGGAGGTCCAGGTCCCCACTCTGGCAAAGCGATGTGGTTCTCTCTTCTATTGCCACAGCCACGTGGTCCTCTGTCTTTAATGGCCGCTGAGTCTGGGTTTAAATCCCCGCGTCAATCTTCCTCTGCAGCCCCATTTCCGACTCCTCCCACAATTGGCTACACTTGCCAGCACTCCCATATCCTTCCAGCTTTACTGGGCTGCCGCAGTGAGTCTGGGCAGGTGTGGCCCCATGGCATGGAGCCAATCATCTCCAAGCTCCCACGCAGGTGCCGTAAACAGGGGGAGTTGCCTCCTAGTTACATCTTGGGTGGAAGTTACTCCCTTCTCCCTGGCTCAAAGCATGGCTACAGCTATCCAACATATCTATGAAACCAGTTCAAGGTTATAAATATGTTAAGTGACCATGCCAGAAGTTAGCTGCAAAGCTGTTGCTATGCAAAACAGTTAAATGACCCTGCTCCATGTGTCCCTTCCCCCAACTCACACCTGTGGGGGGGAGGTGGGAGGACATCCTAAAATCTTCTGGACACCTTGAGCTCTGGACCCCATTCCAAATCCCTATTTGGGGCCCCCCTCTTGGCTGCACCCTGTAACATACTAACTGATTTACTTACTGATAACAAAAAATGGGGAAATAAGCAATTGACACGTCCAAATTTCAAAGAGGACCACTCACACGGAAGCAGAGACCCCTGCTTTTGTACCTTCTTGAAGCTTCTCTGTGCTTTCTAGCTCACATCATTTAAATAAGCTTCTCTAGTGAAGTACTTAATGGCATTTTAACTGGAGTGGTTGTCATCATCAAAAGTAGCAGCCTTTTATACAAGAAATTCTTTAAATTGACAAGTTAGCAACTAAGGAGGAGGAAAGGAGGAAGATAATTAAAAAGTCATCAGAACAACAAGTTTCAGCAGCATCATGATAGATTCTTCTCGGGAATCATAAGGAGGCACGCGTGCTGACAAGTGCCTCTGGGATTCCATCCAGCACCGGTGCTTGGCCACTTCCACAGACAGAATGACAGGGAGGCTTATCCCAGCCCTGCCCTCTGGGGCAGGGTACCCTGAGAACTGCAGGAGTTTCCCAGAATAGGGGAAGTTCTTTCCCCTTCTTTATTGGACTGCAGTAAATAGAGGAGGAGAAATCTGGTGATAAGTTTAGATACTCAGTTATTTTGAGTTCAAGAGCTCTAGGAATAAACATGAGTGTCAGACATTTGTGTCTCTGAGGCCTTAGTTTGATTGCCCCTGGGGCTGGAATGAGAACACAGTAGGTCTGTTCAAGAGTCACTGCTTCATGTTCTTCTCTGTGCAGGTCGCTCTGCTACAGTGTCCATAATGGTAAATAAACACTGTGTCCCAGCCCCTTACATGCTTAGTTATGTGGAGAAGACAGATGTCACGTAACTATAAGAGTGGTACAAGAGATACAGACAGAGTACCCTGGAGGGTGAAAAACACAGGAGATCATGTCTGCTTGAGTGGACATGTCATTGACATGAGCCAGTGGAATAGGTAAGGGGGTTGTAGATGGGTGAGCATATGAGCAAAGGGTTAGTGTGAACCTCCAGTGGGGAAAGGCATTTCTGAGGGCAGGAGATGTCCAGTTCTGTTGCCATGTGCAGCCCCACAGAGCAGACCTTGGCTCTGGTCTTCTTGGGCTTTTTTTTTTTAAAGATTTTATTTATTTATTTTTAGAGAGGGAAGAGAGGGAGAAAGAGAGAGAGAGAGAAACATCAATGTGTGGTTGCTGGGGGTCATGGCCTGCAACCCAGGCATGTACCTTGACTGGGAATCGAACATGCAACACTTTCCTAGGGCTTTCTAGTATTGAGGAAACTTTAGGAAAAAAAAATAACAACTCTCCTAAAAATCATTATTCTTCTCCCTTTCCTTCTCCTTTACTATCTTAACCATTTTTAAGTGTATAATTCGGTATCGTTAATTATAGTCGCACTGTTGTGCAACTAATCTCCAGAACTTCATCTTGCAGAAGTGAAGCTCCATGCCTGTTAATCAGGTCTCCATTTCTCCCTCCCTGAAGCAGCTGGCAAATACCGTCTGCTTTCTGTGTCTAGAGTTTGACTCATACAGTATTTGTGTTTTTGCGGCTGACTTATTTCACTTAGCATAACGTCTCAAGGTTCATCTGTGTTGTAGCATGTGCCAGAAGTTCCCTTTATTTTAAGACAAAAACAACAAACAATGCAAATGTCTGTCAGAAGAAGAATAGGCAAAGAAAATACGTGAATAATGCTGCAGAGAGCAGGGGAGTGCAAATACATCTTTGAGATCCTGCTTTCAATTCTTTTGGATATATATACCCAGAAGTGAGATTGCTGGATCATATGGGAATTCAGTATTGAACTTTTTGAGGATCCTCCGTATCTTTTCCATAGTGGCTGCACTGTGTTCCATTCCCACCAATGGTGCACAGGATTCCAATTTTCTGCTTCCTTGTCAACCCTTACCATTTTCTGCTCTTTTGATAGTGTCCTTCTGAATGGGTGGGTGATGAGAATTTTTCTTCTTTTTTGCAATTTCCCAGAGATTTTATTTTAATGTGGCTAAGGCTTGGTAGTATGGATATTAGTTTTTTCTTTAACAGAGAAGCAAAAGAAAAATTTCTTTCTTTCTGCATTTTAGTCTAAATACATGCCACAGTTCTAGAGGTCCTCAGTCAAGCTTCCCATTGCTCACCCTAATTGATTCTTTCACCTTAACTTGTTACACACAGATTTTTTTCACGTTAGTCACCAAGTTCTTGTTTGGTTTTCAAAGCCCAAGCCCAGAGTATATAGCCCAACACTACATCATGAAGCCTGCTTGGGCTGACTGACTAGGTGGAGGTGTGGTCACTGGTAGGAATCAGTAGGTTTTCCCCTGGAGCAAGTTAGACATGGGGGAGGCCAGTGAGAAGGAACTGGTGAAACCCTCAGAGCAGGACACTGGCGAAGGCTGCAGAGATCTGTCAGTGCAGGTGCTGGACAGAGGCAGGACCACTGGGGTCACAGCAAGTGGTGACTAGAGAGCTTGTCATGTGGCAGTGTTGACCGTTTATGACCAGGGGCCTCGGATGGAGAAAGCCCAGGAATAAGGATGTGGCAAAAATATTAGCTTCTCTCTTACATTAGAGAAATAGCTAAAGCTGAGGGCTTAATTCCTCTGTGTTTTACTGGATTTCCTCAAAAATGATTTTTAGTTAGATTTCCAGGGATTCATTTATTCATGTGGTTCATGGGTTAAGAATGTCATTTTGCTATTCCAGGTCATAGCTAAATACAGAGTTCCTCTAACTCAGGGTGATGGGGAAGTTCAAGGTTGTGTCTAAGTGAGGCCTCTGGCACTGGATCAATTGCATTTGAGCCAGCCTCCACTCCAGAGATGTCAGCGCCTCTGCCCACCCACAAACACCCCCCCTCCTTATCTCTTCTTACCACAACTCCCCCCCAGAATTTTCATTAAGCACTTTGCTCTTGGCCACTTCTTTGCATCTTTATTTTTTCCACTTTCTGTAGCTTTCTTCTGGTTACTTTTAATGTATTCACTTCTGTCTTAAAAATATTTAAGGTAGTCATTCACACAGGCACATGGAACAGGTGGATTAAAAATGAAATAGGCAAGGAAATCAGGCAATGAAGAAAAGTTGTGGGAGGTCAAGGGCATGGTTAGTGAAAAAATGAATATTGTGTGGTCCTCTGCACTTCCCAGAGTTGCCCAGATTTTGGCTCTGAATGTAATCAATGACATGATTCTTGATGAAACCTGAGATGGATTGGTATGGGGGCACATCTCTTTTTTTTTCTACTGGGACTTGAGAACAATTTATCCTGTGTATCCTGGTCAAGGAAACACTGTGCGTAGGAAGTTTAGAACTAATACTAGGGGCTAGGGAGCCCTTTGGCATTTTTTTGAATGCTGAAACAAAGGAATTAGAGACTTAGTTTTTATACTTTATTTTGCATTGGTATATGGTTAACTTTGGTCATAAGCAGTTCTAGGAAAGGCAGGGGTGAAACTCTTTACTTGAGCATCACTCTGACAGGTTTCCAGTGTGTGCACATGTGCATGTGTACATGTGTGCAATGCCTGTAGAAGCCAGGAGTGCTGTTGTGTTAACTCTACTGTCTAGTCTTGAAAATTCTAATTGGCAAAGAAAAGGGAGGCGCTAATCTGTCTTTAATTTGAAAGATGTTTGCTTGTGCTTTGCATAATGTTAACACTTTCAAACAGTTGGCAAACTTGAATAAGAATCGTATGCCAACAGTTTATACATTTTTTGCTTTTCACTTTAGGGCACAATTCCACACAACCTCATTGCGTAAGACCAGCTTCGCCCATTAATTAGGTCAACGCTGAGGCCGGAGGTCTTTCTCACCGCTGCTCAGCTAGACCGTTTTCAGGGTGCACCCTTTGAAAAATGCTAGTGACCTTTGTCCAGTTTTATTGTCGTTGTAGTTATAACACTGATCTTGCAGTAATTCCTGCAGGAGGACTTCAAGTGATAAGAAGGGAAAGAAGAGAAATAGGAAATATCCCTAAAAATGAGTGAGACTGTAAACTTCTGAGGAAAGAATAATGTAATTTATTTTTCCCAAAACTCAGTCATTAGATCTGTCCCAAGCTCACCCAGCATTCGTTAGTACCCTGCTTTCTTGCTGCCAGGCAGCCCCACCTTCTGCCCTGCATTCTTCTAAAAGTTACAAATATCAGCCTGACTCACATCCAGATTCCGCCCCATGGGGGAGTCTCAATAAAGATCACACTGATGGCAGGCAAGAAAGGAGAGCCCCAGGTCTGGCGGTTCACTGTTTTGGGGTCCCTTCCCCAGGCAGCCTTCACTTGGGCTCTGGCTGTGCACCCCACTGCAAGCACTGCTGCACCACCCACATCACTGGTGTCTGTTTCTGTGTTCTTGGTTTCAAAATTGCCTGCCTGTGGGCTGAACGTGCTCCCAGTTTTAGCGTTTGTTTTGAACCCACATCTGCCCACTCGTCCTGCAGGCAAGCTATTTGCCTGGAATTCGATTCAAAGTGAACAAGCCAGAAGGAAATGCTGCTTTGCCCCCATCGTGCTGGTGTGGTTTCTTCCATTCTGAGGTGTCTGTTTGCTGGCAGTGCTATTCTTAGCTTTCCTGTCCTTTCAGTGGACACGTGGGCTTGTCCATCTCACTGGGAAGTTTTGGGGGTTCACTGTAATTACTGACTAAATGATTCTCTCTCTCTCTAAAAATTTCCTCATTTGCCTCAGAGGAATGAATGGTTGGATCAGAATAAGGACATGTATTTGATATTCTGCTTGTTCTTGCAGAGCAGATGCCTTCCATTACTGAATTTTGAGGGAGTTATTTGGAAGATAATAAAACTAACGGCTAAGCACTGATTTTTTTTTTTGTTTGCATCCTGCATAGTTGCCAGCTTTCCTGTAATTAAGTCATTCAGGGGAAGATTCTAACCATTTCCCTTCCCTGGCCTTTTGTCTTTCAAAAAGGCACATATTTGTGGTCATATTTCTAAGGGAGTAAATCACACGCAAGAGTAAAAATGACTTTGTATAAAGTCATTAGGACTTTTGTAGAATTTATGGATGAAATCTTGAATGGAGTGGCAACGGGAGTTGATTTGAGAGTATTTCTGCTGACAGGGGTAACATAAAATTGGTGGAAGTGACACAGCTTTTATTGGTTAATGAAAAGCCCAAGGAAAAGAAATGGAAAAACTGTTGGAAGTGTAGGGAATTTTTGTAGTGTGTTTCCTTGAAAGAACGTACACAAAATTGTTATTTTACCTGGTTAATAAGCCAGATGGAAACATCAGTAAAGGCTTAAGTATGAACCTAGAATGACATGTCTTTTATTCACGGGATGTTAGCTGCAGTCAAGAGACTCAACTGATCTTAAAACCTCCCAAATGCTCATTTTAAACATTTCCTCTTGCTTCCTGCTGGTGGGTAGGTCTGGGTCAGTGCTCTCGGCAGAACTTTCCGGGAGGACGAAATGCTCTACACCTGTGCCGTCCAACAGTGCAACCACTAGCCCCTTGTGGCTCCTGAGCACTTGACATGTGCCTAGTGTGAGTGAGGGCCTGAAATATTAATTTAACTTTAGTTGATTTGAATTTACATTTCCATGACCATGTTTGGTTAGTGCTGCCATCTTGGACAGTGCAGCTCTAGATCCTTAGGGGTCCCCAGGAGCTTCTGGGAGGCCACGTGCAGAGAGATGCAGACTTGAGTTGACTTAAGGGGGCAACCGAAGCAAAGAGCTAGTGAAGTCCCAACTTTGATCCCCGT
Source organism: Phyllostomus discolor (assembly GCF_004126475.2). Lineage (NCBI taxonomy): Eukaryota > Metazoa > Chordata > Mammalia > Chiroptera > Phyllostomidae > Phyllostomus > Phyllostomus discolor. The sequence continues at coordinate 50,464,519 of NC_040905.2, forward strand.
CTGATTTTATACCCTGGAAATCCCTCTTTCCCTGTTGCTTTTAACATCTGCTGTTTGTTTTTAACATCTGCAGTTGTGCTGGACAGATGGGGCCCCGCATAGTCAGCCAGGCTCAGCAGGGTCAGCAAGACATGGGCAGAGAAGAGCTTCATTTAGATTTAGTGTCATTAGCATGCTGCCAGGGGGAATGACTCAATTTCATATTAAACCCCTCTAAAAACATAGGTTAATATGAAATGCTTATTACCTATAACAAACTTTTGTGTTTCCCTACATGATACTGACAAGAAGCTTTTGAATTCATGGCCTGCTTGTTAAAATTTGTGGTGTTTTAAAGCAGCAGTCCTGGAGTCTGCACCGGTGGACCGAGCAGGAGTGGAGAGTGCCCCTGCGGCGGACACCACAGAGCTCTCGCCTTGCAGGTCACCCTCAACGCCTCGGCACCTCCGCTATCGCCAGCCTGGAGGTGAGGGCTCGGGAAGGGACTCGGAAACAAAGAAGTGAAAGATGATTGCGAGCTTCTGAATCTTTAGTTTGCCCTACTGTCTCAGTTATGAATATTAGAAGCCAATAATGTCACTATTGGACCAAATAGGGGAAAACCAAATGGTTGGAGAACATGCCATTAGTGTCACTAATATTTACATGACCCCATTATTGGGTTGCACTCTGTGTGGGGTAATGTGAATAGAAGGCCTGTACCAGCTGATTGCTAGTGGAAGAATCTCAGTTTCAGACAAGAATCTCAGAATCCTATTACACCTTACCATGAATCTATGTTCAATAGGCTCATCTGGGACACCACAATTTTGGGGGGGTGAACTTATTAAGGGTACTATTTAATCTAAAAATAAGGAACATCTGCATGGGACCTTAATCATTATTGCTAGCGGCAGAAACCAGAATATTTTCTATAGCTATGAAACTTATGAGTATTGGGTTGGCCAAAAGTTTGGTCAGTTTTTTTTTGTCTGATAGCTCTGGTAGCACTTAGTTGCCTTTAACTTCATTTGAAATACTTTTCTTAGATTGTGTTGTGACAGCTGTCATGTCAGCATGCATTTTAAAAAACCTTATCAAAATTGGTGAATTTTTGTGCAGCCATTTTAATGTTGAAGGTGGAAGAAGATACTCAAACTTTTGGTGTATGCTTTATTATTTCAAGAAAGGTAAAAACACAACTAAAACACAAGAAAAGATTTACACAGTGTGTATGGAGAAGGCACTGTGAGTGATTGAATGTGTCAAAAGTGGTCTGTGAAGTTTCTTGGCACTATTGACATGTTGGCCAAATAATGCTTTGCTGTGGGGCTGTCTTATGTGTTGGAAGATGTTTAGCAGCACCCCTGGCCTCTACCTACTAGAAGCCAATAGCAGGAGATAGCCAACATACTCAAAATATCCAAATCAATGAAGTTATTGGTAAAAATGAAAAATATGTCTTTTATTTTTTGGAAAAAACTAAATGGACTTTTTGGCCAGCCCAGTATTATCCATGCATTCATTTTAGAGCATAGCAAATATCCTATGGAGGAACATCATCAGAACAGAAGACTGAAATCTTTCCTTGCCTCATTTTCCCCCCAGCTCAAAGAAATATATCTAAATAATGGTTGTTTTTGAAATGTTTCCTTTTTTCTCCACAAGCCAATTATTTCAAGTTGGAAGGGAAAAATATACAATTATGAAACCAGATTCACCGCAAGTAACTGAAGTAAAATGTAAAGACACATTTTTGGCTTCACTACTTGTGCTTCAAGTAGGGCAGTTAGCACAAGATAGAGAAGTGTGCATGGCTGCCAACAGTCTTTTCATTCATAGCCTCAGCCTCGTGGTGAAAGTTGTCGCTGCCCTCAGCTCCAGGAGCAGCTGGCCTGGGTCGGGCTATTGTCTGATTTGCCCTGATGGGTGGTAGCCCTCGGGAAGCAGACTGATTTCAGGCTGCTGGTCAATTACAGGTTCTGGTAAACGAAGGTGACAAACTAGATTTTCCTGGCTTGTCAAAAGATTACTGTATAATTAGCCAAATCTCTTTATCATTCTCAGAGCCGTGATCAATCTGGGCCTTGGCAACTTTTTTTGACAGTTGCTCATGGGACAGATGCCCTTGGGTTCATCATAACTTGGAAGAGTTTGGGGCCAAAGTCCATGGAAGCAAAACTCTACCAAAGCAAGAGCGTTAAATGCTATTCACTTGATTACTATTGTTGGGGCTTTATTTTCATACGTTTATATTTATATATAAAAATTTTAATTTATATAAGTATTTTTTAGAAATCCACATCCTGTCTGTGGAATAACTAAGTCTTTTGTTTCTTCCTTGATATGACTAAAACATAGAGACATAGGAATGTAGGAGGGAAGCTATAATGTATAATAATATGGAGGATCCAAATAGAAGCAGTATCACATTTTCTCGCTGAGTACCTGAAATTTTGCCTGTTTCTCTGACTACTTGCCACCTTGTTCCACAAATGTTTTAAGGCTCCTGCTGAAGGAGAGGGTAGAGCTGTTCTGTTCTCTCGTGTGTGGGCACATGAGCCTGCTCTCTGCCCTCCCTCCTATTTATTTATTTGTTTGTTTACTTATTTACTTAAGCATGACTGTAGAACTTAGGGGCAAAATGATAAAAGTCCTTCAGGTCACAATCACAGTCACCTATTTTCACTAAAAGCCTGAGGGAGAAAAAACAATGAGCTTGGCATTAACACTATCGAATGTTGTGTGTAAACTGTCTGAAGGGTAGGAAGGACTGCCAAAGGGTGCTGAGTGCATTTTTTAATCAAAGGTATTGGGGTGACATTGATTTTAGAATGCACTCCTACTTTTGAAGGTGATTTGAGAAGAAAATTCTGTTGGTAACATGATGTAGAATATTAAAAAATACTTTTCATATTAAGATATAATTCACATACCATAAAGTTCACACTTTTAAAGTGTACAGTTTAGTGGTTTTAACGTATTTGTAATGTATTCATAACATATCTGCAGCCATAACCATGACCTTATTTCAGAGCATTTTAATCATCCCGCCCGAAAGGAACCCTGTACTCATTGGTCACTCCCCATTTTTATTTTCCCTCCTTCCCTGGCAGCCATTCACCTATTTTTTTTATCTCTAGATTGACCTATGTTGGACATTTAGTATAAATGGAATCATACAATGTGTAACCTTTTGTGACCTCCACTTAGCATGTTTTCAGAGTTCATCCATGTCGTAGTATGTGTGTACTTCATTCCTTTTTGTGGCTAAATAATATTCCCTTGAATTGATGTACCACAGTTAGTTTACTCATTCATGAGTTGACAGACATTTGGTGGTTTCTGCTTTTTGGCGGTTTTGAATAATGCTGCTGTAGGTAGTCATGTATAAGTTTTGCGTGGACGTATGTTTTCATTTCTCTTAGGTCTGTATCTAGAGAGGACTTGCTGATGCAGAATCTTATTATTTGCCTATGAATAAGGGAGATACAGAGCATTTGGCCCAATTGTTCATCCAGTGCAGGAATGAAAATGAGAATTTTGTTTTAAAATGTTATCCACCTGCCTCACCATGCCATTGCCACTCTTTTTCAAATCACCAGGACAGATGGCTGACAGCCCCCACTGCCCTGTCTCACCTGCCTCTGCCTTTGCGATTGCCACAGCTGCAGCCGGACACGGGAGCCCACCGGGTGAGTAGGGGCCGCAGCTAAGCAGGGACACATAGCAAGTTGTATCACTTCGTTGATATTTGCCTGCTAGTCTAATGATATACTCCGGGCAGCCTGGGGAGAATGCAGATCCCCAGGATGTGGTAACTATGTGTGGTGCCAAATGGGTACTAGACTTGCCAGTTTGATGCTTTGTAAGGTATGTAAATGTCTAATCGCTATGTCATACACATGAAACTAATGCAATATTGTTTGTCAACTATAATTGAAAATAAAATAAAATAAAGAATGCAGACCCCCAGCTGCTATTGTAAGTCAGTATGTCTGGGTGAGACTGTCACTTAAATAAGCACCTGAGGTGAGTCCCACACAGGTAGCCTATGAGTAACACTTCTGAGAAATTCGGCATCAGAGAAGGATGTGTTGCTTCACCCATGGTGTTTCATGGGGTCCTATAACCTCTTTGATGATGTCCCCGAGAACATGCATTTCCCTTTTAGTTGAGCACAATGCTAAAAGCATCTGCAAGGTGGGAGGGAAGTCTGTGGAGGGGGATGGAGGAGGGAACTATTGCTTTAGCTGACTCATAATTTATTTCCAGTAGCTCCATGATGCTTCCTGAGTTGCTGTTAGTTAATTTTCAGGGGAAAGCAGAAATACTTAGAAGCACAGTATTTTAATAGATGAAAATCTCCATTGTCTCAGTCCTCTTCTCTCACATGCAGGAGGACGTTATGTTCAAATAAACCTATGTGTGGTTCACACAGCCTTGTTGCTGTGAATATCTTAATCTAAACTAACACAGCAGGTGCTGTTGCTCACCTGCCACACAGGGGGCCATTTCCCAAGCCTGCAAAGCTGTATTCAACAGTAGTAACTAGCAGCTGTGTGAATTCTTTCTACATTAAGTAAGGACAAAGAGAGATGTTCTATAATGAACTTGAACTACCATAGTAATTATATGCATTGCATCTAAATGGAAATAGACCACATCCTACTTCTTCCATACTCACTGCATTGGATGTGGTCAGGCAAATTGGGGTGTTTTCTACCCCAAACATCCCCAAAACCTTTCCCCCAAAATCCCATCAACATAGCACAAAGCAGCCTGTAATGGTAATAGTATTATCTTGCCAATCCAGCTGACTTCTCTTGTTGACTGTATTCTGTGGTGAACGTTTCTTGGTGAAATAATAAAGGAGTCTTCATTCTGCTTTCAGTGGAGTTAGTCATCAACTGGGATTCGCTAAGACCTTCTCCTGTCTTTTGTTCTCAGAACCTAGTCTGTCTGGAAAAATGGAAGTACAGAGCTTCCTCCCAAGTTTCATAATTTAAATATGGTTTGTGAGGGAAATAGCTTTTCTGTTAATTTGGGATGAGCCCACTTCCTGTTTGCTGGAGTGGAAAGTCCTTTTCTTTTCACCTGAAATTGCAGCAGAGTTTTAATGAGCCTCAGAGAATGGCTTGCTGACTTTTGTTTGTCCTGGAATAATGGAGCAGAGGGCAAAGTAACCAAAAAGCCAGGTCTTCCTCACTATCTGCACGTGCTGCCTCTGCTGCCTTTCTCCCTCCTCCCCTCGAAGCTCGAACAGTCTCAGGGAGAAAGCTCTCTTCAGGGAGCTGGCTGAGGAGGGCAGTCTGCCATCTGACCACGGCCAACATTGCTCAGGGCAGGGTGGCCTGACCCTGTTCTTAATGTGCTCTTGATGTTGCCTATAATGTCGTCTGGAGCCACATGATTCAATTTTAGAAATAAAATTAAGGCTGGATTTGACAGGGTCTATGGCCTTGCTACCAAGGCAGCAAGTTGCACAAAGGTTAATTTTCAGTGGCAAATGATGGTAGGAAAGAGAGGGACACTTTTGGAACAGGGACCAGTATGTTCCTGGGGCTTAGCCACTCAGTGGCACTGGCCCTGCATGGGATTCCACCTGCCTGGGAGAACTTGGCAGAAGAGCTTGGGTTCATAGGTTGCTGAGGAAGGTGGGGTAGAAGCAGGAAGAAAATTCTAAAATGGTCTGGACTTAGTGGCTAGCCAGGGAGAGCATGCTGCTGCTCAGAGAAGGGCTACTACACCCAGATGGACAGTGTTCAAAGGATGGGAGTGCTAAATAATGGTTAACTCCCAAGTTGAACTTTGCAGCCACTCTTTGAATCAGAAGTGTTGCTGGCCCGAATGCACTCTAGAACCTGAAGAGTTGTAAAGGCAAGCAGAAGGGAAGTTTGTGTAAATAAGTGAACACCTCAATGCTTCTGTCAGTCTTTGTGGGTCTTCTGTGTGCAGTCTTGTGTGGCTGCAGTGTGGGCCCACCTGGTAGTGCGGCTCTGCTGTGTCCTGGCCCACAGCAGGAAACAGGAGCCACCCAGCCAAGCATGCAGTCTGCAGCGCAGAGCGCCTTTCCGTGTTTCAGGCCCTTCTTCAGGTTCCCTCCTGCTTTGATGCACTCTCCTCTCCACCCACCTACCTCTACCCCCATGAAATGCCACAGGAATCTGGCAACGCACGGTTAGAACTGTCAATTAATGATCATGCTTTCAAGTATTCACTCCTAGTATTTGCATGGCAAGCCATTTCTCTTTAATTATTGCTTGGAAGGTTTTCCTGCTGCGTTAAAGGACTTTCAAATTTGGCAAGGGGGTGGACAGAAAATTTTCTTTGAAAAGAGGCCAGACAAGATGCTCATGCTTGGCCCTGAAGGCAGAGAAAGCTAATTTTATTTGTGGAAGGTGACCTGGGATTTTCATAGGACCACCGGCCCCACCCTGTGGCTGTGCCTAATTTTCATGCTCAGTGGCAAAGCCTGGGTTTTTTCTCCCTGGTTCCTCTTAGGATCTAGAGCCGGCCCTTTCCAAAGAATCAGGAGTCTCCTCCTTCCATCTTTGCTTGTGGATCAGCAATAGTATCTCTGTTGGCAAGGAAGGAAAGCCCAGTTCTGTGGGTACACTTGCAGCCCTACACCAATTCTTGTTGACGTCACCTTTTAAAGATTTAACAGTTTATTTAGTGTTTGCCTTCTGATTGGCCACCAGGCTAACATTAGGCTCACTTATAGATGGATATAAAATTTATGAGGTCTAGCTCTTACAGAATTTGCCTTAAGAGAAAGAATATAAAGTTACAAATGTAAATGTTTAGGGTGCCTCCTGGGCTTTAGAAGAGGCCTACACACATTGAGAGACCCTGAAGCTTAAGCCACATTGGCTTCCTGATAAATCTGTGAGTCCAGTCCAGATCGTCCTTGGAATCACAGCAGCTACAGGAAATTTTTTTGCTGTGGGGGTAGGCCAAAGACCATCTTTCAGTACAATAAGAGTCCTTTTCCGTGGTGGGAGCTTTATCTCTGTGCAACCTTGAGATCAAGGACAATCGATGGGGTCCTGTGTGTCGCCACACTGATTGCAATGTATTTTCAAGCATCTGCTTTAAAATAGAAACTAAATGAGTTCTGCATTGAAGTAGGAATGAAAATGTGTGCGTTCCAGATAGCTGCTGATACAGGGAATCTGCAGCTGCAGTTTGGATGTAGTTACGATAGGAATAGAAATGCAAATCCAGTGAATACACATATCAAGGCATATCATGGCACTTGCTGTACACCGGAAGCTCTAGGATTAATTATAGAGTTTATGAAATGATCTAAAATCAAATATGAAAGTGCGTGGTGGGTTATTTTTATGAGAGTAGGAATAATGGCTCTGGAGGTATGACAAGGAACTCTTGATTATCTGTGAGCAGATTATATGTTTCACTGTTCGATGAAAGTCGAAGTAAATTGACAAAGTAGAGGAATGGCTGAATGCACTTACAGGAAAATTAATGGCGTAGTTACAATTGCTTAGGGAAATAGTGAGTTCTTTATTGGTGATTACTTGGTACTTGGGAAGCTGATAATTCATAATCTGTTTTCTCTTCTGTCAAACCATTCAGCTAGCTGTAGTCAATAGTAGATCTGAGCTTTGTGTGAATTGGCCTTGTACCTATTTTTAAAAATAGTGATACTTGGTGCCACCCCCAGAGTTCTGACTTGATTGGTCTGAGTGCATTATGGTTATCAGGATTTTTTAAGTTCCCCAGGTGATACTGATGTGGAGCCAAGGTGGGGAACTGCTGGACTAGATGGAGGAAGAGTATTTGTTCCTTGTCTGGTTGCAGCATCTCCAGTTCATTTCTTTGAAGCCCTGACCCCAGTTGGAGTGGGAGGAAGCCCTTCTGCAAACTGAGTAAAGCTCAGGCCTCCCGCCAGCCCCCCACCCCCACCCCACCAGTACACATTTGTTACGGAGAAGGCGGCTCTGGGCATATTTCGCAATGGTCCTCTTCCCCTTTCCCTGCAAGAGCCACTAAGATCTTTCTCTACTTTTTACTGTGAGAACCTGGTGCGGCTCCTGGAGATAAAGCTCATAGGAGTAGAGGTGGCTCCTAAAAATGAGGTTCTTGGCGGTTTCTCATCGTCGTGCCAATCCAGTTCAGCCTCCAGCAGTTTTCCAAGATGGCCATTCAAGTGTTGCTACCAGTTTTTAGCTGCAGCGCCCCCTGCCCATGAGAGGCAGACATTGCCTGTCATTCTGTACATGCCTTGTCTCTCCAGATTTGGGGATGGTCACTTGCCCTGCAGCCTCGATTTTCTGATGTGTCCAGGAAAAGTCATTGATTTCCAGTTTGTCCAACTTTTTCTTATTGTAAGGACACATGTGTCAACTTTCAATTCTTTACATGTGAGAGCTGAAACTGCAGGTCTCTTTTGGTGGGGTTTGTGTAGTGATTCTATCGGTTCTGCAGGCCAGTTGGGGGAGAATTGTCCATCTTAAGATTCAGTCGTTCAGTCTCTGAACTTGGAATGTCTCCATTTATTTAGATCTGTTCTCATTTCTCTCAGTACTGTTTTGTGTTTTTTGGCATATAAGCCTTACATCTGTGTTGCTGCATTTATTGCTACATATCTGATTCTCTTTGTTAGATTCTTTTCCAACTGCAGGTATCCTAGTTTGGGACACATTTTCTATTGTCTTTTTTCAAAATATATAAAACCATTTTTTCATTATTTCATCAAAAAGTAGCTCACTGAAATTTTGAGAAGATATCTCTAATTTAGATTTAAAAATAAAAACATTATTATCACTACTATTAATGTAAAATAAAGAGCTTTGGCAAACCAAATTTAAATTAACAATGATTTCAAATTTTCTGTTCAACACACACATGTGTGTGCACACACACAGACACACAGCCTGGAATTAGAATTTTGGAACTGAGAAGTTACCTATGAATGGGTGTGAGCCTGTGAAGCAACTAGGGAAGCTCATATCAGGTGGGTGCTGCATTCTCCTCCCGGGAAGATGCCCCACAAGAAGTAGGTCACGCATAGCACCTCCTTTGCTCAGCATGTGTCTTTGATACGGCTTCCAAGCAGACCCAGGTCCTTGTTCCAGCTGGCCTCAGGGCCTTCTTTCCTGACCAGGTTCACTGCCAAGTTCCCTTCCTTTGTGCTGCCCTTTCCTGGGCTCCAGGCAGACCGTTCTCCTCTCTGTCTCTTCTTGGCAAAGGTACAATGTGGCTGATTGTGCTTGTTCACTTCTTTGATTCACTCACATTGCTTAATTGCTACTTGATCACATTACATGTTAATCCATTTCTAGGCCAGGCAGGTAACTGAAGTGGGGGTCGGAGAGCTGATTCCAGTGTAAAGGGGCAGCCATGGCTCAGCTCCCCCTGATTTTTGCACAACAGAATACAAATTAGGGCTGTCAGATCTGTTTTCTTTCTTTTCTCTTTAAAAAGAAAGTCCAGGAGTCTGGAAATTGGCTGGCTCTATATTTTGGAAGTGAATTCATACTTGTAAAAAAATTGCTGCCCAAACCAAATACTTCTGTGGACCGCATTTGGCTGTGAGCCACCTGTTTGTCACCTCAGATGCACTGTCGTCACTTAGAGCTGGGGTGTAGGTTGACACCTAGATTTTAGCACTGGGCTCCAGAATGTCCTCAGTGCCCCAGCTCCCAGCATTTCCTCTTCCTTTGGTTGGGCTGTTTTATAGGAAGCCCGTATTGTCTGCTGTGGCTTGACCACTTCTGCTTTCACAGGGTGAGCTTTTCTCAGACACGGCTGACGCCCTGTAGTCACCCCCTTACTATGGAAAAGGAGCTCGGGGACCATCTTTCTCCATCTTATTTTATAGGTCCCGAAGCCAGTGTGAGACCCAGAGTGGTGGAGGGCCTGGACCAGGTTCTCAGTCACTGAGCATATGGCTCGGATCTGCCTACTATGAAACTGCTGCTTTCTTTGCCCTGGTATTGCCTCTGATACCACATTTGCTGCAAAAAGAACAAGACTTTGGGAAACTTGAATTACTTATTTTTTCTCAGTGGCTCTTGATCTTGTCTTGGTCTGCAGCACACCCATTTTTTTTCATCTTCTTCCCACATCTGTGTCCACCTGGCATTTACCTGCAGATGCAGCAGCAGGCTAACTCCAGAGAGATGAGCCCTGGTCAGATTAGTCATCTGTGGGGAGAGTCTTACTTGGCTAACAGTTGGCATGGAGGGATATGTGATTGCTTCCACAGGACTGCAGAAACTAGGGCCTTACTATAGTCATGCAATCTGGTCAGAGAAAACATTTATCTCTGCATTGAGAATTGGATTCAATTTGTAGCAAGATATTGATTACCAGATATTAAGTTAATGTCACATCTGTACCCTGCTGTCTGTAGCCTCTTTCAGGATTTGTGAGAACACTCAGCTCTGTTTAAATAGCACATCTATTTATTGAATGAGCTTATAAGAAAGACACAGAATATGGGCTTTTTCCAATGTCTATCTGACAAGCTAAAATTGTAACTTCAGGCAGGAATCACAATTTCATTTTTTGTTTCAAACTCAGAAGGTTAATGTCATGTAGATATCATATTGCAGTGATTCTCAGTGAAGTGTAGGTAGAGTGGAATGAGAATGGCCAGGGACTTCTTCAAAATACACCTGTCCCCCTGGTGATTCTGAGCGGCCTCCTCCTGGAGGCAGGCACTCCAAAGAAGAGAGATGCTATTGATGGAAATGTGCTATACATATGAATGGTGTGAAAACAGACATAAAATCAACTATCACTACTCTGCTCTCTGCCATCCTGAGAAGGGCTGGGCTCAGTTTCTTGACCTGTTCTCTGTTTCCTGGTCAGTCAGGGCACAGGGATAGCATTCGGAAGTCTACGGTCAAAGTGTTGGCTGCAAATAGTGTTTCTCCTATGGGCCCTCACCATCTTTTCATTCTCTGTGCAGTCTGCCATCCTCTTTTCTTAGTTCTTATTCGTCTCCCTATTTCCTGTCCCCTATTATCGTTTTTCAGAAGGTGTGTCCTTACCTTTTGGAGTTCTGCACTTATCTTACAGATGTGTGTCCTCCTGCCAGGGCTGGCTGCCTCCTTTGGAGGGCCCAGTGCAATGAGAAAATGAAGGTCCCCTTGTTTAAAAAATTATAAGGAATTTTAAGACAGGGACAAATGTGCATTAATCCAAGTGTGGACCCTTCTAAGCCTGGGGCACTATGCAGCACAGGTCGCACACCATGAAGCCAGCCCTGCCTCTCTCAGTCTAGTCAGGAGTCCAATAGTTTCCTGATGCCCAGGATGTGCCCTTCAATGCATTTGTAGGATTTTATCCTGATTCTGTAGCACTTTCCCATGGTGAGAAGACAGTAATAGAAAACAATCTCTGTTTGAGAGGAGAGTAATGAGAAAGAAAAAATTCTAAAGCCAGGATTCCTGTTTCTCTGAGGAGACTACAATTTAAAAAAAAAACATACAATAAATACTGTCAATGATGAGGGAACATAATCTCTGATGAGTCAGAAAGACTCTCATTATCTAATAGTGACTCAGAATACTCACAAACCACAAGTAATCATCATATAAGACTAAATCACATCCCAGTTTCCTGGACTTTTTGATTTTTTGAACTTTTATAATAAATGCAATAAGACAATAATAGGCATGTCAATACTACAAAAAACTGACAATCATTCCTCTGTTGGGTGGTCTGTGGTTTTAAAAATATGCCCACAAATTCTTCCATATTCTTCCTTTCAAAGGGTGGGGCTTAATTTCCCTTCCCTTTTGCATGGGCATAACCTAGTAACTTGCTTCTAACAAATAAAATTAAACAGAAATGATCATGTGTGACTTTGGAGCCTAGGTCATCAAAAGGCAAGTGACCTCTGTCTTGGTCAGTCTTTTTCTTGGATTGCTTGTTCTGGGGCAAAAAGCTTTCATGTCATGAGGAGAGGCCCCTGAGGCCAGCCAGAAACCAGGAAGCAGGATTCTTGCCAACAGCCTTGTGAGCAAGTGAGAAGTGGATCTTCTGGCCCCAGTGAAGCCTTCTGGTGACTGCAGCTCTGGCGGACGCCAGGCCTGCCATCTCAAGAGAAGCCCTGGGACAGAGCCGCCCGACTAAGCCACTTCCCAAATCTTGTCCTGAAGAAACTGTGAGGATATTTGTTGTTTTAAGTTTCTAAGTCTTAGGGTAATTTGTTATGCAGCAATAGGTTACTACAGATGGTATCACGGTAGCCAGTAGACCTTGGCCAAATATTTATTACCTAATTGAGTTTTAGGAACATATTTTCATTTTGGAAAAGCAAACATGGAGTTTTGACTTCTGTTCAAGAGGAAGATGTAGGTAGACGTACTTCACCTCCTCATCCAGAGAGGCAGCAGTGGCAGCAGAATGGATGGTCCCACATTCACGTATAGAGGACAAAAATTGGGAAGGATACTTTGGGAGCAAGTGATCTTAGCCCCATGCCAGACACACAGCCCAGGGATCCAGTTCCAGGAAGATAAATTCACATGACTTCTGGCTGTAAAAACCAGTGGGGGCTGGGGTGGCAGAATAAACTGCCAGATTTTCAGTAGGGTCTCAGTTTAAAGGACCTGCATGGACTTAGAATGTATGTAAACCCACCTACTCTGGGATTCACCACCAGGGAAATAGCTGGAAGGGCACCAGGCACACATGGAAAGTGGGTGAAAATGGCTAGAAATGGGACAAGTGCCAGGCAAACCTCCAGAAGCCAGGCAGTGGCATCGTCCCCTCTCCAAGCCCGTCCACCACACAGAGCCACAAAATGGTGAGGCGTGTTGCCCCACCCTGGTGATTACTTAAGGCTCTGCCCCACACAATTCACAGGTGCCTTTTCTACCATAGGCCACACTACTAAGGCAGGGAGTTAAAGCAGCTCTACCTAATACACAGAAACAAACACAGAGAGGCTGCCAACTTGAGGCAACAAAGAAATATGGCCCAAATGAAAGAACAGAACAAAATCCCAGAAAAAGAACTAAATAAAGTGGAGATAGCCAACCCACCAGATGCAGAGTTCAAAACCCTAGTGATCATTATGATTGTGGCAACAACATAAAGGCAGAAATGAAGGTCACACTAAGTGAAACAAAGAAAAATCTACAGGGAACCATCAGAGGAAGGGAGGAAGCCAGGATTCAGATCAACAATTTGGAACATAGGAAGAAATAAGCATTCGACCAGAACAGCAAGAAGGAAAAAGAATTAAAAAAAAATGAGGATAATGTAAGGACCCTCTGGGACATCTCCAATGTACCAATATCTGGATCATAGGGATGCCAGAAGGAAAAGAGGAAGAACAAGAAATTCAAAACTTATTTGAAAAAATACTGAAAGAAAGCTTCCCTAATTTGGTGAAAGAAATAGACATACAAGTCCAAGAAACACAGAGAGTCCCAAACAAGTTGGACCCAAAGATGAACACACCAAGACACATCATAATGAAAATGCCAAAGGTTAAAGATAAAGAGAGAATCTTAAAAGCAGCAAGAGAAATGCAGAGTTACCTACAAAGGAGTTCCCATAAGACTATCAGCTGATTTCTCAAAGGAAACTTTGCAGGCTAGAAAGGACTAGCAAGAATATTCAAAGGGATGAAAAGCCAAGACCTACAACCTAGACTACTCTGTCAAGCAAAGCTATCATTTAGAATGGAAGGGCAGATAAAGTGCTTCCCAGATAAAATAAAGCTAAAGGAATTCATCATCCCAAGCCATTATTACATGAAATATTAAAAGGACCTATTTAAGAAAAAGAAGATAAAAACTATGAACACTAAAATGGCAATAAATTCACAACTATCAACAACCAAATCTAAAAAAACAAAGCAAACAACCAGAACAGGAATAGAATCATAGATATGGAGATTGTTTGGAGGGTTATCGGTTGGGAGTGGGAAGGGGGGAGAATGGGGGAAAGTGCAGGAATTAAGAAGCAAAATCGGAAGGTACAAAATAAACAGGGAGACATTGAGAATAGTATTGGAAATGGAGAGGCCAAAGAACTTATATGCAGTCCATGGACATGAACTAAGCGGGGGAGTACTGCAGGAAAGAGGGGTACTGGGCAGAGGGAGGCAAGGGCAGAAAAACTGGGGCTACTGTAATAGGATAAGAAATAAAATATATTTAAAAAACAAAGCACAGTTTTGTTCCCCCTACCTTCCCAAAGAGGAAAAAGAAAAGCAGGCATGTTTGGGCTATTTCCTGTGGGACAGAACACCCCACCTAGACTACCCTACCAAATAGTCTGAAGTCGAGGGGCTGTATCTAAAATTAGCATGTAGTTTAAATCTACCTTACATTTCAGGCCTTCTCTTTTCCCTTTACCTATAGTGCTCTGAATTGAATAGAATGATTTTTTCTGCTATTTGAATGCTGAGAGCATTTTGATTTTAACACAACGGTTGCTTAGCAGTAAGAAGGAACTTAATGGCTCTACTCTCTCCTGCAAACTGAGAGGAGCCTCCCTGTGTAGCTATTGTCTGTCTGTAATGCTGAATTTAAAATTGTAATGATCATTTTAGGATAAAATTGAAGCTGGCCTATGTGACACATTATACTTACTCTAGCATCTCAGCTACCCAGGGGGTTGCACTGTCCCAGTTTAAGGCCCCTTTGCAGAAAAGCTGGTCTCTTGAAATTATGGGGCATTTAGAAGTTGAATACAAAGCTCTAAGAAGCTAGTAAATTTTTTATTGGTAGGTGGTTTGTATTCCCTATATAATGACTTTGTGATTTTGAAACCAAGAACTTGGCTCTTAAAATGCTGTGATGAGAAACTGGGGTAATAATGTTAGGGGAGGGGTTATGGAAGAGAGGGGATTCCAAAGAGGTCTAGGGGAGAGGGACAGGATGGGGGACCTAAATGTACTGACCTCTGTACCCAGCTGTTTTAGAAAGGCTCCTAGAAATGTTAGGTGCTTACAATTTTTAAATGGAAGGTCTAAATTCGATGGTTCATCAGAGAGGTTGGTTTAGAGATTCAGAAATCTCTGCCTGAATTAGAAGTATTCTTTCCCACTCTCTAGACTAAATGATACATGACTTTATTTGATTTTGTTTAACCTTTAATTAGTTACATAAAGTGTACCCAGTGCCATTCCAGAAACCAGGAAAGATAGAAATGAAATCGGGGGCATTGCCTAAGAACTGACGATCCAGTTGAGGAGAGTAGATGAACAAGCATAAAGTAAATCTCAAATGATCAAGATGTAAACTCCTGGATACTGATAGCAATTAGCATAATTGTTGGCCATATTGTTAAACTTTGGACTTAAAAACAGAGGGAAGGTGTCACATTAGCAAAATAACAAGGCATCAGTGCATGACCCTGAAAGAAAAGGTTAATCTAGTGTCAAAGTATTTCATAGACTCTTCTAATTAGCCAGCTTTTTCAAGGAGCAGGGTTTTTCTTTTCTTCTTTTTAACTTTGAGACATTTTTTTCTTCTGTATCTACTTTATTCTTTGTGGCTCCACACTTTTTGGTGTGCACAGTTGCCTCAGGAATTTTGCTGGTATTAGATCTAGTGGAGGTGGCCTCTGTCATACTGGACTAAATTAATATTTCCAAAACTTCTACACATGCATATAGTGAGAAGTGATGACAGATGTATACTGAAGCAAATTATATTTCAGTGGCTTCAATAATGAGGAGCCATAAACCCACAGAAAACCCAAAGTCGACTAGTTGAAATAGAGTAAAACAATAGTATTGTGACGTGTTTTTGTGTGCTGGTGGGTTTTTTAAAAACACGTGTGGCAGATAGTCGTGGAGGGCCAGGCATCTCTTTTCAGATGTGCCTGGGTCATGAGCTGTAAGGACTCTGAGGCTTGATATTTAGTGATGTATAGCCTTCCAGTGACAGCCCCTCAGTTGTTACCTCCCTGTAATCTTCCTCCTCTTTATAGACTTTTCTTTGTCCTTGCTTCTACTTTTCCAATTCTGTACATAATTCAGAATTAATTCAAAGTAGTAGAGCATCTTAGTCAGGGTAAACCTTCTTCTGGCAAATAATGTTACACTGCCGGAGTCTGTTCCCTCAAGATTCCCGTGCATCGGGCATGAGACAAGGCACTGCCCCCTTTAGACGCAGGCGCCCCAGTGCTGAGTCTTGGCAAAGGCTGGCGTCCCCTGCCTCCGGCTGACTTCCCTCCCTCACTGCAGAGTGAAAGATTTGCGGTGATGGTCTCGTTCCTGTGTTCCATTTTAGCATTATGGATTTATGAAGACCTACTCATATGCTTGACGTTTATATATTGCCTTATGGTTTTAAAGCTTTTTGATGAATAATGGCGTGGTTGTCCGTCCAGCAAGCCTGGGAAGTGGGGGGCAGATACCATCATCCTCTTTAATATATAAAGAAACAGAGTCAGCAAAGTAAAGTGACTTATTCATATGAAAATATAACTTGCAAGAATAGGATCTGCATCCTGGTATCCAGACAACCAGTCCAGCGTTTGTTTTATTAAACCAGGTTACTTTTGTAAAATGGAATTTCAGAGCCATATGCCTCTGATATTTCAAAGGGCAATCGAACAATTAAGTGGTATGCAAGTAATTGGTATGCAATTAATTGATTGGTCTCCACTCATTTTAATTATTGACCATCTTCAAGTGTGAACCCCAACTTTCTACCCTCTCAGCTTCAGTCACTTCCCGCAAGTGAGGAAGGCTGGAGGACGGCCCTTTGTGCGGGTTTCCTGGGTGTTTGGAGTCTGCGTTCACTTCCCCGCAGGCTCCCGGCCCGGCACCAGAGCCTTCCGGAAGAGGGCACTTGGAACCCATTGACACCCAGAAAGACGTTTTAGCGGATGTGAAAATTTCCCTTTGTTCTCCTAAACATTTCTTCAGATAAACATCATGGAGGGTAGAAGAAACCCCTGAGCTCGCCAACCCGATTTTCCTGATTTACTTCGTCGGTTAAAAACCCACCTGCCATGTGTTTCTTTGAAATGTGTTCTGCCGTTCAACTGCCTGTGATAGTGACTTAGAAGTACAAGCCTCTCATTTTCAAAGATCGACTGCCCTGTTATTTTTAAAAATTTAAACAGCTTTATTAAGATATATTTCATTTATTTATATACCTTACAATTCACCACTTTAAACATACAATTTGATGGCTTTTAGTATTGCCCTGCCAGCTTTAGTGGGCATCTGATCTTAATTGCGAGAACACTCAGCCTGCCACTTGTAGGAAGCGGTTCAGTCGGGATCTGTGATGGACTCCGAGTGTCTGGTCTTGCTGGGATGTGTACAGGACGTGGGTGGAGAAGAGAGTTAGGAGGCCCCCTTGCCCCTCGGGAGTTAACAGTCCTGAGGATTGGAGCTTCCTGCTAATTACTTCGAGAGTAGGAAGAAAGGCTTTATGCCCCTTCCAGGGGACAGTGCTTGCTGGAGAGGTGGTTTTTTATTGCTGGTGTCTGGCGATCTGGCAGTGGGCAAAGAAATTGTTCAAGGAACAGGGGCCACTCGGGCCTCAAAGGGAACAGGCTCTTTGTGAGGGCAGTTAATTATGACTGTCCAAGGAGTCAGGATTGAAAAGTGGTCAAGAGAGTGGATTTTGCTCTCAAATAAACCTGCATCTGAGTCCTGCCGCTTGTCTGAGATGTATGACCTAGGGCAGCCTCTCTGAGTCTCACTTTCCTCATCTTTAAAGTGAGGGTGATGATTGTAACTACTTCACAGAGTTGTTATGAGGATTAAAGGTGATGATCCTTGTGCAGTTCCTAGCTCTGCATTTGAAACCAATTAAGCACCATATGAATTTTTCCTGCTGTTATTATTGACTGTTTCCTCCATATGATTTATAAGCTTCTTGAGAATAGGGACTGTTGTGTTTACCATTAGATCTCCAGCCTCTATTACCGTGACAGACCGGAGTGTTGAATCGAAATGAATGCATTCCCCTGTCGCCCATTTATCCTCACTCTTCCTGCCTCATTTATGTGCATGCGTGCCTGTGTGTGTACTACACCCTCTCCACTGACTGTTACACGGACAAGAAGTAGTAACATAATTGTAAAAGAGTATTAATTGGGTGTCATCCTGTGGTCTTTTGATGAGTATAGTTTTGAGTCACTATCAAGAGACTTAGAAATAGCTTTGTTAAATTAATCCATGCTAAATAATGGACTTCACTACAGCAGGCTCTTGTGCACTTGGGAGAGCACAAGAGCCTTGGGAGAGAAGAAGCCAGAGCCTCGCCAGCATGTTTTCAAAGCAGTGATGGTAGGAGATGCTTAGGACTTGCACTGGGTTGTTTTGGAGGGGGAAGGAGGCTGAAAAATGTTTGTATAGACATTTTTGATGGACTATATATAGGACATGGTGTAAAAGAAAGAAATGATGCAGATGATTACATTTCAAGTAGAAAGTCTGAAAGACTAAGTTAACAATATGACAATGACCTCAGTTCACAGTTAGCTAAGTGTCAGTGGCAAGAAATGTAAATGGGGAGAACGACAGAAAAGGGACTAGATACACTTCCAAGATGCACTTCTCTAACCGCTCTCAGCCCTGGCGCAGTATCCCCTGAGCTTGCTTACGTATGCCTCATGCTCACTTCGGGAAGAGCCTGAGGCAGATCTCTAGCAGTATTGTGAGTCAGAAGACATTACCTGGGCTCCATCAGGACACAGTCTAGGGGAGATTGAGGTTTCAATCCATGGGAAATGGGTATCTTAATAATAAAAATTAAGCCTGCAACCTTATATCCTGAAGCGTCACATAGTTCAGTGAGTGTATCTTGTGCAAATTGTTGCTATTATGAAAGACAAGGTCATCTGACATGGTTTTGTTTCCATGTACTGGCTGTATGTACTTCTTAGTGGCTCAAGGGGCTGGCAGTGCTCCGATTGCCTGTTGTGCATGGCCTCAAACTCCAGGTTAAGTCACTCACTAGCTCCTTTGGACTTCAGTTTCCTCATAACTAAAAAAGGAATAATCGTGTCTATGAAAATTTTTTTTAGCACAATGATAATCAGAAGGAAAGGTGCTACATAAGGACAAATTTGTATGAGTTTCATGATGACAAATGGACTAAGCCCCACTTCCTGCCTCTTGACACCTTCCTACTGTCAGGTTGACTGGGGCCAGAAAGAAGTGCTTCTGTTGGCTATAGAGAGGGCTGAGAATAGAAAGTCAGGAAGTCTGGGATCAAGGAGAGTATTGCCAATATGACTGAATATCTCCCAGGAGCTTATTTTACCTACTGTGGTCAGTTCTGGCATTTTCTTATGAAGGGGCTCCTTGAGGCTTCCCCTGACACTGCTCCAGCCATGCTAGTGTATCACAGGTCCAGCTGCTGGGACCCACATCCCCATGGATGCTTGTCGTAGGCCATATTCAGGGTCAGACTCAGCCATACTGATGCTACGATAGGGTACATGCCGTGGTCTGTCTCGAAAGTATCCAGCCACATACTGTGAAAAATAGAGACATTTATTGAAGAAGACACAAGATGCAAGAAATGTTATACATAGGACAATGACACCTCACTCCCCTTCAAAGTAGACACCTTGGGGCCTCATATAGTTCTCCCAGTCACCATCAGCTGCCCTGTTGTATTTTCCTGAATCTCATTGATGGTGTGATATCTCTTCACTTTCAAAGGTGATTTTAGTTGTGGGAAAAGCCAGGGGTCACAGGGTGCCAAATCTAGGCTGTAGGGGAGCTGAGTTACCTGGGTGATTTGGTATTTTGCCAAAAAACTCTGCACAAGACATGATGCATGAGCAGGCATGTTATCATGATGAAGCTGCCCATCACCAGTTGTTCATAGCTGCAGCCTTCTGAATCATCCAAATAGTTTCCACAGAGGAATATTCAAGTTTAGTGCAAAATTTGATGCAGATTTGTTGCTCTACTCACTGAGTCATTTTGAATGCAATGGCCACATGGTACACATGCTCACTCAATGGCATCTGCCACCTCCACTGACTAGTACAGTGAAGTCGCCCTTGTTCACACATGTGCGTTCCCATTCACTCTCCTTGGCTGCCAGGCTACATCGATGTCATGCAAACTGTTCTTATTATATTAGCAATGGCTGGACTTTTTCTGGACAGACCTGGTATGTTTCAGTATAGTTTCTGACGTGGTCCTATTCAATTCATAATTTATTTAGTCCTGATTAATTTTTTATGCATAATGATTACAATACTTTATTCATTTATGTTGCAGTACTGGACACACTGTTTTTTTCTTTTTCATAGTCAGAGGGATCTTGAGAAGTAATGTTAAATCTATGGAACAAAGAGATATATGTGTCAATAGAACAGAAGTAAGAATCTAGAAATAAATTCTTACATTTATGATCCATTGATTTTTGATAAAGGCACCAAGGCAATTTAATAGGAAAAAAAGGATAATCTTTTCAACAAATGGTGCTGGAGCAATTGGCTGGCTATAAACAAAAAGAGTAACTTAATCCTCAATGTAAGGGCTCAAATTATGAACTTCACTATGAAATAAAGGAGAAATCTTAATGCATTGGGTTGGGAACAGCATCAAAAGAAAGATCCACAAATGAAAAAATGATAAATTGGACTTCATCAAAATTGAAAACTTTTGTACTTCAAAGATCACCATCAAGAAAGTGAAAAGACAACCCATGGAGAACTAGGAAAAATATTTACAAGTCATATATTGGACAAAGGACTTCTATCTAGATTATATAAAGAACTCTTACAACTCAATAATAAGTGAACCTAGGTGGAAGATCTGAATAGATAAACAAATGGTTAAAAAGATATGAAAAGATGAGTCACTAGGGGTAACACAAATTAAAATCATAACGAGATGTTACTTCACACTAATTCGAATAGCTGTAATAAAATTGACAGAAAATAACAAGTGGCAGTAAGAACGTGGAGAAACAAGAACCTTCACACATTGCTGCTGGAGATGTAAAATAGAACATTTTATAAAATGTCCAACATGAGCTTATCATAGGATCCTGGGTACCAAGCAAGAGAAATGAAGCCTTATGTTCATGCAAAGACTCACACATGAATTTTTATAGCAGCACTATTCATAATAGCTCCAAATAAGAAACAATCCAAATGTCCATTGACAATTAAATGGATAAACAAATGTGATACAATAAAATATTATTCTGCAATAAAAAGGAATGAATGATTGATAATGCTACAATGTGAGTGAACTTCAAAAATATTATACAAAGCCAGGGTCAGCAATGTTTTTTCAGAGGGTGAGATAGTGAATATTTTAGGCTTGTGGACCATATGGTCTCTGGCAACTTCCCAGCTCTGCCCTCACACTGCTAAGGCAGCAGTGCACAATATGTAAGTGGTTGTGTCCAATAAAACTTTATTTACAAAAACAGGCAGCAGGTAGTTTGAAGACTCCTGTGCAAAGTGAAAAAGCCAGATGTAAGAGAGCCAACACAGTATGATTCCATTTTTATGTAATGTCTAGAAAAAGCAAATCTGTAAAGACGCAAACAGACCCATGATTGCCTGGCATGGGGTTGGGAGCAGGGGAATGACTGCAGGTTGGCACTGGGGTTATTTTGGAGATGAGGGAAATGTTCTGTGATGGGACTGTGCTTAGAGTTGCACAGTCCTATAAATTAACTACGTATTAGTGAATTCTAAACATAAAATGGGTGAGTTTTATGGTATGTGAGTTATGTCTTAATAACCTGTTAAAAATGTATGTACTTTATTTTTGTTTCTGTTCTTTTGTTGGCTTGGCCATTGTATCCCTATATTATTACTTTTATCTTCAGTGAAAAATGTATTTTATTAGTGACTCTAGTGTTCACGCTAAGAGCAGTGCTTAGAGAGTTTTATAAATGCCTTGTAACTTTGAACTCTTCCCTCTAGAGTGAAAATTGATATGAGTTAGATGGGGTCTTTTTGAACTCTTTCCCAGGGGTCTTATTATAAGGAAAATCCTAGTTAGAACTTGGAAGAAAACTTTCTAGCATCATCTAGGCCACAGTATCTGGAACCAAATGTCAAGAACTGTGGTTTTAAAGGTGGATAATAATGGAGCTTTTAATTGCATGTATTTTCTTCCTGCCTTCTTTAAAAGTTCTTATAATATCTAACTTCAACTGGAGTTGATTAATTCATCTGATGCTTAAGGAATTGTCCATGGCTTTTGAAGTATGTGTTATGCAATGAAGAGAGCATTGGTGCATGTCAGTTGTCCACTGTGATCATTGCATCTTCGTCACGTGGCCAGTCTCAGGTGGCCCAGGGACTCAGGTCAAATTATGTCTTGGGGTCATTGCCAAATTGCCTCCACTGTATCTTACAAGAGACTAAGTTAGTAAAGTGTAGAACTAATAGCATTTCTGGTACAAAGGCAAGCTCCCATAGAACTAAACATTACCTTTCTGGTGACAGAATTGCTCTGCCAATTTGGTTTTATTTTTCTCATCGGAGAGCATTTCCTAGGTTGTGGTGTGAGAGAAAACAGTCCTTTTCTCTGGGACGATGTTAGGGAATAAGCTCTAATGAATGACCTCACTGTATGATCAGGATGCTATTAAATCCTCACTCTTAGACCTCAGTGTAAGAGCTGGGTCTTAGAATCTGCAGGAGCCAGAGGCAAAAATGTGTCACCTCAGGAGGATGTGCTGTTTACTGTCATAGGCTTTTAGGATGTTGGCCGAGCTTACTGAACATTAGACAGCTGGAGAGGACCTTTTAGACAAAATATTGTTTTATCCCTACTGTAGCCTGTTCACCTTGTATGCAAAGATTCCTATGGATGAATTGTGTGTAAATGATTTGATACTTTAGATCCTTGTAGTGAAAATATTAATGAATTTTACTGGCACCAATGAACTCACTGCCCACATGTTAGTCCTATATGCATTACTATCTTTTCTTTAAATTATTTCATTAGTCAGCCTTTTACTCTGAATTTATAGAAACATCTTTTGCAGTGGTTTGGTTTTCATTAAAATGAGAGCTCAGGTTTTGCTGGGCAAACATAGACAGAGGCAGGCTTTTTAAAACTCTCACAGGCTCACTGTCTTCTCAACATGGGATAAGAGGGAGTACTTCACCCAGGACTGTCCTCAGGGTGAGAGAGAAGCTTCTGTGTGAAGTCTCCTTACCTCTACTAAAGTTCCTTTGTTCATTCGTTCCTTCCTTCCTCGTTCCCTCCCTTTTTCCCTTTCTCCCTTAGTGGAGGACAGAGGTGGGAGGCAGTTGTGATCAGTATGAGTATTTACAAAGAAATTGTGCAGGCTTATTAGAAGGCAGGCTTCAGCACAGCAAAACTGGAGAACCTTCAGGTGCAGTGTCTCTGAGTGTGGGGCATGCTCTTTGAACTTTCTCAGGAGCTGTCTCCCTCATTGGCCTCTGACATTTGATGGGAAAGGTAGCTCCTTATTTCTAATTGCAATTTTGAGCATCATGGGCTAATTCCTGGACATTTGGCACCAGGCACTTGCTCTCTGCTATCTATGAAAGCTTGGCCATGGGAACACATTAGCTATTTTCCTTGGGAAGAGATTTATTACGGGGACTTGGGTGTAGGCTTGAGGCTGGGCTTCCAGGAATCACCTCTGAGATACCATGTAGAACGGACCCACTGGGTGGCTGCTGCCTCGGCTGTCCTTGGATGGAGAGCAAGTAGAAGATGGTTGCAGAAAATGCTGCCCTAAGAAGACATCTGCTTCCCTGCCTCTATGGGCAGGACACTGCGAGGTCATGGCCATGCTTGCCAGCAGAAATGGCTGCTGCAGTAGCAATGGCCTTTATCTCCATTCCACCTTCCAGGCCCCAAGCAGATACTCTAATTTGCATTCAGAACCTGAATTGCAGGAGAATCTGAGAAATGCTTTTTAGTTTTTGAACCCTCCAGCTCAGTGTACAGAAAGGAACCTCTCCCCATCTTAGTCTGCTACATATAATCAGTCCTGTTTATAAAAGAAAATGTGCATTTTAACCATTTCAGTTTAATACAGATATGAGTATATTGGAAGAATGTGCAGAAATGAAACAGTCAGATAGGCACACAAGGTGCTGTTACAAAACTAAATGCATCTCAGTTGACCCCCAAACTCACTAGTTTAAAATATCTTTATTTTAAATTACACAAAGCAAATTTCATGCAGTATGTGGTCTAGGTACAAAAGAAACATGCAATTAAATGGCTCACGTGGGACCCCAGTTTCTGTGCGTATGAGTGTACATCCAGTCCTGTGCTTAGATTACAGGCTGCCTTTTTTTTCCAACCTGGGGAAAGTGTAGATGTTATGTGTGTCCCAGCTACAGTGTGATCGGAGAGCTGTGCTGGCCAACTGCACCAGGAGGTGTTTGCTTATTCCAGAATTCTCCTAAAATGGGAAGCTGGAACCTATGACTGCTTTGGCTGCATCTGCAGTTGATGTGAATAGTGCCTGGGGACATTGTGTAGTACAAAAACTCTGCTACTCCATGAGGTTATTTAGGGGGTTAAATAAGCTAGTATGTGTAAAGTGCTTAGTAGAGCACCTGCATCTAATAAATATTATGTAAGCGATCGCTGTTATATCATTGTTATTTTCTATAAAATTTGAGGATAGCTCGACTTACAAGATTGTAAGTTGTTGTAAATTGTTGTAAAGGCTAAATGAGTTTAGTCCCTGGAAAAAGTAAGCACTGAATGAATATTAGCTATAAATAATAACAATTATAATGTTTTAACTCTTAGAATGATGCTTTCACTGTAGTATATTTCCTCAGCCTTTTAACCCAGAGACCCCCCGCCTCTGAAGAGTAAGCCGGAGTTGCTGGCTTGAACATGGGAGAGGCACACAAGGCCATCTTCACTTCTCCGAGACAGAGCATTTCCTCGGCACCCTGCTCGTTACTCCACAGGCTCAGTGTACTTGACAGTCTTTCAGTAGAACCTCAAGTCCAAGAAGTTAGTTTACTTTCGGAAAATTATTTTTCTAACCAACATGACTTCATACCACACTGTGTGAATTAAGGTCTCTGCCCTTAAATTTGGGCAAACTTTGATGAAGGAAAGAAGTCAACCTTCATAAAGGTTAGGAATTGATATGGTACATAAATTCATATTTATATTAACCAAATACTTTGTCTCAGTTCGGTAGAAAACAATTTTGCTTAAGTATCTGGTAGACTGTTGGATCATTTCTAGACTATTGAATCATTTCTTGGGAAATTAAATAGAAAAAGGTTTCAGAATTTGTGGTTTTAAAAAAAGACTTTCTCTAGCAACCCCAATGAATAGTGACAGTAACACAGTCTTAGGGAATGGAATTCTTGGGAGCTTCTGGTACCTTCTGGCAGTTGCACATCAGTTAGTAGGTGTTGGCTTGATCAGCAAAACATGGATTCTTGAGGGAAGAAAGATGAAATCCTATGTGGGAACAAAGTCCTTTGTAGGTGACATGAAGGTGCCTGAGTAAGGACG
Source organism: Phyllostomus discolor (assembly GCF_004126475.2). Taxonomy (NCBI): domain Eukaryota; kingdom Metazoa; phylum Chordata; class Mammalia; order Chiroptera; family Phyllostomidae; genus Phyllostomus; species Phyllostomus discolor. The sequence continues at coordinate 50,489,930 of NC_040905.2, forward strand.
GAAAATAACTCTGAAGCTCTGAAACACATCTTAAGAATTGCTAGTAGGCTACTTGAAAGTTTCAACATTGACCATTGAGCAGCCATCTTATGTTGAAGTGATACAAAGAGACTTTGTCTGAAATGTTTTGCGGAGACACATTAAAACAGGCGGAGCCGATCCCCAGCCAGGGCGGAGGGGGCCCAAAGGATGGGGCCCCATGTGCAGGGTGTTTTCCTAGGACTGAAGCTTCCACAAGTGTGTACAAGCCCCTCTTCTCAGTGCCCAGTTACTGAGCTGAATGTACTTTCACAATACCTCAAGTCTTGTGGTTGCAGACCTTGAGGAGGGCAGGACAGGAGGAGAAGTGTGGTAAATTCCAAGGAAGGGAGGTCCAGGAACCTCCTGACACAGGGAATACCAAAGTCTTCCAACACATAGAACCAGTCTGTGTTGGTATGTTTATCCACAAATGATAAAGTGAATAAACAATCTTGGATTTTAAAAAGTAAAAGCAATTGAACAGACTGACTCAGTCCCCACTGTGTGTAAGATCCTTTGTGCGAAGGGAGATGTAAACCAAACCCAGTGTTTTAGGCCTGTAGCGTGGGACTTCAGGGTAGGGCCCAATTCTTCTGATACTTGAATTGCAATAATTTGAGAACTGCTTCCCCCATCATGCTTCCAATATGTATCATCATTGGAAAGCCCATCTTTCAAAGAATTCCTTGGAAGCGCATCCAAGGATTCCCAGGGCTGTTTCCGCTGCCCTCGCTAGCCTGCTCTTGCTCCTCTAGGCCAGATGTCACGTCCTAACTATATCAAACCTCACGTGCTGGTCCTCAGTGCCTCTGCTGCTAATGCACAGCTTTGGCCAACCCACAAAAATGCCCCTTTGAAGCCTGCTCTCATAATAGCCGCCCCTGGGACTGGTGCAGATCTCTGCTAACTTGACTAGACCACTGGATTCCACTTTCCCTATGCCCTGGGGCTTACTCTGGGGAACCAATGCAGACTCCCCTTTGCTTCTGGTGATTTGACTCTTAACAGCCCCCACTGTTTTTTCCTACAGTCTGCTGATCTTGTCTATGCCACACGGGTCCACTTGATGCATCCCAGCGTCACTGAAACTTAAAGAAAAGACATTGGGTTGTGGTCTGTTTGCACTTGGGGGCCTTATGGAAACTCATGGTTGCAATCAGATGTATGGAACTGGTGTTGCCCAACCACCCCAAGGAGCACCCAGGACCACTGGGCAAAGTGACACTTCATTTCGTCCTGACGAGAGCTCTTGCTTGCTTACAAATATACTCTAAGGATTCCTCGAGTATGATAAGCAAGAAAGACACAGCCTCCACTGTCACCTGTGAGGGAATGGCAGTGTTGAGGAAAGGCCCTTGTAAGGGAGGGATCCACGGAGACTGAGGTGCCAGAGGAGAGGTGGGGAAAGGACAGGGGCAGGTGATGGATGACACCAGGGAAACGAGGGTATCAGACCCGCAGTGGAAGACCTGAGCTCTGTCTAAGGAGACACTGAGGGAGGGACTTCAGAGGCATCTAGAGAAGCACCTCTTGTTGCCAAAGAGGAACTGAGATTCTGTGAGATGAAGGGACTTTTCCGAGGTCATTCAGTGAGATAAGCCCCTTAAACAATCCCGTGCCCATTATTTCTTCTATCACCTTTTGCTCCTCTCTCCAGGCATGAAGGAAGAGAGGGCAGACGGAATTGCAGAGAGATTTTGAAGGGAAGGAAAGGGAAGGGAAGGGAAAAGAAAGGAAGGGGAGGGGAAGGGAGGGGAGGGGAGGGGAGGGGAGGGGAGGGAAGGGAAGGGAAGGGAAGGGAAGGGAAGGGAAGGGAAGGGAAGGGAAGGGAAGGGAAGGGAAGGGAAGGGAAGGGAAGGGAGGGAAGGGAAGGGAAGGGAAGGGAAGGGAAGGGAAGGGAAGGGAAGGGAAGGGAAGGAAGGAAGGGAAGGGAAGGAGGGGAGGGAGGGGGAAAGGGGAGGGGAAAGGGAAGGGAAGGGAAGGGAAGGGAAGGGAAGGGAAGGTGTCCCTTGATCTCCCTCATGAGGTGACTACAGTCTTCAAGTCCCAGGTGGCTGGCGAGGTGTGCTGAGAGTGAAGGAACGGGGTGGTCCCGGCAGTGTGCACTGCGTTGCCACCCTGTGCTGTTATCAACCCTCTGAGTTGTTTGACCTTGGCCTCAGAAGATGAGGGGATGGATCCCAAGCTGTTGGTGCAAGGAACCAGGGGCCAGTCACTGATTAGCCAGCACTGTTAATTTCCTGGAGTAGAGTTATACAGCGAGCTGCTCAGAGTCAGTCTGAAATCCTGGGGGGTCTCTAAACTCACACTTCAGTACACAATTAGATGTCAGGGATATTCTCCTCACTGCACTTCCTGTAAGTTTCAAAGCAGGTACAGGATTTAAAATGAAAGGCTACAGAGCAGCCGAGGACGTGAATACTTGTGCTCTGACCCTCCACCTCTCTGCTGCTGGCCTCTGGGGCATGGGAAGAAAAGCAGAAGCCAGCCCACGAGTTCTGACGGTGTGACCAGAGGGAGACACAGGGTGTGGAGCGCCCCACACAGGAACTGAACGGGGACGGGGAGGGGCCCTTGTCCAGAGAGACCCCCACAATCGGGCTGCTTGGACTCACCTAAGACCTCAGATCCCGACTCTCTGCCTCTGTCATCAAAGGGCCTTTTCCCTCCCACTGTGTCTGCATCCGAATTCCCCTCTTCTTATAACCACATTTTTATAACAAATCATTGGATTTAGGGCCCACCCTAATCCAGTTTGACATCTTACCTTGATTACATTTGCAAAGACTCTGTTTCCCAATAAAGAAACATTGACAGACAGGTCAGAGGACCTGAATTTGGGGGGACACTGTTCATCTCAGTGCAGACCTCCACACCGGGTCTGTCAATAAGCCTTACCCCTCTGTCTCCAACAATTCCTATCGCTCCTGCCACAACCTTTGTCCACACCTGCCTGACCTGGGTCAGCTGGGTCACTTTCTCGTGTCTGGCCTGCTTTTGCCCCATCTAGTCTGCATACACTAGACAGCCAGAATATCCTTTCCAAACGCAAATCAGATTCCACGTGCAGGTTCGCGTGCACAAAGCCCTGTGGTGGCTCCACCGCACCAGAGAATAAAGTCCAGCTCTTTAGAGCTTCCGGGTTATTGAACACATGAAGATCTGGGGAGAGTGGTGAGCCCAGAGGGGACGTGGAAACTCCGTACGTACCCTCTCCCCACCCCTTGCCCTATGCATCTCTTCCATTTGGCTGTTCCTTTTATAATAAACCAGCGATATAGAACAAACAAAGAAAGAAAAATCACCCAGCTCTTTAACTTGGCTTTTAAGATACTTGGTGATCTTGTCATGGTGTAACTTCAGCTCCTTTCTCCTGCCCCCAGATTGGCTGGGCTCTAGCCACACTGGGCTGTTTTCTGCCCCTCGATCATGCTGAGCTGTCTCAGGGCCTTTTCATTCCTGTGCTTCTGGAACACTGTTCCCCCCGGCCTTCAGATAACCACCTCCTTTTCAACATTCGAGTCCCAACTCCAGGGTCCCCTACCTGGAAAGGACTTCTGCACTCCAGTCTAGTGAATGTGCTCTCTCTCTCGTGAGCCTATTTACCATTCACTTAGCTCTTTCCAGTATCTGAATTGACCTTATTTATTTGTGTAGAGATATTTATAGCACTGATGTTATACATTATAATTTGTATCCCCCAGTAGAAGGCCGGTTCCTGGGAGCTGCTAATTAATTTTCCTTGCCTACAGCTGTACCCCAGCTCCTACAAAATTATTGGCACAAAGATGCTTAATAAATATTTTGTGTCTACAAAAATTCTGTGTTTTGTGGCTTCTACCATTCCTCCCAAGGTTCATTTTATTTTTTAATAGTGAAATCTACCATTTTTATATGTTAAAAGTGCTTTGGATACATTCTAATGTGTTAACAATTGAGAGGGAGCAAGCCGCCTGTCTTCATATCCTCTCCCCAACCATGTCTAAAATTCTCTGCTTTAGTTTCTGCAAAATACCTCAAATAATTCTGTGTTCATCCCCCCACCTCCAGCACCTGAATACACAGGTTTCTAGCCGGTTTCTTTCTTTCTTGTCTCAGCAATTTTCTCGAAAAGTCCTTTAAACTTGCTTACTCTGTACTTTCCTTCTCATCAACTCCTCAAATGTCCCTTCTGCTTTGCCAGAGTCACCGCCGCCCTGCGTGCTGGCCGTGCGTTCTTGTCACATGTCTGCCCCAGCGTCAGACCTGATGACAGCCGCGGTGCAAGGGCTGAAATTACACAGCAGTCAGTCGGCGCGACTTGCACTCCCTGCGAACAGCCTCTCGGGTGTGTGTTTCAGTGGGAGGAGCCTGGATTTTAGAATTGAATAATCTGGACGTCAATCCTGGCTCTGCTTCTACTTTCTGTGACCTTAGGTGGCTGTTGAGCTTTTATGAACCTGCTTTCTCATCTGCAAAAGCAAAAACTATGTTTTATGGAGTTGTGAGAAGTAAAAGAAGAAATGCACAAACTTGCATTTTGAACTCAGCATAAAATCACTCATTTAGAATCCAAGCAGAGATCTGAGGACACTCTGCGGGGAGGGCATCCTGCCGAGCCGAGCGGAGCGGTCAGCCTGGTAGGTCCTCCTGAGTCATGTTTTTGATGAGAGGACAGAGAGGGTGTGGGCATGTCTGACATTGTGTGCTGTGGAACCATAGCCCATGAGGCCCGACTCCCCACTTGCTTAGCACCCTGAGCAAAGCACCTGAGCCCTCAAAAATCCTGTCCTCACCTGTGGGGTGGAGCCAGGCTGCCCGCCTCTACTGTGGGCTGATTCCACAAAACAAGACATACACGCTGGGCTCCGCCCCTGAGAGGCAGGGCCCTCTGTTCTGCCAGCTCCAAACCCATGGCTGCCTTTCTCCATCCAGAAACTGCGGACGGAGTTCATAGACCCAGGGAATTTCAGAGGGCATCGAGGAGTCCTGACTGAGAGTCTCTGTCACGTACATGTTAGTGGCCCCTTAGCAAGGACGACATGTAATTCCTGGTTTAGATCCCTTCCCATTGCCCCAGCTCCCTCAGGATAAAGTCAGAAATCCATAGCAGGACACACAGGCCCTGTTAGACCTCTGACCCCACAGGAAGCGGCAGTTCCAGGAATGAGCAGTGTCTGTCCCTCACCACCCCCACCTGGGCATACTCGGCAGGGGGTCCCGCCAGGACCTGCGGACTCTTCCTCATCCTTTAGGGCCCAGACTCCTTTCTGTCCAAGACTTCCCTGTGCTCGGTGGTCCCAGTGCTGATGTTCTGCACAAGATGACAAACAGGACAGTCACTTCAGGGAGCATTGACTCCTAACCACCTGCTCTGGCAAGTTTGCAGGCAAAGCTCCCCCTCAGCCCACAAATCAACTGCACTGTGTTCCCACAGCCTTTCTTCTTGGACCCGCCTTACTGTCTTCTTTGGGGCCCATACCTGGCCTGATGACACAGGTTCCCACGTTGCTGTTGGGCTCATGGCCACCCAGCTAAGGATTATATTTGCTGGCTGCTCTTTCAAACACATGTGGCCATAGAAAGAAATGCCAGCCATGGCAGGTACCCAGGTTTCCTTCCTGTGCTCTTTGCCTTGGCTGCCTGTCTCTCAAGCAGCATCTGTCCTGAGGTCCGCCTCTGCTGCAAGTCTTTGCTCAGACGCCTTGTCCTCAACAGCAGGCTTTAAAGTCGAAAGCTCCCTCCCAGCCCCCCAGGTCCCTGGCTCTCTTCTCGTGCTCTGTGTTTTTTCCCCATCACTCTTCTCAGTGTGCTACAGGGTTTATTCCTGCGTTACTGTTCTCTCCTGCTCCCAAATGTGACCCCCATGAGGAGTGGGGTTCACGTCTTTTTTTCCAATGACAGAGATTTGGCACTGAGAACACACTTGCTGTAGAAATGACTTAGGGGAATGCCCACTAAGGTTGCCACGCTGCCCGTGAGAAGTCAGTCACAGCCAAGTTATCTGTACTCTCCTCGTGGTGGTGCTTCTGGTGTGGCTGGTAAATTTAGCAGGTTGGAAATCCTCGACTTATTCTTCCAGGACCCCCACCTGCTCTAATCTTTTTTGAGACACCTAATCACTCTAAGTCCAGCCCACACGTGGGTGTATGTGAAACAGAAACATTCATTTCTTCCACCAGTATGGGCTCTCCTGCGGGCTCACGCTGTGTTAATGCTGCTCTCCATTCTGTCCCCAGCCCTGCAACCACCAGCCCTCCCCTCAAAGCTACAATGTGCAGCTGGTGGGCCTCTGCCAGGGTGGCTCCAGGGTGGACTTCTGTTTATCTCTGCAAGTTTATCTTCACTTGATCTTTACAACAGTTCTTTGCTTGACCAAACTTTAGTCAGGTTTTTGAACCTTTTCCTAGGCCCATCTGTGTATTTCCTTGTAAAATCCAGTTTTAGTAAGAACCCTGCTGAGTTAGTTTAATGTCCCCCCTCCGATATCTGATCAGATCCCTCATCCCCCCCCTCCCCACATATCCGACCAACTGCCTGTCCTCTGCAAGAACACTGGTAGGTCGGGTCAATCAGAACCCCCAACCCCTGGAGTTTCCTCAGTGATCTTTCATCACTAACCCCACTTGCTCCTGTGCTGTGACTTCCCAGGTGCCCACCGTGTGTTCAGCATGGAATCTACCTCCCGGCTAGTGTAAAACCCCACTCTGGGGTCCAGGACCTATTGGGATGGTCGTGGATGGAGTCTGCCTTATCACCTGTTAAAAAAAAAAAGAAAGAAACTAAGCAGCACTTTTTAAAATCCATGAGAATGATTCAGCTGACAGTTACTGATTTACTTGAAAGGTGAAAGAGAAGGAAAGATACCGATTTTGCCATTCTTTGTGTATTTTTCATCACAAATGATGGACCTGCTCCATCTTTTCCTCTCTCTAGAAGGATGTGTTTTTTCATTTTCTTACAATTAGTGACACAGAGAAAAAACCCAGGTTGGCCTGTGTTAGAAGAACTTAAAAATGGAAGAATAAGAACACACTTACAAGAAGGTTTTTTTAAAAAGCAAAAGCAATACAGTATTTGTTTATAGCTCATTAGCATCATCAGGGCTCCTATGCAATATTTGTTCATTACATCATTTGAAGAATAAAATGAAAATTTCCTTCTTTTCTCTATTTTTCAACTTTCTTGCCTCCCTCCACATTACTTTATCATACGCTGCTTGTGGTAGATTTCAAATACGCAGTCTTCATGGTAGTATGGCAAAAGAATGACCTTAATTCAGATGCTTACATAGCATCTGAAGACACTTTCAGATCTTTCCCATAGGAGGAGATGCAATTGTTAAGAAAAATACCTACTGAGTGCCTGTGTGCAAAGCTCAAGGGTCTACAGAGAAGTTTGAGCTAAAATCTCACCAAGGAGTGTACAGTTTACTGAGAGAGGCGGCACATGTGCTGATTTTTTTCAGGGATACAATGCCTTGTTCGGTGTGTGGGAGAAGGACCATGAAGTTAAAGCTCATTCTTGAATTTATCAACACATGTTGGTGCTTACCACTTTCCCAGATGGCTTTGTTGCCCAAATGAGCCAGTTTGACCAGTGCCTACAACTAAGAAAGAACAAACATAAATTTGACAGAGAGGAATCTTGTGACAGTATTCTTTTTTTTTTAGTTTTAATTTTATAAGGAGTTTGAGTTTTTTGAGATATAGATATGAATTTTTTCCAAATCATTATTTTTTTCCTTTAATTGTTGTTCAAGTGTGACAGTATTCTTGAAGTGTGGTGTTGGTGAGATAAACTCTCCTGGTACATGTAGAGTTTGGTCGTGCTGTCATACCTGCTGAGTGAACGGTATTTAAAGCCCCACAGAGGTTTGCCATCTGTTATTCCAAAGATGGCACAGCCGCTCCGTGGAGGCCAGTCTGTGGTTCTAGGACCAAATGGCTTCTGCTTGGATATCGCCACCGGTTAGCTGTGTAGTTCATGTTTGAATTCAGAAATCAGTATTGGCCAAGCAGCCCCCAACTTCGATGGGTGCTTACAGTAAGGAGGGAATCTAGAAAGTTGTGGGAAATTGTGGTGCTGAACCCATAACTTTAAAGACTGAAAAATGGGGAGACGGTCCTGTCTGATCAGGAGCATGGATCTCCATGCTCTCTCACGCCAAGACAGCCATGGCAGCTGAGCACACGAGAGCCCAGTTAAGGCAACTTCGATTCGTGAGTTAGCAGCAGCCCCTTTTATAAAGCTTGATGTATCGGGACTTGCTGCAGGTGTGTCCTTCAGATAGGTGGTTCGTGTGTCTGGTTGAATTGTAGGTGGTTTAAATAGAGGTGAGAGAGTGTTTCTCTCTAGGATCAAAGACCTCTATTGTTGATCAAAGAGTGAGAGAGGTCCTTCAGGAAGGAAAGGAAGAGGTTGATATCTATCAAATATTTACTGTTTCACATATCACTATGATAACTAACATGTCAGAAGTATATTGTGAGGGCCACCGGGCCAAGGGGATGATGGGTGGGATGAAGGCAGCTTTGGATGAGAAACATATTTATATATTTTATAGTAAATATATTTCTTATTTACAACCTTATGTGGCAACACTATTCCCCTCTTTTTAAGAGTGAGGAAACTGAGCCACAGAGAGGTTAAGTAATTTGCCCTGAATTTTACTTCTGGTTCATCCTTGAGTCACATCAGGGGTGGCCTGCCCCGTGAAGGGTGTGGTGGGAGGTGAGTCTTTGGAGTTTTCCTTCCCTGGTGCTTGGTGCTCCTACAGCACTGGAAAGGCTGGTCCTTCCGGAGCTGACCCTTCTGTTGTGCTCCGGCCGTCTTCACCACCAGCTGTGGGCCGTTGAGGCTGTGCTGAGTGGGCATTGTTGAAGGTCGCTTAAGTGAGTACCTGGTCAACTTCGAAGGGAATTTTTGAGCAGTGCCAGTGGCAGAAAGTGACGAGTTCCAAACAGCAAAGAGATGTTTGTGAACTTACCAAGCTACATCCACATTTAAAAAGTTCTACATTAAAAAATGTGGTTTTCCCTGGCTGGTGTGGCTCAGTGGATTGAGTGCTGGGCAGCGAACCAAAGGGTCGCCAGTTCAATTCCCAGCCAGGACACATACTTGGTTTATAGACCAGCTCCCAGGCTGGGGGTACACAAGAGGCAACCACATATTGATTCTCCCTTTCTTTCTTCCTCCTTCCCCCTTTCTCTAAAATCAATAAATACATATTTCTTAAAAAGTGTGGTTATTAGCAACAGTTACAAAGAACATCCGAGCAATGCCATCGCACCCTAACCTAAATGGTAATAGAGGTTGGGATTTGAACTTATGAAACTTTTGGAGAATTTACAAAGAAAACACTTATGTGGCCTTCTTCTGTGTGATGCTAAATAATCTGGAGAGCAGAAGAAAGTTCCCTGCCTTTCTTGCCTGTCTTTCAAAATAAGCTCCCCTCTCTGCCCACGCCTGACACAGACTCAAGGGACAGTGTTGGTATATGATTCTTTTCTAAAGTATTTTAAAGGCATAGATGGCTCTCTTGAAAACTGCTTTTTTCTTTTGCCATTTTACTTTGATTTTTGTCTCCTTCTCACCCCACCTCCTATCTTTTCTGTTCTTGTCTCACTGACTAAGCCGTCTTTTCAGTTATCCATGTGGGCAGGGAGCTGCTCATCCGCTTTGTCAGTATTTTAAGAGCTTTGGACACCCTCCCCAAAAGGCTGTCTCATTGTCTCCCAGCTCTCACTCCAGTTCAGGCCTTTCCTCTAATTCAATTCATTAATATACCTTCCCATTTCCCATGCTCTTCATCTGCCTGTCTTTTTTGGATAACATATATATTCTCGTCAGTTGCTTCACAGATATCTTTTCCTTAGAGTTCTGCCATTTCTGAGTGTTCAGGTGTGGTTTTCACTTATCTCTCTGGCTTGGAATTCTTTGTGAGTCTTGAGCCTGACAATTCGTGTCTTTCATCGAGTCTGAAAACCCTTTTCCTCTGTTGCCTCTCCCTGACGTTGTGTCTCTCCCCCTGACACATTACTAGACGAGTGCTGTAAATTCTGATTCTTTACCACCGGTCTCTACCCCTCTTTTCTGTTTTCATCTCTATTTGTACTGCAGGTGAATAGTTTTCTCAGAACTATTTTTCATATCTCTTTCTAGTTTTCTCTTTCTTTATTCAGCTGCCTCTAGCCTGCGTTTATCTATCAGTTGGGTTTTAAATTTTAACTTGTCTATTTTTCAACAATAATTGAAATAATAATAATTTATTAGTTGAAAGGAGTTTTATATGGCTCTCATAAACTTTGACTTTTAAAATGTTTTTATTCTGCCCTGGCTGGCATAGCTCAGTGGATTGAGCGTGGGCTCCGAACCAAAGTGTCACAGGTTCGATTCCCAGTCAGGGTACATGCCTGGGTTGCAGGCCATGACCCCCAGCAACTGTACATTGATGTCTCTCTCTCTCTCTCTCTCTCTCTCTCCCTCCCTTCCCTCTCTAAAAATAAATAAATAAAATCTTTAAAAATGTTTTTATTCTTTCCTCACATTTTCAATTCCCACTTTATTATATCTGTAGTCTTTGTAAATATTCTAATTTTGGTTTTCTTAATTCCAGTACCTGAAATTCTTGGTAGTAGTGGTAGAGGAGGTGGAAAGTTCCTGATTCCTGTGTCTGCTGATCCTTGTTCACGGTGGAGGGATTGCGTGTTGTGTAGTGAAGAGTGAGTGGAGTGAGGAAACTCACGGTGGAGTGTGAGTTTCTCTTCAGGGGCTTTCTCGGTGGTAACCCAGTAAAGGCTGAGGGTGAGCATGTGTCCCTCTGGAGAGCTTTTGTGTGTGCTTTTGTCGGGGGCCCTGTGGCTGTCGCCGGCCTGGGCTACTTTCTATTTTAACTTCTCAGCTGGAGGGGCAGACCACACGAGCCTTGTTCAATCTGAGCTTCAAATCTGCTTGAGGGGGGCCGGGGGTTAGCAGGCTCAGGGAGGCTGTTTCCAGCCCCACTGAGATCTAGGCAGAGGCAGACAAGTTTCTTAACCGTCTCCTTGAGTAGGTTGGAGAATTTTTGTTGCTAGCCCACTCTCTTATAAAGCAGATGATCTTTTGAGGGTTCCAGCTGTATGTGGGAGTCTCAGATTCCACGCCCTCATCTGCATTTCATGAAGGCCCTGGGGCTTCCTCTGCTGATCCATGTGGGTATTAAAATTTAAGCCTTGTGTTACCAGCATGAGTTTCTGCCCCCTTCTCAGGGCAGCCGGCATCCGTTCACTCAGTGCTGACTTTCTGATGTCTCTGTGTCTTTGAATCTGGAAAAGTTCTTGTTTTCTTGAAAACTTAGCTATGTATTTTAAAAAATGTATTTATTATATTTTACTCAGATTTGCAGATTTATGCATTTATGTATGTATTTATTTATTTATCTCCTCACTGAGGACATGTTTAGTGATTTCAGAGTGAGGGGAAGTAAGGGAGAGAGACAGAGGAAAAAACATCAATACGAAAGGGAAACATCAGTTGGTTGCCTCTCGTGGGCACCCTGAGCAGGGACTGAATGCCTAAGCCACACTGGCCAGGACCAGATTTTCAAAGGTTTTGACAGCAAAATATTTTTTTCAAGATCTCTAGGTTGCCAAGAACACATTATCATCATCATTTTTCCACAGTGTCCACTGGCTGGTGGAAGATATCTGTCTATATTCAAAGAAGAGTATGGAGATGGGGATTCTGCCCTTTAGACACTCATAGATTTTTTTCTAACTCATTCATAAACTCTGAAAACCTGTTCATTCAGTCTTTCACTCAAGTGTCCTTATACCCATATTATATTCAATAAGTACTTAGTAAGTTTCTGTTATCCAGGCTTTCACTCATTTGTTGAACAAATATACATTGTGTACAGAACACGCTGCATGCCAGACGTGCTCATACTAGGCAAAGGCATACCTGATCCCTGTCTCCGTGGAGGACAAAAATATTAACCAGATAATCACATAGATAAATGTAAAATTGCAAATGTGTCAGAAAGTAAATGCGTGTGATGCAGTGAGGTGTGTAATAGGGGATTTGTTTGAGTCAGGCAAAGATGGGCTTATTTGGGGAGCTGAAATAGGAAGCAGGAGTGGCTCTCACGGAGAACGGGTTTGAGGAGGCCAGGGTGGCAGTGGAGACCAGTGGGAGGGCTGCTGCAGGAGACCAGGGGAGAGTTGCCGGTAGCTCGGTGCCAGCTTTGGCTTCGTAGATAGGAAGACATGGACAGATTTGAGGTTTATTCAGCAGGTAAAATCAGCACAGAGATGGGCCAAGAACGATTCTTAAGTTTCAGGCTTATTGAACCCGATGGCTGGTGGTGTTCCCCTACTGAGATAAGAAACACTGGAGGAAGACAAGGTTCAGTGGAAAGGCCATGAGTTTTTCTTTTAGATGTAGCACATTTGAGGTGTTTGGAACATCTAAGAGGAAAATGTCAGGAGGAATTTGGACATATGGACCGGAGCTTGGAGAAGAAATCTGGGATATAAGTATGTCTGTAATTTGCTTGTAGGTGACCATTAGGTGAGATTTCTATGGAGATGTGATAGATGTCTCTTGGCTGTGGGACACAGAGTTAATGGCAGCTGTATGAGTGGTGAGATGGGATGAGAAGCTTGGAGGTGGAGATGAGGAAATGGAATTGGTGTGCGCAGACAATATTTGAGAAGTTTGCCAGTGAAGTTACATAAGGCTTGACTTAATTTTTAAAGGATATCTATAGCTAATTAATTGTGGTTAATTATGAATGGAAGTCAGACTCTTTCAAAATAGCAGAAAAATATTAAAATGGTTTCCTGGTAGTGAAAACAGAGCTAGAATGGAGACATAGACTGGCACAGAGAGGATTCAGAAGCCGTTGAACCAATACTGAATTGTGGTGATAGGTAATATATGTTGAGCTCTTACTATTGCTTCAGGTACCATTCAGAAGCTTAGCATGTATTAAATAGCTTGATCTCCACAACAACTCTATGGGGTAGGGATGCTTTTTATCTCTTGCAGGACATGAAGAAGCTGGTCACCAGAGAGGTGACAAAACTTGTGTGGTAGGAGAACAAAGATTCAGCCCAGACAGGCTGTCTGTGGAGGTCATGTTCTGAATCACTGTGCAATACTACTTCTTGATATATGGGTGCACAGTGAATCATTTGTATCATCTCAAAGCCAAGATATGGCATCATCCATCCATTTACCTGTATTGTAAATGTTGTTGGTTATATAGCACTTTGGCACAAAAACGATGAACTAATGGTGACTCAAATACTTGTTAAAACTGCTTCTCAGCTTTATATGATAGAGCAAGACAGGTGTAAATGGAAGTGTCATTAGACCAGCTTTAGCTTTAATCAGTGACCTTTAATAAATATGCACATTGTTCAGCTGTGCCTGTAACTCTCTCTGTGTTGGACTGACTTCTGAGGGTACATAGGTAAGCAAGCAGAGTACCCAGCAGTCTGAAGCCACTTGCAACCCTGTCAAATGTGTCATTTGTGACTTTCGTTAACCAATGTCCTAAAATAAGTAACATTTTCCAGGTCCCTGGGGACTGGCTTTAACTAGAGCATGCTTGTGTTTCTTTTCCTCCTAAGGATTTAACAACACCGACAGAATATGCGACAAAGAGTTTATTATCCGTAGAACGGCCACCAATCGAGTACTGAATGTCCTCCGTCACTGGGTCTCAAAGCACGCACAGGTAATTCAGTGGCCTCATTAATTATTTTCAAGAATTTTTTAAAAATCAAGATTCTAAGTCATTACAGATGTCCAATGCTTCCTGATTCTTTGGTGTTAGAGTTTAAAACCTTGACATTGGAATGTAGGAAGGGAAGAAATAAGAGACACACATGCAGATCAGAGCAAACACATGCATATTGTCAAAGCCTGCTGTTTCAGGTCTACAAATGGCACGACCTGTGGGTGCTAAAGGCACTGCAGTGCCTCTGTACTGCTGCGCCCCCTCAGGACCACTGTTTGCAGGGGCCTCTCTGTAAGTGGAGTTGTGCCAGCTGCAGTGGTGTCCACTAGAGGTAAACAGTAGGTGTTCCCTGGAGGTAAACAGCAGGTGCTCCTTGGAGGTAAATAGCAGGTAGCCCTGGATGTAAACAGCAGGTGCTCCCTGGATATAAACAGCAAGTGCTCCCTGGAGGTAAACAGTAGGTGCTCCTTGCAGGTAAATAGCAGGTGCCCCTGGAGGTAAATAGCAGGTAGCCCTGGATGTAAACAGCAGGTGCTCCCTGGAGGTAAATAGTAGATGCTCTCTGGAGGTAAACAGCAGGTGCTCCTTGGAGGTAAGCAATACCCAGGTACCAGACACTGGTATCTGGTCAGAAAGTGTTTTCTCAGCCTGATTCAGGAAATACGTTTTCCTCATGGTCTTTCAGGCTCTGGCTCCTATATTCTGTTTTGAAATTGGGTCACAGTGACAGGACACCAACTTGTTACCTGTTTGTGTGTTTTCAGTGCAAGCTTGTAAGATTTATACCCATTTCATAAAATAAAGCAGGGTCCCCCTTTGCCTCACTGGGCCAAGACATACATTGTGCTTTTCTCACCCACCGCCGAACAATGGGGTTGGGGGGGCTCCTGGACAGTGGCTGGCCAGCACCCCATAAGGAGAATTTTGAAGAGAGAGAGAGAGAGAAGGGGGTCCCGAACGGATCAGAACATGGGAAACATATAAAATGTGAATTAGCTAATGAGTAGAGAAAGAAAAAAGGTAAGGAGTTCCAGGTGGTACCTCATCATATTCTCAGAGGCTTTCACAGGTGGGCTGTACGGTCCCTGCTGGGATCTCACCTCTGATGGTAGGTCCATCGCATAGAACCACATGAGGGCCAGGCTGCTGAAATCCCTGATGCAAAAGAATTCACTAAGTGGGGACAGTTGGACTTGGGCCTTATCACCAGTAGCCCATACAAATTCTTAAATATCATTAAAATTAAACCAACAATAATAGCATATAAAATGTAAATGGATGTAAAATTTTTATTTTACACCACTTAAATAAAAATTAATCCTAGGTGACTCAAATCCTGAGAACCATCCTTAGCTCACTGAAAATGCATAGTCTCTCTTCTTCATGATCTCAGTGGGCTTCTTATAAATCTTTTTGCCCATTGCAGATAACACATGATAATGAGGATTTTCCTATATGTGACCATCCATCCCATTCCTCTGTGTGTGTGTCTCAGAGTCTTGAACTCAGTGATTTCAGAAGTGCCAAGTCGCTGAGTAGACAAGGCTGAGTAGATAGATGCTGCTTACTTCTCTCCCCCTTCTCAGCTTGGCCTATGCAACTCCATGCCAGGACTCACACAGCCACAGGACAAATCAAAGCTCTGGGTTGCCTGGCCTCGGCTCCCCTCCTTTCTTCCAGCTCTTCTCGCAAAAAACCCTAACCATCTTTCCCTAGCAGTCTCACTTCCCTTCTCTCAATCCCCAGTGTCCTCTTTTTCTAATGATCTCAAATAGGAATGCCTCACAAGTCACATATAACTCTTACAATAGCTAGAAAAGTATAATGCGCTGGGGCTATTTTATTTTTGGTAAGGAGAATTCATAGTTGGGAGGAGATTGGTGTACTGAACCCCTCACTTGTAATAGATTTGCAGTGTGTTACCCTGATTTGATAGCTGCTTTGTATATACATACATACACATATATCCATCCATACATGCATGCATATAAGGCAATGTTAGGTGAATAGCACCAAGTCATTGGAATAGAAAATGGATTCGTGAGAAAACAAAAAGTTTCTTTATTCAAATTGTATCTGGTGGCCTTCAGTTCTAACTCAGAAAAACACCCTCAGTGTTAGAGTCAGCTGTCCATGGGACAGTGGAGATACTTTGCAGGCTGTTACTTCAGATGTGCTCGTATGTGGGAAGACACTTCTTCATTTCCATGTAGGGGGATCACACTGGGAATTGCAGCTTCTCAGATACCCACTCTATCTGGGGCATATGTGGATGGACCAAATTGCTCAGGTATTCAGTCTTTTCTCCTGACATGATTATTGTATAAAACTTAGACCCTCAGGTGCCAAAGGACACTCTTACCATTCACTCATTTGTCTCTCACCTCCTCTGCCTGTGCAAGTGGACCGGGGGGTCTGTGCTTGGTTTCCAGTTGTCCTGGTCTAACCTCATCATGTGTACCCGTCACCTCCCTCCCCCTGGTGAGCTGTCTGCCACCCTCTCTTCAGAACCACGTGATGTGCAGGATGGATGTACATTTCTTTTGCTGGCCTCAGTGTCCAGGTTCCCTTCTTCCACTTGCTGACTTGCTTCAGGGTTCCACGGAGTGCAGTTTGAGCAAGTCAAGGAAGCCTCTTGGTAATGGGTTGGTTCAGCAGTTCGAATTCAGAGAGAGGGTTTCAGCTCATGGTCCTGGAGGCCACACCGTGTGCCCTCTGCCTCCTCTCACTGTGGGCGCAGCCTGAACCTGTGAGTTCAGAGGACGTGTGAGCATGACCCCTGGCTTGATGGGCCCCAAGCAAGCTGACCAGTATGGTGCTCTGAGAAAGAGTAACAACAGCTTCATCCAAGTTCCTCTGAAGGTATTTACTGCCTTAGAGCCAATGTCTAGCTACGAGGTGAGACTGCTGGTCCAAAAACCTGGGCTGTAGTCAGACTCTGCTGATTAACCCGCCTCACCTCGGTTGTCTTTCGTTTTCATGTCACGGAAATGAAGGGCTTGCACAAGAAGATGTTTCATTATCGGGGTCACTCTGTGCCAGTCGAGTTCACATAAGGAAGAATGTAGCACTATTGTGGCATCCTGATTATTTTGAACTGGTAGCTTTAAAAAAAAGAGTAGGAGCTTGTACTCATTTCAAAAATACAACCCAACATAGTAAGGAATGCATTTTCCCCCACATGGAAGACTAACCAGAGACACCACTTCAATTTGCAGAAAACAGAAAAGCCATAACGAAGCAACAAGGCGAAGATTCGTCCCCAATAATTAGAGAAGCGAGTCTGCCACAAAGGATTAGATGTCATGTATTCGCTTCTCGTTTCTTTCCAAAGGTGACTGGTATTGGCAGGTGCTACTCTGGACTTAATTCAGGAGAAATAGAAAGTTGCAGAGGCACAGGTGCTGGTTCTCTAGAGAAATAAATTTCCTTAGATGTCATGCTCAACTCCCCCACTCCAATGCGGTGTTAGAATGCCATTTATTTTTCTAGAACCTTCTAGCCTTTCCTTTAGTATAAATTACTTGGTAAAGTAAGAATGTTTCATTTTTCTTCTGATTCTAAAATGTTGCGCCTGTTAATATAGTCTGCCTTCATTTCTCCTCACTTTGTCGGACTTTTTTCACTCACTGTTGTTACCTTTCATGTTGAAGGTGAAGCCGCAAGGCCGAGTGGGGTTTCACCTGTGCGCCTTACCTACGGATTAGCAAGAGCTGCAGGCCAGAGCTGGGGGCCGAGTCTTTCTTCCGGCTCTGCCACTGTGTCCTCCCTGGCACGCTGAGCTGGCCCCCTGGCCTCTCTGGGTGTTCATTTCTTCTTCTGAAAATGAGAACAATCATTCCCCTCTTCCCTCCCCTCAAAGATGTGGTGGGAGTTAAAGGCTATGTTGAATTAAAAAGCATGAAAGGCATGAAGTACGACATAGGTATGCGGGACTAAATCCTCTCCAGCTTCCGCACTCCACCTCCCCGCACGCAGCCCCCAGGCCCCTTGCAGGCAGGGCCTGTCGAGTCACTCATCTTTGCTTCTCCTTTCACGGGGTTCTGCAGTGTGGGGCACCTGGGCACAGGTATCAAACTGGGCTGACATTTTAATGTTGCTGTTGTTCGTTCTCTCCGGGACGTCATTTTCTAGCCTTTAAAGTTGCCAAGTCAGCCAACACAGGGACCACAACCACACATGGGCCAGAAACCAGGGCTCCGTGTGCAGAGCATCGAATCCAAGTCAAAGACATGTTTTTATAGTCCGCACACCCTTCTCGAGTGACTCCTGCTGGGAGGCTTTCTGAGTCATCCGCACAATTCCAGTTGCCAAGGCGTCTGCAGGTTCCAGAGCTGCTGAGCCTGTACCATAAGCAGGTGCTCCCGTGACTGCTCTTACCTCCCAGGCACAGACACATTGGGGAGGGACTCGGGCTGGCTGCAGACCGTTCAGATCCGTGCTCCAGCCTCTGTCCAAGGCCTCGTAGGTGTCATCTCCAGCAAGTTTGCTTTTCCTGACTTATCTGATGGACCAGCCAACTCCGAGAAGACAGTCTGCCCACTTACTTGAGGAATCTTACAGGCCAGGGACTGGCACTGACACAGGGACCTGCGGCTGTGTCTGCAGGTCACGACCCCCTCCCTCTGACCCGGGACACCGTCTGAATGACACGTGCCTGAGAACAAAACGATTGCTCGTCTTCTTAATTGTGGGCTAACGGGGATATTTTTAAAGGCTGAGATCAGACAAAAATGACCTACTTACATAAAAATCTCCTTCCCAAAGGAGTTTGTAGAGGGAAGATTGCAGCCCCCCTTTCTGTCCTGTCACTTCCTTCAGTCAGTCCCTGATAAGGACTGATCTCTGGAGCGTGCTGACACTGGGGTGGACGTAAACACCAGCAAAGCGCAAGCAACCTCTGACCTCGTGGAGCTTCCAACCGCTGGGAAAAGATGCCCACTCCCAGGCATGGTACCTCGTGTAATTGCTGTGTGGCAGGCAGTGCCTCTGCTTCCCATCGTCTCAGACCTGAAGGCACAGGACCAAAAGCCTACGCATCTTTAAGGGAGTTGCTAGGCCACTAAGCAAGACCAATAAGGGCCCATGGAACCGACGCTGTCAGCAATTGTGATTGCCCGGCTGTGGGGGAGGCAGGAGAGCCCGATGAGAGGGTGGTTTCCAGAGGGAGTTGCCTGTGTGAGTCCCCTGCCTGCTGGGGGAAGCATGGGAGATCTTCCTTTTCACATCAAGCCTCGTGCGAGAAGCTTCAAGGAAACTGCCCCTCCCCCATGTAAAGGTGAAGGGGCTTGCTGGGCAACGTGGAGAAAGGTGGGTTGTTGGGAGTGAGTGCCATTCCTTCGTGTTTCTGTGAGACAGGTGGTTCCGTGGGGAGTCCGGTCTGGGTGGCCCTGGGTGCTGCCCAGTGTGACTGCCTGGAAGGGTGATGTGACCCATCAGAGAGAGGCTGGGTGAAGGAGACCACTGGCAGCCCAGGACCTGGGGTGTTGGAAGTGACCCACTGGAGCCCAGACATTCCCTGAGTCAGGGCACCTAGCCTTAAGTCTCTGGCAGAGAGAGCTCCCTAAACTCCCAAGGGTCCCGTAAGAGGACGAGCTAGTCACTGTCCACCTGCCACATTCAGAGGGATCAGGGCCAGCTCCACCTGCACTGACATATCACGTCGGGCTCTGTCCTTCCCTGGGGCCCAAGACGGGAGGGCAGAGGTGACAAACGCAAGTGGAGAGGAGACACTGGAGGGAGAAGAAGGGGCCCCTGTGTGGGCTTCCCGGCCTAAGCGGCGCAGGCTGGGGCAGGAGGGGAGCGTCTGCTTCTGGACCAACCTGGAGTCTTGATTGGCATGTTCGACTGGACGTTTTGGTTGAGGAAAAGATTGTTCTAGTAACCAAAAGGTTCTGGGAGGCTTTGGTGCCTGCCCAAAACTCTCTGCAGAAGGGGAAAGGATGGCTTCTGGAGCAGTTTGATGGAACCAATGAGAAGTAGTCCCTCAGCTTCATGATTCCATCCCTGTTTATGACACAGGAAGCGGAGGTTCCCCTGGGGGGGGGGGGCAGTTCCACAGAGCATCTTAGATAAAGCAGTCCTCGTGCTTCCCATCCCCTTCGGTCCTCTGGCATGGTGAGGGAGAACCGGTTAGCTGATGATGAAGAACTCCTGAGTTTACACTTCAGTTGGCATGCTCTGTTGTGTTTTACTGAGGTATTACATGCTTCATATAAAGGGCATCGAACTTGTGTGTAGCTCAGTGAACTTCTACCTGCACACACCCCTGTACAGCTACCGCCCTGATCGAGACGGGGGGACTGTGAGCATCTCAGAGGCCTCTCCCTGTCGGTCCCCCTCTTCCTGGGCATGGCCCACTTTTTGATTAGTTTTGATTTTGTTCTTATTGACAGTATGTACTCTTTATATATTCGTCATGGAAACCTTTATCTCCCAATTACATTCACTCCCCCCGGTTTGTTCTTTTACATTGTATATGGTGCATTTGGCACATACACACTTTTTCCATTTATAGGAGTGTTTTATCTATACTTTTCATATAAACACATACACACACTCACAGTTTTCTTGTTAAAATATGTATTCCATAACACTTCCTGAACACAACAAATAAACTTTGGGGTATAAGACAAGAATTAGCAGCTCTCTTACCCCGTCTCCATAGCCCCTCAGAGCAGCTGAAGTTTTTACACCCCAGAAACCCTGGTTGGAGCTGATCTCGCCAGTCCGTCCCTGTAGCGTAGGTCGTGGAGTGGAGGGGCCTTCAGAAGCCGGTCGGGAAGGCGGTCAGTGGGGCAATGCGGAAGAGCATGGGCTTCAGGGTCAAAGTTACCTGGATTGGAATCCTGCTTTGCCATTTATTAGCTGTGCGGCTGAGCAAAATAGTAAGCCCCTCCAGGTCCCCACTTCTTCTTCTATATGAGTGGGGAGATTATCCCTCATTCCTTCCAGTGGTTGTGAGAATTACGTAAAGTAATACCTCTTAGAGTAACCGTTCTGGGTCGACGCCCACAGCACTGTGGACGGCTTTTCTCAGGAGAGCCTTACACAGGTGGGATCCAGTAGAAAGCCAGGCCTTCTGGCAGGTAGATGTTGTTGGCGCTATTTTACCCAAGAAGCGTTTGAGTCTCAGGGAGGTTCAGTCAGCACTGCTCAGCGAACTCTTCACAGCGCTGGAAATAACCTGTATCTCCATTGTCCAGTTCCATAGCCTCTAGCCACATGGAGCCTTGAAATGTAGCTAGCATGGCTGAAAACCTGAAGTTTTAATGTTATTTAATTTAATTAAATTTAAATAGCCACCTGTGACTAGTGGCTACAGTGTAACGATGCAGGCCCAGACCGCTCAGAAGCGTAGCTTTGAGCCCGGCCCGGCTCTCTGAGGTCCAACCCAGAATCCCAGCTCTCTCCTGCAAGGCCCCGTCCTCTGAACAGGAGCCTGGGGGGTGGTCTCCACGGCGGCCTCAGCGATTAGCCTGCCGAGAGGGGTACATCTGTACTGGGTTTATGTAGACAAAAGCAAAACCTTTGTGTGACCCTGGTGTTGGGATTATAAATCTCAGAGGGGATGATAGGTTTTTCCCAGTAAGGGAAGGTACCAATGAGTGCCCTCATGCCTGGCTCAGACCCCGCAGCCCCAGGTCAGCAGCGCAGTGGGAACAGGCCCCAGGGCAAGCTGAGGTGGGCAGGACGGCAGTGTGGCCCGTCCTGAGTGTGTGTGTCAGCATCTCAGGGGTCAGGGCGCCCTGAAGTGACAGTGAATGAAGTTCATCTCTTCCGTTCGTTATTTGGACAGATAACAGGGGCCTTTTTAAATTTTTTAAAAATGTTTTGGTATTGCTTAGAAAAATGCAAAATCCAGCCTGGAATTGAAGCGCAAAGTTCAGATTTATTTTTTGTTCCAAAACTGAAAGGGAAATGGGGCCAGGATGAGCCCGGTACAGACTTTTGCTGTGGGCAGGAGAATGAAATGTGTCAGAAAGAACCAGCCCTCCCAGCAGGCAGCTCCTGTTGCCTCCACTGTTGGCTCTGGGCCAGCTTCCAGCTCTGCCCCATCCTCGGGCTCCGCCCCTGCTCGTCTGCACCCACTCCCGACAGTCTGCGGGCAGGGACTCCCTCCTCCATCCTCGATGCCCAGTCCCTGCTCTTGAGTTGTGGATCTTGTAGACTTGCAAGGCTGTCTTCAGAGTTTGGGTGCCTGATCTCTGAGCTCTTGGCAGGAGACAGGATGCCTCCCTGGGCTGCCGCGCTCTGTCGCGTGTGGGTGTGTCCTGTTCTCATGCTCCTGAACTTGAGCTAAGTGCCTGGGACTTGACAGACCCCCCTCCCCCAAGTCTCCACCACTGCTGGATGACATGTCCCAGAGCCCACCCCCAGGGGCCCTGAGTCAGTGGCACTGAGCTAGGAAGAGGAGCTTTGGGTCCCCTAGACCTGACCTCCGAGCCAGCCTGTGGTCTGAGATGGTCTGAGTTGTGAGATGCAGCGCATGGGGTTTCATGAGGAACTGGAAAACCTAACCCCCCACTTAGCAGGCAGTTTCCTCTGTGAGAATGCACCGTGAAGGACTCCTGGTGTTTTAAGGACATTTTTAACAAATACTTTATCACTTACTATGTGTCAGGCACTGTTCTAAGTGGTTTTCAAATATTAAGTCATTAACTCCTCACTCCAGCCTTTGGAGGGGAGGACAGTAGGCACTGTTACTGTTCCTGTCCCTGCATCACGGTGGGGAACTGAAGATGACAGGGAGAGCCCGGGGTCGCACGCAGGCCACTGGCCGCCCAGCTCGTGCTCCTGAGCCCTGCGCTCACGGCCTCTGCATCTGGCTCACGGCCAACTCTGAGAGGCAGGTAGGTCAGTGTGTAAAATGTAAAAAGCCACTTCTGACTCAAAACAGTGAGAATGCCGCATGCTGAACACTGACAGTGCTTTCCATCTGTTTCTAAACCTTTCCTTAGAAAAGCACGTCCCTCCCAGAGTCTGTTTTGTGTCACTTCAACAAAGGGTTTGTCTCTGCTAACGGTCAGTGTGGGGGAGCGTCCCTCCCGCTGAGGAGCCCTGAGTGCCTCCTCCCCAGTTTAGAGGGGGGTGAGCAGGCCCCCAGGTGCCCCTCCCAGGCCCTGGCCTGGCAGGCAATGCAGCTCACGCTGTGCCCAGTCGAGGGCCAGCAAACCCCTGCCATTCTCAAGACCCCATATATTCCACCTGACGGGATTGGGATGTGGCCCCGCTGCCCCCTGGGGCTCCAAAGCACAGTGCAGTGCCTGCGGCCCTCCCCTGCCAGCAGGTGCCGACAGGGTGCCAGGAACAAGAAGAGAGAAATTAGTTACAATGTGAGATGCCAGGAACTATGAAATATTTGTTTTTTTAATGACAAATTCGTTGCCTACTGCTTTAACCATGCAAATGGTTTATAAAATCACCAAGTGGGAAGATAATCGATGGGCTACACACTTCATGTGCCACTTGTCCTTATCAGCCAGTGCCCATTCGCTTCCGGGGGGCTGTCCGCACTACTTCCCGGGGACCTCTGCGTGTCCGAGCTAAGAACTCCCAAACGTCCACCAGGCACAAACCAGTGTTTGTTCCTGAACTCAGATGTCCCACAAAGGCAGCCAGAATGAAATCGAGAAGGTGCTATTCAACTTAATTAGGCCAGCAACCCAAGTTCCTTTTGGCTCCTCCTGACGCAGAAGCCGGTGCCTGTTTTCGCACCGTTGTGCCCTCTCCTGCCGCACTGTCCCCTCCTTCTTCCCTCAGAGCAGACGCCTGGGCTCGCGTTTCCCTCCGGCTCCCTCCTGGTGAGGACCTGGTCGAGGAGAGAAGTCTGGAAACGTGAATTCTGTCCCGGTCCCAGTGTTAGCGATGGCTACCTTCCTCAACTGCAGAGTTGGCAAAACGATCTGTGTGGGGTTCTTACATGCCAATGAGTTATGTGTTAGATTGCTCTAAAAAATATAAAATGTAAGAAACTATTATAAGTATGGGTTTTCATGGTCTTACTCCTTTTCTGTGGTCCAGGCAAATAACCGAGTAATACCCTAGTTCCCTTAACTATTCTTACCTAAGTTTTTCTGATCTTCTATACATCCACATCTTTTTTCCTTTAAACAGTCCTTAAGCTTTCCATGCTTGTCTTTAAAAAATGTTTGGAGAGACATTTACAGCAGGATCTAAGTCAGTGTGCAACAGATTTAAGTGGAACTTATTGTCAGGCCCATTCGTTGCCATAGCAGAAACTTCGCTTTCCCCGTAGAGCTAGTGGGACTCTTTAGCCCTGGTGGATGGGGTCCATTGACGGGAAACACTGAGCAGCCCACGTGGGATTTTACAGGCACCCATCGCTTCTCATCTGTCTAAGAGGTTTCTGGTGAAAGTGGCATGGGGAGCCCTTATTTGCCCTGACTTTCATCCTGCACGCTCATCCCCACTCTGAGACTCGGAGGCACTTCTGCAGAGCGCGGCCCACGGGAGGAGGCCTCAGCCCCTCCTGGACCAGCGGTCACCCGCCACTACCCCGCGGAGCTGCCGCGGGACTCCTCGGAGCCAGCTCGACACGGGGCCCGGTGACTGCTTTGTCCAGGCCCGAGGTTTGCCCCACTCGTGGCCTTTTCTTCGCGTTCCTCTGCTGCCCGCTCTGCTCCCAGGCGCCATCGCCCTCTGTGCCCTGAGTGCGCTGCGTAGAGCTCCGCCCTGGATGCGCGCCCCAGGTTCCATGCCCACCACATCCCGGTGACCCCGCATCTCTGCTCTCCTCTCAGGGGGGAGCAGGGCGATGCACAGTGTGCCCATCAGCTTTTTTTTTTTTTTTTAAATCTGTCTTTTCTCCCCTAATGGAGCAGGGCATGGAGAACAAAGTATAACTTTCTAGCATTTTCCAAAGGCTTCTATTGGAGTTAAACTCAAAGATCTTTTTTGAGCGGGCAGGGCCATGTGGCATTAATTAAGAAAAAACAAACAAACAGAAAGCAGACCTTTCCAAACGTTGCTTTTCCCTCCAATCTTCATCATTGTCTTGAAGGCTGTAGTCCATGCCAATCAGCTGCCGATCTAGAAACCAACGGAAAACACAGCATCTGGGGAAAAAATCCCTTTTTTTCTGATTATATACTTTTTAAAATGACTGAGTCTCATTTGGGGCTTAAAGATATAGGCTTGGGAGCTATCTGATTTCAAGGATGTGGAGCAGTATTCCAAATTCCCGTAAGCACAGCTGTTCAGGTCCAGAGGCTGACATTGTGGCAAGTCTTTCCAGTGCAGAGTTACTTGCTGGTGATCGAAGGGGTGATTTTCTGCGCGGTCTTTCCTTCTTGCCGACTTGGTGTCATTCATTGCCATTTGCCTCCTCTCGGTTATTCTTGTTCTAACACATCTTCCACATTTTGCGTTGTGCCTTTTCCTAGTAGCCTCCCACTTCACATCTGCTAAAATAATTCCCCAAACTGCCAGTTTAAGAAGAATTAGGTCATTTATTACCACATCTCAAAATCAAATGCCCTCTCCATGACCTGTTGTCCCTTCGACCGGTAAGTACTCAAGGGCCCACCAGGAGCACCTGTGCTCCCCAAGTGTGGGGTTCGTTGTATGTGGGTCTCACTGCCTTTTCCTGGTACACAAGCTCTTACACGACAGATGCACCGTTCCCACGTGTTCTGTTCCTTCTGAAGACTCTAGAATTTTATAAGTAACTAATAACTAGCAAGTGTCGAACAGGTATTGGAAAGTTTAGCATTACTATGGTATTGCTTCGCAGGGTTTCATTCCAGATGTAAAATGACCTCGTTTATGTTTCCAATCAGGCTGTGCTTTTTGTAGTGGTGAGCAAAGAGGCTTTTAGAATATTTTTGTAGTGAGGGGATGGAAAGTGTTGGAAACCCCTGCCTTGCACTTTTCCAGTGAGAAACCCTGATGCAGAGTCCACGTTGCCCAGCTGTGGCAGGAAGGTCAGCAGGCCAGTCGGTGGCAGGTGGGCAAGGCCAAGGGGTGCTGTGCAGGGTCTCCCTGGCCGGCCGTCAGCCGGCACCGTCTCCCCGGGGTGGGGTCACAATATTGAAGCTCTGCTGAAAACCACACTGGCGTGGAGGCGCGGCTCCAGTTTATTGAAACAAGGAGTCCAGAGGAGTGCCTTCTGGGGCTGTCAGGGCTGATTTGCAAAGATCTTGGGACCATCACTCTCGGCAGCTTTGCCCAGTTTCCCGGTTGCTGAAATGGCCCACATCTAACCTGAATCTACACCACAATTTAAATTAAATTTCTCATCTTCTCTAGCCAAAGAGGACAGAAAGCTGTATTGTGCTTTTCATTTTCTTGAAAATCATTAAGTAAAACCACAGGCTCTTATTTTTTAGCCTAACAGCTCCTAAGCCCCTTCTTTATGAGCCCTTTGTTCCAGGGTATAAAATTATTCATGTGGTTTTGCTCCAGTCTGCAGTATTTCCTCTTTCCTTTGAAAATTCCGGCCACTGTTAGGAATACCCTGTACTGATCACGATGAGACAATTAGTCTCAAAATTCTCTCTACCCTCAAACTGTGTGTATTGACGCAGATCTCCCAATATCTTAGGATTTCCGTGGCTATACTCAGTGTATTATGAATGATCACCCCGCTCTCCTGAAAGGGTGAATGTAATTTCCAAGGTGCCTGAATTATCAACAGGGATTAGTTTTAAAGTGCTGGAGAATCTGATTTATTGACTCAGAGATTAGTTTTCTGTTGAGTGATCTGGTCTTATTACCACAGACTTCAATTTCAACATCTCTATCTCAAAAGGCTGTTAGTACAGGTGGGAAATAGCCCCAGACTTAGCATGGTAACCCACTACTGCTTGACGTGTCTTGCAGCCCAAGCCACCAGCACTAAGTCACTGACGGCCCCTTTCTGGAGAGTCGGTCTGGTGCGGCACTGAACACTCAGGCTTCAGCCGACACCGCCTGGGCTTGAGTCCTGGGTCTGCTGCTTGCTACCTGTGTGACTTGGGTCAAGATACTCTGATTCTTTTTATACCTTGACTTCCTTGCATGCTAAGCGGGGATGTTAGTGCTTATAACTATGTTGCCATTGAGAGTTAAATTAGATAATAAAGTTATTCAAGTGTCCCCTAGCATGGGGTAAGCTCTCCCTGGCTCAGTTATGGTAACTGCCCCAGGAGTTGTTCCCCGGCGTAGTGGAGACACTGGCTTTCTAATCGTGTATTGATGCATTTGGGCAGTGTCAGTAAAAATGTTGGTAAAATATCCTTATCCCATAACAGCTTGTCTTTGAGGAGGATTCTAGCAGTATCAGTTGGTAACTTGTGTTCCTACGAGTCTGCTGTGTGCTACACCCCCCTCCTGACGCTTGCCCGGGCTGTCCCCTCTCGGCAGCCCCGCTCCTGTGCCTCAGTGGGGCACCCCCACGCTCTCACCTGCCTCTCTCCCTGGGTTTCATGTCTTCATGTTTCCTCTCCCTGCCCATCCGCCTACACTTCCGGTCACTGCTCGGCCTCTCCCCCGGGGGCTTATGTATTGAGATGCTCAGTAATTGTAGAAAGAATAAGAGCTATTGTCTCTTTTTAGAGATTGAAGTGTCAAAGTCTCACATTTTCTGGTCTCTTCACCTTTGAAAGTGAAGATGCTTGTTTTGTTTTTCTAATCGTCTGTCTCCTCAGCCCTGCTTCAAAAATTGGAAAACAAAAGCTAACCTAAATCAACTTTTGCTGTGATAACTTAAGTGAATGCCTCAGGTCCTCCGGTGCCACAGGGTTCACTCACCTGCAGCATGAAGCTTTGTGAGAAACCTTCACAGGCAGCTTCCCTACTCAGGGCCCTGCTCGCTCCCTTTGTGCCAGAGGCCAAGTCCAGTTCCTAAGGCAAAGCCCACTCCCTGGTAGTCCAGCGACCCAAGAGTACCATCTTGTGGACGCTCTGAGATCTGCCCTGTGATCCTACAGCACTTAGAAGTCTCATTTTCCTACTTCAGGGCCTGGGGAAATATAGCCAAAAATTAGATTCTAGGTCATTACAAAATGACTGTCAGGCAGATTTATGAATAATCTACCTCTGGATTTAAATAGGGCAAGTAACTTCATATTTCATTTTAGTGGGTAGTAACTAATATGTTTTTAACAGGGACTTTTGAATGGCCAATTCTGCATTTTACATGCACTGGTTAAAAAAGAACATTTTATGTGCTAGGTAGTACCTCAGAGGATCCAGATTTTTTAGTCAGTTTTGGAGGAGTTGGATTTTGCCTGAATTTTTTTTTAAGGCAAAGTCTTGCTACTCCGAGGATGACCAGCATCCCTCAGGGGCTCATTAAAAAAGCAGAATCTCAGCCTCCATTCCAGCCCAGAGTCCACAGTGCTGCGTGGGCACGAGGCCGTCTGAGAGTGCAGGCACCGCGGACTCTCAGCAGGGTCAGGTGCAAGACCCACGTCCTCATCCCGGAGCTGCAGCCTCCTCACAGATGAGGTGATGGCCCCTGCCCCTGCGTCCCCGGGTCAGCTGGGAAGGAATTGAAATCACATACAGGAAATCAGTTTGAACATGGTAAAAACCCGTGCAAGTGTGAGAGAAAGCTAGGAGTGAGAATTTTTACATGTTATACTTGGCCTTCGTTAGACGATCTGCTTTATGTGAGCTCTACTAGCAGCAGAACCAATATTCACTTGTAACCATTTGTCATGCGTCAAATAGTGTTTGGGCGGACCTGACCAAGTTTTCAAAGGGTTCTCTCAGCCTAGTCTCCCCAGGGCTCAGATGAATGCAATTGTATTCTGTTTTTTTAAACAAGACCTTTCACACCTGGGACCGTCCTAGGGTCCCAGATGTGTTCCTTTGTTGAGCCTAACACGGGGTGTAGTAGGTACTTAATGATGCTTGTTGATTAAACCACAAATTAGCCCTCAGCAAGGTCCCAACACTGGCCTGATATTCTTCACATCAACCCATTTATGATAGATTATTTACCTCATTAGAGACTTAACATGGTACAGGAAGGCTTGGCCATCTCACATAAATATCAAATACTTATTAAGAAAACAGGCTGCTCATAATTGCTTCAAAAAGAATAAAATACCTAGGGATAAATCTAATCAAGGATGTAAAAGACCTTTACTCGTAAAATTATAAGACACTGAAGAGAGAATCTGAGGAAGATTGGTGGAAGCACATACTGTGTGCATGGGTAGGAAGAATTGAATCAGTAAAATGTCCATACTACCCAAAGCAATCTGTATATTCAACGCAATTCTTATCAAAATACCGATGACATATTCCACAGAACTAGTGCAAATATTTCAAAAAGGTAATATGGAACCACAAAGGCCCTGAATAGCAACAGCGATCTTGAGAAAGAAGAACAAAGTTGGAGGAATCACACTACCTAATATTAAACTATACTATGAAGTCATGGTAATCAAAACAGCATGGTACTTGCATAAAACAGACTCATAGATCAATGGAACAGAATAGAGAGCCCAGAAGTAAACCCACACCTGTACAGTCAATTAATATGCAACAGAGGAAGCAAGCACATACAGTGGGCTAAAGACAGTTTATTCAATAAATGGTGTTAGGAAAATTGGACAGATACATGCAGAAAAATGAAACTGGACCACCTTTTTATGTCACACACAAGAATAAATTTAAAATGGATTAATGACTTAAATGTTGGACCTCAAACCATAAAAATCCTTAAAGGAAGCATAGGCAGCAAAATCATGGACCATGCTCATAGCAATGTTTTATTTGATATATCTCCCCAGGCAAGGGGAATAAAGGAAAAAGTAAACAAATGAGGCTACACCAAACTAAAATTTTTTTGGATGGCAGAGGCAACCATCAACAAAATAAAAAGACAACCCACTGAATGGGAGAGCATGCTTGTCGATAGCCGATACTCTTGGTAAGGGTTAATATCCAAAATTTATAAAGAACTTATAAAACTCAACAGCAAAAAAAATCCAATTAAAAAATGGGCAAAGAACCTGAATAGACACTTCTCCAAAGAGGACATACACATAACCAGTAGACGTATGAAAAGATGCTCAATGTCACTATCAGAAAAATGCAAATTAAAACCACAATGAGATACCACCTCACGCCTGTCAGAATGGCTATCATCAATAAATCAACAAACAGCAAGTGCTGGTGAGGATGTGGAGAAAGGAGGGAACCCTTTTGCACTGTTGGTGGGAATGCAGACTGGTGCAGCCACTATGTAAAACAATATGAAGATACCTCAAAAAATTAAATAGGGAACTGCCTTATGACCTAGCAATTGTACTTCTAGGAATTTATCTGAAGAAACCCGAAACAGTAAGTCAGAAGAATGTAAGCGCCCCTATGTTCATTGCAGTGTTATTTACAACAGCCAAGATTTGAAAGCAGCCCAAGTTCCCATCAGTAGATGAGTGGATGAAACAACTATGTTACATTTATACAATGGAATACTACTCAGCTGTAAAAAAAAAAAAAAAAAAAGAAGAAGACAGTTTTACCCTTTGTGACAGCCTAGATGGACCTGGAGAACATATAATGCAAAGTGAAATGAGGCACTCAGAGAAAAACAAATACCATATGATTTCACTCATATGTGGAATCTAATGAACAAACTGAACTAACAAGCAAAATAGAGACAGACTCATAGATGGAGAGCAGGCTGACCACTCTGGGGGTGGGATTAGGGTGTGGAGGGATCAAGCAGAATGAAAAAGGACTCATGGATATGGACAACAGTGAGGTGACTGGGTGGAGGGAGATGGTGGGTGGAGGTGGAAGAGGGCATAAGGGGGATAAATAGTGATGGAAAAAATACAATAGAGAAGAAAACAGGCTCCTGGTGACCGAGAAACCCCTCGGCAGCGCACTCAGGGTGAAGTAGCTGAGATCTTTAACTCTTTGCAAACATCCCTCCCTTTACCTTGAAATGAGGGATAGGGTGGGACAAAGAAAAAAACAGCAACAAGGTATTATTCTCTTCTTGTATACGCTTTAAAAGAAAAATCAACAGCCAGGAAGCTGTTGGAAAACATGGGTGAAATTTTAGGAAAACTTATTTGAAGGCTTATTATTGATAAGGGATAGTAGTGTCTGTGTGGCCCCGGGCCCCTGGCCGAAAAAATGGTGTTGAGGGTCAAACAGCGAAAGTGAAATATTGAGAAAAGTGTATCACACAGGTTTCCACCAAACTGGGGCACAGAAATATTCAGTTCAAATCAGGTTTGACTTTAAAGTATGAAAATGTTTGCCCCTAGTTTAATGAATATATTAAAAGAATTCTACTTTATTGAATTTGCTATAATTAGTAATGTTCTCTCTAATCAGTTAAAAGAATTCAGAATGTCAGTGCTTTACAGTTACTTTCCATAAGTTAGAAGGTAGGAGGGAAGGCACCTGCTGGCCGGCATGCGCAGAGACCCCCAGCAGAGGGAGGTCCTGGGAGCATGACTGCCCGTGTTCAGCCCCTCTCTGACACCGGGCAGTCCCAGGATGCTGCCTGTTGCTGATTTATAAGAATGCTTTAATCAAAGAGTGCAAGAGCTACAACTTTACCTTTTTATCTTTTTTCAACTTTTTACCTTGAAAATTTTCAAGTCAAGAGAAAAATAACAGAATAAATAAAGTACACTGATATGCATCTAGAATCACTAAGAATTAGTGTGTTTACTACATTTGTGTTCTCCCTTCCTCTTCCTCTCTCTCTTTCTCCCCTCTTCCCCAAATAAAAGCACAAGGACCCACTCTTAAATAGCTTCAGTAAATGGTCAGTTCAGGAAAACTGAACAGTGACAGAATGCTCTCAACTAGCACGTAGTCCTCATTCAGCTTTCGCCAGTTGTCCCGGTACCTCCCTTCACAGGGTTTCCCCCTGGATCTCAGATCTAATCCAGGCTCACGTGTGGCATTTAACTGTGGTCCCTTTGGAGTCCTTTAAGCTGGAGCAGTGCCTCAGTTTTCCTTTGTCTTTTATGACATTCACGTTTTTGAAGAGTATGGGCCAATGTTTTCTCACAGTGCAAATGGGAAATTATGCATTTGGGAAAAGTGCCAAGCAGTGATTCTTCACAGAGCATTGCATCAGTAGATACGTGATATTGGCTTTGTTCCATGATTGGTGATGGTAACTCTGATCGCTTGGTTAAGGTGATGTCGCCACAGTCTCCCTTCGTAATCAATAAATAAGTTCGGGTGTGTGTGTGCAGGGGGTACTCTGACGCTATGGATTGTTTCTTGATAAATTAAAGTATCCATTCGTGACCCTCGCCTGATCAGTTATATTGCTTTGGTTCAAAGTGCTAACTTTCTACCTCTTTCATTCCTTTGCATTTATTAGTTGGAATTCCACTATAAAGACTATTTTTCTCTTCCACACCCTTTATGTATTTACGTATTTCTGTATTTGTTAGCATCAGTGGGGGCTTGCAGGTTGTTTTGATTCAGTTGGTTATCACTTATCACTCTCATTTTCATTCTGATGCTCACACTGTCCCCACTTGGCCCAGGGGGGTGCCCCTCCAGCCTCACTCCTGTGTTTGTTTGACATGGTCCTGTGAGTTTCTGAGCATCATTTATTCTTTAGCCCTTAGCGTATCGATACTGAAGTTTTTCATTCAAGTCACTGCCCAAATGACAGATTTTATTCCTGCAACAAATCTTTTTCTGAGCTGTTGCTGTGCCCCACTTATTGATCTTACTCATGGTCCAGTGGAAAACTAGACAACTGAATCAGTGCTGACAACATGGTAAGTGATGGGAGAGGGTGCCGTGGAGCACCGGGTCTTTCACTGGGTCAGAGAAAGGAGGCTCCTGGGAAGAACTGTATCCACACTCGAACCTGAAAGATGGATAAAAATAAAAGTGAGGGGAAGGCACAGTGTTCCAGGCTAAGGAAGCACGTATGTCTTCGAGGAATTCCCATCCCCTGGAAAGCATGTCAGAAAAACAACAATGGGGCCCCTTCCCAAAACAATTAATTCAGGATCTCTGGGGGAAGTCTAAGGCCCAAACATTTCCTTTTCCATACATAGCTCTAGCAGGGGTGTCCAACCTTTGGCATCTCCTCACCACATTGGAAGAAGTAGAATTGTCTTGGGCCACACGTTAAATACATTGTGACACGAAATCACAAAACAAATCTCATAATGTTTTAAGTAAATTTATGATTTTGTATTGGGCTGCATTCACAGCCATCCTGGGTGCATGTGGCCCTCGGGCTGCGGGTTGGACACCCCCGCTAGAGAATTTATCACGAGGAATGGCGTCCTGTATCGTGGAGCTAAACCCTTCAAAACTGAAGCTTTAAAAGATCCATTTTATCTTATAGGATTTCGAACTCAACAACGAACTCAAGATGAATGTCCTAAATTTGCTAGAAGAAGTTTTGCGAGATCCAGACCTTCTTCCACAGGAAAGGAAAGCCACAGCCAACATCCTGAGGTAAAGGCAGTCGCAGCTGCCTGTTCATGACCTTGGTTGGTTTGTGCTATGTTCGCAGAATATAAGATCCTATCAAACCAGAAGGACGTAGCTCAGACTGCTGGGGGCAGCGAGGATTCTGCTCCCACGGGTAGAGTGTTACCTAGCATCTCCTGTTTGCTGCTGTCTCAGGAAGACTGCAGACTGCGCGATGTGACTGGCGTGGGCAGACAGTGGTTGACTGTAGAAGCAAAGGGGAAAGGGAGGAAGCCTTGAGGAGCCTCTCCCGTGAGCCCTGCAGGTGTTGCAGAGGGATTTCCTTTCCTCACCCGGGTTCTAGTGGTTAATCAGAAGCCTGTGTTTGTGAGCAGGCGGTGGCGTTTCTGTGGGAGTCTCGTTCACCTGGCTGTGGAGGTAGCACCCCAGAGTAGTTTCGCATTGTCTTTGGTTTGTTTCCCTGGGCTCAGGCTGGGATTTCCACATCACGTGTGTGGCATAAATTTGGACCCCACCCTTCTTTGTGGTAAAGGATGGAATTTTGGTTTCCCGCTAGAGATTTGTTTGGTCTGCCCACCCAGCATCCAAGCAGGTAACAAGCTTTCTTACAACTTCTTGAGCTAGTGGGAGGATTTTTTTCGAGTCCACTCTGTACAAAGAGGGCGCCATCCGTGGCTGTGTGCAGACAGTTCAGCTGGCCCCCTGGCTCGCAGCGCTGTGCTCTGTCTCTGCCTGGAGGGAGGAAGCCCAGCACCCGTCTTCTCCAGCCTGGTTTTCCCTCACTGTTGTGACATCTAGTTTCCTCTTCACTTGCAACCTTTGGAAAGCATCCTTATTTTTTCCTTCAGAGCTCTGCCGTATTGTGTCTTTGTTATCCAGAATGCTCGTGGCGGGGGGAGGGCCCATTTTAGATCTTCTTTGATCTAGGAGTTGTCATGGGTTGAATTGTGTCCCCCCTCCCCCAACATACATTGAAGTCTTAGTCCCCATAACTCAAAGCGTGATCCTGTTTAGAAATAAGGCCATTGCAGATATAATTTGTTAAGATGAGGTCACACTGGAGTAAGGTGGGCCCTAATCCTGTGTGACGGGTGTCCCTAAGAGAGGACGACCTTGTGAAGATGGAGATGCAGGGAGGAGGCCACGGGAAGAAGGAGCAGAGATTGGAGTTAAGGAGTGCCAATGGGCTCACATCAGCCTGGAGGAAAGGAAGATCGTGCTTGGGAAAACCCTAGGAGGGAAATGGTCTGGCAGGTCAGAGAGTGAAGACACAGGAGATTAAACCGTTCGCTCCAGTGAGGAGGAGCAGAGCCTGAGGCAGGCCACACTGGGGGCACAGGCCGGCTGGACGCAGTAGCCCGCCGGCTGCCCGGAGAGTGTGGACCCGTCCAAGGCCCGTTGCTCTTGGCTGTGTTTTGCAGCCTACCTGATTTCCACAATTGAAGGGAAAATTTCCTGGTCGTGCAACTTGGATAATCCCAGATCCTTTTAAGTTTTTTAAATCTGGTGTTTCCTTATAAATGCACAAATACTAAATGGGTCTTACTGACCAATAAATGTGAGGGAAACCCAGGATCCTGGTGTGTTCATCAAAGCTTTAAGGTGGTCAGAAGAGTGGGAGCAAATTCATCCTCTCCTGGAAGTGGGCCAGAGGCGGGGGGCCTTCACAGCTGATGGGAAACAGTTGTGACTGCACTTCCCTGTGAGTATGACTTATAGCCAAGAGAAACAAGAACACATCGTGTAGTGAAATGTGGCCCTGACATTGGAGATTTACATGCGTTCAAGTCACATAACTGTGATATGTAAGCACGAAGCACACATTTAAACATAAATTACATGAATCGAGTAAAGTGCAAGCTTTCTGCGATGACCCACCCTGCCTTGCACAGTCTCACAGGGGTTACTTGAAGCTTACTCAGCATAAACAGTTTGGTGCCCCGTTTGTGAATAAAACCCTCTGCTCAAGAATGCTGTTTCTAAGATACCGCCGCCCTCCAACACTGTCTGACTAGCTGGCTTCTGAGTCTCTGCAGTGTTGAGTCTTTTGTAGACAACTAACATGCCACAAAATGAAAAGAAACAATGACTGACTTCTTCGAATGCCAAGTGGAATGGGTTCAAGTCATGAAAAAGTATCCCTCCCAAACCTCTCAGAGCCCCAAACAGCATCAGTAGCTCTTATGAAGAGAGAAAATATTAAATAACTTAATGGGACCAGAGTGTACCATGGAACCTTAGGGTAAGATCATTAAGGAGAGGAACATTTGATAGAAACTAACTAATTTCTTGACCACTTCTTTCCAAAAGAAGAAATGGTCCATCTTCATTTAAAAAAAATCTTTTCCATGGGTACATGTAGTTATGTGGCCACTGATCTCTCTCCAGGAACCTAGCCTGCAGTGGAAAGAATGATGGAAACTCTAGAAAACAATCGCTTTTATTCCCTACATGTAACCTTTAAGTGTGATTTAATAGTCTTGGGAGATGGAGTTGTGTTTACTTGTTTTCCTCCCCTGACTCTGTCCTTTACCATATGAGGACTATTTCTTTCTGCTCACAAATGACACGGGTAATTGCTGACCAGAGGACTGCCCCTCCTATAACCTGGAGGGATTCTGCTCCCCATAAACAGCCGAGAGCCTTTGTAACAGAGGAGGAAGGCAGTGGAGAGGGAATCGAAGTGTGTGCTCTGCTGAACCCTTGAAGAGGTGCCTCCCGTAAGCCTGCCTAAGACAAAGGAGAGTGAAAGGAGAGCACAATTGCACTGCACCCTGGCCAAGTTAGTTTCTTTGAGATTTTGCGTCCTCATTGGCAGAACAGAAGAAATAATACTTACCGTGGCCCTGGCTGGGTGGCTCTGTTGGAGCATTGCCACGTATGCCAAAAGGTTGCAGGTCTGATTCCTGGTCAAAGCACATACCTACGTTGCGGGTTGGAGCCCCAGTTAGCGCGCGGGTTGCATACAGAAGGCAACCAATGGATGTTTCCTTCTCACATTGATGTTTCTCTCTCCCCCTTCCTCTCTCTCTAAAATCAATAAACGTATTCTCAGTGAGGATTAAAAAGTAATCATGTTTACTTTGAAGGGATTTTGTGTGTGTGTGATACACGAGGTAGTGTATGTTAACTGCTTAGCGCACACCTGCCACATCGTGGGTGTGGAACAACCCCTCTGTGGATTCTTCAGTTTGGAGGATAGTAGTTTTGTTCAAATCAATTCAAAACACAACAAAACTTCACAGCATTATCTCTTTTGAAACCCACTTCCCCAGAAGACAGGCTGCATGCTTTGGGACTGTTTAAACATGTTAACACTTTTCATACATGATTGTGCCTTCATCTGGGAAAACTTACAGTGCTGGCTCAGATGGTGCATTATGTAATCGGTGTAATTCTGGACGCTGAACTAGTGTGGGACGTGACGCATCACTCCCACTGTGGAACCTGCGCCCACTTCAGTCATAAGCAACTTCTGCATGTATTCATTCACTTACCACCTATCAAAAAAGAATTTTATTGAGAGCTGAATGATGCCACGTGTGGGGACACATCACCAACCCTCAGGGAAGCCCATCTGGGAAGCGAGGGGGAAGAGTTTACCTGCTGCCTTCCTCCGCCTCACACCCTTCAAGTTCTTGCAGCAGAGGAGCTCCCCCAGCTTCTGGTCTGCATGCTAGTGGGGAGGGGGCAGAGCCAGGATTCCTGCCTAGGGGGGGCAGATTAGGGAACAGGAGCAGGGATGGGGGCCCGTGGACCTCCTGACTGATAGGGTACTACAGGAGGCCGGTGTACACACAGCCCACCCTCCGGGTCACTCTGAGGTGGGTGTTTTCCTCACAGCCTTGTCTGCAACAAGTCAGCTCCCGAGGCGATCCTGCACCTTTAACGCGTGTGGTTTCCGTCCCCATGACCACCCGTGTGCCCCTCACGAATCCGCAGCCTCCCGCGTGCAGCCACCGTGCAGACCCAAGGAGCACCCATTCCTGCTACGTCTACTTTCTTCTCATGGGAGATATTTTGATTTTTTTTTTTAGAGCTCTTTCACAAGATGATCAAGATGACATTCACCTCAAATTAGAAGATATAATCCAACTGGTAAGTTCACCCATGGTCTTATCCAGCACAGTTGCGTGCAGACTTCTGCTCCAAGGCCAGCAGTGTGCCTGCCCTGGTCACGGGGCGCTGGTCCGTGCGTTCTGTCGCTGAAGCTCTGTCCAAGGAACCGGGTTTGGTGTGTCATAGGCAGCTGGCCCTTGATATTCACGTCGGCTGGTAGTTCTGAGCCTCCCACCATTTTCTGCATAGCTCGATTCTACGATAAACTTTGTACTTCGGCAGCGGCTCCGAGCAGACAGGAGCCCCGCCCCCGTGTGTGTTTCATGCCCTGCCCCCCCATCTCTCGCAGGCGGACTATCCGAAGGCCGAGTGCTTTGAGACCTTGTCCGCCATGGAGCTGGCTGAGCAGATCACCCTCCTAGACCACATCGTCTTCAGAAGCATCCCCTACGAGTGAGTGCTGCCCTCACAGCGGCAGGCCCTCCAGGCAGGGGTAGCCGCTGAGAGTTGACGTGATTCCTAAGGTAGATGAGTGGGCAGAGGTGTGAGTCTTCATCTTAAAATGGTTTGGTTCCACTGAATGCCTTTTTAGTTCCAGTTTATGTTGGAAGTATTGACTGGGCCATAGTGGGGGCTCTCGAGATGGTCACACTTGTGTTTCTGTCTGTACAATGATTACCACGGAATGTACATTTCTCTTTACTCTCTCACCCTTGCATGGCAGAAACCTCCATACAGCTGTGACTGTGGCTCTCAGATTTCAGTGTGCCTAAAATCATTTGGGAAACTTATTAAAAATGTGCATTCCTAGATTTGTTCCTCAGAGATTCAGTTCCAGTAAGTGTGAGGCCCAAGAAACTGCATTTTCTAAGAAAATCCTAGATAATTGTAGGTGGTCCAAGACTTTTAGAAAGACTGGTCTTGGGTAAGTGCTGTAAATTCTGCTACCCACTTATATAAATCAACAAATGTTGCTGAGCTTTGAGACCATGGGCACATCACACAGCCTTTTGGGGTCCTCGTGTGCAGAGTCAGGGAGGCTCTGACAGAGCCCCCCCCCCCCCCCCCACCAGCTGGCATATTTGGTGGCCCACAAGCAAGACCTTTGTTTGGGCAAATGCAACTGTTGGCACACATCCTCTGTGAATGAAAAATTAATTGAAAATAAAGGAGGGCTGGGTAAGAGATAAGAGCATGTCAAATTGAGGACAGGCTGACAATAACCGGGTGGGGATAATGGGGGAAAAGGGTGGAGGGTTCACAGGAACAGTTATAAAGGACACATGGACAATAACAAGGGGGGGTGTGGAAACAGGGGAGGGAGGTGGGGAGGGCTGGGTGGTGGGAGGGGTGGGGGAAAAGGCAGAAAACTGTACTTGGACAACAATAAAAAATGTTAATTAAAAAAAGAAAAGAGACAAGAGCATGTCGTGTACAGAGAAGACACCTGTGAGGACGGAGGGCCAGGCGTGGCAGGGTGGGTGGTGAGAGGGTGGGTAGGGGTCAGGGCCACAGCTCTGTCACAGACACACAAGGAGCATGGACATAAAATGCCCCTGCAGCCTTTTACATATTTTATCTTCTTTCTTTCCCCCTCTTGCAGCACTCATAGACCAATCCATAAATGTGAAAAAAATAGAATAGGAACGTGGCCCACTGGCGAAACCAAGCAACCCAGTGACTATTTGAGCGCTTGTGTGAGGAACCACAGCACCTTTCCCTGCCACTTGCTGACACCCCTCCAGTGCAGTGAGGATTCGGGAGAGACATGAGTGTGACCTCCATGGGGGAGGAGACAGAGCAAAGCCCAAACCTTCGTGCTGGCCTGTGGTGTGGTCTCTTCCTGGGACCCTCCCCTCTCTGTCCCCTTTGTGCTAGCGTGAACATCTACCAGTTATTTTCATCACCCACGAGACTGGCACACCTGTTGTCCATCAGCCTTGCAGGACAGGGCGGTACCACCAACAGCAAGGGACGAAGGGCCTTGCACAGAGACTCAGTCAGCATTTCTGGGTTAAGAATGTGTCAGTGATTTTATTTCAAGTTATGTTTTGCAATGGCTACATAAGATAATTCCTGTGTGCTCCATTTGTCCGTCACTAGCTGTGACCTGGTGGCCTGCTCCTGGGTGAAGGGAGAGAGCTGGAGTGTTATTTGGAGGACAGGCCTTCCACCAGGCTGACCTCCCTCTGCCATAACTGCCTTCATTGCATGAATGGGCCGCACAGGGGTAACTGCGAGGTTGTTTATCCAGCCCCTTACCACAGCGTCCTGTCCTGGGCTCCCAGGAGAGCAAGGAGAGTCCTGCCCGTGGAGTGGACATTTGCCGGAGACCATCAGAGCAAAGTGGAGGGAAACATGCTGTTCTTGATTAACATTTTTGGTAGTGATTCATTTTTTTGGATCTTCTGCTAAAGCTTACACTTTTTTAACAAGCTGATCCAGGGAAAAAAATCTGGGTTTCTGAGTTAATACTTAGCGTCTTTATTCCCCTTGCATGGGTCATTGTTTTCCAGCTTCAGAGAAGCCTTTATAACGAGCCTAACAGGGACAAAGTTCCTAACATTTATAAGAGGAAGCTGGAAACTGAAAAATCTTTTTCTTTTTGCACGGAGCAATGAAATGCTCGGGTCGAGCTAAAAGTCACGTGAGACGGTCAGTAGCAGCTGCCGTTGGGTAATGTCAAGTTTAATGTGTATAATGTCAACAATGATTCACACCGATAATTGACCATTTAAAAAATTTAATTGGTTTTATGTTTTGCTTTGAACTTGCAGAGAGTTTCTTGGGCAGGGTTGGATGAAGCCAGATAAAAATGAAAGAACACCTTACATTATGAAAACCAGCCAGCACTTCAATGACGTGAGTAACCATGAAAGTAAAACATCGGGCACGTTATATAGGAAGATGAATATCAGGGTCTTAAGATTTTTTTTAAATAAAGCTAACCACAGTTAAAACAGAACTGAAGTAATGTTAAAGATAAGCTTAAATCTCCTCTAAGAGTTCACAGCGATGTCATAGTTTTCAGTTAATTTCCAGATGTGAGAGGTTCGCTTTCGATGGTACCCAAGTCAGATGAGTGCTCAGTAATGCACAGGGTGGTGTTATTGTTTTCATCACAATCATTATTACTTCACGGTAGTAGATTGACTGGTTCTAACAGAATAAATAGCACATGTATCACTGGTCGCTGGTGGTGCTGGGGACAGTAAGGTTAGGTGGATGCCACCCTTCCTCATCATGACCGAGCACATTCTGGGGTTGGAAGGGGCCTCTCTGAGCGTGATTACAGTACTGCTGTGGCTGTGTGCTTGGTGACAGCTGTTGGTCCATCTCCCTGCCCTGCTCTTCCCCAGCAGTAGATGCAGTGGCTGTATCACCACCAGCTCCTCATTTGTTCTGTTCTAATGGCCTTGGCCCTGAATTAGAACCACAGGTGTCAGGGTGTCTTCAGGCCTTTCCAGGCAAAAGGGAAGGCTCTCTTTGCAGTTACACACAACTACAGTAAAAATAATAATGATAGTATATTTTAAAAAATAAGACTACCAGGAACACCAGTCATTTAGAATCAAAATACAAAACAATGGTGTAGATTCCCAAAACGGCGCTTTTGCTCAGGGCACTTGCAGGACACTTACGCACTGAGTGAACATTAGCACACAATGAGGGTCACAGCCACTGCTGCCCAAAGGACAGGACACACGGCCCACCTCGGCCGCTCTCTGGGAAGCGGGGCCCCTGCTGTGGAAAGTGACCCTCTATTGCCTGCCACACACACACACACCTGGGGTACAACGGACACTCACGTCAGGGTCAGCCCCAAGCTCCACACCCACGTCTCCACTTCAATGGCCACCGCATTGTGTGCCCTCAACAATTTGCAAATGAATTCATCATTGGCACCCCAGACCTGCCAAGCCTGCTTCTTCATCTTCCTCTCTGTCCTCAGTCACAGATAGTGGCCTCACCACGCACTCACTCACCCAGACACAGAATCTAGATGTCGTCTTTGACATCTTCCTTACCCGCCCTCACTGCCCCCGGTGTATTAGTGAATCCTAAGGCTATATATGTCTCAGACCCTTTTCCCCTCTTTTTCCACTGCTTTGGCCTTGATGTGGCCTCTCGTACTTCCTCTCCAGGAGCTCCTAACCCACTACCCCTGCCCCCTCGTGCCTTCCAACCCACTCCTCATGCAGGATTCTGGGAATAGCTTCTCTGAAAGGCCAGCCTAATGATACCACTTTCTTTGACAAAAATCTGTAAGTGGCTTGCCCTCACCTTCCAGATGTGGTTCATCTGCTCCACCTGACCTACAAGAGCCCTGCTCACCTGTCATCCTTGTCTCTCATGACCCCCCAGGCTCCTCAGGTGGCTGCCAGATCCTCCTTACACCATGCCTCTCACCTCTATCCCTGTGAAGATGCCCATCTGCTGTGATGGAAAGCAGCGACTGACTCAGTGCAGCCCACAACCTCATTGCCAAAGCCTCCTCTGTGCTAGACCAGATGCCCCATATGTCCTTATGCTTTCTACCACGCCACCCACCCCACCCCCGTGCAGACTTGGCTTTGCGTTTTGCTATGTGGCATTTACTGTTTATATCTGCCTACCCCCCCTTCCCATCTAGCTAGACCCAGTGCCTTAAGGTCAGGGATGCTGATTTGTGCCTTTCTGTTTCTGGCACCTAAAAGAATACCTGCTTCACAGTAGGTGCTGAATATAAAATAATTTTTAAATAAATATGCATATTGATCATTGTGAAGCACTGTGAGATCTTAAGTACTTAAAGAATCATCAGAGAATGCTTGCACTCATCAAATTTAGCATACAGGTATAGTATTAGATCCTGTTCCCTTTTAGGCCATCAATCCGACTCTGCCCTTTTCCTTTCCGTATTCTAAGTGCTGAGCTTCTTAAGCCACTGCTTTTTCTCTTGGCTTTTATTAACAGAATTATAGTTCTTAGCCCT
The DNA here is from genome assembly GCF_004126475.2 of Phyllostomus discolor. Lineage (NCBI taxonomy): Eukaryota > Metazoa > Chordata > Mammalia > Chiroptera > Phyllostomidae > Phyllostomus > Phyllostomus discolor. Next base: position 50,532,088 of record NC_040905.2, read on the forward strand.
GAAATTATAGGTCCTTTTAACTACTGCTGGGAAAAAAAATTCAACAAAATAGGAGAAAGTATTCTCTCTTCCCATTCACTGAAGCATTTCCGGTTTGAGAGCTGATCAGGTTAGAAACAGTTTGATTGGAGGTCCAGTGTTTTGTTTCTCTGTGATAAACTGGGGCTTCCGAGAGTGGATAGTCCACACCACGGGGGCGGGGGCGGGTGGAGGGGGACGAGGAGCATGTAGAGAGGCCCCAGGAACTGAAACCGGTGATCTGCAAATGTTGCTGATCCTCAGGGGTCAGCTCATTCTGCTCTGTTTCCTCAATAATTGTTGCAAACAACTCCTTCATCAAAATAACCAATGAACAAAGTCACCTCTTCCCCAACAAGCTGATTCTAAGCAATGCCTCTCTTGCCTCTGTTCGCTATTATTATCACAGACTTTAGTCACTTCAGAAAGTTTTTATCTAGATATGGACTAAGATCTGTATGTCCCTCGGCACCCTACTTTCCTGACGCTTCTGCAGGTAACTCATGTATTTGGCCCAAATGCGTTGCCTCGGCTCTTAGCCGCTTCTCTTGGCCTTCCCGTTGTCTCAGATGAGTAACCTGGTGGCCTCCCAGATAATGAATTACGCCGACATCAGCTCTCGTGCCAACGCGATTGAGAAGTGGGTGGCAGTGGCGGACATTTGCCGATGCCTGCACAACTACAACGGCGTGCTGGAGATAACCTCCGCCTTAAACAGAAGTGCCATCTACAGGCTGAAGAAAACCTGGGCCAAGGTGTCCAAGCAGGTGAGCAGCGGCGTGCCACACATCCTGCTGCCTAGGAAAGGAGAGGCTGGGAGACCTGAGCCAAGATAAATAGTACTAATTAGAAAATAATTAGCTGAAGTGAGCAGCTCAGTTGCCAAAGAAAGGTGCCAATGTGGGTAATTACTGTGTTCTTATCACTTAATTGATTCCACTCATGTGCATTTCTAAATGGTTCATTTAGAAAAGAAAATACGACCCAAAACATTCATTATAACATATTTGGGGACAGTCTCAGACAATGTGGTTAACAGTCAGGAGCTGTTGCCTGAAGTATTTAGAGAGGGCACATTGATTTCAAGTGATGCTGAAGGAATCCGGTCTTTCCCCGCAAAGTGAGGGTGCAGATGTCTTAGGACCGAACACCGGGACAAAGGGACAAAGGGTCTCAACATTCACCTCTTTCTTTGTTACCCACATAGTAAATTTAAAGTTTCAGCATAACGACTTAGATGTACAGAAATAGAGCTTTCTTAATTTTCTTTTAATTGGACTCAGCTTGCCCCTGCCTATCATTTTCATTCAGATAATGTCAATCACAGTCCCCGCCCAGGCTTTTCCTCCTGGCCTTCTCTGTGGATGGTGGTGGGTGCTGGGGAAAGCCCCCAGGCTCCTGGGACAGGGCAGCCTGAGGGGCCTCAGCCGGGGCATTCTGCTTTCCCTGCTGAGCTGCGGGGACTGGGACTCGGGGGCTGCCAAAGGGAGACCCTCTCCCTCCCATCCTTCCGTGTGCTGTGGAAGTCCAGATCAGTGTTGACAACAATTGCATTTCTTGGTCAGAATCAGCTATATTTTTATAACAAGTAGATAAAGACGATCAGGAGAGGAAGGATTTGGACTGGAGGACATAGGCAGGTCCATAGCCAAGCAGCCAGACATGAGCTTTGATGACTGGGAAATTAACACCCAGAGAGCTTCATTGTGAACCCCCCCCCCGCCCCAAAGTGAGACTCTTCCTGTAAAAGTCCCTGTTCAACACGTGCTTCTCAGCCTTTTCAGTCCCCGAGTTTCTCGCACATTGCCGTTTTCCTCTTCTACACATTTTCCCTCCCTTTGGCTGAGTGGTGTAGTCGTTTTCTCTTCTCTACATGTCCTTTCTTTCACATCAAATAATATCTCATCTTGATATCTCGAGAACAGTATCACATCACAACAATTTGCCATTGTGGAAGAGAATCGAGCATCTTTTGGGAACTTACTATCTTATCACACTATAGGAGAGTTTTCATGGCATACTAAGTCATTTTTTTTCTTTCTAGACAAAAGCTCTAATGGACAAACTTCAGAAGACTGTTTCATCTGAAGGAAGATTTAAAAATCTCAGAGAAACCCTTAAAAAGTATGCCTGTCTTTGTTGAATTATCTGTAGTTCATGAATATATTTCAGTAATTGATGTGGTATACAGTTAGTGGCCTACTTCCTACTTTGCTTTGTAATGAAAAACAAACAGGAAACAACTTCCATCATCTTCACATTTTTCTGATTTTCTTTGTCATTTTGAATACTATGCATGCAGTAGGTGTCATATGGATATGCTCACAGTATGCAGACCATTCCAAGTAAGGAGAAAATATCACCATAGTAAGTCAAACCAGGATTTACTATTAAAAGTTTGACTTGGTATTTCTTTTTTATTTTTTTCCTCTTTTTTTATTGTAGTTCAATTATAGTTGTCCCCATTTTTCAGCTTAAGCATAATGATACCCTGTGATTTTTTAATTTAAATATTCCAATACTTATTCATTATCATTATCTACTATTAGCCTTTTATTGCTGGATCATTCTCTGTTGAGAGAGAGAATAGAACAGAACAGAGAATCAAATCTGTCCTGCAACTGGTTTTCCTGCAGTCCGCACACAGGCCCTGTGGTCCACCAGAGAAAGACTCCTGGCAGTAACCACAACAACTAGTCGCTGGGTACTCACTAAGTTACAGACTGCATGCCAAGTGCTTGGTGCGTCTTATTCAAGCCTCACAACTAACCAGAGACATAAGTTTTAGTGTCTCCCTTTTCCAGGAAGCTGCAGTCAGAGGGTTAGCCTAACACCATGTAGTCAGTGGTCACACTGGGGCGCGAACCCACTTCTCTCTGGGTCAAAGGCCTATGTGTGTCCCACCTTAAAAGCAAATGAACAGCACACAAAACATAAGGTCTCATATTAGTGTGCAGTTGTGATATTAATGACAGCTATACTTTCAACTTTTAAATACTAACTAAAACAGAACACAAGCTTTACGAGCTCTAATCACATTGATTTTTTTTGCCCAGTTCTTTCAGGTTGACCATTAATGAGGTGAGGGCATAGGGATTTCCTACAGGCCAATTTACAGGTTCTGCAAACCAATATGAACAGGCATTGCTAGCAAATGTTATGTATCTGTCTATGAGTTATCCTATTATTTGAACCTGCCATTGTCTCAAACACATTGTAAAGCATGGGCTGTAATTTGGTATTACATTCTATTGTGAAAAGATGTATTTACAGCTCTGCTTCATGAGCGTGCTTCTGAAAATGGAATTAGAAGACTTTATTCTTCTTGTTTAACTGAGGTGGGAAATCAGTGTCATGGGAATGGACATGAGAACAGTGCCTCTTGGTCTTGCAGTTGTAACCCTCCCGCTGTTCCTTATCTGGGGATGTACCTGACAGACCTGGCATTTATTGAAGAAGGGACACCAAACTTTACTGAGGAAGGCCTTGTCAATTTCTCCAAAATGAGAATGGTAGGTGCTAATTTCCTGATCAGCTAGTTTTAGTGACTTTACTGGCTTGCAGAGAAGGGGCTAAGCCAAGAAAGTCACTACTCGCTCTTTAACTTTGAAGTGGACGAGATGGTGCAACTGGGTCTAGTACCTGATGTTGGCTGACTGAGATTTGAGCTGAGCCATTTCAGCTCGCAGTCTGAGCAAAGACAGTGGGGAAGAAAGCTCCTGGGATGAACATTTAAGGCTGACCAGTGACAGATACTGAAGGCTTCTTGCTGGACAACCAGGTTCTGAGCACCGAGTGAGAAGCAAGGAGCCTGTGGACTCTAGCACCCAGAGCTTTCCACCCCTGAGCCTGAGGCCACCAAGTGCCCGCTGCCCCCCTGATTGTGAATTCAGTATCTTCTTGCTGTTAGCATTTTGTACAGCTCATTGAAAGGCAAGAAAGCCCTGAGCATAAGGAATGATCGGGCAGAGCTCCAGGTACCACACTGGAGGAAGTGACCAACCACTCAGGGATGGGCTCCCAGAAGAACATGCTGCAACACAGGGAAATGCTTTTGCTTTGCTTTTGTTGTTTTTCTGTCAGATATCACACATCGTCAGAGAGATACGCCAGTTCCAGCAGACTTCCTATCGAATAGAGCATCAGCCAAAGGTAACATTGTGGTTGTGAGGGAATGTAATAAAGAAAAAACAGATTAATGAATTAGAAACAGCAGTAGAGTTGATCAATAATACCAAAAGCTGACTCAGAGGAAAGACTGATAAAATAGACAAATCTTGGGCAAATCTGATTAAGAGAAAAGAAACAAGGCAAAAACCCATCAATTTATCATCAAGTTTTATTGATTTTACTTCCTATATTTATCTTGAATCTGTCTACATCACCACCATCCCTGGTCTAAGCTACTAATATCTGTTACCTGGTCTACTTGCATTCACCCTAGAATGCAAAATCCATTCTACAAATTACAGCCAGATAGAACTCTGAGACATAAGGTAGAACATGTCTGCAACTTGCATAAAATATTTTATTGGTTTCCCATTGCTCTTACAATAAAGAAAGAAAAATATCTTGCTATGTCGAAGAAGTCTTGCATTATGTGACACCTGCTCATCTTTTAAGATTCATCTCACATCGTATACCCCCTTTTCCCTTCCTCTCTCCATCCCAGCCACAACTGGTCTCCCTTTCTTCCCTCTTGCCTTCCTTCCTTCTTCTCATTTTTAAATAGATCTTATTTTTTAAAATTGTTTTAACTTTACAGAAAAATTGTGAAGGTAGTACAAAAGATTCCCGTATAACTTATAGCCAGTTTTCCCAGCTCTTCATGGAACTTGACAAACTTATCCTAAACTAATAAGGAAGGAAGCTTAGAGGGACAAAACTATGGTGAATAAAACAGGATTATGCAGGTATAAGAATACAAATTAAATAGAACAGAATAAAGTTCAGATGCATATTTCATTCATATGAAAATCTAATATGTGATAAGGGAGGCATTTTTAAAAAGTGCCAGAAAGAAATTGACTATTTGGTAAGTGGAAAAAGAATTTTGACTCTCCTTCTTACAGCATTTACAAAAGTAAATTCCAGGTGAGTTCATTACCTAAATGTAAAAAGAAACAGTCAGTGATTTGGAAACAGCCCATGAGCCCATAAACAGATGAATGGATAAACAAATGTAGGAGATCTGTGAATGGCATACCACTCAGCAATGACAGAGGACAGACTGCTGCTGCCACAAATAGGTGAATCTCAACACATTATGCTGCGTGACAGAAGCCACACACAAAAGAGTGCATATTCTATGACTCTATTTACCTGGAGTTCTAGAGTAGGCGGAACTGATACGTGCTGATGGAGACTGGAGCACTGGGTGCTTCTGGGAGCAGGTTGACCGGGAAGTTGTCTGAGGAACTTTCTAGGGTGATGAAGTTGCTCTACATCATGATTTTATATATTTAACATGGGTGTGTACATTTGTGAAAACTAATCAAATTATTCAAATTGTTAATTTCACTTATGTAAGTTATATCTCAACAAAAATAAAGAACTATGTACATGGAAATGCCCCACGCCCCAATGTTTCCATTTTAGTGTCATTTCCTTCCATTTTGCTTCTAGTCCCTCCCTGGAGGGCCACTCACACGTGAGCGCTGGGAAGCATGCTGACGAGGTTTCACCTGGACTTTGTGCAACACTGAAACACTGACAGCAGCTGAATGCCCATCGACATGAAGTCGTTCCATGAACTCTAATACATCGCACTGTTAGCGCTGTGCAGCAGTTAGAGCTGTATGGACTGGCAAGGGGGCTCGCACAACTTACAGTTAAGAGATGAGATCAGGATAAATTACATGATATGATACCACTCATGATTAGAAGGGAAAAGATTTCTGTAAGGACATTAATCTCTAGAAAGACAGGAAGACGTTTAGGGGGACATGAACCAAATGGTGACAGTGTACTTTTTGAAGGAAGGGCCGGGAGAGTTGGGAGAGGATGAGAGATGTTTGATTTTATTTTTATATGCAGAGAATATATTCATAAGTTTCTTATGTAAAATTTTACATGTTAAGAGGATATGTTGAATTGTGTCCAATTCCACTCAGAAAATGCACGAACCAATGTTCTGAAAAAACTAAAAGCTAGGATTTCCTTTTTCCCCCCAGGTCACTCAGTACTTGCTCGACAAAGCCCTCATCATAGATGAAGACACGCTGTACGAGCTGTCGCTAAAAATCGAACCTCGGCTCTCCGCCTGAAGAGCCGGCCTTGCCCTGAGTCTGTGGAATTTTCTCGGAGCGGGGCACAGACAGAACTGTGCATGCCATGCCTCCCTCCCTCGTGCGGCGAGGACCAAGAGGATGGAGACGAGGCCAGGCCTCCTTGGTCCCAGAAGAAGAGGAACCTGACTGGAGTTCTGCTCCCAGCCAGGAAAGCTCAGCTGTTTGGGGTCAAAGACAGAGGCTTCAGACTTGGGTGGGAAGGTGAAAAGAATGATTTGGTACAGTTGATGGCACATTCTGCATAAGGGAATGTACGGTGGGAGATTTGGTGGTCATTGTGATGACACAGGCAAGAGGGTCACTTTCAACCTCTGCCCCATGTTCTGTTCAAACTTCGGGGTGAGGGTTTATGAGAAAGGCCTGTGATGTTTCTCTGGCACTTCACTGGCGTGGGTGCACCCCCCAGTCTTCTAGGGTTTAACTGCTTCCATTCCATTTCCTTTGTTACCAGCTTCCAGAAAAGCCGAGGCTTCCTTTGCAGGGGTGGGCCGCCACACCAGCAATTTCAGTCTGCAGCATGCGCATGGTTCAGTGCATGGAGGAATGACGGCATGTTCTGAAACTGCTTTCCGGTCTTTAGGCAACAGGAGAGGAAAGAATGATGAAAGCCAAGTGGATTTGTATATAACATTCTTTAACTAGAAACTCAGTAGTCTGTGCCCCAGAGGATTCCAGCCGGTGGCTGCACGAGGTGCGGGGCTTCTTCCTGAGGCTGTGCCAAGAAGCCAAGCCCCTGGGGGACAGGTGCAGAGTTTGCGCCAAGGCGCCCACGCGCCTCGCCGACGAAACTGTGGAATGAGACAGAAGACCACAAAGTGCTGTGGGGCAGGCAGGCTTCAGTGCTGAGTGAAGAGGTGTCGTGCTGAGACGTGTCCGCACCTCGCTCTCTGTTTGTCTTCTCTTTACCCCTCACAACAATGCGGGAATCTCTTCCGATTCGGGAATCATTTTAGGCTCATTATGAAGACGGGTTGTATTTTTAGAAAGTTGTTTAGTGGGAATTTCTTTGTAAAACCCACACTTCCACGTACTATTGGCAGACAGTTCTTCCCCAACCGTCTTTGTTTTAAAATTTTTATATTTTTGAGTGAAAATATTGTATATGTATGAGAAACAGGTCCAACCACTCAACAGCTGTGATGCCAGAAAACCAGCTGCCGGGGTTCGTCCTGCAACCCTGTGAGGGGAAAGTGACCTCACTTTTCCCAGGATTTTCAGTTGTTGAAGAAATAGGGCTCTCTCGTGTTTACTTCCTTCTTCTTTTCTCAGGGAGACCTTTGCTTTAAAAGAAGGAAGAGAAAAAACATGGTTCTTGTTACCTGAGCCTATTGCACCTGACTTTTTCACTTAGAGGCATGGAGTATATCGATGTTGACAATGAACAAAATTGATCTGTCTGGCTACTTTCCCTCTTTCTTTGCACTTTAATTATGTTGTTAGAGCTAACAGCTGGCTAACAAATTCATCCTGCTGGCTCCTAAGGCCCAGTGGGAGGGCCAGCATAGAGCTGGAGAATGTATACAATTTTCCTGCATGGTAAGGGCCATCTCTGTACATAACTATACAGTGAAGTAACAAGGAAGTAAAAGAAAATATTTATAATATTTGAAGACCATTCCAAAAATACTTTCAATAGCTCATATTAGCCAACAGTGTAGCACTAAAAAACCCAAGGAGGGTTACTTATGGTTGCTTTATTTTTCTTTTTTCTACTAAAAGTTGCCTGTTTATTCTCTGTAGTTTCAGTTAAGAGGTTGAAGCATCTTGACGCATGACACAAAGCATGGGTTCTTTGGTTCCTAACAATGCACAGCTTGGGATTTATTTCTGTGTTCAGAAACTGAGGGCTTGGATTAGTATGTCAACTGAGCCAAGCACCTCAAGGTCTTGCAGAAGAAAATAAAGTAAAGGTTAACTTTCTTGACTCAAAACCATAGTCTGAGAAGGTGAATGAAAACCAGGACAATCAGTCAAAGGACCAGACAAAGGATTTTCGGGTGAAACAACGCGTGGAAAGATCCATACCTTCGATTCTGCCTTGGAGTCCCCAAAGTCTTCCAGAGGGGAGAGGGTGGGTGTGCGCTTTCCCTGGAAGTTTGGACCCGTATTTCTCAGACTCGTATGTTTCAGACCCGCTGCAGCCATTCTTTTGAAAGGAAAAAAAAAAATGAGATTGAGGAATTTGTAAATGGTCCTCCGCTTTTGGTATGCAGATTTTCAAGCAGTGACAAAGCGGTTATGTTTATTTCTGCAGATTGTTGGAAGCGCCCCCCAGTGGTCAACTATGGGCACTAGCAGTTGCTATGCAGACCTTTAGCGTTTTCCTGAGCTTTTCAAGTCCTTCCTGCTTTCTGGAGTCACTTGGCTGGAGCTGTGAGAGAACTCCGCCTCCAAAGGAGTTCCTTTTGATGACCTGCACCATTTCTGGGCCAGTGGGGATAGGAACGCACATTTAAAAAAGCTCAACTTGGTCACATTTAAAATCCCCGAGAACAATTTGTGATGTTTTCTTCCAATTGTTAAAAGCACCCACCCTCTTCTGCTTTGCAAGCTTTGTGTGTATTGTTGGAGCCTGCACTCCCAGCTGCATTTTGCCTGTATTCCATTTTATGAGACCCATTTCTAAGAGTAGATGGGAGGTCAGTTTCTAACAACCAAGTACCAAACTCTTTTATTATTGCAAATTTAATCCATAAAATCGGAAGTAAATCCAAGTTCATGCTTACAGAGGACCCGCATTTTGTAATGTCAATGAAATTACCTTTTACAGGATGCCATTGGTCATTAACTAAGACATCCAGGTTTGCTACTGGGACAAATCTCTTCATTAGGCCAGTATACTATGTGACAGATCCAGGCATGAAGTAGAATGTCGTCACTTTTCTGTAGCGTTTCTCTGAAGGAATTTAAAGAGGGAATTTTAAACTGCTGTTGCAATAGTTTCAAGTGGCTCTCACACAAAGTCCCAATTACTGTTTGTGAAATTTCAGTGCATCTTAAAGTACTACCTAAAAACAAATGAAACTCACAGATACTGATTGACTTGAAAGAGAAAAATCGATTACGTTCCAGTGAGGGGGTGGTATGTGATGACGGACCACGCCTCTTCTCCCAAGATATTGTATGAGACAAGACCTTGGGTCTGTAGTGCCTGGGCCACTTTCTTCACTAAAAAGAGAAATGTAATCAAAGGGGTTAGTCTCAATAAAATTAACTTTTATTTTAAAATAAAGGATTTTAGTTCACTTTTCTTTCCAAAGTTTGATTTTTCTCTCTGAAAAAAAATCTTTCCCTTCATTTTAAAGTATAAGAATTTTTTAAAAGTTTATCATTTTTACAACTATTTAAATGGGATAAAATAACTATTATTCATGGCTAAGTAATAGAACCTGGTTAATGTCTACAGCCAGAAGGAATAAATGAGTAAGATATTTCTTTTCACTAAGACAACAGATTGTCAGTTTAAATAATGACTTGGTCACAGATGCCACTATGTGAATCCTGGTAATAAGACTTGAATCAATGAAATCTAATCGAGTGTCATTTTTTTTGGTTTCTGTTAATGACTTAAAATTAAGAGATAGCAGAACCAAAGAGAAAACAGAAAGTAGAAAACAACCATTTTGTTGCGGGTATAAATACATGAAGAATTCAGAAAACTCTTCATCTGGGCTTCCTCACAGCATGACATTAACATTAGGATTGATTGTACTTATCTCAAGAAAAATAATAGTTCTACTTAACGATACTGAGCCACTGTCTTTTACACAATCCTTTTCATTTGCCCCTAGAAAGGCAGTTATGAAAGAGCGCTTGGACTAGGCTTCCTAGCCTTGTGTCCCAGGCCCAGCTCTACCCGTACAAGCTGGGAACCCTTAGGCCAGCACCAACACCTCTCTGAGCCTCAGTTATCTCGCCTGTAAAATGGAGCTACTAGTAATTTCTGTGCTGCCTACCTCACAGGGCTGTCATGAGGACAAAATGGGTTAGACTGTAAACTGTAAAGTGCTGTCCAAATGTGAGATAACATGCTTACCGTCCCCGTCTCTCTTTTGCAGAAGATTTAAATGTATTTCTTTGTTATTTGTGTGCGTGTGCGTGTGTGTGATGGAGAGACCCATGTGCTGCTTTGAGAAGCATATTGTTTGTGTCCAGTTACTTTGGGAACCTGCTGACTTGTGATTCCCGCGGAGGGATTTGTGCTGCGGTCTAACACTTGCCACGCAAGGTATGGGCTCTGCCTATATGCAAATTAAACTTTGCCTTTCTTGAATTCTCAACTGTCTCACGAGTCTCTTCATTTAATTCTTTTTGTATTTTTCTACTCTTCTTCGTACCAGTGAGCTCCTTCAGAAATGTTTTACTTTTATTTAAAGTTTAAGGGGGAAAACCAGAAGTTCATGTTGCAGATATTCAAAATCAGATAATTTGAAGGACCTCAAAAGAGATTTTAAGGGTCATCTAGTCCTACTCTCTCCAGGGTATAAATCTTTCCTGTGACACCCTGGCCCGTGTTTGGCTGTCTCCACGCACACACAACTCACTACTGCCTGAACAGCTCTGTTCACCTAATGTCAACTCGGTGCTGGTGGGCGGGTGTGGAGAGAAGACCAGCTGTGGAGGGGGAGGCCCAGAGCGGCCACCACTCGCTCTGACCTTGGACGGGCTCCTCCTGGGCCTTCTGAGGCCAAGTTCCTCATCTACAAAATAAGGCTCATATCTGTCCCTAGAATTATTGCCTTTTTATGTGGAATAATATATATGAAAATATTTTGTTTTGCCAAGTAGATAGTTGCCCTAACCTTAGGGCTGAAGAGATCACACGGCAGTCGTTGAGTACAAGCAAAACTGAGAAAAGGAAGAATCTGGGTCCCTCCTATCCCCTCGGCTTCCTTTCCCACTCCTGAAACCAGCGATTGGGCTGGTGGGAATCAGGAAGCCTGGTTCCTTTCACCTCATTCCTTGGCCATTCTTGCCTGTCAGGAAGTCTGGGTCCCACAATGTCCAGGTTCCAACAGGGGCAGAAAAGAAAGAAGCCCCAAACAGATTTCCTCTGAAGCAAATGATGTGAAAGTTGGGTATTTCACATCTGTTCCTGTCCTTATGGTGAGAGCCAGCCACATGACCGTGCTGGCTACGAAGGACAGACAGAGCCCCGGGCTGTCATGGGAGCTGGCAATGATGGAGAGGAATAAAGACATACAACAAAGATCATGTTCGAAGGATTGTTGGGAATCTGGAGTCTCTGCTGTGAATCACGAAGAGGTTTCCACCTCTGTCAGCCACCTTTGTAATGTGCTTGAAGGTGACCAGGGCCCCAAAGAGTGGAACCCCCTTTACTCAACCATGTTCCAACTTCTCTTCTTCTGATGTTAATCACTAGCTTACATGAAATTACACTGTAAGATGAAGGCGGAGGTGAGGTGTATGGGTGGGCACCCTAAATATCAATTAGTAAGGAATGGGAAAAGAGAAAAAGAAGACATGTTTCTTATTGTAACTGCCGTTCTTTAAACTCTATGTTTCCATGCTCTCCAAAGCCTCATCATTTTCTGGGTCCTGGATCTGGGTTATTTCAGGGGTCACTAATTTCTTTCACTTGGTGCCTGAACTGACTTGAAACTGTATGTGTGCAAAATAACTATTTTGGGAAGAAATAAGCCTACTGCTCTTGCCCCTGTCCCCAACCCCACCCACAGAGCCACCTCCTCATCAGCTGGTCAGCCCCACAAGACCTCCAGTTCCCTGCCTGTTGTGCCAGGAGAGGCCCCCAGGGGCCCGAGGGGCCTGGTCCATCACAACAGAGTGTGCGGGCTGGGAACTCTGACCCCTCAGAAGGTCATGCTATCAGTTTGTTTGGTCACAATTCACAATTGTCTTAATGAAGTTGCAATAGAAGGGCCTCAAAAATATCTGAATATGTCATATGTAGAAAGGGAAAGTATCACTTTGTAAAAATTTCAATGTAATGTAAGCTAGGTCGTGATAACATGGGAGTTCACTGAGGTGTGACAAATACACAGTAAAGTGCACGAATCTTAAATGTAAAGCTTGAGAAGTTTTCACATATGTGTGCACCCATACAATACTCCCAAGTCAGGGAATTTTCCATCTCCTAGAAGGCCCTCTCATGTGCTCTCCCAGTTGGTATCCCCATGTAGAGAGAAAATAGCTATTTTTGCCATGGGTTAAGTTTAAAATAGTTGGGAACTCTGAAAGAGAGCCCCTCTAGGTGAAAGGTTATTCCTGGGCTCCACCCTCTGCCCCATCATCCCCTCTGAGCACCGGATGGGCCCTGAGGAGGAAGGGAAAGGAGCCAGTGGTAGACGGGTGCAAGTGGCTGCAGAAGCTGCCTACGTGACAGTTGCCAGGGGCCTAAGCAAGCTCCCTCCGCAAAGGCAGGGCTGCTGTCCAAAGTCCTGGGGGGTCATTGCTATTTGCGGTCAACCTTTCTGGTTCGTGGCAGATGTCCCAAGGAGGGCTATTTTTAAGCAGGAATATGGCCTGCTGGGTTTTCTGGGTGGCATACTAAGCTGATGTGGATAGAAAGTGAGATTGTTTAGTAATCTACTTCAGAAGAGAATTGTGATTGTTATTGTCCTGGATGCAGGCCCCAGACGAGTTGGAAGGAGGCCTCTGGCACAGAGCTCCCTCAGCAGCAGGGCAGCGGGAGCTTTAGACAACTGCTTCCTCTCAGAGCTCAGCTCGGGTGGGGGGTCATTCTGCAGACCTAACCTGGGTCCCAGAGATGGTAATCCTGAGAGAAGGTAGAAACGAGTCCCCTAATAGGACTGACAGTTTCCCCAGCAGGCCCTTCCCCCTTGATGCCAGTTCCTGCAAGACTTGGCAGCCAGTGAGCTGGGTTGCAGGCCCCCAAACACCTCTCAGAGCTCTGGGAGAAGCAGCTTGCAAGACTGGGTTTGGGGGAGGGAAACGTTTCGGAGAAAGGGCAGGTGCTAGAAAGACCCCAGGGCTGGGTGGCAGAGAAGTCAGTGGCTGGCCTTCAAGGGCACAGCTGGGAGAACAAGTGCAGCCAGAGGTCCTGGATGGGATTGGCCGGAAGGGCCCCAGTCCCGCCCAGCCTGGGAGCCTTTTCCAGGCCAGGCCCTGCCAGCCCCTTACACAGCTTGGCTGTGTGCTTGCAGCAGGACTCTCCGGAGACTCCGGCTCCAAGGTCAGTGATACCATGCCACTCAGTTTTATTCCCCCTAAGCGGCGGGCACTGCTAGAGCCAGTGCGAGGGGTCTTGTGAGCAGTGGACCCAGGGCTGTGAGCCGGGACCACACTTGGGACAGTTGTCTCCAACACTTTTGTGGTAACTAAAAAAGGCCCAGGTGCAGGTGCCAGGTCCATTCTGGGGGACATTCTGGTGACGGATCCCTATCAGCAGTTTTTGATAGAGAATCAGGATTTTTACTTGATGGAAAAAAATCTAAATGTCACTAAATGTGGGGTTTGAACCTTAAACTTTTCCTTGTAATGTACAGAGACTCATGGATCTGTTTCTGGGAATGTTTCCCTCCGCAGCACCAGAAGAGGTGCATATTGGGATATGCTAACTGGAAAATGAACCTTGTGAGGCCCTCGACAGGAGCTAATTACTAATTGGCCCAACAGCTGGGTCCAATTTAAACTGGTTCATATTATTGCTAGAGATTTATATTTGAAATTACTAGCACATTAATAAGGAGCCGAGTACCGACAGTTCCCCACTGGAGGTAAAAATGCTGCGGCATTGGCCTCACTGTGTTTCATCTCTGGCAAAGGCCCATTCTGTGCTCGTGTGGCCGGCTGGCTCTCGGGGAGCTGCTGTCAGCTCCGTTCTGGTTTCGTGAGCGGGTGGCCTCTCCGCCTTTGAGTGAGCGCTCTGGTGGGTCTGGAGGGGTCACGCTGGTCAGAACAAGGCAAACTGTCCTGGCTCTCCTCATGCTGCCGCTCAGACCCCTGGCTCTGCGACCCCCATGGGGTCACCTGGGATCGCATGGGACTGCCCTTAGTGCCCTCGTGTGAGGCCCTGCCAGCGCAGGGCGTGCTGTTCCTGGGAGTGCCCTTGATCCTGTCTGCAGACCTCACACTGCCTGGTTCCTCGGCTTGTCCTCTCTGTGCTCAGGAAGGACAAGACCACCATGAGGACTTGACAGGGGGCTTCCTGACCAAGCAGGCGCTCAGAGGAGAGCTGGGTGTCATCAGGCTGTGGGAGCGCCCTACATCCTCCTCTGCATTTATAGGGGCGCCTTTTCCCAAGACCCTAGTCTCTAGAGTTAAACCTTCCGTGGGTTAGGGCGCCATTCCAGCAAAGCACATGCTCCTGTGGACCGTGCCAGCTTCGGGATTGAATCGCCTCCTCAGAGAGTGGGCCAGGCCTGCTTTTCTGAAGCAGTGGCTGAGGAAGGTTCAGGAAACTGTGGATAGTGGTGGGGGGGGGGGGATAAAGCATGAGGAGTCCTGGGTGTTCAGGGGCCGGCAGGAGATTGGTTCTGGGGCAGACTTGGTCCTGGCCCAGAGGCCCTGGGTCTCCGTCCCTACAGCAGCCTGGAGAAGGATGCATCTGTGGTCTCACAGGAGGCCATGCCGGAGCTTGGGTCGAGCATTCTTGGAGTTCCTGCCCACTGAGTCAGGCAGGAACTGAGGGAGCCAGTCTTGAAGGTGACTGCCGGAGGTCACATGCACCCCTGCCTGAGAAGCCACAGAGAACCCTGAACCTGGGCAGGGAAGGAGGCTCCCCGTCCTTTACAGCATTTCAAAGGACTAGATGGTTCCCCCTTCCTATTTTCTTAAAAACCATCTACTTAGACAGGAGTCTGGTAACTGTCCTATGTCTTCATCACAAGGAATCCTAGGAAACGCCTCTGACTTACAGGTAAAGACTGTAAAAGTCTCCTTCCTACAACTTTGCACTTGCTGAATAGAACAGAGAGGCCAAGGGGCCTGCTAGGCTGACAGTATATCCAGTGGTGATGAAGCCACGTGAACCCTTTGCCCTCTCAGAATGGGGGAGACAGCCATTTCCCGCTGGCCTAGGAGACTGACAATCGTGGGCGTTTGTTCAGTGTCCTGGGGAACCCCACCCTAGATGCCCACTATTTTGGGGTGACTCTCTCTGGATGGAAAGCTGACTTATGGTTCTGCCACTTCCCTCAGGCCCCAAAGGGCTCAGGCACATGGACACCATGTGCAGCTGGACCAGGGATAACTCTGAGTCAGCAGAATGGCACCCATGATATCTCCATCCAGGATATTCAGGATGACCAGGAGGCTCAGAACTGAGGCAGAACAGAACCCAAGGCCTCTGCACTCCAGAATGTCATGAAACCAGTCAAGCCCTTAGACCAGGACCTGGACCCCCAGCACACCCGCCTGGGACAGAGACATATCCAGCTCTTGAGCACTCTGACCGAAGGGCGTGGTGTGTGGCTCTTGTTTGTTAAGGGAGAGGGTGAGTGTAGGATAAAACAGCGTCATTGCCTTTGGCTGTCATCTTGCCCACTCCCAACCCTCAGCCCCGGTAAAAATCTCCCAGGCTCAGAGCCCAGGAATTCTGCCACGTTTAGCCCTGATGCAGTAAATAATGCTTTACAAATCAGGAGAGTTCCAGAGGTTAGGGAAACTGAGGCAAACAGCTTCTACAGAGCTGGAGAGCACTCCCTGCTCCCTCTGCAATCCTTACATCCGCACAAAGAAGGAGAGAGGTGGGGAGGAAAGAGAAAACAAGAACAAATCTCAGAGAAAGGCAGACTGGCCCAGAGTCCCCAGCAAGGCTCGCTGTCCATTTGGGCATCTGGCATCAAAGTGGAGTGGGCAGAGGTACCCTGGCATCCAGGCCACTTCAGCAGAAGTCCGAGGACGAGGGACGAGAACAAGTTTATAATATTCTGGGACTCGGAGAGTCACATGCTCTGAGGTGATAATCCAACGACTAGGAGCCGCTGTGATAAATGCATGTCTATGGTCTAGGGGGTTTAACCAAGTGGTGTGATCCCTGGCACTCTTAGGTCCTAAAGCACAAAGGTCATTTTCCTGCAGCTGACTGCAAACTGCCTGTAAGCTGTGAGGAGCTGCCTGAAAGCTGTGGGGTCTGCCAAAGTCCGAATCCAAGGCCGAAGACAAGCCTGGGTTCCAGTCCCAGCTCTTTCCATGTGCCTGCCCTGAGATATGAAGCAGGCCACTTACCCTCTCTTGAGCCTCAGTTTCCCCCTCTGTAAAACAATGCCCACTTGGCAGGATTGTTGCAAGTACTGAAGACTGTTTGTAAGGACCCTTGCATGGTGTGTGTCTCGTGGTAAGAGCTCAATAAATGCTAGTTAGAAAAAAGACAGCGAGGTTTGACCGGGTGTGCAGAGCTGGAAAGGACCTTCCAGGTAGCCACAAAGCAAAAATCTTCTGGTTTTTAATTTTTTATATTTTTTTTCATATCATATTCTGGAGAAACAAAGGGTCATGGACTTCAGGCGGTTTGACATCCACAATGTCTAAACTACCCAGATTTTCCCAAGAAGTATGAAGGGGTGTGGGGGAGAAAGGATGAAAGAGAAAAATGAACCAAACTGCAGGAGGGGCTCTGACTTGGCCCCGGCTCCAGCGGTTCTTTCTCTTGCCTGTCAATCTCTATGTGGTGGTTCTGGGCCATGCGGTGAGGCCGTCTCATCCATCCTCTCTGTTTTCCAGACACTCATCCAAGAGGAAGGATGACCAGTGCCTTCTCAAAGCTGCTAACTGGCCGCAATGCTTCTCTGTTACTTACCACCCTGGGCACCAGTGCCCTGACCACGGGGTACCTGCTGAACCGGCAGAATGTGCGTGCGGAGGCCCAGAAACAGCACAAGTTATTCCCTCCCAGGTAAGTCCTCTTGGCTTAAAACAAAAACAAAAACAAAAACCCTCCAAGTGCTGGTAGGAATGTGCTTTCCCCTGCTGGACACTGCCATGGAGAAGACTAAGGCAAACGGCTCATTAGGCACGGTCACCCGTGGCCAATCCAAGGCAGTGGAGCATCGGCGTTCCTGCCCGAGCTTGCAGCCTGGTTAGATAGTGATAACAGTCACAGTTAACATTTGTTGAGCACTTTTATGTGTTACGCACTAAATATGGAGCTCCTATTTTATTCAGCTTAGTATCTCTTTGTGATGAAACAGAGGCTTAAAAAAAATTAAATAGTGCCCAAGTTCACATAGCTAGTGCAGCCAAATGCAAATCCAGGGACGATGATGGTGGACTCACGTCTCTCTCACTGCTACGCTGCCTTCTGGAAAATGTGTTGTTACCGTGCTGATTTTAAGCATCAGCTTTAAAGGACAGTGCAGATGGGACGTGGGGGTGTGGCATGAAGATGGACCAGTTTTCTCAGCCCTTGGAACCTGGCCATGAAGGAGAGAGCACACACTGAGCTGAGCTGGAGTGTGGAGCTGGTTCACGGGGCTCCGCATAGGCAGGTGTAGATGGGAGAGTCGGGGAAGCTTGGGGGGGTTGTCCTGTGGGAATCAGGGTCTCTGGGGGTGCTACAACTCCCACCAGGTACCTCAGGAATTTCGGAGGTGAGACTGCCTGTGTTTGAACCTGTGGTGGTCCTAAACCCCCTATTCTTCAACCAGTTCATATCTCAGGGTAAGGTAGCACCCCATGCTATTTCTTTCTATGCATTATTCCCACAGATATTTACTGAGTGCCAGTTTCAAAAGCCAGACACTGTTCTCAACAAAGCAGGTGGCCATGGAGCTCGCATCACAGGAAGAGGATGGATAAGTGACTGCATTTCTATGTAGTCCCGCCTGCGGGGTTTCGGCCTCTTTACCACTAAGTCTAAGAGACCAAAATGTGCCCATTGAATTTTACGATAACTTTAGGGTTAAAAACATCTTCATGTGATTTTGACTTATTTTCTAGTTATTTTCACTTGATCACTTCTTTACATGAATATGAGTCACAGTCTGGGGCTGCCGCAGCCCCCATCACGGTCCAGGTCCCTTTCTCTGGCAGTTCAAGAGGCTTTTTGTTTTTTTTAATCTGGCTCACTTAAGTGCTGACTCCTGGCCAAGTGTCCCTGTGCCTCCTGGCTAAAGAGAGCCTGGTGGAAGGAGGGGCCAACAGAGCCCATTCATGGGCCCCCGCTTTCAGGGTCCGCTCACGGAAAGCCTGTCCCCTTGGTACACAGTGCAGACTACCCCGACCTTCGCAAGCACAACAACTGCATGGCCGAGTGCCTCACCCCTGCCATCTATGCCAAGCTCCGCAACAAGGCGACGCCCAGCGGCTACACCCTGGACCAGTGCATCCAGACTGGAGTGGACAACCCCGGCCACCCCTTCATAAAGACGGTGGGCATGGTGGCTGGCGACGAGGAGTCCTATGAGGTAAACTATTAGCTGTTGGTTCCAGAATGGTGGGAAGGGGGAGGCTCTGGGTCCCACCAGAGCCCTTTCCTCTGTGGGTCCAGCTTGCTGCCTTTTCACACAGGGCTCCTGTAATGGGAAGCCGGCTTCAGAACATATGGAATGTTCTCTAATGAGCCTACAGTTTTTCAGGGCCAAGGCTTCCTTTGCTGCTGCACTAGAATGGGTTGCATGATGGAGCTCTCTGAGATTAACAAGCGAATAAATTGGTACAGGAAAAAAGTAAAGTCTTTTCATTTATTTTATTGGTGATGTCTATTCACCTGTAAGACATTAGGAGATGATGTGTTAGTAGTGGCTGGGCTTTATTGAGGGGTGAGGATGGTGTGGTGCATCTTCAGTTTGAGAATTACTGGTTACAGCCACTGTAGCCCAGACTTCTGAGATCAGGTCTCTTGGAGAAATCCTGTGATCTCTGCATCCTCAGCCTCATGCAGAAGCACAGGATGGCATGCTTCAAGGGGTGCTCAGCCACCATGTGGCCCTCTCCACAGAGCAGCTTCTGGTCAAATGTCTCCAGCCTGCCTCCCTGAGGTCCACCCTCCTTGCACTCTCTGCTGCAGGAAGCTGAAGGCAGTTCCCTGGGAAGCAGCCATCAGGAGTGGGGAGGGGCCGTCTCGAGGAATGGTGGCTCCTTTCTGCACAGCAGGGCACACACTGGGCTCTGAGTCCCAGACTAGAGCTAGCTCCCTGGACCCAACACCCCCACCCGCTACTTCCCACAGCTCCCCAAGCCTGCAGGCTGCTCGGTTATGACTTCTCTTAATGTTCTTTTACCTAAAGGTTGTTCCTGAAGTTCTTAGTTTTTAAAAAATAGATTTTGCACGAGATATTTTGGGCTGGGAAAGTCCTCGCAGGGTGACAGGTCCCTGCTTTGCCCTAACTGATGCTGTATACTTTTCTTCTGGTGCAGCCGGCTTTCCATGAAATTATGGTGTTGCTTAAACTGACTCCCTTTGGACTGCAAAACTGCATAACCTCTGATCTAGCAGCTCCTTTTATCCCACAAAGAAGAAAGCCCTCAAATTCTGAAACGCAGGATTTTCTTGTTCAGCCTGATGGCAGTGAGCTTGCAGAACAGTTGGGGAGGAGGGTGCACCGACAGAGTCCTGCAGCCTCACCCTCTCCTGAGGGGCAAGGTGCTTCCGAGAGGTTTTCTCTGGTATAAGTCTATCATCATCATCATCATCATTAACCACTAGTCCACTCTCATACCCGGTTCCTGCATGGTAGTTTTTTACTAGTAGACAAAACAAGTAAAGAAGAAACAGGAGCACCTTTCCTCCTGCAGGTGTTTGCCGACCTTTTTGACCCTGTCATCAAACTCAGGCACAACGGCTACGACCCCAGGGTGATGAAGCACCCCACGGATCTGGATGCATCCAAGGTAGGCTCAGCTGCCTCCCAACCCTGCTGTGAAGCTGGCACTCCAGAGCCCGAGTGCGGGTGCCTGAGAGCGGGGCCCCTGGGTCCGATGCCCCTTAAAAGTTCTGTGACCCGGTGGTATAGCATACTTCCTGGAGGGTCACCCCCAGAAGGTCAGGAAAATCCTAAAGCCTTTGTTTTCCTTAGTAAGTACTACTAGGGTAGTGTGGTCACTAACTTTAATCTTTTCCTCAAGCATTTCCTTTTTCTGTACCACACATAACTGGGTGTGTGTGTGGGAGGGGGGGTGCATGGTAAATTATTTCAGGCAGTACTGTGCAAATAGCTCTGCCTCGCCTCACTTTTCTGTGAAGCACCTGCCGCCCACCCCGAATTCCAGAATGTGTCTACCGTGTTGGTTGTGCAAATGTGCCCAGGGCCTCAGGGTCCCTTCAGGGACACTGCCAGTCAGCGTCTTGTGGCTGTGGCAGGACCGCGGTCCCAGGCTGGCTGCGGTGACCCCACGCTGTGCTCTGCAGATCACCCAGGGGCAGTTTGACGAGCGCTACGTGCTGTCCTCTCGTGTGCGCACTGGCCGCAGCATCCGCGGGCTGAGCCTGCCGCCGGCCTGCAGCCGAGCCGAACGCAGGGAGGTGGAGAACGTGGCGGTCACGGCCCTGGATGGCCTCAAGGGGGACCTGGCGGGCCGCTACTACAGGCTGTCTGAGATGACGGAGCAGGACCAGCAGCGGCTCATTGATGTGAGTGGCCCCTGAACCCCCCGGGGCTGCTGGGATGGGGCTGAGCAAGATGCCCTGACCTACACAGCAGGTCTGCCCCGAAGCTCAGGCCCCTGCCCTGGCTGGGAGCTTGCTGGGGCCTCTGCGTGTTCAGAATAGTGAAGATGAGGCCTTAAAACTTTAGGTGAAGCCATGCAAATACTCTAAGGGTAAAACCTGCAGAGGAAACTCCTATATGGATTTGGTGGGTTGGGGATCTGTGGGTGAGGGTGAACGGAGGACTCCCCAGCTTGTTGGTGAATGGGAACAACTGCGTGTGGAAAAGCCTGTCTGCACCCTGAGGATGGTTCCCATTACCACACTCGAAAGCCTGGAAACTAGGCAGGCCTGGAAAGGAAATTACCCAGGTGGAAGGCAGGCCCTGATTGGCATTGGAGCCAGCCTCTGGGATTCCATATCCTCCACGGCCCCACTCTAACTCTAGAGTAGACAAAGCCCAAGTTTCTTACTTATTTTCCCCTAGCACAGCTAGAACAGGATGGCAGTTTCAAAAGAAATTTTAAACTGAAGTCCAAGAAGCAGCAGAAACAATACGTGTCATTTTGAAAGATGCAATGCCACAAAAGGTGCCTCCGTTTCAAACCTGACGGGCCAGCTTCATGGGCTGTGGACCTCTGGCTCCTGGTCTCTGCAGCCACCTGGTCAACCTCCCCCGCTGGGTTACAGAACGAGCCCTCCTGCACCTCAAGGAGCCACTTCTGGTTTCTGGCTTCTGGGGCACACTCTCTGTGCTGGCCCAAGTCTCTGACCTCTTCTCTTTCTCAGAGGTGGAAGGAAGACTTCCCTCCCCACATCCTCTGGATTTTTTACTCCGGTGCAATAATAATTGAATACATGGTATCCATATTCCTGTTCCTACTATGTACACGCAGGAAGAAGAATGTCAGTCACTTGACATTGGTTTTGACATGGAGAATAGTATATTGAAGGCACAAGCTTGGGAGTCATAGATTCGAATTTAGTCTCTATCACCTCCTAGCTTTGTGATATCATGTAGGTTATTTTCTCTTTCTGAATCTCAGGTTTTTTTCCCACTTATAAAATAGAATGATTACACTTGCCTCATAGTGATGTGAGATTTAAGGAAATAAATTAAAAGCACATAGCGTAAAGCCCAGCACATAGTGAGCATTAAATGAATGGTGGCTGTTTTTATTTATAGATCATTATTTTACATTTCTAATACTTTTTAAGGGAAGGAATGATAGCGAATGAACCAACAGCGTTAGAAATGTGGAGAATGGTGGCTGTGTAGAATAGACTCTTCAGGAGAGCTCCCGTTACTCATGCCCACTCTGTGTTGCATAGGGTTGGTGCTCGTAGGGTTCACATACTCTGTTGCGATGCTGTATTT
The DNA here is from genome assembly GCF_004126475.2 of Phyllostomus discolor. NCBI lineage: Eukaryota > Metazoa > Chordata > Mammalia > Chiroptera > Phyllostomidae > Phyllostomus > Phyllostomus discolor. Next base: position 50,554,301 of record NC_040905.2, read on the forward strand.
CCATCTGGGCTAAGCCCTTGGGTTTCAACCTTACCTGTACACTAGAATCACTGGAAGAGCTTTTAAAAATCCTGATGTCAGCACCACACTTTGTAAAAATTGGCATGATCTCTAGGGGGTGGGCATTAGTATTTTTTTAGTGCCCAGGTCATTCTAGTAGGCAGCCAAGACAGAGTACCACGGCCTGAGACACCTCAGCCACCATTAGTTAGTTGAAACTTGGATACCTGGCACTTGCTGTCATGTCTGATCTTATCAGTTTCTCCTTTCTGCTTTGTCCCTTTGGCCTGCAGGACCACTTTCTGTTTGACAAGCCAGTATCGCCTTTACTAACATGTGCCGGGATGGCCCGTGACTGGCCAGATGCCAGGGGAATCTGGTATGGACATAGCATTTCCCATTTGCGATGTATGCAGAGGACTTCCTACGGGTCCTCTGCTTGTCTTAACCCAAAGTTGCTGTGACTTGCACTTGACAGCATGCCCGGCTTCAGCTCACTGGAGAAGAGAGTAATCAGAAATTACCTGTGTGTATAATACCTAAGTATTGCAATGCTTCTAAGAAGCATAGGAATGTTTGCTGGTTTGCATGAATTATGCATGAGAAAAAGACTGTATTTTTAAGAAAAAAATTAGCTTCATATTATTTGACCTCACAGAGAATCTGTTTCATGACATTAAAACAAAAGAACAGAAAATGAAAAATAAATATTGAGGATTTAAGCAAAACCCTACGTGGAAGAATGGATATCAAATAGACATAGATTTTATCTTGGCCAACTTTGATCCCGGTGCCTTGGTAGGTCATTATGACACTGCCCGCAAGAGATGCGATGACAGGGTCCACGAGCAGCTGCTTGGTGGGGTGGAGAGGCAGGGTCCGTACAGCAAACATAGTGAACGCTTCTGTGCCACAGGTACTTCAGGCTTCAGGTAAAATCTTTTTTTTTTTTTAAGGACAAGATTTTGGTTGAACCTATTATGAAACAAAATACTCTTGTTAGTGTCAAAGCCAAATGTTAGGATAGTTGAATTATTGTCAGACTAGTCTGTTGAATGAGGGAGATTACATTCTTGTTGGGCAAAAACATGACATTTCTAAGGGCTGGAGTTGCTCTTATTCTTCATTCTGTCATGGTAACAGTATTTTGTAGTACTTGTTCAGGCACAATTAAGAGATTAGGGCCATCTAGGAAATGAGAAATGTGAAATGAAGCAATCAAGCTACAGAGGTAATGGGAATTTTCATGTGTTGAAACAAATATAATTAACACTCAACACCATATTTCTCTCTTCATTAGGCATAATTATGACAAGACATTTCTCATCTGGATTAATGAGGAAGACCACACCAGGGTAATCTCTATGGAAAAAGGAGGCAACATGAAAAGAGTATTTGAGCGATTCTGTCGTGGACTAAAAGAAGTAAGATGTTATCAGGGGTTTCTGAATATTCACTAAAATAAAATATCTTTATTTTTTCATTATTAAAAGACACTATAGTGACTTCCAGGATGGGGCTAATTTTGTTCTAGGGATCATGGCACTCACAGCACACACCTTTCTCCCTGACGTTTGGGATGTGCCGAGTGAAGGGATATTTGGGAACTCCGTCATTTGTTCTCTGTTGTAGGTAGAACGCTTAATCCAAGAACGAGGCTGGGAGTTCATGTGGAATGAGCGCCTAGGATACATTCTGACCTGTCCTTCGAACCTCGGCACGGGATTACGGGCTGGCGTCCACGTCAAGATCCCAAAACTCAGCAAGGTAATGTTATACAGCCAGCAGCCCTGTTGGGTTCTTCCAGGATCAGCTCAGATGGGACTGTTTTGTAGAGGGGGTAAATGTCACTGCCCATGACTTAACCCCTACTTTCTGTATGTATGGCCAAAATAGTGAGAAAGGCTTAAGTTTACCTCAAAAGAATTTGTGTCAGTAGGAAAGAAAGATGAAGGACTGTAAGAAAGGGCTGTAGCTTCAAGAACAAGAAGTGTAAGTTCTCCCTCACAGAACAAATCCAAATAGGTAGGCAGGCTGCTCTGCTCCTTGAGGTTCCTTCCGAGTCTTTCTCTGTCCCTCCCAGTGCAGAGGTTCTCAAACTTGAGACTGCATCAAGATTACCTGGAGATCTGTAAAAGCACAGATTGCTAGGCCCACCTGCATAAATGCATGCTATGAAGTCTCCAGGCAATACCGATGCTGCCAGGGAACTACACTTGGAGGACTGCTGTCTCAGGGCACTGTCCTCTGTAAATGGTGACTGTCAGGCCCTGAGTTCTAGCTTGTGGGAAGGGGAGAGAGCATGCAGGTGTTTCCATGTAAAGATTTCAGGTCTGGGCCTGGAAGTGGCACACATCACTCTGCCCACACTTAGCAAGCGGTCACTTCCTCAGCTCCACTGTGGCAGAGCAGGGGAAAAGGGTTCTGGTAGGCAACTAATAGTTTCTGCAACAACACACCAAGTGAACCAAATACTTGGAAACAATTTTAGAAAATGTGCTTCTTGTCAAAAAAAAGGTGGGAAATTTTTGTTGCTCAAAATTCCAATGCTAAAAAATTATTTGACATGACTTCATGGTTTTAATTATATCAGTGAACTATTAATAGATTAATAATAAATACTCACCAAAGCTGGCATCCAGATGCTAAAAAAGTAGTGTAAAAGTTAATCACTTGGAACCTATATAATTTTATTAACCAATATCACCCCAATACATTTAATAAAATAAAAAAAAGTTAATAATAGCTCTGCAACCTTCTAGATGTATGGCCTTAGGCAAATAAATACCTCTGAGCCTTAGTTTCCTCATCTGTGAAATGAGGGTGAAAGTATTACCAACTTCATGGGGATATTCTGAAGTTTAAAAGTTGCAGCACACACCCTGGTTGGTGTGACTTGGTGGATTGTGGATTGAGTGCTGGCCTGCAAACCAAAGGGTCACTGGTTCGATTCCCATTCAGGGAACATGCCTGGATTGCAGAACATGTCCCTGGTAGGGGGTGCTCGAGAGGCAACCACATATTGATGTTTGTCTCCCTCTCTTTCTCCCTCATTTCCCCTCTTTCTAAAAATAAATAAATAAATACATACATACATTTTTTTAAAAAGAAAAAAATAAAAGTTCCAGCACAGCACCCTGGTACATAGTAAATATGTGTTTAATGAATATCGACTGCTAATTTCTCTAATTTTCTAAGTGAATGTGCCAATAACACTGAATTGATTTTGCTTCTTACCACACTGCATTACCCCTGTCCCAGGATCCCCGCTTTTCTAAGATCCTGGAGAACCTGAGACTGCAGAAGCGTGGCACGGGCGGTGTGGACACCGCGGCGGTGGCGGATGTGTACGATATTTCCAACATAGATCGAATTGGTCGATCAGAGGTAACATCCCTCTCACTCTCTGAACATGAACAAACAAAATCAGCCTACGAGAAACAGAAGTAGCCTGAACAACCTTACATGACTCACAGAATTTGAGACCTCCTCTTTCCCCATTAAGGCCCAAGTCAGGTTAGTGTTTCACTCTGCAGTGCTATTCGTCCATGGGAAATAACTGCGTAAAGGTAAGCACAACGTTAGCTGAGAACGTACAGGCAAGGAAAAGAATTCATAGTGGGGCTGTTGTCACCCAGCTGCCCCTCGGGGCTGTTTCCGCGCTCTTCAGGAGAAGGAGCACTGTTATGCTGAAGGACAGTGTTTCGTCACTGTGAAGTCAGTGAGTAGGTGTGCTTGCTCTCTCTTTGAGGGCGGTAAAATGGTGGAATTTTTTCATGATTCTGAATGTCCTTTGGTGAAGGCCACATTCTGTCATCGTCAATTAGGCATTTTAAGATTCTTGATACTTTTTGAAATATTATTTTTAGGGCTAAAATAGGAAATAATGTATGCACTAGGTATATATAAGATTATGGTCATAAAATAATCCTTAGGATTCTGAGGATTCACAGGATGAAAAGGATTCATAAACTATATATAGGCCTGGAGCAATGCATGAAGTGAAGCATAACAAGCACACTTAAGGTCCTGGCTAGGTGACTCAGTTGGTTGGAGCGCAGTACCATAAATCAAAAGGTTGTGAGTTTGATTCCCAGTTGGGACCTGTGTACAGGAGGTAACCAATTGATGTTTGTCTCTCACATCCATGTTTCTCTCTGACTCTCTCTCCCTCCCTCTCTCTCTAAAAAAATCAATAAACAGCCTCAGGTGAGGATTAAAAAAAAAAAAGAGCACACTTAAGGAACATGCATCTGAATCCTGAGCAAATGCCAATCTCAGTACATTGTACCACCTTATCTAGATATGGTCCTATGGGATGTGTTAGTCTCATCATTAATTTAAAAGTCTCTTATTATTATTACATACAACTCTTAATAACTCAGTGGCTGGTTATTAAGTCTGTGGATTATCAATGCTCGCTCTACTTCCTAGCCAGCTTTTGAATATTTCATTGCTGTTAGTATCCCTACCAGTAAACTTAGGAAAAGAAAGGAGAAAATACTCAAAACAGTAAAATCAGCCAGTGTGTTTATCAGCTCTGGTAAAGTACCTGAGGAAGAAGCAGTTAAAAATGTCACAGCTTCTGAAGTTTGCTGAGTAATGTGTGGTACTGAGAATAAAGAACACCTGGGCCCGGTCCCGTCTGCTTCCAGTGATGACCAGGTTTCTACTAATGGAAAGCAAGGCAGTCAGCGCTTTGAAAAAGATTTTATGTCTAATTAAGTTAAAGTTAATAGATGATCCTTATAAAAGCTCGAAAAATGCCTGAAAGTATAAAATTCAACCTAATAACCCTGAGATAACATTGTGAACATTTTTCTGATTTGCCTTCCATTATTACAATTATTCAAAAAAACTTTTTTTTTTATAAAATTTGGTATTATATACTTGATATTATAGCAAAGCGTTTCCCCAATGTATTCTACTCTAAGCATTTTCCTATATTCAAAATCATGTTTGATAACAGTCCATCAAAGATAGTCTGTTATCTTTTAATGTTTCCCTGGTTATTTGATGTTTTGTTTAACTGCCTTTATACATAACTCTAAGACAATCTCTTTAAATAACCCTAATTACAACTCTGATTATTTAGTTAGGATAAATTCCTAGGAAAGGAATTCCTGGGTTAAGGGTGAGGGGCCCTTATAGCTAAATATCCTATCAGAAGATTTATACTGAGATAGAGTCCCCATTGGCAATGAATGTGACACCATCCACCATACCCTCTTCAAAACTGGGATAGGCCCATTGGATGAGTAGAAAAGATGTCTTTGCTTAATCATGATGAGCTTTCCGATCCAACCCTCTCACTGAGCCTCAGTTTCTTTATGCATGAAAAGAGGTGGGTAGGGGACCGGACTCCCCCCTGCGTAAGGTACGTTCAGATGTAATACTCAGCAATCCCTTCCATCCTTGCTATTCATCCTTGTGTTATATAATGTATTTTAGTGCAGTCTGGGGTTAATTAATTGCTTGCTGACTTAGTTTGGGTCTCTACAGGAACAGTGCAAGTAATTTGTTAGGGAGGTGACCCCAGGAAAAATTCATATGTAGATGTGCTCTAATTTAAAAAGTATATATTTGTAAACAAAAGTTCAATATTTTTTCAAAAAGCAGGAATTTTAAAAGTTTATCTTAATATAAATCACAAAGTTTCCTTTAAGTAGCAACTTGTCTGGTACATTGGAAACATGATTTAATTGCTACATATTTGATTTTAAACAATTTTCAGAAAGACATCTACTGTGTAAATGATAATATCTGAATTACAGCATTTTCAGTGCTTGGATAGCCTAGTGGGAGGTCAGAATCCAGGTCCAGGCCAAAGAACAATACAAGGTTGACAGAGTGTACTTTTACCTTTAAACAAACAGTTATTTTATAGCTGAGACTGATGGGGGAAAAGTTTCTGACATGCAAACTGAGGGTTTTCATATATAAAGAAAGTTCTCACACACAAAGCAGTGACCCTGCTTTAACTAAAGAAGATGGAGAGAAGCCCTGTAAAAATCTGTACTTCCCATCTTTGACAGTGACCGTCAGGCATCTGTCCTCCCACCCTGGGGGGAAATAAGGAGGAGAAATGGTTAGAAAGTCTAGCTACTGCGGCAGGCTCTCATTATGCCAGTGTTGATCACTGCATTGCATGTGCTGTGTATGAAAATTAATCATTCCTCTTTTTCATGTCAAAGGTCGAGCTTGTCCAGATAGTCATCGATGGAGTCAATTACTTGGTGGATTGTGAGAAGAAGTTGGAGAGAGGTCAAGATATTAGGGTGCCACCACCTTTGCCTCAGTTTGGCAAGAAGTAAACTTTCCCCTTCCCAGTTTATAAATAATCTGTCTGCTGGTATGACAGACATAAAGAAACTTAGACTCTGAGAGTTTTTGTAGACTTGGGAAAATGTAAAATTGTATATCCTGTCTATCTTTACAATAAAACTCTCCTTAATCTCTTTGATTCCTCTGTTGTTTTTTTTTTAATGCTAATTTGGGACAAACAACATCCAATTACAAGTATCAGGAAGCAAAAATATTCTAGGGCAATGATAAAAATAATACTTGTAATTCTGCTTACACACAAATCTAGAAACCCTCCAACTGTCTAGATGCTACTGTGGTCAATCAACCCTTTAATGAGTCCCTTTGGACATCACTGGAAAATGGTGAACTAATATAATTTTCTGACAAATAGAACAAGAAGAGATTCATTTCTCTTGAAAGTGTAGAAATAGAAGAGGCTATTTATTCAGGGCTTGCTATAGCAAGGGAGTCAGCAACCATCCCTTGAATTTGGCAGACACTCTGAAGCAGGTATGGGAAAGCTTTATGGTGAGAAAAGGGAAAGGCCTCAGGTACACTCTGAGTGGGGTTGGCGGCATGTGGAAATTGGAGGTAGGCTAACTAGAAGCAGGGTGTACTATGGAACTGCCTTGGGGAGTATATCTGACATTCTCTGGTTGGTCCTGAAGTGGAAGCAGGGACCACAATTGGGGAAGCTTGCAGACACTGACCAAGCCCGATCTCTGGGCTCATTGCTGCAGAGACTGCAGTCTGACTTCCTGAGCTGATTGCTGCAGAAGTGGAGGGTCAGAATTCTGGCCATTGTCTGTCTGTATATTCAGTCTCCAAAAGCAACTCAAACTTGATGCCTGAATTATTGTAAATGTGGTTAGTGTTATTTGAAAGCTGATTTCCTCCCTCAGCGTGAAGACCCTTACCTTAACTCAAATCTTGTTATTCTTTTCCATTCATCCTGTGATGTCTATAACCTGAAGGGGGGTGACAGAAGAGGTGGGAGCAGCTAATTCTGTAAAAAGTTATAAAATCACTTCACATACAAAATAAAAATGTTGTTAGCTTGAATAACAGAAATGAGATCAAGTTCTGAATTTTGTGAGTACTGTAGGTGCTCCAGTTAAAACGAATCTCTGCTGTTATGTAAGCATTTGTCTCCCCCCTCCCTGCTACATTTAAACAATGTGGTATAAAAAGAATATATCAGTGCTGGAGCTAGCAGGTAGTACAAATAACTGGTGAGTGACAAATTGATATGTGGTCGAAACTTAGAAGAGGAAACCATATCCAGTGTAATTCAGGACATCCTGCTAAAATCCCTGAATAGGATGAGGTGGAGGCGTGTCCTACAACCAATCCTGGTAGACCAAAGAGGAATCAGAACCCCAGGCAGTGACTGGCACTATGGGGACAGAGGGACAGAGGGATAGAGGGTAGAGAAGACTGGTGTCATGGCCAAGCGCATTGACTCTACAACCACATTGCTTGAGTACAAGTCCCAATTCTTCCACTATATGAGATTAAATGACTTCTTAGCCTCTAGGTTCCTCAGTTGCCTTTGTATAAAATGATGACAATAATAATACCAATCTCAAAGGTTGCTGGAGTATAAAAGTAATAATTGTAAAGTTCAACGCATTGTAAGTACTATACAAGGGTTTGCTGAATAAATAATAAACAAAGGAATATTATAATATTATAATCTATCCTTAATATCCCTTAAAATCATCCTTTAGGCAAATCAACAGACCTGACAGTTTCTATTCTGAAAGATGTTACTCATAAAAGTGGTAAAGGGAGACAAGTTCATGCAGCTAAAGAAACATGAGCATAAATGGGATGAAGAGACTAGATAGGGACACATACCAACATTTAATTTTTTTAGAAGCTGAAAAACGAGCCCTGGCATAAAAATGCATGTGTCTACCAACATAAAAAGGAAGCATGCCTAGTCACCTCTAGCACGGCATCCCAAGCAACATTAAAAACATCAATTACAACAGGAATTAACTGACTAAGGTACAGAGCTAACATATCTGTCCTTTTTTGTTGCACTTTTACCCAATTCATTTCTCATTTTCAGCCATTAGATCTACTCATCAATAACTACACTAGCATTGGCATTAAGTACTGGCATGCATGCAGACCGTTAGTACTTAATCTTTATCTTATCTACATTTGAAACTCTTGATTTGTGGGGCTGTTTGACCTTTATCTTATTACCAGAATTGTACTCCTATGTGGCTTTACTCTTTAAGAATAAGATAATTCACAACTAAAGATAGTCATTTAAACCAAGTCTAAAATGGATTCCTAAACACTCAATCTGACACCTCACTTTTTTTGAAATCCTCCATATTCATCAAATATCCTTCCCTGACAGCTCTTCAGACAATTTTCAGATCATGTAATAGCACTTAAATTGGATACAAGAATATCCTTTCTCCTCAAGCATTGCCAAGCATTTAAATGATATAATTCTGTTTGCAGAAGTTGTGGTAAATTATACTTTGACACAAGAAACAAGCACATTTGCAGTGTTACAGTGAAAGTAAATGATTTTTTTATGTGAAAGATGAGTCAATTGGACAAGATAAAGGACTTTTAACTATGAAATTCTAATTGAATGCCGTATCTTTCAGCCAAAGTAGTATGCAAATAGTTCTTGTTTACCAAGATCTAGTTCGGTCATTATTCAAGAAGCAGGACTTCCACTCAAAATGGTGGCATAAGTAAATGTGGTACTCGCATCTTCCTACAACCACATGAAAAATACAACTAAACTACAGAACAACAATCACTCAGAACTGCCTAAAACTTAGTGGAATGGAAGTCTTACAGCTAAGGATATTAAAAAAAAGCCACATTGCGACTGATAGGAGGGGCAGAGATAGAGAACATGTTGGCCCCACATTCATGGGTGACAGATAAAAATCAGGAGGGATATCTCAGCTGCATAAGTGCCCCCTGAGGAGCAAGGGGTCCCAGCCCAACACCAGTCCCCCCAGCCCAGGCTTCCAGTGCCAGGAAGAGAAGTCCCCATAAGTTCTGGCTGTAAAAACCAGCGGGGATTGTGACTGAGTGAGACGGAGAGCTCCTGGAGTCCCAGACAGTTCTTCTCAAAGGGCCTGTGTATGGATTGACTTGGCCTCACTCTCTCTCTCTGAGTCCCAGCACTGGGGCAGAGGCTTGAAAGGGACATATGGGGAGTAACTGAACTGTCTGGCATCAGGGTGAGAGCTGGAACGGAAGCTTTCTCCTAGACAGGAGCACTGGCAGAGGCCATCACTCCTTCAATGAGTCCTCCCCACACAGACCCGGAAGGTGGACACCCATATTTGAGTCTCTATCAACCTGGCTAAGACTTCACCCCACCCTGGAGACTCCCTGAGACCCTGCCCTACCAAATTGTAGACCCACACCACTGTCTCCAGTGATTTTCATACAAATGGCCTTTCTTGGCTCATGTTTCAGGTTTTCCTAAAATGTCTCAAACAAGCAGCATTTGGCCTCAGCATGCCCTGTACCTCTCATTAAGTGGCCCTAGGCTTAGTACTAGTGTGGTTAGTGGAAGACAACCCTTCTTCACAGTTTGGCCTCTCCTGGTCACCTCCAAGCCCAGCACTCATAGCAGCCATCTGCAGATCGCTTTGTAGCTCATGCCGTGTGGCCCTGGACAAAAAACAGATGGCAGCTGACTTTTGCCTGCACCTCTTGGGAGGCTCCAGAACCAGCACACTCTTCAGACACCTTTAGATCTCATCAAAATACCACCCAATCACCTCCATAGGTAACACTCTCAATGGGTGGACAAGGCAGGCACCAGAGCCCTGCTAAATTAAGTCTTGCTCTTTAGGGTGAGCTCCCTGCACAGCTGATCCTCCATGGTGGTATGTCTTAGTATAAAAGCAGCTCTGGAAATAGAACTCTCTTTTAAATAATGCAGGTGAGGCTAAAGGGAAGACCCTGGGCTTCTGGGATGTAAAAGCTGTGCTGCTGAAGGCGCGGGCAAACATGCGCAATGGAGATGTAGAGACATGTAATTTGTGATCACTCTGCAGACATGGCTTGAATTACTTGGAACTCATCAGTACTGATGAGGCACTAACTGCATTCAGGTGCACTTCAATCAGAACTAGATTATATCATTAAAATTAATGAGGCACTAGAAGACTTTAATGAGTAAAAGAGGGTTGGTTTTAAAGTCTTTTATGCATTTTATTCATTTGACAACAATTTGCTTGACGGTGCAATCACATCTTTCTCTAGCAGACAGGTAAAAAGTTTTGGTTATTAAAGGTTTTAAGTAACACATTATATTCAACACGCTCCCTAGTACATCTCTTCAGCACTCACTTACAGGGTCTAATGGTTTAGCTTAATTAAAACAGAGCTCAATTTATCTTTTGCTGTCCTGGAGTTTTAAGAATAAAAACTAAACAATTGTTCTCTCTCAAATCCCAAGTTTTCCAATGTATTGCTCAGATGTGGATTTTCTCTCTTTTAATGCTGTTAGCACATTTGGCCATTTTTAAAAATCTCTTCTAGGAATATATTTATTGTGAGTGTGTGTGGGGAGGAACCCAACCAAGTAGCGCTTTATTATGAGACTGAGAATATGAAACTGAGAAGGACAGATGAATGTTTGCCAGGTATCAATGTGTATTTTAACATTATCCTAGAAAATAAGAGAATGAAATACAATAGCCTCCCTTTATCCATGGGGAATACATTCCAAGACCTGCAGTGGATGCTGGAAACAGCAGAGTGAAATATATATATATTGGTATAAAAAACCCATATATATATATATATATATATATATATATATATATGGGTTTTTACCATACATATATACTTATAACAATAATTAATGAAATAGAAAAATGATAATACTCTGGTGCAACATGTTGACAACAACCTGAACACGCTTTCTGTTCATGTCTCCCACCTACGAATTTAATGTCTTTCCATCATCACTTATCATGCACTATGGCCAACAGCAAAACTAGCACAAATTTCTTTTTCCTTCTTCACAGTTTCACCTAGATTTGCTCTTAACATAGATCTCAACCACTTCAGCATATAGTTTTTTTCTTTTCTTATTAAGTCAAGAACTTCCACATTTTCACTTAAAGGAAGCACTTCATGGCTTCTCTTTGGCATATCTGAACTGCCAGCATCACTAGTCTTACAGCTGATTTGATAACCAAAACGGCACTAAGGAACTAACATGCGGGGAGTGTCTAGAGGGTGGGTAGTGGATACCCTGGGCGAAGGGATGATGCACATCCAGGGCAGGATGGTGCGAGACTCCATCACGATATTCAGAACAGTGTGCAAGTTAAAACTTATGCATTGTTTATTAAATTTATTTCTGGAATTTTTCATTCAATATTTTCAGGCCAAGGCTGACCATAAGTAACTGGAACTGTGGAAAGCAAAACTGCGGATAAGGGGTCGGGGGTAACTGCAGACAATCACAGGAAGGTAACACGGGCAACAGTCTGAGCACTGCAAGGGATTGGACATTTAAGTTGTCCGGCTTTAACAAATTCAATGACGCTTAAGCTCTCGGTATCTTAGTTTTCTCCAAGTATACATGAGTATTGCTATTCACAAGTATTAGTATATAATGAGCATTACCATTCATAACTATTTGGGAAGCTTTCGAGCATCAGATTGCTTAACAAATAGTGGCCATTATTTTCTTAAACCTCTGTGCTCCACAAATAGTACTTTCTAAACTAAAGTTGAGATATCATTTGTAATAAAAAGGGAAATTATACATGGCTAACGACCTTATTCTTAATAAATAAGATTCTTAAATCTTAAATAATAAATAAAAATAAGAAAGATGTATAAGTGAGCTTTAAGAGAATCGAGATGAAAATATTACTTATAAAAAGTTAAATATCAGCTTTTCATTTTTAAAATTGTAGTAAACACACATAAAATTTACCATTTTAACAGTTTTAAGTGTACAGTTTAATGGCGCTAAGCACATTTATGCTGCTGTGTAACCATCATCACCATCCTAAATATATTTTTTAAATGAATACCCAATATAGGAAAAGCAGCAATGCATAAATAGTAGTTTGAAGACTGTACATTCAGATCAGCTTTTAAAAGAAACCTCCCTGGCTGGTTTGCGCTCCTGCTCCAAAACACACTGTTTAGATATCTGAAGAGCATACATCCAATGTCGCTAATGTCTATTTGAGAACCTGCTAGTGATTTCAGTGTTGAGCTGCCTTGGGCAGACCTGAGCATGAATCCACATCTTCCCTCCCACATTTACTCCTTGGGGTAGTGTTGGCATAATGGCCAGTCTCCTCCATTAGATTGCTGGTGACTCCGGGGTACGGACTATACCCAGTCCATCTTCGTGAAGCTCACCATCATATACTCGCACATTCCAGAATACATACATGACTTTGTATATTTTCCTGGTCCATAAAGGTTTCTTAAAATGTTTGTGGGGCTTCTTCCCCAAGATCATTTATTTTCTATGCCATATGTTTTGGAGGGCTACGTTTCCCTTACTTTGTGATGCTCTTAAATTAGTTCATTCTAAGTCATTATTATTTTTCTTCCAGAGACTTAGAGGTAGACTGCTTCTTAGATACTAAATCTGTACTAAACATTTTGGCAGCTTGGGTATGTGCACCTTCATCCTTTGTAAAGTATCAGCTTAATTTCTCACTCTTAAAATCTGTTTGTGTGTGTGTGTGTGTGTGTGTGTGTGTGTGCATGTGCTTTATTTACACAAAGCATTTCAGCTTATTGGCTAGGATAGTTAGATTATTTCTCTCTTTTTTTTTACTTGTCCCCATCACCTCCCTTATCTTTATCTCTATCTCCAGCTCTCTGTAACAAATTCTATTGTAAAGTTTTCAAAAATCTCTTAGGAAGAACACATTAATCTGTAATCTGTATTACCAGTGTAATTTCTTCACTTACACCTTCCTAGAGGTTTACGAGACTGCGAGTTTACCCTCACAGGATCTTAGCTGCTTACAGGCATGAACTCTGTCCTTTTTATGCATCTAGCATTTAACAAGGTACTGGCAAACAGCAGATATCAAACAATGCTTTTTCCTCACCTACTCCACTTCATAGACTCACACGGGTCACTACAGATTGCCCGTTAGTCCCTTTGAAGAAACAGTCTAAGGCCCATATCAGGTAGCATTTCCTCAGAATAAGGAGGAAGTGCTCACTTCAGAGATGAGAGCTTGTAAATCTTGCCACTGCAGGTAATTTAGGGTTATGTATTTGTTTGAAGTACTTGACACTCTAACCACTTAAGTGTATGATTAGAAGCTTGAACTTGAGAAACAAACCAGAAGAAGGTGAGAGTGAGAAGACCATATCATTTTTGTGATTAGTATTTCCAATATTTAATTTTATTTCTCATATTTAAGAAAAAATATGAAAAAGGTGCAAGCTTTTTCAGGGGAGTACACAAACTTCATATTATTCCTATTGCTAATAACCTCAAGCAACTTCCACTATTGGGTTCCTTCTGTTAGACACTTTGAAAACCATTTCCTTTCTCTTCTGAAGTAATACTTAGTAATACAGTCATGCCTTGGAGACATTGTGAGTTCAGTTCCAGACCACCATCATAAGGCAAGTACAGTAATAAAGTGAGTCATAATATTTTTTTTGGTGGAGGGTCTTGCCTTTGGTTGTAAAAAACACAACACCTGTGAAGGGCAATAAAGTGAAGCTCAATAATCCATTACTTAGTTACTACAGTGAGAAACCAATAATACCAAAGGAAAAAATATATAGGGTTATCTGTATTTGCATATCAGGTAATAAAACTCAGTCACTAGAAGTGTGTTCCAGGTAATCACCTAACTTTTCTGATACTTTGTTTACTGATGTATCACACAG